>NC_092187.1:10755559-12235559 GCF_043641665.1 Enoplosus armatus
CACTCTGGCGCTCGTCCGCCAGCTCGGTGATCTCAGAGTCAGTCGTGGAGAAGGTGGGCGAAGGGGTGCGGTCTGCCAGGCGCTCATTAACACAACCGTGGAAGATGGGGGCGCTGAGGGGGTCGGTAGTTTGGGTACAGCGGCAAGAACCAAGGAAAGGTAACAATGGAGTAATGGAAGAGTTAAACAGGCCACTTCATTAAGTATGGCTTAGATGTGGTATTTCATTTTGGCATTGTTTTCTCACAAATGGTACATTTCCTACAACAAATAACATAAAACCATGTAGTAACATTAAAGAGATAAAGATATTTTTGAATAACTGGAATTGCAAAGTAATCAACCACCAACTGTAGCTGTAGATTCATGGGTAAAGATGGCACATGCTTACTTTTTTTCTACCTAGTGTTAATATGATTTTTAGCTAAACCAAATCAATTCAGAAAATATTTTTTTATAATACCACTACAATGCAACAGCAGGATTCATTTCATAAAGAGCAGGTATTACAAGGATCTGCTAGGTGTCACATACAGTTTATAGAAACATGACTATTCTATGCCAAAATGAAATGCCACTTTAAAAGGATTAACATATAAATCTTCTAATGTATTCTGGCTGAAAGAGGATAAAAATACCAATGCCACATATTTCCACTTTAACCAAAATCCACTATGTTGTTTACAAGCTTTTGTATGAACTGGAGGAGATATCAACATGAGAATGGCAACAGACACAGCAAAACCATACAACAGACAAATGAAAATGACATAATAAAAAAAGAAAAAAACACAATTCAAAATGTGATGTTAAAAAAAAATACACAAAAGAAATATTGGTGGCATGAAATCAAGAACACCAAAAAAAAAAAAAAAATGTAACATCAAATTATAAACAGCAAAAAGAAAATACACTGAAAGATTTATGACGAGCAACAACATAACACCGGACATAAATGATAAAGCATGATGCCAAAACATGTGATTTCACTGATACACATGACTAATGACAGAAGATGAATCTGTGTAACAGAATTTGACCGTGGAAATGAAAAATGGAACGGAGGTAAACACACAGACCCATTTTAAACAAATGGATCACAAAAGCTGATCGAGTGAAGCCATATCGAATTAGGTAGCCGCAAAAAGAAAACCTGTTACTCATAACTCAACACCAGGCACAACCATCAGTACATGTGCAGTATTGTATGCAGTGTTTCTGTAGTGGCGTGCGTTATGTACCTCCCCACAAGTTTGAACCAATGGAAGCGGTCATAGAAGGGGTCATTTCCCGTCAGAGTGCCCTCGCCGTCCTCCTGGTGCGTGGAGGCCATTTCTCCGGCACGGTCATACATCTCTCTCATCTGGTCCAGCCTCTGCCTGCAAATGACGACAAAGTGCACTTAACATTAATGAGAAGCAGAGAGAGAATATATACGGCTCTAATGGCCGGAGGGAAGAGATGCTGCTACATGTACAGATGCCAGTCTCATAATTCATTGTCTCTTTTGTGCTTTTTCTTTCTGGGACTGAAGGCATGAGGAATGATCCGGAAACAGGCTGACAGATATCTGAACAACATTTGAGCAAAAATCCGCCTGCAGTGATTGATGATTTCTAACACTGAGTGCATAAAAGCTGATATGCTGCACTTGTATGGCCAGGTATTTAAATTTTACATATCTAACTAAACTCAGGGCTAGTTTAAGGTATGGTATGAGCATTACTTGAGTTTATCAAGGGACCAGTAGTGTGTGGCTCCGTTCTTCAGGTCCTGAACCTCTACGGCCACCACGGTACGGGGGAAAGGCCTGGAGTCACGCTCTTTCTCTGGCTCAGGCGACAGAAGCTCAGGGGGCAGCGGAGAGTACAGAGTGTCTGTCAGCAAGACAAACTGGAACTGGACCTGAAGAACAGGAGAGGTGATTAGACAGGGGTGAATAAAAAGGAGAGTTTGAAAAACATCAATATAAACATCAACAAAAACAAGCATGAGAATCCATTCTGATTTGAAGTATCCTGACTTCAAGCTCTGGACCTTTATTCAAGATTTTTTTGACATGCAGAGCTCACTGTCTTTTGTAGTATGGCTCTATTTTACTGTAGATGTACAATGGTTGATGTAACAAGGTTGAAAGGTCAAACAAATCTATAACACCTGCCATTTTGTGGCCTCTCTCTTCCCAGCATCGTCTGGGGGGAAGATGCTGAACCAATTAACAACATTGGATATAAATTACACACAGAAACCCAAAGATATATAAAAATCCTCTGAAACTGTCAGATGGCCCATCTCCAGTATCAATCATGTAGCGCCTAGAACTGGACAAGAAAATAAATCACACAGGTCTCCTGATGGGGAAGGTGGACCGCAGCAGACCAGCTTTTGATTCATAACAACTTTAATTTCTCTACATGACGAGTCATATTTATATATGTATATATATTTTGACATGTAGTTTTTAGACCTTTCTGTAAATTTATCATAGCTAGACTATGATAAAGTAAACGGAAAGACTTACTTTCTTCTTCAGCTCCACACTGATGGCGTTGGCCTCCTTCAGGTATACGGCGTTTCCCCACAGCTGGTCACGGAGGGAGGTGAACTGATGGTACCTCCACTTCCTGAAGGCCCACTGAGCCAACTCAAACTCATGCTGAGTCCACGGCACTGCAGTGAGACAGGAGTCAGAGGTGATGTGAACATGTACACACACATATACACATACAATGTGAATACACATAAAACCAAAAAAGATCATACCCGTAGTTTTACTTGTTTTAGTCCAACCACAAATCCAGTGTACTTTACTGCCTGTAATTTTAAGTTTTCCATCATGTGGCCTATGTTATCACCATTATTTTAAGTCCATATTTCTTGCAAGCAGTGACGGTGCTGAAAACCTTTCCGTTGTGTTGTGTTCAGGGACCTCCAACATCAGAATTTACAGAGTCAGCCACAGAAAAGTAAATTAAAAAGCACTGCTTTTGGACAATCAAACCCAGGCAGACAAACAGGGAGCAAATGTGGACCTGTTATTGCTCTTAACTTAATTAACAACTATATTCCAGTGAACAGTTTTATTTCGACAAAATAACGTACTTCCTAGATTAATGAGAATACTCGGAATGAATGATAAGTTAATTATTATGATGCTGTTTGGTTTGGTGAAATCAATAATGTTTGCAAACACAGGAGTAAATCAGGACTATATTATCAATCAAGTCAGACAGACAAAAAGCTTATTTGTCCTTCTTCAGTCAAAATGTGTCACTCGAGGAGGCAAAACGTTTGCTGTGGTGGATTACAAATCTCAAGATTCTGTGGGTTCACTTTCATACTGTACGGAACAGAATTTCAACCAGCGGCTGCTTGGGAAGTAGAGAAATGCATTTATATTGTAGGACAGCTTGCTTGGGAGCATTGCTGCCAGTGATTTATAGGCAATTTGTAGCTGATGGGCTAAAACATAAAAAACTATAAGTATGATCCTTTAGACTTCAAGTAAAAAGTTTTTTATTATTAGTAGTATGTTTTGATTCAAAGGAATTAGAGAATATATTACTGATGGACTAGTTTGACTTAATACCTTAAATGAGTAATTAGTATGGCAATATTAACCCATTATAAATAATGTGAATGAAGTTGAGATTACAGTCTTTTCATTATGAAACAGAAAATACTATACGCACATCCCAGTAGATTGTGCTCTGGACAGAAAATGTGGAAGAAAACATACAGTGCATTTTTATATTTTTTGGGGGGCTTAAATACATTAAGTACAGAAATATCTGCAGGACTGAAGATTTACAGTACACACCTTCCTCTTCCTCCTCCTCCTCCAACTCTTCTTCATCAGGCGTCTCTGCTACCAGAGAAATCGTCTCCACCTGTTTCTGAAGTTCCTGCAATTTGCTCTCGTACACCTGAAAGAGAACATGGACAACCGTCCATCAGCCGCAACAATAGGTGAGCTCGGTGAGCCATCGGCACCACATTACGACCCAAAATACGCAGTATTCTGTTGGGATTACTACGCGTTCTCCACACTCCACAAATTCACCACCAGAGGTTTATTTGTGCATTAAAGACAAGCACTGAAGCCTTTGGTTACTGGTCCAAATGATGCATTGTTACAAGTAGCTACATGTGTAAATAATGCAATGTGACATGAAAATGGATTTACAATTAGATGTACACAAGAATTTTTACAGAATTTGTACATTTCCAGACCTGAATCAAAACACTATATATTAGAGTGTTTTTATATATTGCATGTACTATGTAAAACACTAGCAGTAAAAGCTATGGATTACTTATAAATGTGTGAGGATAAATTTTTTCACACAATCAGTAATAACATCTACTGTTCATAATAAAACATAAGAAATAAACTAAAACTAAGTAGAAATAATTGATTTGAGTTCTGTTTAAAAAAAAAGAAGCAAAAAAGTATATTTTTTGAATTATAATGATTTCTACTTTCACCTTTTGAAA
The DNA here is from genome assembly GCF_043641665.1 of Enoplosus armatus. Classification (NCBI taxonomy): domain Eukaryota; kingdom Metazoa; phylum Chordata; class Actinopteri; order Centrarchiformes; family Enoplosidae; genus Enoplosus; species Enoplosus armatus. Next base: position 10,760,057 of record NC_092187.1, read on the forward strand.
TTATTGTTTTTGTATACAATGTTCTGGAAATGAAACTTGATGAAACATCATCTTATATTCTGAGAGAAAAGGCTGGAGTGGAAGAAGAGAGGCGCGGGTAGAAGCTGAGTCAACTGTAATCCAATGAGGGGCGCCATCATCATCAGAGCAGGACACGCTGTGGTCCCGATGACCTCATCTTGTTTGTTCAGTGTCTTCTGGGAAGACAATGCAGCCTTTTCATTTTTGTCATTAACCTCTGAACCGGCTGAAATCCCACCAACAAGCTAAAAGCTGAGTTCTCTCGATTCAAACAACCTTTGCAAATGCAATCAGCAGGTTTTACTGAATGTAGTGTCCTGCATGAAGCTGCTACTGTAACACAATGTGTACCATAGTGTACCATGTGAATGTAATATTTGAAGCAGTTTCAAAGCATGAATATTTAAGTTCTCAAATATGTTTAAAACGTGGCAAGGGCTAAATTTAATGCCTAAAGCCATGTTAGTTAAATTCATGCAGATGGGGTACTACTTTCAAATGTAATGTTTATAAACAATATTTAAAACCGTATTCATTTTAAGAACTTACAGTACCTTTAACCTGACCTGACGTGTTGTACAGTGTTTCACATGGTTCCTCCTGTGTAGTGCATACATGAAGAGATGTGATTCTGTCCCTAAACTGTTTTATTGGCAGTGAAAAACAAATACCATCCATATATAACAAATAACTGCACTTGGAGTATGTCATTTTATTTCAGTCATACTTTGAAAATAAACCTCCAGCAACACAGGGATTCAGTATATCCTCTTTTTAAACCCGTGAACACAATTGTTCACATATTTACTGTATGTTTGCACAAAGTGCTTGATTCAAGGCAACACAACTTGGTACACAGCCACAATGAGGCACTTGATATTGCAGATTCAAAAAGCAGACGTACAACACAACAGACATTTTGAATTGAGACCTAACACTGACATATATGTATATTTCAAAAGAACAGCACACTGCGCATTGTCCATTTGACGTTGTATACTTTCCAGCTTACCTGGTCGCCATCAGCACCAGTGCATACATTAAAGAACATTCTTTAATGGAGCATTTATTAAGAATGAAGAGATGTAAGCTATTGCATGCAAAAAGATAGGCAAAGACATGTAGGCGCAGGGTGGAGAGACTAGACTTGCATATGTCGTTATATCATTTGGTTTTTGTTACAGCATAGTAAGGCAGAATATACACTGTCTAAATAGTATAACATAGAAAATCATTTCATCATTCGGAACCCAAGTTTAACTTTTTGATAGTCCTCAAAAGGTCTCTCCCACTCCCTGCTGAGTGTCACTGTTTCTCTAAAATGTGGTACTGAATGTAATAATTAATGGATTATTTTAAAGCTACGAATGCAGCAAAGAGAAGACAGATTGACAAGCAGACTTGCTACTAATTCAAATAAGCATCAGCTAAAGCACAGGGGCAAAAAAACTGACATAGACGACTGACTTTACAGACCTTCATTCTGATAGATCTGTCCAGGTTGTGTGAATGTGTGATGCAGCTAAAACAAGGCAGTCCTCAAAATCTCATTTGATATGGATAGTTGTCCCGAATAACATTATGCAAACACTTCAAGTCTTTGTCCTCCCTCCAACATTTTTTAAGGCGAGTCTTTGGGAGCCATGACAACACTCTGTAGGACATCCAATCGAAACACGATGAACTGTGTGCTTACTCAGTGAACCACAAACCCAAAATGTGATTTTAAGCCCGCACGAAACGGAAACCAGAGCTCAGTTCAATGATGAGTGTTTTATACAGAAGGGGCATTATTTTGAACATTTTCAAGTAGATACAATTTTGGGAAACTTATCTTACGATTAGGTCCATCTCCTAGCATTTCAGCATAGTGATTCTTATACTTGAGAGGGTCTTTAAACTCCAGGATTCAGAGAAATAATAATATACCGCTATATAAAATGTAGGGATGTTTGTAAGGGATGTTTAAATACATTTCTAAGTATAGAGTAACTTATTAGTTAACATTAAAATGTGCGTCTTCACTAACTAATCATACAGCTTATCCATGACTTGAGGAAGTGCAAAATACTTTGCAATCAAGTGGCTTACTAAGAATTTGAATAAATCGGTATGCTCTTACTAAAGGATTAGTTTGGTTAGGCAAGTTATGACGTTTCCTTTGCAAATGTTAAATGAACCTTGTGCATGAGCACTGAATTAAAAAGAAGGGACAGAAAATATTGAATCTTAAATGCACAGCAGGATTAATATAGTTAGTGCATAAAAAGGCACTTTTTGAATGCCACTTTCTTTGACCACTATTTCAGTCTATTTAGAGGCAGTCACACAATTGACTAGGGCATCAAATTATTCAATAATCAATTTTAAAATGTCCAACATACTGGTCTTTTGATTCCAGGTTGAGGCCAATGATGATTTACGACAAATGTTTTATGAGGTACAACACAAAATGTAAGACTGCAAAGAGAACTGATTTGTCCATCCTAACATTCAGTTACATGATACATGGAAAAAAAGAAATATAGGGTGTTTTTTCAGTTCCTAATTTGGGCTACAACAAAAAGTCATAATGAAAATTTGATACTTCAATGTGTTCATAATGTGGTGGCTAAAAACATTCATGATAAATCAATACTAAAATGGCAAAGATGTAAACGCAGAAATTCAACCATGAAGATAATTTTGGCAAATCAACTCATGATTGATGAATTGTCACACATGCTGAAAAATGAACAGAGTAGGCATGGCATGTCTCTTCTGAAAAAAAAAGTCCCTTTGTCATCTGTTGGCTTCAATTCCCTATGACAGCTCTCCCAATGCTAGTGATGACAGCGCACACAATGCAGCAAAAAAAAAGAAGAAAGATAAAACTGCAAATATTATGATGATGATGATAAAATGTCTTTTTCTATAATACATACAATACTTTTGGGTCAACCAATAACACACTGATCAAGTGCAAAAGTCACGGTCAGTTTCAGCTGTTTGACTCACATGATTCTGAGCTGTTGTGATCTGTAATGTCTTTGCCTACTTAAAGTATATCAAACTAGTTCCTCATTCCACAAGTCCCACTCAGACTGTCGTCTCTCTGCTGGCTTTTAGATTAGGGGCAGACAACTGCCTGCGCATTCGCGGAGGTGCCTGAAAGTTGATTGGATGGTTAGCGTGGTCACTGTGATGGTACTGCTGATAGCCATTGAATCTGCCATCTGTGTACATCATGCTATTGTAGTGGCAAGGCTGTTGTTGATGGTGTGGCTGGGGATGAGCCGGCTGGTTCTGGTGGCGGGGCTGGTAGAAAACCTGCGTATGCCTCCTGTTGCTTTCGGACTGCTGCAGCGACTCCATGGATCCAGAGGGCCGCTGGCGGTGATTAAAAGAGTTGCTGCGGCCTCGTTCATGGGGCTGCTGATGTTGGTTGTTCCTATAGTTATGTCTGTGACCCTGGCTTAAACCTTGCTCCAAGTCTTTGCTCCTGTACTGGACTGATGGGCTAGGCAATGGGGGAGTGACTTGGATAACTGAAGCAGCCATCTGTTCTCTAGACTGCAGTCCTTCTTCAGCCTGGCTTTCTCCCTCTTCTTCCTCTACAGCTTCTTTAGGCACCTTTAGCTCAATGACCTGCTCATCTGTAATTATGATATGAGTACCGGGGCTCCACGAGTTGCGGTGCTTAGGGTTACTTTTGAAGGGGAAGCGTAGCTTGCGGTCTTCTGGGGGTATAAAGCGATGTGGTCCGGCATGTCGGCGGAGCTGCTTGGAGATCTCTTGTTGCTGAAGGTTCTTGAGGCGTAACTGCTCTTGACGCATCCAGCGCATGTGGCTTCCTCGCTTTAGGGTCGAGTCATCTCCTGTACTTTGGCCTGTTTGTGAATCTACATCCTCTACATCAGGCTTTGTAGGAACAGGAGGTTTTCCTTCTTGAGCGCTTTGAGTTATGGCAGCACTTGTAGAAGTGGCTACGCTGGGAGGCTTTTCTTGGCTCTCTGGGGTGATGAGTGGAAGGACCTTCTCCATTTTGACCATCTTGTTCCTGAGAGCACGGATCTCCTCATCCTTCACGTTATTCTGTTTCTTCACTTCGTGCAAGATGTCCTCAAGTTTATCAATGTGCACCTTGAGGTCATCCATAACAGCCCCTCCTGCTCGAGACCCATTAGTAATGACATCCTCAATGCGCTCATCCCCGACCCCCACAGTGTCCCAAACATCCCGAGCCACCGCCCTCCACGAGTCCCGCTCGTTGGGGTCCTTCTTGTTGTAGCTAGCACAAAGCTCCTTCATCTTTACAATGGCTAGGGCCTCAATTTCCTGCCGTGTGTGGCGGAAGTCATTCAGCGCTACTTCATAACAAATCTCTTTGACTGCCTGGATCTTCAGGTCAGAGATGGTCACCCACTTGGAGTCCTTGGTGATGCGGCGTCGCTGAGGAATCTGGTACATTTTAACTGGCTCTCTTCTCTTCCCACTGCTGGGTAATCCACACTTTTTCACTATGGTTTGGAGCTTGCTGGGAGGCAGCTTTTCCCTCAAGGAAGTGATCAGTCTCCAGCTCTCTTCACAAGACCTCTTATCTGAGTCATCCCCACTATCAGAGTCTCCATCCTTGAGAAAACAACACAGGAAACACACCAAATGGTCCCCCCCCCAAAAAAGGAGAAATTAAAATGGGAAATCAAAGAGAGGATGAAAAGATGGCTATTTAAAAAAAGAATGAATAAAAAGGTATGAATATGCAACATGGGAACTTCAACCAGAGTAAAGTCGAAGTTAAATCAGGATATAATACTCAGCTTAGACAGAATTTAGTGGTTCAGGATTTTAAGATTTAGGATATTTACCAAAGATGACTATTACACTGCAATACTGTTATCGAAATATTTAGCATACATCATTACTGTAAAAGATGTATGGCAACATGCAGTTCCCAGAATTATGCACATTCCCAGAATTATGATCAAAATAAAGAAAAACAACTGAAAATCCAGTGGCTTCCATTGACTTTCTTGTCAGTTTGTCATTATCTCATATTTTCTCTAATGAAATGATGATATAGATATGAATAAATTCACTTGTTGTAAATAAGGCTTTTCACATCTCCAAACTGGGGATTTCAGCTTTGACAATATTGTTCCCAATGTTGCATATTGATATTAAAAGTAAAGGTAAAGCATGTCTATCATGATTAGAAAAGACATATCAATAGAGGATAGCTGCTGACTGGAGCACTGGAGTATCGTTTTGTGATATTCCTCTTCTTTATTGAAAATTTTGTGTGATTTGAAGGCTGGATCCCAAACATGTTACAGTGGCATGCATGTGGATGGATTTTTGGAGCTTTCCCCCTTTAGTCCAGAAGGTTTGAGTGGCTTTAGTATTAGCGGTGAGTTAGAAGACAAGAGTGTTCTTGCAGTTGATCAGAAAGCCAGTAGAGAGGAGAGGCAGAAGTGAGGTAAGTGTTAATCCACTACAAGAAAGATGTTAGTTGGAAAAAAAATGCAGTTTCTCATTTTTCGTAGACAAAGTACATTACAGATCACAACCATTTGGTACAGATAATTCAGGTCTTGTGTATGATACTGTATCTGTGGCTAGAATTGGACATGTTATGTCGCTGGGAGTCTGAGCCCTATGCTTGTAGCTCTGCACATAAAACCACCAGAGTATGGAACAGGTCTGTGATTCACTGATTCAACTGTAAGCAGTGATAACTGTTGTTGAGCTGTGCCCTCAGTGTGCTACACAGATGCCAGGTACGGCTAGCAAAGAGAGGTAGCCAAAGAAGTCAATGAGAAACCACATTGTCACTATCTGTCAAAAAACTACAGCAGGACTTTTTGTTATCACAATGCATTGTACATGTCAGCAACTGCATTGAAGAGATGAAACTCAGGACAAAAACAGAGCAAGGAAACTAGAGTAGAAATCTAATCCAAGCAAATCAACAGCCACTTCAAAGATGACCAGCTCAACAGCAAACACTGCAACTTAGTCAAGAACCAGTACTGAATGAGTTAAGAAAACATGCTATTAACATGAACCATGCAAAAGCAGCGTCACTTAATAAAAACAATGTGTGTCAATAAGACCAATATTCAATCAGTTTTAAATGAGTTTTGATCTTGATATCAAATCAACTTTAGCTGTAAGTTGCTGTTTTGCAAGATTCAGATCCACTATAGAAGACACAAGAAAAGTGAAAACAGGGATTCAAAAGGGGAAAGCTTTACAATCTAATTCTCACTCGATCAAACTGCTACAGAAAAAAAATTTTAAACTCAAGAGGAAGGCGAGTAAAAGCTCATCAGTCTCAAACCAGAAAAACTTCCATGCAAGAAGAGCAGACATGCGCTAGGAGTAAAAGTGTGATTCACACACAAACACACACCCACACACACACACACACACACACACACACACACACACACATCTCAAAAGTGTAAGAGCTCAGAGTGAGAATTAGTACTAATCAGATTTGAATGGACCAAATGAAATCCAAAAAACAAAAACTAGCTTTCCAATTGTAATTGACCATAGAAAAACCATGCTCTAACTTTGAATTCCACTTATGACAGATGTCCTGAAGTACATTTCACTCAAAGTCACATACAAAATATCACAAACTACAAGAGCTGAATCACTCAAGAAGCTGCCTTTAAATTATAACTAACTTGCAATAAGCATCAAATATAAGTTATGGCTTAATATCTATTAAACCCACTCCATAGCTACTACTAAATAGTCTACAACTCCTGACATGATGATTACAGAAAACAGACTGAGTCAATTAAAAAAATCACAAAGTGGGTTTGATTAAATTCCAGCTTATTTGAACTCACCAGTCGCTGTTGCTCCAGAAGTTGGTCTGCTTCTTCCTTCTCCTTTTTGTACAAGATTTCCATCTCCGTGAGCCTACATAAATGGGAGAAATACATCAAACAATTCATGACATACTGTTCAATTCATATTTGAAACCCAACAAATCAGACTACTGTCACAAAAACATTCAAATATAGCCAATAGGATGGATTGCATACCTTTTCTCCATCTCCTGCTTCATGTCGATGCCCTGCTTCTCCAGAAGTTCTCTCTGAGCAAAGGTCCAATCCACCGGCTCCACCGGGGTTTCGGCAGATGGTGTCTTCTCCCTTTCAGCTCTGGCCTGTTCTGGGTGGTTGAACCGAAAGACATGGTTCTTTCCCATAATGATACGGTTACCTGAAAGAAGGTGTGGCAGAAATAAGCGTGGAGAACATGAAATGAGCAAAGGCACTGCTCCTGTAAACAGTGTAAATGTAAGAGCTACAACTTTAGCTTTCACCATGTTTCTTCACAAACTTCACAAGACGTGTTCTGAACCACATTGTATAACTATGATTCATGAAGTCCAAGGAAAAACCCATAAAATGAATTCAGTTATCTAGTCGATTAGGAAATCAATCACCTCATCTCGGCCTACAGAGATAATACAAATATGACATTTACCAATGAATTACAACTGTATTTACCAAAATGAGATATGTACCTGAACGAAGCTGGATTGCATCCTCAACACGCTTGCCGTTGACGTAGGTTTCCGATCCCTCGCAGGGTACCAGCATGACGATAACTTCAGCAAAAACACACCAACCATCAAATCTCATATCTATATCCCATCCAGTGTATATATTGATCAATGACACTTATAATGCATAATGTTTCCATTAGCAACAGAAGATGAATTTTTGAGGCTATATTTATGCACTAATTTAATCTATTGACAAAGTGCCACGGGTTGCTCTTGCAGGTATTTAGGAGCTAAAGGTTTCTGTCTTTAAATTAGACCTGAAAGATGTCTCCTTTCTTGCTATTTCTCTGCTTAATTCAAAATAATCCATATTTTCAATACACATCCATACATACACCAAAGCAAACTCATAATATGGTGCCTCACCATCTCCATTGGCATTCCTCTCGCTGCGGAAGATGCAGTGCTCCTCCCTGATATGAGCACCACTCAAAACAATGTCCTGTCGTCTTTCAGCATCAGCCTGACCCACCCTGAAACAATCATAGAGGCCATTTTGAGAGCGTGAACGCTGCCTTTTCGTGGTATTGGCAGCCATTTTGACAAAAAGTGGGCGGCAGAAGTTAAATGGAACCTTTAGACCATTACTTTTAGAAGGCAGCACTTCTAAAGCACTATAGTTTCTTTCGTCTGTGATTCTGTCATCTATTATTGTCACTCTGGGGCGCGACTGTAACAAAATACTCAACTGGAATAGTCTAGGGGCCAGAAGGACAAAGAGGGGAGGAAAGTAACTTTAGACACTGAAACTTTTTGAGATCAGTGGCAGATTTTAAGCCAGCTTTCTCTGAAAGTTCCTCTCGCTTAACATCAAAAGAGGAAAAGTGGAATATAGAGTAGTTTTTCAGTCTGGGAGAAATTCCAAACCTTTCCACATCCTCTACAGCATTTCAGTGTCACCTTTCAGGTATTGGTTACCTTGTAATTCCGTCTTTGATGTAGTAAAGCAGACACTCTGACATGAGGGGATCCTCATTCAGGTTAACCAGGTGTGGAGTCTACAGATGACACATAAGAGGAAGACAGGTAACCACAAAAAAACATTTCTAAGATTTCATTTCTTTCATCAATATTTCAGAGCTGAAAGTATTCCAATACTAAAAATGTTAATCAAAGAGTTTCATATGAAACACTGTTGATGTGGTCAGTGATATACAGTGCATGAACATGGACAGAAATGGTCACATGACACAGGGCTGGCACCTCTAGAGTCCGATACACCATAGTACCACTACAAACAATGCTAGCAACTACTCAACACCAACCTTTTTTGGGGAAAACACCCCATTAAAGTCTGCATAGAGATCACAAGGCTAACCCATGGAGCAGCAGTGAGTGAAACGAGAGAGAGAAAAGGAATGGAAGACAAATGGATGTGAACAAAAGGAGAGAAAAACCCTAAAACATCAATTAGCAACAGAGGAGGAGGGTCAAAACATTCCTAAAGAATGATTCACTTCAAAGAGGGGAATTTTCTGAAACCACTGCTAATCCAACGACAGCTGGCACAGTCAATGATTAAAAGATAACAAATCTTTCTCTGTCACAATCGTGACTCTTCTGACAAGCGTACACAAGCACATCTACTGGTCTGTATGTTGCTGCCATACGGCACTTCCTCGACTGACAGATGCTGGAGAGGTAAGGAGAGTGAAGGGAATGTACCATTGCTTGTAATTTAATAAGCCTCATGACAGCACTGATAGCTCTAAGCAGCTAAAGGAAAGGTTTGAATAATCTACTCAGTGCCAAGTAGTATATTCAAAAAGAAGTGGTTCACGCAGTCTATGAAAAATTTTACTTCAAAGTATATTTCAAAATCACTACTAAAGACTTAACTAGACTAAACTCTGTCATTTATGGGGCTACATCTAGTGCAGGAAAGGTGCTTTGTCTGCTATTTCAATTAAACAAACCTTCTTGGTGGGAAAACAATCAAACTGCTCATCAAATGGAGTTTCATGGCTAAGCTGAGTGTGTGAAGGAAGCAAATAACAAAGAGTGGAAAGACAGACAAGAATGATAAAGTGAATAGATGAGAAAAAAACAGCAATGGTACAGAAAGGGTCTCATGGAAAAAGATAACTTAGAACCCCCATGGGAAATTTGATACAGTCCCCCCGCAATCGACGTCTGAGCTTGTGTTTCATGTCTGTTCTACCTTTTTAGGAGAGAAGACCCCCAAAGTGCCTCCATCTTCACGGATTGCCACACCCATCTCCGCAAGCAAGGCCTCCCTGTAGTGAAGGAAAAACATTTGTAGGCTCAGGAACAATACTTCAAACTGAAAACATCGTCAGTGCCCTCTCACAGTATGTTGCACATATTCACTTTATTTTCAGCAAAGAGCCTTTGTGTTCATAAGAGAAACAGAAGTGAGAAGTGATGGTGTGCAACATTACAGCAAGTGATTTGTGGCGTGACAACAGGCAGAGAATGGCACCAGTGAGGCTCAATAGACAGACGGTAGCATGGTTGACGTCTGCAGCCACAGATGAGTGGATAAAGGGGGGGAAAGGGTGTGAGAGGGGTGTCAGTGCAGCAGAGTGTGACGACAGAGAAGGGAAGGGACATGAACAGAATGAGTGCCGAGCAAATGAGACAGATAGGTGAAGAAAATGAGACAGACAGCACAGAGGGGTGAAAAGACAAGAGACAGAGCTATAGGGGGGTTGTCTAACACTGACAGGACACAGACGAATTGAAGGAGGTGTGGATGCACACATGGGACACACACATCTCCCCCCTTGAGACACAGAGATGGAAAAGAACAGACACCATCTGCCCATACTGACCTCTCCATGCGGATTGCCTCCGTCTTTCGCAGTTTCTCTTCCCAGGTTTCATTGAGCTCGGCAATGATCTTTTCTGATTCCTGAACAGCAGAGGCAAAGTGTGAGGAAAACACAACCAGCGTACGGTGATCTTAACTATTAGCGGTGCAGTGGTAACAGTGTGTTTAGCTCAGTAACAATAGGCACACCCAGTCTGGATTCATGAGATATAATTTGTTTCTTTCATTATGGAAGTTTAGAGTCAGGGATAAAAATTTCAGATAGAGGGGCAGGGTAACATACTGCTGTATATTATGGGAACTATATCAACTTATGAGTTTCCCCTCTAATCATGTCGCTTAAAGCTCTAGTAACCACCCAGTACAGACACTACGTCTGTTCTTTATCTTTTAAAGCAGTGAGGTAGTTAGCCTTCAGGATATTGATATATTCTGTGACATTTGTTTGCGTAAAGGTAGTAACAAAAAGGCAGTATATAGTAGTCATCATAATGAATTGCTATGTTGGGCAATACTGACAATAATGTCAGCTTATATAAGAACTGTAAAGGTAACCTTCACTGTAATCTTTGTTGCTGGGTCACTAAAATAGCTGCAACACCTGTAGGGAACAAAGAATGTGAAAATGATGTGCCTCACTATTAGAGCTAAAAGCCAATAAGACTGGATCTATTTTAGTCCAATTTCCTCCATATCTGCGTCGGTGCTTGACGTCATTGGATGACAGACGGACTGGGCACCGTGGTTGGCATGGAAACTGCAGCTCCTCATGGTTGGCTGTTGCAATCCTATGTGCTCCCTTATCAACAGAGTGAGAGGTCTACTGCGTGCGTGAGAGATGTAAGGCCACATAAGGACTTATAGGCAAGACATGTTTTGATTAAAGTTTGTGTGTGGGCTAAAATTAAACAACAGCCTTGACATTAAATGAACCTCTAAATTACTGAACAAATACTACACCGAAGCTTTGATTGTAAGTTGGTATGAATTTCTTGACTTTTAAATCAGTTTACCTCTATCTAGATATTTCAGCGTTTTGGAAACAGTTACTATAAAATGCAACTCTAAATACCACAACCTTTATCTACTGAGGCATCTTTTCAAATATTTAATAAAAGGGACATTTTCTTATACTGTTTAAATCAAACAATTTGACAATAATTGATTTGATTAACAATTACAGTGTGCTTATATTATTATTGTAACACCCAAAACAAGCAGTAAGGGAAGCTTCTCCTGTGCCACATACAGATTTCTCACAGCAGGCAGTGGAGAAAATATTGTTGACAGAGAAGAAGAGCCAGTGGAAGAAATCAAACAACTCTTGATTTATAATAATCAATATTTAAGGGTTAGGTTTTGGTCATTTACACACGTTTCAATAGTGTTTGAAGATTTTCTTCTTTTTTTTAATAAATGAGATAATGATATATGCAGATATTATGGAAATGTTCATTGTAAAGCATGTCTTGCATAAACATTTACAAGCTAGCCCATTTCCCCACATGGCACAAGATAGGCCAGATTTTAGCTCTAGTGAGGGCATGTTTGAATGGCAAAAAGAAAAAACTTAAGACCTAAAAAAACTGAAGTTAGAGATAAACATAGCCAGTGTTGAGGGTCTTAGCAGAGTGGGCAGATATCTGCGGGACTCTTCTTCTCTCTTAACATGAGACATCAAGTGTGATTTGAAGACTGCTGCAGTCTACATGGGCAAACTTTACCTTGAGTCTTTCGATAGCCTCCTCTCCTCCAGGGGTGGACATGATGCGCTCCTGGATGCTGGTGACCGACTGAAGGCCCACCTGGCTGCTCAGTGAGCCAGAGGATGGGGAGGCTGTCAGGGAACCAATAGGGGCTGTGGAGAAATGGCCAGGGCGTTGGTTCTCTGAGGCTATCAAGTATCTATGCTTATTGTTCTGAATGTCTTTGAGGTCTGAGCCAACAGCAGGAGAGAAAAAGAGCAGAACACAAAGAGAGGGGTAGTCCCAGGACAGGATAGGGGGAATAAACCACATAAAATGAAGGAAACAAATACCAAATAGGAGGAGAGAGAGGAGAGAAAGAGATGGGGAAAGAGAAAGGACAAAGGGGAGGGAAGACCAATGTAAGACACATGTTATACATTAAAGGGTTAAGACAAACACGCAGCATAATGGTCAGCTACAGAGAGCAGCAGTTTTCACTCCAGGTAGTTCACAACAGTCAGCTTGCACTAACTCTTCAACTCTCTTTAAATTTCAGTTTGTACTCTAGAGAGTTTCCAGAGGGCTGTTTTTATGTGGGCCGGAATTACAGGGCAGAGCAATTAACTCTGAGCGCTTAAATTCTAGTTTGTGCGATTCTGAGGAAGAGGGTGACTTCACTTTGTTGCTTTTGTTTTGAACTCTTAATGTGAATGAGAACACACTGTGTGAAAACTGCTATCAGTGTATCAACTGCAGGATGGGAGGGAGATGGAGACTGTAAGGAGGTCCAGAGGGAGGATAGATGAGAGTCGTTGACACATGCTGCCAAAGTTCAGCCCGCAGTCTAGTAAGTTGAATTCACCGCACACACGCGCAAACTCACACATCCACCATAACATAGCCACAGCAGCTTCACTTAAGGTTAGGTACGTCAATATAATAGCCTCAAGTACCTCTGACGTAACACAGACTGTGCCTTCTAAGAACCAAATAAAAATAAATAAATAGCCAACAAAAAGTAGAATTTAACTAATTTGGGAGGTGTTGACATTGTGGAGATAAAAATGTGTACTGCTGACACTGGCAACATATTTTCACATTCCAGAAAACTAGAGAATGCATCAAGACCCAACTACTGAGCTACTCAACTTTATTAGTTCGTAGTGGGATAACAGCAGCAAAAAGCTAAATTTCACCCTGCAAATTAGTTAAAGCACATGAACACCTGCTTTTGGTCAGCAACAATTTACAGGTTAATAACATTTACACAGATTATTAGCTCAAAAGGGCAGGAGGGAAAAGGTATTAGGGATGTTTGAGAATACAGCACAGGGCCCACTAGCAACTAACTATTCAATCCAAACTATCACAACACACCAGAATTAAGTCTGTACACATACACCTCTGGTGTGGCTACTTTTAAAATTTTAAAAACATGCACCTTTACGTCTGTAGCTCTGAGCCTCAGTTTGAGAACTGAGGAGTGGCAATCTAAAGCTTTGAGCACTGTCACCTGCAGCGGATGGTTAGTAAAAGAAGAAGAAAATAAAATGCAGAAAGACCACTGTCAAGAAATAAAGCTTAAGAAAGTGATGTGGGTGTGTTGGGGGTGGGGAAGACAGCTACTATAGACAAGCTATTCTAAAGTTAAAGTTCCTAAATAATCCAAATACAACTTGCGATACAGTTGGGTTTGAGCCTGCTAATAGCTGCCTCACCGCCATCATTCTGAAAAATAACAGAAACAAGCGCAAAGCATGCTAACCTAGTGGCATGCTAGCCCTCGCCAGATCAGCACACCTACAAAAGCCTTGCATTTCTGACTCTCCTTCTATTAAGCTTTTGCTTTTTCAGCATTTACATGCAAAGCTGGTAGCAGATTTAATATACAGGTAACAGGGGGCATAAGCAATGTTAGCTATTATTAATAGGGCAAATAGTGATAGGCAAAGGCAATTCATGACTACCACACATATACACACATTTGATTCCACTTCCTGGGCAATCATCCCCCATAGGATCAACTGAGGGGAAGCAGGAAAAGATGAGAAGGGTCAGAGGTCAGCACCAGTAGAATGGGAGGAAAAGGTTACAGACATTTCTTAGTGAGCTGGATGAGAATAATACTGAAAATGAGAAAAAATGGCATCGAATGACTTGTTAAGTGCCATGTCATTTGACATGATCTGAGCAGGCATTAGCAAGTAGGCAGGTTATTAATCAGTTCAGATATTAGACGTTATTAATGGGTGTATTATGTCTCTAATTGACAAGGCTATGAGCCATTACTCTTGTGTACAGCAAATGAAGTATGATAGTTTAATGTAGCTTTAAACTACCATTTGTGATGTCTGTCACAATCAGCCGCATGGAACCATATAGATTCTCATTAACTGACTTAGAAATAACTGTATAGTGGTATGCAACCTTACATATTCTATACATGTAGTGTTCTGTACTACATTTCATACACAGTACAAAATAAACATTATTAATGTTTATTAATTAATAGGTTTCTAAAAGCTGTTTACGTCTTTTTAGTGTTGTACTAGGCATGGGTACAAGCGCTGCGATGAAAACAAAGTTGCATGGCTGAAAGCAATGAGAAAGTGAAGTAGAAAGCAGATGTTGCCAGCTTGTTGTAGACCCTGAGAGAGAGAGAGAGAGAGAGAGAGAGAGAGAGAGAGAGAGAGAGAGAGAGAGAGAGAGAGAGAGAGAGAGAGAGAGAGAGAGAGAGAGAGAGAGAGAGAGAGAGAGAGAGAGAGAGAGAGTAGATGCTGTATGGCTGCAGATATGGACTGTTGTGATAGCATAAAACTCACTGTCCAGGATGTCTCCCAGGCCCTGGGCACGGAGCAGCTCCTTCAGTCGAGAAACTTCGTCCTTCAAGTCACGCACCAGCTTATTGTTGGGATCCTCATTGATGACAGCATTGCATTTGATGTTCTTAGCTCGGTCAGCATAGCTAAAAAAAATCAGAATAGTAATACACTTTAAATTGCAGTTAAGGATCAAATGCAAACAAATTACAAAATAATTCCCGTTATCTATGTCCCGGATGGAAAGCTTACCGGAGCGTGCTGAGAGTTTCATCATAGTTGATATCTGCAGGACTGAGGGCAGCCACCATGGCTGTTCTCGAGTTTCCACCTGATAACAAAAGATTGGTAAAGAGCTCAATTATGTGGCAATGTGGGTGAATGGCCATTTTTCTAACACACTGTATGTGGACCTACACAAGATGGATTAGTATTAGATTTATTCCAAAATACAACGTGATTTCTGCTGCACTGTACCTTAAAAATGCTCTAATAATCAATTAATAAAAGACTTTAGTCTCATTAGACTAAACTGCTATGTGTCAGGTAAGATTGAAGACACTGTACACCTCTCCTCCATACACATCTGAACCAAGAAGATGAGTGTGCTTGTCTAGTTAGGTTGAAATACAGCCTGCTGACAGTGTTCTTCGTAAATGGGCAGAGAGTAATGTACACTAGCTCTTGCCCTCACTTCATATTTCAGGATACAGATGGTTCAATTTTTCTTGCTGTCCAGGAATAATGATTTTGCTGCACAGTTTGTGGACATAAATTCCACCATATTCTGGTGGTAAAGGATGTTTATCAGGGGAAGTTAATGTTCATACCGAGGTTCTCCCTCAGCAGCCATGTCAGAACAGAGTCTCTGTATGGGATGAAGTCACTCTTCTTCTTCTTCTTGCTCTGGAGTAAACAAACATTAATTTGGCAGGTAGAAAAAAAACCCAACAACTGATGTAAGGCTTTCTGTTTTAGCCCAGAAAATTAGGGATAGCAGTTAAGACTGAACAGTATTATGATGCACCATGACACCTTACATGTAATGGACAAGAGGTCAGGTAAAATGAGTAGAGGCCTGATTTGATTAGCTTTTGCTCTGGTGCAAGGATTGGGGGTTTTACTGTGCATGGTGCCTAAAAGCCCAGCACTTAGGTGATAAAAATGGTGGTGGCGGAACAACGTGCAGCAACTTCGACATTACACATAGCAAAAGGTTATCAAATCTGCCTCATGGGGAGAATCAGAGGTCAGTGGTTGAGCTGTCAAAGGGGTTTACCTTGCTGGTACAGTTATCCTGTGTAAGCAGGCATTACAAGGACAAGAGAAGAGAAAACAGAAGGGCAGACATTATAGCATGCCAGGCTACAAACATTAATTCCTTGAAAAGACAGGGTCAAGTTGTAGAGGGTAAGAGAAACGACTGGAAAGAAGGAAAAGGAGAGAAAAGAAATAAAAACATAAACATAACTCACCACTTCAGCCAAGGCAGAGATAACCTTTCCTAATGTGGTGAGAGATTTGTTGATGTTTGCTCCCTCCTGCAACCATGAAAAGAAAATATTATTTAGGAGCCATCAAGGTAATGCTAGTCAACAGTTTGATAACGCTGGGTATGTCTGTGATAATGGGAGTCATACCTTTAGCCTGGTGCCTTTAGCTCCAGTGGAATCTGCTCGTTCACTTCCTGCCAAGTCTACCAGACTAATTTTACTGACCTGAAGAGGGAGTAAATGCATTTTAGATACATCAAGTTTATGAATTATTTACATTCGAATAATAGACAAACTGAGAAAATATGAGAATATTACTGACACAATGAGAGCACTCTCCCGAATACAAAGTTCATGAAAACAGTCAAAAATCTTAACAAGTGTAAGCCATTCTAAACATTTGGACATAACTGTCAAGTGAGATACAGCTGGGAAGTAAAATCTGATAGAGTGGCTGAACACAATAGGCATTGTATTTACAATAACAGTGTGGTCTTTGTCTCTTTGCAGTCAGAGGAAATGCTAAAAGTCAAATCTAAAATGGCTCTCTTTCTTTTTCCTTCTCCGATCACCACCAAGAGGACCACAGGAGACATCTTAGCCAAAATCAAAAAGGAGGAAACTCAATAAGTTGTAAGTAAAAACCAGTATGAAGAAATGCACTCCCAACAGCATGGGATCAGAGATATAAGTTATAAACATGTCTAATGATCTAATTTAAGAGTCAGAAGGTGGCTGTCCTTCTAGTCTCCTCTGACCTTTTCTGTGGAGAGGTCTGTTTCGCTGTCATGCTTCTTCTGTGTGAAGACAATGGTGAAAACAGCATGGGACCTGCTGCTGGTCTCATTCATGTTGGTGGCAGCCACAGTTCTGTAGGTGAGCACATACAGGCATAGTGAGGAAACACACAACAATGTGGATGTAACACATTCTTTTCCTGAGCACTCAAATTATTTTTCCCTTTTGAATTATTCAGCATTATTAATGCTAAATTCATGGTCTTGGCTATTACTGGAGCTATCATCACTGGGTTTTACGCCTATTAGAGTGAATTGAGTCTAAGGGATTACTTTGTGCGGCGGAGGTGGATAATACTTTGAGGACACCAAATACAAATACACAAGGCGCTCTCAGAGGGACAGTCACAGGGGAGATACAGGCTTTTCACGCCATGTTCTAGAAGTAAGCCTTCTGAGTCAGCACAGGAAGATTAAGGCAGGGTTCACTCCTCCCCACAGGAGCTCTCGTGACACACACACACACACACACACACACACACACACTAAAACCAACACACACATATACATCACATGCACTCATTCCAATGAGAAATATTACCAGCAATTTAAGAAAGGTTCTGTCTATGAAGAATCTCAGAGTCATCCAGGTCAAGTTTATTAAAACTTCACCATGAGGAAGGTTCTGGTGTCTGGAGTCTACAACACTGACGATCAAGCTATAAAAATCGATGTGATAACACTTCCTGATTCCAAATTATTGTTATCTTGCCGGCAATTTTCTGCCTAAATGATCTCAATCTTATGAGGTTGTAGGTTATCACATCATCACAGCTATCACCAGCACTATTACTCCCCCTGATTCCCATGATCCCTGTATGATCCCAGGGCTTGGCTCACCTGGCCTTGTTGCCGGCATCCATTAGGTCAGCGATGTCTGTGTAGGAAGTGACGGCTAGCTTGGACAGATCCTCCACGTAGGGGCCCAGTAGCGGGTGTTCTCGCACTCGCAGGTTCCCTTTGTTCTTGGGGTTGAGCAAATCTCGCACTCGTTCACAGTAGATCTCCATGTAACTGACCTAGAGGCAATTGCAAAAGTAACAGATTATCAGTTCAGGTGCCCCCCTGCAACATCATGAATCACTAATATGAAGTTGAATGTAAACTACAATAATGCAGGTTCAGGTTTTTTTTTTTACTGTTGATCCACATCAGAATAATTTACTGTTATGAGACTTTTACTTATTTTCCAATGTGAGAAAAAAATGTACAATTTAATAAAATAATGTGAAGGAATGCGCTGAAGAAACCCATCTTTGAGGGTTCAGCCAATGTGTGATTGATGTCTGACTGTTACCAGGTGTACTGTTAGGAGAAGGCTAGGAATGGTTCATTAGAGGCACGCCAACACAAGAGTCAGAGGCAGGAGCTGAGAACAGGGATTACAGTCTGAGACTCACCTCTACTGAGTAGGAGAGCTCCTCTTTGTTGCAGTCCTCATTGATTTTCTCAAACAGATCTTCACAGAGCTGAGAGGCAAAGAAAGATGATTAGTGCAAATGAAAGGTGAAAGGGAGGATAAATAGGAAGGAGATCCGTGGACCAACAGATAAACAAAAAAGTAACAAACTATTCATTTGCATATACAGGAAATCATTTAGCAATAAAACATCAGACCGAAAGATCGAGAGCATGAGCAAATGAGACACCTAATGATTATTATTGAGTAAATAACAGCATAAATGCTAGAATGATTCAAAAGTTGGAAACAACATAGTGAGAAATATCTGACAAGAAAGATTTTGACAGCATTTTAGACGAGGGATTGCACTCTTTATTTTCATTTGTGCAGAACTTTAGCTGCGATGGAGGAAGACCCAAGGAAGCAGGTTCAACAATTTTGCAGAATGAGTACGTATAGTGATAATATTTCCAGTAGAAAATAATTAATATAGAGTTTGGTGTCATCTGCATCGAGGGAAAAGACTAATTACATTAGATGATATGATCAAAAGGAAAACGTGGTGGATAAAGGGAGGGAGCTCAACTAACAAACCTTTGGGGGGACACCTTTGGAACCAGATGTCGGTCACACTCTACTTACTAATGCCATTATAGTGTCTATCAGACAAATAAGGTCTAAAGGGTCATAAAACAAATCAAAAGTCATTTGTACAGTAAATCAATTTTGGTGATATTTCAGAGGAATAAATATAATTCTTGTAAAGTACTGTATGCTGGGTTTAATCTGGCCCATGTCCCCATCTCTACTGCAGTTTTACTAAACCAGGCCGTGGCTTCAAGGGGAATCAACAAACCATGGGAATGATTCCTTCCTGCCCCTCCTCCTGTTTGCCCATCATGGTGTAGGACTTGCCAGCTCCAGTCTGGCCATAAGCAAAGATGCAGACGTTGTAGCCTTCAAAAGCATGAGCCAGCATTTCCTTGCCAATATCATTGTACACAAGGTTCTGTGATGCAAAGGAGGGGTCTTCCAGCTGTGGGAAAGACAGAGAAATGACTTAAAATGGATAGAATTTCAATAAACTCATGGTATTTCAAATTGAAAAAAAAAAAAAATTATATATATATATATATATATAAAATGTTCAAACTCACCGTGGTGTGTGACCAGTAGGAGTAATCAAAACTGAAGGTCTTTGCGGGTTCCTTTGGGGCTTTGGGGTTGGTAATAGCTGTGGGAGGAGAACAAAATTAGTAACGTGGTGGATAATATCATGGTTTGAATGTGAATATGAGGCAACAACTACTTCCATACTCTTGTAGTTGCAGAAGTTATTTAATTCATGAAATGTCATCTATCAAATTACCGGATTAAGATTTTAATTCAATCCCTTCAACCACAATTTAGTATCTAGCAAAAGTCTCTTCTATGCAGTCAATTTGAATATTAGCAGGGAATCTTTCACCAACTACTCATCGAAACACAAGTTTCTACCCTGGCCTTGTGGTTACTTTACAAGCCTATTGGCCTTTGTTCCTACTTAATGTGTCTTTTTGTCTAGTTCTAGTTTACAGCATCAAATCAAATATGTTTCAGTTTAGGTTTTTTTTGTTTGGTTTGGCACATCCACTTTCTTGTGCATGCCAATTGGCTTTATATCACTCTTGGACTAGTAAGGGAGGGTTCTCACTTAAACATCAGTAAGATTTAACCAAATTCCCATCTTTCATTTGAAGAGATTATTCATGCATTTCTTCTCAACGTTCTCAAAAAACAAAATGTTACATTTCAGTTTAGTTTCACAAAAACAAAAACACTAAATGGACTGTCTAAATGGACCGATTTAATATACTAATTGTTTTTATCCTGGTTGGCAAATAGTACTTCAAAGATCCTGTTCCTCAATCAGAGGCTAACGGTGAGATACAGTATTTGGAACTGAAAGTCACATGATGCCAGTGACGGATTATGGGCCATCTGCTTTTTTGAGAACTGCAACTCTTGTGTCAAGTTTTTCCAAACACGCCATCTTAAATCAGTGTCTTAATTCATCGTATGCATTGATAAGATTGTGAAAACAATACAGTTCAAATAATGCACATGTAGCTCACTCCCACTATACCACCTTCACCTGTTGTATCTGAAAAAGGCATGATGACACAATATTTCCGCCCTACACAGGCATTCCCTATGGCCACACAGACATTTCTTAATGAACAGGAATCTGCAGCCATGCCTGGCATGTCATCCCTCTCAACCATGCTTGCTGTTACCCTTGGGACTGGTGTTCAAGCTTTCCACACCGTGCACTGGATATGTGGCGAAGTGAGAGGAGACTAAGAATTTACTGTAACTTATTTGTAGAAATCCGTACCCCAGTTGTTCCTCAAATCCTCCTCTTAGACAAACTGCACTTTTATTGACTGCCTTGTGTCAGGGCCAATGCAGAGAGTTTGCTCAGGCTAAACAGACCAATGCATACCTCCACCGTCAGAACTAAGGGGGGGAGGTGAAGAGGAGGGAGCAACAAAGAGGCCAGTGAAAAAAAAGGGCTTGAGAGATGAAAACGGGTGTGCTCAAGGGCCTAGCAACAATCCAAACAGACCAACAATAGAAACCAATGGCAGGACAAAAGGAAAAACTGTGAATCTGCATCTTAGTAAGAACAACATAATCTGTGTATTTATAGCATTTTCACTCTTTCCAAGCAAATCTCCAGAGTGAGCCACAAAGCGGTAATTAGGCTTGTTTCATGCAAATTCTGCGCTTTGCTAATGGGCAAATTAAAGCCAGGTCTGGCTCCTCGACATGAGGGTGCTTGAGAGGCTTTTGCATCAAGATGTCGCAGGCAGAGTGCCTTATGTGTTCAGAGGATTTCAGCACACTTATCAATAATGCAGGAGATGTGGAGAGACAGGGATTGCATATCGCCCTCCACAGGTCACATGCTGACAGAAAAGCACAGCGTGTCCTCAAGAACCAGAACACTAACTGCTCCATGCTAAATATGTGATAATTATAGCAGCTGCCATTGCACTGAAACTCAGGTAGTTACAAACCCACAATCTTCAAACAGGTTAAGGTGCACAGGCGGAGCAGCAGCTTCCATATTGGGCACTGGAAGAGGATACAGCAAGACAGGTGGCTAAATAAAGCCAAATTTCACCTTTGACCTGCCTCCAAAGGGAAATTGGAGCCAGGGCATGAAGAAATGAAGGGGGACTTAGGTTACCAGTGCCCCTATTCCCCTTTCCTGGAACAATTTACAGCGGCTATTAATGAAGGGGCAGCCTAATTCAGCGTCATTCAGTGTCAGCGAGGCAACTTAGAAGTAAAAACAGAAAGATGATGAGACAGTGCCACGTGTGGGGCATTTAGACAGTGGGATGCCCATGACTGACCAGCGGACTGACGGTGAAAAACTAGCCTTACTGGGAATCACAGCTGTGTTCTGGCAAGACAAGAAACGATGTGAGCTTTCTAAACTCTGAGTCTGTCAACTTCCCCGGGTTCGGTCGCAGGCTCTCATCAGAGACAAAGGTGGATGTCGTGGAGTAAAAATGTATCCAGGGCAGCACAGAGAAGCTACAAGACAGCAGCTAGTGGGAGACTGCTCAACTCCTAAAAGGTGAATCATGCTCACGATGTGGCATGAATGTCTCATTCGATTGCCCACTCCATTGATCTCAGAACAGATAGCAGCGTCACCCATGTGGTCCTGACAATGCGTCATAAGAGTGGGTCTCTCATGTAAGAGTCTATTAAAAAAAAGTGTGTTAAAGGCAAGGATGCAGTAAGGGACAAGCCTGGCAAAGGTTACATGTGTGTGCAATCTAATTTCTTATCACTGGTACTTTATTTGGAAAGAATGACACATTGCCTCTCAAAGTATATCCAACCACTATGTCATCACTCACACATAGGTCTAAATGTTGAAGAGTGAGGCTGAATGAGGTTAATTTTATCCCTGCCATGTGATATTAACTGAATAAGACAGGAGTGGCCCATATCGTCCAGCATGACTCACCTTAACTCAGTATTAGTCACTCCACCCCCCCCACCCTTTTTTAATTTAATGCAGGCAAATAATACACATAACACGAGACAAAAATGTTTAAAAAAGACAAAATAAAATGAATTAATAGGATCCCCTCAGTAATTCAAATAATTAGATTGATAGTACCAGTACATTAGAAAGCGTATTTATAGTTGTGTGTAGTCCAATTCTTCACTACAGCAAATTGTTTCCCATTCCATATTGTGTTGTGTTGTGCAACCCCCTCCCCCAAAAAGGTAATCTGTTCCCTTTTTACACTTGCACCTGTACATCACACTTACAAACAGAATCTATGTGAGCACCGATGCATAGACAATAATAGTCACAAACTAAGATGTCAATGAGGAATTCCTCTGGTGGGAATATTTACTATAAATGGAAAGCAGAGTCATATCCTGGACTTAAAATGGCAGACGCATTCTGCTGTCTAATAAACGTCATCACTCTGTCTCTCTCAGCCATGGCAACAGGTGTAGGAACCAGATTCTGGTTGCCATAACAACCTCAACTTGGCACAGAAGGGGAGGATGCGGCACATTGCGTTCTGTTTTCTCCCGCCTGAAGCATTCCCTGTTACTTCTCAGTAGAAAATTATACAGAATTACTTTAATGCAGGTTTATGGTCAATTACAATTATTTATCAAACAGTGATTTTAGGATTCTAATCCTTTAAAAAAAACTCAGACATGCAAAAGGCATGGTGAGAAAAGCTTTAGGATTTGTAACTAAGACATTAAGCTACTTATCATGTCAGACTCCATAAGCAATACCATAAACAACTTTTACTACACAAAAACCTTTTACATGCTTTGTAAACTTAACATTTAATAACAGGAATTTTGTGATGAAGTACAAAAGACATACATTTTGGGATTTTAAAAACCTGTTGAGCATTAAAGGCACTTCTCTTGGTGACACACAAGGTACGCATTGATGAGCAGGCACAAGGTCAGAAATTTTACATTATCAGTAAAAGAGCGGCATAGAGGACTGCTTTATCATTATTGTGTCATCATCAGGCCATCAAACAACACTATACTCGGATTACATAAACGGGTGACATGCATATCTGTGTGGGAGACTGTGTAGGAGACACGATTCTCTCAAGATGGAGGAATTCAGTCAGATCCCCATGTGCACTGAACAGACACAAGCTACTGGGTGGCATATGAGGGCACTTCAAATGTTTGTCCAAAATGCCACAGATCTGCATTTTCAGTTCCTGTTCCGCAGAATATAGGACTGATAGGATGCTGGCACTCCACAGGAGCTCTCCGTTTCAAAGCAGGGTGGATACCAGTTAACTAACCAAACTCTAAATCCTGCTACCTAAAGACCATCACTCAGCTGGTTGTAGCCGGCAGACATTTTGTGCTCCAGTGTTCAACATGGGGCCTATAATCCGGCCAGGAAAGCAAAGACACCCCTCAGTAATTAGGTTGTTAGGAGGTCTCTGAGCACCAGATGGGGACTAAAAGCTAGCCCCATTCACCTGAGACCAGCAGACAAGCAGGGTCTAAAATGGCTGAACATATCAGCCTCTCTCCTCCAGTAACCCCCTGAGGACCTGCTAGCTGTTAGTTTGAGCTGATCGATGCCAGGATCACAAGAAGGGGATAAGGGCATTAAATAAATGTATATGTAAAATATAAAGGAAAACAAATGGATAAGTTGCTAAGGGAACCCAGGCATTCAGAGAAATAATATCTGTGCAGAATTGTAATTACCACGTGTGCTTCTTTCAGCAAGACTGAGGAATTTTAATAGTATCCCCGGGGTCTGTGTGCATATGGGCAGCAGTGTGATGTAACAGTTCACTTATTTCGCTCTTTTATTTCACTCAAACGATTACAGACAGCCATTTTCCTCCAAATGAAAATGTTGGTTATGCTAACTGCACCAAACAGCCCTAACCATGTGCACTTAATTGATTACATATGGATATAATGGGACCATACGATAATTTAGTCACGACATAACTGCATAAAGAGAAGAAATTTATCATGTGTAAAACGATTGCCAAATCCAATTTCTAGTAGCAGTTGACAGTGACAGGCAAGTAGTTTCAGAAAATGTTCTGAGCAATGTATACGTCCACATAATACTCAGCTTCTTACTATATCAGAAAGCATCTAATAATGATGGAATATTAATAATACATTTAAAACAGATTATAATTTACCATCACTGGTTTTTGTGTTGATTTCATTTGGGGTGAGAAGCCACATTTATTTAAAAATGTTTGCTTTGCCTGACACTGTGGGCCACCCCTCAAACAAAATCGAGACAACTGCAGTTCCCCATCACCTTCCCAGCATGATGCTTTGGTGGATGTAAGCAGGAAGTATAATTTTAAGTGTCAGTGAGTTCACTGGGGCCTACAACTTGAGCCCCGTTTTTTTTTGTTGTTGATATGAGGCGATGGTTTGAGCAGTGTCACAGTAATGCTAATATGGTTGTTCAGTCTTAAATAGAGAGCATAAATACGGGATGGGAAACATTCTGAGGTGGCCGCCGAAATGTTCTGCGTGTTGTATCCAGTGTCTTTGGAAGAGTGTGTGTGATGGCTCGGTTGCCAGGGCTGCAGCACAGGTGACAGAGTTGTCACTGGATGCAGCTCAAAGCTGAAGGCTAAAAGTAGTGTCTGGGCACTGCTGTGCACATTTGACAAACAGCTGAGCTTGTCGCAGCCACAACACAGGACATACAACATCTCCAAAACAGAAACTAAACATGTGGTATCTTGATTACCCCTTTAGATACAGCGCACTTTCACGTCTGGTCAGGGAGATGCCTTGCGGCCTTTAATTAAAAAATATCCACACAGCAATTCAATACTTCTCTGTTGAGTTGTCCTGCCAAAAAAAAACCTTGGAACTTTCCGGGCAGGCAGATGAGTTTGTCCAGCCAGGAGACGTGACTCTTCACACCAGAATCCACATCACAGCCATCAACTCAGACAAACAAACTTTGTATTAATGATATGCATTGTCATTTCATTAGATGAGCCACTACATCAGATTAATTAGTTTAACAGTAAAGGAAGGCACTGGTTTCCTACTGACAAATCCTCAGTTTCTGCTCACAAGGCTGATCACGTCATTTCTCTCTTCCTACTGGGAGAGTAAAGAGGGGAAAAAAAGCACAGGAAGACACCAGAACAATGCACTGAATGCAGGGTATTGCAACTGACAACAGAGCCTGCAGAACACATTAGGTAATCTGTTATGACAAGGCTTTATGTGCCCAGTCCCCTCTATCACAATGACCCTTTTCACACTGCCTTTACCCCCCTCTCCTTTTAGAAAAAGTGATCGCCACATTTAGAAAAAAGAAACTTTCAATGTTTTCATTGGAAAGTGACTGAAGTCAGCTAAATGTAAACTGTGCATTAAAAGCAAGTGGACTGCATTGAAAAGGGTGTTCATTTTATTGTTGTTACGTGTTTTACCCCAATTAACAAAGACAAGAAATCAGAAATCATCACTGAGCTGAAGTTAAATTAAGAGCTTTGTCTCAGAGGTTTGTTCAAAATGCATCTGTTAAGTTTTGTTTACTTTTCACCAACCCCATGCCAAAAAGTAAAAGTAATACATTACAATGGCTTTAGGTGGGGTTGCCTGTCCAGCTAGAAAGCAGTGGGAAAGGGCGCAGTCGTGGCCTATGTGCCAGCTGTTCCAGCTCTGACTACTGTCTATTTATACAGCAGCAGATGGCAGCTAGTGCTTCGCATGCCGACAGACTGTCAGTGACAGGAAGGAATGGACAGATTTCAGCCGCCCAACCTTTCCGCCGAACTCATAGCCAAACCATACATTGCTCCCAGCCCACAGACACTGATAGCTAGCTAGGGCTGCGAGTGCCTTTTGATATTAGCAGCTCGCACAGACTCACTGAGTCCAGGATAACAGAGACTAAAGAGAGGCTTCTAGAAGCCACCAGACAGAGCAAACATGCGAAGCCAGCAGGACTCCATTCAGAAGCTAAACAAACACAGAACTACAACAAAGAGAGAGGGATATGAGGCAGCCTCTCAGGTGATGACATGTGGGGGTTAAACCCACAAGGCACACAGAACTGCCATGAAATCAGAACTGAAATAACAATAAATATCCAAATGACACGCCAATGGCTCTCAAGTCTAATGCCTTCAAAGTGTGGACACATACCCCAACTTGTCTAATCAACATATTTGTTGTTTACACCTCAATGTTAACATTAACAAAATGATATGGGATCCTTAGTCAAGGTTTTCAGCTGTTTTCACAGCTCAAAGAGGCAATGCTTCTCGTGGATCGGGTCCAAGGAGGACACTCTCCTCTTTGCGGGTGCTGCCGCAAAAGGTCAGAGGTCTTTCCAAACACATCCTGTGTCATGGAAAGCTATAGTAATACCTCCACAGCTTTAGCTTTAAAGGAGTCTGGTATTTTCCAGTTTAAAAATAGCACTTGACAATTCAAACTTGCCTGTGTCAACCTTTTCACAATGAACTTTAGGGAAGTGGGTCTGCATGTGCTGGATCAAGAAACTAAAACTAATACGGATTAAAGATTAAGCGTTCCTTCCACAGTTTATATCTTGGAAATGTCTAAAAATTGGTTTTACAATGTTTAACAAATGTTTCTTCTAAGCTCAACTTTGGTTATAAACATTATGGGTAATAGTAATAATATTCACAAGAATGAGATGCCATAAAATATCAGCCTACAATAGGAACAGTAATGAAACGTCTCTGCCATGAGAGCGATGCTGATTCCAACTCCAACAATCTGTGATTTTAAAATGAGTGCCTCATTTCAAAAGAAAGCTTTCCAAATATTAGCCATTGCTAGCTAAACCGTAAATTCATACAGAAGTGAAAGCCATGATGAGAAATGGATTTGCATTAAGATGTTAATCTGTTCATTAAAAACAGTTGCACAATTATTTAAAATCTTGAATCTTGATTGAACAGTGTCTCAAAACATACAGATCGTCATATGATCCAGGCAAAATGGTCGAGTGGGGACAATAGTGTAGACCAGGCTGTGCAGACAGGGGAAATACAGAGCCCCTTACACTCACCGCTGACAACAGGCACCCATTTTACAGAGCAGTGACCTGGATTTCCAAAACTAGCCTCCACTCAGAGACTCGCTTTAAATGCTTTCTGGCTTTATATAAGCATCATGACATCATCGACACAACTCTGGCACATGGATCTGTGAAAATCTCACATCTTTTTGTCCCATCTTTAAAAAAAAAAAAAAAAAAGCTGCTTGTTTGACATATTCTGTTAAGCCAGAAAACATTCATGATAACTGACAGATGCCTCAAGCTAATGTCAGACGACTAACACCTTTTATCCAGCGTTTTCAGAAATGACGCGTGAAACTGGGCATATCTGTGCGTGCATGTATTTGTTTATGTGTGTATACTACTGAATTAGCTGCACAGTATTCAAACAACAATGTGAGAGCAGAGGATTCCAGTAGCCAACCAGAATAAGGGTCAGCTCTCCCACCTTATTAATTAAGGTTTCAAAAATAATATACTGCCAACTTCCCCGACTTCTTATTCATGAATAGTGAACATCATGCCCACCACCAAGCTATCCGTGCCTGGACTGCAAAAGCTCTCCAGTTTGCCTCTGAATTCAGCCCTCAGACTGTGGGAGGAAACCAAACAATACAGTCTGGAAAGAGAGCTGTGTTGGTCAGGGCACAAAAACTAGAAGAAACACATTCGCTCTCTTGAATGTGGGAAAGTCCAGCCATTTCACCCAACTCAGGCAATGAACCAAAGAGTAGGTAAGAGGATTGTATCACAGAGTCAGGGATGAATGGCTGCTGTGAGCACAATCTGATTTTCATAGCCAAATAAGTATGACCTCACTTAGCAAGTCAGATTCAATTGAGTGGTTGCACTGGACCTTCTTCTAAAAAAGGAAATCAGGCCTTTAACAGCTACCATGGATGTGTCTCGCACAGGTATATACATCCTTCAACAAAGAACTTTTGATTTTGCTTTGATAACATTTAAATTTGTGCTGATGTCTTTTGTGGCCTTTATTTCCCCACTTATTATTATTGTGTCCACATACACCAAAAAGATGTACGGACACACACACACACACACACACACACCTCCCCCTCCTCTATGCACAAAAATCAGCTAGTGACCCTTTTGTTATACAGACAATATCCAACCCTTTAACTGATTGGGTGCCGCTGCAAAACTGGGACACATTTTAGGATTTGGCTGAACAGCATTTCACCAGACTAATTCAGCATTGTGTTTTTCCACCTTGTTATGCGAGGGCCGGCGGGTGGTTGGCCTTTTATCTCTGGTAATATTGCCAACATTAATAGATTTGTGTGGTCTGGAGGCCAGCAGACAGACGATCGAAGCAGAGCCCTATAGGAACACCTCCCTATGAGCGTCAATATCTTGTTGTTTTTCTGAAGGGTTATACGCTGCAAAAAATATCACCTGAAGAAGATATTTAATTTAGTTTACTAAAGTATTTGACTGAAAACAATAAATAACAAGTCATTTTCTGCATTTCTGGTTTTTCAATTATCTCATGCCAGATTGGTGGATGTTTTTATAAAAAAAAAAAAATGAGAGAAAAGGCCAGACATTTCTGCAATGTAGGCACAATCTGCAAGACAATGACAACACAGTGATGGAAATATAATAGCTTTGCATTTTCTTTAGTTTAAGCTCAACTGCATACATATAATTTCTTAACCTCCACCAATATGACTGAAACCCCATCCTCCCAAGCTGGGTGAGTGTATGTGATGCTGCCTCACGATGTCCTACACGTGAATAGTGCTCGTGCACGATTTTCACTGTCTCTGCTGCTGTGGCTGCGTTCACATCTCCCTTCCCCCTCTCAAGTCAGCTCCGATCCCATCCTCTCCTCTAATATCCCACATTTCTGCAAAAGGCTCCCACAGTTTCCACTCTCTCCCCATCACAGACTGTAATGAAGTGTGAGCTAAAACTGAGCTATGCGAGATCCTTTACAAAAGAAACCAATTGGGACACAGATCTGACAGAAGGTCACTTTATTCTCCATAAGCATATAACGCGACAAACCAAATCTCAAGAGATCATGGGACTCATTCTGCTTCTCGTCACTGTTAATACCTTTCGTTTAAAGACATCTGTAGCTGATCCTCAGGCCCCATGATGTTAACAGGGGAAAAAAGCCAACAAAATTCACCAGTCATATAGCCTGAGGGTGGCCATGCTCTCCCTTCATCAGGACTTCTTTGCAGATGGTATGCTGAGAATGCTGTCTTATTAGGATGCTGAGAGGCTGAACAGGACCTAGGGTGACATCACCACTGTGTCAACTATTACGTTTTCTACCATGTCTGATGTTTCCAGATGTTTTGATATCTTCAAAAAGTATGTTTCTATAGACTTTAATGCCCTAATTTAAGATAATTAAAATGTGTTGCAAACAACATGCTAACCCAGAAAAGCTTTTGCAGTTTGTCAAGTAAATTATATGGGTTGTTGCCCAAGTAAATCAACGCAGCACGAAAGCAAAGAGGCGTCAAGACTCTAATGTTCAAATATGGGCACACACGATAAAGAATTGAGGAGGCAGTGAAGAGTTGACATAAGTTGTGGCGTGAAAACCACAAGTGGCTTGGTGGGCTACAAAGCTGAAACTGCAATTTAGTGGGAAAGGGCATTTATCATTTTCCCCTTCTTAAGTATATTCCATTATTCAGCCTATCCCTTGATATGAAATGCCTTGTTGTGGTTTCTTATTCATATCAAAACAATTATTAGTGAAATGGGATTCAGTACCAATGGGAGAGGCCAACGTGGCTCTGTGCCTCTTTTTTGTTTACAATATAAATAGCGAGGATGCCATTTGATTTTAAAGCCTGAACATAATACTGAAGGACTGATTGCATGAAAGAAACTTTGCATCTTGATGCAGACTTTGTGCATGTCTCATCTTCAGAGAACCTCTGATAACAAGATCTAGTCATCAGACATCATCAACCTTCAGGCGGTATCACGGCAGAAACGCAAGGCAGAGTGTCATGAGCCAAAGTAAACTAGAGCACATGATGTTATGAAAAAGGAAAGTAGAAAGAAGAAGTGAGAAGCTTTTATTCATTCATTCAACATGTTTTTTTTGCAGCAGAAGAAAGCCGCTGCTGTTGCCTTGACTACCCAGCATAGAAGACGACCGCAGAAGATATGACAGTGATAGGATCTGACTCATAAGATTATTGTCTTTTCCTGGTTATTATTAAGAAAAAGTTTCACTGAACTCCCACATGCTCTCAATATCAGTGAGGTTAAAGACCAAATTATTTAAACTTTGTGTAAAAAATTGCACAACAGTGCAAGTCATTTTCTACATTGAAAACTGGCTGAGCTGCACAACATATATTAGCGCTTCTGGCCTGAAAGTCCCATGACACAGCATGAGCGAATAACAGACACAGACATCTGCCTGTCCTCCCTCCTCATTAGGAGGTCACACTGGAATGTGTGAGTCTGCTCTGTAAGTAGTGCATGTGGGCAAATGTGTGTCACCCCAAAACAACCTCAGCATGAGGCGATGAGGAATGTAACACCCTTAGTGGGTGTGTGTATGTGTGTGTAGGTATGTGTACACCTACAAGGGTCACAGGGATTACAGGGAGCAGGGCGTGGCGACCTGAGGCAAGCCTGCGGATTACTGGTCCTAATCAGGTCATTCGGCCCTGTCTGCTCGGCACAGGGTTCAGCAGCAGGATGACAATCCCTCAACCAAACCAATGCTCCCCATCTTACTCCCCACTTGTCCTGCCAGCACTCTCCTCAATGATCACAATTCATTCATATGAGATGAGATGGGCTCATTGTCATTTCTGCTGTGGTGATGGTCTCCTATTATGTGTAACTGACACTTGAGCTGAGCTGATTCCTCCCTGTAGGGATTTTGTAAGGTCACCATCCACTAAGCTCATTCTGAGAGGACACTCAGCAAAATTGTATCTGAAGGGTGAAGGTTTAATTGATATAGTGACCTTCTGTTTGTTCTAGCAATTTGTCAATTAGTTTACTCTCAGTTTAGGGGATGATATTGTGCAACATCCATCCAGTTCTTGAAAAACGCGCATAGGCTAGGCATGTATCTTTTGATAAGGCATTACAAATATCATTCTTAACACTGGACATTTCCCTTAATGGAAAGAATTGATCAAGTGGGAAATAATCTATCTGAACGCAGGTTTGTTCCACTAAAGTCAATGTAACGCTCTAACATAACAGAGATCTGCTTCTCCTTGCGCGCTGTGCAAGAACTATCGACCATCTTTGGCCATACATACACAAGTGGCTGCTAACTGGCTGAGGGGGAACATAACACACGGGTTACATAACAAGACAGAGAACACATCAGGGCCCTAATGAAGGCGGGCTTTGGGTGTCCTGGCATTATTCAACATTTGGAGCACCAACACTAACTAATGCAACAGCCCATCGCGTCACCCCTTTATAATTACATTAGCTCTGGTATGTTTAAGAGCTTCTACTGAAAGAGGCCTTTACTTGTTTCCAGCCTGCCTGCAGAGGCCTTGGACACATTTCCTGCACACTGGATAATCAATTTGCTGCCCCTCTGCCTGCACCCTATCCTTGACAACCCTCCATGCATGGTGAATGGTGAACGAGAGAGAGAAAGAGAGAGAGAGATGGAGAGGGAGACAGCATATCCTGGCCTTGCCCCCAAGCTCTCTCTTTCTCTGTGTTGTTAACACACACACACACGCATGCACCGACGCATATGCCCTTGGTTGAGTCACAACAATAAGGGGAGTGTCATGGCCTCGTCCACACATCTGCCAAACACCTACAAGCTGACCAAGCAACTCCATAAAACATCTCGTTTCTGTGAGGCAGCTCTCAGTCCCATTTAAATGTTAGCCATCACCAAAGACACCATAAAAATAACAGAAATACACAGGTATCACATGCACTGTGTTAGGCTAGCACTATCGCACTATATTGATTCTGATTGAAGCAGCATATATTGAACTGTATTTTGTATGACATACAGAACACAGAAATAAATAAAAAAAAAGAAGCAGATTATGCAGCAGTAGTAGTTTGAGAAGTTTCTATTTTTTTTCTGCTGTGAAAAATTGTCAAAATGGGAATCCATTGTTACAGTTATGAATTTGAGAAAAAAATCAAACAAACTACAAACATTTAATGGCCATCTTTCAAGCCTATTGGTGAGTATTTGATACTAAAAAGACAGATTTTTGTGTGGAATATGACATAAAGTTATGATGAGTCATAGATACACTGCCTATGATAGCGGCAACAATAAACAAGTTCATCTGTTTTTGAAGGATGTATTTAAATTTTTAAACAGAATTTGTAATTACGCACATCTGGTAGTCATGAAAAACAACCATGCCAATGTGTGAAAGAAAA
The DNA here is from genome assembly GCF_043641665.1 of Enoplosus armatus. Lineage (NCBI taxonomy): Eukaryota > Metazoa > Chordata > Actinopteri > Centrarchiformes > Enoplosidae > Enoplosus > Enoplosus armatus. Next base: position 10,793,150 of record NC_092187.1, read on the forward strand.
CACTAACTTGTCATAATCAAAGATAAATACTTTGCACAATTATTGAGAAATGTTTTAAAATTAAAAAATAAGGACTTATTTTATCATTACATACTGTAATCATAACAATCATAATAAGTGCGGCCATCCATTAAAACATTGTGGAGACCTCCCAAACAAACCACTGTTACATTTTAAGTTTAGACTAAAAATGTAAGTTGGCTGACTTAGATAGTGATAAACAGAGAGTGAAGCACAACTACAGAAAGGTCAGATTTTCACACTGCACATCAAATCCTCGCAACTGCATGTATGAACCTGTGTGTGTTTGAGCCACTAGGTCCTGTTCAACCTCTCAGCATCCTAATAAGACAGCATTCTCAGCATACCATCTGCAATGAAGTCCTGATGAAGGGAGAGTATGGCCGCCTGCCAGCCTCCCTTTCTGCTCTGCAATCTGCCCATGTGATAGGAGGTAGAGTAGGCAATACTGCAGCCTCCTCCTCTCGCTCACACACTCACTCACTAACCCCCCAAAAACACTGCATATTCCACTGCAGTTCTGCTACAAGCCACGAGTCACCCTTCAGCACCTCCAAGTGACATTGGCATAATGAAAACCCAAGGATATGGAGTAAAAGAACTGGGGATTTGACACAAAGCTTCTCTTTGGTAGAGTGTGAGAGATAAAAGGCAAGTGAGCCATAACTGGTAGGGACACTTGATCTTATGGAAGATTCATAAAGGTTTAGTCTAATGAGCCCGATAAGACTGACAGACAAAACTTGAGGCAAATAAGAGAGCCTTCTGGAAGAACAGGTTTCTGCCGTCACATGCTGTCTTGTTACTGGGTCAATAAATACTTCCATGCGAATGTCAGGGAGATTTGTGTTCATCTGCTAGCTGAAATGGGACATACAGCGCAGCCGTGAGTAAGAAGGCAGCTAGCACTTCACAGTACCTGATGACTCACAGTCACAAGTAAGCAGGTTGAATCACAAGACTACAAACCACATTCAGGTCCTCTTCTCTTGCTCTGCTATTGTCTATCCTTTCATATATTCTCGTAGATTTCCCAATTTATATTCTATAAAATATGTACAAGTTTCTTTCATCATTCTTAGCCCTATTTTCACACAACCTGCACATGTGTAAAAGCCAAGAATGACTTAAAGCATGAAGCTGCTGAGCCTCCATATAAATTCAAGCTTTGGGAAGCATACTAACTGCATCTATACAACATCCATCTTAATCACTGACCCTGATCATTTGTTGTCAAAGGTGTGACAAATCTGCTGACACTACAAAAGATGAGAAAACAAGCTAATTTTTAATTAATTATTAATCAATGTCAGTAGGCCTTCATAACTTTGACCCCAACTTTGGGGAAATTCACAGCAAAATAAAAAGCAGTACATCTTGTAAATGATTAACATCTGGCCATATCACTTTATACATCTCTAGAAGAAGTTCTTTACAAACTGTTTGTGTACACCAAGAGATAACATAGTCATAAAGTGCAAAGTAACTTCTATTCTAAAACACCAACTGTGTGATAAAGCCTTGATGAATTGGGGGGTATTAGCAGGCCAGGCTGTGCGGCGACCCCTGGGTCTCCCAGTATGATCCAACTCAGCATTTCTCACACAGAGACTCCTAAGGCATGCAGGCCCCTTCAGAGGAGGAGGAATTTCACTCTGTAAGCCTTTTATTCTCTTTCAGGCTGTTTGTCCCCAACCATCCACTATTCAGTTTGCTCATTCTACTGTTCTCTGCTCAGGCCCCAGAAGGAAGGCCACGCAGGAGCACGTGTGGTATACCAAACTTGCCTTAGCAGACATGCCTGCACAAATTCAAGACGTGGTGTTTGGTTTTGTGTGCATGCCGGTGGGCTACTTACTTGTAGTATTGCCTTGCATCTGAATGATACATTTTGAATCCTTGCTCATCTCCCTGGAGTTGAAGGGCCGGACTCGAACGGCGACTTTTACAGAAGCCCCAGACATGTTTGTGGTTTAAAACTGTCTCCCAGTAAGATTCCTTGTATATCCTCCTAAAAGAAAAACACAGAAAAAGAGATGTTTGCATCTTCTTTGTAAAATAAATAATACATGATGTTAAATAAATGAAGCAGGACTGTGCAGGAACTGCCAGAATGCAATAGTGCAGAAATCATGATCACAAAAATGTAAATCCAACACAATGAAAGTCCACCTCCTCCCAATTTCAACTCATAACAGCCTACAACAAATATGGCCGACCAAGACCACTGAAGCGCTAATATTTTGTCAACAGCGGCCACTCAGACATTTAACAGTCAAATAAAGGATGCAGAGTGATGCACTTTTTTTTTTAGAAATCCACAGCATATGCGAAATATGCTTTTGACGAATACATATGAATAATTGAGCTGCATAAACAACATTATGTATTTTTTTTTAAATTATAAACACAACTTTCCAATGTGTTTACAGTCAATTGATGCTATACATCCTGCTCCCGGTGACTACATAAGCTACATGTTTTTCCATGTCCTTGCAGTCAGCCATACTTGCTAAAGCATACGCCCATGAAATTCTATCTACCCTATTTGGTGTGGGCTACAGTGGGACAGTGAGCTGGGCCTGTCTGGTAGATGTGACAGCGATCTTTCTGTGCAGACAGAGAGCTTACATTTTCGTTTTTGAAAATGTAATTCGCCGATGTTAGGAAGTAGGCTAATCCTCCGCTGCTGCATGTTGTGGAATAGTGCAGGGAGGAGTTGCATGCTTATTTTAGCAGCACAGACTCGACGCATTGTTCCTGATGTACCCTGCATGGGGAGGTTAAAGGAATTTAACATTAAATCATAATGGGTGCAATGTTTCAAACGGTAACGGTTATATATTTTTTTATAGTAAACTAGCGTTAAGATGTCACGTTAACTGCTGTGACTTCAGTGTGTGGCACGAGACGGAACTAACTAACCTCCGGTGCCTGTCTGACGGATATAACTATGCAACCACAGACAAATACTATGCTCGTAAACAAGTGATGTTATATACTTTGCAAATTAAATAGGAATATAAAACTGTTATCGTAACCAGGAGCATGCAACGGTGCAAAGACACCGCCAGACACTCGCACGTCTCTGACTAACGTTAGCTAATACTACAACAGCTCACCGGCCACCAACAACTGCCCGGGATGAATATGTAACACCGTGCACTAAAAACATTGACAATATGAATAAAGACATTATTTCTTAACGTTTTTACTCACGTTTGAAGACTCTCACCAGGACAACACCAACACCATATGATAGCGGCGAGAACTAATGTTAGCTAGCGGGCGTCAAGACGTGTTGTTTTTTATCTGAATCCGCGAGCACGAAAACTGTTATTAAGTCCACTTTCGTGAAAAACACCCATTATCGCGGTATCCTCCGCCGGATGGACCTGTGATTACAACCGGCGACTCCTTGACGAGTTTATTTTTCCAGTAGAGATACGAGGCGGAGGTCTATCTGCACACAAGCGAAAAGAAGAATTGATAGATTGCCTTGATTTACCGAAGAGATTACGTCAACTGCCTCTCGGCCACGCTGACTGACAGCCTGACGGGCCAATAAACGAAGGGACGTCAGTGACTAATGTGTCGCAGAGCCAATGGTGATCCTCGGAATCGGAAGTGGGTGGGGTCTCTCTCTGTCTCTCTTTTTTTTTTTTTTTTTAACGTGACGCCACACTGCAGGATTTCTACCCACCGCTCCCCGCACCGCTGTCACCGCATCACCCAGGGTCACTACAAAGAGCGCCGTCTAGCGGGAAATGGAGGATGTCACAATCTCAATGTCTACAATCCTATTCTAAATTCAAAATGTATATTCTCACATATAAGTACTATAAATGCGGCCCTATTTTACCTTCATATATACAAAAATACTTGAAATGAAAAATGAAAACCACATCTCCAAGCCACGCTCATGTTTTTGTGTGCTGGATGCGATCCACTTTCATGTAGGTAATGTTACATTTTTGTTGTTGGTTTTCCGTGTTGTGCAACAAATGTGAACGGCTTCAAGACTGACTAAGCGGTATTTTTGTTTCTCAGGATAAACTGCTCCAGTTTACCCTTTATTGTATACTGTGTAAATCTTGCCAATAAAATAGGGACGTTTGCCAAGTTTAATCCATTAGTTTATAACAATTACAGTTGAAGAATGACTAAGCTTACACATTTGGGAAACCACATACCAAAAAAACAGATTTTGTGCTGCCAGGAACTGGAATAAGTTATTTTCACATAAAAAAAAAAAGAAGTAAAAAATCAGTAACCATCACAATGTGTAATATAAAGGTGAAGTTATGGCTTATGAGAAACCTTTAAGTATAAGCTTACCCTCCAAGTTAAAATTTGCATTTAATTTTTATAATTTGGATGATTTTATTGATCATTTTGGTATTTATTGGATTTGTTAGTCACCTATTCACCTGGATTGCTGCATGTTTATACTGTTTAAACAAGGGTCCATTAGATAAATAAGTTTTAGACTTTGTATAATCTCTAACATTTTGTATTTCAGTGCAACTTCCTTTTAAAGACACTGAACTAAAAAGAACTTTGGCCAAAAAGGACCAAACAAAATCACTTAGGCATCAATCTGAGGAAAAAAACAGTGACGAGTTGTGAAATAATGTGCATCATCATTTATTTCAGTTCAAAATCCTAGCTTCCAAAACAGGTGTGGTTAAAGGAAATCATCTCCTGTACAGTTAAGGTCAGCAAGGTCAAGTTAGGTACAGTGCCATTTGAAAGAGACCATCTTGAGGTGAGATGTCAGTGGTTCTGAAGAGCAGACTTTTAAAAGGTATGCTCCTACTATGGTGTTTCTGGTGGTCATGCTACATTCTCTCATGTTCCTTCCACTTCGCCTAAAAGAGGGTTATTTGTCCATGAGGCGCTTAGGAGGTTCTGGACTTGAGGCCATGCACACACAAGAAGTAAATTCAGTCTATCGAAGTCAGCAGCGAAAATGTGACTAAAGAGGAACAACTGAACATACTGTATTTTGGTAAATCACTGCTCATCTTCCTACTGTACTCAAAAGGAAGCTGACATTTAGGATTAGTTTACGTTAAGCTACATCCTTAATGGATATTCCCAGTTCTGAACTTCGTCTACAAGCACAAACTGTGCATCTGTTAGCTCTGGGACACCAGCATACATTATGTGGACTCAAGTTCATCATTGTCACAGTCTTGATAATGAAAACTCAGGGCTAGTAATTTTATCAGAACCCACCCACACTTTCCCAAATGTATTGCCCTTCCCTCTCCCTCTCCCTCAAATCAGAAGTCTTTAATGAAGCCGACATACAGAGTATTACAAAAACAAAATGAGAACCGGAAAGGAAAATGATCAATGAAGTGACTGTATGCACCTCGCTGGTAAACCTGTTGGTGGTGGAAACGTTTTCTTGCAGCATAATAATGCAGTAACTAACTCTTGTTAAATATATGTATATATTTTGATATATATATACACAAACTCATGAGAAAAAAACGTAAAAGTCTTAACTTTATTATATTTTGTTTTTAGAACCATGATAATGGTTTGAGACAAAAAGGGTAAATGCAAATAAAAATCAAATCAGGTCTCCTTTTTTCCCCCCCATTCCAAAATGTTTTTTGTTGTCATTGGTGGTCATTCGGGCGACTTGGACAGATCCCTTAATGATGGTTAGCAGACGTTGGTGACATGTGGTCCTTAGACAGGCCGTCCGCCCTGTTTCTCTCTCATCCAGGCATGGATCCTCTCCTTCAGTTCAGGAACTGTAGAATTAACAACAGATTGTGAGGAGCATGTAAGAAACTGACATCCACAATCTCACAGGCAGTAATTTAATTAGACATTTAGGTGTTAAGAAATCACCTGCCTAGAATTTAAAACTAGATAACTGCTTTGTTGTTCCTAGCAAGAAATAGACTTTCACACTTGCTCTTGCCTACCTTGAGTAGAACCGCTTTACATGTAATTACAGGTGAAAAGGCATCATGGTGGGGTTACCTGACTCCAGCATGCTCTCTGTGAGTGGCTGCCTGTTGAAGGGATCAGTGGGGGAGTTGAGCAGGTGGCGCAGGATGATGGATCGGTCCATGATGTTCCCCGAGGGCAGAATCACGGGGTCAGTCATCAGTGTGTCCATCAGAGGGTCTGTTATAAATAAGGCAATTGTACATTTTACAGAGGATTAAGAGCCAAACAGTCTCAAAACAATAACCAACAAGCTTCAACTGACAATCCTGATTTTATACTTCTACACTGCACAGAAAGTGAATCAGAGTGAAAGTTATTGTCACCATATCCGATTTTCCTTCTTCTTTTTTATTTTTAAGAAGCAAAACAAACATCACATCCTGCTGCAGGCTGCTCCATGTGTTTGGAGAAGGGTTAGTATTCAAATGCTGTGCATACATCTGAACAGAGGTATGCTACTAGCTAATCTACCCTTTTGCAATTGTGTTTGAATTAAGAATTAATACATAAAAAAATAATAAAACAAACTAAAATAACTTTTTTGTGAGAAGAATAAAACACAACTGCATCCAATATTATCACACGTCTTCATCAAATCTGTGCAACATATCTAACCCAGACAGCTGATAATCTAATGTGTTTCATATGACAGGAATATTGGTGCACCTATCAAAACACCAGTAAAGATTACAACCAATAAATACTCAATAAGAGCTTTCGACAAAGTGTGCCCTATACTGAAATGTCACAAGGCTGTTACAGTCGGACTTGCGCGTAACAAAAATAAAACCTGCTGTGGGAGATTTCAACCATAGAAAGCTGATACTCAAGCCGCCTGTACGGCACACTCCCATCGACTGTGGTGGGTTGGCTGGCATATCTGGTAATCAAAGGAGGTATGTGGGCCACACTCTTTCTAGATTATATTAAGTCTGTGGTTACAGGATAGTCTTGCTCTAAGCTGTCTATATGACCTCTACGAGCTGCAAAATCCCCTGCAAATGTCTGGAATTCGACAGCAACAGAGGCTGCTGAAGATCCTGTCTGTCTGCACCGGCTGACTTCAGGTCACACCAGATTTCTAACCAAATGACTTTTTCTGCTTTGGGCCAAGGATTCAGTGAGATGTGGGTAAGCTAACCACAAAAACAATAAATTACAAATATAATTTAAAAGACCTTGGTTAATTTTCAGTATAACAAAAAGACAGATAGACCCTTTTACCTTCTTTATATGGATATTCTTTACAACTATGGGAAATGACAGTGGACCTCAACGGTACATTTCTTATTGTTATTTTCTTATTGGGATCCCCAATAATTAGGATTTGGAGATTTGAACTCATTTTCTAAATAGGCTTGGGCCTCTGTAAAATTGGTGACTATACAGAAATATAAGTGTGTGTACTAAACTTTCTAATAACATGGTATTGTTAGTAAAACACATAGAAGAGAGTGAGTAGAGAGTCTGTGGGAGAGATGATGCAGCACTTCTAGAGCCAAGTTACTGCTCCTGGACATACAGATTTAAACATTGCATGTATGCTGCTTAAACACACTGTGGACACACACACACACACACACACACACACACACACACACACACACACACACACACACACACACACACACACACACACACACACACACACACCTTTGAACTCGTCAGGTGCGTCACTGTAGTCCATTTCAGACTGGGAGTTCTTGGCGACTATTTCCTCCACCTTCTCCAATAGCAGCTTGAATTTTTCGATGGCGATGGAGGACTTAATACCAGCCTTTCTCATCTTTGAGATCACCTCCTCAAAGAGCTCACGGCTGTACGACCGCTGCACAAAAAGTTGGAAAATTCATCAGGGAACTGCAGGAGAGGATAGTCTATGAGGTGATGTGTGACACCATATGCAACAAGCAGCAGCTGGGTTCCCTGACGTATAACTTCTGATGCACACTCCCAACATTACAATGTGAAGAACAATACTCGCAAAGTAGAAGATTAACTGGCAGGTCACTGGAACTTTGTCATCAAAATTACTCTCCATAAAAACATCACACATTGTTCAACTGCCTACAGTTAATACTTAGATGTTGCTTCACCCTTAGAAGTGATTGAAACAAAAATGTATAATCAAGTAGATGCCTGTGGTGCTTAAGCCCAATGACATTTATAGAGAATGGAAAAACAGTATTTCTTTGTTGTGTTAAGTTAATTAGAACAAGGACTAACAAGTCATTCAAGTAAGTGTTGTTACAGTGAATGCTTGAAACATTTCACCTCACACATTAACATGAACTAAGCTACAGTATTTGGTCCCTGAGCGCTTTCTGCATTACACTGGGGAGAAGTGACCTCTGACTCGTAGCTGTGATGGGTTGGGTAAAACCTGGGTGAAACGCTGTATTACATTCACCAAATACAATAGAGACTTCATGCTGATGTCTTAAAGGCAATACGACTGACTATGATGATCTGCCACAATTACCTGCAGCCTTTTCTCATGATCATTATAACAAACTCCCGCTTGTGTTTTGTTTCCCCCCTTTAGCACCAACCTGGTCATCTGCTATTGCTTTAGCAAAGCGGGCACAGTCTAGCTGCAGGTAGATGTCAGTCAGCTGGTCTAAGAGCTTCTTGGGTTCAAAGCCATACTTCTCGGGGTTCTCCACCTTCAGGTCCCGACACTTGGGCCCACAGAGCTGCTGGAGGTTAAAGTTCAGCATGGCAGCTAAACGAGGCCCCAGCTCCTGTATGAAAAAGAGGGCGCCGTTTAGAATAGTTTGTTGGGTTCAGACTGCCCAATTTAGGCAGATAACGTCGCCTTTACAGTCATTGTTATTGTATAAATGGAGAATACATTTCCACTCATATGTTGGCGGCAGCGACACTCACAGGCCTGAGGAAAGGCTTCTGGACCTGCTTGGTGAGGATGTGGAACATTTCGACCGTCTCTGTGGCGAGGGCCAGATAGGAGCGAGACACCCGCTCATCCTGAGTCAGCTGGGACTGCCGGCTCTGCTGCTGCTCCTGAGAGTTTGCAGGTAAAACACAAACAATACTATTTTTATCTATTCTGCAACAGTTGCCTTCTGGCAAGTTTCACAGCTCAGCACAAATATGAGTGAGGTGATAATATGCCTCAGCTCACAGCAATAACCACTTTGTTATCAATTTGTCTTTGCTGCTTAAATTTTCATCTCTTCCTTTTGAAGATTTAGCACTGCGTTCACTGCTTTCTATTACTTCAATTCTGTGTTTTATCGCTGAAATAAATGAAGCTTAATCATCACTGTTTGAAAGCATGTAAATACCTGGTAAAAAAATAAAAGGCTATAAGGCTGAGCACTGACCCTAGGCAGCTGCTCCCACTGCTCCTTATTCTTCATCTCTTCTTGAACTTCGTGGATACGCTTCAGGGACTCAAGGCTCTCGTCTAACAAGAAGGTGGTGTCATTAATCAGCATGTTGATGTAGCGCACAAACTGCTTGCCAGAGCTAGAGGGGAGGAAGCATGAAAGAAGACGGAAGAGTGGATCAGGTTGGAATTGATCCAAGTCAGATGGCCACTGACTCTAACCTTAATTGTGCCATTTGTTTTTTACATGCCCAAAAAAGCAAACTCACTTGAACTCCTCCATGAAGGTTCCATGGTGGGCAAGGTTCTGCCAGAGACTCTTGAAGATAGTGCTGATATGGTACCGTATAGTGAACTTATCGTAGAACTCGCTGGTGGCGCCGGTATGCTCAACATCTGACCAGGCGAGACAGTTTTTTAGTCAAAAAGAAAAGAAAATGACCAAGACCTTACAGAAAAAAAAACAGCTACATAATGTCAAGAAACAAGTTTATTAATTTTTACATCCATTAACTACAACAGCAGCTTAGAATTACAGTATACATTGAACTCACCAGTGTAGAACTTCATGAGGGCGGGGACCAGCTGTTTGACGGACAACGGGTGGTTCTCCATCATTTCAGAGAATCGCTGAGTACGAGGTTGTACAGCAGGGTTGGTGACAAACAGCACCTCCACCAACTTGGCAATAAGGTAGGGGTTCCTGATGTAGTTCTGGCTGCAGATGAACACCACCAAGAAGGTGACAATGTCCTGAACACACGGCTCGTATAAAACCTGGGGAGAATACCTGGAAGAAGGGATGAAACAAGTAGGACAATGAGGTAAAAAATATATACAATAACAATGTATATGTATGTATGTGTTGCACTGAATTCCGATTATTCCGATCCACAAGATATTCATTGTTAAGACAATGGTTGACCAATGAAACAAGTGTGCAAGACTAAACTATAAACTTACTGCACAACAAAAAGCAGAAACTCGGCCACATCTTCAATGTAGAACTCAGGCAGAGCAGCAAAGCTTTTGGGAATCTCTGGGTTCAGTGGCAGGGTGATGCTGCGTAAGGAATGAAAAAACAAACATGGTACTTATATCTTGATTTATGATATACTCTTAAGTGAAACACAGCATGAAAGATACCAAAGACAAAAAAAAAAACCACAGCTATTCCTTCACATCAATATCACAACAAACAGTAACATGGTCTGTCAGTGGCAGGGCGACTCACTTGGGGTAAGCAGGATCCACCATGCGAAGAATGAGCTGAATGACTGTGCTATAGAACTGCAGACATCTGCGGAGCAGGTTCTCATCCAGAAGGCCCACATCAGCACAAGCTTTGGCTCGCACCAGTTTCTGTCAGGACAAAGTCACACACGATAAGGATCACATCTCTGCAAATATGCTCTGTCTTAGAATCCTGCATGTTTCAGCATTTAAGGATAGTCCAGTAAACTGAGAGATGAGTATTTGCAGGCCTGTGCCTTTAAATCAGTCTTGAAGGTTTAATCAATCAAGTGGGTGCATCTACAAGGATGTTAGATTGACCTTGAGCTGGGTTTTGCATCGCTTGAGCATCTCTCTATGTCGACTAGCCAAGGGGGAATCCTTCCATTGGCTTTCACTGTTCTTCAGCTCCTCTACAGTCCTAACATGGGAAAAAACATAATTAAAGCACATAGACTGAGCATGCTATGAATACCTGTGTGTGTGTGTGTGTGTGTGTGTGTGTACCTGTTCAGTTCCCGGATGGCTCGCAACCTGCGGATGTAGCGCCTACAGCCAGGCAGGATGGACAAATGGTGGGTGTGCAGCGTCAAGAAGAAACACTCAGTTGGGAACTTGGGTTCTGAGAACTTGGTGGGGTCTTCATCTGTCCATGTGCACAAATTAAATTAATTATTTCCAATATAACAGCACATACCACCATCAGTCAGAACTAGTCTGCCAGTATCTTTACAGTTCAATATCTGCTTTTCTGCCTAAAAACAATTTTGTTAGCGTATCATGTCACATTAGGTCATATGTACAATGAATGAATATGAATTATTTTAAATCTTAACGTATGACATTATTTGTATACAGTACAGCATGTATAACTGCTATTATTTTGTAAATGCCTAAAAATAAAGCAGAGGCAAGGATGATTCATCCGAGATGAATTCTGAAAAAAAAAAAGAAATCAAAGATCTGGCATGATGATGAATAATTTTGAAAATGGATAAGTATGCAAAATGGCTCCTCTATGTGCAATTAACAGATTTCTCAAAATGGCAGCAGTCTATGAACGATGTAGTCGACTTGCATTTATTCAAATGAACATAAAATACTGATGACTCATTTCAAACTACAAGTCATTTTTGTAAAAACAAAAACAGTCCTCACAATCATGAATCTGTACTTTTATTTATGTCAACTTACGCAGCTCAGTCAGCCAGCTCTTTAGCTCCTCCATGGTGGCTTTCAGACGCGTCTCCTCTAAGCTGACAACAAGGCGACAGCGCGGATGGAAAATGTAGTAGGGGTCCACCGTCTCCAGCTTGATCTTCATGCTCAGCTGTTGCAGCACCCACAAGAAGTTCAGCATGAAGCCGTCTGCCGACACCAGCTTGTCATCAGTCTAGGACAAAATAGGGTGAATTCAGAACAATTTCAAATTAATGTTCAAAAGCTGTCCCTACAACCTGAATATGAGAACAAATCAGCAAAAAAAAAAAGTACTGTAAACGGCTAAATGTATTACTACTTATTCTTTTGGTAACTCAAAATTACATTTATTTTGTGGAATGAATGATTTTTGCAACTTACCTGCATCTGGGCTTTCTTCACATTGTAGTTGACTAGAGCTGCCATGTAATTAAGAGCTGACTCGCGCGTTTCTCCATTTAGTAGGATGTTATGGAGAACTTTAAACTGGTCACCCTGAAAAAGATGACAAATCATTTATTTTCTATATATAAAGGGCAGCTACTGAATAAATAAAAACATTATGAAGCGGAGACTCACCCTTGCTGACTCCAGGTAGTGTTGCAATGATTGGCTGACAACTCGCGTGTTCTCCATGGTGATGGCTGGGCCAGAGAAATACTTGTCTCCTACTTTGGTCTGAAGAAAAAGAAAAGCGTTTAACTCATTAAAGATTGTTTGTGCATTACACAACATGCCGTTGCAGTATTATTGCATTAGGTCTGCTCTCCAGTCTCAGACACTTTTATAATTTATAATGTATAAAAATACATTGCAAATTACCTACAAGCTGCTGCTACTGAGTTATGTTAATTATTTAACTGATTAGACAACTCACATCATCCTCAGCAAACACAGAGAGGCTGAAGAAGGATCCCAGGTAGGACAATCTCTGGATCTCTCTGCCACAACCAGGGCTCAGAGGTTTGGGACACCATAGAGGCAGCGACGTTACCTGCAAAGAAGAGCCATGACAGACACATATTACACAGAGGTACACAGGTGTTTTGTGTGGTCAAGCCACAAACATTTAACAAATTCTATTTTCTAGTGGCGCTAGTAAACATCCCATCACCCAAAGCTAGTATGGGTCTGTCAACAAACATGGAAGACAATGAACTGAACAATGTACTCCTACTTGCTCACTTATTTAAGTCACTAAGAAAAGCTAAAGGCCTACATGTGACTTAAAAAAACGCAGTAGTCAGTTAAGAAGCAACTAAGTAAGCTTAATATAAACTCAAAGAACTCTGATTTGATGAGAGATTGTTGTGTCGCTAAATATAGGCCCAGTCCTTTCCATACACAGGGGAATTTTGTCTTGCCCTTCTTCTGTGAAGCAGGAAGAGGACTTGGTGTCATGAATAAAATAAACAGAGCACATTGTTCTGTGCTGACGTCAACTGACCAGGCTGGTGTGATGACGGTATAAACAAAGACAATAGCCAGAATTGTAAATAAAATCCCTGATCATCTCAGGGAAATAAATGGCCTAAATAATCTGAGCCGTGAATAACATAATGATGAACACTTTGGCCATCCAACTGTATACTCACCAAACTGCACACTGGGTGAGTCTTTCCGTACTTGATTTCACAAAGCTCAGCTAATGCCTGTAAAAAACAAACCACAAATGAAACAGTGCTTCAATTGAGATTTTCCTCAAACTGCTTGGTTAACAGATAAATTAGGTAACATGGTATGACCACAAAACTACTATAAAACTAGCAACTGCAAGTGTGAGGCTAGTTATTATCATTCAAGAGATTATTTACTCGTTACATTTGTAAGAAGCAAATTACAACATTCTCTAACAAGCAGCCTCCAACAAAATGTAACACTCCAATGACAAAATTCTTGAAAATGAACTACTTGAATACACCAAATTCACAGAAATCATGTTATAGTACTTTATTATTGTTTATGCTAGTATGAATGGTGAGTAACAGACTCACTTGACTCAGGATGTCTGGATAAGAATGACAAAGTAGCATGAAAATCATCATCAGATCTACTCAAGAGGAGAAGCAGCACAATGGGAACACTATTATACTGCATATTTAAGCACACATATGGTACTGTACATCTGGAGCTGTCTGTCTACTGAGTATGTTGACAGGATGTCTGACAGGCTGCCAGGACCTCATTAAGCCTCGCTGTACTGCATATCCCCTGTAATTGTAAATACACAAGTCTCATCTCCTGCCAGGCCAGGAACACCTCTCCTTACCATGAGGGGGAATTTAAAGTTGTCGCTGTCAAAGGAACATTCTTTCACCGCAAGAGCCAGTCCATGGAGGATGGGAATGAAGATCTGAGAAACAAGATGTCATGTATCAGTGCCTTGTCAGAGCCTCTTGTCAGAGATTCCAGCTCACGGCAAAATCTCAAGCGGTGGATGTTTGCGAGTTTGCCTGAATTATTGCAATTTCATCACTGTGAAGGTGCTTTAGAGTGACCTCCCTAAACATCACTCCATTTACATTCATGTACATAGACACAGTGAATCTCTCCCTCATAGCTTATTACCTGTACAGATTTATTCTTTCAAATCAAAATAAAAGTGAGTACAGTGTAGTTCCACCAGCCCATTGCTGTGAATACGAGTGTGTTTGGGGTGTCTTCCTGTCCACTGTATGCTGGGATAGGTTTTAGCCTGAGTGACCCTGAATAAGCATAAACGTGTATCGAAAATGTGCTTCCCACCTGTCTGAACACTTCTTCCTCCTGGTGGGTAATGCGCACCAGTTCCTGAATAAAGCCATATGGAAGGTTCCGACACAGCATATAAGGTACCAGCAGAGACTGCTGGAGAGGGCTCCTACACGTAGAAAACAGAGAAGCATTGTGCCCAAATCAAATAAATAAATAATGTGTCTGGACTCGGGGTGAAAAAGTAGTTGCTATGGAGACTCAGACGTAAACGAGAAGGAACACAATGTACACAAATATAATGACAGTTAATACAATAACCCAAAGATCATCAGTGTGTGGCAGGCTCTCTTACCGAGGCTGGGTCAGGGTGCCTTGCAGGACCAGGGCAACATTGGAAATACACTGAGAGCGAATGTTGCTTAGAAGCTGGCTGACATTTGGTTGGCTACACATCTGAGAGAGAGAGAGACAGACAGGATAGGAGAAGCGGGTTGAGGTGTGATAGAAATGTACGCTGCTAATTTCACAGAAACTCTCTCCAGACTCTGTCGAATCACAGTGTTCTTTGACGAGCAAAACCTTCGTTTATTTCCAGACCATCTGGCCTGCAGCTAGTCTCTGAAGTACAGACTGTTCTTCTGTCCTCATGACATTTTGTAACCAATTTAGACATAGTGAATAAGATGAAAAGAACATTCCAGTTGTTACTACAATTACAATCTTAAAGCTTCATTTAAATGGGTTTTACTTCTTTAGTAAAAAGGAAAAGAAAAGAACACTTTGTGGAAGTAATACTTTGTGTAAACCGTCTACAAACAACCAGTTACCTTGGGAGCTTTCCTCTCCTCCATGCCAACACTGTCAAAACGCTCAATGAGGTAGTTCAGCATCTCTGTCTCTTTGCATGCTTCAATGGTGAAGCGGTCGCTGGCTGAATCGCAGGACATCCCCCCTCCACATGCACTAAGACTACAAACAAAAAGGTAAACACAAAAACAAGGACAGAGGGGGGGGCTCATTAAATAACATAAAACATCAGAGCACAGACAGATATACTGTTAGCATCAAATATTTTTATGTATGGTTAACAAACTCAAACCCACTGTCAAGGGTCCTGAAAGAAACAAACTATAAGGCATTAGTGATGGCATTGCAGTAATTGTCTCAGTACTGGGCTCTTGAAAAAAAAAGAAAAGAAAAAAGAAAACCAGGTATTAAAAATTCAAGAGCTGTTTGCAGCAAGTCTTTGAAGCTGATATTAGGATTCAGCTTGCCACATTTAACTGACAAAATATGGTGGCAAGAGTTTAAATTGCTGTTAGTGGTCAGCTGTAACCGCAAAACCTGTATGTGAGCTGGTTCAAAGCACGACAAACCTTAGGAGGTAATAACATTAACTTTGTTATTTGTCCATGCAGGAATATCACCTCTGCCCTGGGTTACAATTGTCCTTGAAGCTAAAGATGAAACCAACACAACAGGTAATGTTGTTAAATAACCTTATTCATGCCAGTTTTTCCTGAATAAATATGAGATGCCAGTTGATCTTAACTTTGAATTAGAGCATCTAGTGAAGCAAATGCTCATAGAGCAGAGAGTCACACTCCCCTTTCTCACATAACGATACAGCCCATGCATCAAATTAACAACAGTTCAAGACTACCATAGGTATAACAGTCTCATGCTGTACTAAAGGGGTTAAATTGTATTGAAAAGTTTTAAGTTTTCATGCTCCTTCAGGGTTGAGAATCATTCCTCTGGGATGTGCAAGATTATCTTGTACATAAAAATATATTGCATATACTCGTATTCGTTAATAAATAGGGAAACAGGCCAGGAAAAAACATAGGATTTTGAAGGTTGAGAGTTACAGAAATGCAGGTATTTTCAGACCTAAACCACAATGAAAGTGAATGTTTTGTGAGTGTCTACAGCTCTGTAGAATCCGTATTTTACATACCACCCCATTATACATTAAAAGTTATAGTTATGGGACGTTATGTTTAAACCTCTGATCACCAGAACAGTTACAGCATTCTTAAAGATGGCTAAGCCTACATCTGTTTATTTTTCACCACTCTACCCTGGTGTGTTTGTGCGCAGTTAGTGATAAGCCTCCTGGGCCCACTGGAACATGCAGTGGACACATAACTGAGCAAGCACACACAAACACACACACCGTGCAGCGGTGTACCTGGACCCAAACTGAACCCGTGCAAAATCCTCCTCCTCCTCAGACTCTTCATCACTGCTGTCCTGAGACATGTCAGAGAGGGCATAGAACAGGAACGACAAGGGGCTAACATGACGAGGGAAAGAGTGGAAGAAAAGAGGATGTTGTGCGAGCATGAACAGACAGAAGGGAAGTGAAAAAACATGAAGAAAAATGTGGAATGGTAAGAAGTCACAAGAAAAGAGGACAAGGAAGAGGGGGGCACTAAGGAAAGGATGCTGGAGGGTTGCACGCTTGCTTGAAGACTACTTGTACTGTTTTTTTAAATATTCATTAATACCATTTTGTCTGTGGCTTTTAAACACTGTCAGAAATTTTTTTTCAACTGATAACTGAACTGAGTGTCACGCTCACTCATGCAACTCGTCTTGAGCAAGCAAATGCAAAGAGGCATAAGCCACAGATTATTTGCTTGAGAATTTTATAGCAATGTACGGCCTATAAAACACATCTGTTAAGCTATATCTAATAGTTAGTTATTTGCTACGGAAGTGCATTGCTGCCACGCCAGAAAAAGAAAAACGGATCAGCACCTCATTATAACCTGAATGTTTATTGTTATAACAAGAAAAGTTTCTTGATATAACGTCACAAGTTTGTATGTCATAATAACATGAAAAACATCTTGTTATAACAATAAATTCACGCTGATAATGATACTGATCTGTTTTTCTTTTTCTGGCATGACAGCAATACATTTGCTTACACATAGAAGCACACATAGAATTTGCAAAGGGGGTTAGATCTTTTAAAATGATGTTAGCAACAAACAGCCTCAATGTTGCAAATTAAAAAACTAGACTGCCTGTTAATTGTCTGAACAACCCATATATTAGCGTTGAAAATACAGAGTTTGAAAAATTGATTATATATAAATATATTTTAATATATCTATCTTAATCACCGTTTGGGCATTTAACACAAATAACATACTGTATATTTTGTACAACTTCTGCTGGAAGTCCATATTGCTCTCAACTTTTTTAAAACATAAAAATGCTAAAATATCAGGTTGTCCATTAACTATTAGACTAGCAGTCTAAATCTTACCCAGTTGAGATCGTTACAAGCTTGTGTGAATGAGAAGTGACTGCATGAAAACTAATATAAGAAGCGATGTATACCACAAAAGGCTTCTGACCAAATATTTAGCTGCAAGACTCTTGGTTCATACCAAACCTCAAATTTGGTGGTTCACAAAAAGTTACGGTTTTAGTACATCTGCTCGCGTATGCACCACACACTGACATGCAAATGGCAGATGATACCTAGACGGTGGCATCCTGGCAGCAAAGGCAGCCTGGCGGGTATTCGATCTGGGAGAAGGGGGCACCACGCGAGTGGGTGTGGAGGAGGGTTGGTTGCGAACCCTAGGCGAGCTCAAGGAGAGGGACTGGGGGCTGGGTGGTGGCACGGGAACAGGGGTGTTGGGAGGAACAGAGGGCCCTGCAGGGCTAGGAGAGGGTCCAAAGAAACTAAATCCTCTGTGACCCGGGCTAGATGGGGAAGGAGCCCCCCAGGGAGAGGTGACAGAGTAAGGCCGATAGCGCTGGGAGATGGGCATGGGGGCAGATGGAGGGTTGAGAGTGTGTCTCGGAGTAGCAGTAGCGGGTGGGCTAGGGGGAACAATGAATTGTGGGGTAGAGGGTGTAGAAGGTAAAGAGGGTGTAGTAGAGGTGGGGAGAGATGGGGAGGTCCTCTTGGCTGCATCCAAAGCCATCGAGTGAGGACTACCACACCCATACAGACTGTGGACAACATTGAAACGATGATTGGCAAAACTCATCTAGCAACAATGTCTTGAAAAATTAAAATGATCAAAGCAAAATCAGAAAAACTAGAAGAAAAAAACAAAAAAAAAAACATGGCAGCTTCCAATCACGATACCAACTAAATACAGATAAAGCACACTTTTGAGGTGGACTGTAGGTGACCAATCCAGAGCCTTGACATGTCTCTGGGAGTCACACAGAGCTCATAATACTGAGTCAAGGTACTTGCCTGGACAGAGAGCTGGCTCCAAAGGACCCTGCACTGGGGCCCATGGGGCTGCCACCTTGGCTGGAGGGCTGCACCAGCGTTAGGCGGTGGTCGGGGGATTTGGCTGCTGCAATTGGCTGAGAGGTGGCGGTCAAGCTGGCAAAGGGGTTGTGGACACGTGACTGGGTGGACATCATTAAGACTTCCATCAGGATCTGGCCGATCAGGTCTTTGAAGTCAGAGTATACTACAGGAGAAAGATCATCAAATGTGGGAATCTGTCAGTTGTAAACAAAACTTTGCCTTTCACAGAGTGCAGGGTCATTCAGCTTGTTAGGGTGACGGAGATAAAGACCCTATTGGGTGACGTACCATCCTTAGGGTTCTGGTGGAACTCTGTAGCCAGTGAAGGGAGAAAGATGACATCTCTATCCTGCTCCTTCCACGATACGCGGAGGATCTTACAAATGAGCTGCAGAGCCTGTTCTTCTGAGACGTCTGAGTTTGCAGATGTTTCCTGAGGTGCAGAAGTAGAGACAACAGTGAGGGTTTGATCACAATCTAGCATTACTGAGATAACTCATTATCTCATGATCACTCTGGTCTATCAAGAGACAGGTATGTGTCAATGAAAATGAAACCAAGAACATCTATAGAAAGTCCCCTATCACTTTTCTGTTAACACACAAAAACTCCCTTAATGTTTATTCCTTTAAAGACTTGCTTGATGAGATGGACATGATCCAAGTCAAGTAGATCAAGTAATTAAGGTTAAAAGACTCTCTTTTGAGTAATGTTCACTGCAGCTGTTTACCTTTTCAGTTAAGTTCCTCTTCTCCCTGCGATCGCTGTCCTCCACCTCCATGTTCTCTATCCCTGAGTCCACATCCACCTGGGACATGCTGGAAAAAGAGGTGCAGTGCTTAGCAAGTTTCTTCATCCCTAAGCAGACCGCGTCAACACTCAAACCTCGATGCAGTGTCGCATTTGTCTCATCTCTTTCACAACAAACTTCACAACCAGATATTGTAAGAACAAAACATGTGGTCATGCTATGAAACACTTTGTCAATGTTTGCTACAAACAATCAAAGAAATACCACTTTCTGAAGAAATATTAAAAGGAACAAGTCACTCTTGAATATTGTTACACCTTTATATAGAAACAACCTGTGATATTCATTGCATTTCCAAGTGTTCCAATATACTTTTTGGGGGTGAAAACATAAAAACTTCACCATTGGAATCTATTGTAACTGATATAATTCAAGCTGACCACAGCCTCTGTTCTCCGTGATGGAGAAAACGACATATTTTTTACAGTCACCTTTCAAACCCACAGGAGAGGAAGCCTTTGAACTGGGCTGTACAATATGCCATTAGAAAAACGCTTACCTCTTTTCACAGGAGGCAGTGTCAATGTCCATGCTCTGCGATCGGGACAAACTCTGGGACTGAGTCTCAAGGCTGTTGGAGGGGGAGCTGGAGAGGGAGCTCACACCCTCGCTGCTCTGACTACCATATGCCACCCCTGCAAAAGCAAAAACACCACCACTGAGCACCTTTGAAGCACAAAAGAAAATCTTAATGTGACACGTATATATCATAATTTAAGTCTTAAATAGGTATTTTTCTTATTGGTTCTGGAATAGGTGTTGTATCGTGGCCCTGGCTCCAAGTTAGATCGCAAGTGTCAGGTTTCAAGTTTGTTTGCTTGCTTGCTTGCTTTTCTACACTGTACACAAATCTCTGCGATTGAACTCCCCACACTTTGGAGAGACCTACCAGAGGAGATAAGGTTTACAAAGACCGTCTAGGCCTCCTCTAACATTTATCTATAATAGCTCATTTATATTTTCGTGTCTTTTCTTGTATCTATTTTATATTCATCATGCTATGATATTCTGATTTAGTTTTTGTACAAGACGGTATCGCTATTTTAATAAAACTTGTGAATGAACTCACACTCACCACTAGGAACACTACATAGACAAACCATGATTAAGCTGCCATTTAAATTTTTAAATTTTATGTCAACTGTTTAGCAAAGGCTCAAGATCAACACGGTGTTCCATACATTTATAAACCCTGAATAACACCCAGGATCTTACTGTGGATAATATCACTACCAACAGTTAAGTCAAATAAAACTCTATACACTGGTTAATATGTGGAGAATATTCAAAAGAAATACACCAGCCTTCATTGCATGTTAATGTAACTGCCAAGAAGAAAATCAAAAATTTTGACCAATTATGAGAAGTACCTCCTCCAACTCCTAAAAAGGTAGCATTGGATAGCAACAACACCACATCTATGCATATCAACAAACAATCCCAGGAATCTGTCACTGTATCCATACATGGCTCACTGGTGTATTTTTCTAGAGCAGTGCATAAAAGCATCAATTCTCACTCTGTACAGTGGGCCTACACTTGCACAACAAGCTGCTGCTGTTTGTGTTCATGTCATTCAGAGTGTATGACTGGTTCTTGCTGCTCAAATATCAAGGTCACAAATATAAAAGGTTCCTTTGAGTGTTGTGCTCAAACAACTATGGCTGTTTATCTCCCAAGCATCAAGACAATGTGTCACATGCCCATTTGAGTAGGATGACACGGTTAGAATATAGATAACAAAAGCAATATCAGTAATTATTAACTCCTTAAATAAATCCCAAAACATGTAGATCTTATTCAGTTCTTACCAGAGGTGCCCATAGGGGATGTAGCAGGAGTACCACTGTGGACACTGAGCCCCAAAGATTGAGAGGCAGCTGATGGCAGGGGCTGGGGTGCGGCACCTGAGGGTCCAGGGAGGGGTCCAGGGGGAGTCTCTCTCTGTGGGGATGTCAGGGGTGTGCTGAGAGGGGTGCTGGGCTGTGATGTCTGTCCCCCTGCCAGTCGTACCAGTCGTCTTCTGCGAATCTTGAACGAATATACAAGCAGATTCACATATTCAGTACTACGAATACTCACTGTACAGCTTTATGTAATATGGGCTTGTTATAACAGGACTGTTTAAATGTATATTGACTATCAAATTATCTCCTTTTTATATCTGGATAAGTGATCAGCCTGGATAATATAAATAATGTGAGGTGTTAATTAATTTTCATTATCCATCTTGGATTATTAGTCCCGGACAATATACACACAATTAAGTCAGTGATCGGTTTTGGAGAGACGTGGTCTTAAATTTCAAAGAAAGGCCTTGTGGAATGGATACAATGTAACCTACATTACAAACTAAGTCCGATATGAGCACTAACGGTGACAAATCGTGCAACTCAGCTGAAGACCTTAAGCAAATCAACAGCACTCTTGCGAGTTGATCAAGTAGCTTAATAGGGTTAAAAAGTGACGAAGAAAAATACTTAATAATATGTTGAGTGTCGTTCCAGGGGAACAGCTCAGTGGCCACATAGTCGGCCCACAGTAGATTGCACAATGGTGGCCCGGTGTGTTTTTTTGTGCTGAGTCGTCTAGCAGGCTAATTTTTGTCTGTTAGCAAAACAACGTTAGCAACTGTCAGCTAGCTTACCGCAAGAAGATATCCCAAATCAACTCAGTAAACAAAATGTAATCTGTTATCTTTCAAAATATAACGTGTGGAAAACATCTACCAGATGAAGGCAATCCAATGCATTTATATAAATTTTGTTGTCTTATCTGAAAACTATGTTATCCATGGGCCAGCTTGTGCATAGCCTCTAGCTATACGTTAGCTAGTTAGCATTGTGCCCCGGCTAAATTAAATTAACGTACTGGCAACGGTGACAAAAACATGCGACCCACATCCAACTTCTAGTTCTTTCACTCGGTTGTATTAACTGACTCTCCCAAACAAACATCGTATGGGTCGCGTAGGGCAGCACGCACGTATGTATGCTGGTGTAGAGCTAAATGTGGAATTTTATCGCGGATGCATTACTTCAATTTAGACTATGCTAGCCTCTGAGCTAGCTTTAGTAGCAAGTCGGCTAGTAGCAAGACCATTTGACATGAGGTCCGCAGGACAAGAAGAAATTTGTAAATGTAAGCATACATTGTAACGTTAGCAAAATAGAGCGAAGTTAATTCTCGGCACTCGTTTTGTGCTTTTTTCCATTGTCATCTTACCTCATCTGCGCTCAATTCCATCGCAGCTAAGTTAGCTAGCTAATTCACTTTCAACTGCTTTAATGTGTGCCAGCCAGAGCCAGCTAGCTAGCCTGTATCAGAACTAAATATGCATAGTCTAACTCGTTCAACAAATATGTGTCAGTCTTGATTGTCTTCAAGATAAAAACGAGGACACCAGTATACGGAGGGTAGCAAGATACAGTTCCTCCAAAAAGTCTCTCGTTTGCTAGTTTTCTACCAAGAATGAAACAAAAAGAAAAGTAGCTGGCTATTATACGTCAAAATACAACATCGGCCATTTTGGATCTACACAATGTCACGTGACTTAAAAGACTACTGAATGAGGTGTGAGGCTTCACTGTGCCGCACAGATACATTTAACATTTCACCTGTTGTATATATTTTTGCAACAACTTATTATTCAGTTTCAAGCTTGTGTTTAATTTCTCCCATAGAAAAATAAACAGCACAGCCTGTAGTTATTTATTAAACTCAGTGTGTTTGGTCAGTCAGTGGGGCACAAGGTCACTACAAATAGGACTCTTCATTGGTGCTGGGAGGTTAATGCCAATCAAGGCACTAGTAGCTATAGATGGCAGATTAGCTATAATATGTTATATTATGTCACAGTCCCTGACTCATCATCACCTGTGTGATGAATGATGACACAGGCCAGATCTATGAGTGAGAACCTAATAGCACTAAATCAGAAAAATAAGCTGTTCATTTTATATTCTAAAGACATATCTATCTAAAGAGAGAATGATTTAATAACAAAAATACTGCAGTTCAGATTTCTGTCAAAGCCCATTTTATTATACAAAATTCACATAAAACTGTATTCCAGGTATAGATGTATTTACATTTGAACAAATAGTTCAACCAAACGATGGACAGCACAAGCCAGCGTAAAGAAAATGTGGCATCTCATATTTGACCAATCAGACAATAGAGATTTGAAGGAAACAAAAAGTTTGTGCTAAACAGAGCCTGCATGGACAATTCTCTTTCAGCCAGCTGAAAGGAGCCATTGATGTGTGTTTTTTGATCTGAGGACAAGTGCCACCAAGCTGCAGACCAGTGTAGGCCAGTATCTACCAAAAGTAATGCAGTGATGCCATCTAGTGGTGTAAATCCATACCCTGACAGGAAAGATTTTTTCTCCTGGACTCAGCATTGAAGTCACGTTACAGAGAAAATACCACAAACTTAACTTTGAGTGTGGTTTTATTATTCAGGGTTTAGAGTGGTCGGTCTTTCATCGCAGAGTAACTTTCTCCAGAAACACAACTTTCATTCCTCTTCACTCATTCACTTTCTTCTTGAAAACCTGCTTGCAGACTTCTCCTTCACAGTACAGCTCCTGAGGGGTAACAAGTCACAGAGATATTCATTTAATATGACGCTAAATAAAATATCATTAAAAAGTACAAGAATATAAATGGAGGGGAAAGTTAATCGATTTAGTTTTGGGCATTATGTGGAACAAATATGATTAGATTGTCCATATTTATATTCTTACCAGATGTAGCTTGTCCTCTTCAATCCAGTGAGCCCAACCCCGGTTCTTCTTCTCTCCAGTCTGTTCACACACCAGTTTATTCCCCTGCCATGTCACCAGCGACTGCACAGATGGCAGAGAAGAAGAGAGAGTGGGAATTACAACGCAGAACCGTTTTAGCAGCCAAAATAAATGCTGAAACACATCACATGCATTATGCCTATTACCACACATTTCATCAGCCATTCATCTTCACCTTGACGTGTCTGTTGTCCAGTCCCTTGGTAAACTCATCAAACTCCTGACCCACTCTAAAGGAGATGGTGTAGTTTTTGAAGGTGCTGGCAGTTTTGATGATGTACAGGTCCCCCTGCAGCTCGATCACCTTCTTCAGCTTCAGCTTCAGAGCAATCTTTCGCAAGTTATGGCCGATACCTGGAATGGTAGAAAGTGTTTTACCTGAATGCAGCACAAATCTGGGGGTTCCCCCGCAGGCTACAAACACATTCTCACAATCCTCACACAGTCCCATGCATACCATAAATGCTACAAAAACACAGCCAAATGTTTCTTTTCCCCCAACGTGGCAATGTATTTCACTCCATGTGCGCTGTTCAATGTTGTACAATGTTACATGCAATAGAAATGCAGACATCTCAAGTCATTCCACAGAAATATAACATCTGAGAATATAGTTAGATTAAAACATGCTTTAAAGACTTACCCAGTGCAATCATGAAGCCTTCAAAGTTGACATTGCTGATGATCTCCCACGTACTACAAAGGCTAGCTGGCATTTTGATGACCTTATCGTTTTCTCCTGCGTCTGAGATGTGTGTGTGTGTGAATAAAAAGTGATCAAACTGCTGGGAAGATGCTGAGACAATGCTGTTTTGACACCTGGGGGTGCAGAGGTAGGTGTGCCCTTACCTCATTCGCTGTCACCCGAGGACCATGTGAGGACGAGGGAGGCACTTTCATTGGTGCCAGGGTGTAGATGGGAAGCTAGACGTGTCGGACTGGTCTCACTGCAGTTCACTGACTAATTCTTCTAAAATTGCCTCAGGCGTCACACATTGATTGCACACACATTAATATGATGAAAAACATGTCGACCCCAACATTTGGAGGAAGGCTTTTTCCTGCAAAGGTCAACAAGTCCTATTTTTCAGTTGTGCCTATCTAACTGTGGAATAAACTGGAGTCACACACCTGCCGTTCTTATGAAGATTACCTGTATTAAAACGGCATATCTTTCTTTGCAAGGAGGAAAACATTATTGACATCATTGGCGGTTACGCTAGAATACGTGGTTGGAAGGAAATGACGCATTTCTAGTTTGAAAGAAAATAAAACACATGGAGCTCATCCAAAAATAAAGCTAGTTTTTCTTCTTCGACTCAGCAGCAAGCAGGTCAACAGTTTAAGATAAAGTTTAATACATAAAAACCTCTTCAGTGATATTTTCCACCCAGGACTCTAACATGTGCATAAACAAAGTCATAGGCATAAGATAAACATGACTTTCTGAAGGAATGAGAATCAACCAGTCTTAACCCAGTTACTTCACATTGGGAAAGTTTGAATACTTTATTCAGCTTTTTAACTTTTTAACACCATCACTCCAACATTAAATCAATTCAACTCCAACTTTGATACTCGTGATGTAATCAGTTATACTTTCATTTCCACACACTGCTTTCACAATGACTCTTTCGTTGGCTGCAATTTGTGATGATTACCTGAGAGATAAGTGTCAACCTGACAAGCATTTTAATCAAACCAGAAAGGTGTTAGTTTGGCACTTCCTTAACTGGAGATGTAAAGTAAGAGTTTCTTATCTGTGTGACAACAGCATTGTAACAGCAATGAAAAGCTCCCAAGGTGGAAAACAAAAGAGGGTCGTTTATTTCATTTCCAGTCAATACAAATCACACCTTTGTTTTCATATTCTAAAATCAGAGTAAACATGTTTAAAGCGTATTGCCTGCTTTTGCCTGAGGACATGCATGGATGGAGATCCTGCTCTAAGTACAAAACAAGTGATGAGTCGTGAGGAGTATACTGAAGGAATAGGGGGGAAAAGTGCGGTGAAGCATGTAAAAAGATGTATTTGTTCCTAATCATATTTCATGCAATACCAGACATACTGACTATTTCACACAAAATTGTGAATCCCTAGTTCAATAACCACACACCAGATTTGTTTCTAGCAATGACATTTAAATGACCTTCCAGCCAGTTGAACTGCTGCTCAGTTTTTCTGTTTTTGACTCTTGTACTTTTCCCACACACACTTCTTTATAGCAAAGTGAAACTAGTACTAAATGACTTCACTCATCTATGCAAGTTTATCTTCTTAACAAAACACACCCATAATAAAGACTATTCTGTATAGTAGGCACTGGTGGTAGTTTAAATGAACTGAATTGTGTCTGATATGTTTTAAATTCACAGTAAAGCCACAGCACTTAGTGTAGACAGCTTGCCCTTTTTGCTGTTGCAGCAGCAGCAGCAGCAGCAGACGTCCTCAGCTTGAAGAGGCACCCGCGTTTCTCTGGAGGGGCGCTAGAACCACGTCTGCGTTTTTCTTCTCGCTCTCAGCGCTGTAGAGCCTGCGCTCCTGTATGTAATGAACCACACCATCTGGCAGCAGGTACTTGACGCTCTGACCTCGTCGCAGCGCCCGGCGCACGTGAGTGGCCGAGATCTCGTTGGCCACCCATTCGCGGACCACGTGGATGTTCCCACGATACTTCCACAGCATGTCTGACTGGTGGATGAACTTGTGGGGGTCGTTGCCACTGCGGGTGATGCAGACCAAACCGTGGCCCACAATCTCAGCGATATCCTCCTGCTTCCACATATTGGGGATCCCAAAGGACTCCAGAACGTCAGCCCCACACAGCAACATGAGCTGCAGGCCGTCTGAGCATAAAGAGAGGAAAGAGTTTATCATAATAAATCTTCTCTGTGTGTCTTAACAAAGTTACAGAGTGCTTTAAAGAGAAAAGGGCAAACAGTAAAGGCAAATGCAAATAAAAACAGACAAAACAACGAGATAGGTTGTATGAGATAGAAAGGTAAAACCTCAAGAAACGTATTTATAAATGCTAAGAGATGTTAGAGATGCAGCCTGTCTAATCCCAGTGTTTAGTTTAGTTATGATGGAGGTCATTGCTCTCTGTTAACAGGCAATGCTGGGAAACCACAGTACAGTGATAGTGATGACTTATCAACATCTTATTGCACATGAATACATGGCACAGTACGCGCTTCTAGTGCTCCTGAGTATAATCCTGAGCAGAGCAGCTGCCAAGACATTCACACGGTTTAAACTTCTTGTCATTTGTGTGAAGGAATGTTGTAAAACCAAGAGGTAAACTTGGCCGCTCCGCTCTATCTGAGTCACTGATGCTCACCGTCATGTGGTGTCTCACACCTCGCCTGTTTTTTACGGTCACTGGTGTGATTGGGTGTCACCCAGCACTCAACACCACGTCCCGACTATCCGCACCTTTAAAGCATTGTCTCCTGTTTTCAGTTCAGCTGAATACAGTAAATCATGAATACAGTGGGGGCAGGATCAGGCTTGTTGCCTGCCAGAAAAGGGAGGAGCTGACTGAGAGAACAAATACTTACGTTACACAATCGTACATATTCATACATGGCCTACCTCTCCTTTTGTGATGAGATGAACCCTCAAAATAATTCTCCTCTATGCGTCTCTTTTTAGCGTACTTGACCGTGTCCACATCATCCTTGTTCTGCTCTGCGGCGAGCACTTCCTCATAGTGATGCCTAAGTGGATGCCGACAAAAATAATATAGCATATAGTGTATTTAGGGCTAACCACACTGCATACATTTTCCCATACAGGAAATATTAGTCATATTGGAAATATATCAGTCAGTGTCCAGCCAACACGCCTTCAGCAGTTGATACTGTGGATTAGCCTTTTGGAAAATTAAACAGCAAATAAGTGCCCTTTAATTCTGGAGTGAAACATGCTTGGCAAAAAATATGTCCCTTATTTACCACCCAAAAAAGTGCAAAGTACATTTTTAATCAAAATTCTACTTTAAGTTTGGCATAACATTATCCTTTGTTTACAATTTTATTGTTTTCTGCAGATTTCCTTGAGAGCCTCCAGTTGGGATACTTTTTCAGATAAAAAAAATAAAAATAATAATTATTATATAAAT
The DNA here is from genome assembly GCF_043641665.1 of Enoplosus armatus. NCBI lineage: Eukaryota > Metazoa > Chordata > Actinopteri > Centrarchiformes > Enoplosidae > Enoplosus > Enoplosus armatus. Next base: position 10,821,668 of record NC_092187.1, read on the forward strand.
TTATAATTCAGTTGTTTACCAAAACTCATTAAGTAAAAGGCTTCTCATTAGTCAACAAAATTAAATGTGGTGCTGATTGAAACCACAATTCTGACAACCACTTTAATGACAACATTTTTATACCAGCTGTGCGTCTTTGCCAGCGATACTTTTAGACTATTAGTCTGAAATTGTTAATTTTTCTAATGATGTAATTCCATTTTGCACAATCTTGCCACATTGTGGTAGAAAACCGTAAACAGTGTCAACATTTGTTCAGCACAGGCATTTGTTTTTAGTGACAAATGAATTCTGAAGCTGCTTGGAAAAACTTTTATTAAAAAAACAATTATTAAGTGACAGGAAAACAGCTAAGAGAGACATTTGTGCAAGAGTTAAATATAAATTATATTCTCATTTATTTGGGCAATAATGTCACATATCAGGTTTTGATTTAAAGTCTTAACTTTTAATACATGTGTGATGATGGATTTAGATTCAGATTATTACATTTCTATTGCTGTGAAATACAAAGATGCAATTTTCTACTCTATGATACATAGTCATCCTCTCTCTCTCTCCCCCTACCTTTCCTGTCTCTCTCCAGCTATGACTATCACAATAAAGCAGAAATGCCAAAAACATTATCTTAAAAAGAAAAAAAGAGAGTGATGCAAAGATAGAGTGAAGGGAAACCCTGTGTGGCACTGAACATTGAGAAATGTGTGATCTTGAGTATCACTGCAAGGGTTTTAATGCACAGTATGCATGAACAGCAGAGCTGACATGATACAAGAGTTACTACAATGTCTAGAGAATTCAGCTAACAGCATGAGCACACCATCACTTGCTCTAACTTAATGCCGCCATTCATCACTTGCACTTTGGGATCATGGCAAGTCTTAAACTGCTAGAGAGGCCGCTTGTAAATCCTTAGTTTAACAGTTATTACTACCTAACTGTTATGTTAAGAGATTTGATGAATGTGTGGCTTCAGGTGTAGTCATGAACAAAGCAGAATTAGAGGAAAACAGAAAACAGCAAGCAAGTAAACTCTGATTAACGATATTGAAAGGTAGTAGGACAGGTAGTGTCTTAAATTCTTTGGCAGATGTCCTTACATAATAACAACTCAAGACAAAACACACAACTGGGCTGGCCTGTAGCAAGATAACATGACCCAACCAACCCTAACCCATAAGAGTTGTCAACCTACCGAACAACTTTAGCTGTCTCCACCCACTCCGGCTGCAAGCTCTCCCAGGAATCTACTGTGATCCAGTCTGAGGTCTCTGTGGACAGTCTGGCCATCTCCAGGCGGTGGCAGGCCTCGATCAATCCCTTCTTCTTATAGCCATCACCCACTGGAGAGATGATGCCTTTCACCACCCTGTACTGACCTGAGACATTAAAAGAAGTGACAGATGGTTTACAGTAATAGCACTGCAGAAGTAGTAAACTGGAAATGTGATGCTAATTTTTCCATCCACACGACTCTAAACTCATCTGATGAATTAAAAATAATATTTTTAAAGAGTCTGACTACTCAAATGACCATTTAACTTAATTTCCACCTCAGTGGAATCTAGCAGTGGTGAAGTACAACTAAGCATAGTACATAAGTGCTGTACTTGTGTACAATTCAACTATATTTCAGAGGGAAATAACATACTTTTTACTCCACTACATTTGGTTGACAGGTATAGATACTGTTTTTTTTTTACAGATTTAAGATGCTACATCAAAAAAAAACAACAGTACGTAAAGTAGTTAAAATGAGCTTGACCATGACCAGCTACAATATTAAACATTTTTACACATTTATGCATCAGTAATAGTAATATAATAATGTAATATTTATGATGATGATAGGAGTACTTTTACTTTTGATACTTTAAGTACATGTTGCTGCTAATAATTATGTACTTATAAAAATCAATAAATTCAGAACGTTATGTAGTGGATGAATTGGAGTAGCTTTACATTGTTGCATTGTTATATTTACTTGAACCAACCACTTTTAAAAAGAGAGAGGGAATGAAGAGAGACATCATTCTACAAGGTCTAATTCTCATTATACTCCACCTGTGTCTTCCAGATGATCTCGAGCCAGTTCAAACATCCTCAGGTGCATGTTGGTGATGGGGTTGAAGGACCCACAGGCCAGCAGGACCACTTTGGTTATATCTTGACCCTCCATGCCTCATACTGGGGCTGGGTATACACTACAACAGCAAATATGGTGAAGAAAACAAAGCCTGTAACGTTAAGTTAGTTAGTTAACGCTAATTGTTTTCGAGAGTCACATGTCCAAAATCCCTCTAGCTCTTTGACTGAATACATATATACCAGACTGAATGACTATGTGATAGGAGTTACAAACGTTAATAAAATAAAAACTTAATTGTATGGTATGTTAGCTTAACTTGACGTTGGCGCTGTCAACCTCTAGCTAACGTTAGCTTTACGTTATCTGTAACCAGGCAACGCGAGCTTGCCGGTTGCCAGGGAGATGAACGTACAGGATGCTCAGACAAAACATGAACTCAACAACAAAGGAGGCATTTTCTAATACAAAATAATGTAAAGATTCACTGTAGTACCAGGAGAAACAGCAGCAATCAGTAATGTGTCACCTGCTTCCTGAAACGTTACGGACCGTATTATAGCAAGAAATCTGATTGGACAGAATCGACCAGGAAGAAGCGAGCCGCACCCACGCTCCTGAGCTCCGTTCACAATCACAAATCCCCACACCACACACGCACCGACAAACACTAAATATTTTGTAACCGTATTTGAAAGTAGTTATTTTTCCGCTGAATTCCAATCCAATGATTCCGTTAATTGTATTGTATATTCGTCGAGCTGTTGCAAATATTTAACTTATCGCACGACTGATTTACAACTGTTTACAAAGAGAGTCCCGGTGAGATGTTCTCTTTTAGCATGCTAGCTAGCTATTCAGCTAACTAAACAACTTTCACTGTTATATAGTACAGTTTCGGCTTACAGCAAATAGACGAATCCACAGGTTGTGAATATAGTTGTTTCCTCGCTAAATGTTGAACAGTTTTGTTGTAACTCTAGCTCCAACAGCGCCATTCTGATGCAGTCTAAATAGCATGCTAGGTTGACGTTAAGGTATTTGTGGCACACTTTGGTAATATTGTCCAGTAGGATTCATATCTGACGGCTGATTTGTTCTGTTTTGCGTTCTCCATAGGTTGAAAGTACGATTTTGACTAAGGATGGCATCTCGCGGGAAATCAGAAACTGGAAAACTGAGGCAAAATATGGAAGAGCAACTTGACAGACTGATGCAGCAGCTTCAGGACCTGGAGGAATGCAGGTGCACTATACAGAAATTAATTTTATCCACGCGTGTAGATGCTCTTTACTGAATGAGTAAATGTGACCGTTGTAGCTAGCGAGTAACGATCTACTCCATACCAGAAAGTACTTCTATATCATTTTCCGAATCTCTGTTAGTTTCTCACCCTTTCTTCGTTTATTCCAGAGAAGAACTGGACGAGGAAGAGTACGAGGAGACCAAAAGGGAAACCTTGGAACAGTTGAGTGAATTCAATGACTCCCTGAAGAAGATCATGACAGGAGACATGACACTTGTGGATGAGCTCAGTGGAATGCAGCTGGTATGGATAATCAATGGATAATGTGCAACTACTTAGTATTAAGGGTGACTTAAAGAGGTTATAATTTAGAGAACAAGTGACAATTCTTCTTTGTCTTCATCAGGCCACCCAGGCTGCCATCAGCCAAGCATTCAAAACCCCCGAGGTGATCCGTCTCTTTGCTAAGAAGCAGCCGGGACAGCTGAGAACCAGACTAGCAGAGGTTTGCACTGCAGTGTCAAGGATATGATTGTTGTGCTTGTTTAATGCTGAAAGTTGTCCAACTAGTGTGTGACGCTCTGCGCAGATGGACCGAGATGTCATGGTGGGGAAGCTGTCGCGGGATGTGTACACGCAGCAGAAAATGGAAATCCTCACAGCCTTGAGAAAACTTGGAGAGAAGGTGAGGAACGCTCACAGCGGCGACGTGATGTTTTTCCACACGTTCATATATGACTCAGAGGCTTGAGCTTATGAGTCCACACGAACTCTTAAAGCTGCACTGACTTATTTTAGTCATGTAGCTGTCAATCGGCTGATGGACCTGTTGCTGAATCTCAAGTCAGAAGGAGCTGTGACATTATAACATGTTATAACTGTCTATTCAAAGCCTGAATTAACAATGCATTGTTTTTGTTTCCGGCTGATCTGACAGCTCACTTCAGAGGATGAGACTTTTCTCACTGAAAATGCTACAGCTACTCTGAGCCAGTTTGAAAAAGTGACTGCAAACTTAGGTGAGAACATGATTTCACTGAAATGTTTAATCATACCAAGTTATTGGACATTTGAATGTTCATATTTATCTTGTTTTCCTTCTCTTTCAGGCTCGGAAGACAAAATTATGGCCTTAGCTAGCTCTGGTGTGAAAACCAAGGCATAGTCATTTTACAGAATGTCAATTTTAACTCTGTGTCTTTGTTATTACCAAGAAGAAATGTGCCAATTAATCATTGATTTTGTAAATAATCAGTGCACTTCTAGGTGTTGCTGTAGATGCTAACACTTTTTAACAGTATTGTTTTATACCTTTTGTAAATGTCTTTTATTTGTCCAGGTAGGTGTGAGATTGTATTATAGGTACGAGCAAGTGATTTGTTAAATATGAAGACATGAATGTAAAGGATAGTCAGAGCAGTTCAGGGGAAATATTGTGTTGTGATCTGTGCTGTATTTCTTATTGGGGTGCTGTGTCTATCTGTCTTAAAACCTGAAAATTCAACTTTATTGTTTTTAAGATGTTGATTTCCTGTATGAGTGCTGCAAATATTCAAGATGTCATTTTATTTGAACTAAACTGTGGATAAAATAACCACACGAAAGAGAACTTTAAAGTAACTACATTACACTACAGAGACGGTAACACTAGTAAGTCTAATTGTATGCAATATGCAAACATTATATGCAGTATGCATACAGTACGACTTAATATGCAGCAGGGTGTCAGGTCAAACATGTCTGACAATCACATCAAACAATATATACATCTAAATAATCAGTACCCAAATCACAGGTATGTCAGCCGCAAAGGGTTTATAATTGTTTACTGACTCAAAAATACATGTGAAATATGATTTTGACAAAGAGGGACAGCAGTAACAAGTCACAGATGGAAACATGGCAGAATAGTTGTGTGTAAACACAACTATGACCACAAAATATGCTCTTTATTGGCCTAAAGCTCATATTTATAAGATGGCTGCCATTTTGAAACTGCATTTATCCAGTGCAAATACAGTATTAAGATGCATAACTAGGTGATGAGCACCAGTCTGGACTGAAAAAATGTGATCAGATGAATCTTTGACCAGTTTGCCTGCAATGTGATTAGAAATCCCCCGGATGGATTAGTTGCCATCTGTTAGACATTGTGGAGGGTTTCATGATGGTTTCCGCAGCCATCTCATGAGAGTGATTCAGGTTGATTAACAGTCTGTGTGTGGACGTTTAACAGCCAAACAACATGAGGTCACTGTACAGTACCACATGCGCTGCTGCTCATGGTGTCCTCACTCAGTAAACTGATAAAGGCCCAGAGGGTTACAAACAAAAGAAGATTAACAGGATGATTTAAAAACACCATCAATCACCAGACATACAGTGCATCCGGAAAGTATTCACAGCGCTTCACTTTTTCCACATTTTGTTATTCAATCGGATTCAAGTCTGGGCTCTGGCTTGGCCACTCAAGGACATTCACAGAGTTGTCCTGAAGCCACTCCTTTGATATCTTGGCTGTGTGCTTAGGGTAGTTGTCCTGCTGAAAGATAAACCGTCGCCCCAGTCTGAGGTCAAGAGCGCTCTGGAGCAGGTTTTCATCCAGGATGTCTCTGTACTTTGCTGCATTCATCTTTCCCTCTATCCTGACTAGTCTCCCAGTTCCTGCCGCTGAAAAACATCCCCACAGCATGACGCTGCCACCACCATGCTTCACTGTAGGGATGGTATTGGCCTGGTGATGAGCGGTGCCTGGTTTCCTCCAAACGTGACGCCTGGCATTCACACCAAAGAGTTCAATCTTTGTCTCATCAGACCAGAGAATTTTGTTTCTCATGGTCTGAGAGTCCTTCAGGTGCCTTTTGGCAAACTCCAGGCGGGCTGCTATGTGCCTTTTACTAAGGAGTGGCTTCCGTCTGGCCACTCTACCATACAGGCCTGATTGGTGGATTGCTGCAGAGATGATTGTCCTTCTGGAAGGTTCTCCTCTCTCCACAGAGGAACTCTGGAGCTCTGACAGAGTGACCATCGGGTTCTTGGTCACCTCCCTGACGAAGGCCCTTCTCCCCCGATTACTCAGTTTAGATGGCCGGCCAGCTCTAGGAAGAGTCCTGGTGGTTCCGAACTTCTTCCACTTACGGATGATGGAGGCCACTGTGCTCATTGGGACCTTCAAAGCAGCAGAAATTTTTCTGTAACCTTCCCCAGATTTGTGCCTCGAGACAATCCTGTCTCGGAGGTCTACAGACAATTCCTTTGACTTCATGCTTGGTTTGTGCTCTGACATGCACTGTCAACTGTGGGACCTTATATAGACAGGTGTGTGCCTTTCCAAATCATGTCCAATCAACTGAATTTACCACAGGTGGACTCCAATTAAGCTGCAGAAACATCTCAAGGATGATCAGTGGAAACAGGATGCACCTGAGCTCAATTTTGAGCTTCATGGCAAAGGCTGTGAATACTTATGTACATGTGATTTCTTAGTTTTTTATTTTTAATAAATTTGCAACAATTTCAAAAAAACTTTTTTCACATTGTCATTATGGGGTGTTGTGTGTAGAATTTTGAGGAAAAAAATTAATTTAATCCATTTTGGAATAAGGGTGTAACATAACAAAATGTGGAAAAAGTGAAGCGCCGTGAATACTTTCCGGATGCACTGTAAGTGTGATTGAGTTGTGTTCAAGAACATACTGGAGGGCAGAACATGAAGTAGATTTTCAACTTTTATATGTCTAAAAGAACTGTAGGATCATCTTGAATATGGAGTATGTTCAGCACACCTTTGAGAATACACATTGGACTACAGCTTGTTAGCTTCTGGATATTTGTGTTTTGATTATTTTGTCCACCCTCTATATATTATTCATTGATTATCAAGCATTTCAAACTGCTTCAGTTGACAACTGGAGTTATAATTTTGCAGTAATCAAGTAAAATATTGCAATATTTTTCATCTTCCAGTTTGACTAGTCGAAACCATTCACCAATGTCACAATGTTTACAGCGTCAATCACAAATTGAAGCTGTGTTTCTTTGAATGTGAGTTAAAAAAAAAAAATCAGTGGTGCTTGATTTATTTATTCATTTGACTGGTTTTACCTGGGAAAATTATGATACACCTTTTACTTTTAGGGTTTGGATAATTGTGTTTTCACCACTAGAGGGCACTCATGCTCAAGATTTAAAACACTCAGTCACACTACTCAGGGCGTGTACCACGAGCACCGTGTCTACTCTAGTGATAAACAGTATGAGTGACGATTTAAGAAAAACAAGCGCAGACAGAAGTTATACCCCATCTCATCATCCTTTATTTTGTTTACGAGCAAGCATCAACTTCACTACAATTTGCCTTCCAATTGGTAGAAAAGTGAGAGCAGCTCCAACAAGCACAAAGGAAGCATTCAACCATCCTGAAAACATTGTCACCTTCCATTTTGAGCACATTTTTAAAAGAAAAGAGAAAAAAACAAACAAAAAAAAAAACAGATCTGGACGTGTGAAACAGACAATCTGAGAATCAGTAGTGTATCACGTCTCCTTTCTCACTCCAGTCTCACGACCCCACATGGAACGTACACAAACTTGTGGTTCATGCAAAGTAAATTCCCCTAACATCTTAGTGTTATTACAGTATGGCTGCATTTCAGTTTGTTAGGCAGTGACATTCAATCCAACCAACGTACACTTAGCTCAGGGGCTGATCAGAAAGCAATAAACCCAGAAAACTGGAGGTGGTGGAGTCACCGTGGAGACTTGACTTAAGAGTCAGCGTGCACATATCAGTGACCCATGGTATTGTACTTTTAAAACTGCAGATGAAATGTGGACATTTAAGTGTTTGACATAATGAAAGAATTTCGGAGTCGACAGGCTTATACTCTGGTTCTTGTGAAATTCATGCTGCCCTCAATATCATTTCTCAACAACTCAGGCAATAGGACACTGTTCAAAATTACCTTCCACTATACACAAATAGGTCAATTAACAGGATACCCATGAATGCAGCCAAAGGAACTTCATAATGTACTGTACATCTTTTTAAAGGTGGATTCCGTCAATGATTTAGTACAATATCTATAGAAGATACAATATGGATCTACATCCTCTACACATCAACATGGACACATGACATCTATGTAAAACTTTTTTTTTCACTTTTAATAAAACTAGCGGTGGACTATTGTTACGACAAACTGAAAGAAAATGTAATCCCCAGCTCTGTAAGAAATCTGGCATTAAACAAATACATCAAAAAAACAAAACAAAATTGCCACAAATAAAAGAGCACGGATGAGTGTTTTTTGTTAGACCTGCTAATTTGCACTATGATCGGAAAAAAGGCACTCCCATCTCAGCCGGCTCAGACCTGGCCCCCTTTTCTTTTTTACAAGTCCAAGTCATCATGGAGGGGAGACTGTTCACTACATTTCCACCACAGACCTCTACAAGTTATAAATGAACTGAACCTAAGAAACACAACCCTCAAAAGTAGCCTGGAAACTGTCTCCAAAATGTGTTTTTTTTTCTTCAATTTTGGCCTCTGAAAATAGACTTGCATGCAAAATATGAGACTCGAAACACCAACATTTCTAATCCTGATAATGCCACGTTCTGTTCACTGCAATGCCCCAAATCTGATCTGCTTTAATTAGTGCAGCTTTGGGAAATGTTTACATTTTACTTGGTACCCCAAAAACATGAGACAAACACTAAATAGTTAAGTGTGAAGGTACATTTGTGTCTGGCTTTGTGAAAGATATATACAACAGCGATGGACAAACAGTGTCTGAGAGGAGATAAGAGGTTGGACACATTTTCCCAATCAATTGTATAAGCTTTATACTAACACCAGGAGGAAAACAAGTTTACCAAATGTAAACAAATATCTTCGAACAACTCTACAGTACAGTTCCATGTACAATAAAATCTAGTGGTCTACTGCAAAAAAATATTTAATTTTAAGATTCAAAGATTCATTTGAAAGTGTTTTCCCGTCATAAACTACGCAGTCATGCCCTCTGTTGTAATTCCTTGAACTACGATGAAGACAGAGCTTATTTTGCAACAGGAAGCCAGTTTAAAAATGCATCCAATATGTTTTTTTATTATTTCCGGTTAAATAGCCGTGCCAAGGAAAATAAACTTGCAACAAAGCAACCCTGAAAAAGTACTTTCATTCCACTTCTCTCCCCCCAAAAAACAATGCCAGCAACTGCACTATTCAACCAGGCTCCAGTAAAGCTCTGTCTGTCATAAAGCTGCTCTTTCAGTAGTTTGAAGGGTTTTTTCCGTCCTACTTCTGTCAGCGCAGCAGGACCGGGATACGGACTAAAAAGGCTTTTAAATCTCTCTACTTGGCCAAATACACTGGCAGAAATGTTAGTACCCATATTTCAAGATCAACAGCACTACAGTACCTGCTGGCCTGGTGTTCGTACAGTTACGCACGAAATGTCGATTTGTACATTAGCATTTCTCGGAGTATGATTACTCTGAACAAAAAGAAAAAATCCCTTCTGTACAACAGTGAGATCTATTGGGAATGAAATACACGGACGCCTGGAGTAAGAGCATTGCCACCTGTGCAAGCAAAGCAAAGCATGTATGAAGCTGAAACCGTCGACCAGTCCTGCCTACGAGAAAGCAAAATAAATTATTTTCCTCTTTGCGAAAAAGACAAAATGGACACCACTTTGTCGTGGAAACCTCCGCTTAACAGTCCTGGGTTTCTCATCATGAAGCAGATAATTTTTGTACAAGCGTGATGGAACAGCTTTTTGCGGAAATTTGAGCGACATGCTACAGCCTCTGTGACACAAATATTCTACATGACGTACTGCGTCATTTTAGATATTGGACCCCGTTGAGTAGGCCTTCACTAACACATCGACTAATTACATGGTTTCTTTATATTTACAAAATCTTTAAAAAGCAATTTATTTCTCTACACATATGACTTCTCAAATATCCTCATGCACTAAAAGAAGAAAAAAAAAGGAGAAAAAAAAAGATCTACTTGTTAAAAGCATTATTTTGTTTCACTGTGGACTAAAAGTCAAGAAAACTCAAGTCAAAGCTACACGTGAGTTTAGCGGCAAACAAATTTTAAAAGCAATTATGCAAAGAATATACATTAGGAAGAAAAAAAATTCCTTTACGTCTGAGAGAAAACCAAAAAAAGTGCAGGGTTGGCTTCCTCACACAGTTCAAAACAAATGTAGGCCAAGTTTTCCTGGGAATTAAAATATAATAAATAAAAAAATAAACAGTAAAAATCAGCAATCCGGTGATGACTACACTACACTGAGTACCACCACTAAGATAACAACAGGAAAGCCTTGACCATATATACGCTGAAGGGATCTTTTTTTTTGTTTTAGTTTTTTTACATCATGGCTCCTTAGACATGACACTGTCGGGGGTGGGAGTGTGTGTGGAGCAGTGAGTATGAGGATCTGAGTGAGGTGGTGATGTGTGTGTGAGAGAGCTTGTGTTGTTACGGGTGTCTGTGTGTGTGTGTGTGTGTTGTTCTAGTAGGTAAGGGTGGAGTCGTCCCACTCCAGCTGCTGCTGTCTGCTGGCCCCCTGCTGGTCCTCCGGCTCCCCGCCCTCCTCGTCCTCGCTGCTCTCTGACTCAGCGCTCGTGATGTCATCTTCCTCCTCTCCGTCCTCGCTCTCCTCCTCCTCTTCCTCCTCCTCCTCACTGCTGTGCTGGTCCTCGTACGTCTGCGTTAGAGGGACAGAGGGAGAGAGAGAGAGAGAGTAGGGTTGGTGGTGAAGAGACAAGAATGTATGTTTAAAGACTAAAAGTGCTCCTGGATGTGTTACAGCTTCATCAGATTTTAAACCTATACAATCTTAGTGTTAAGTAACACGCACATCTTAACATCCTGCTGCAAATGTTTCTGAGATAAGACGTTGTTTAAGGTTTTATTGTGAATGAAATTCCTGAGCCTTCAAACGTGCAGTGGTCAGAGACACGCCTTTTACCTCACAGTGCAAAAATAAATTAGATATATATAGTTATAATATCCCTAAATATCAAAAAGAAAACATATGAGTTTGGTCTCACTTAATGCAAAACAGTGGAACACAATCCATTGCGTAGTTTGGTGTACGTGACTCTGCATACATTTGTCTCCATTATGACATAAACTGATATCAGAAAATATCTACAATATTAATATTGTTGTAATTATTTAAACCGTACAGTGCAGTTATAATAGTATGCTCTGGGGCCACTTAAATTTTAACTTCAATACTGGTAAATCATGTAACAAGATGACAGTGAACTACACACAGCACACTCATGTTAACCAACCGACTGGTTTGTGACGAGGACAAAAGAAACAAAAGATCGAACGCTGAATTCAGCTTTTCTGACGCTGTTCAGGAGACAGTTTGTATTTCACTTCTCATCATTTACTGTGGCCGAACAAGTGCTCATTCCCCATGCCAGAATTTAATTTGGACCACATTTATTTTGCTGACTAGGGATGCGATGCTCTTTTCTACTGCAACCCATGATGTGATTTAGGCTGACAGTCGCATTTCCCTTAAGCAGCTGTAAACACTGCAGCAGCATGACTTTAAACTAAAACATTGCAGTTTAAGAGCAACTTAACACCCCCTGAAAATCTTCTGTTCAGTGACCTCCAGTGGTTTAACTTCTCACCTTCCTACAGTGATGTACAGGTGTACTCCAGGACACTGTGACATCACTGTTGGGTGTGGTTACAGGTGCACACTTTTGACCACACCCAGTCAGAGGTGAGACAGGCCCGAAACTTTCAACTAGACAGGGAAGCAAAACACTGCCTTTCAACCCAGTGTTAAGTTAAGTAAGTTAAGTTAAGATGCTAGTTGCTCAGCTATTGTGACTGGCTATCAGCACAGTAAAAATTATAAATTAGTTTCAAGACCACAATAACTCAAACGGGCATGAATCCACTGTATAAATACTTATATCCTGCCTACAAGTTGACACATTTATTAGATAATTTCACTTTGGAGTTTTGGGAGACAAAAATAATTGTGCTGCTTTCTTGGCTGGGGCGCCACATAATGCTCTAAATCTCCAAGAAAACAACTGATATATCAATATTTAGATTATTTATAGTTTATATATGATTCTTTTATTCTAATTAGGAAGGCTACACTCCATAGATATCTACAACAAAGTCTCTCCCTCATCCCCACAGGGCTGTCAATCACGAGAGCTCAGACGAATCTAGGCCACAGTCACAACATCACCCAGAGAGCATTAGCAGGTGAAAATCTGTCTAGGCCGCAAACAGCATTTTGTTGAGAAGCGAAATTGTGTTCGACAGCTTTTCACTGGCTAATCACCAGAAAAATGTTTACTAATTTTGCCTCGCTGCAAACACACTGTGTGCTCTTACCTCCATGGGGTTGACGGTGATGGTGAGGGCCGAGTCGTCCCAGTCCATCTCGTTCTCCTTGCCGTTCTCCTGGTCTCTCATGGTGCGCTGGTGTGCAGCTCGGATGCGGAAGACGCCCAGGATGATCATGAACACCAGGAAGCTAACGCACACCACGATGACGATGGTGGCAGCGCTGGGAACCACTGCGAGGAAGCAAACACGCAAACAAATACAAAATGACAGGTTAGACATAAAGCATGTTCAACTTGCACATGGGCACATAAAACCCCTGTTACAGCTTTATGTGGGGAGACACAGCGTCCACATCTGTCTGTGAGGACATTTCAAGGGCTTTAGTTTCATGGTGTGCCAGCACTGATGTTAATGGCATCTTAGTAAACTGCAGATGAATGCTTTGGGCGGCTCTAGGTGTGTGTGTGTGCGTCTTTCTTTAAATAGCTTTGCCAGTCTCCTGCCAACCTGCTCCACTTTGCCCCATATTAGCAGGAGAGGGCCTCTCTCTTGTGCAGTGGCAGGCTTAGCGAGCCTGACAGCCCGGAGGATTACTGAAGCCGGGAAATAAAAGGTTGTGCTCAGACCACCGCCTGTGCAGATGTCACAGACAGCACTCAAGTGTAATCCCAAACTTGTGCCATTAAAAAATAAATAAATACGGGCAAACAACCAATGTTTCATACACGCCCTACTTCTGGTTAATAGACTGTAATCCATCCCTAGCAATGCTTGTCATACCAGAGGCCATCTTTTCTACAGCAACCGCAATTAAGCAGATAACTGGTTTGATTATGACATTTGGTATTAATGTATTCTTTAAACATGTTCTTTGTTTTTGTGTGGTTAACATGGTCAACATGGTCATGGTCAAAAGTGGACACAGTCTTGATTTGTGTGACGCAAAGTGCTGCAGTACCTGAGGCCTGGTGAGCATTGACCAGGTTGTGACCAGACAGATCCACTGAGGCGTGATGCACGGGGTTAATGAAGTTGGGCTGCACCATGGCATTGTTAGCATGCTCCGCAGGATTGGCTGTGTGGATTACATTCACCTAGAGAGAATAAAAACCAGAAACACACATGGTACACGGTCACAAAATGTTGTCAACAGATCTCCATTGTAGATGTAGCTCAAGTATTGTGAGGGGAAACAAGAGTGCTTCAGTAACATTATGGCACTACTTGCACTCCTCTGTCGTGAATGCGTCAATGTTGCTCAGTCATACCTCAACCTTGAAGTCATTGCTGATGTAGCGGCCGTTGAGTTCGGAGCAGACCAGTTTGAATTTCCTGTCAAAGAGAGCCTCAGTGTGCCAGTTCTTGTAACGGATAAGATGCAGGACCTGCTCATAGTTGGCCATGGTGTTCACACCTGAAACACAGAGAGGGGAGCTTGTGTCACAATGAAATCTGACCAGCAGTCACCAGAAAGTGTCGGAAAAGCTCTCCATATTACAGGAAAACTGTAATGTTGTAGAATGGCATGTTCTTATCTTATTTAAGATGATTTAAACCCAGAGAGACAGAGATAGATTTGGTAACTCTGACTTTAAATCAGTCAAAAACATATATATGACTACATGTTTGTTTACATGTGAGAACTCTGTATTAAACACATTGCTAAGAATTGACTTCTTATGTAAAGCAGTTATTTCCTATAAGGGTTCATTCTTTCAAATCTCTACAACCAGAAACCACTGCTGCATGCTAGTTCGGTCAGCTATGCGGTCTGTACCGGTGATGACGAGGCCCAGGTTGGAGGAACTCATCTCCAGGCCGTGCTGCTGCAGCTGGGACATGTCCACCTCCAGGCTCTCATGCTCCCCGTCCAGCTCGTCTCCCACCACAGTCACTTCACACGTGTCCAGGTTGTGCATGATCTCTTCTGACACCACTGTCTCTTGCACTGAAGGAACGACAGAGAAAAAGGATTTAGAATGAGTTGTAGGGCTCTCCACACGTTTAGGATTGTCTACTGGGTCCGCAATGTTGTTGTTAGTGTTCTTTCTGAACTGTTAAATAAGTACTCCACTGATTGGAGTAGTAGCATTGCACTCCAATCAAAATTGATGCATCACAACCGGAGATATCATCCGTTATATTTCATGCATTCTACTTCCTTGTAAAAACCTGCCGCCTGCAATACCCACAATGCAGTTCAACTGCTGACAGTTGGGTCGGAGATTTGGATGTATTATGCTAGTAGCAGCTAATGTAGCCTCAAGCAAAAATGACGATCTGGTCTGGCAAGCTCACTTCTTTCCAACTCCACACCCCCGACTTTTTCCATTTTCAAATTTGTAGTCTTCAGTCCCACCCAACATTGCCTCAAGTCAACATCACAGTACTGCTCAAGACCTGTAAACACACTTTGATGTGTAAAATTGGTGGAGTTCCCCTTTAACAAGCTAGCACCAGAAATGTATACAAGAGGAGAAACTGCAAACACACTGTTCTGTTCTGTAGAACAATTCAAATATCTTCCTGTTCATGTGAAATTAATTGGCTACACTTCACAAATACAAAGACTTGTTGATGGGTTGGGTGACTGAATAAAGGTGAGTAAGCATCCTAGATAACACAATGTGGAACACCACAGTTTGATCATTAGAAATGCTGGGAAATAGTACAGCCCAACTTTCACTGTAAGTACAACAGGTAGGCTTAGTTACCGTTATTGTACCACACACATACACAAGCACACATCAGTGACAGCTGTTCATCATGAACTACTGCAGGTTGACCACAGTGTTGTTAACAGCAACTATGTTCCATGTTTAGTGTTAAAAAGCAGTTTATGTTTAATAATATATCCTCCCTTAGTGTTATCTCTTTTTTTAAGAACAGAGTTGTGGAAAACAGCTCAGGAACACGTAGATAATAAAAAGATATTTTAATTAATGATTTTATTTTGACTATGTTCTCATAGCCCAGCTGAGGCAGCCTGTCTTCTCCGTTTTGCTTATGAAACAAATTAATATTTCATGCACACACAGCTTGGACCTTTTGACTCTGTGGAAGCTCCTATTAAGTGATTCTTAATCATGTTCTCTGACATCTCATTTGTTGGTTGTGGAAGGTGGGGCAAGGTAATGCAGGTAATAGCAACAGATCTCTGTAAGCCCCTTTGTCCCATATGGCATGTTGTTCACCGCAGGACATCGTATCCCCCTGTATCTGTGTCATCCTCAGTGCACGTCTATTGTCCCTCTTCGTCTTAGCTCATATACAAGCCTAACAGATGGCACGGCTGGTCACTGACCCCTCCCATAAAGCAGTAAACAACTTATCTCTTTTCTCTCTCCCTCCCTCCCTCCCTCCCTCTCTCTCGCTCTGCCTGTCCAATCCCTTCGGCCTCCAGGCATAATCCTCATCGACACCAGCTACTGTACATCTACACAGCTATCAGCTGTACATTCACTGCGCCTGTCAACCCATTCAGGTAATTCAACCAAGGTAACGGATGTGGCATCATTCTGTATCGCCCTGCCTCAGGAGGCACAAAAGTAAGATTACATATGCGGCGGTGTTAAAGTAGAAATTCAGTTTACATAACTCAGAGGATGAGCAGACTGTTAAGTGTTAATCCACTGAAAAAGGGGTTAGAAATATCTATAACATTATCTGGGGTTAATGTCGAGGTCATTTGTGCATTTCTCTTACCTGTAGGGTCATCATCAGCTCCCTCTGCCGCTTCAGACTCAGTGTCGGCCTCCACTTCGCGGGTGATGGTGCTCACGATGCGTAGCTCAGGGAACAGCGTCACGCCTTCCTGGCTCTCAAACTCGGCAGCGCTGCGGGCAAAGTGGTCAATGCCGCTCAGGCTGATCTTGGGCTCTTCGGGCTGCAGCACCATCACATAACCTTCGGTATCTGGCACCGTGACGCAGGACTCCTCGTTGAAGCATCTGGGGGAAGATTTAACTTTGAATACCTGGGAAACTGGGTCTGGTGCATTTTGAATGTGCCCTGCTTCCATAATCTAATGTATGTCTGTTTGAGGCGTGGTGATAGAGAAAGACAAAAGACTGTTACAGCTTCTTAACAAACATGATAAATGAAAATAAATGAAGGACTTCAACAATGATGTGTAAGAAATTCAGGGGTGAACACCTACATTTGTACCACCTTCAAAGTATCTCTAAATCTGTGAAGTAGTAAAATTAGTCAGATAGGAAGGGCTGAGGAACAATCTCCCAATCTATTTTTATGATTTATACAGTTTTATGTGTTCCCACTACCATGCTCTTTTCCAGGAAGGAAAGGGACATAAAAACATTCTTGTTTTGTACTCCTAAACAGGTGTACTATAATGTGGAGAATAAGCTTACAAGGTAAAGAAAAAGAGTCACTTTTCATTTCAGTGTGACTTCAACTCCACATATAAAAAGCTTATTACCGTTCTTCCTCTACATTTATTTAGATGTAATTGCACCAAGTGCTGGAAAGTTGCCCTCACAGGTAGAAACTCACGGTATGAGGAAAATTCATCATTTGGTCTAATTGCTCAGTCCACTCAATAAAAACACAGTGTTGATGCATATTTTTGCATAATGCAAATTAGAACAAACGTTAAACTGCAACACTAACTGGGTCTGATCTTAGAGAAGGCTCAGCAGAAACCTGAGACTTAATATATTCCTTTCATACACCAACAAATGTACTGCTGTTCACATTTCAGTCTCATCGTTATTATAAAAATTCTACATCAAAGAGAACTCGAAAAACAAAATACAGTTCTTCTGCCTCTGTCATTCTCCAACCCCAAAACCTTTCATGTTTACTCTCTTTGTTATGGAAATTCGGTAAAACTATTGGCCTGTATTTTACCTCACCAAACCCTCCTAACATTTAAAGTAGAAAGACGAACCCTCTCTGAATGTCTATTAGGCAGAAGGAACCTGTTTCACAAACGTTGGGCTGCTGCTGACTGACAGATGAGGTGACATGACGGCGGCTGAGCAGAGAAGATGAAAACAACTGGTGAAGTATTATTGGCTTCTGCTGCTTACTTGACGGTGGTGGAGATGCGAAGGTGCCTGATGCCGGGCGTCGGGAACTGGCGGGAGTTCAAGTAGGAGATGTGCTGCATGACCTTGTCAAAGGCATCAATGTCGTCGCCCTCAACGGTCAGAGAGGACTGGTTGGGGTTGAACTCCACCTGAGAGAGGAAATCAAGGTGACAGGCTGTGTGATTCCAGGCAAGATTATCTATTAATGCCATGCTTACAGCCAAAAATGTGTTAATGTGCTGTCAGACTGATACTACGCTATTAAATAATAAAACATGTGACCAGCTAGTTTAAGCCGTTTAACATGAGTCACATACGAAGCACTGTCAATGTTATCCATACAGCTGAAATGATCCATTTTTGGCTGATATACATCACACATCACATTATTTTTTCTTATAACTTATAATATTTGGAACCATGAGTTAGACCGTATACTCAGGTCCAGGCTGACTTTGGTTTTGGAGTGTGTTTTGTGTCTCTGAAACGCTTGGCCCTCCTCACCTTGACAGCTGAAGCTACCTCCTCAGGCAGCTGCACGTCCAGTCCTTCCTTGCAGGTGTACAAACAGTCGATCACCTTCTTGTTCTCCAGCTTGCCCGAGCGGATCATCAGCCCCGCTAGGTTCCCCCGGAAAAACTGAGCCATTCGAGCATTTCCACCTGTGTACGCCAGGATGGAGATGAGGAGGAGAACACAGTTACACGCATAAGTTACTCAAGTGTACATTCCACAGACTTCACCTTTTCTGGGCTGGAGATTCAAGCATGCCGTCAAAATGTGCAAAGCTGGCGTTCATGCAAGTTAGTATGTGTGCCCTTACAAGGCCTGAGGCCCAGTGAGCGAGACAGGAGAATGATGGATGATCTTAAACACGCCTGAGACACATGCAATATCTGCATTAACAGAATTAACTGTTGCCTTGCTTTGGAAAAATAAAAGAAACTCAAAGAAGGGATTATCTAAGATAATGGTGAAATGAATCCTCTTATTTTCACAAAATAAGGGAACCATATTGAGGACTGCAAAATGCTCAAAATACACAAACATGATCTGAAATTTGGAGCCTTGAAATTTCAATAGAACTGAGTATTTCACTAGTGCTGTGAGGTGAATGACTGGTGAAACAATCGTGTCTTCCTGCTAAACCATAATGCAGCAGTCTGCACTACTGCAGAGTCAGAGACAAACCTGGACCTCCACATATCAAGGTCCAACAGTCATCCAGTGATGTGTGTGTGTGTGCTGCTGTAGCTTTGTTATCTGATATGGAGGAGTTACTGCTTCTGACCCAAAGGTCATGTTCTGAAAGAAGAGCCTGCACGGCCAAAATTCTGCAGCCAGAGTTTTGCGCTCATTATGTGTCTATTTCTGTTCTGCTTGTGTCAAAAACAACTTCCCGGCTGCTGCAGTGAGAAGAGCATATAAATGGAGAATTAAGGAAACACAAAAAATAATGCAGGCAGCATTAAAAAAAGAAATCCATACTACATCATGCTCCAAACGGTTATGACAAAAGAAATATTTCTGCATCTAGAATGTATAAGAGTCATTCTAGCCAAAATGGTATGAGGATGCAGTTAGCATGGTGGAACATGGTGTGGACGCATGGACATATCTGAGGAGTAAGGGAAAGACTTGAGCAACCTGAGGTGGGCTCAGAGACTGACTCAGTGTCATTGTCATGTGCTGAGTTGTCTGTAAAGGACAGAAACAAGAGAGCAGGGAGAGACAGGGAGGAAGGTTGAGGATCTGCAGTAGAGATTCAGATGCAAAGTCACAGTGCATCATTTCAGAATCTAAGAAAGAGTTAAAATAAAATTACATGCACCCTACATTTTTACAAAAGCTCGAATCAACAAATAGATAATAAAAGATTATCAGGCAGCATTAGAGCATCTTTTTACTATTTTAGCCACCAAAAAAAGCAAAATGTTATAGAAACATTTGAATGACTTAAGAGAGATTCACGTCTGTATTTACAATGTGCTTCAGACTTATTTATACATTTTGTCACAAAAGAGAATTACGGCTCATTTCATTTTTACAGCATTCCTCTAAATCAATCTACTGTCGGGTTTACCTTGCCAGCAGGCACCAATGGTGAGCTGAGTTTCGATCTTGGAGGAGTGCAGCGGGTAGTCCTCTGTAACCAGGAAGGGCTCGAATGTAGTTCCATCCACAAACAGAGACACAGTGGGAAACTCCACATTCAGCACGTAGTGATGCCACTCTTTGTCACACACCTGTGAAGATCACAACAGAGGGAACGAAAGGCTGAAATTTGGGACTGTGAAAGTTACAAAGTACACGG
Source organism: Enoplosus armatus (assembly GCF_043641665.1). Classification (NCBI taxonomy): domain Eukaryota; kingdom Metazoa; phylum Chordata; class Actinopteri; order Centrarchiformes; family Enoplosidae; genus Enoplosus; species Enoplosus armatus. The sequence continues at coordinate 10,841,732 of NC_092187.1, forward strand.
TAACTAACTTCATTCTTGGTTAAATATCACATGTCACAGGTTTGGTAGTAGAAGCAGCTGACCTGGTCGAGTTTCCAGTGAAACTCAGCTGGTTTGTAGTTCTCTGCCTCTGATGGATCCTGGCGGAGGAGAAGGATCAGCCTGCAGTTGTGGACGTAGAGCGAGTAGTGGTGTCGGTTCATCTCTGCAGTAGAGAAAATGAGAGGGGAGAGCAAGATATGAAACTGCAACTCTAAAATTCAAATGTAAATGTGTAACTGGATATGTGAATATGTTAATCAACTGCCCCGATACAAGACTGAAAAGAAGACATTTACTGGTATTAGTGTTTTTTAAATTCAACTGCTTGAACAGAGGCCATGAGAGGATAAAAGGCAACTACCACACAATAACTTAAAAGAGAAAAATCTTGTGTAGCCTATGGCATTACTGTATTATTTTTTTACAACTGATGACTACACAAAAGAGGGGAGTAAATTACTTATAAACACTGTAAGATACAAGCACAAGCCTGTAGCCATGCACCTAATGATTATATCTCTGGACAATTTCCTCCATGGAACATCTTGTTCTTATAATTTACAAACATGCAGGAAAGATCATTTTGAAACCAGTTCCACAACCTATTCCTATTAACAAATGTACACCAAACAAAACACCAACTGGCTATTAATCCTTAAAAAGATTCAAAGATTTACAAAGCTTTCCTCAATATGTATCTATAGGCTTAGTCTATCTGTCATCTTCATGCACTACAATTAGAGAGCATCAGGTCTAGATTATTTAAGTGGATTGTGAAGTTATCGTCTCTTAACAGACCTCCAAGGCTGCGTCTACAACAACAACAACAGGCCATCCTTTTAGGAAAATAGTAACATGTTGTGTTTTGGAAATAGGATTATGGATATTGCCCTGATTATAATTTGGAAAAATTACAGTTTATTATCCATACTAAGGGACAGCATGCTTCCCCGCCTTGGGTGAAACTAAACACATTGCTAAAGCAGAATTAACTGGAGTCTAGTACGAGACATTTAATCAATTACCCAACCAACAGGAAGTCAATTCGATTTTCATTTTGCAAAATGAATTAATCATGTTCATGTAAAAACCAACCATTTGCTGGACCCAGCATCACAAACATTAAAATGTATCTGCCTGCGTTTTTAACAGTAATACTTTCAGTTATTATAAGTGAATGGTCAGACATTTTAAGACATCCTGGTGACTAATGATGTGCATTTAAGCGAACAACAGATTCATCTGATAGTGAACATAACTGTTTCAACCCTTCTGTGGTCACATTGGTGGTCCAAAGTAATGTAATGTCCATGCCTCACAGTTTTAGTGTTAAACATGTAGTTTCAGCATTAAGAACTAAAGACTAAAACTGAAGAAGTGAACTGAATGTGAGACGTTTCTGTGCCGAATGGAGGTCATGACTGGTGCTGAGATCATGGGTGTGGGAGCTTCCTGTCCAGGGCACAGCCGTTCTGATGTAATCCTTCTTATATAAGCAGCCGGACAGAAGCTGATGAGCTGCCTCTCACTGGCCATGACAGAGACTTTACAGTCAATAAGATCAAGGAGCTTGTGACCACACGCAAAAATGTACAACTAGTGACAAAAATGGAAAGGTCAGCGAGCACTCAGCAGAGGTGAGAAAGAAACTATAAAAGGAAGCGTGTTTCCATTAATAAAGGATTATCTTATCTTATCTTATGTGTTAGCCAGCCTGTCGAACACCAACACTGATTATTAGTTTTTATTAGAGGCATATTTTCAGGTACCATATGTGCCGCAATAATGAATATGCCACTCAGACACCAAAAGAGCTACACGCAGGTTTTGACTCTTTCAGGAGACAGATATTTTAATGTAATGCAGGGTGCTGAAATTTTCAGATAATGACTGCATGTCTGTTAATGTTATATTCAATTAGAAGCTCAGAGTTTGACTTACAACTGAAAAATAAAAAGTGTGTTTCTGAACAGTACATGCCTTTTGTCCAATAATAATCCAACCCTTTAATAACATCAGAAACATGACAATGAACTAAAACAATTTTCAGTTGATGTAGCTGTCATGTAGTCACATTCTTAGCATTCGAAGACCTGCCAATCAATGCTGGAGTGATAGCATTTATTATTTATTTACGTTTATTGTGTGTTTTTATAGTTGACTACCTGCAAACCAATTTCACCTCATAGACCAATGAAACTAAAAGTCTGGAGCTTTGACACAGTCCACGTGCAGCTAAAATCTTTATTTTAGACAACTTTTTCAACCACTCTTCTCCTGGGACGTTACCTGTCTTGTCAGAGTTGCAGAGGATGGTCTCCTTCTCATGGGCCCCGGGGCCATGTCTCATCCACACAGAGATGGTGAAGGGCTCCTTCAGGCTGGTGCTCACCATGCCGTCAGGAACCTTGATGGCCTGGGTGCCATTGAACTCAAACACCTGGTCACTGTCGTGCCCATTGTCGGTGGGCAGCCCTACTGTCCAGTTCGCAGAGCTGCTGGGTGCAGGCAGGAGCTCCACGGTGCCGGAGCTGGCTCCTAAAAAAACAATCAAACACAACAAGGGGAAACATATTGGGCACTTGGATTTATCAAAAGAGAAAATGATTCCAATGATGCACTACTGACAGTAACCATTTCCAGTGGAGCAGTTACGTACCACACAGCTTGTGCAGCGACTTCTCAGAGTAGGTGTCACGGTCGCAGCCCTTCCCAATATGGTTGGTTTCCAGTTCAATATTGGCTTGGATGGACGTGATTGGCTCATCACAGGTCTCCAAGTGCATGCTGGGGAAAAGGGCCAGGCTACCTGTGCCAGGCTCATATTCAATCCTCTTATTAAAGCCTGAAAGACGAAGAGAGTGAGGGGAAAGAATGAAAAGATGTCTTTCAGCATAGCACAGATAACATGTGAGCAGTCAATACAGGGGCTGTCAATAGCAATTACTCATTAAGAAGGACTTCAGTTCTTTCAAACATGATAAAAAGCCTTGTGGCTTAAATAACCATTTTAACAATGGCAGCCTGTGTGGACTGTGCGTCGGTGGATTGCTTTTGTTCAACACAGAGACACACCTAAACAGTGATGTTGGCGAGCTACAGCGAGTAGAAGAGAGCTTTGATACCTTGCCAGCTGGGTTTGCAGGTGGGCTTGACGCTGATCTTGACCAGAACGTCCTCGGAGGCACGGTTCTTTCCACAGTCGTAGGCGGTCACAGTCAGCTTGTACATGCGCTCTTTGCCATAGCTCAGTTTCTCCGTGTTCTTGATGAAGCCTAAGCAAAGCAAGAAAAAAAAAAACAGTGTGCCAGGGCCCCTCTTTGTTTAATTTCAAAGCTGCAGCTGTGCTTGGACATTTATAAAAAATCTTTTGAGCTGCACACCAAAACAATATATTTCAAAATATTAAAAAGAGCTGCCAGATAGAAATGTGATTCACCATCAAGCTGAACTAAAATCATATTACACTGAGTGGCATCTCTTTGGGACACATCGTAATAATTTGACTTACATCTTTTTCCTTGAGATGCTATACTGAGAGTTCATTAAGCTAATGTGTATAGTCTGATTAGTATGCAAGTGATTAAAAGAAAGTGGTGGAATTTGCATTTTGTGCAGCTCCCATCTCAGGTCCTTTTTTTTTCTCCACCTCAAACACTAATTAACTGTCACAGTTGAGCACCTTCCCCAACATTATGTATCCTCGCACGGGTTGTTCTCCTCACATTATTGCCTGTCCGTATTTCCCTTTTCATCAGAGCCAGGCGACGTATCAGCTGAGCCTGGATATCTGTTGTCTTTTCTTTTTTTTTACTGGATCTTTAATTTTGTTACAAGACACAAAGACGAATAATTCTACAGTCCGACACGAATGACTGACCAACTTGGGTGACAATTCAAGGAGACTGTCGTTGTCTCACAAGGCAACAAGCTGCGGTGAATTCCAAATGGCAGTGTAGCTGCACCATTGTTTACACAGATCAATAAACAACGGGATGTGTGTCAATAAAACCGTGGCTCTTAGGCATGTGCTGCAGCTTTTACTCCAGGCACCAAGACAAGGCTGCTAGGTGTAGGTCCTTACCATCTTTGTCGATGGTGAAGGGCACATCAGGGGTGACGATCTCGTAGTTGCAGATTTGGCTAAACTGGAAAGAGCAGTCGGCGTCCACTGCCTCCACCTTCAAGATGCTGTCATACTTCTTTCCCTCGATGACGGTGGCTTTGTAGGACTTCTCCTTGAAAACTGGTGAATACTCATTGATGTCGTTCACCTGGATATGGACAGTGGCCCTGATAGAGACATGTTCAAGTTAGGACATTGTCAGCTGGGGATGTTCAAAGACATGCTTATTTAATAACATTTTAACCACAGCAAAATATTCTATTGTCACACTTGATGATGATGATGATGATGATGAGATGATATAAAAAATGTATGAACAGAATTGTTACAGTCATGACACAGCCCTTTGAATGGATAACTACAGTCACAGGAAAAAAAAGGACACTGTTGCCTTTGACTTCTGGTCCATTTCATGTTTACACTGACTGACAAACGGCAGCAACAGAGGAGTAAACAAGTCACATGAACTGACAGGTAACTCGCTCATTTGGCAGTCTTGATGACTATTATCCTGCATCATCAGTGCCACATGGACCCATCTGGAGAAATTGAATTCTGGGTGACTGAAAGCAAGACGAGCGGCGCTTCACTGCGTCTTACATGTTTATTTATCCTCTCTGGTGGTCACAAACTGCTCACAAAGAAATGATTATAGGCATTCTTAGTCCTCATTAGAGCTGCGACTAATTATCGATTAGTTGACCGATTATTTACTCAATTAATCATTTTGTCAAATATCTAATTTGGTGCAACCGAAGTCCGAAGACATTCAGTTTACTCTGATGTACCACAAAGAACAGCATCATATTCTCACATTTGAGAAGCTGGAAACAAATACAAATGTTTGGCATTTTTGATTAAAAAATGACTAAAACAGTTAATCCACGATCAAAACAGTTGACAATTAATTTTCTGTCAATCCACTAATTGAATAATTGACTCATGTCTGCAGCTCTAGACCTCATATGTCATAATTAATCACTAACAGGCAGAAGCAAGACAAAAAATAAGCCTCCGTTACTGTGATATTACGGGGAATAGTTACTGTGTGGTCACTACCTTTCATTCACTTTTTGATGGACAACTGTCAAAATACATTAAGTAGAACACAAGCTCATCACATCTCATCCTTTTCACTGATCATGGTACATTTCCGCACTCATGTCATGATGTGGATTCACGTTGGCATAGTTACCAAATGATCTTGGATAATTATATGGACATCACCCTCTTAACAATTCCCACAATAAACAGAAGGATTTAGAGTTTAGCTTTTGAATTCAAGGTAAAAGCACATATCTACCATCACACAGTCCTGTGGTTGGTCTTTGCTTTCACAAACAAACCAAAGCATCAATATATCATAAATTGAGAGGGCAGGTTTCCATTTTTTGTTAATCAACAATCGGTATTTATTTCATTATCATTTGCTGCGAGGTGAATAGAAGACCAGAACTGACTGCTGTTGAACTAAACAGAATCTGGTCAAGACAGAGGAAAACCCAGGGTTCGGTTTGGGGACACTTCTGGACTAGGCAGAGATTTTGACTCACTTGTGGGATTTCTTCATGTTGGCGCCATCAGGACCCTCTCCACAGTCGTAGGCTTGGATGGTGAAGGTGTGCTCCTTCTGCAGCTCGCAGTCCAGCTTGTCCTTGGCCCGGATGACCCCCTCGCCTGTGGACTTGTCCAGGACCACTGCCTCAAAGGGGACATTCTGCCCGTGGATCCTGAAGCCGCAAATCTCACCTGAACATGTCGAGAGCCAAAAGAGAGTTTGCTCAGATTAACTGACGACAGGTGCGAAATGGTATGGTTCAAATGAAAAATTATGTTAACAACGAAACCATAAATTCACGCAAAAAAAAGAAAAAGATCAGCCACAGGTTTTGGGTGCCAGGGAGTTGTAGATTGGGGTGGGTGGTGTCTGTGGAGGAAGCCCAAAAGCACTGTCATATGAGTGAGTACTTGGGAGGGGGAGTTGGGAGAGGGTGTGGGACATTTAGTATCATAGAAGACAGAGTGTCTTTTCCAAGCCACTTGAAAACATTGCATTCAGTCATGCAGGCAGAAACCGAAAAGATGTGGACAGGCATTTCACAGGAGTACTTAAAATATTAGAAATCAAAGTCATGAAACCAAGCCCAAAACGTAAGTACATAGAGAACAGTATTTGAAGAGAAGATCATTTATCTCTGTGATGAATAAAAATTACAGCCTATCTTATGATAGAAACAATAATAAACAGAAATAAAATTTAAATCACATTGTGAGAAGGTGATCCAGCACCAATTCATTCATCAAAACCCGAAAAAGTCTGTGAAAAATAAAAACCTCTCAGGCAACACCTCCAAAAATGTTACTTCTTAATTAAAGAAAGTCTTCCTGTGTAATTTTGCCTCTTGCCCAAAACTACTGCATAATGAATTTCAAATAAAAAGAAATAATAGAGAACGTAACCTCTACAATAACAGTATTCAAACAAAAAAAAGTACTGGATGAGAACTGGGGTTAGAAATATCAACTTGCTTGACATCCACATCAAATGACAACTGCAGCCATGCTAATGGTAGAGATTAGTGGTGGAGAATTAACTCAACAGATCCACTGAGGCAAAGATGCGACAACAGAAACTTTGTAGCAGAGAGAGTTTGCATTAGTTAACAATCTCAGCAGCTTTCAGTTGAAGACTTAAATGTCAGAAAAGTCCACAGGAGTCACTGTACCTGCACCACGAACATGGATGATGCCTTTGAGACGTTCACATTTTCAGAACTTTTCTATTCAACCTCTTTAAATACCAATTCGAGTATCAATTTTTGCTCCAATTTCCATGGGTGTTGTGAAGAGGTTGTGAAGTTATCTTATGTGTCCTTTTACTTTGTACTTTATTATCAAATGTGTCAGAAATTTGCTTTTCCTTCCATATTTTTTACTTGAAAGGAGTGGAGTGGACAAAATGGCAGCAAAGTGACTGAAAACTCCTGTTTTAAAGCAGCTTTCTGTTTCCTGGTGACAGCTGAAAAACTGTTAGGGTCTGCAAACTGCAATGGATGTCTCATGCACAGATATTTCTAAGTACAGTCAGCCCCACATCACACTTTTCATCCAGCTGTTGGAACTCCAAAAAATTCAGGGTGAGAAAAACATAAAGTCGAGAAAACCAAATGGGGAGATTACAGAGCATGGTGGGAGTTTCTGCGTAAAAGTGTGGATGCTGGGTTTTTTTTGCGTTAGTGGGTTAATAGTAACAACTAAGCACAAGGCAGAAGAAAGAGCCCAAGATCACCTTCTTCAGTGAGGGTCACCTCAAAACTCTCTACAAGGAAGGGAGAAAAGATAAATCCAGATCAGTTAAAAGAAAAGTTAGAATCTCAGAGAAAACACAGAGAGGACAGGAAGGAAACATACTCTTGCTAAAAGCTTACAAATTCACCATCAGCAAAGCTCATATTCAGTTTCTCATAAGCAAAAAGTCTTCTGCCAGTTGAAAGAAAGGAAGGATTAAAACATTTATTCAAAGCCGGTTGTGACGAGGTCTTTGCAGTTTTATTAATTGCTCAACAAATCCTTTTAGAAGAAACAACTAATGAAAAAGTGACAGAACATCAAATTACAACCAACAGAAATCACACATTTAATGTCAGCATGTTTTAGGAGATTCTGGAGAGCCTAGACTTCAACACTGCACATATATTTTCTGGAAAACTAGTTGACATATTTATTAATTCACTTTGATAAGAATTAAAAACACCTACTATGGGATAAGTAGAAATCTTGGCACTACAAATTAATAAAGTCCTTTTCTGCTTGGCTGTTTGTTTTAAAGCCCCGTCTGAGCCTCCAGTGGGTTGGACCTGGTCATTTTGTTTTCACCTACTAAACAATTAAGAAATACATTTCACATTAGGGACTGCTGTTCAGAGCCATTCATGCACGGGAAGTTATGGGCCTCCGTGTTCACCACAGCTCTAATGACCAACTCACACCAGGGCTTTAGGAATTCCTCAGCTTTTCATTTGTCACACGGGCTTCTCAGCTCGGGTCGGGGTCAGCCATCACGATGACTGTAATGTATTGATTTTACAGTCTTGACCTGCAGTGGTCATTTAACCGCTGGTACTTAATAAATACAGTGAATTATAATCTGAGAATATTACTTGTATATTCTGTGGCAACAAGGATATTTTCTGTGTCTAATGTTCCTACATGAATCAAATAACCCTGGTGGGGAAATGCTCCCTGCTTTGTGTTCCTCACTTGCTTTAGAGCACAGTCATCCATGAACACTGAGCTCATTTTCAAGTTTGCAAGGCCTTTTGGTTTCAGCTCCAATCGGCCTGACTGAACTCACCACACAGATATGCGCACACACACAGAAAGCCAGTCCCACAGTGCATCACTCTAACAAACATACAAACTCATACAGGGGCTCCTCATTCATGCTAAATATTCACCTTATCACACTGATCTGACTTGAGAGCCTGTGATTGGGCTTCTTTGGCCTGTGGGTCAGCTTTACAGTGAACCTTGTTTGTTGGCACAGATGGACCGGCTAGAAGGCGGCTGGCACGACAGAGCTGGTCACCCCTGCTGCCACGTGAAGCCAGATTGCTTGCTCTGTCTCTCTCTCTCTTGAGAGAGAGAGAGAGCTAGTTCACAGGGACACACAGTCCGCTCGCAAAGCCCTGCTCAGCTCATCAAAAAGGGAGCCCCAGCTGAAAGAAGTGGGAGCACCAAGCTCTGTATTCAACGCTAATTTACTGTGAAAGGAGGCAAACATCATGTGGAGAATGGGCATATTATTCAATTATCTGCCCCAGAGAAATTATGGGCCTCTTTCTGTAGACGTCCACCTTAAAAACTATGTGCTTCCAGGCCGATCAGCTCTTGAGAACAATCCCATTTCACACAACTTTGTGGAGAATATTACATTTGGCATCACCTCTGACAGGCATGTGGGTGTTAAAGCCTCACTTGCTAAATCAGGAGAAGTAATCTGAGATAAAAATGGCCATATCAAGTGGAGTGAGAGCGCGGAGTGTGAAGGGAGTAGCAGACAAAAGATCACACAACTCATGTGATGTGAAATGGTGGGAAATCATTTCCAGGGCTCTGGTGCTTTGAATCCTGGCCAAAGTCAATCCTGATGTGATTAAAACCCCCCAGAGCTAGTGCTGCCGTGGTACATAAAGCACACTAATTGTGCCTCTCCACTGGGACGGAAAAAAACAAAAACATGAAAGAGAATTTTGATCTGAATATCAAAAGGCCCAATCTGGAGGATATGGTGGCCAGCTGTATGACAGGCATGTCATAAAAATCCAATGTGCAGAATGCCATCGAGTCACATAACCCGTTACCAAAAGTGCATGTAATGATTATTCAACAATTCCCTCATTCACTACTGAGTCGGTGAACATTCGATTCGTATAGGTGCACATATAATCTCAAATATAACCTATATCACAGACAGACTCGACAGTTACAGATAATAAAACACCCAGAAGAGAAAAGGACCTTCATGTATTAACCATGACATGATGTGCTGTGACTAGATTTAGAGTTGTGCTTCCATGTTGAGTGAAGCTACTTTTGGTTTCATTTACAAGAATAATTAGTTCAGTTTATAAATAATTCCTTAGCAAACTGATTACATATCTTTTAAAAGTACACATCAATGTTTATGAAATTTACATTATTCATACATGAACAGTTTATCTGCATCCACTGCGTGTAACACAATCTCAAAGCTTTAATAGCACACAGTAATGAGTATGTTTTCTTTTATTTAGTGTAAAATGAGAGGAGAGTATTTACAGGTAACGTGAAGCTGAGGGAGTAAAGGAATAGCAGCAGCAGCAGCAGCATTAAACCTCCTCTCTCACCTGCGTAGCGTAGAGGAGCATCCTTGTCCAGTGCAATTAGAGGGGGGTCCAGAAGTACTTTGTCATCGTTTTCCGTTACAATCCCGTGGTACGTCGTCTCGATCCATGGTTTGTGCTTATTGACTGTAAGAAACAAAGAGAGGAAATGTCAGCGTCTGTAAAAAAAAAAAAAAAAAGAAGAAGAAGAAGAAAAGTCTGTACAAATAATTTCTGTCCTGAGGTGAGATGATGTCTTGATAGGCAACTTGTTTTTCTCTCACCGGCACTAATTAGCAATTTACATCTTTTTTTATGTGCTTTTAATAATCAGATTTCATCTGTGTTTTCTCAAACTACCAGTTTGGCTTTTATCTTCTCTCCCAATGCAGCTTAAGTAAATTTTTAATGAGGTTTTGGATGCTTCTAATATTATTTTTAGAAGCACCGCACATAATGAAGGGATAATGTATAACGTGCAGGGTCTCATAGGGAACTACATCAGCTGGTGTGACGTTTGGTGGGATGACAATCAGCTGCTACATCCTAAATACAATGAGCTGAAGTTCTATTGTTCGATTTATCCAAACTGAAGACAAATTCTTTCAAGATGATTTTCAATTATAGCACGTTCTACACCACCAATGTTCCAAGAGACAGACAGAACCACAATCCATATTGGTGAAAGAGTTTTGACAGGGGTATCAAAGGGATGATAAAGGCTCCGTCTATGACTTTCAGGCCGGTTTGTGGAGCAGTAGTCGGGCTTTTGTGTTCTAGTCGGGCCTGGGAAGCATCCCAGCTGCAGACAGGACTCTGTTGTAGCTTGCGGCTGCAGAAAAATCTGCAGTGAGTGACATATTTGGGCTGGCTTAGAAAACAGCATTGACGCAGGGGAGATGCAGCTCTCTTACAGCCAATATGTGCTCCCTCCAGAGCAGGGGGAGAGGATGGCATTCTGTGCTACTGATCTGCAAAGGTGATGCCAACTCTGGCTGACAGCGCACTGTGGGGGACGGAAACAGGGGGAGGTAAATGGACCAGGCACATCTACTGGAGACAAGCAAGTGCGTCCAAATCATATATCTAACTCTTCGGATGTATTTTGTAATGATTGTCTGAGTTCAGGCACAATATCAAGTTAATCCCGGCTGCAGACTGCAACCATTGCATAATTGCTTTACTCAAGAACCATTTACAAAGAGCTCCGCTGTTTTTACTCTTCAATCATAATGATCGAGTCAAACCTTTGAAATTCTGAAAGAAAAATAGGCAATATTTTACTTTTTGAAGCTACAAAAGGATATAGGAAATCCAGAGCTTGTTGAAAACATCTGTTCTGTTCAGACACGCTGCCTCTCTGCCCTCAACTAAACCCCACCGTCCTCATTCAGAGGGTCATATTCAATGCAAACAGTCTGATCAATCCAGTGTGGCAGTGTCATGCATTCAAGCTAATCCATGCTAACAATGAACTACTGCGGTAGCCTACACAACCAACGGCAAAGGAATCATCGACCACAGCACAATAGGCAAGTGGCCCAAACGTAATGTGGGTGTGGGGTTAATAATAATCTTAATAATGTATAAAGCATCATAATTTCCCAGTGGTTATATGGGAGCTTTCTTTTGGATTTGTGGAGTTATATTTCTTGATATAAACACAACATTTACTCTCTGACATTTAAGTTAAGCACACATGACAGATATATCAAGTTTCTTATGAGATATTATACTTCAAATAAAGAGCAATAAAGCGACAATTGATGTTGTTAAGTCTTGATTAATGTTGGCATTCTGTGTGAGTAAGTCAGACACAAATATAATATGATTATTAGGAAATAAGTTAAACAGCAATTACACACCTGATGAGCATATTCTCCTCTTAATCATACCACTGCAGTAAAGCGTTTTGAATAAAAGTTGTTGTTTATTATTATAAGGCACATTTTTTTCATCATTCTACCAAAAGCACTCATGAGCAAATCATATTTCCAACTTATTTTAGTAGAAACTTACAAGGAGCACTTGGATTTTATCTCTGTCCGACTTTAGTTAATCAGTAAAGACAAACAGGCAGTTTCTCAAATAATTATTTAATGTGGCAAACTCTTCCTCTGTTGTCTGAAATAGAAACTGTGGTTAAAATTAAATACGGCAGTTTCTGGGACATTTTTAGCTCTTTGGCTCTGATGACAAATCCAACAACTTGTACAAAGGTATGTGAATGGAAAGGCTCAATATTCCCAGCTTCATTACTATTAGAAGCACATCCTCCAGCCCACGTTTATCCAATAACTGGCACACAATGACACATTCTCAGCACAACATTCATCTCAACAAGCAACATTATTTAAATAGACAGTGGATTAATTACTGTGTCTCTGTTGCAAAATGCGGGTGCCATTCAAGCATTTGCAGAGGCTGCCAAACAAAAGTGTTGTTGGCACCTGTGCTGTGCACTCTTAATACTTCCACAACTGAATATATGGCCTGCAATTTGGTGCAATTTAATGTCTGACAATGAAAGTGATGTACTCATCCTTTAACACCTAAATGTTACAAAGACTTTTATTAGTCATTTCTCATCAGCTGACCCAAAAAGCTCCTTAAGTTACACAATACATCCAGAATGAATGGCAGTAAAACATCTGTCTTTACAGTTAAATCCAAATTACAATATGTTTTGCATTGTGGAATTAAATCCACAGCTGTGTCATGCTGCCTCAACATCACACCTTCATCATCTGACCAATAGGAAGACGCCTGATGTTCAATGACATAGTCTGTGCTACAATTATATTATGTGCTTCAAAGAGTAACCAGATAAAAAGGAAAACCTACAAAAGCATAAATACATGATGAGGATGTTTTCAGACGACTTTAAAATGTCAGTCTGCCAAATCCAATTTCAGCGAAGCAAATGACTTGCGTGGTGTGTCTTTACATAATTTAGTGTAATTCTCAGTGATTACACGATCAATGAAAATTAATTACAAGCTACTTGCACAGGATTGGTATATTGTGGGCACCACAATAAATGAACATTACCCACCAAACTAATTCTTTCCAGTGAGAAAAGTTCTTACAGAAAAATTGTCACGATGCACAAAGTAAATCATAGCCTTATGGCTTAATAAACCACATTAAGTGCATTGTCTGCAGTACTAAATGATGGGATTACTTTACAAAAACACTGTTCAATTGCTCATTTATAAATATCTCATCAGAAAATCACATGGCAGCAACTCAATGCATCAAGGCATGTAGACATGGTCAAGAAGATATGCTGAAGTCAAACCAAACAGAAGAAAGATTATTTACATGACTTTTGAATGTGGCATGGTTGTTGGTGCCAGACAGGCTGATCTGAGCATTTCAGAAACTGACGATCTACTGGGATTTTCACCCACAGAGAGTGGTCTGAAAAAAAGAAAATATCCATTGAGCTGCAGTTCTCTAGGTGAAAATTCCTTGTTGGTGGCAGACGTCAGAGGAGAATGGCCAGACTGGTTCGAGCTGATAGAAAGGCAAGAACCGGAAACTGATGCTACAGTGGGCACAGGCGCACAGAAATTGAACAATAGCAGATTGGGAAAAACGTTGCCTGGTCTGATACCCGAGTATTATTGCTGACCATGTCCATCTGTTTATGACTACTTCCAACAAGATCACAAAGCTCAAATCATCTCAAACTGGTTTCTTGAACATGACAATGAGTTCACTGTATTCAAATGGCCTCCTCAGTCAATCCAATACAGCACCTTTGGGATGTGGTGGAACAGGAGCAGCCGACATGCTATCAATCAGAAATACTTTATTTATATATGTCAATATGAACCAAAATCTCTGAAGAATGTTTCCAGCACCTTGTATATGCAACTAAGAATTAAGGCAGTTCTGAAAGCAAAAAGGGGTCCAACCCAGTGCTAGCAAAGTGTACCTGAATGTACATTTGCTTGTCTTAGCAGGGAACAGATACGTTCTCACTACATTTAGCACATTAAGTATTTTTGGGGCCTTTTTAATGCCTGTAATAAAGATTCGACAGAAGAGATATGAAAGGAAATGAGGGGAGAGAGAAACCACATTTGTCAAAAAAAAAAGGTCTGTTATTATCATATTTTAGCAATGATAAAATGACAGCATGATATAGTATATGCAACTCTAGTTGTGTAAAAATCATTCAGAATTACTAAAGACAAAAAAGTTATTAATTAAAAGTTATTACAATGACACAAAAGGTTCTATTTTAAGAGGGGGCTTTGCCAAAATAAAGACATTTTCACTAAATTTTAAATATTTCCTATCATTTTACGTCTCTGGTTAAATGTTGTTCTACATAAGCAGTGCTTAGTAAGAACGAGTTGCTGGGTTTCCCAGTAATTTGGAAATGATCAAGCCCAATAAATCGTCTAAGCCGAGCATCTCGTGGCCTGAAGTGAAGTGGATGTCTTTAGACAGATTGCCAGGCCAGACTACTACAATAATCTGCTTTAACTTCCACAGAGTCAAAGTAACTGTTAGCCAGGTCACATGTGGGCCTCACATTTGTCCATGTCCGCACCGGCACTAAATGGTACAACATCAGTCATCTATATTCTCAAAGCTCCTGCAAATTTATGCAAAACATTTCGGCCTAATCCTGACCAGTACCAACCTCTGCCCTTCCCGTCTGGTCTAGTTCCCTACATCTAAAAAGCATTATGCCCATTTGTATAACATGTACTGTATCTCCACCTTGACTGATGAGCAAGCCTTAAAAAGTAATGTGAAAAAGAGTTTTACATTAGAAAGTGCATTTCATCCACTGTAATCAAACACACACAGGTAAAGTAAATGTGCTATTTTGGAATAACTCTGCCACAGCCAATCAACTTTGTCAAGCAAAGTCTGACAGAACACACCAATTCCCAGCAATGATCTGAGATGGGCAGCACAGACCAATTCAAATAAGAGATGATGCAGATATACTCAGGGATAGGTTTTGTAGGTATGAGGACAAAAGCCAACTGCACACCTGCTGTGCATCACTGTTAAAATCAAACCCCCTTTACTCACACCCCCCATGAAATTATATCTAAAGTACGATTTTATTCAAACCGTGAAATTCTCACATACATTGTGTGAAATTGCCAACAAGGCCCTTTTGACAAGATAGCTTCATCACCCCCCTGCAAGCCTGCAGTGAACGGGAGGAACATTTGTTGTGCTGTGACTTGCTCGGCAAAGAACATTTGACACAGAGCAACAAAGACATGATGATTTGCACAAATACACACACCATTATTCTTGGAAACGGGGTGATTTACTAGATACTATATACTACCTTTAAGACAAGGCTTCTAGGATAATAAAGTAGGGACTGTCTGTATTTAAGGGAGGGACTAGTTTTTTCAGAGGGGGAGGCTCTAGGATTTAGGATGAAATGAGATTAGGAAAGGGGCTTTGAAATGTTTGAGGCAGTCTTAGAGGAGCTGCTGCTGCAGCACTGAGGGTGTGTAGCATGGAAGACTGCAATTTTCTTAATTGAACTTAATTAGGAAATCAATTCATCTAATGCAATGCACACTCACTGCTGGCCCAATTACAATCTGCAGACTCTACAGTCCTTCACTCACATAAAAAAAGATAATTTTATCTTTATATTTTACAGTAAACTGATCAACATTAAACTCATCCCTCTGACATACTGCAGAAGTGTTTGTGTGTTGTTTGCACTGTAAATTAACATGTCTTAATAATTATGTAGTAAAATATTTATAGTTAATTTTATATTTATTTATTTTTAGATTTATATTTGTCTGACCAAAATTCCAAAACTCAAAGATATTCAATTATATGAGAAAAGTAGCAAATCCTAAAATTCAAGACAAATGGGATGGGTGGCATTCTTTCTCGATTGATGACATCAACAATTAATTAATTTATCAAATTGATTGCGTATTTATTTTCTGTTCAACTAATTGATTAATTGTTTCAGCTTTAATCCCATGAAGAATGCCAAAAGAGAGAGTAGTCCTGAATCCTAAAGGAGGTCACAACAATAAGGAGACAAAATGTTTAACCGTGATGGGAGCACAATCATTCTGTGAGAATCTGTCTCCATTATATATCTGTATATTGAATATAACTGCTGAAGAGAACAAAAGACAATGCTGTGGCACTTCTCTGGGGTAATTGTCTTTTCCTGCTAAACTGAAGACTGAAAAAGTAAAAAATAACAGTGACCCACCAATCTATTTCTAGCAAAGAGAAACCACTGGTCTCAACATAAATATTAGATGGAGGTTAGGATATAAATACACAGATATAATGGGCTGATATTTGCCTCTTGCTTAATAATAAATCTCAGCCAGGCAGTGTCATGCCATGCCAACATAGCATGAACCACAAAATAAATTTCTATTTACCTATCTCAAACATCTAACAGAAAATGAACCCTACTATAAACTGTATCTGGCAGACACAGGCAAAATAAAATAATTTTAGAAATACATGATGTGTCAGAAGCTGGGGACAAACACACATATCAAGCCACTACTACACGTGCACAGATGGCAGGTTACTGGACCCACATACAGCACAGCAACACAGTACCTGGTATGCAATCCTGTTACACAGCAAATAAAGCCAATGACATTTAATCCTATAATGGGATGCGTCCATTTCATTCACTGACAAGGTCAAGCGAGACATCAAACAAAGCAACTAAGGCTGCCAAAAACAAATCACCTCCAAGTTCGTGTGTCTAACGATGAGCATGATACAATGAACTGAGTAAAGATGTCCACACAACAACACTGCACAACACCTGGAACCCTCTTTTAAGATGTCCAAATTATAAACAGAGGGAGAACTCAGGGGAACAAGAACGTTTTGGAGAGAGAGAAAGAGTTGAAACACGGCTGTTCTGACACAGGTGGACAGGGATACAAGGAGTACTTGGTGTGACTGTGTGCCAAGCTGTGCTGTGCCGAGCCAAGCCACCTGGAGACCAGAGACCATGCAGGCTTTGTCATGTCGAGAAATGGGCAATGTTGATTAAACTGTCATTTTGGAGGATGTAGATTGGGGCCTACCTACGTTGATATAAATGGGGTGGACAAAACGCCTGTCAGTATAACACAATACAATTTAGCTAGGTGTACCTAATATTACTGGCAAGTGAGTGCATGTGCATTTATTTTTTGCTGGGTTTTGTTTGGCTAGTAGTCTTTGTATACTGTATCTTAACAGCTATGGTTTAAATTAAGTATGAAATAAAGTCATGCAGGCTTTGTAGTATCAGTATCCGATACAACAGCCAGGATCATTATTGCCGCAATAACATTGTAGTACTAATGGTGAGACCACTTCGATCAATCACAGACACTTGCCTTTGAACTTTAAGGTGGTAGACAAAGCAAGAAGACGAGTAGACTACCAAGTCCCCTTTGATATAAAACCATTTGTTGTCCAGTATAATAAACTTTTGTGCTTTTCTTGCAATTGATTTACCCACAGGACAATAAATGGTGTCATATAGTGTAGGCTTAATAGGTCTCACCTCTCTTTGCATAGAAACACTGTGTTTTTCTGTGGATTTTCTCTCTTAATGGGAAAAACAACCTGTCAACAACATCAACAATATAAAACTCCAAACTTTCAGGATTAACACATTTTCTGTGGAAGCACATATTAAACAGTGTCATGCCATCAGTGACTTCTTTCATGACCCCCAATGAACGGGGTAACATACTGACCATTCACATGGGAACAAAGACAAAGGCCCTTTATGGTCGCCTAGCTCTTTTATTGAAGCCTAACCTTTACAGTTTGACCTATTAACCGTGATGAAATACTTCCTGCGAGACTGTTAGGGCCATAATAGGTCCTGCTAATCCTGAGATTCAACAGGACGCCTGTGCACGCTCACTCTCCCTCCATGCCACCGCTGTGATGTATCTTCTTCATGGAGGGGGAATAAAATCATTCTGCCAAAGCTTTGCACTTGTCCAGCTACAGTATAACTCTCCACTACTGCCACAGACTAAACGAAAAATACGATGATACCAGACTGTTCGCAGGCTACTGGTCACACCCTGGGAGAACCAGAGAAATACACCACAGCTGCCCAGATTGCAGCAGCATCACTGCAGCAGATGATCAGTCTGTAATTATCATATGATCTGCCTGATAATGCCTGGGAACCTCTGAGGGCGTGTTGTGTAATGATGATGGTGCAGCCAGGTGTCAGGCATGTGACGCGTTGTGGAGCTCTGCTTTATCGATTCAGCTCATATTTGTCCAACAACCTGCAAGCCTTCGTCTTCTTTGATTATGTGCAAATGTAAAGCTCTATTACACCCCACTGTAAGGCAGGTCAACCACTAAGCAACGCTAATAATTCAAGTATCTATTTGCAACCATTTTATTACCTGGTGACTTACATGGTTATGTCCAGAGAGATCTGAGATTACATTACAGTACGTACTTAAAAACCTACAAACTACTAAACTATCATACTGACTGCAAACAGTGTAAATAAATGTACATGTTTTAAATCCTATACTGAGCAGCTGGTGGATGTGTTTAACTTTGATTAAAAATACAGAATAACCAGTCTACACTCTGGTGTAACTGTTTTATTACCCGTGAATAAATTAAAACTAGTAGCAAAACCTGCCAATCACCGGCACCGTAAGTGTCAGCATGGTCTACAAGCGGAGCGTGCGGCTGTCTTATTATTGTTTCAGACTAAATAAAGCCTCTCTGTTGCCAGGTTGTAATTCATATTTGTCCCATTAGCTGCAGCAGTACACTGAGGAGAGGAGAAGGGAGTGTCTGTGCTCAGACCTTGAGGTGTTTCCAGGGAGACGGCAAAACATTTTGGAAAATTTAAATTGTGAAAACAAAAATATAGAAGAATATGCAAAATGCACCACTTGTATCAACGACCTCAGAATATGCCTGCCAGAAGCAGGGCTTTCCTGGTAGACAGGAGTTCTTTCAACAACAACCACAGGGCCCCTTCATGGTAGTTTGGAAGGCAGCTTCAGGCCTCCTTGATGTCAGTCAGAAATATCCAACAGAGACTAACAGAAATTGCAACCAAATAGGTGAAGGTATAGGATGCATGCAAATCTGAGTCAAGCATTGACTTCAATGATGCTGGTGAGTGGCTCTCTTAATTCCATGGACCAGGAATATAATCAATGGACAATCTGCTCACGGTCTGAAACAGTGGGCACACTTCTCTGTTTGTCTTGCCTTACAAGCTCCTCGGCTTGTTGACGCAAGCCATCTCCATCACAGACTGGGGACTGTTCTGGGAAGCCTTGAAGACCCTTGAAGGAAACCCAGACCTCAGGGGCCCACACTCCCCAAACACCCTGCTCACACAGGACAGCCTCTCAGTTCTCCCTGCCAGGCAACAACATTTGTTTGTCCTCTACGCAGCCTCAACTGCCCAGCAGAGTGAACACACCCTTGACGGCCGCGGCGTTCCTCTGAAGGGGGGGTTGGGAGCCGCGGAGCCTTGAATGCAACTCAATCACCTCTCTGTGTGAACGGCACAAAAGAGCCAGTGAGAGCGAAGAAGTGAGAGTGAGACAGCAAGAGCTCTGCACAGGCACTCGGGTGTAGCTGACCTGCGGCAGGTAATGTGCTCTCAGGTTACCTGTTTCCCATGGAGCCTGAACCTTAATGTGGACACGCCCGAATGTGAGTAGCTCTGCAGTGCCAATTTTTCTCCTGGAAGCAATGGGACTCAGGGGAGGAGGTAACACAGCCAGACTAGCTGCAGAAATGGTTTGAGAACCTGTCTGCACTGGGTTTTATTACACTCTCGTAATAAAAACAACACAATGCGCTGTGCACCTTTGGCTATTACTTTCAGATTTAAGGCACTCAATTTCAATATTGACATTTTAATGAAGTGGATTTGGATGGTTTATTGCGATATTATCTTCACAAGGTGATGCTTCTGTAAAATCACGTGACGGACAAAACTTATTTGAGCAGATTTTTAACTAATACATTTCATTATACAATATTAGGTTAAATCAATTAATCAAAATCTTGGATATTTTGAATTTCTGAATATTACTTTTTGCTCTGCAGTTCCAATGTATAACATCAAGACAAAGGGCTCACATGAATGTAAACTCCTTTCTTGGTGGTCAACAGAACTTCCCAGTCATCTGGCACAACTTAATATTCACAACTGAATGACCCATTCTTGACGGTTCACTGACTCCATTCACCCCACGAAGGCACCGATGAGAGGAAAGTCACCACCGACCCAAATTGAGTCCAGTATTCTCATGGCCTATCTTTCCAGCACTATGTGCCAAATTACCACATACAAATGCTTCAACAATTTTGCACTTTCTGGGGATTATCTCATACACACATTCTTGGGGGGTTTGAGTAACAGTGACCGCATTGTGACGTGCTTAGCCAAGATCCCGACCCTGAGGTCTGGGCCTAAAAGCCCTTTGTTCCTCTGAGAAATCTCTGAATAAATACTGAAAAAATGTAAGCATCAACTTGTAGGAACGGGGCTTCTGTGTAGGGCAAGTAAACTGTTATTCAGGGCAAGACAGTGTAAATGTTTGCTAATGGTTGTTATACTACTCCACGGAGGCAGTAATCAATTTTAAATCCCACTTTAATAACAATGCTGATGTTCCTTCATTACCTCAGTCCTGATGGTCTGTTTGTCAGCAGGATATCTCAACAAACACATTACAGATTTCAATGAAGTTTGGTGTAAACCTAGGCCTTGACCCAAAGAGCAAGCATTCTGTTTTCCTATAATATATCTGCCAATATATCTTGTGGGTATGGCAGTCAAATATGCCATAACGGATTACCATAATGTTGACAAACGGCAATACAATTTTGCTGACATGTGCACATAACAACTCTAAACATTCCTGAAAACGTATGACATTTGCATACACATGGTACAACACTATAAAGATAAATGGTCACATCTCAGGGACCATGAGTTGGCTCACTGGAGAATTTGCTCCTCGTACAAAGCCCTAATATTCCTGGGCAGACTTGAGGTATTCTCTAAAAATCATGGCTGCCATCAGCCAATCAGAATTAAAATAGCAGATTTTTAGGATTATGTAGTTTGAACACGGGTATGTTGTTCAGTGACGGATGATGTTAAATCCATGAATCTTGTAGTGACAGGACACAATGGGATACATGGAGCAGATCACTAAACATCAAATGAAATCGGTCCTATCAATCAAAACCACAGAGAGTGACACTGACAGCAGCTGATTTTCTTTTTTGTTTAACCAGCCGATAAAGCCCTGTCATGTTCAAAGTGAAACATCCGAGACTGAACTGATTCACCTCTTTCCCAATGTCATCACATTTTTGGTATTTAATTGTGTTATTTCTGAGGAAAAACCAGTCTGCAAACTGACGCTGAATGATGGCACTCAACAGTGTTACCAGAGCTGCATGGGAGAGGCGAACAATGCAGTCATTGTCAGCTGTGTGCATCCACATAGTTTCTGTTTGCCATAACATAGCAAGATGGCACATGTCACACAGATTTTTGGTAGCTTAAAGGTTTAAAATTGGGAACCTGAGTGTCTACAACAAACAGAACATGTGAGCATGTTTATTTCCCCAGGGTCAACCAGGACACTGATGGTGGCCATTCTACATTTGGTTTCTTGGATCCTCTAATCAATAGACCTATTTGGGAGGAGAGAGTTTCATAAGCCAGGCAAAAGGTTTAAACCAATTTTAAAGTGAAGTGGCTGACGGTCACATGTAAGGGTGGAAAAGCCTGTGAATAAGCATTAAGACTACAGCTGAAATTATTAGTCAAGTGGTAAATTAGTTTGAAAAATAAATTGATGGCTATTGTGAAAATACATCAGCATTTCAATATTTTTTCAAGTAAAAACACAAAAGACGCTGTAGAGCAAGTGGTCAGGGAGGAACATCAGAGGTGTGCCACATGACCAATAAACTATATTTGAAAAAAGAAAAATATTGACCCGATACATTACTCTAACCGTAACTGCCATGCAATTTTCAGTGGATCAATGGTAGGCTCCTCCAATGAATGTAAGACGAGGAAGACTTGCACCCAACCTGTAATGTGTACTTCTTTACAGCCATGTGAGGAGAGCACATCTGTTAACTCAGCGCCACACAAAGCAGGGCATCCAATTTGTTCGACTAGAATTATTTAATTCGATGACGAATGAGCCAAGGAACTTCCCAGCAGCCAGCTTTATCCTTTGTCTGGCTGTGTGTGCACAGAGGAAGCTCATGCATCTCAGCAGACCTAATGTTTGACTCTAGAACATGGAGACACCCAGCAGCTGCTCATGGTAACAGAAAATGAAACAGACAGCATGGGTGAAGACCTTGAAAACAAATGACAAAAACCATGATGCACAAGAAGGTGAGAAGGCTATTCAAAAACATTTAACAGTAGTGGACAACACCAAAGAGTTAAAAGCCTAAAATGCTTTGAAGGTTCAACAGGCCTGCCACAGACCATCTGAGTTTGCACCAGTTTTACACACACTGACATTTCCTTGCTGGCAGTGTGATGAATCATAGAGTCTAGGTAAGAATTTTGATGTGTATAAAAAACATATTTTTTCAACAGATCCTTCAAGGTTTGTTGTAGCCATGTCATCAGTGATAAATGTTTGTGTAGGCGGATAGCTGAGGACCACAACAATCCCTTGCCAATGCTGGTAAATTCACCTGAATGTGTTGAAGCTCTATCTCACTCTGTTTCTGTAGTGGTAACACCAAATCATCTGCACACATCTAAACTAGAGGATTTGGTAACAAGGGGTATTGGCTTCCTCGTCCTCTGCAAGGTGGCCAGTGATAAAAAAAGAAAGAATCAACTACATCCATGAAAACACAAAGCCGGACTGCAGGTGACAAGAGGCGGTGCACAAAATGCACAAATAAGCGAGTGACCTTTGGTTAGGAAAAGATAAGCCCTCACCAAGATGGTGATTTCACAGGTCTCCTTTGCTGATAAGGGCAGGAAAGCCAGCAGGTGCACTTACACAAACACACACTTGGCGACATAAAACATAAAAAAAAAAAAGCCAGATTCACACACTCTCCAGGACTAACTGCTACAGGCCTTTTCCTTTTGATTGATGAAAAAAGAAATTAAGTTAGTGCTATACAAATGGTTGCCTCCCGCTGCTGTGCATTCTCAGCTGCTTGACATGGCAACGAGGAAAAATATGGCTCGAGTAAGAAGTACAGACTTTTATGGGCTTCTGTATCCTTTTCATGGCCTTTATTTTGATCATAGAGCATAAAACGGGTGTAGCATTAAAAGAAAACAACACACACTGGCCTCCAGCGCTGGTGACTGCCCGGGCATGCTGATATGGCCAGTGACTAATACGCACCTGCCTTTACACACCCTGAAAGAGGAAGCTCACACTGGGGAGTCAGTGGATTCAGTTTAACGTTAATACACAGCCTATAAATTCATGCAACGAGGGTGTTTCATGTCTGAGCAGGGAGCTGCTGTGAGGAGGGGGGTGGACCGCCCTGCAGCAAATAAAGGCATGTCTCTCCTCAGCGTGTGACGGTGTCCATAGGTGACATTGCAAATGAAGAGCGCTGTTGCACTTTCAGTTCATATACAGCCTCTGGTCACAAGCGGGCCCAACTCCTACTCCGGGGCATTTTACGTAAACCTGCCATCGCAGCACATACATTTTTAAATCCACTGACAAAACAGGGGCTGGTGAAGAGGATCTGCAATGCGTAGCCAGTCAGGCTCCATCCTGGAGCGACCAAAACGTTGCCAAACGAAGCATTAAGCCCACTAATGGCAGAATAAACCTGTGTGGTTTAATAACACTGAATCTTAAAAAAGGGGGGTTAAGAGACGTATCATCACTCGCCTTAATTCAGATATGCTCAAATATCTTTAAAAACGAGGTGAGTACAGGGAGTACCAGACGTGTGGGAGTTAAGAAAAAATCTTACAAACTCTGCAAAGGGTGAGATACAAAAAATCTTAAATCAGACTGTTGGGAAGCGACTAGAAGAGACCAGGACCCAAAATAGACTGAATGCAGATGACAGAAGGGGGTCGTTTCGTGGCCTTGATATTATCTCCAAAGTAGCCTACTTTGAGCATCTACGCTTTAAGATATAATATTACACACAGATGATAAATGTAGTTAGGATATAATGTGTAATTTGTGGGTTGTTTTGGGTTAAAATAGACACAGTATCGCGGGGTGCACTTGCTGCCCGGCGGGATACTTCGCGACATCCATCCGCTGCTGCGGCTCCGGAGCTGACCATCCCTGAACAGGTTATTGAACACGCATCTCTCTGCACCGCACAGCCTAGCTAACGTTTTCTGTTGTAACCTTCAACGTCTGGAAGCAACCAGAAAGCCCAGGAGAAACTAACTTTCAGCCCCACCGCTTCCAAACCGCAGAGAAACCTGTCCGACACTTACAGGCACACAAACACAACGGGATATAAATCCCAGCTTAGTTACCTTTAGCTGCCTCCACCGCACATAATAGTCCGAGGACCAGTCCGACAGCGGATGCAAATTGTTTATTCCCTCGGAACCGCATCCCGACTTCGAGTTCAACGGCGGCGAAGTAAAAGACAACTTTCTTCTTCCCTTGTCAGTCAGGCGGAATGTTTCTCTAACAAGAAAAATAAAATCCAGGAGATGAGTGTCGGTTACCACGGTAGCTCTAAGATGGCCGTCGTCGCCACCGCCGCTCTGCTATCCTCTTCAATCACCGCTTCTCTCGCAGTTTTGCAGCTTGCTGCGTTCAGGGACTGTCGGACATTTGTAGACACGTTCCGGGCGCACTGAATCCCACACACTCTCTTTTCGTTATGCGTTCCTGCGTCCTCCATGACATGGTTTTATGTAATATCTGACCACCGAATCACAATATATAGCACAAAAGAAGGCGAGTGTGGAAGTTTACTAAGCTAGCAACTGGAATTTATCAGATGTGGATTTGACCTGCAAAAACCTTAATGAAATAAGAGATTTGCCCGGTCTTTGATTGTAAGTCAGAACTCGAGACGTCCTATTTTAAACCAACAAAATAACAAGTAAATGGCATTTTAAGTAAGAGTTCCTGCAGGTTCCAGCAGGCAACTGCCCTGGGTGTCAACTAGTTTGTGCTTTTTTTTGTTGGGGGGCATATGCACAACTAAAGCACATTATCAACTGACATAATAAAAGATGCTTTGTTATCTGATCATAAGGCCCAGTCTTAAAGTGTCCTATGTCAAAATGTAGGCTTAAAGACCTTCATTATTTCATTACCAATTGCTCAAAGACAGGGAGGAATAGTGGGTTAATTAGGGCCCAGCAGGTCAGCCCAGCTATTACTGTTACAAGATTGTATGCTTTTAACACACTCCCCACCTCAGACTAAATGAATCCATGTTACACAGCATGTGTGACATGTTCTGTCTGCAGGTGTCTGCTGAAACAGCTGAGAAAATGAACATCTGTCTTTTAATTGTTTGCACCAATGACGTGAAGCACGCAGTCCAACTTCTGTGTTTACAAACAAACAAATTCTCTGAGGCATTTTGAGAAGAAAAGTCTACACATGCTCACTGGAATCAGCGTAGTGTTCTTGGATTTGATTATCACCCAAATTCAGTCCCTTAAGTGATGGTTCAGACAAACACCCTTCTACTGGACAGTTTGGGATCAAAACAACACTCACACAGGTGCAATTTAAAGGACTGTTTAATATTCTGTCATACTTAATACAGTATTTGCATATTTGTTTATTACAGGCACATACATCGCAAAAGCATTGACATTTGTAAAATAATCCTTTGTACTTGACCATTTGGTGGACTGAAAACACTAGGGACGGTTATGGAAATAAGTCCAGGACTTCATCATTACAACCCTGACAAAGTCTGATTTTACATATATGAGGATGTTGTTGTTAAACCAAACTAAACTCAAACCAAAAAGTCTGTAATTATTAAGAATTTATTTTCTTCTCTTGCTTCCTCTTCATTCTGCTGAAAATAGGTCTGCCTCTGCTGGGTGCTCAGAAATCGAACCTTAACGGGAGAACTTGAAGGCAGCATGTGTCCAACGATGGCCAGTGACGTCAATACTTTTATTGTGGGAGCTCACGCAGCTAGTTTAGCACAGACGGCTAAACTAAGACTAAGGGCAGGGGCCAAATGCCTTCTGGTCTATACAAAGGGGCCTATAAGAATATATGCACCCAGGGATCGTCATAATGTGAAGTGCATTACCGGATGAAACACAACACTTACTGATGAAGCTCAGGGGCCAAAAAGGACCCTCTAAGACAAAGACAAATTTGTAATTTGATAATACATTTGTTCTACCTATGGTCATACAGGCTGTCTTAAATATTTGTAGACCAAAAATGGGACATTTTAGGTATCAGTCCCCGCAGTTGGACATAGGCTCAGGGTGGAGGGTATTGCTGGCAGAGTGTGGACCCATAGAACATGCTGCCTTGAGGCCCTGGCTAGATAATCCAGGCATGGCAAAATGGATATTCCAACAACATGACACTACCAGAATGTGACAAACTAAAATGTGTGAAACTGCTTATGTGCCTCTGAAGCCCAAAAACTTGTTTAATCCTTTAGTCCAGACAGGCGAGATGGGAATTGTAAATCTGAAGAACATCCATGCTTTAATTTTTTGCCCCGAATTTATTCCACAGAGCAACAGAAAAATCAGTCACAGTGAAAGAGACTTGTACAACATTCAATAAAAATGAGCATCATATTGATCATTTATGAGGGAACTACTATCCTCACCCTGCAGAACAACCACACAACAACAAGTGCATGGCAATGTGAGAATAGCTTCAAAGTGTAAATGTGGGTGGGGGGCTGCTATCTAATCAACACCCTCAGATATGGATAGCACCCCTGAGGAGAAGAGGGTGCAATGCAATCAGAGGGTTACTCACGAACATCTACATTAGTTTCTTGCATAAGATTGAGCAACCTTGATATGGCTGCAACTCATGCAAATTCAGACACATGTGACTTTCATTTGTTTTCTTACAACTCAGAGAGGCTCCTATGAAAAGGTCAGCACGACAATCCATAATGGAAAGTCTTGTTGTTAGTTTGTTGATAGAAAGTGAACATGAGAGCAGGTATCTTGCCTACATCGCCCTACACAAGCTTTATTTTATGTGCCATGCTGGTACAACTGCAATGTTGCATAATAAAAATACAACATATATAAATGTTGCAAGAATAAAGGCCAGCCATTAGACCTCAATGCAGTCTCAATAGTTGCAATTATCATGGCGAAACAGCAGAGAATGGACATAGTTGTGAGAGGCCACAATTAAGTGATGGGTCTATAAACAGGGACAGTCTATCGGCATCAGGGCAGTAGCAACGCTGAAGCACAATGCCTGTTTGTTTCCAGTTTGGCAACATGAAGTGACCAAGAGAAAGTGGAAGCCCCCCCCCCCCCTTCTCCCTCCCTCACAGATGTCCAGCACTCTGGGGAAGAGACAGAGTGGCCATTATCATTCCTCTGGGGGACAATAGCAGGCAATAGGACGGCTTGGTGGATAGGTGTGAGACGTCAACGGATGGCCAGGAAGGTGTTTATTTCCTCCAGACCATATCACCCACTGCTGTGAAAGACTGCCGCTCTTCAGGGTGAGCTCTTTGCGTATTGGTAATCACTTTGTGCTTTTTAATTTGCAAATGAAGGTGAGGTTTTTGATTTGTATACAGCTATTGAAGTGATGACGCTGTCATCCTCAACACGTTGTTACTACACTTTGAATGCCTCATATTAAAATCACTAAAAGAGACATTTTCTTTTTCAGGTTTTGAGATACCTGTCTCTGAGATTTTTGCCGCCTCCGTAATGCAATGGAGCTGAATCAGATTTTGTTTATGGTGCTCACAGACGTGAATATCAACATCTAAAACTCAACTCAACAGCGACTTGTTTTATTTGAAACAATGTCCCAGTGAACCATTTTCATTGGAATTACATTCTCCCAAAGAAATCCATATGAAATTGAAAGTTATGTGCATGCCCAACAGTAAGTGAGAAAGAATGTTTGTTTTTTTTGTAATTTAGGTGAACTGAACCTTTAAGCAATTCATACTTAAGTACAGTCACAAACATTTCATTTCCTCTCCCACGCTTTAAAAGATAAAACAAAAAATAAAAAAATATTTATTTGGGGTTAAATGTCTTCATAGTTCAGTAAAGATGATTGTGATGGAAGTGTGACAAAAAAAAACATACATAGCTGCACATTTCATGCGAGTATCAGATCTTGAGCCCACCATGTTGTCTTTGTAGATAGTGTATACCATGTAGAGCTGCAACAACAAGTTGATTAATCAATTAGTCGACTGCTTAGATAGTTCTAGCTTCTAAAATGTGAGAATTTGCTGGTTTTCCTTGTCTAACATTATAGTAAACTGGATGTCTTTGTCTTTTGGACTGTTGGTCAAACAAAAGTCACCTTGGGCTCTGGGAAATTGGTAAATTGTGATGTGCAGTTTTCTGATGTTTTTATTTACTAAACAGCTAATCTAGAAAATATGATTAATGATGATTAATTTATAATGAAAATAATTTTCAGTTGCAGCCCTAAACATACCGCAGAAGATGCTTTGATGTCTTGTTTCAATAATAATGGTACGATAGGCCTAATACAAATGTGTGTCACATGTTACTTAATCCCATGCATCGCTACAACTAATGATTCTGTTCATTATCAATTTATCTATCCATTATTATTTGATAAATCGATAAGTTTAGAAAATGCCGCAAAAAAAATATCCCATACAAAATAAATATATAGACGGACACAGGTAGAGTTATATTACTGCATCTATAGGTAATGAATATGAACAGCTCTACATGGCTGCTTAGTATAAAAAAAGAACCTGACTTGCCATCCGTCTCGGAGACTGAGCTCACTTCTCGAGCCCCCAGACAAAGATTTTGGGATTATATACAGCACATTATTTGGATGGTCGAAGGTCGCGAATGCCTCATGGATGCTCACATTATTCAACATCCTTCCATCTCAGTTTCCATCCTTCTGCTTCAGTTATACACTCTGCCAGTGTGGACAGAGGGTGGATACACTGGGGGGTTGAACATATTCAGTCACTGACCGTAGGAATCACGTTGTTGGAGACATTACTGTGGGCTGCAATCATGGTGGGTGGTTGGCAGCAGACGGAGCATGAAAAAGATTCCGTTATCATGGGAATCAAAGTAGTCGTGACCATTTAACGACAGTTTCTTAATATTCTCTTTCCTGTCTCGTGTCTAGACTGCAGCTTGTGTCATTATCCTGCAGAGCTTTGGTTTTCCTTTTCCTTCCCAGCTACTGGAACATGTGGGAGACGATGTAGATCCATTATCTGTCCCATTTTTCTTCTGATCGGCACAGATTTTACTGGAGATAATTGCTCAGAAGGTAATTGTTTGGAGAGCCCAAAGCTTTCCATAATTACATGTGATTTTGTATTACTGATGTGTGCAGACACAATTATTTGGTTATTGGTGTCTTTTTTTTTTACAAAGAAGCAGTTCAATACTGGGAGAAAATGTCCCAGTACTTAATTGGCCCAAGGGAAGGGTTAGAAAGAAAAGTTATTTCAGAGGATTATAGCTCTTCATGCCAATTTGCCTTAATTTTTATTCACTCTCAACTCCTTTATCTGATAATCAAAAATATATCCCGTGAAACCTGAATGTGTGTCACCTCATAAATTTATAAGCCTCAATTTTCAGTGAACATTTTTTGTTGAATGATTAATTTTACATACAGCCAGACTTCAGTCTTTTTTCTGATTTAGTACGGATGTCTCCTAGACTTTGCCCATGAATACATTTTTAAAATCCTTGGCTGCGGGAAATTAAATCTCACTTTAGAAGTTTCGGATGTTATCAAGTTCTTTCACAGGAGAATTTTTAAGCCAGTGGGTCTGCGTGTGCAGGAGTCTGGCAACAAATCACACAGGGAGCTGAAGCCATGCACCTTTAAGCTGCCTGTGCTGTCTAATTCAAACATTCTCCACAGGGAACATTTAAAACTTACCCTCTGTGATTGATTCCCTTCCACTTAAGTTGCTCTCATTTATCTTACAGCCTGGGCTGTCGCTCACGGTCATTTATTAACCACTAGCTCTTCCTCCGTGTGCACACACTCTCACTATGAATGTTCTGAAGACGCACAGCCAGTTTGTCTTTTTTTAAACTAATCCCACCCTCATTCATCAGAAGCCATATTACAATTCCAGTCAGTTCTACAGGCTAGTTTATGCCGTTCACCCCATGAGACAAGAAATCTATTTATTTCCCTGTTTGTTTTTCCACATTTATGCCATGCAGAGCCCTGCTTGTCTATTTTGGTTTATGAACAAAGAAGCTGTTTGGAGAAATGTTTTCTGATGTAGTCTGACAGCTGTGATCTCTATTTCATACCTGCAGTATACATTCATTTCCGTCTTATATTATTATGTTATGCAACTCCTTGGCTTGTGAAGTATCCTCTGGGTATTCTATGGCCCTCTTGATTGTCAATAGCCAGCAGTGTCAGCTGTCTCTCAGGCCCCATTGTTACTGATACAAGGCCTGGGCACTAAAAACACATGGCAGGAGTGAGTGGGAATCAGACAGATGGAGGCTCGATAACCTCACAGAATTCTTCAGACCTCTCTATAGGGATCAAGGACCCTGCAGATTAAGCTTTCAGTCCGCACCTTCAGCCACATCCATATTCATGAGAGCCCTATTTCAGTCTTATCACTGATATCAGATGTCAAACATGTTTGATTTCATTTGCATTAATTATGTACATCTGAAGCAGAATATAAAATTGGAATTCATTGACGAAAATGTCTCTATTTGCCCACCCATGTGTGGCGGATTCCTCCAGATGGGCATCAGGTTGCTCGGAGGAGTGTGGGTGCCATGATTATGATGTTCTTGTTTTAAGACCTTGATCCCTGACCCCCACAGAAGGTCACCTCTGACATGTCATGGGGAGTGTTCATACTGTGGGTCAAGCTGGTGTCACACTCTCACCTCCTTGGCTTTATTGTGTCGGAGAGTTTAGGGAGGGGGCACTGACATGGCTGTCACATCGAGTCCAATCAGTCATCTGTGATCGGCAGGGTACTTTGGCTCTTCAGTGACTCCCATTTTGAACACTGAAAATTAAGGCCCTGGGGATGGCAGCTGATTAATAAAGACATGTTGGACATTGTGAAGTTGTTGCGTTCAAATGTAAATAAAGTGTATCTATATATTCGGTACTGCAGTCCAGTGATTTCCAACCAGAGCTACCCCAGGGGGGTGCCAAAGATTGTAGAGTAAAAAACTAATCTGACAAAACAGAAATTACAAGTAATAGCTAATAGCTAAACTGATAAATAGTTCAAATAGCTAAAAGTTATGGATAAATGGTTTAAAGTTAGCTAAAAGTAATATGGTTAAAATAGATGGATAAATAGCTGACATGATGGGTGGTGTCGATAAAGGAGGGGGACAACCAGAGCTGTGGGGACAATCAGACAAAAAAAAGTTGGGAACCACTGCTGTAGACATCAGATCTCTTGGAAAATCTATCTCTCATTTTTGTTGAACAAACATATTACTTTACAGACACAAAAAGCAGTTGCATGTGTACACCCACACACCGGATAAAGCTAATAACACAGATGCAGACCCAAGACACATTGCCCACCCATTGAAACAACCCCCAAGTTGAGACATGTCTGTGATTAAAATCTGCATCCCTATGTATGGGAAAACCTGCTGTCCACACAGCGAAGTGAGCAGTCTGCTCCCTCATTACCCTTGAAGGAGGCTCATATGGCGAGTGGGTGATATTAAAGTGGAGGAGGTTAAATATGGCTTGGAGCCAGTGTGTACTCCATCGTCTCTGACCGTGTGTGCGGGGAGCACGCTGACCCAAATGCTGAAACTGGTCTGAACAACAAAAATCTGGTAAATTATATGATGCCAAATCACATCTGAGCAAAAATCTAATACAGTTCAAATCAGTTCGAACAAGAGGCACATCAGAGATTGACTTCAGCTCTCTTCATTTTCTTTTATGTAAGAGTTAAATGTTGTTTTGCCCAAATGTCCTTCTTACCCCAAACTTAATCTGAGACTGAAAAAACAGAAGTATTCCCCTCTGCCCGTGGTGGGTACAGTTGGGTCTAATGGTGGTTATTTGTCCTCTTCCTCCTTGAAACAGCGTCTGATCCCCTCCTGCGATATAAAGCTGGAGATTAGTGCAAACTGACCTCTGGCCTGTGGGAGAGTTCGCACATAAACTCATACTCAAATAACACACTTAAATCTGGTGTTGAAACATTAAAGGAGTAAATCACACAGACATATCAGGGTCTCTGCAGTCAGCTTTGGCTATATTGTGGCTCAGGTCCCATTATAGTGCTTCTGCTCCCTAGCTGCTCATAATTATGTTGTTAGCCTGCCATTAACCGAGATCAGTGATTATTAACTGGCCAGGTCAGCGCCGCAGATGGGGAGCAATTGAAATACCCCTGGTCACACTTAGTTCATGATCCCCCCGCCGACAAAAGCAAGAGCAACCGGAAATGACTTTGAGCCTTGATAAAACTTGACACATGATCCTCAGGCTTGTCATGTGTGATTATTTTTAAATGTCTTTTAGCCCTTTAAAAAAGTCTCTGGCTGAGCTTATCAGACTCAACACATCAGTGCTGTGTGATGCTCAGGAGGACGTGGAAAGCTGCTCCTAATGCATCCATTTGGTTAATTATGTTCATTCATTATAGATTTTGTTGAGCTTAGCCTTTTCCTTACAAAAGTCTGACTCTTGTCCAAGTAAGACAGCTAGTGATGCACTTACTGATTACATTGGGTGCCTAAATGCACCATGAGGTATTTGATTGACTGATTGAATTTATTTGATAATTAAAAAATGCACAAACTCTGCACAACATACATTGAACAAACAACACAAATAGTAACACCAGATAAGGACATAAATATTCAAAGGAAGAGTGGCTAGGTTTACATTCTCTTCATAATATAAATCAGCCTACTTACTGTATTACTAAGAAAACCGGATGTGATCAACTAGACTTGTAGGAAGATTATTCCATTTTTCTGCAGCTGACAACAGAAATGTATTTTTACATATCAGACTCTTAAAACAGTATAAAATTGACAAAAACAAACCCAACTCAATGTCCACTTACTGGCTTTTTCCAGAGCTTTAAACTGTATAATAGAGTCTTAGAACAGAGTAGCTGTTACGTTTTAGAATTAAATTTATCTATTTATTTCTCATTGTCAACAAATCCCCGGTAAAGACCAAAACCAACAATGAATTGATCCTACTAACAATATAGTACACTTACACTTTTCCTGCTGCCGCAAAAAACAGATGTGTATTAATCCACGGCTGAAAATTGTCCCCAGTAAATATACTATTTACTCCAGTTTGAGTTATGTTTGCCAAAAAACCCACAATGCCCTGCTGTTTTAAGAAATCATTGAGCCTTTAAAAAAAAACATTTGTGCATTTGTGGCCAGGTTTTTTAAAAAGTACGTCTTCAATAGGTCAAATGAGACCCATAGACAGTATTGAGGACCATTTCGTTTTCAGTTTTGGTGTTTTCGTGGGTGTCGTAGAATTTACAGATACTAAGGAATGTTTTCATTTATGCACTGAGCTTCTAAAACGTTCTCACCCTCCACAGTTGTTTTCTACAGATTGTTTAATGGTTTGGGTTTGTTCTATTGTTTTATTGTCTTGGCGCCAGGAGGTGAGAAGAGTGGAGGGCCTTGAGTAGAGTTCCAGACTTCCTCTGATAACATTGATGTGTGAGACACTTTGACCTAGAGATGCCCACTTATCCGTCAGGAGGCGGTTTGCCCTGTAAAGTGGTGTGTTTTGTTGAACTGTGTAAGATTTTGGTATCTGACTGTGTCCATGTATACAAGCTAAGTCTTCTCTGGTCAGATTGTTGTATTAAAACTTATTTATTCAAGAAAGGACAACTGAGGCTCATCGAGTTATTCTGTTATTTATCAATAACAAAAATATAAAATATCACCAGCCTTATCCTTTAATCAGTGAAAAGTAGTTCCATAAATACACTGGCACAAATGATCAGATTCAACGTGTGTTTGTGGATGAAACATGTTGATTGAAACAAATACCAATAAATAAGGTCTAAGTCTCCATCAGTATGGACCAGCTGAATACCACACTGTGTGTTTAATATAATGTGTCAACTGATGGAAGCATGCTACATGTATTATTCAGAAATTGCAGTACATCACTGGCTCGTGTCAACTCAGAACTACAGTATGTGTGCGTTCATATAGCAGGATAGAAGTTTTGCCTGAATAAATCCCATGGTGCACTTGTGCTGGCGTCCCCTGAGACCTCACGTGATGAGGAAGCAGGAGATTCTGGCTGCTGCATGTTAATGGAGGATTAAGGTTTAGTTAAAGGGCCTTCTCTCTCTCTCTCTCTCTCTTTCCACATGACCTTTTAATTATTGATTCTCAACTCGCTAGGCCTCATCTCTCATCTCATCTCACTGCCGCTCGCTGTCATTTTATCTTTCTGGCTCTTTTTCTTCCAACACAAAAATCACTTGCAACAGCTGCACGCACACATGCAGAGGCATCTTATGAGCACACACACACTTGTTCTCGTCTCTTCTCTCCCATCCTCTGTTTCTCCCCAACTTGTCTCCATATTAAAATGCGTAGCTGCTGGCTGCTAGCTGCAGAGTCAGCAGGGGGGGAATGGGGAAGGTAATTCATACCCGGCTGTCACCCGGGCTGGAGGTGAGCGAGCACACCTCTTCCCTGAGGAGACAGCCAGAAATGAGCCCAGCAGAGGAGCTCGGAGGCATCAATAATCCAGCGACTCCGCCTGCACTAACGGCAGCCTCACACAGTCTCATTAAACACCGCATGCTCCTCGTGCTGCCACATTTGTACAGTTGGAGCTCTGAGATTGAGATAAATGGAAGATCTCTTTATGTGTGTGTCCCCTTAAAAGCACACCCCTGCAGTTATAGGTGTGAATGAATAATATTTGGTCAAAACCGCATATTTCACTGTGGAGATAATGCAAGCCCTCTTGATGAGATGCGGTTCCTGCTCAGGGAAGTCAGTTTGTGGAAAGCCCTCGACGTGTTTACACCCACGAGAGGTTTGGGTATATTTTCCACAGAGCACCAGCCCAGCCCTGTGCAATGCTACTGTAAATAAGCTGTCACAGCTCTCATTGGGGCTCTATTAGGGAACTTAGGCACACACACACACACACGCACACACACACACACACACACACACAGAAAAATACAGCTACACTCCCAGTGACAAGCACACAAACACACACAGATAAATGCACAAATACACGTCCACAGACATGCACATACTGCGCATACCACTCTCTCAAAAACCTCTTCAGGGCCTGACAAATACTCAAGTTTTTTTCATTCTTAAAATTGGTTTTGGAAGATGTTTATATGAACCCCAAATCTGTAATTGGTTTTCAACCCTCAGAGGAGCTAGGACTATGATTAGAAACATGACTCAGTGAGAATATGCACACATGTGAACACACAAAAGAAAATACATAACCTAACACACCTTTATGAACATCCATTCCCTAACCTCTAATCGCTGATTTAAGCCTTAAGCCTTATTGTAATTCTAACCTTAACCCTAGAAAACGGTGTGTTGAGAGAGGAGGTCAAGTACAATGCCCTCGCTTTGGCAGATTCATATAGGAACACAAACCAGCAAGTGTTCAGGCCTGCCAGGATACTAACACAGTTCAAAATAGGCATTTACATACACCCACCCCCCAAAATGGCTCCCAGCTCCATTCCTCCTCTCTGCGTTGCCCTCCAGATAATTCTGTCCAGGGTATTCTAGGAATCTGTCTCAGGATAAGATAATCCAGGGACAGCTGCTCTCTAATTTTAAGTGGAGGGCCTGAGGATACGGGTGTCACAGAGAGAGCTGAGAGCCAGCGGATGTTGAAGTCTGTAAAAAAAAAAAAGCTGCATGTTGCACGTGTGGGGCTGAACCTCGTTTCACTGCCTTCCCTGACACACTATTCTCAAGGGCCCCGAGGAGGTCAGGACCTGATCTCAGGGCAGAGTGTGAACCGGCAGTCAACTCATGATTCACTCCGAGAATTTCATCTATTGTTGCCATGGCAACAGCACCTGCAGACAGATGAAAGCACATGCGGTGACACCTCAGTACCACCTCCTCTGTGTCGTGAGCGCATGATTGAAGGGTGTGAGTGTTTGTGTGTGTGTGAGGTAATCGTCAAATGAGAAAATACACTGTTTTTACAGAATGCCAATAAGGAAACTGTTGTTTTTGTGTGTTTGTGTTCGCGTGTGGTTGTTTATTCATATGCCAATCCTGCAGATGACCAACTGGTAAAAAAGCCATTAGTCACTAATATCTGCATCATCATCTGATGGTAACAGGTGCTGCTGGTTGGAGCTGCAGCTGTGTCGGTCATCGATTATGCTGTTGCATAAGATCCAGTTGGTTCATTATTGTGCATCAGCCTGTTGATGTACTGAAATACTTTGGCAGCGCTGGTTCTCTTCCATTCATGCCAATAAAGCTTTCGGGGATTGATATTGACATATGCATTTGCAAATTCTCATGTGGAGGTCATACAGGGCGTCGTAATGAGGAGCTGCAAAGGCTGGTGTGCAGGTCCCCGTGTCTGCAGATAGCCACCATGCTTATGGGTTTCTTTAAACAAGAACCTGCAGGGTGCTGTCCTGTAGATGACCCTGACCTCTGGTGCCGGCAGTGGAGGGCAAACGGAAAGGGATGATGATATCAGCAAGAGCTCCAGAGTAGAGGCAGATGTAACAGTGTGGGTTTTTTTTTTTTTAATTGGCGGCATCTTGTAACACGCCTACCTGATGTTGACACAACACCTGCGAAATGTCATGCAATTAAATGGAACCGTGCAATGAATACAACCTTTGTGCTGCTAACAAAATGTTGTTGATGCTTTGACAGAGAGGTCAACACAATGGTAATTTCTGAGGCTGCAGGTTGTGGTATTGTTATTAGTGGATTGCATTGATTTGTTCAGATGTTCCTGTTATTTTGTCCACCCTCTGCATGTGTAGGTGGACAGAGGGAAAGCAGTAGCCATAGCTACAGACAGTCGCAGTGATGGTAATGGCAACAGCAAAAACGTGCCCCCCTTCCCCCCATGCTACTGTCAGTGGAGAGATGTGGTTTCTCTTTCTCCTCGTCAGTGGATTTCTCTCGGGTTAATTACTCACCATCAGTGTAAAATGGTGAGTTGTTGTAAAACCCTGATGTATTGTAGCCACAGTACAAAAACATCTCGATGGGATGTAGCAGTTTAGGGTGGATTTCTCCTTTAACACGTTTGTTGGTGGTGCAGACAATAACAAAGTCACAACATGCTCACAATCCCACAATCCCACAGTATTTCACTGGATAATGAGTGCAACTGCCCCAGAGACCCCAGGATCATCAATCTGTGTGGCATTTACTTTGTAATATATTTGATTAATTGCACATTTGGTAATATGCACTACTAAAGCACAATATAAACTGATATGATAGTGAATTCTTACCTTACCTTCGTGAATCTTAAAGATTGGCCATGTATCAAAATATAGTGTTAATACCTTCATTATTTTAGTTGATATTATGCTTCCATGGTTCATATTGTTTATATATACATGTATTTAATCAAATTTCCACAAACTTACTGACACACAGCAAACCAGAGGCAAGGTATAGGAGTACCGGTTCATTTCAGGGGCCCAAGGCAAAATATAATGAAGCTAGCCCACAGCTCGTTTTTTCCCTGGGGACCTGTACAGCAGGTTAATCTGGTCCTGGTTTTGAAGCCGGGGTAAATCCTATAGAGACAGTCAGTATTGTTACAGACATAATCATGGTTTACATTTTAGTCAATTCCACTAATTACTTCTTCCTCCTCGACTCGCTGCAGATTGGTTTGACCCCCTGGGCGGAACAAGGTCAGTAATATTTCCTCAGCAGTGCCTGTCAGCAGTGTCTGCTCTGCTCTGCACAGCGAGCCCACAGTTGCAATGTCAGAGCAGGCGTGAGGCTCCTATAGGCTACCGACAGACCATAGTAGTGGCGTGATGGATGTCCATGCTGCCAACTCCTGCCGAGAACGCTGAGTCATTCTACGCATTCCCAGCATTAAGCGGGATGCTGCATTGGCTTCACTGCTCCAATTATTTATCTTGGGGTCAAAGTCCACATATAGCTCAGCACCCAGTGGGTCAAAATATGCTGATTTGATGGCGTGAGGCACTTAGATCAACAGTTTGAGTTTCAGCTGCGGAAAAAAGTCATACAAGTACACAAAGCTTTGTCTGCTGTTTAAAAGATATTGAAGAGTTTATGTTTTTGCTTTACAGACTCCATCATCTGCTGAAGAGAAAACAGGGTAATAAATACAGCTTTGAACTTGAGAGCTTGGAGTCTGTTTCATTAATCAATGCCAGGGCTGCTGCTGGCTGTGTACCCCCCCCCCCCCCCCCCCCCCCAACCTCCTCAGGGAGGAATTTTATCACTTTAAGATTCAGCTTTTTGTGATTCCTCCTGCATTGGGTGAAATCAAATGAAAAAGGAAGTTTGTATATCAGTTGGCTGATAAAAAGCTTCCAAAAAAGCTTCAAAAAAGGACAAAACATAACCAAAATGACACATCAGACAAAGAAGCTGAGTTTGTGCTATGATTTTCTATATGGAGCTTTCATAGTTTGAGACGCTGTTGCAGTTGGCTGCAGCACTTGTGTTATTGTTGTAGCTGGATCTTCTCTAAACACTGTCTGAGGATGTTCTGTTCCTGCAGCAACAGCAGTCACTCATGCTTATTTCAGTCATGATGCATACTTCAGGCCTGATGGCACAGCCAGAGTCTGTTTATTATGACAGCTAGTTACAGGCTTGTCTGGACATTTTGAGGCTAAAGCGGAAACTTGTGCGTATATTCACAAACAGTAATCACATTTCTAACATTTGGTGAGCTTATATTCGCACACAGCATAGATTTGTGACATTTCCAGAACACGCAGATTTGTCATTTCAGCACCTGTCAAATGATGCCATCAGAATCGAATCACAGAGAAGTTTTACACACAGGAGATCTTTTCAAAATCTCACTGTAAGTTTGAGATTCACTGTTGTTAGAAGTCAAAAAGTTGGACACATGCAATGATATGTGTTCTCCACCAATAGACTGGACCCTTTTGAATTCTTCCCACAGTCTTCTCCTCCTCACATGTGTCCTATGCAAAAATCAGAGATGACATCTCCATACATTTTGCCCACACACTGTATCATGTACAGGAAATAAATCTCGCACAGTGAAAGCATTGGAGTGGGAATCCTGGAGGTGGACAGGTATGTTGATCCTGAGAGAGTATATTGTGGAAATAAGCTTCTGTCAAAGCAATATCACAGCTCGGAAGAGCTCGAGCAGATGGCTGGAGTCAGTACGCCTTCAGGGGAGCGGTACGCCACGACTCTCAGATGGGAAACAGAGTGGAAGCTGCAAATCTGTGTTGCAACGCACGCAGTCTCTTCAGTCAGTGGCCAGTGGTCGATGGGTTTAAAATGGGATGCATGTTTTTTTTTTATTAGCACAAAATGAGATGACTGTAACGCAGGTGGTCCACGGGAGCAAACTCACGACCCCACAGCAGCTAAACCAACATATGGCCCGGATTTGGAGCAACCAGGTGCAGTAGGAACATGAACCAAAACTTGGTCTGTCGCACTATGGGCTTAAAATGCTTTCAGAGGCATCAAAGGGAGTTTCAAACCACACTGTCTCTTGTTAGCAAAATAAAATATACTTATATATATATATGTCCAATTGTGCCTTTACAAATGGACAGCAGGTACTGTAAGTGCAACGTGTGTTGTGTTTGAGGCAGACAGAAATATCATCCTGCAACCGAACCCTCTAAAAATACAGTGAGATGGTCAGTTCTTCTTCTTGACCTCTGTAACTCCACTGACCTGCCAGGGTCAACCATTACAAACTCAAGCTGTGCAGCCAAACGTTGTTCACACTCGCAGAACTTTAATTTGAATTCTAGTGGAGATCCCAAAGTTTCCAAAGACAACAAACATGTCAGGCTGAGTTTTGAGGAAATGTGTAGAAAATTATGCAAAACATCCAGAATAATATTATATATATTGTTACAAAAAACAACAACAAGAACAACAAGCAAATAAACAAAGACAAAACAAGTACTGTAAACATCCTACAGCTTCAATTAAAAGCTGGAACAAGTTGATACAGAATATACATGATGTAATCTGAAGGTGTGGAACTACAACATGTGCATGTAGCGGCGCTTTGGTATTAATGTTAATGCTAGCATGCTGTATACTCACAATGGCAATGCTAACATGCGGATGTTTAGCAGGTACTTTACCCTGTTCACCATTTTACCCATTAGGGAGTCCAGGAGGTGTCATTGAGACAGCTCCGCATAGGTTAGCTTGCTAGCATGCTAATATTTGCTAATTAGCACTAAACACAAAGTGCAGCTGAGGCTGATGGGAATTACATTAGTTTTGCAGCTCAAGTATTGGACAAAATAAAATTCTGATGGCACTAGAAGGATCACCAAAGTTATTACAATTAATCCTGAGGGGAACATGAATGTCACCAGAGGGAAAGTCAGGGTAACACCAGGGTCACATTCTGGGGAACGTGAATGTTTGTACAACATTTCATGGTAATCTGTCCAATAATTGTTGAGATATTTTAGTGTGGACCAAAGTGGTGGAGAGAACGACTGTCAGACAACAAACATTGCCATCTCTAGACCTGCTGGCATGGCTGAAAAAACTCCCCAAAAAACAAAACAAAACTTATTTCCGGACTCCTCAGGCTCTGTAGTCTACAGTTACTCTACATGAAAAATTGTTTACTATATTGTATATTTGCATTTGAAACACACCATCATGGTGTAACCAAGGGCCAAATGCCAAGCTTTGTCCTTCACCAGTGTGTGGTATGAGCTATGCTGCCATGAGGCGGAGTTATAATACTACACACAGTCTGGGACAGTATCACTCATCTGTCAATAGACTCCTGTATTCTCTGTCTAAAAATATAAAGACCTGTATATAACTGTCATACTGTGCACAAGCAAAAGCCAGAACACAGTTGTGTCTGCAGGATTACAGATCAGAGAGGGACACAAAAAAACAGAAAAAGCTGAGCATCTGATGCATAACGGGAGGTTTTCTCTCCGTGAAGAGCGTTAGACGCTGCGAGTTGAAGGAACTGAGAGCAAATCTCATCTATTAGTCATGAGGTTTTAGGGCGGACTAGAGTGTATCTGCAGAGCTTTGTGCAGGGCTGTGAGCGACTGTGCAGTGCTGCATTACTCCACAGCATGTGCCCTCCCTGCCTGCATGCCTCTCCCTCCTCTTCCTCCTCCTGGCTTTGCTTAATAATGTTGAGTCATAAGGTGGGAGGGAGAGTCACCTCCCTCGCTCCTGGAGCTGCCTCTAGCTTGCTTTTTTGCTTTGAAGATGAAAGGTGGAGCTTTCATGGATCACGTTCATTTTGGGCTGTAAAGTTATATCCTTCCTCTCAAATTTATGGGGTGGAGTTATTTTAGTGCCGGGTCAGGAGAGTCATGTGGCTTTCTTTTTCAAAATAAGGCTTCCCTTCAAATTATGTTGATTTCAAACTTGGTCAAGATTTAAAATACTGAGGTCAGGAGTCCGAGCCTGCATTCTCCCAGAAAAATGTGACCAGACACCAGAAATAAAGTCCGAAAATGTTTTAATTCTTTGGATTTTTTAACATTTCATTTATAGTTGTAATAGTAATTTGTCTGTAAACACAACGGTTACTGTCATGTATCTCCAAGACAGCAGCTTTTCATGACCTAACAAAGACTTTGTGACAATGTGTTTTTCATATAATCCAGTGAGTTTTAAATTATTTATTCAGCCTAAGAAATATAATTA
Source organism: Enoplosus armatus (assembly GCF_043641665.1). Lineage (NCBI taxonomy): Eukaryota > Metazoa > Chordata > Actinopteri > Centrarchiformes > Enoplosidae > Enoplosus > Enoplosus armatus. Next base: position 10,883,853 of record NC_092187.1, read on the forward strand.
CTTTTTAACCTGAAAAATTCAAAAATCACCAAATTTGGAGACATGTGGTTTTTGTTGGACAGCAACTCCGCACTTATTATTCTCTTCTGAATTAGCAAATGTTGCAATCAGTAGATCAGTGGAGCCAAAACTGTCTGACAAGGTTTTGACAATAAAACTCCAATAAGTGGATAATTTCCTTCTGATCATGTTTAAACAAGCGTTTCACGATAAGCACCTGAATAAATGAGGGGAGAAACTGATTTTGTAAATATGGATGATGCACAAATACTGAGTTGGCTGTTTACATACAAAACATTTAAATTTGCCACTCACATGGATGAAGCTGGAGAGATGAGAAAAAAGCCCTTCATCAGGATAAACTTGCAGCATTTTCCTTTCTTTGTTTTAATATTTCATTACAATTTATTTGGAAATATCCACACAGATATGTTATTTGAAAACACATAGAAGTACATATAATGTAGTTTTATATGTGTAATCAGATAAATAAATAAATAGCTGTGTGTCTTATGTGGGATGAGCCAAATGTTTGTCATGACAAAGAAATAAAAACTAACTAACATAACAGATGCAGATTCTTCAGATTCATTGCAGGGCATGATAAACCATTGAATCACCATCATCAAAACATCAAATGAGGGAAAATCTTTTGGATGAATGGTGTTCATCTCTCCAGCTAAGTTCGAAAGACTGGAGTCTGTCTGCAGAGCAGCACTGAAGCTGTTCTGGCACCACATAGTGGATCCATCTGTAAAGGGATTGGCTGGTTTATCTTGGCTCTTCCGTCTCGGAGACATCAGAGATCACCGAGTACTTACTGTATGTTTGTTTTCTAGCTGCTGTGCCATGAGCTGCTCTTAAGATGATTATCCCTGTCTGATAGTATGTGCGAATTGTTTTGGATGGATTAACAGCAGGCTGACAGCACACTTTTTGTGTGTAAATGTCATGAGGCACAGTGGCTTGAATTTCAGCACTGGTCCTCAATTTATTGGGTATAATTTAACCAACATTCAAGTGGAAACTGTAAATTGCCTGTATTAAACAAAGGAAAAAACACCACTGGGTAGAAATATGTCAGCTATGCTACAATATGGTCAAAAGCCATCTGGCAAAATTTCTCAAACTACTCATAATAATCCGTTCTCTGTTTTTCATCCATATGTGCAGTCTTATTTATGCCCAAATACAGCTGAATACACTGCTTATGTGTCATGCTGTCACCCTCCAGTAACAGTAATTTAGCTACATTTTGTCAAAATTGGGAAGTTTCAGTGGACATTTTGATATTTCTTTCCTTTTACAACCACTTTTCCAGCATACAGGAAGTGAGTATTTGCTACTCAAACGATGCATTTTGGATGGAAGACCTGTTTAAGTGTCATTTCAAACTACATACATGTTGAACAGCAAATAATTTACTTCCCAAACACTCAGCAAAAGTGACCATGTTTCACCCTGTTGTCCTTAAACAGCTGTCCACAGTGTGTGGACACTCAGCACAGAGTTACTACAGTATGCTGTCCAGGCACACACACACACACACACACACACAAGCTGTTGCGTAACGTGATGTGATAGTGTTGGTGGCAGTTATCGGCTGGCTGGTGCACAGACGGGCTGCTGTGGGTCTGATCTGCCTGACATCGGATAAACACAACGTCAAGGCTCACGTGTACAGTGAGAGAGGCAGCTTATGTGGCTGGAAGGAGAAATGTACTGCTCTCACACGCTGCACTTTGTCTACATTTAGGCCGGCAGCAGACAATTGTGTCTCAGAGCTTGTGTTAAAATAATAACAACTATGGTGTTAATAAATAATTCTTACAACACATACATACATAATGGTACCAGGGTCTAATAGCATTGGTTAGAGTTGGAGTTTGAATACTCAGCGGCGACCGGAACAAGTGCTCAACTTGTTCTGGTGAGACACAGAAAGTTTTAATGTCAGTAAATCACAGCTACAGTCTTAAGTGGCGCATGAACACTGGAAAATTTGCCAACAGCTGGCGTGTTATTCCCACAGCTAGCTCCGTCTAAATCGCAGGATTCTTATGCATCTGTGAAAGACGGCATGGGAACAGTGAACAGATGCTCATCATTAGCACAGGAATAACATGGAGCCCCACTTCCAAGTTGATGACCAGACAGCATCCAATTGAAACATCTGCCTGAACACCTGACTGGAAAATGTACGAGGCTTACTGTTGGCTAACGATTGTGTTGGAATATGACAGGTAGATTTACAGCAGTTAACGTGTCACAAACCAGAGTCCCACAACATTTGTGTCACTATTACTGTCAAGTCTTCGAATGTAAAGTTTGAATGCATGAGAGCTAACGTGTAATTATGATAATGAAATAACAGAATTAATGATTAAACCTCTTTTTAAAACAAATCCAAAATCCTGACTAAACAATCCCCCCTCAAGATCCACTTACCCGCTTGTTCTGGGACTTTTGACCAGATCATACAGTCTTCATCAACAATTGAAGTTTGCGGAGTTGTCATTGAACTGGAAAAGTTTAAGTAGTAAATCTGAGAGCTTTTTTGGGCCTCCAGAGACATTGTCAGAATTCATAACAACTGAGCAATGTCATCTCTGATGAAGACAGTGGGATGTATTTGTAAGCTCCAGAACAAGCGAGCAAGTGGGCCTTGAGTGAAGCTGCCCAGTTGTTTTGAATTCTGAGAATCCCTCTACAAGCCCAGAAGAGCTCTCAAAATAATGGAAAGTTTATACTTTTCCAGTTAAATGACAACAGAGATTTGTTCAAAACACCCAGAACAAGCAAGTAAGTGGACCTTGAGTAGAAGTTGTTGTCATCTGCAGATTTAATCAAATACGCAGACTTCTGTCTTTGTATACAAACTGCATTTTTTACTTATCAGACTGAACAAAAGGATAATTTTCTTCTGTACATGCAGACGATAAGAGGAACAAAGAAACCATGATTGTACCCTTATTATGACTTTGCTGAGCACTTTCTTCTCTGGGCGCTCAGCATGAGGCCTTATCTGAGGACAAGCTGCCATTTTGGGCTGTAATAAGAATAACTTTCTCATCTCTGAGCTGTGCAAGTTTGAAGAAGTTCGACTAAACGTAACGTGTCACTGTTTAAAATATCTTTAATGGTTCAGTTGGTATAGGATTTGGAAGCATTAAGTCAAGACATGGTCAGCAGCCATACAAAACAAAACCAACTAATCAATGTCGACTGAGAGGAAAATAAAATACAAAGGCAACACAAAAAAAATTCAAAAAAAAAAAAGGACTATTAGGCAACGTCAGGTCATCACAGTAAAAAGATACATCGATCCTAGTCAAACTCAACAGCATGTTGAAAATCAAAACCGGTAGCAAGTTCAATGATGATCACACACATACACTCACATTCATACAGACAGACATTCATCCACAACTTGAACGAAGGCTGCAGAACAACCCTGATAGGTAAAATGTACAGTAAGACGCCTTAGAGAGAAAAAAAACACAATGCATAGACAAATAAAGAATGTTTTAAAATAAAAGTAAACATAAAAAAAGACAAATTTCTTCGTCATAGGCGGACAGCATGACAGATCTGTTGGCTGATTACATTGCGATGATTGCTGAAGACATTCAAATAGAAGTTATTGCCAACAAGATATAATGGATAACACTTTACCCATACAAAAATGATTTTTTTTTTGTCTGAAACTTTTTTTTAAAGAGCTAGTAGCTTCCACAAAACGTCAAGAATGTACAAACAATGGTCATTGGGGGGCGAGGCTTCAAAGATCCTCGGCTCCACTCGAATGAACATTATAAACCACGAGGCAGACATGCTTGGCTTTAAAACATTACGTTACAATTATTTTAAGTTATACAAGATAACAAACTGTACTTAAAACACATTAAATATTGAGCATGTCACTAGAAAAACATGTCGGTTGTTAACAAATATTCATTTGAGCTATTCCAGTTGAGTCAATTAACACAGAGAAGGTATCTTTTTGAAATCACTGAAGGAATAAAAACATGGTTACAAAGGTTTCTTTCATCTATTGAATCAAACATAGAATCCCTGTGCTAAATATCAAAATGTATTTTTTGCAAATATCTCATTGATAATAGTGCAAGAGATACAGTAAAGTCAGAAATAGCACACAGTTCTCATGTTTGGCTTCACGTGTTTAGTTACAGGTAGTTAAAAATTAGAGTTTGTGTGATTTTAGTGTGAACAAAGAGCCAAGAGGCTGATGGCGTGAAAGAGTGACTCGTGGTAGGCCTTCACTATCTACTGGTTCTCCATCTTTAATGATGCGTCGGAGGAACAGAGAGTCAATTCAGTAAACAATAAATTACAACTACAGCTCGTCTTCTTATCAGTTCTCTGAATCATGTTAATTTTATCTCACAGATAAAACAAAACAAAGTACAGTTGGCACAATCAATTCATTATTGTATTTTCCCAAACTATATGTACAAAAAAAATGGTTTTACATGTCACAATAACCCAAAACCAGGATTTTGTTTGGGGGGAAATGTGTAAACCTGTGTTTCATGTGATTATGTCTGCTAGTGTCTTTAATTTCTTTCCTCGTGAGAAAAAGCATTGTTGCGCGCTCAACAGCCTATGGTTCAAAATGAAGCAGCAGAAGAACAAGCAGGGCCTCATTTATGAAACTGTGCGTAGAAAACTGTGTACACTCAGAAATACTCTCAATACTCTCACCTTAAAGCATTTATAAATCACATCAATCAATGTCACTAGCCTTGTTAACTCCCATAATTAAACATGAAGGATTGATGACAGGCCTGTTGTGAGTGTTAACACACACACACATCAGTCAGGATGTCATTCTAGTATTTGTACAAGTGAACAAAAGGTCGGACTGTAAATCCACAGAGTGTAAAATGCTGCAGATCTTGAGCTGTTTGGTTTTTGTTTATCTGGTTTGACTGATAAGAGACAATCAGCAAGTCACAGCTGCAGTGAGTGCTACACGATCAGAAAGCCAAATTCTAAAATAAAAATATCAAGATTGATACCAAAAAAAAAAACATGTTGTAGCTGCATGTCGGTATAGAAAAGGAACTTTGAAGCCTAAAGGTTGAAGCTCACTTCAATGCACTTGATAAATGTGCGCCTGGGTTCTACAACTGACTTCCTGCGGTAAGAAGCTGATAAATAAACTGGCCAGAATTTGATATAAAGTGAAATTAATTGTCTGAGAAGAATTATTAACACATTAAATTTTATTTTACTACTTTGCCTTCAGCATGCAGGTTCCAGAAGATGTAGAAACATCCCAAAAGTCTGCGCGGGGAAACACACGAAATGTTTATAAATGAGGCCCCGTGTGTGACAGAATACAAAAGCCTTTATAACACGACAGCTAACTCAAAAACAATTTCAGCCCCGTTAGGGTAAGCAGAAATAATTAAAATCTCTCCCCCTAACACGATCAATCATCATACTCGCTGCTTGACCAAAACTATATTTCTCTTTGCTTCGATCAGCTGCTGACTGGTCAAATTCCTCCAGTGACCACAGCAGGTATAACACATAACACTGCCTAAAGTCTCAACACAGACGAAATGATACAAAACAAAACCGACCCACCCACCAAAAAAAACAAAAGAAACTACATTTGATATTCATCCACACAATCTATGAGTGTTTTCACTGACTGCCTTGTCGCCAAGACTTCAACCCACGGTGAAGCACTTGAGTGCATCTCAGGTAATGGTGTGTCAGCTTGTACGAGGAGGAGTTGGGGATGGAAAAGGCTGGGGGAGAGCGAGGCAGCCACCTCCTGGTGTCTCTTCCCCTCCTCTTCTGTCCCCTCCCAGGTGCCCCTCCTCTCCTGAGCTCAGTGTTGTGTTTGTGGAGTTTGGGTCGTTGTGGGTCAACGTGCGGGGTGGGACGGGAGGGGAGGGGGGTTCAGGGTGGGGAGGGATGCAGTGGGGCAGAATGGGGTGGGGGCCCAGGGTCACTGTCGCCGGTCCTCCGTCTCTGACCGTGAGAACGCCATCACCACGTCCTCTGCACCTGAGAACCAACAGCAGAATGTCAGGTGAGTCCTCCAAACAGGTAGAAGATCATTTAAATTACACAGACAGTGATATTCATCCAACAGGCTCTCCTGCAACGGAAAATAAAACGACAAAAACATCATAAACAGACTGACCAAGGACAATCTAATTTACTGCGACTGTTGTATATGTTGGGAAGAAGAATTAAGTGTAATTGAAGCCAAAATCTGATGCATAATATCAACCAAACATCCAGACTTTTATTCCAGTTGATTGACCAATTGTGTCTGGTGAGTTCATTAGTTTGAGACAGATGAGGCGTTAATGCCTAGCACAGAAAAATGATATTTACTTTTATGACTAACTGGAAATGTCTCTCTTTCTCTGTTTTACATTGATATTAGGTGTGGCCTTTAATGGGCAGTTTCTGTCTAAATATAATGACTACCAAGTGCACCATACAGCAAAGATCATCTGCATTCAGATATGTCCATTAGCATCTGGCTTCAGGTGCTAATATGTATCGAAAGTAATCAAGTGGGGTCAGATTTTGCTTTTCTGCTCACATTTTGTTTTCTGTGGGAAGTTTGCTTTACAGAAGGAAAAAAATACACATTTGGTCTCAGTCAAAACAGTTAAAACAGACAAATCAGCTGTTTCCAAAAGTGTTTGGGACGTTTGTTGTGCAGCATTCACACAAAAGAGGATGTTCAGTGTGATCAGGGATGATTTGGCATTAATTTCCCCTCCCTGTCTGAATGATGTTCTAATCACTGGTTCCGTTAAGTCTTCAACATGTCTTGAACTATCCACTTGCGATCAGATCACCCAAAACAAATTTTAGAGCAAAGCGTGGAGTCAGCCGGGTTTCCCTACAGGTAGCTGGATCCTGTCAGTATGCCGTAAATCTCGTCAGCTGTGACTATAAAGCCGAGAGGGAATACATCGCCACGAAAATCCCTTTGGTGCTTGCAGGTAATTTCATCTACTGCCATGTTCACCTGTTCACCAGCGACTGCAGCGCCCTGATGGGAGCTACTGTAACACACTGAGTGGGCCGCTGACAGCAGCATCCCGCACTGCCGTGATACACTTAGATTTGAAGCTTCAATACTATTCAATCTCCTCTGCTGTTGCATTTCAGGCTGTGAGACACAGGATTGTCTGTGAGTAAACAATACTAGATTCCAGCTGAAGATATTAACCTCACCAAGATGTGGAGAAAGAATCAATGGGCCCAAAGAAAAGAGACTGTACACGGGGTCTGATTTCTTTCACTTCACCAAGTTAATGAGGACCAAGCGATAATTACATTCTCATCTGGGCTGAGCCAACTAATGGATCCTGCCAGCTACACAATAAGACTTCGTCAGCTTGCTTTTGTTTAACAAGGAATCATTCATTAGTCTGTTGCCAACTGTGATTCATCAAGTCATTCTGGCCTGCCCACACCTGCTGAGACAGTTTTTCTCTGGTAAATGAACATACATTTTCAAATTGTATTTGAGTAAGAATAAATAAAATATATATCCAACTGTTCTTCCACACAAGCCTCGTATTTTTGGCATTTTTTAGTTTTAATTTGAGCAATTCAGTCTGTAGAGAGAGAGAGAGAGAAAAAGAGAGAGAGAGAGAGAGAAACACTTCTGCCAGATGAAGTAGGAAAGTATTAAAATCCCACTTGCACTGGCATGCTTGGCAGCCCGGTGAAATGCATTTCCTTGTTGGTAATGGCAGTAAATTGTTTGTGAAATATACAAGACCCCAAAGTACCTAACATTTACCATTTCTAGTCTCCACAAACCCCTTCATTTTAAAAGAAGCAAATGACAACTAGGTGCCATAGCCTTTAGTAAGCATGATCACGTACTGAAATAAAAACTTTTGACAAGCTACGATCTCATAAATATCATTAACACCAAGTTCCACACCTTTGCAGACGACTGAGAAGTATTCCTAGCGGCACCTCAGTCTGCTATAAAAAAAAAAACTCTCTTCACCCCGGCACTCAAGTGCTTGTTAGATTTAATTATTGTGGAGATATGAAAGTAGGCCAGGGACTGAGAGCTTCCACATGTATTTGGCACAAAGGGCGGACCCTCCTCATCAGACGGCACAGACCCTCCAAACGCAGACTTGTGTATTTCATTTTGAAGATAATTAGCATGTCTCTATTCAGGTCGTCCTGAGCTTGGTTAGATGGAGAATCGGGGGGGGGGGGCTTTTAATATGAACTTTCAAGCTCCTTTTCCCGTGGGAGCTCATTGGCCTACCAAATGAGGTTATGGCAAAGAAGAAGCCAACAGGCAGACGCAGCACCAGGAGAGGAAACTAGAGGCAATGAGATAAAAAAAAAAATATGACATGCTGTTCGACTTGAGTTAATAACATAAATCTCATCTCTGCTTAGAGACAGCACGTAGGGATAATGATGCTTGAACAAGAGACAATTATGTAATACCACACAACAGGGAACGCGACCTGATCTACACTACTGCAGAATAGCACTGCTGGTAAAGACGATGTTTTGGCGCGGGAACTTGCAATAGCAGCCATTTATCACGATAAATGCCAGTCTGGGTCATTTTTGTGGTTGCGTGAAGGAGTTCACCCTCGTGTTGCGGGCAGTCCAGAGGAAGGACTGTCAGACGATGTGCAACTTGAGCCGATGACCAGAAGAAATGTTCTCAAAATACATCCACAGAGCCGAGTGGACGGCCGGGCTATATCTGTTTGACTTGAGCACTTCCTGAGAGTCATGTTCAGACCTCGCCCTGCCACAAACGTACAACGCACAAACAAGCTCCAGCCAGCACGATGGAAACATCAGGTCCCTCAAAGCTGTTGCCTAGCGACAGATACAAATCACACAGCTTCAGAGGATGGCAGGCTGCTGCTGCCTATGAGCAAACAGCTTGCTGTGCGATGCGGCTCTGTGTCCATTCTCTGGCCCCTCCCTCCACTGTGCACTGATCCCCTCCTCACTGCCTGATGGGGGTAAACAGAGCGGCTCCGGACGGCGGATTACATAAATAGCCGCAACAACAGGCATGTCATCCGATTTGTCCTCCATAAATACTTTAAAAAGGAGAAAAGCCCCCCTCATTCATTACAGAAATAGTCTTTCCAAGAAAAGAACATAGAGGTAAAAGTAGAACTATTTCAATATAATGTCAAAGTGTGTTTTTGTTTTTAAATACATAATGCACAGCCATTATGAAAAGAAATCAGCAAGAAACAAATGATCAGGAAGCCATGTCTCAAATTCAAATATGCACCATCACAATGCTATGCGCTTCAACTAGTGCTAAAACAACTATTCTATGTGGGTAATTGATAAATCGTTAAAGTCATTTATCAAACAAAAATGCCCGAAAGACTATCTCTGGGTTTTGTCCTGTTGGTCAGACAAAAACAAGTAATTTGAAGAAATCACCTTGGGAGATAGTGTAAATGGCACTGTTGACTATATTCTGAAATTCAATAGGCAAAACAATGCATCGACTAACTGAAGAAAAAAAAACCCAGAGGGATTAATGAATAAATAGTAATTAGTTGCAGCCCTGGCTTCATGCCACCAAAAGCAGCCAGAACCAGTACATCCATCTATTCACCTGAACTAATTCACAAGCAAACAAAGTTTTTCCTCACATTTCTGAGAGACTATAAGTCAATATGTGGTTGAGAAAAGGTAGCCTGAAATTAACAAAGAAACACACGACGTTCCACAGAAACCTCTGAGGATAGGACAGCTGAGAAATGAACCCGAGGGGAGTTTTGTTTGAAGTTGAAGGCACCATGCTGCGTCCCTCGACTCCCTCCAGTCTGAATAAGCAGTCGTATGATGACTCCAGTGTTGCAGTGATGAAGCGCTGAGTTATTAGTCAGAACAGCAACGGCATTTGAGGTCACAATCTGTGCAAGGTCAGCTGAGAGGATAAAGACGAGAGACACCCCCCTCCCCATGAAAACAACAGCAGGGAGAAGCACGACACACAACAGAGGAGTGTGTGTGTGGTCCAGCTTGACACGTTGACATCAACAAACACAGTGGGTCGACTTTTACACAGTGCATTGAAGGAATGATCTTCTATTTTTCTCTCTCTCTCTTATGATTACACTGGGGAACACAATTTTTGTTGAGTTAGGTCTGACAGCTGTTTTTAACTAATTTTTGGGTGCGGAATCCAAAACTGATCTCAGTTTTTCTCTATCACGTCAAGTTTTTGAACTATAGGATCCCTGTTTTCTTAAAAAATATGAAAAATACTGTACTTAACAGATATGTGTGTGATAGTACTGACCTATTGGGAGCTGCACACACCTCTCACCGCACTGTCTCAATTGTGACTGCACAAACAAGTTGCCACGTAGCTGTAGATGAGTCCAATCGTAATCAGCTGGCAAGTCTTACTACAGCTAATCAGTGGAATTTTGCTTATCTGGAGGGTAAGCTGTGGAGAAAAAACTTGACGTGCTAGAAAAAAAACTGACTGCAATTTTGGAATCAGCATGCCATTTCAAATTGTTCCCCAGTGTTATTGATTAGTGATTATTATTTTGATGGTATTTTACATGTTGCCGTTTTAAAAGAGATACTGTATTTCCATAGACTTCACGGTTAAGTAAAGATAAAAGATAATCTAGGAACTGAAGTCAATCTGTCTATTCTAATGAGCTTCAGCTAAATGTTTATTATAATATTACACATTATAAAAGGGCAATGTCAGCGCAATTGAATGATTTAAGATGCCACAGAGAATGTCAGATTTGTGCAACAGTTCTTCACTTCACACACTTGATATTTCAGAGATTTAACAAGCTTTGAAATTAGGTTTAAACATCAGCAGACAGTTTTCAGAGTCATTTTTCTTTTCTAAATGGATCCTTTAAAGATGGATCTAATGAATTTGACATTTTATAGGCCATGTCCAGAAAGTAAATTAGCTTCTAAGGCAGCAGACCAGAACTCAAAATCAGTTTGTTTAAACTTTCAGTTTCTGTTGCCAATGGAGCGGAGATCGTTAGCAAGAAAATTGACTGATTCAGGAAACATATAAAAACTATCCTTTAACATTTGTCGATAAGACCACATATCAACACAGATTGGGATAGAGATGAGATCGTAGGAGAAAACTAAGCCTCTGTGTTTCGGTGGGTTGGGTTAGGTAAACGTTGTACTTCATAAATCTGAGTCTCTGGCTCTGATTCATGCTGCAGTAAGGAACAAGATAAAGTAACAATCGATACCACTCAGGCCTGGCTGAGTTACCAGACAAAGGCGGGTCCTTGCTCTGTGTCACATGGCTTTCACTCTTAAGGTTTAAGGGTTGCGTGGTACCAGAACTGTAACAGAGATGAAAAGAAATGGTGTACTGATTGTGCAAGGCTGCAGAAATATTTGAAACAAGAGAGGCCATATTTTTATAAGAAGGGACGGGACCGACAGAGAGAGAATATCACACTCTGGCTGCGTAATTAGCACTCCAGCTTGCCTCCAGGCCCCCTAATGACACCTGCTCCAATCCACCGATGCAGCATGTCGCAGCAACACCAAAGCCCACAGGGAAGCTTAGCTTTCCTGGGACAACTGAGGTTGCTATGGCAACCCCTCCTCGTCTATCCTCTTTTGTCGTTCGTCCTTCTGGGGAGGAGTAAACTTTCCTCGTCAAATCAGACAGGATAACAAGTCCTGAGATTGCTGGCTTTATGTGCGGCTCTGACAAACTGCTTTGTTTAAAGTGACATGATGTCAGTTATAGATGAATACGTGAGTTAAAAGGGGGAAGAAGCCTGATTGTAAAGACAAAACTTCTGTACTCCCCATATTAGGCTGTAACTACCGTGCTACAGAAAACTCTCTGCGCCACAGAGAGACGCAGTCATTATTCAATATCACCCAAAAAGCAGCAATTTACACTGAAACAGAGCCCCCAAAAAACACAGGCTTCACTTAATGAGCTTCATTTCTAATCATAATAACAGCGTTGAAACATAGCATGCAAAGTCCTGCTCGCCCACTATCCTCCTTTCCTCTGCGCCGCCAACATTAAGCTACATCATGTTATTCACAGCGAGAAAGCTGAATGAAAAATAAATAAAATAAATCTCAGCTCCAGAGCCTTTGGCAGAGAATTCCTCTTAGGCCCCGATTAAAATTGCAAAACAAAATTCTGTATTTGCATGTATGGTAATCAGCCAATTAAAACTATCTGAAATGCAAATTCAGTGACCCATAGACTTAAAAGAAATATGAGTAGCAGCCCCCAAGTTGGTTTTCTCTTGTTTCTTACAAGGAGGACCCATTTTGACAACAATTGACAGCTGAACAGGGTCTGAGGGAATGATTCAGGGTTTGAGCAACATTTCCACTCATTCTCATTAGATGTGATGAAGGCTGACAACATTTCTGCATAGATTAGATTGCTGCACCCATAAATTGTTTTCTTATCAGAATATGCTAAGCTGACAACAGCAAGGATGTTATCCATTTGTCACATTACCTTTTTGTGTGCTCTCACACCTACACTTCTGTTCAACATTGCCTGAATACAGCCCGGCCTTGACTTAGAGGGATCAATATCTGAAAGTGTCTCCACTACGCCATCGTGCCCTCAGCGCCCTCTAAGCATGCCGCCACTCGATCGATGAGGCCGTGTCTGACACGTGACACTACCGTGCTCCATGCTGAGACCTCTTGAGGACGCTGGTATCAGAGCATCCTGCATCAGCATGTTTCAAACTGCTGTGGCTGGATAGCTGCTGAAAAGTATCTTTGGTTGTTGCCACCTGACCTCTAATGGTGGCTCCAATGCTAACAGCCTAAATGCTTTTCCAAATTAACAATATTCAAACAATGAAAGGGGTGACAAAAGATTCCATAAACCTTTAAAGTGGCAGACTAAATGGTATTACTTGACAAGCTGAAAGGGGTGAGTCATCCACTCTAAATTATTACTCTTCAAAACAGCTAGCTGAGCAGCAATGATTGAGAGCGGTGCGCTTTTTATTACAAACCGATTTTACACTATATCCAACATAAGCCTGTGCAGGAGAGGTTAGCTTTGTCAAATGGTACCAAAAAGCAAGGTGGGTTTAAGGTCTACAGCTCAAAGTAAACATTTTTCAAAAAACATTGTAACTCAGTACAGAGTGGATGAGGTTTGTCTCTAAATTGTCTTTCTCAAAAATCACAAATATTGCTCAAGCTGACCTGTACAGACGAAAAAAAGTTAACTGAAGCTACAACCTCAGTGTCTGCTGCGCAGGCCGACTAAAGGGGTAAGAGTTATGAAGGTGGAACTGCTGTGAGCAGGTTCATTAATGACACACGATCAGACACACATAGACAACCTTTGCCTGGAAAACTGGCTGGTCACAGGAGGTGTCGGTCTGACTGCTGCACTGTGTGATGCTCAGCTGGGACAGTACCTCTGCTGCATACAGCAGGCGGAGGGCAAAAGGTCTACTGTCATTATAATGAAGTAAGAACAGAGTGAACCACAGAGAGTACAACCTGATTTACCTCCACACTCATATCCATTAAAATCAACACATCGAAATTCAATCAATTCAATTCACCAGTGCAATATATATATATATATACATATATATTTATGTGTATATATATATATATATATACACACACACACACACACACGTATATATACATATATACATACACACATATATACACACACACACACACACACACACACATATATATATATATATATATATATATACATACATACATATATACATATATATATGTATTTGTACATACTTGCGCTATGTACAAATTTGCGCTACTTTTCTATTCTTGAAAGGGAGTACCTGTAACTTGTGTAATTTCCCCGGGGATCAATAAAGTATTTCTGATTCTGATTTAACTGTGAATGTGTTTCCCGCAAAATACATGAACAGAATTCACACAATTACCTACATTTTATTTATTTGTTCAAAGAGGAATCAAATAAAATCTTACTTTGTAATATTTCACACTGGTAATTTGTTGTCCTCTGTAAAATTACGTTTTAAGAGGCAAGTTGCTAGGCAATGAAATGTTTCCTTTCATCTATTTTTTCCCCTATTACCAAGTCTAAATGAGATCAAATAGTGGACTTCCCTCTTCATGTAACTGAACCTCTTCACACCACCTCAAAGGATCCCGATTGTGCTGATGCCTACAAACCGCTGTCCTTCAGCGCAGCGTTTAAAAGTGATTAACTTTCTCTCAGCCATCTCCACGACGCCTAATCACAGTACTTTAGATAAGATGCACACCACAAATAATTTATTGGCACACCGAGGAGGTGGCAGGCTGCCAAGTGACTCTAAATGTGTCTGTTTTTGTGATGTATAATGCATACTCAGAGCACCTTTCACCAGTCATATTCGTACATAATTAATGGTGCTCTTCTTAGCAGTATTGACACAGCATAGGCACGGAGTCCTGTATCTACTAAAGGGCATGCAGAAAGAGAACGACGGCATGCAGCACAAACTGACAGCTAGCCTCTACTTGTTAAAACAGACAGAAAACATCCTTCATAAATTAATTATTTAAAATCAGTGCTGATCTCATTTTTGTTGCTGCCCAATTTAAGATGCGATACCATCCGTACTATCTGATGCAATGTTTTATGTGCTGCTGCTTGATGAAGAAACACTGTAATAACGCAGCCTACCCTGTCCATGATGCAATAACCCACATAAGAAATTTTAACGATGCATCCCATATTGCAGAATGAGGCAGAATTTATGACAACGCAGTTTAAAAGCCTGCAGGTTAAAACAAAGATAATAAGAAACACCACAGAAGGGCAAAAAGGCAAAGTCATTGCGCCTTTTACTTGCCTCCTTAATACCCTGTACAATCATAAACCTAATCCTCCTCCAACACAGAAAATCACATATTTATCAACTCAACCAACACTGATTGTTTCCTTGCAGAGAAAGGACACAGACAAGGAGACATAACACTTCACTGAAGGTAAAGCATCGCAGGCAATTTTCCCGACTTAAAGCTCCCCTGAGGGACCAATATCATA
This sequence comes from Enoplosus armatus, assembly GCF_043641665.1. Taxonomy (NCBI): domain Eukaryota; kingdom Metazoa; phylum Chordata; class Actinopteri; order Centrarchiformes; family Enoplosidae; genus Enoplosus; species Enoplosus armatus. The sequence continues at coordinate 10,898,935 of NC_092187.1, forward strand.
AGGGACAAAGCAAAGCCTGGGCCCCAGCAGGTTTACCAGGGCAGTCGTGTTTGTACTGAGCCTGGAAAGAAGCTGATAAGTCTACTTACAGCAAATAATAATCTGGAACAATTTGCTGCTGCTTTCTCAGGTAATTGCAGTGCCTCTGAATATACTCTTGTATTGTTTGATGTAGCGTCCTCTTGTGGTGTAACAATGTGAAAACTGCGTAGGAGATAAAGAAAGCTCAACAGTGCCCTCTGGTGCCCTGAAAAAAGCATGACCATCATATATAGGGTCATATTACTGGGCAAGCCAAGTCTTATAACAACACATTCGATCAGTGACTTGCTTTATCATATAAACACACCAATATCTGAACTCAGTACTCTATCTAGGCTGCTTGTGAGAAGCAGCGGTGAAACTAGTGATGCACTCAAACTGGATGAGTCACACGGTTCCAGTTAGGCACACTGTTTGCTGTGTGAGTAATCTCACAGTGCTGGTGGGCCGCTGAGTCGGCCTCAGTACACAGTCAGGGAATCTGTCAGGCCTGCTGGGGTAAGGACTCGAGAGGAGTGGCGTGTGTGGAGGGATTTTCCCTTGTTTTTCAGTCTAGGCAAAAAGGCATTTCTGTGACATGCGAAGGTGGTGTTTGTGAGCGAATGTAAATGTGTTTCATATTAACACACTGTCATAAACGCCTTCGAACCTTCAAAAATCTAAATATTAAGACTAGAACTGAAACTTTCAACTATTGACCTGCATAGAAAAGGTAAAGTAAATCACACACAATTCAGAACAAAATTTGAATAAAAGCAAATAACACTGGCTGAATGACTGCGCTTAAATGTGTGTGTGTGTGTGTGTGTGTGTGTGTGTGTGTGTGTGTGTGTCACAGCCTTACCCTGGTCTATGTTGTGCTGTGGTAGCTGGCTCATCTGAGTGTGGACCACACCTGCGTAATTCCGGAGAAAAGCCTCTTCACTCGGTGTAAGCTGAAGAGGAGTAAACGAAGTTCCAAATTATAAAACAAGTACAAACAAAACTAAATCTTAACCTTGCGGAGGAGGTCAAGTATGCTTTTACTATGAAATTAGATTTCAGTCAAAATAATTTCCCCAGAGGAAGGTATGTGACTTTTTGGATCCAGAATATTTTGACTTATTACAGGAGTTAGTTCATAGAGATTATTGATTTATTTTTCCGCTCTCCTTTTGAGTTTTGGTACGCATCTCTCTTCAATCATTTTAGGGTCACAGGAATATCTGATGTTTCAACTCTGTGGTTTACAGCTTCTGGAACCACTCGTTTGTTGTTGAAAACTATATAAAAATTTTATTTATAGCAACAAACTTTTGTGACTTTGTTATTCCTTAATTGTTGTAATGGGAATTTGTAATCACAGTGTCATAACCAAGCCATCTTAATTGAGAGATTTTTGTCTATAATTTATAATTATGTATTATATAACACCGGCGTATTGCACACTTCCAAGCTTATGTCCACACAGACTGAGCATTTACAGCATCAGAGTTACACATGTGATCAGATGATTGACCCATTTCAGGGTTCTCATTTTAGCCAGCAACTGTAGATTTTGCTGCCTGAAATGTAAACCATCACAAACTGATTTAATCAGTCAACAATATTTCTGAGTTGCCCAAATCTGTTGTCTGGTTTGTGTGCTGTTTACATGCTGGAACCAGCATGGAGTGATGAGTGTAATGGGGGGTGTCTCTCTAATAAGATGACAATGGTTTAACAATAAAGACCCTGAATATTGAAGCATTTTCCACCTTTACATTTGCTTGTTATCTTTAAAGAAAGGTTTGAAGGGGGACAGGCTTGCATAATAAACTTGCTTCTGTAAACTAAATGTTATCATTTAGAAAGCAGTCAGGTTGTTTGTTCTCCAGAGGCTGCAAATGAGCTCATCTCTGCTCAATTCCTCCACGCTGTCAGAAGGCACATCTCTGGAGCTGCTATCTGCTCTGCCTGATGCAGACATACAAAATCAGGTGAATGCATTTGCTGAGTGATGTTAGATTTGACAACAAAGTGTGTATCCCCTCCAGAAATGACAAAATGTTGGTTTCCGAACTGCTTTACAATGACCACCAGAGTACTTTCACTGATCTAGATGGCTTCCAACAAAATTTTATTAAGTCTGCCCTCTGTAATCACATTTCCACCAGAATAGACATGTGCTACACTACTTAACACAATAGAATAAACAGCTCAGATGGAGGTCTTTATTTATTGTGAATCTATTTTGAGGCCTTTCACATGAAATTGTTTTCTCAAAGGTATTTTCTTAGCAGGTCTGCTTCTGGTAGAATCCATCTTACCAATGACACCAACATTTTGACATAGTAATGATGGTTTCTGGTCTTGATGGCTGAGTTTGCAAGGATTCATAGAGCCAGATTTCAGGATGACATCATCTGAAGATATGTGCGACTTTGCTGATTAAACAAACATCCACTGTGTACACGAGCTGGACAACAGGCAGTGCTAAAATTACTTTTTGCAGTTTTTTTAAATGTAAAATGTGAATACCCAAATTTTAAAACGTCACATGACCATAGTTTGGGTTAGTCAAGACACCATACTTACATTTGATCCCATTTTCTTTAGCATGAGCAGGACCCGCACTTTCTGTTGGATGTACATGTCTTCAGGAGACTTCCCCGGGGCCTCCTCGCGGTTCATCCCCCCTGCTCCTGTGGCTCTGGACACACAAACAAATCCATGTTACACAAGACCTGTGAAAAATCACAGCTACGCAAACACTCACTGTGTCATTAGGAGTTAAAAATACTTAGACACTGGGCTGTTTCAGCCACACAATCTGACTGACCATAAGTTGATAGAGAGATACTCTAAATTAAACATCTTTAAGAGTGTGAACAGTCGCCCCTGCAGGCTTGAAAAGTGACAGCTAAGATCGCTTCAACCAGGAAGCTAAATAGTGTTTTTACTTGTTTTTTCCTTTAACCATTGTATAAGTCATATTATCCTTTACTGTGTTCTTTAGCAGATATGAGGTTCAGGCTCATATAGTCAGCAGCACTGAGCAAACGCCCCCTGGAGTATTACTATTATAACAAAATGACTGACTGCATTTCAATTATCAGATGTTTTCTCAGAGGTACAGCACTAGACTGGAACTAGATGTTTTACTATTAGGGCAAATAATACAAACTCTAGTCTGTGTGATAACTAAGCACTTAATTCATATAATCCAAACAGTGATGATATTAGAAGTCAGAGGCCTTGTCTCAGTGTTGTCACAGTGCAGGTTTGGCATTTCACAGGGTGAATGGCTGTCATTAATATTGCATGGCGGTTTCCACACAGATCTCGTCCCTTCCTGCTCCTTCCATCTCTTATTCTCCATCTAACTAATGACCTATTTTCACTGTCAGTCTGCAGAGATGCAGATATAAGCAAAGGGGGAGAAAAAGGGGCAAGGGAAAAGAAGGCGATAAAAGGAGTTGCTAATGCGGATGACAGAAAAAGGGATAGGTTCCGCTGTGATAGCGCACACACATCAAGGTCGGCTGTGTCGCATTAGATCTCTGTTGTAACGCACCAACAAGACGAGACGTACGCCGCAGCTTGATATCCAGCCTAAATTTGCTAATTGAAATAGCTAAACACGCAGAAGAAATCCTTCACAGAAAAGGGCAAAATAAATCTTTAAAAGGGGATAAGTCTGGTGAGGAAATAAAATAAGATTTAACAGAGAGAATATCAGTATGCAAGTCAGGATTTGTTCTCCCCTAAGAATCTTTCATAAAAAGCCTACGGGAGCCTCAGTGACTATGATAGTTCTGGCAATTTATTTTGGCCTCTTATCTGTACAAAGGACCACTAATGCATGTTGACAGGCTGTTTGATGTGGGGTTATATTTAATTGAGGAGCTGGCTCGCCGTCCCCCCTTCCCAGACCCCAGGGGAGGGGGGGGAGGATGAATGGGGTACCGTTGGCCAATGGCTAGCATTTGGGTGCCACTGTGAGCGTGTGGATTCATCCAGATCAGAGCAGCTGGAGACCATGCTTCTGGCTATAGTCCTTATAATTACAGCAACCTTCGGTGGCTGTTTACTGCAAGCAACTAGCCCTTGACTTTGTCTTGTTGTCTGTTTTCGGCCACACTATGTGGTAGCAGGACAGTGAATAAGGGACAGATGAATACATTAGTTATTCACTTCCACCTGAGCGTCAGGCATAGTTTAATTGGAGAGCGACTGACGACTCAAAGCAAGGCAGACATGAAAAGATGGAGAGAGCTTGCCAGTGTTGGTTGCTCAGTACACCTCAAGGGTGGTGGTGGCGGCGTGTGAATGTATTTGGGTGGTAGTGCTGCAGAGATGCTGTTGGTGGAGGAGGGTGCAGAGGGTGGCAGTCACTTCATATCAGCAGCAGTGACATGTTTGATCACGTCTCCAAGCTCTTAGCTTCAGACACATGGAAGAGCTAAGAGTCCAGGCAGAGAGACATACCAGCGTGACGACATACAGAATGAAGAATGATATAAACCCAGGGGCAGCAATCTGTCGGACTCAGAAGCTCTCTGGGAATGAAAGGGTCACTACGTGTTAGTGGAAGAGTAGACGATGCAGAGAAAGACTGAAGAACAGGATTACTTTAATTGCCAAAAAAGGTATTGTCCTGTCTTGAGATTTTTAAAGACAAACATGTATTAATATTCAGGCATATTTTCAGACTTCGCCATTTTCATGTCTGCTGCTGCACAAAAGGCAGATATATTCCACATTCATCATCTGTATAAATAGGCCTACTGCTTTCATGACTGAGGCATTTCTGATCCTCTGATGTTTGCTTTTGAAGTTGGAAAACTGGCCATATTTAGTACCATCTCTGCCCAGGCTGTTGACTGTTTTGAGGGTTGCGATTTGTATTTTAACCAGTCTGAAAAAATATTTTTTGTCTTGTCCCACTTTCACAGCAATATGGGCTATAAGAAGAACAAACGTACTGCATGGAGTCCTATAGGGAGAATCTCTGTAGGAAGTAGAAAGAACATGGAAATCAGGGTGATCGTTGACGTTCGTCTATTGTGATATGTTTGAGAGTCACTTTAAAAAAGAGGAAAGGGAAAGGAGTCAGATCCCATTCTTTTGTGGATGGATTTCACCATTTTTTCTTCAGTCTGGAAGGGGGCAGAAAGACTAATTTGTAGATGACTATTTTGGGCAGCAGAGTAGCTGCAGAACTGGAATTGTTACAATTCTGGTACTCAGTGAACTGGATGACAACATGTACACAACAGTGATTAACATTGTGCATCTGATTATGTAACTGGTAATTTCGTCCATGCAATCCTGCTGAACAAACTAGCTTTCCAACCATGTTTGTAATTCCAACAATGCTCCAGATGGTACTTGGGTGCCTGGCGTACAAAGCCTCACTGCCATTGACTTAACCTCTAAATAATGGCCTCCTGTGTTTCTCTGCTGGATTACAACATTTTAAACCCACGGGGTCAAGGTAAAGTCCAGTTGAAGATGATTAAAAGCCAAAAATCACATATGTCCTGATAGTCACATGTATTATCAGGGGTCTGTACCTTATATAATAAATATTTCACAATGCTGCAAGTAACTATTTGAATTTTTAAAATGAATCGCTTCATTTTCTATACAATAGCAAAAAATGACTCACAATAAGTCTAAGGTGAAGTACACATTGCAAGAAAAATCCAAGAACTCAAAATCTAAATACAGTAAAAAATGCCTCTTTCAGGTTGCTAAAGCGCAAGATGTATATGAAATGTATCGTTATATCCAACAAACAGTCTAAAACCCAAAAATATTACATTTAAAATGATGGAAGACGCAGTAAAAAAAGCTGTAAATCTTCACATTTAGGAAGTGGAAACCAGCAAATGTTTGAGATTTTTGCTTAATAAAATGACTTGAATTTCTACAGACTGACACAATTTTTCTGTCATATGTCTATTAATAATTCTTCAAGTTGTGTTCTGATTAAACTCCTCTGGAAAGACATAAACACAAACTCTTCTATTTATAGAGACCAATGTCTAAATTACATGTTTGCCACTTCAACAAACAACAAAGTCTATCTAGACTGCTCCTCGACAGTTTAGACTTAAGCTGCTTTTTTTCCAATATTTACATGATCTGACACATCCACTAAATCATTTTTTTTAGTACACGTACAAGTGACATAAAACCTATAAATAGTGTTTTGGAAAGAAACCTTCCTTCCACAAGGATCAGTCTAGCATTATTCTGAGGTACACGCTCTACTGTGTAACATGTCTTACATCATTTCAAGGACCACAATAAGGATCCTGTCAGACTCCTTTGTGTGTGCCTGATGTTAGGTTCTAGAGGTGGGCCGGCTCAACACTAATCCCTCGAGGGATGCTCAGCCAGCCTCAGACGCATGCGGCTAATATTCCAGACGTAATAAAAGGCTTTCTTTAATGCTGACCTAGTCCTCATACCCCCCCCCCCCCCCCCCCCACGTCAGTGTTGTGATGTTGGGTTGCGCTGAAACATCAAGCTCTGTGAGCCCCTCTCGGCAGCCCAGTTAACCACAGCATAACAGATACTGAACTGAGAAATCTAAAAGAAACAAAAACAACAAACACAAGGGCCAGGTGTATCCTTACTGCACTCACTTTTTGGCATTTTCGCATTTAAATGATGGCATTCAAATATATACTGTAAGCTGCACTGTGTCAGTGTTTAAAAAAAAAAAAAAAAAGCTTAAAAACGTGTACTAAACATATGTTTTTCAGTTGTGTATAAAAAGTCACAGTATAGGCTATTTAATTCTTAAAACACATATGATCCATTTCTGACTTTTGAAATTTTTATTTCAGCTGCACTTTTATCATCCTCAGTTATGGCTATCATGATGTATCACAGATGGCTGTCTTGTAATCAATGGTGTATTGGAGAATAACCTGTATTTCAATACCATTGTCAACAATGTATTGATAGACTATGGTATCACAAATCTGATTCCCTGCCCTCTAAACACATGGCAGGAGACTGAATATATGCTAGTAGGTCAGAATATGGTTGGTATCATTATTACAGTGTTAGTACAAATACTTTTTTCAGATACCAATCTGCATCTGGTTAAGACAAATGTAAGCAAAATCAGAGAAAAATAAATAAATTGATGTTGAATGCAATTAACTGTGTTCCACTGTTTGCATTACATCATTAAACTTCCAACATGTAAAACAAAACATGCAAGAGTTGCTGCTATGTTATTTCAATCAGTAAAACAAGTTTAAACTTAGAGAGACAGATTTCTCTTTGATAACTTCTGGGGCACCAATGAATAAAATATAACCATCAAGCTGATGTGCCGTTTAAAAAAGAGCCATGGTTTCCCATCATAATGTGATTAAGAATAACTGTTGTTACCTCCTGTCATACAGCTACTGACTGCTAATTACACATTTAGTAATGCCACTTAGAACATACAGACCTAGCCTATTCATTGCATCGCCCCTGCAATCCAGATTTATTGTGTACATTTGTGTATCAGTATTCATTAGTGTCTCTGAGAAACGAAAACATGGAGTAGACTTCTCAAGACCATTTCAACACTCTGACCAGGCCACACAGTGCAGTGAGGGAGGATCTGCTGCCAGGGATTACAGTATGCAATGTGATAGGCCCTCACATTTTCTGAGGGTCATGAAGGGCAGAGGCTGCCAGAGTGCACCGGCCCAGTCACACATGGCCCGGTCCACTTGTCCAGCTTGTTATTGGCTCTAGAATCAGCTGCTCACATGATGCACAATGTCCGATTGTTTTAGAAATCAAATTCCCCCAGTAAGCGGAAAAGCAAGAAACAGGCCTCTGAGTTGACAAACTGTGTCTGAGTGGAGTTCAGCTTTACACGGATGCCGCTAAAGGCTGGAACTCTACAAGACCCTGAGAGGTCAGTAGCCTCTACAGGCAGGAAAAAAACTGAGAAGGAAAAATAACTTGATTTCAATCATGAGCTGCTCCAACATCCCAAGCAAATGTGTGAGAAACTTAAGTAGGCTAGCAGACTGGTGTGGCTGCCAGCTGAGCTGCCAACAACCTGGCCTGGTTCTGTAGAGCAGCTGTGTCACTGCAGGTACACACACACACACACGCTCTCTTCTACTGATGGCTAACCGCAACACGAAACCTAATAAAAAAACTAGTGGAAATAAGGACAGAACAAAATTCTCATTCAACACAGCAGTTCAGCAAAATAAACATCAATGTGATTGTTTATCTTGTGACTTTTTAAGTAATATTGTCTAATGGTATAGAAAAAGTTGGGCTGCAACTTATGATCATTTTGATTACCAATTAATCTGTCACTTTTTTAACCAAAATGTTGGTGACTGTGAAAAGCCCAGAGTCCAAGTCTTCAAATGACGTGTTTTGTCCGACCCACGGTCCACAAGCTAAAGACACTAAATTTACATTAATGCAAAAACAGAGAAAAGCAGTAAATAGTCACATTTTACAAGCTGGACCCAGTGAATGTTTGGCATTTTTGCTTGATAAATGATTTCTGAAAATTAATAGATTATCAAAACCGCTGCCAATCTGTTTGTCAATTAATCAACTAAATGTTTCAGCACAAGAAAAAAAAAATCCTTATAATTTTAATAATTCTATCAATCCTATCAAAACACAGCTTCTATCCATCCAAACCAACAGGAAACATCATGAAAACGATTTGACCAGCCGTACACCCAGCGGACTGACCCCCTCTGGGTCAGGGCAGCGTGGGGTCCTGAGCCAGACGGGCAGACACTGCAGGCCAGGAGGGCTCTCTGGCTTGGACTTACTGGATGTCTGCATGCTGCCTTTGTGTGAAGCCATCTCCTCACATATACAGTGCCCACAACAATGGCTACAGTATTTGGGGACAATGGTGATGAACTGGATTGTGAAAACATGATTGATAAGTAGGTCATGTCTTGTTGTCACCACGTGAGGCATGAACTCAAACAATCCTGCTCAACTGTACAGGCTTAGTTCATAGCTGGGTTTCTGGGTGTGCTTAACTGTGCTTTGACTATTTCTGTGCCACATTAAGGTGATACTAGGACCTACAGAGAGTGAGTTACAGTCAGGACATGACACTTCAAGATATATGTTCCCCATTATTTAGGCTTCTACTAGCAAATAATAACTTGTAGATTTGTAATACTAATACAGTTTAATTAAGAACTTGCCTGAAAATGTAACCGTTCCAGCAGCTTGATTATGCAAACACTTTCATGACACGAAATGTGAGTTTTTCACAGACCATACTATATAACATAATTAAATCTGGTCTATGATCTCAGAACATCTTAGCTCACTCCTCAGGGTCCCTCAAAGGAATTGAAACAGAAGCTGCTGCCTTAAGCTGGTCCCTTGGGAGGTGTGGCTGCAAGATTTCAAAAGCGCCAACGTCGAGGCAGAGCATAATATTCTGAAAGTTACATGAGCTATGTGCTTGGAACAACACAATGCAAATGTGCAGGACACCATGCACAACAGACAGAGAGCTGCGAACAGAAAAGATGACTACACTTTCAAGTTTGATTCTTTAAAAACAGTGAAAGACCTGAGGGTTGTCTGGAGGCCGCTGTGGACTGGGTGTGTAAACCACGAATGGATGCAAGGAGCTCTAGTATCATAGCGTCAGGCCACAACAGGCTACTATGTGGGCTGGTTAATGCTGACAGGCTTACAAGAGCTTGTGCCAAACTCACAGCAAGAGGTTGTGAGATGAACCAGCCCACCCTCCCGAACTGTGCTCGCAGGCAGCTGATGAGATCCCCTCGGGGCTCAAGGGGGTTGAGCAGCCGCTGAAGAGCACCTGCCCTGAGTGTGAGGAAGCGACGAGGGGAGGGAGGGGAGGCCAGGGGTCCTAATTTCTCTGCAAAATCCAGCCAGCTAGGGGAATGTGCAAACTAAGGCAGGCTTGACATACCGTGGTCCATGACCAATTCTGCTAGCTGCCAGGAGGATTCAGAGCGCTTGCCTGTGGCCAAGCCCTGATACCCACTGGCTGCAGCACTCATCAATGCCCCGCTGCCGGCAGGGTGCCAGCTTCACTACTCAGAGGGTTGTCAGCTATCTGACATGTGGGGTGGGAGCAGACACTGTAAAAGGCAGGGTGGCACAATGCATCCATGGGTGGCATGATCCAAAAATAGGAAACCAATGAAGGAGTTATGTGAAAAGCAGACTTGAACATGACAACCAATTTGAAAGAAGGTGACCACATGTACAGTAGCTTTTGTGGTTGGAGCAGCATTTTAAATGTCCTCTAAGCCCAAGCATTGCCATGGCTGCCTAGTAGGTGTTCTGTGGGACAAATGGGTCTGTAATTTGTATAATTTACATGTAGGCTTGCACCATGTACGCGTAGTCTGCTGAATGACTTGTCAGCAGGAAACAGAAAACTGTCGTTGTTCAAGACACGTTAAATACATTATTGTTAACAACATAACCGTTGGTACAAGTAAACCATACTGTAGAGTTAACGCGAACGAGGGTCTGCATCGCGTACACTAACGTTAGCTGAGATTTGTAGTTTTTGACTGTAGGTTATTTCTCAATTTTGGTAGTTTTCTTCGGAGAAAAACAAACACAGCGAATACAAATGACTGACCCCAGCCGAAGCAACGCGAAACAAAAGAACTGTTGGTTTTCTACGAGATGGACACACATGACTGTGAACGGTTCATGTTATCATGTTGCGGGACGCAGACTGTTCAAACTGTAGCAGCGCTCTTGCTAGCAAGCAGCAAGCCTTCAACGCGTTTTCGATGTGAATCTTCAGCAATAGCCGTCGTGAAAAAAATGTATGGACAGTACTCTCAATGACTAACAAGTCGCACTCGTTTTAACCTGCCAAACATTTAATTTAGCCTCCACCGAACCCGCGCTGCTATTGGCAAAGAAGCCAATGCTAACCAGTCGAGCTAGCTCGCTAGCATGCCCGAGACAAAAGCCTGAATGAAGTTCCTATGGGTGAAAACACCATCCAGGTACCGCTGCTCTGCCAGAAGTGTAAACGCCGGGATTCAAATACACGTATCGTTTCAAAAACCCCTGACAATGTGCGCCTCGTCAAGAAAACGAGACATACGAGCTTACCCCTCCTGGTCCAGCTTTTCTTTCTTCAGTGCTCTGTTTGAATGGTGTGTTGTTGTAGGAGGGCGTCCTGTTCCGGGGTCACATCCCTCCAGTCGGCAGAGCTACGGCGAACTGACTCAACGCAGCGAGAGTCCTGCTGGCTGTTCAGTACCGCTACCGGCCGCTGGGGCCGCCACCGGCCCAGCCAACACTGTACGTGATCTCTGGGATCTATTACGAAACTTACACTCCATGTATCCTCTATACACACGTCTCAGAGCTAACATATGGCTTAGATCCCAGAAAGCCCCAGTGCGCTCTGCTGTTGCAAACTGTTTATTGAGTGTATGTTTCCCTCCCAACAGCAAGTGAAGCAAATGTAAAAACAGGATGCTGATAAAGGACAGGTCTACATCAGACCTATGTTGACAGGATGATTTATCTGTTTTAGCTGCACACGTGAAAATGAGGCCTGAGCCTTAAAAAGATCTGTACCATTTGACAGACTTCATGAATTATAATCAATCCAAAAGGCAACACAAGTATATTTTAAAATATGCAGAAGTAGCACATAAACTCCATAGACTCACTCCTCCTGGCTTAAAGCAGCAGTGTTTAGCTGAGCCCATACTGAGGGACATTGATGACCCATATTTAAAGTCTATTCCACTGTGAACATTTCAGTAGCTTTTAAATCTTCTTGCTGTGTAATCCACAGCTACACTTGCTCTTCTGTAAAAGTCATCATTGTACAGAGACTCATACAAACGCTAGAGATAATTTAAACTGCTAAGCAAAATAATAAAAGGCTATGAAAAGCACATAATCTCCTTTTCAGGACTGACAACAAGATATACAGCAATGTAAAATAATCTGAATGTGCCATAAAATTAAACAAACACCATTTGGCACACCATTAGCTATGTCAAAAGGTGTTTTGACACTACAAGCATGAAATCTCTTTCATGGCACCTGGCACATCCGTTCAAAAATGCAATGGAAGTCACAGTGCATAACTTAAATATCAGAAAATATCAAGGCACACACACATACACACACGTACTGCATCATCTGAGATAGTACACATAGTCCAGATTTACACTTTCAAAAGGGCCATTTGTACAGTACCACATTTTGAGAAACGCTATGGCTTATACCAGTCCAGAGATTCTTATTTGGGTCGTAATGCCTCATGTAACCTATTCGATATTTTGTCTGATCCTCTGACCAAACATCTATATAATATCTCTGACATTTTGGGAAATACACCCATTCACTTTCTGAGTTAGACGAGAAAAGCTTTACCACTCTCATATCTGTGTGTTAAATATGAAGCTACAACCAGGAGACACTTAGCATAAAGACTGGAAACAGGGGGAAACTGCTAGCCTGGGGTGGGGCGAGGGTGTCTGCTCCCAGCCAAGAAACTGTTTTTTGGCACACAACCCCATAAAACCACAACTTATCCTATATACACTTTTATTATTTAGTGAGCTTTAAAGGTGCTGGTAGGCAGATTGTGTTACATTCTGACAGAGCCAGGCTAGCTGTTTCCGCCTGTTTCCAGTCTTTGTGCTAAGCTAAGCTAAAGGCTGCAGACTCGAGAGTGGTATCGACCTTCTCATCTAACTTTCAGCAAGAAATCAAATAAGCGTATTTACCAAAATGTCAAACTATTCCTTTAATGCGTAGTAGCAGTTTGGTAAGAATCTGCTGGGTGACATAGCTTGGTACACAGGGATGTTATGAAAATAAAGGTCCCTTTAAAGGTATTTTCTCATCTTACAAAAAACTGTGAATGTTACAATGCTTCCTGTCTACTGGCACTCCAAAGGCAACATACTGTAATTCAAGGCAACATTACACATCAATAAGTGATACAGCAGTAAAACACAACAATCTTTTTAAAATATCCTTCATGGCTTTGTACAAGTACTTCAGAGTCACCAAATTAAATTAAATACAATAAAACAAACAAACAAAAAAAACAAGACACATTGCAAAGAGGCAGTTTAAATGAGAGGAAATGACACAGACATCGAGGGTTGTAAACCGTAGTCATCATAAAGTTTCTTTGCAGTTTGCTCCCTGCTGAGTAATGCAGTCGGTGAGATGAACTTTCAGTCTCTGCTCCTGTTTCAGTGATTCATGACACTTTGCACGAGCAGGTGGTTTTTCAAGTAGCGATTTTAACACATAAAAAAAAAAGCGTGTTTATAATTTTTTCATGTCCTCAAGGCAAAGGCAGGTTTGATGGGAGAAAGTGTGATGAAAAAATCTGTGTGTTGAAATGTTTGCTCCATGATTATATCACTGTCTTTGCATGTCTCCACGTAGTTGTTATTTGCCACAGACAGGCCAGTCAGATGTAAACGTTTGCTGAGTGTCTTTGAATGCCATCAATAAAGTAAGATATTTGATTGTGTTTTCTCCCTTTTTACCTCCATAAGTTAAAATCCATAATTTTTGGTTGGTCTTCGGTTACCTTGGTGCAGTGTTCTTCACGGTCTATTATCTTTGGCCAAGGAGTGCATCATCCAGTTGACCTTCGTCTTCCAACTCTCCCGCAGAGCTTCGTTGAACTTCACCTTGAAATTTTTCAGCGCCTCTTCCTCTGATTTGCCCAAAGCTAAAGAGTCCTTTTGAAAACAAGAAACCAAAACACTGTTAACACTATTATCATCCTCATCAGCAGCAGTAGCAGCAGCATCAGCATCATCGTTGCATACCTTTAGATACTGGATGTCTTTGAAGGAGGTGAGCTCTGGCAGTCCTGCTGCCTTCATCATAGCAAAGAGGTTGACGAACAGCGTCCCATTCCGACACAGGATCTTATAGGCCCACTCACAGTACTCCCTGAACCTAACAACATGGACGCAACAGTCAGTCATCTGTTATAAAATATGTGAACAGAATCCCTGATCAGTAACTCGGATCATACAAAAATATTGTACCTCTCAAACTTCTCGCTGTTGTTCGTCCTTCCTTGTTGGATCACATGGACAAAGTCATAAGTCAAGATGAAAGGCACACGCTCCCTGTTGATGCCAAGTTTCCGCTTGAAGTTGCCCAGGAAATGCCCAAAGTCAATGTGGAACAGCTGAGGAGCAAAGTTCTGGGTTATGAATGGGTTCTGAATCACTGACCACTAACTGGTGAGTGACTTGAAGGATTTCATCCCATCCAATCTTACAAAAGAACTCATTGGAATTAAACTAAAAGTCACAAGTTAATATTATCAAGGTCTTGGAAACTCACAAACCTCCACATTCCAATCAGTATTACATTTAAAATAGAAAATCATTTTTGTTTTTTGAACATTCAGCAGTGAAAACTACTAAACTATTGATTTTGGCAATTGTAGTAAGTGTTCTGCGTTATGAAGCAAAGCACCAGTAAAGTCAGGTTGACTACTGGGTTGAAAGTACCACTTAATTCCCACTTTATGTCTAATCGCCCCCTTGTGGTCGATTTCAGTGTTGTAATGATTCCCTGTGATGAAAAACATCACAGCAGTAAACCCCCACCTGTCCAGTTTCCCTGATCATGATATTGTCGTTGTGTCGATCTCCAATTCCCAAGATGTAAGTGGCTACACAGTAGCCAGCACAGGACAGCGTGAACTCTTCTATTGCTTGATCAAGTTTGTCCCTGGTGACAAAAATAAAATCAGAGAAACAAGGAAGCAAAGCATGAGCGGGTTTTGTTCTTACAGTACATTTACACTTCTCTTATCTTTGTCATATAACTACTAATACACACACACACACACACACACACACACAGTCATGAAGCAGAATTTCCTCATTGCTATATATGAAATATTCACAGAGTTACTGTGGACGATTAATGATTGACCGCCACGTCCGTCTAGACGTCCACGGGGGTCACCGTGTCAAGCTTTTACTAATTTTCTCCACTCCATTTTGGGTGCTGCAGCATTTCAAGCTAATTACCTTTCTGTTCTGTCGTGCAGTCAGCTGGGCCTGTCTTGCCAACGTGACGTACAAAGGCTTATTCATTACATTGAATGGTTCTCTCTCTCTCTTCAAGGAGCTTTTAGAATAGACAAGACCTTCAGACTGTCTGGCACCAAATAAAAATCTACTCTCATTTAATGTTGCTGAAGCTGAAGTTGCCTATGCACTTTGTGTTGGTCTGTCATGGATTTTAAAATTCTGCACCAATAAATACTTTGAAGTGAACGATTCAAACCACACACACAGGCATACAGAGCGCGTTTCTTAAAGCTTAAAACTTAAATGCTCCCACCATTGATGGAAAAAAAGAATTTTCTCCATACTGTAAAGAAAAACCACCAACATACTCTGTACCTGTGTGTTCCAACTGAAGCTACAGTGTATAATGTTATATAATATTAGATATTTAATGTATAATGTAAATAAAAGTACCTTAGAATTTAAAGCTTTGAAATATGTAATAAATGGTTTATAACACACTATAATGTCATTCTAAATGTTGTACAGTGTTTGTCAACAATCATAACTTCTCCCATGAAGACATATCTTATATTGTAAAACTGTGTTTTACTAAATTGGCATTCATTATGTGTTTTATCTGTTTTTATCTGTTACACAAGCCCCTACTTGTGGGAGTCTCACAGGCGGAGTTATAGTTGTCGACAAATACATCAATAAACACTTAAAATGTCCTTGCATCTGCTTACAACTACATGTGTTAAAGACCATTTATTAATTGTTCATTTACTGTTTATTAAAGCTAAATGGGGGGGGGGGGTTAAAGTAAAGACAATACCTAAAATGTCTGTTCAAAACCAAGCCAATGGATGTGACACATTTCACACCATCACACATCTTCCGATACACTTGAACACACAAACAACAACAACAACAACAACAACAACTGTGATGTAGTTGTGTACAAGAAATCAATATACTTAACCATTTCATACTAACAGGAAATAAAAAACAAGTTGTGCACTAAGAGACTACACACTACATACAAACAAAACATGATTAATATAACATGTATTTGGGAAACAGCTTGTGACACAGCTGGCATTGGAGCTGGGGAAAGTTACAGGGGAAAAGGCCATTTAGGTGCCTTTGCTCATACTGTTGAGTGACCCTGATGATCATGAAAAACAATTTAAAAAATGGATGGACAGATAAAACTCTGTGGCTTTGAACAGCATTTGGTGTGCATATAATGGACCCAGCGCTAGCTTCCTGGGGTTAAAGGGATCAATACAGTGTTTACACAGTAGAAGAAGACATTTTGGGGCTTCCAACAGTAACTATTGTATCAAAGTTGTTCATCCTACTCACTCAGGATTCTTAGATTTCAGCCAGTTGAGCAGGGCGTCCTTGTTGAAGGCAGCAGTGGCGGCACTGTTACTGCTGTTACGCTGGATATTGGCGATGGTGTCTGAGTTCTTCACCACCTCGATGAGCCCCATCTTGTTCCCAGTGGACAAGCAGCCATATGGGATCATCCTGCGAGTGTAGGGTGACAATGATAGTATTAGGTCGGCCTAGTGTGCTAAAGAACCAACAGCTGCTGCAAACAACTGCTCCCACTGTACCTGAGATCCAGGCCTTCTTTCTTCCATAAATTCTCCATGAGCCGGATCATCTGGAGAGTCAACATGTCTTGTCGAAGATCTAAAGGTGAAAAACAAATTTTATTGTCACAAGTGATGCATCAAATTTAAATGTCATGCTAACTTTAACCCTGGTACTTTTTGACTTCTAACTTTCCTCTTTTTGAATTTAGGGGACGTCCCCTTCAAAACCTAAATGGTATGTTTGTCTTTCCGGTGCATTTTAAATGTATAACCCTGTATTTTAACCCTTCAATGAATTCCTTTTGTGCTCAACTGAAGTAAACTACAGCTTAAATCCTGAAACCGCGTGGCTACTGTGCGTTAATGTGCACTGAATGTGTGTGGCCATGTATTCAGATTTTCTCACCGTCTCCGTTCTTGAAGATGATGCCCACCATGTCTCCTTGAGCAAAGGGATTCTTATACATCAGCCAGAGCGGCTTCATCTTGGAGTCCATGAACCTGCACTTATCTGCACTGCAACAGCCGAAACACTCATTATAAACACATGCTCATTATAACTGTGAGGACAAAATGTACTTGAATGTTTTTACAAAATACTGTGCTTTTATTTTTAGATTTTTCACCCTGGTGACATTTTATTTATTGAGTTGTTAAATATTTTATAAATATTATGTTAAACACATGCTCATTATAACTGTGAGGACAAAATGTACCTGAATGTTTTTACAAAATACTGTGCTTTTATTTTTAGATTTTTCACCCTGGTGACATTTTATTTATTGAGTTGTTAAATATTTATGTATCAATGACTACCATCCCTTGTGGGCCACTGTAAGAAATGGCGACATTTTGTCCAGGGTAAGCAAGCTAAGAGCTAATATTATTAAAAAAAAACTCTGTTCAAGGGGATGAAGATGAAAAGGTTGGGGACAGAATAGAAAAAAGTGTAACATCCTCATCTTTGAGCGTTTTAGCGGTGAGAAATAAGAGTAAAATGGCATACAGTATAATCTACTGGTAGTCTACTGGTACTGTAACAACTTCGGGTTAGTTTGTCAATATGCTACGTAAATGTATTATTTTGTAATTCAGTAAACGTAGAAAAGGACCAAAACTGCCCCTGAAAATCCAATGAAGGAGTCAAAAAATGCAATTTGTACTGTGTGTGTGTGTGTGTGTGTCTGGCACTAACCAGATCTCAGCAAGGATGATGCTGGGGTTGAGTGGTGACAGCAGTTCTGACAGGGCCTCCAGGTAGGACTCCTGTCTGATACACAGCTTCAGGTCATCCGCTGTCATCTTCTGGGAGCCCGACTTGACAAAGTCACTCAGGGCCTTCATTTTGCCCAGAGCCTCGGTCTGTGTGGGAGAGGTGAGGCAGGGATTTAATGCAAAACAAAAGCACATGGTTCAGAGCTTTAAGTCAGCGTGTGTAAGTGTGTGAGATTACCTGTTTGGTTAAGAACTTGATGTGGTGGATGTTTCCCCTGCAGTAGGCCTCCAGAATCAGGCCAAAACGCAAACTCACACATGCCACGTGAATCTCTGACCTACAATAGACACGAACTTTGCCGTCAAATACAAAAAGGCTGCAGACGTACATGATATTGTTATTTCTGCTGGACTGCATCTCACCTGAGATGCCAAAACAGAAAGTGTCCTATCATCCTGTTGGACAAAGCCCTCTCTAGCAGGAAAGTGGTGAGGTCACAGTCTAGATAGGACTCGTACTTCAGGACCTGGACCAGCTGGATTAAGTACTGCAGAAGTTCATCATCACTGTGTGCAGAGAAAATGTCCCATAAACGATCACATTGTTAAAAGTTGAAACACAAAATGGCTGATGCTACATGGATATGAGATACCTAAACATATTTATGTGTGTACCTGAGCTTCCTGAGGCATCTGATGGTGAAAGAACGGACCGCTGGGTCGGGAAAACTGTAGTCTAAGAGCTCCAGGGCATGGATGGCAGGGAGGTCCCTCCAGTTCCTCAGTAAACTCACCATCTGAGGAGAGTCAAATGACAATTTTCTAACATGATGAAAATAATCAAAACTCAAATGTGTTTGATGGCAGATTAAACTTCTCACGAGACCTGAGTGTTTCAGTGTTCTGTATTTTTACTTTAAAAGCATTTTCAAGACCTTTACTGGTTGTAGGGCTGAAAAGATCTATAGCAACTATTTTGATGATCGATTAATTGTTCAGATAATTCGCCAAGGAAAAACATTTGCTGGTTTCAGTTTCACCAATGTGGTGATATGTAGCTTTTCTCTGTTTTATACCATTGTGATTAAATATCTTTTTTTGGGACTATTGGTTGGAAGAAGATTATCATCTTGGACTCTTGGAAATGTGATGGCATTTTTAGTTTTTAGCTATGCTAGCGATGTGGCTCTGGCACTAGTCTCGCTTTGGTTTGTACAAACATTCATCGTCCACAGAGGATGAATCCGTTTGACTTTGATGATCCCCTGACTTTTACACCAGCACCAGCATGACCTTCACATTTTTGATTGAACTGCCTCGACAACTTTTGGCAAAATATCTGGGAAACTAACAACATTCCCATCAGCCTCAGCTGTACTTTGTGTTTAGTGCTGATTAGCAAATGTTAGCATGCTAACATGCTAATCTGCTAAACATTAAGCTTGTTAGCATTGTCATTTGGAGCATGTTAGCATGCTGTCATTAGCATTTAGCTCAAAGCGCTAGCATGGCTATACACTCTTAGTCTTGGTCTAACATTTTAGAGACTAAATCAATCGATTAATCAGCTAAACAATTGTTACATTAATCATTATTAAAATTAGAAAATATCAATAGCTACAACCTTACTGGTCAGTGAAAATCTAGCAATTCCTGCCAACACTGCCTGCCAAGGCAATTAACAGAAATAAAATGAGTATTTTTGTACATTGAGGACTTAAATCTATTTTGGACATTTCCAGTTGTTTTGTGTGTTTGGCAAACATTTCAAGACCTGTATACAGACTAAGAAAAACTAAATTGATCACAGTGGGGAAATTCTCTTTCAAAACTCTCACTTTATACCTGAACTACGTCCTCACGCTTATTCCACTTGGTGATGAGGAGCAGCTTGGACAAACTTTCAGGATAACGGTCGCGGACTTCTGCGCGAAGCTTCCACAGTAGCTCCTTCTCGTCCTCGAAAAACTCGGTGTAGTTTTTGTTGTCCATGATTTCTTTTAGCTTCATGTACTGCAGAGAGCAAAATGACCCGGAAACATATTCATGCAATTGTTTTTTTAACTCTTTTAATTGTTCAACTGTGAGATGTAGAAAGTCTTACCTCTTCTTTAGTGGTGATGGCTGCATCACCATTCTTCTCCATGTCACTTATCTGAAAACAGATGAGGATTTTTTGTACTGATTGTAACTATCAGCATGCACTCAAATATAGCCTTTTGGGAATAAGTACCTTGTCAAGAGGAGGGTAATAGAGAGGGTGTGGCCGGATGTTGTGGAAGCGAATGAGAAGCCCGGCAGCACTGTCCACGTTGGGGTTCTTCTCGACTGTTCCCATCGGGTTCAGCAGATCGCCTTTGTCATCTGCGATAAAAATGTCATATATGAACTGTGTCATTTGGTAGAGGCTTTTATCCACTTGGTGAGTACATTTTCACCTTCACATCCCTCCTGTATCTCTAAAAGGGAAAGTGAGTGTTAAACTTACTGCTCTTCCAAACCGTAGAGAAAGTTAAAAATAATTTTACGTTACAGCCAAAGTGAAGAAACACAGTGACATTTTTGACACCAACAAACAGTAATTCCCACATCTTAAAAAGGCTATCTTGTGCATCAGCAAACGCATAATGAGTGAATATGTGGGGTTTTGATGCCGCCACATGTCACATTGGGTATTTCAGCCCTCACTGTGTGCTGCCAGGCGCTGTGGAGGAGGCTGGTAACGTGAGGTGTTTTTGAAGAGGAGGAGATCTAAGAAGAGGCAAGGCTGAAAGTACCAGGGAGAGATGGCCATGTGGACAAGAGGAACTCCCCGGTCTTCAGCTGGTCCTTGTAGTCGAACACCATGGTGTTCACCCAGGCTATCGGGCAATCCTGAAGAGAGTAACAGGGAGGATTAGGTTTGCTGATTCGCTTTGAAGAACATCTGCATCTACTCTCATTTTCAATAAAAGTTACATTAAGTTTTGATCAGTTACAACTAAATCTGTTCATTTAGTTTATCAAAATACATACAGTAGTTTGTAGTAATTTGTGGGATATAAAATAAGTTCTCTAAGTCATTTTTAACATCTATGTGTTCTTTTCAAGCTCTCTTCCTGTCAAAAATATGTTCAACAGCCGACTCATTTTTTGCAGCATCCATAGATATATCTAAGATTCTTTGAAGATAAAGCATTTCCATCAGTTACTCTAAAATGTATTGAATTATTAAATCTCTCCTGTATAACATCAGCTTTACCATAGACGTTCATTTGAATTCAAGTCAAACAGCATTAAGAAACCGTTATATATTTATATTTTAATGACAAAAAAGTTGAAAGCGTTTTCGTGGAAACTTTGACTTTATAATTAATTGTGTTAAATAATAACACGTGGAGCAAAAGATTTTGCAGCTTCTAGTGAAAAACTGATATGACAGTGATATTATATTCATAAGGTCTAAAGTTGGAATGTAAAGCAGCAGAAAAGGAGATAAGATCCAGTCAGAGGTCAGCAAAAACTAACACGACCATCCAATGTGTTAAAAAACAAAACAAACACATGTAGGCTGAATGTACCAAGCTAAAAAAAATGAGACGATACCCATAAACAAGAGCAGCTAAAATAGTTCAGCTTCCGTCTGTCTGCGGGACTTCTCTTCCGGGCAAAAGAAGAGAGAAGTGCCTCAGAAAGCAGAAGTGGCCTTGATGCCCATAAACCCACCTGGGCGGACCTTCCAAACATGTTGCCCACAGCCGCTGCAACGCTTCAAAACAAAAGAGGCTGAGACCACAGCCGCAGAAAAAAAGGGGAATTTGTTGTTGTTCACTGTACTTGTCCATGTACAGTGAGTGGGCGTGTGGAGGCTCTTTCCCATGCAGCCTCTCTTTCCCATGCAGCCTCTCAGAGTACTACTACTGATTCATTTTTAAATTCATAAATGTAATTAAGGCTGCAACTAGTAATGATCTTTCATTATTGATTAATCTACCGATTATTTTCGTCTTGTCTAATGATTCACGTGGCATGTGTCTAAGAAATCTTTTCTAACCTTTCAAATCTTTTGTTCAACCAACAGTCAACAATCCAAAGATATTCAATTTACGATAGCAATATCATAGTGTAGAAACACTCTGTCCTGCATTGATCATTTTGTTTTTAATCAAGTAAAAGTATATGTATATATATATATGTTACATTAATATGTACATTACTGTAATGTTGCAGCTGGTAATGGTGGAGCTTATTTTTTACTATATATACTGCCGGGTAGCTTTCATCAACGTATCAAGTCTTATCCATAATAATAGAACATAATTTATTTGTTGATTATATTTTGCATTTTTAATCTGAATCTGCAAGGTAACTGAAGTTATCAAACAAAAGGTAAGTAAAAAGTACAATATTTGCCTTTGAATTGTAGTAGATTATAAGTACAAAGTAGCAGAAAATGGAATTACTAGTGAAGTACGAGTACCTAAAAACTGCACTGAATTACAGTACTTGAGTAAAAGTACTTACATTCCACCACTGACAATGATATAAGACAGGGAAAACAAGTAAATTCACACATTTGAGGAGCTGGAACCATCAAATGTTTAACATTTTTGCTTGAAAAATGACGGTTAATTCATGATCAAAATAGTTGTACATCAATTTCCTGTCAATACACAATGATTCGGCACTAATTGTAATAATTTTTCTAAGTGTAAAAATTGTATTACTGTCAAATTGGAAGTTATTAACTTCTTCGTCCATTATAATTTAAATAAATTATACTATTTCAACACAGACGTACCCATTTTATGCTGATGACACAGTCTTGTACATCAAGAGTACAATCTGCATATTTGCATCTATGTACCTACAAAAAAGTGCTTCACATAATATGAAAAAATTAAATGTGGTCTGGTAGCATCTCAGCAACACAAACAATAAAGCATGGGTTGGGTTTAAATAAACGTCTCCAAATGTAAGAAGAATAACAGCAGCAAGAAATTGCTTTGCACAGTTTTTAAGACCTCTACTCTAAACTGTCCCCAGTAGCGGCCTTAAAGATGAGAAGTAAATTAAATGTAAAATGCTCAGTGGGCGGGACGGCTATAACTGCGAATGGCGACTGTGAAGATGAATTTAGAATTCCTTGAAAATGTTTGCCAATTCCTTCCTTCCTTGGGGTGATGTACAGATAAAAGAGCTGAAGCGGATGAAATGTTAACCACAGCCTTGCCACTGAACACACTTGCACAACCAGACGCAGCAGCAAAACACACCCACACAGCACACACTGAGTACGCACACTACACACTCGAGAGGAAACAGATCTGTTTGTGCTTGCTAACAAATTCACACCCACCAGCCCAAACACTCGCCTGCTCAATCACAAGTTGCACACTAAGGCCAGAAAACGGCGTGAGCCTCTGACAGACTCACCGCTTTCTTATTCTTCTTTTTGGTGCCGCGGGGTTTCTTGGCTTTCTCAATGACAGCATAGAGCGCAAAGCACAGGCGGCTCATGCGCGGCAGGTCGGCCACATTTATGTCAAACTCCAACTTCTGGTCCCACAGCGGCTCGGAGCACACTGTCACCTCTGAGCTCGTCACCACCTTACAGAGCAGTTCACTGCCATGGAACAGACCAGCCTGCACCACAAGCTGGATGGGGAAACATACACACATACACAGTAGTGATTAGATAAAGGCATGACATGTGGTTTGGAAGCTGTTTAGCACTTGTGTGAGGGAGATTGTTTGTGGAAGATTTATAGACTTCGCTAGATGATTCAGAGTTTCCTGTGTCACTCAGGCTATGAGTCAAAGGGTCTACACATTCATAACGTAAGCAGACGATGCCCTTCAGTGCGGCACAGAATCACAATTCAATATTGTACGACCATTAAGCTCCTGCCTTTTGGCAAATCAAGATAATCTGAATCTATATTTACAAAATATATGAGTGGCTATTCTCCCCCGGGGTGTGTTTTCAGACCTTTGCCTGCCAACTGCAGACATGACTGATAATTATGTGACAGGACAAATTTGCCATCAGTCATGATGTGCTCTAAGGCAGCAGCCGGAAGTGCACTCACACTTAATAACCCATCTAAACAGTAACATAGTTAGTTATGAAACTGGATCACAAACACAGACACACATTAACAGAGTTCCCTGTGTGCGCTCTCCCTCTTTTTAGTCAAATTGGTTGAAAAAGAAAAGTGACATTGCAAAAAAAGACATGGAAAAACGTAATATACATTACTGAAATTGGAACAAGATTCTACTCAGGTTTCAGCAATAGTAACAAAACGCATGCTTCAAAAAAAGAAGTGCATTGAAAGCGAGAGAGGGAGAGACAGCATGAAGTCTTTTTTTCTTAGAATCTAGGCCTCAGAATGAGACTTAAAAATCAGATAGGCCCTCCCCACTTCCTGTTTTGAAGTTTTAACCAACCGCCTTGATGAATTATGGGAAACGTGTGGTCTGGACCATGTGACCCCTCCTGTCATTTACATGTCAGCCCCGCTGTTTCTACAACTGAAATTGAGATATTGGTAAACAAGTGAATGCCACACTTCATTGAGCAGCAAAGTGAGAGAAAAAACCCACACAAAACCACACCAACCTTCATTCCTTCGTCAGCATTCACCCGGCTGCCCTGCAGCAGGTGAATGTAGAAAGGCTCATTGATGGACCACAGAGAGGAGGTATTCTGCTATAGAAAAGTCAGAAGAAAGGAAAATTAATTTTTTCCCTCTCATTCATTATATTGAAATAGCGTTCACTGAAGTCTCAAGTCATGAAACTGTTGCTACAGTTTCCTGTTTAGCAACATGCCAAAAGATAGAAACAACAATGCACGCTTTCAAAAGAAAGTAAAAAAGGGGAACAAACTTTGAAACTGGTAGAAACGGACAAAAAGGTACTTTGATTAAGTCTGAAAAACATGTAATTTTACTGTTCATATTTCAGATCAATGCAAGCGAAGGTGTCCGGCGTAAATTATCAACATTGTGTCGCGCAGCATGTTTCAAGTGTGCCAAAGTCCAGAGTCCGATCAAGGAACCACTGCGACGAGGAGAGGGAGAAAGAGAGTGCTGTTAATGAGAGACGCCAGCTGTCCGCTGACTTCTTACCTTCTTCAGGGGCAGTGGGGGAGGTCTGGACAAGGAGCGACTCTTGTACGCCTGGCACATTCGGCCCTGCTCCTCCTGATATTTGCTGATGGTGGAGCGGTGCACCATGGTGAGATGAGGGTTTTGGCCATTTCTCAAACACAAGAAAATGTACTGGGAGAGACAGAAGGAGAGATTTTTTTTTTGTTTAATGGTACAGCCATCAGTTCACCCACAGATATTTCCCAGTGTTCTGATAGCACTGGTTGACTCCTGGAGGCTGTTCATTTGCTGTAGGTTAATGCAGCCGAAATCTCATTATGTGTGGATGGATGCAGTTCCTTTCTGCAGGGCTGCTAGACCGATATGAGTCACCCCTGCAGGTGGCTGGAGTTTCAGAATCAACAATGGGGTCTCCTGCCACCAAAACCTTGACGCACTCCTGATCTGACAATCATTTCAGCTATTATGGACCACCTGCACAGACCAAGCCCACAGGCAGAATGGCAGACAAACAACACAGAATAGAGATCTACACCCACTGAGAAAATAACAGTGTTCCCAATTGTTGGGCTTTTTCACGTTTAATCATTTTTTCTTTTGACACGGATCAAAGAAAAGAACTTCTCTACAAATGTATCTAAAACAAAGTAAAATTAATTGATTTGACAGTTCATAAGTGATTGAAGCATTCACCCACTTTCTATGACACGCCTAAAATCATCAAGTGACAAGGGCTTTTAGGTTAAATACACCTGCATCTGGCGGCTCATCAAGTCGCCCAGTTGCTTTGCGAGTCACAGCTTTACGGCACAAACAAAGCGACGCGTCATCCCAACTATGAAACGTCATGTTGTGGGGATGCTCCTCCACAGCTTGTGAGGTTAGGGTAAAATGAATGTAGCAAAATACAAAAAACAACATGGCGGAATACCAATCTGAATGAGAACTGAGTCCAACCCCAAACACAATGACAAAGCTACACAGGAAATTTCTCTCCATTCTATGTCCTTATGCAACTTCATCTTCCAAAGAAGAATGGGGCCAGACTGAAGTGTCCAAATGTGCAAAGCTGATACAGACATACTATTCATATAGACTAAAGGCTGTAATTGTTGCCAAAGTGCCTCTCTATGGTGTGAATAAATGTGTAAATCAATTAAATATGGACAAAACAATAAATTCACGTGGCAGCTCAAAGACGCTTTTGCTGCGGTCACTCACTTTGAACTGGCTCATGGGGTGTTTCCCATAGATGAACTCCCACCTCCCGTTGACCTGTAAGGTGTAGTCCTCGGGCTCCTGCCGCACTGAGCGAAAGACGGTGGCCTTCTTCTTCAGGGCGCTCCTCATCAGAGCCACTGGGAGGTCCTGGGGGTCTTGCTGCAGCATGAAGCTTTCCTGTGAGAGCCACGGACAACTTAATACAAATAAACGTGCCAGCTTTAAGAAATCATACAAAATGTAGCTTTCATTTCTACTTCCTGAGTGATGTTTTGAAGGTGGTGTTTGGGGGTGTGGGAGGGGGATTTCCAAAGGTGCACACACTTACTTAAAATCATCCTCCACAATTTGAGAAGCACAGTTTTTCCAATCAAAGCTTGTTGTGCTCTTTGTGTGGTTCCCTACTGCTGCCCCATCATACTGTAACATTTGATTTGTCTTAACAACCTTTATACATATGACTCATAAAAACAGCAGATCAACTCACATCAGAAGCCTCAAACTTGACGTTGATGAAGAGCTTCTTGGTGTTTTTTGACTTCACGCTCCCACACTCTGGCGGAGAGCAGCATGGCTCCAGGTCACATGGGAAGCTGTATTCCATCCATTGCTGCC
This sequence comes from Enoplosus armatus, assembly GCF_043641665.1. Taxonomy (NCBI): domain Eukaryota; kingdom Metazoa; phylum Chordata; class Actinopteri; order Centrarchiformes; family Enoplosidae; genus Enoplosus; species Enoplosus armatus. The sequence goes on from NC_092187.1 coordinate 10,925,752, forward strand.
ATGGCAACATCTGCCGCACCTGAGCCTTCTCTTCGCAAAAAGTACGCATCTTGGACCGAAACTCATTCACCTCGTGGTTCTTCTGGGCCTCAAACTCGTGCAGACCTGGGAAATCATAATTAAATAAGACTTGTATTGTGAGAGGAACACTTTACCCTTGTTGTACAAACATTTACTGGATCTACCTGAGAGTCGGAAAAATGGAGTTAGCATTAGTCAGCCTAGCTGTGCTCCATTTTCAAGTTAGCTACATTAGCTCATAGCTAGCCAGAAACTTGCCGACCTTTCCAGATAATGAACATCACGAACAAATGTGATCAAAGAACTGCTTTGTTGTTTGTTTGAGTTCCTTCTTTTTCATTCCAGTTTTGGTTTGCTAGCTTTGCTAACTGTGAAGAAAAATGGCGGCCATTTGGTTCTGCCCATTAAGGATTTAACTCAGCCAGTGGGACCATTTCTGCCTCCAGAGCAGCTCTAACCTGGTCCAGAATCACAGTCACATCTTTTTTTCTCATCCACTCTAACAGTACTGCTGCGATGGCTGTTTCCTTGGTTGGAAAAACAGCCCCAGCCAATCAGAGTATGCGATGGATTAAGACAGGCACCTTCCTGTGCTAGAGCCTGAAACATGGTGGCAGAAAAAAGTGTCACTTCTGATTGGTTAGTGCCAAACAGAAAACATGAACACAATGTCAGACTAAATAATGTGTAAATGTGTAAATAAAGTGTAACGAAAGGGCAATTCAGTCTGAAACTGACATTTAATTTCACTTCTTTATTGTATTCAATAAATAATCAGTTACTCCATCTGCATTGCTGAATAAATTAGAGATGTGGACAGTGATTCAGGGAATTGGAACCAAGTAAGAAGCATGATGACAGTAGTAACTACACAACAATACCAAAAACCTCTATGGCCCCACTGCGACTCTACTATCAGCAGCTCAGCTCCAGCAGAGAATGGATGCTGCTGACCTTTGCCAATTAACAGGCTGATTTGGGTGTTGGTGAGTTTCTCCACTCGGTCGCCCTCCCTCGCCACCAGCCGCAGAACACACATGAAGGGCCGCACATCGCATATACGCCTCGATTCCTCCTCCAGTTCCTCCCTCTCTGCTGTCTGGTTGATGCAGGTGAAGACGTACGCGTCGGGATCACCCAGTGCACTGAACAGGGCCTCACTTCTGGCATTTTTCCAAACCATCTGAGACAGGAGACAGCAGCAACAGGCGAGGTTGAGAGTGCAGTGTTTATGAAGTGTACAGTGTGTTCTCAGTGCATGTAAAATGTATGCATGAGGGGTTGTGTAAAAGAAAGCTTTATCAATTTAAAACACCTCATAATTTTCAAAAGCAAGACAAAACTGTCAGCTGTTGCAGAATAACATATTTGTCACCACTCTGATTTCTCTAATGAACTTTACGAGCTAAAATTATAACCTATTGTGCAAAAAATGACCCTGGCAGTTTTTGAACATTTTCTAAAATTCCTTGTGAATTACCTCGATTGGAAAGACATTTAATCTCTTAATCAGCTTACCAGCTTCCAAGAGCATCATTACTTAACACAGCTAAATCAAACAGCCTGAAGTGGCAGAACTGTTGGCATAGAAACTGGCACATTGACGTTTAACAGCAGATCTGCTTTAGCAGAGAGAGCTGGCCGTGTATACCAAGGAGGGAAGCTGTAGCTCCTTCTCGAACAGTTGCATCAAAACTTCGAGATGAATCAAAAGCGCAGGCAGGCATTGTTCAGATTGTGTGATGTTTTAATTAGTTTAATGTCTGAAGGAAATATTAAGTCAACCAATTTGCTTAAAAGCGTATTGAGTAAATATTGTAAACAACAACAGCATTTCGCAACTGTGGTCATCAGAGCCACAGCGCTGTGCTGCAGTCAATCAATTGCAATCTATTAGAAATACAGTGTTGTCTTATATCAGATGTATCATGACATTATACATCATATATCAATGGTAAAAAAAATATACCATCAAGGTAAATGGGGATGTGAGGGGACATACTTTTTTGATGTTTTTGATGGTGTCGTTTCGAGACACAAGGAATTTGAGGAAGATCCCAGTAGGCAGCAGGAAGTCCATCACGATCCCCTGGTCCCCCTCCTTCTCCCATTCCTCCTGCATCCCATACTTCCCCGGGGGCATGATGACGGCCTCTCATTTACCGTCAGCTCCTCTGCTGCTCACCGGGAAGAAAAAACCCCAAGCCGCCCGTCCACACAGAGCAAACAGAGCCAGGGGGTTAATATGTCCACTATTAACATGTGTTACTGTACATGTGTACGTGTGCAGTGTGTTACGTGGACAAGCTGAATGATCTATCTTTGCAAGGCTGTTCAAGGCTGTTCATTGGAATCACAGAGCACATGCAGAGTGTGTATGACTAGAATGAATAACTGACACTGAGTGATAAACAGTAGCCTGTAGATGAAGGGCCTTGTTTGCACCTGATCCCTTCCTCCATCTCTTTAATGTAGTTCAATGCGTGTATAAGGATATTTATTTATAAGATAGCAAATGGTAAATGAGGCAATAGTATTGAGATTTTTTAAGTGTGTTTTTGGAGTTTAAATGCCTTTAGTATGCAGACTTGATTCATACACCACCTTAACAGACTGAATGTTCTGTCAGAAATAAGAGCTCAGGGGTCAAACAAGGTGAAGACACACTAAAAAGAAACTACAATTGACTGAATTATAGCTACACACTACAAAAAAATACAGACTGTGTGGAAATTTGATGTCCCACTTCCTACAAATCTATTCAACTGACTGTGCAAACAGAAAACATCGTATTTGGAGTGTCATTTTCAATAGTTTGCCATAAAGTAATTCTACACTATTGATTTTGGTAAGAGGAAGCTCGTGCTGCCAGATGTAGGCTGACTTGCGCCTATATATAAAAATGTATTTGAATGAAATTTATAATACCCACAGTGTGGTTATTTTTAGCACATTATTAAAGAGCAACATCGTTAAAATCAGCAGTGGGAAAGAAAACAGAAGGTGCACACACAGCAACAGTCCGATATAAGACGTGATATTCTCCCTGTCAGGCTAAAACTTGTACATGCATCAGAGCGAAAGCCTTGCCAACCTGTTAGCGCAGACACTTGCCCGTCAGCTCTACAAGCCGGTCATCTCTTCATGGCTTTATCACAGCGAAGATGGAGGCTGCAGCATCACGGTGTCATGTCTCGCTCGGGCGGCTGTAAGCTGCGGGTCCCTCCGTTGGGTTGAGGTGAGGCGAGGTGTTATAAATCCGGCTCGTACGGCTCAAATGAAGCGGTGAGGTGCTTCCCTGCGTCGCTCAAGTGCGCTGTCATTCATGCAGCGATGTTGTTGCACTGACCCGGACTGAGCGGCTGCGCTCTGCCTCTCCAGCTCCCTGCGCGCCAAGGGACCGTCCACCAAAACTGTAGTTCGCGCGAAGTGAAAGTAAAATGTTCTCTCTTTAACTCCCGCCCTCCATCCCTGCTAAGTTAACCCTCTTGTATGTTGGTAGTCTCATGTATTTTTTTATTTTATTTTTATTTTTTGGATCAAAGTTTAACTCATGTAGAGCTGAAACAATTAGTCAGTTTACTAATTCATCTGTCACTATTTTGATAATTGTTCAGTCATTTTTTTAAGCAAGCTAGCTGCTTTCACGTTTTATTTTTTATTACATTTTTATTTACTTAAGCAAGCAAATAACTCATAATCTATTATGCTAATATGTGATAGTAAACTGAATATCTTTGGGTTTTGGACTGTGGTGAAGTAGGTATTGAAATTCTGTGAGTAAAAGTATCACAATGTAAAATTAAAAAAAAAGTGAAAGTCCTGTTTTGAAAACTTCACTTAAGTAAAAGCACAGAAGTATTATGAGCAGAATGTACTTGTAGTATCAAAAGTAAAATCTCAATGCAGAAAAATGGTCCCTCTGAGTATTATACTATTATACATTACATTTTAAATTAATATTACTGAAACATTAATGCTATATTTGGTGTAGGTAGAGGTAGATTTTATAGATACAGTATATGACATAAAATCTAAATAAAGGCTTCATATCTCATCACATGTTTTGTATGTAAAATCTTTATCTGTAAAGTAACTAATAGCTGACAGATAAATGTAGTGAGGTAAAAACTACAATATTTCCCATTGAAACATAGTGGAATAGCAGTGTAAAGTGGCATTAAGTGGAAATACTCACATTTTAAAAACAGTACTTGAGTAAATGTACTGTGTAAGGTTCCTCCACCAGGTTTGGATTGTTGGTCAGATAAAACAAGGAATTTGAATACGTCACTTTGGACTCTGGGAAATTAGAACGGACACCGTCACTTATTTAAGAGACAAAATGATTAGTCGATTAATCAAGAAAAGAAAATCAGATAATTAATCAATAATGAGAATGAGTGCTTTACGCAGCCTTAATCTCATGTTGTCACTTTAATCTTTATTTAAGGACATCATGTTCATCATCATCAAATTAAGACAGCTTCATCAATTTGTCAATGACACAGTAAGAAAACTATAAAACATATTCATTGACAATATTTGGTATGCAAAGACAAAAGTACAGGAGGTACTTTCTCCTTTTGTTTCCCTCCACCATTGCAAGTTTCACAAGTGCAGTTTTCGAAATTCTTGTAAGTCAGACGGAGGTTAAGTGTATTTCCAGGTACCATAGTGTCACTTGAGAAAGTCCATCCTTCTGTAACGTGACTGTTTTTTATATTTATAAAAGGAGGTTAAATTGTGCATATGAACATCATGTTAATGTGCATTTAAGAATATGCAACCCATCATAAAACAGAGAGAGGAGATTTTAGATGATACAGTTTTAGTTTATAAATTCCAAAATGTATCAATTATGGTACATTTTTAATCTATATGTTAATAAATGAACATGTAAAAATAAATAAATACACTGTTTTGTGAAAAATAAAATTGTTTCCTAAATATTAACCAATGACAAAATGCTTTGCAAGTCAAAGTCTTGAGACGACCCCTAACATTGATAGTTACCCACAGTGAACTTCACTTTTATGCCTGCCTTTATTTATTTGGACTTTTCAAGAGGTGGTTCTGTAATTGAACTGAAACCTGCCTCCCTGTTTCATATTTCCAAACGATAACCATAAGTGACAATTTTAGTTTTGCAGCCATTAGTGAACAATGACACCACTCTGGAAGTGGAACATAAACCACAGTAGTACTACTGTAGAAAGGGGAAATGGAGGGGCCCCAACATCAACAGCACATTACAACTATTTACTCTCCGCTATTTGATACACACATACATAATACAATAACACAATAATCAAAAATCATTATTTTGACTTGATATCTATGCCAGACTATGTTTTAGCAAGACACATCATTCACAGGCAAATAAAAACATACATAAATATTGTGAGCCGTGTTTATTTGTCAGTTTGGTTTGCAGGTGTTATTCTTTCATGTGCTCTCTGAGTCTTGGTGGTCTAGTACCTCTGAAAACTCTGGTTTCCTGTTGAATGATGTCTTAGAGGCTAATGACATGAGCACATACAATCTGGCAGACTCCGTTGGTGTATTTCGAACACAACATGTGTTTGTGAGTGCACTTCAGACCAGCTGGTGAAAACAGGAAGTGATTGTGCAGAAGAGAAACTATTGGCCAGAGCTGCAGACTGAAAGTATGAACCTGCTTCCCACCCTTCGCCCCTGAACCGTCAGAGAACTATTTTAAACTCTGAGACAGTAAAACCTCAGTCAGTAAACAAGGTACAGAGACAGAGACCCTTTGTCAGTAGTGTCTGACAAAAAGTACAACTATACCTGCTAGCTTTGATAGGAACTCAGAACCCCAATACTGTATGCATAAGAGTTTAGACCATTTGGGATCTGAGATATAAATGAAACTGCAGGTAGTCAACAGCTTAACCGGAAACCAGCTGTGTTATTTTAACACAGCAATACAGCCATCACTAGAATCATTAACTTTTGCAGCGCAGCAAAACAGCAACTATTTAAGGCAATAGATTCACTCTGACAATGAGTGAACATATTAATAGGTTGGTCATGTGATGTTGACATGTGTGACCTGTTTACCCGCAGTACTGTGGGGGGAGATTGAGAAGGGGGTCTTGACTTCCTGGATAAGCACTGTTCTGGCCAAACAGAAACATTGTCGAGGCTTGTTTAGTGCATACTCTTCTGTTTGTCATTCGTCTACTTTCTCTCCTGTTGGACTGTGCAATATAATGGTGTTGTCATTTTGATGAAAAATCATAAAGGTGAATGATAAAAAATTATACACTTTGGTTTTTGTATGGATAAAACCCCCCCCGACATAATGTGTTAATAAGTGAGTTTTAGAGGCGTCGATAGGTGAACTTTGTGACCTCTGGACAGAGCCAGGCTAGCTGTTACTCCCTGTCTTCAGTCTTTATGCTAAGCTAAGCTAACTGGCTTTTCAGCTTCATATTAAACTGACAGATATGGGAGTGGAATTGATCTACTCATCTGACTGCCAGCAAGAAAGCGGATAAGCTTATTTCCATAAATGTGCAACTATTCTGTTAGGCCGTGAATAACTTTCTTCAGATCATAATATAAAAGGAAGAAAATTGTCCTCGGGTGCAGGAAACCGGACCTGACGGCTAAATGACCTTGTTTATCCAAGCAATGCTCAGAATCAAAGATGACAAGATTTTTAAGTAATGGTAGGCAGATCGCTGGATGAGGATTTTCGCTGTAGATTTGCTCTAAGTTTGGTTTTAGAGGAAGATGCAGCATGACAGCAGTATTAACAAAGAAATACATGCAGTACTTCTGACTGATTTGACAAAGAAGAAGTGTACTATATAGAGAGCAAAGGATGGGACCTATGTTAACCGAAAAAGTTCTGTCTGTAGGGTAGCAGGTAAATGACCTATGACCTAATACCTGCAAAACTAATGACATTCCCATCAGCCTCAGCTTGGTGTTTAGTGCTTATTAGTCTGGCTCACAGGATGTTAGCTGTTGGTATGTCTGCCATTGGCTGATTATTTCAGTTGGAATTCTCCTTTCTTTCCGCTATCTGTGTGTTCCTGTTTTGCAAGGGCACTTGCATCCGTGGCTTAGCGCCGCCCAAGATGATTGTAAATGGTTTAAAGAAATACAAAACAAGCCAGAGCATTTCTTTCCCCCATCCCAGAATGACAATGGGTTGAGCCAGACCTTTCTCCAGCGCTGACACAGTGCTAAAGCGAAGTGTGCGAGACTAAGTGCTAATTAGGAAATGTCATCAGCATTTTAAACTTGTAAGCACGTTAGCGCAAAGCATTGCTGTGCCTAAGTACATCCTCACAGAGCCACGAGCATGGCTGTAGAGTCTGCGGTTGAATAGTCAAAAAAATGAATCCTAAAAAAACTTCCTTGACCTCGATGGAAAACGTAATGAGGTCAAGACTAAATAATGCTGCTGCAAGGAATTGTGGGACGGCATTATCTCCTTTCCTTCCTTAAAGGATGTTCCAGTGTACCCTACACTAAAGGACAAAAGAAAGGAAGCACCGAAGTACCCTTCCTTAGCATCTAGAGGTTTGGACCAGCTCTTATCATGGCTGCTAGTCTTGTTTAAGGTTTGGTGGCACCACTAATTATTTAAAACAGAGTAAGACTAGTACAACACTTGTTGACAAGACAGAGAATACTGGAAGCTAAAGTATCCAAAGTCTGCATGGACAATGTCGGACGCAAAATATCCAGAAAGCAAGTTTTGAGTTTCATTTCAAAAAAGGATCTTTGGTGTACGGCAGTTATGTGAGACATTACAGAAATAATTTAGTCTTCCATTTTCACATCAAATACATATATAGCAATATGTTTTAGTATGAAAGATTTGTAATTTATCCTTCTAGTTTCAGTTTTCCCACGTTCCCTTTGTAGAGGCTTAGTGGTATCATTCAGCCAAAGTTGAGTGTCAGGCTCGGGCTTTCTCCTTTTGACCCGGGAAATGTGGTTAGGAATGGTCACGAGGGAGGAACTGAACAGAGAAAAAAGCTCCTCTGACGATAACAGAGAAGGGGATGCTCTAATCGACCAAGCAAAAGGGGAAGCAGCAAAAGTAACTGACAACTAAGAGCTCAGCTTACGGTTAAGGAAAGGAAACATGGTATGAAACACAACTGCCCTGTGGTGAGATAAGAGTATGACCTATTTCATGTATCGGGCCATTAACACAAGTTTGAATGATTTAGGTCGATTGATAAACGGAACAATTTCGAAAGACGGAAGAGATGACCATCATGAAGTCAACAAAAAATAAATTCTGCTACATACATTGTTTGCTACATAAACTGAACTGTGTTGCGTTGGAGTTTGATCATCATCAGTGATGTGGCGGAGGCTCATTTGTTGGCACAAATCTGTGACAAAATCTGCAACGGAATAATTGTGTTGTTTATCTAAATCCATAGAAGCCTCTTTTACTTGTCCTTGACTGCTTGGTCAGTTATGCACTTCTAGTTGCTCCCACATCCACTGTGTTCAAGTTCAGGCTGCTATGGCAACATTTTAGATGTCTTCAATGCAAGTTCAATGATGAAAACTTTCAGTTTACCACAGTGAAATGTGCTCTTAGTGCCAGAAGGGGGCACATTTAGCAAAGCATCAACCTAACACATATCATCTAGAAATAACTGGTTTACCTGGACAGAGAGTAGTAAATTACACAAATAATTAGGAAAAAAAGTTTTATTAAAAAAGTATGGGTCCTGATGAAACAAACCAATGTTGTTCCTTACAATCACACAGACCGAGGAGCTTTTGCAGACAAACATTTGCATTGCTGAACACAGTGGAATAACAACCCTTCAAACAGTTAGTGAAAATATTAAAGAGAACATGACCGCATACTTCTTGTCAAACAGACAGACTCTTGATTTGACATAATGGTGATTTGAAGTCCAAAGAAAATATACACAAAATAATTTAAATACAAATTCAAAAATTATTTCATTTTATCTTCAACTGAAAAAATTGAGGTTTGTCTCATTCAGGAAAATTCTGCATGACTGAAAGAACATTTACATTTCAACATGTACATTATCTTTCAATGAACAAGTCTTCTTCAGAAAAGAAATAAACATACGCCACAAAGTACAAATGAAACAGCATGTTTGTATGTGTACATACTGTATGTGGAAAAGTTACAATAACTTTCAAAAACAATTATTCATTATAAGGTTGTCTAATGATTGTTTCATTAGACAACTGCCAGTCATTTAGATGTCTTTCAGTAGCAAATCTTCGTTTTCTCAGAAACCTATTTTTACATTAGTTTAATTTGGCTAAAAATATCAACTTCAAAACAAACTGACAACTGTACTTTAAATTACCACAAATTCCAATTAGCATTAAGTGTCTGAGAAAAAACACAACCCATAATACTTAGACAAAGAGGACAAAAGTTTTCCTCTCAAAAATCAAGTGCATGGTCATTCAACATGAAAATAAACACCCTAAAGCCTAACATGTGATCTTTACATGAGAAGCAAAACAAGCTAACTGTAAACTGTTTTTACACATCTTACACGTCCAAAATGTACAACTTTTTGTAATGTAATGTTCAACATACACACACACACAATAATCAAACATCTGTGCTCTTAATCTCTAATAGAAGAATTTCAAAATATACATATTCAAAACACACAACCGAACACAAGAAACTGGAAATACAATTCAGAAAAACAAGTGCAAAATCAATGCAATTTAATGTGTAGATGTTTGACTACAAGTTACAAGCAAAGTCCTGTATAAATTAGTTCACAGCTCAATTAGAAGTAAAACGTCTATCTGAATCTTGGTGCATTTCTTATGCAAACATCATGTAAATTTGAACTTGAAGTTTTATAGATTGGAAATATTAATTATTTTTATATTGCACTTGACTCGAAGGAGTTTTGCCCCTTACAAACTAGCCTGTGAATAGGATATCACAGAAAATGAAATGGTTTGGTGAAAGAGAACCATTTCTGTAGTGGATGATTGTGACATGTGCCACTTTGGTATGAGATATAAATGACCATAATATTAAAAATGTTGACTGTAAACTGTATAACAAAATAACATAACAGGAGAGTTTGACACACCACTCTTTCCCAGCTGAATATACATAGAAAGTAAGTGGCAAACACCAGTGCTGTGAAATTATGAGACTACAAAAAGGGGAAATCTGTACAAATTTCAAAAATGCAAAACTAACTATACACCACGGACAAAACATGCTGCTTAATGTTGTCCCATGTTTGGCTATTGTAGAGAACCAGAAATGTTATTCAGTTGGGAGAAGTAATGCTCTCATCACAATCAGCATAAGTAGGTAAGACATGACCGTCTGTGTCCAGGCAGCATAGAATAAACAGTACATGTTTATTGCACATTTCACAGAATGGTTTTTAAAAAACCATCAAGCATCAGTGCACGACTTCAATCAATTACACATGCACCTGTGCTCATGTAAGAGGAGCAGTGACAAGACAAAACAAGCCCAGGTCAAAAAAGCCCTGAATCACAAGTTCAAAAAGGCGTAATATTTCATTTCGCCACACAGTTCTCTCATAACTCTAATCAAATGGGAGGTACGCTGTTGAAGATCTGTTAGCTAACATCTGTATTTTCACTAAGCACCAGTAAACAATAAGTAACTGCCAGAAAGGATGTTTTCTGGCATTGCTGAGTGACCTCCAAGTCTACAGACATGACAGGGCTGTCAAGGGCCAGAGGCCAACTCATTCTGTGCAGGTTACACGAGAACAGCAGCAGCAGACCCAGTTCATGTCCAGTTGTGGTACATGTAGAGGCAGGCGAAGAACAGGTTGGTAGTCAGGCTCATTAACAAAAGCCCTGGCCAGATGAGACGCTTCACGAAACCTGGAGACGTCAGAGAAAGCAAATTAGTTTAACGAGAATTATCATTATTATTATTATTATCATCAATGTAGCATGAATGTTTTGTATTTTGTTTACATGTTTTACGGTTTGGTTACTGTCAGCCAATTTTCCTTCAGAACTGATACAGCTGTCAGCTAGTTTAAATGTAGGTACATGTTGATAAGACCATGACAATGTAATTTGAGACCAGTGTATTTCAAATACAGATTGCCTAAGACTACAAAATAGGGAAGCACTGATATGGACCTTAAAAAGCAGGTCATATCAGCCAAACATCACCAATCCAAATCAAAGACACCTTTCTGTTTCACTCTCTACTCATTTAGGGTGGTAAGCTAACATGCGTGAAGCTACCACTAATACTTTGCCACATCCTGCATGGAAGTGTTCAATGTTAAAGAAGGAAGTACATTATTATTTCATTAGAAGCATGATGAAAATGTCCCTTTTCAAAAATCTGTTTATTTCATCATAGTATTTTCTTCCCCAATGATTCTTTTATTTGACGTCACATTTTATTTCATTATGTCTTCTCATTTTGTCACTGTTTAATTCATGTCACTTTTCATGACAATGGTGTTACCACCGCCCCCCTCAGCTTTCAGCCAATCAAAATTATTATTATTGTTTTTAAACCTGTTTTCGCTTTCTCATTATGGGGTATTGAGTGTATATTGATGACTGAAAAATGTGAACAAAGTAAAGGGGTCTGAATATTTTCTGAACCCACTGCATCAGCATTAATTTGAGCTTATTACTGTGTAAAATCTTTCCATCTTTCCAGCGGTTGTATGCCTCCGCCAACCAGTCAAGTTGCATCCATGTTTGTCCAGACTCAGTGTTTCCCATTAATTACCCAGAATGTGGCGACCCAAAATACAAAGTTCTTCAGAGATTTGACCTCTTAATTTTGCTCTGAAAATGCAACACATTGATGTATATAACTCTTGTTTTCTTCTGGCATTTCTGATGGTGAAACTGACTCACTCACAGGATCACGATTAGCTAGGTGTGCTCCGATACGTCATTTGCAGTCATGTGATTCTGATGACACTAAAAATGCCTATGCTGCGTAGCACTGAGAGCCGTCTCCTGAAGGATCCCAAGCGAGCGGATGCCAACAAGACAAATGCAGAAGCTCACTGGAGTAAAAGCCGCACGAGAAGTCAATCAGGAGACCGCCCATGAAGAAGGCTGGTACATTCCCCATCATCTTGTCAGCCACAACGGGAAGAATCGCCTGGTCTTTAACTGCTCTCACCAATACCTCAGGGAGACTTTGAACCAGTACCTGCTACGTGGTCCTACCCTCGGTGCCTCGTTGCTAGGAGTCTTGGTGAGATTTCGAGAACATCACATAGCAGCATACGCCATGTTGTTGACCACAGCCTGTGGCTAGCACAAGATAAGTCCAACCCTCTGGCATCAACACTCAGCCTTAGCTGGAATTGGGAAACAGACTCCTTCAGCTACAAACACACACCTGGCTGCACTCCCAGTCTTGCCGCTACAAAGTTTTCATGGGGGCTAGAGTAGCTGAGATACAGGAGTTAACAGAAAATTGCACCTGGCGCTATGTAGACTGGGAATAATCCTGCGGATGATCTTACTAGAGGGAAGACCCTGGAAGCCCCTATAGATCCAAACCGATGGTCAGAAGGACCGCTCTTCCTTCTCCAACACCCAGTCACTTAGCCAGAGAGGCCCAACACAGAACCACCTGAGGACACAGCAGAGCTCCAAAAGACCACCTTCTGTGGGGTAGCAGTCACCTCACCGATCTCTCAGCCTGGATGACAAGGCATACAACACCTGACAGGAGCTCATGGCTGCCATTGCGCAAGAATTCCATGGACAGACCATCTCCAGTTCTCCGCCTAATGCTGAAGAATTTCATAAGGCAGAGATGATCATTCTTAAGCAAGCCCAACAACAGTCTTTTCCAGAGAACCACAAACTCCTTGCAGCAGGGAAACCCGTCTCATCTGGGAGTCGCCTACTTACTTTAGCTCCTGAAATGGACAAGTCCACGAACCTCATAAGAGTGGGTGGTCGGCTCAGACGCTCAGAAGGTCTAGATGACTCGACATTGCACCCTGTTGTCCTGGATGACTCACACCCAGTTACACATTTGCTCAATTGCAATTTGTAGACACCAGCGTGCATATGCCGAATATGCTTATCACTCTCATACTCCCGTTCCCTATGTATAGATGGGTTATGTGACTCGCTAGCATTTTTTTCATTGTGTGGTAAAAAAGAGGGAGTGCTCAAGTTCAGGAGTGATTAATCCTTATTTTCCTCCTGTGTGGTCCGGTTTGTGATGTTCAAGTATTGAGTCAATGACAAAGTAAGTGCCTGCTTCGTTATGTTTATATTTTGCAAATTTAACCACGTGTTTGTATGTGCCCAGCGTGAGGAGAAATATTATTAATATTGTCACGATGCTCATGTTGTAATTTACTAGTGGAAATATAAAATTTGTATTACGCTCCATGTACATACATTACAGTAGCACGTAAATGCTGTTAAGAGTTTAGTTAATAGCATCTTCATATGGGGAGGAAATGTCCGTTGTGGGTGGACGCCATTACGTTACACCCTCGTTTGACCTAAGGGTGGCGACATTGTACTGGTCAATGCATATGTAAAATTTGTTTATTTCTGAACAGTAATATTTTCATTTGCATGCATTTTGAGGTTACTGCTTTTGTTAAAGAATGATCATTGCAATGTTGATTGATACATTTGTTTAAATTAAGTAGTTAGATTTGGTACTATCTATATATACAGTATATAGGCATATATTAGTATAGTATATTCCTTTATGTCCTGTTGTTGTTAAGATGCCAGTGCCCAATAGTGATTTTATGTGTAATTCCAGACTGATAATGATGTAGTTCTGGGAAGAAATTAAATGTCCTCATCTTGATTCATGTGTTCTGACCGATACACCATCCTGTTTACTGCCATACCCTATATGAGCTAGCCCTATTTAATTACCTCACAAACACCTGTACTGTGCTAGTTATTGTTTAGTCACTGTGTCGTCCCAGTCAACATGTGTGTGAAATCTGTAATCGTCCAATCCATTCTTAAATTATGGCTAAAAAGCTACTTTGAAATCACAATGACCTTTGAGTCAAAAGTGTCACCTATTAAGTATCCGACCAACTGAAACATGGTAATTAATTCTTGAGTTATGGCCCCAAAAAAAGGCATAAAAATGTGAACCTATCCTTTAAAAACTGTACATCCGATTAGGATCACAATTTACAAGAAGTCCCAGGACCAAGACACTGTTATGGCATCCAGTTAGACAACAGGCATGAAACCAAAATTAAATGTGATTTCCGACCAATCGTAGACACAGCTTCACCTCCCTGCATTAAAATGAGACTGCTTACCTTTTGGAGGAGGGGTGCTTTCCAGCCCCTGTGTCGTAGTGCCAACCAGGCACGCGGAGGACTCTGAGGAGCTGCCTCGCTTCTCTTCCTCTTCAATCACACTGCCGTCCCTTAACAAAGAACTCAAATCTGCAAAGCAATGGAACTAGGTAAATTATGAAGCCATTGATAAAACCATCTAAAGATGAAGCCATTAATTAATGTGGAATCTCTCTTTACAGCCACTGTGTATTGAGAATGTTACTTATGTTACTTTGCCATCTGGTGGTAGCATCATGAATGACACTGAGGTAGACTGCAATGCATGTTGCTACAACCCACCCAACAACAAACATTTCACTTTTAACAGTTTCACCTCAGCTGTACTTACCATTTTGGCTTTGGAAGGGTGAGATGTCAGGTGAAAAGCAGCCGCTGTAAATGGAGGCTCGCTCTACAAGAAAATGTGACGGAGACACAGGTGGGGACATGAGTGTGGGCTCTGGCTCCGTTGAGAAAAGCCGGAGTTTTCGGCCGCTGATGTTGAGGCGAGCAGGGCTGATGAGTGGGCGCCGTTGTCTGGCAGAACCTGAACTGGATGTAACCGACCCAGCTACTGAAGGAGTTGGAGAGGGGCCCGGAGATGATGGGCGACTCCCAGACATCAGTGAAAAGTAGTCTGTGCCAAAAAAGGATCGAACGTCAATCAAGTGCTCTGAAAGGGTTAGGAATTGTTTAAGATATAGGGTTGAGTGGACATCACAAAATCACCAGGAGTTTTAATACCTGAGGGTGGGGAGTCTTTGTATTGTGAGGCTGGTCTACTTCCGCTAAACAGGTAACCAGAATCTGAAAATAGAAATACAATGTACAGTCACACCATTCACCACAACCATGAACCAGGACTTTAACCTGCATCAGTCAGTTGGACAGTTAGTGTCAGTGTCCAAAAAGCAAATTTTGCTCTGTGTCTGATAAAATTAAAAGTAAGCAACTTCAAGCTAAGACGTTCAACTAACAATCCTAAGTTAGTGATATGTGGTGGTGGTCCATCTGTCAAGTTATTTTGATGATTTTCTGCCCCCTAGAGGCAAAAACCTGACAAATGCAGCTGGGGCCAACAAATCACTTGGTCTATACAAAGGTCAGAATGGTGAAAAATGTTGATCACAATTTCTTAAAGCCTGAGGTGACATCTTCCCATATTTAGTTTGCTATCTGCAATTTCTAGTAAATTACCTAGTTTGTCCTCCAGACAGCACTTTTTTACTGTACAATTTTGTGTTTCTAAAAAAGCACCAAAGTATAAACCATACAGTGCATGTAACATTAATCCCTGCAAAGAAACACCAATCCTTCAAACATATCTTTCACATGTTTGGAATCAGTGGCATAACCCAATTCTGTGCCAAGCAGCAGAAACTGAAAGCTACTGAATCTTAACAATTATAAATCTTCTGTATGCAATGAACATCGCAAGAAGCAACTCAAGATCAAACATGTCTGAGCAGCTATGGGAAGTCATGCAACAAGAACTGTAGGCAGAAGTGGGCTGAATATTCCCACAAGCCCCAGCTGAAGGGAGTGTCCAGCTACATGAAAAAGATACCGTGTCAATTATCTTCAGTGAGTTTTAGTTATTTAGTTATCAGATCACAAAATGATGACTGAATGAATAAATCTAATCTAACAAATCATCTTCAGCCTATGCCAAAAGGCATAGAAGGATCTGCCAGTACCAGATGATTCATTGTTTTTATGCCTGTCAACTCAAACTGAAAATAAATCATTTTAATGTTACCTGTCCTGTTGAGGGAGGGGATGGTGCCAAGGCAGAGGGCTCTGCTGAGGCGCCCAGGCAGAGAGGAGGGGGAGGCCTTGCGCTCGCGAGGGCTCTGTTGGCGGTTGATGAGCTTGGAGAGGTTGGGGGGCGGCATGGGGACGAAGGAGTCTGCCAGGTCAGGAGAGAGCAAGTGAGGCTGGCTGCTGAAGGGGGGGACTGCAAGGTATCTGCAACACAAGAGCAACGCAACGGTCTACTACTTGAAAATCAAAATTACAACAAAACAGTCAAAAGGTTTTAATACTCCAGAAAAAGCATAATATACTTTACAGAGAATGGGTGCTGCAAGGAGACAGAATTTTCAACTTGTGATTTTATGTGCAAAGAAAGAAGTCTTAAAATGTGACTTATCTGTTCCACGTCAATGTCAATATACAACATTATTGACATCAAAATATATACTTTGAATTGCAAAAGGTACAAGAAGTGCCTGAAATCAGATCAGCGCACAAACTTTGTACCACACAGCTCTCATATTTAATGCCAGCACTTCATTAATGGCAGCAGCTATGACAAGGCTGTCACTGCAGCTGTCGGACAACAGGCAGCAGCTGAAAGTGCCTACAGGACAAAAGCTCCAGGAGAAATGCTGCCCAGTAACGCAGCTCATCTCACTCACATTTCCACAACACACAGTCAACTGCCCATACATGTTATGTGTCAAAGTAGTTTCTGTATAGTGGCAATGCTTTGTCTTTCTAGAAAAACAATTCACAGGAATCCTGGCCAACATTAAGCTAACATTTTATTTTAAATCCTATGCTGTGTAATAACACTTCTATCTAAAAAAAAAAACGGTAGAGAAACCAGTGGACAAGACTGTGTGTTTGTGTTGAAAACAAACAGAGGAGGCATATCCTTTCACCAGTTGTTTATTACATTCCATGTACAGCAAGCAAGTCTTCATACTGGAGCTTGATATGACAAGCAAGACACCCTATTTCAGCATTCAAGCACCCAAAACACAGTACGTTTCATTGGGTATGTTGCAGGAAACCTTTCAGCATGGACGGACCTCCATTTCTGAGGCTGCTACAGAATATACAAACACACAGTAACTGATCAAATTGAGATATATTACATTAGCTTATTTATTCTACAGTTTGGTATAGCAAATTATTGCTTAAATTGTGTAAAAAGTACCAAGATTTGGCACAATAACCTTTCCTTTTTAAGTATTGAGTCCTTCAGTCTTTCTGCAACACACACATTACTAAAACATTTAGATATAACACAATCACATTTGTTAGCTACATACTGGATATCCATAGAAACACAGTGCGGTAAAAACATTAACATTCTCGGCTGCATTAGTAAAAAGGTAGTTTTCTAGCTATCGCTGTTAAAAACACCACAAAATACGTTTGTGGTAACAGTGTAATGCTGTAGTTGCATATGGCAGCTGAAACTCATGATTAACATACAAGTTTGAATGTAGTGCTTCTCGAGCTAAGTGTTTGACACAAATGAAGGTTAACAGTCATACAGCTTATCAGAAAGATACAGGAATTCTCTAAAAACCACACAGAAACAGCCATATACTCAGGCTAGATATTATGCATTTATCATAGCATAACACACATGCATACTGGAGGTTTATAGCCAACACAAACCTTTTAGCACAGCATGTAAAGCTCTGGCAAAGATAATACATTTTAAGATGTACCTTACATATGCAAACAAAAGGGTAAAAATATACCATTACTGAAATAATGATATTTTCCCTTTACTTTGAGAACGCACACACAACGAGGTGCAGACTAGTGTGATCTTCAATCAATCAATCAAAATGAAAACATGTCTCACAACTCTTCTCCAGTACACCATGCTTGATTCGTATACATACATTTTCAGCATGTAATAAAGCATGGTGAGTTGTGCGACGTGCTCCAAGTTTGATGAAATATCATCTTTGTCAAGAGTTTAAGATGCAGTTTGTCACATGATGAAGTTTATGAAAGGTAAAAAAAGGAAGAGCCTCTAGGTAATTACTGATAGATGCTATAGCTTGAGGAATCATACTGGTTCATAGCACTCTATAGCATTGCAATACTTGCATTTGATTTATTTCAGAGGCAGAAAAATAAAATCACAGCTTCAAAACTTGGTTATTACTCTGCATGCGCAGAGTCAATACTTTCCTCATAATCCACAAACAGCAAATTGAATATTTTACATTTGGCGACACTTTTGTTGCCAAAATTCACAATTTAAAAGCTTTGAAACTACTGGTTCGAGAACATAACGCTACAGGACAGCACAAAATGCAATTTAAACCTCACAGTTACAGTACAGTACTCTACCCACCAATTACAATCTATACACACTCTCTACAGCTATTAGTTTCTAATACCTTTTCGCATTACTGTCAAATAAACACTCCCTTCACTATATTCCACAAGTAAAAACAAATGGGTTAACAAAAATATATTTGCAAGAGGTGAAATGTTAGCACATGTAACATCCATCAGTGTTAGAATGTTGGCAAAGGAAAGTTCAGTATTACTGAAGTGGTCAAGTGCAGCAATAGGTAAGTGCAACAGAAATCTAATATTTTTAGCTGCAAATGGAATGTAATGCAACATTTTTAACTATCGCATTTTTTTTTATTCCAATAGAGTATGAAAAAGATGACGGTCCAACATCTCACTTGAAACTATCAAAATCTGGATGTAACCGTAATACTGGAAGTGCAGTATTTCTAATACTGCTGAGTTTTTGGTGGCGCAACAAAAAAAAACAACAACAAAAAACTACATCCGAGTCTTATTACTTACTCTCAACAAAGTACTTGCTTAAAGTTTTACATTACACTTGAAAGATTTTCTGCCAATGACCATATTCAGGTACAGAGATGAGCACTTCATAATGTTTGTGTTTTAAAGCACTGATACAAAAAGGCCGCAAGAAACTACTACTTAGACATGATTACCTCAAGCAAATAAGTACCTGCCAGGTAGTCAATATTTTTAAGCATCAGCTTTCGGCACAACAGAGAGTAACAAAAACTTTTTTTTTTTTTTTTAAAGTGCTGTATACAAAAGTATAATTACAGGGATTATGTCTTACAATGAAGGTCATGCATCATTTCGAGGCAAAGGAAAAAACTGAAGCAAAATCCAAGTGGAAATCACAAGAGTACAAAACCACAACAATGGGGACGGGAGAAGAGCAGCTAACAGCAAGACCTTTGAACTACAGAATTTGGGGAAAACCATCGATGAACTAGTGGCTGCTTTTCTCCGGCAGCTAAATGTTTAATGATTTTCAAATAGCAACAAGAACATGAACCACTTTTAACATTTCCATCATTAAAAAAAAAAAAAAAGAAGGAAAAAAGGCGACCGTTACAGCTGCTGTTCAAGACACAGAATTTGTAAACTTGTAAGGACGAAAACGCAATAGCCGCCACTTCACTACAAACATAACTGCATATATCACACATGGAAAAACCTTCCAGCTCTGACTTGCAAACTGATCAGTTGTTTCAGCACTGATGTTGTGTTCCTTAGAGAGTCCTTACAGACATCGGTAATAAATAAATAGTGTCGTCAAAAGGACTCGTGATGGACACACAGGTCCAAGGTTATTCTTTGTTCAGAAATTGTCGACGATAGCAATACACGAGCGATGTGACTGTTCAAAAGCCACATCTTGAGTATGGCTTGCAGTGTTTTCACAAATAGTAAGAAAAAGTATTTCAGGCAACGAGCTGTTGGTAACTATTTTCATCCTACAGCTACAGTGTTAAAAAAATGAGTACATTCAAAATGCTTTTAAACATTCTAGTAAAGAGGAAGATTACATAGTTTAGTACTAGTTGGGTACTTGAATGTTAAATTCACACTATATTGGTTTAAAAATGACATTTTTTTATTGTATTTTTCTTTTCACTCTCAAGGTCAGTCCATCACACAGTTGTTATAGTTAATATTGCATTAGCAATGCAATTAGTCATCAAGAAATTGTGGCACAATTTCCTACAAGATGCCTTCTGTATAGTGTACTTGAGAGTCTTCTTGAGAGTCATCTTCAGAGTCGGTAACTAATATTTTTTTTTAGTAATAGTAGTTAATAATGCCTTTTTAATTACATGATTCTTGAAAGATTTCCTAGTCAATTTCTCTCATGGAAACAGTCCAAAAATAAGAAATCTGACATTGAGTCAATGACAATTCTGTTACCAAACAGAGGGATCAAGCTGCTCATACGACACTATCTTATTCACGTGCATGTGTGCTCAAAGGTAAGGTTTTGATGTGAAGTAGCACTAGTCTTTTGTTCCTATCATGGGCCACACAATCCTATGCTTTACGTTTGCCATTCACATGTCATGACCTCATAGTCATCCGCACACGGCAGTAAAAAAAGGGGGGTTATGAGTAAAAAAATGGACATTGTATTTAAAAACAGCATGTTCCTTGTTCTGTTAATGAACAAGACAAAATAAAGGGAAATAACACTTTCAGATTATGTATTAATGTACTATGATCTGGTTCTAATGAACACAAACCTCTCAAGGAAAGAGGACTCTTTATAAAATCCCATGTTTCAAACACTATTTGAACATTACTGCTCAGATTCTGACCTTCGATATCTGGCTCTTCTTGGACCCAGTGGTTTGCGAGTTGCCACAGCAGCGGCAAAGCTGACTAGGCAACAGAGGGAGACCATACTGAGCCTGGCTGTGTCCATCCAGCCCAAGGCACCAGTCAAGTAGCTCTCAGTCAGGTGGAGGCACAGGATGAGGAACCACAGGACAGAGGCCACGGCATCAATTCTCCTCAACCTGAAAAAAATAAAAATAAAATTAATGAAATAAAATCAGCAACACATGAGCTTCCAGAGTTAGTTTTTGGCTAAATTAAACTTGTCTGGGACAAACTTTCCAAGGGATACTAAAGAGGCAGTGACTGCTTACCTCACAGGTCCTGCAAAGAAGATAGCAGTGAGACAAGTCAACAGGCCAACAGAGACTACCGCCAGCTGGTTGTCCCTTCCATGCTGCCACACCAGCTTGACATTTTCTATGGCCTTGTCTGGGAGCAGCTCCAGCAGACCCTGCCATACAGGCACGCCACCACTGCTTTCGTTGTTGGGGGTGGATTCATTGGAGGGTTTAGGCTTTGGAGGAACGACCCCACCACTTAATGTCTGAGGGCCACTAGGTGAAGTAGTGTGGTCCGGCCATTCACTCAAAGATGCAGCAACTAGGAAAGCACATATCAGGAAGGCGAGGGCCCGTAACAGTATGACCCCCGTGGGAGAAGAGGCAGAATAGGAGCTCTGAAGGAGAAAGAACATATTTTCATTGTGAATATTGGGTGACATTTTGACATGGAGGGTAAACAGATTCATGATTTCACTTTAACTAAAGTCTACACCAGGGGTGTGAAAGCCAATTAAATTAAACCATCTGAAAACACATCCCTTTTTGCACTAAAACTCAGAGGTATAATGAGGACTTAAATTGGCAATGTGTCAAACAACAGTATGTATTTAGGATTGTAGCTATTATTGGTGTGTGGGGAAGAAAATCACAACCCTTGGCACTCCATACATGACTTGATTCTTTAAGCATGTAATATTAAGATCACCAAACCGTCCCTAAAGAAACAAGTCCAATCCAAATAGTTTTAATATCCTTTCTTTAAGTTATAGAGTTTCACTAAACCTGATCAGTGGTGCTGTATAACTGGTGTTACAAAGCTGGTTGACAACTGTGTTAACCTCTGGCTTATCAGTTCAGCTTTGGGCAGGTGCACATAAAAGAGGTGACATTTGTGATCACAAACCAAGCTAATGCAATATAAACAGATGAGATCAAAGGGGGGATATTTAATATGAGACATGATGAAAGTGGCAATACCTGTGAACAAAATACTGTACTTTATTGTCGTGGCATAAAGTCATATTCAGTAAGATAAAAACAATGTGAGGATATATTTTCTGATGAAATGCTACAGTGGGCATGCCTTTTCGTCAGCATATGGTTACTCATCAAGCCTTACTGTGTTTCATGTAAATTCATTCATTCACATATTCACACACTTTGCTTGTCAGGTGTCTGCAGTTTTGGACTTTGGATTGCACTGACCTTTACGAAGCTCTTGTCTGACTCTCGGCTGCGCCGCAGCTGATGGTTTAGGAGCACTGTTCGAAGTTGACGGTTTTGATATTTGATGTAGTACTCCACTGCTGTCTGACACGGCCTGCATAACTTATAGGTCTGCTCCAGGTGGTGCTTGTAGGCTTCAATTTCCTCATCGTAGTTCTCCTAAAAAAGAAACAAAAAATCAATGTATTAATTACATCGATAAAGACTGTGTAGTGAATAGAAATGAGCAGCGCACATACATCATCCCTCGGGATAAATGAGGCCAATTGCTTGATCTTTGTAGATTGGTTGTTATTGCACTTCCTGCATAGCAGCATCTGACAGTTGACCCACTGCAGTGTCTTGGGTGTCTCAGATGAGGGAAGGCTACCAGATACTCCATGGTTCAGATGCTCCATATACTGAGCTGGGATGGGTTTGTTGTAATCTCCATTCTGAAAACCAGACCGATCAACAAAAAGAAGAATATAAAAAACACACAGCTTACACCACTGGCAAAAAGAAAAAAAAGTTTTAATTCTGTGAAGTTTACCGAGATGCCAAGAATATTATTCACAGGTGTTGTGTGTTTTTGAAACTTACCTCCTGGAAGCCATTGTACTGGTCACAGTTGGGGCAGTCCCAGCAGTTCCTGTTCCCATAGGGCACCACTGTGTTCTGATTACAGAACCAGCAGTTCACATTTGCATGGGTCGGCTTCTTTCTGTAAGCAAGACGTGGATACATGATTACATGATACAACATTAATACTATTAATCAAACCTGCTGGTGCATTTCAGGAGGTACAAATGTTTCCCACAGTGGGATCCACTAACCACCCCACCAACCCAATTATCCCTGTTGTATTAAGGAGGCACTCTGTGTCTTATATTCTAGTAAGAGTAAGTAGAGGATCTAAGTTCATGTCAGTCTGGTTGGAGGTGCACCAAATCCTTGACGTGCAAAAGTTTGGGAAGCCCTGTTGTTTTGGTAGCGCTTAACTGTCACGTTGAGTCAATATTGTATGAAATGTAATAATAAATAAACTTTAAAAAAAATAAAATAATGTGCATTGAAATAGTGAAAGTCACTATCTTAACGTTGTTGTCACAACTATCCGACTAACGTTAACGTTATAGCATTAAAGTTAGTTAGCACCCAGGCTAGCAAAGTGCTCGGGCTATCGTAGATAAATAGACCACTGTTAGAATATATATTCATATTTATAAATTATTTCTTGAATGTCACAATTTTGAACCACCAATGCAAACGTTAAACACTGTTTCCTAACTTGTATTAAGGTTAACGTGGATCTAGCTAAAAGCATACGAAGCGGTGCAAAACCTTGAAGTTACCTGGTAGCAATTCTGTATATCAGCGCTCCACCGGCGACAAACGCCGTAGCTCCGACTCCACTGTACATTAACTGAGGATATTCCAACAGAAGCTGGTTAAACGCCTCCATTTCCACTGAAATTAGCAGTAAGGAAGCTAACAAAACATAAAAATGTAGTGTTCTACTGGTAACGCAAAACACGGCGCGATAGCGCACGCGGCAAGCAATCCCCTTTTGTTCACGCCCATGAAACGGAAACGGAACGTGCGTAACAGCCTGGACGCGTTCCAATATTTTTAATTCATTCTTTCTTGTCGACTGTACCATTCACTAAAACAACACATGATAAAACTATCACGTAAACCTAAAAATGTAGTCACAATTTGAATATTTTGGGTGTTAGTGCTTATCAACATTGAAATCAATCACACTTTGGTTTGATTCTAAACAGCACGTAGTGTAGAAGACGGGGAGTGTGATAGTGTTGGAATGTGGGAGGGGACCATTTCTGTCTTCCTTTTCCTCTCATGGTTTAAACCCCTGATACCACTCATAGACATACTACTGCACATCACGAATCTTTAAAAATATTACATTAATCGGTCACTTCGTATGCTGTCAAGAATAATTACCTTCTGAAACATTAGTTACTGGTTTAACTGCGTCATATCACCTGTTATTTCAAGTTCTTTATTGTCATATGCACAACAATTACAGCGTAGCAATCATTGGCAATTTTTTATTTATAGTTCATAACAATGAACAACTCATAACAATTTATAAAAAGAAAGTCGCGCAGGTAAAAGAGAATCTAAGACACAAAGTAGTCCTGAAGTTAAAATATAAGAATAGAATAGAATGGAATATATAGGATATCCTTTAGAATAAAATATAATACTGTGACAGGGAGGTGTAGCTACAGTAGTGATAAATTGAATAAACTGTAATGTTATGGACAGGTAAGAACAAGATTTTAGACAGGCAGTACACTCAAAAAAACTAAATATATATACTGCGATGGTTACACAGCTTTAAACAGGTAGCATAAATAAATAATAAATAGCCTATATATACACATACATACTGTGATGTAGGCAGTGCAGATATAATAGTAATAAACGAAGATGTAAACAGTAACTAAGTGATAGTAGTATAAAGTAAAGTGACATCGGTCAATAAGGTGCAAGTAGGACATTATGTCAAATATCAAATGTCATGGCAAAAATAAGTGATTTATATTACTAACACTATCCTACTCAGTTTTCGAGGAAAGTTCTTTTAATCATTTCAACAAAGCTAATATCCCAAGCTTTGCATCATTAATAGAGAATCATCATTATTTATGATATAAATAAAAAAATATTATTATTACAACATTTTCAGCCATGATACATAGCAGAGGAATAACTCAATAAATGAGATTATTTGATGCAAAAATAACATTTTATTTTAACAAACACGATGTATTTTACATCAAGTAAACATTCATAATCGAATAAGAAAACTGATCAGTGCGTCAGTATCACCAACTGTTGCATAGCAGCTCGGAGAATGGGATGAAACCAGGGTAAATAAATAAATAACATAGTCACATATGTATTGGCCTATATTGAAAAAGAATAGAAATATTAAAATAATAAAAATGTTTAAAAAAAAAACAAAAAAAAAACGTTTAAGTTTATTCGGTTGCAATATAATTATCCAACAAAAGAGGCATAAACTAACCTCATATTTAAATCAGCTGTCTTCCTGCAGTTCACACTTGATCGGTGCTATTCCTGAAGCAAAATGCAATGAGTAGCTACTGACAATAAGCTTTTGAAAAAGTTAACCAATTGCCTATTTAACCTTAGTCAACAACAATATTATCAAAATACTAAACAATTAGCCTAACTTTACCTGACAAACGAATGACAGCAGAACTGAAATGGTGAAATAGATGAACTTTGAGTTCGTGAACTGGCTGTCAATAGCTCGAACATCTCAAACCCCTACAGTTCAAATGGGAGAGGAAGCGGCGCATCCGACTGCCTTGCATAGGAGGTGAACTGCTGGTAATTGCATGCCACTGACACGGTGCCTCCGTCGGGGCTCATCGGCTGGGTCACTCCGCCGTAGGGACACCCGTTGTGGGGGACCAGCACGGGCGGGTGGCGGTGGTAGGCGCCGTAGGCAGAGTGGTGGAAGTAGGGTGGCGGGCAGTAGGAGCTCACCGGGCCGCCGGGGGACACGCTGCGGTTGTGCCCAGTGATGACCTGAGGTGTCGGGTATCCGGTCGGCTGGGGCGAGCTGGGCTGGCACAGACCCCAGGAGCTGCTCACATAAGGCTGCAGGTAGAGCGGCTCGGGATAGTCCGCGGGGTTCCCGGTCAGGTAAGGCACGCTCGGGGGTCTGTAGGTTCTCCTCACCCTCCTCCGCCGCCGGTAGTTGCCCATCTCAAACATGTCCTCAAACGCGGGCTCCAGCATCCAATAATTGCCCTTCCTGTCCCCTCCGCTCTCTCTGGGCACCTTGACGAAACACTCATTGAGAGACAGATTGTGTCTTATGCTGTTTTGCCAACCTTTTTTATTCTTCTCATAGTAGGGGAACTTGGAGATGATGTAGTCGTATATTCCGGCCAGGGTTTGTCTCTTGTCTGGCCTGTCTTTGATGGCCATGGCGATGAGAGCCACGTATGAATACGGCGGCTTCTCGGGCTGGACGGTGTCCTCCGCACCTTTGGGCACAGGAGGGGGCGAGTTGGAGCTGATGTCCAAGAGCTGCACTCCCAGGTCTGCGGGGGGTTTCTCCTCTGCATCCATGGCTTTTAGGTGTCCGCTTGTGCGTCCTCCTGGTGGGCAAAAAAGGCTGCAATCTGCCGCTAAGCAAAGGCAGCGCTGCGGTGGTGTCCGCAGGTGCACACCCTCCTCCCACAGGTACAGAGCGCAGCAGTTATCGCCTTCTTTCATCTCGCCGGGTTTCTCACACTGTTCATGCCTCTGTGCGGGACTACTGTGCAGTCAGTTTAGGTTGAAACAGCGGTCACGAGACTGTGTTTTAACAGTAATCAAAATAGTCCCTCTTTGGAGCGAGGCGATCAAAGACGGTGCCCCTTTACATACATTGTGTTAAATGTGTAGAGTTGTTAATAATTGTGTACAGGTCATTTGCAACACGTTTGACCAATATAAAGTATTTTTTACTTTGACTGAAATGAACAAACCCCATCTTATATTGTAGGCTATGTGTGCATGTTTTAAGTTATTCTTTAAACTGTTTTTCTATGAGATGTTTGTCCCTAAAAGAATATGGATAAACTGACACACACACACACACACACACACACACAGCATTGATTTGTAGCCTACCTTTGGACACACAGCTGTTTTTTTCTCACAGCTTTACACAACTCAGAGGCACATGATAGTTGGGTATTTCCAGCTTGGTATGCCACAGGGCAGAGAAGTATTGAGGCTTGCAGGTATCAGAGCCCAGCATACCACCCACATACAGTGAGGCATGAACAGCAGGCCTGTCTGTCCGCTGAGGATGGTAGATAATGATCACCTCCTCTCACCAGACAGCCTGTCTCCCCTGAACTGATAGGGGAGCACAGATCTCAAAGAGAGAGCAACAAGTGGAAAAGCAACTACATCTCAGGCAAGGATTAGAGGGCATTTTGTGTTGCTGGAAGGATATTAATTGGAGTTACACCTTTCTTAAACTATTATTCAGAATCAAAGATAATGTCTTTTTTGAATAAAGTTCAGTACAATACAGAATTAAGGAGACCATGACTCTATCCAACCCTGTCTCCAAGTAGTCCATCATTATTAACTACATTTCTATGGAGAAATATTACTCAAACCCTCAGAAATGTATTGTAAACTCTATGATCCCGTGGTTTCTATGACATGAACATATCACGCTGACATGACAAAGAAATGCATATAAATGGAGCACTTTTCTGTGCAGTTTTCTGTTTGCTGAAATGGTGTAGTCATTAAACAACCCTGCCTCCTGCAAATTACATTTATATACCACTTATTTATTTTCCCAATTATTTTGTTAGATACAAGGTTGCATTCAACGGATTATAAGATTGATACAGCTGCTGTGAAGTGCTAGAACTATATGGTCAAACAGGATGGAAACAAGTCTAATTTTATGTGAAATACAAAGTAAGGTAAATATTATCAATTGATTAAAGTCAATGTAAGAACTCTATGCAAGGAAAGTTTCAGGCCACCCTGCACATTTTGCACATTCCTGCGTAAAACTGTACAGCTCTTTCATTTAAATAACTGTCATATTGTTTTTTCACATTTTATTGTCAATTTTATGTTTTATATTTATGCGTCTTGACTTGCAGTACTTGCTTTCATCATTTTTTATTTTTTCTACTTACTATGTTTATTGTTATGCATCAATATAACCAGGCAAATTCCTTGTATGTGAAAACCTACTTGGCAATAAACCTGATTCTGATTCACTGGAATCAAAATTGTTTGACAACGTAGCCTACAGCTTGCCTCGTGTGTGTCAATCAATTATGAAAATGGTATCGTCAATCAGAAGATCTTTTAGAAAATTCAAACTCAAAATCAAAGAGTTACTTTCCTGACTCTGAAGCAAATTATGCACACACACACTGGGCAGGAATGAATCCTCATAGACTCATATATCTGATCTGCTCTTTTTGAACTTCCCTCTCTGATTTCTCAGTTTTTTAATAACCAGTGAAAATGACAAAAGGAAACTGGACAGCCCACTGTCCTTTTTCCTCACAGAGAAAGCTAGATTTACCTCCCTGATGTCATACGAGCGAAGCGAGGCGCCAGGCTAAACACAATCTGTGTAGTTCAAGCTATCCGAGACTAAAGAAGAATGCAGCTAAACTGCCAAAAACAAAGATCATGAACACTGGGGTTGGACAACAGAACAAATGAAGAATTACAACCCACAGACATCCTCAAACAGCCATCAAGTCTGAACCAGAACAAAAACAATTGTTTCAAGGCTGTGTTCAAGACCTATAGCTGAACATCATGTTCAGAACATACAGAGTATTTAAAGTCTTTCTTTTTTATTTTCAATACAGTGCAATAGTTTTATAGATCTGATAAGCATCCTCTCTCTCTAGTCCCACATCAATTAAGGCCCTCAAAGCACATCTCTCAGACAGAGATACAAGGATAAATTTGTCCTTGATGTTCTCTGGTTAATTCTTTCTAAATAAGAGCTATAACAAACATACCACACCATTGCTATTTCCTGGGAGACTTGCCAAAATATAAGAGAAATATAACTTGACGATGTGTACTTGTGCTTGACTAACAAACAAAACAGTAATTTAAAAATATGCAAATGTTAGTAACTGGTCAAGGACTGTTAAAAGATATAAGAACTTGCAGCTCTGTTTTATATGCTGTTTATTGCAAAATATCTCTATGTTGTGTTATTGTGAATTAGCATGGTCAAATCAATCATAATGCCGTAAGTCAATTCAACAACCCTTAATGTAACGACTTTCCAATAAACCATCAATGTAAACGTGCAGTTAACAGAATAATAATCTTGTCAGTAACACAATAAAATGATCATGTAATAAAGGTTATATGCTATTGATAAAACATTTGATTTTCCTGTTAATCTGATAATGATTATTCTGTTATTGACAGTCACATTGACAGGAAAGTTGAGAGGTTTATATGTAACTATGATGATGAGTTTGTTAACTATATCGTGTAGGAGGAGAACTGGCTGAATATGTTTGTGTTGTGTAAGTGTTTTTTGTAGATCAGTGCACACTGATGACATTTAAAAAAAAAATTGTATTCTAGAGTTCAATTTGCTGCAAATATGTCTATAAAGTATGAAGTGTGCTTTTACTTGTAAAGTACTTGAAAGATTGCGACTTTTAGGAACTTCCCCGCAGTCATACCACAAATACCTTTTATGCACAGATGGCGACTACACAGCTGCACTAGTTCAGCACACCAACTCGTCTTAACAGATCAGGTGGCTCAACACCTTTGCTTGTCTTCTTCCTGCAGGCTGACGTGGGTGGAAAGGTTGAAGTGTGTGTGTGTGTGTGTGTGTGTGTGTGTGTGTGTGTGCTACAAGGCTCCAAATGGTCCCGTCCTGTTGAGGTTGAGGCAACAGGATACCCTGATGTTTGTAAGTGAGATGAGTGATGTCCAGCTGCAGACATGTTCTCAGCTCCTGGCTTTAAAATCTCACTACACAGATCACTGGAAGGATTACTGCCCTGCTAGCTCAATGCTTAAAGATTAAGTTGTTTATCAACCATGACACACTTTTATAAATCAATTTTGTGCCAATGCAAGAAAGTAATACCATCTCTTGAGAGAATTAGTTTGCGTTTGACTAATATTTTGTATTATTTTAGTTTAGTTACAGCAGACATTTTGCCTTCTCATAGCAGGAAAAGCAGTATTTATAATGACTCCATTGTACTCAGGTGTCCCAGTAAGCTGTGGCAGTGTGACAGTGAGCGAGCATGCACAATGCCAGGACACTGAAACTGAGGCAACTAAATGGCACTCATTGATTTAATTATTTACATCTGTGGTTTTCCTACTGTGGAAAGTGTTAAAATGTCTTCTGTAAAAAAGGCCTGTTACCTCACACTCTCAAAAAGTTTAGGGTAAATTATATTCTTCAAAGGTGGCAGGTTATAAGTGATTTCTGTGTGAAGATATCGTCAATACCTGTAATATTACAACAGAAATTCAGGTTTTGGTCTGGCTCCTCGAGTAAAAAGTTTCATGAGGAACTGAATAAAATCTATGAGCAGTAAATAAACACCTGTAGTTTGATTGCAGTGGGGCGAGCAGGTATGAAATCTGACTCACCAGGGCACCTGCAAAGCTGTGATCAGTGATAAAAGGAAATTACAGTATGTGTTGTGGCTTCTGTCTAAACACATGTGCATGTGGCAGACCACAGCCGTCTCCTTGACTTACAGTAGTCATTTTTGGGACAACTCCCAGACCTCTCTAATCCGTGGATTACAAGAAACCTGACTTCCCTCAGATAGTGACAGACCAAACAACATACTTGATCTGATGTGAAGGGCACATCAGACAGACAAAAAAAAAAGTTTTGAGGAACAAATGTTGTTTGCCACATTTCACGCGATCATCATCCTGAACATGATACTGGTTTAGAAAATGGCAGCATGTATGGACATTTCACAGGTGATAAATGTGATAATTTCTTTCACCTGTCTGACACTACTTGTTGGCTGAATTCCCGTGCTAGGTGCGGCTCTCGATCAGGTGATGAGATACTTGAGTTCCTTGGGTTCCACATGACGGCCTGTCAGCCAGCCCTGTGCTGGTCTGGCCCTGTAGCCCACATCTAAACCACTCCTAACTCCACCACATCTCTATTGCTTGCATAGGCTGCCTAAACTGAGGTTATCACACCAACAGAGACTCCCAACTCATATAAGACAATAAATGTTAGTGTACGTCAGATCTTTGTTCTTTGTTGTTTGAGTAATCCAGTGAATGACTCCGAACATATCCACAGCCTGATCTTTGATTGGCTTGTAAGAGTTTCTCTGAATGGGTCTCTTCTAATAGTCATGATCAATCATGGACTGATACTTGCCTTCATGGTGGAGACAAAATGTTTCAGTCTCAGGTTTAAAGGTAAAAACAACATTGTTACACTCTCCTGTCAATGAGCAAAATACGTTGTCTGCCAAGATAAAGTCAACAAGGATTCCTCAGTGACAGATTGCATTCTGACAGCTTCTTTGTTACAGGAATGATCATCATCCACACAGAGGTTAAACAACTCTAAACACCTCTAAACACCTCTGTCTATCATTTAATAGCCTCACAATGACACAGATGGTGTTTCATAATTTGCACTTTGCTGATGCTTTCATCTAAAGAAACCTTTCAGCCTCTTAATGACTAATTTACTGTTTGACTTCTCCTCACTCCAGATCAACCTGTTGCCACATGCGTGCCCCTTTTGTTTGAAACTATTATGCAAAGTTTTGCTACAGTATGCTTTTGCCTTTTTCAGACAGGCAGAACAGCTGGGCATACAGGCGCTGATCTCAGATAGCTGTGAGGTTTGTGACATCTCACTGACATCTAACTCAACTGAGCCTCTCTCAATTGGCATGAGTTTCGTGACTAAGGTCAGATCACATTTATATGATAAGGACACTGCCAAATACCAGCCTTGCCTGAATCATCACCTGCATGTTCCCACTTGAGAATATCCTTTATTTTTTACTTTGCACAGCAATCTTTTCAGCTCCCTCTCACACTTAGTTACTGTTACTGTTATTGCAATATTAAAAATAGATTGCAGACTACCTTTGTTAAAAGTAATTAGGATATAATTTCTCCTGCTTGGTCCAGTTCCCCAGTAGATAAAACATCTACTATTCAAAGGAAAAGGAGAGGTTGTACGCACATTGAAATTTTTCCAAAATGTTAGTTGATGCAATGTTTTAAGACTTCGTCAGGCAAACACCCATGTGAACAAAAGCAGGCTTTATATACGCAGACATAAGATGACATCTCCACATACAAGGAGATCATATGATACTAGATAACACCAATTATCCCCAAACGATTTACTAAACACATAATGTCCTAAAGAAAGTTCTGTGGTGATACACATATTTTTTACACCATTTTTAAATCTTTTTTGCAATATGCATTTTTTCAAAAAGAGAAAAATGGTCTACAGTCCTTTCTGTACCCAATTGGAGTTGGATGTGCACACTATCCACCTTCTTTGCTTTGAAAACCTCTGGTATTGTCATTTACTTACAGTGTGTATTCGGTAATTGTCCATTTATTGCTCTCCTATGCCATCTTGTGGAGGTGAATGGAAAGCACAACTATAATTCAGTTACAGCAGGTCTCTGTAACATGGAGGTGGAGGCTTAGTAAAGGCCACAATCGTAAGACCTTTCAACCCCAATCACAATGTTACAACATTTGATGAGTAATGCATGAAATAAAGATCATTAAATACTATAAATACGCATCCTAAAAATTACATTTCAAGTTTACCAATGACATAAGATAAGACAAGATTAGATAAGCCTTTATTTATCCACACGGGGGGAACTTCTGGTGTTGCAGCAGCATAAAGACAGAGAGGGACAAAGGTTTTTTACATTGTTGAACTGATTAATGAGGGATTATCAGAGATGTATTGGCTAAACAGGTACACATGTACTTGATTACTATGTAAAGATGGATACTAAAAGAGTATAGTTACACAAAATGATGTTCTTTTTTTTCTCCTGTAAATTGTGGCTAAAAACCTATTTTGAGGTCCTTGAATAATAGCCAAAAAAGTGTTAATCCAGGACATCATGAGCACAGTGAAGTTGACCTTTGACCTTTTGGGTTAAAAATGTCATCACTTCATTGTTGTATCCCATTAAACATTTGTGTGAAATGTTGTCATAATTAACGCATCAACTCTTGAGTTATGGACAAAAGCATGTTTATCAGGACCACAGTGTGAAGTCACAGTGACCTTGACCTTGACCTCTGACCACCAACTTCTAATCAATTCATTCTTGTGTTCAAGTGGACGTTAGTGCCACTCAAGGTTCCTCAAGGCGTTCCTGAGATATCGTGTTGGGACGGACGGATGGACAACCTGAAAACATAATGCCTCAGTCCACGGATATCACCGACATGGAGCCATAGAAATCAAATAAACAGTTTTTGTGTTAATACCAGATGGTTTATCAGATACAGAAGTTTAACATGCACATGCAGTAATTTCCTGCTTCAGTTGGACATTCTGGCAGCAGATGGCAGCAGACTGACACTCTTCAAGGATGTTGAATGAATGCATGGATCTCCTCACTTTTTGTAGAACCATATAACATTGAATGTGAGGATGTTCTGACACTACCATGCGTTTCCTATATCTGAAATCTAGTGCAAAATGCCTGTTGCAGTGAAATGCATTAAGTTTCTTCCTAACCACAGTACACACTATCTCCATCAAAACTGAAGAAAGATTACAACAGTAAACGAAAACATTCAGGAGCCAAACAATAATACTCATCATAATGCATGTTGTTATTTTGTTGGGTTTATCTTGTGGTATCATACCAGTGAATGCAGCACAGAATACATACTGTACATAAGGCAAATACATTTTCATGTTTTTCAACATGCTTTTATGCAGATAATACAGAAGGTTTATACCTCCTTAACCCCATGCCATGACCCCAGACATGAAAAACAAGGGCTACGGATGTAGGCTGGATGATCCTTTATGTATTGCTACACCGTGGGGTGTAACCCATGAATTTAAAGATCATCAAAACAAAGGGGCCTTCTTTTAACCCAAGCAAAAGTAGGAATAATGTTGTGCACATTACATGGATTCAGCACTAAAACAACTTCAATGCTTGAGAAATGTTTGGTGTTATGCCCCGCGGTGACTCCATACTTTAAATGCTCCTTGACTTGGTGAGAAGGTTGGTAAACAACATCCAGCCTTGGACCTAGTGACCCCTCAGATTCGCCATTCCGACACGTCTCGTTCCAGATAACTTTGAAGTCAAAGACAAAAAGAGGAAAATGTATCCCTGGGGTCTTTGGAATTCATGTGAGGAACCACAAAAACAACACTTCATCAGGGGCACCATTCAGAACGGTGATCAGCAATATATGGGGGAATTCAAATGAGAAGCATTGTGTGAGGGAAAAAGTCAAAGAGATTTGTCTCGTCCCTGGCCCCTTCCTCCTTTTTTATCATCCTCTCATGAGTGACTTTGATGTGGACAAGATGATTGAAAAACAATGCAGCGTGGCTCGATTTAATTCCAGTGGAGAATAGGTTAGTGGGATGAGTGGGTGGGAAGGGGAAGCGAGGGGGAGAATGCAGTTTCATAAGAGAGACACAAGAAAATCACATTTCAGTCAGTGTATCAATCTGCCAAGGAAAGGAGGGGAGGGTGGAGTAAAGAGGGGAGGGATGGGGGGGTGGGCGGGCGAGGAGGAGATACAGAGCAGGGCAGAGTGAGCGGGGTGTGAGAAAAGGAGCTCCAGTTGATCGTTCTTTAGAAAAGGCCCCCCACTCTCCTGCTGGGTCCTGCTCAGCTCTTGTCCTCCTGGTACAATGCTGGTGGAGCGGCTGCCCCCCCATCACCACCCCAGAACCTCCCATCACCATCCCAGAACCCCCCCTCCCAATATGCCCCCCAACTGCCCTCCATGTGCTGGAGCCGCACTGACAGCCTGGACCCCAGGCCTCAGCATATGGAGGCCAGACCAAGAGGCCTGATCTCCAATGTGCTCCACAGCTGGGGCTCTGCTGGAGTGGGCAGCAGAGCTTCATGCAGCCACATGCTCTCTGCTGACTGTCTTCACCCACAATGTCAAACTTGTTGATTGGTGTAGACAAGTCGAAAATTGGCAGACTTATAAGGTCAGTTCACCCATATTATGAAAAGAATAACATGTTTTCTCACTTACTCCTAGTGATGTCAGCCCATGCAGTGGATTTCTGCCACCTCCCCAATACAAGAGGTCTTTCTTTTACAGCAGACGTTTCAACTTGTCATAGCAGATCACTGGATGGATTACAGTCCTGGTCACTCATTGCTTTCAGTTACTTTAATATGACGTGTTGTTTCAGTTAAACCTGTACTAGATGCCCTTTTCACAGCACACATTTTGACTTGTCATAGCAGAAAAGGCAACGGTTCTTCGTTCAAGTGTCCCAGTAAGCCATGACCTGTAAACTACACCAGGGCCCTGAAACTGAAGAAGCTAAATGGAATTCAGCCATCATTCACGTTAACAATTACACCTGTGCTTTTCCCACTGTGACATGTCAAAATGTCCTCCGTGAGAAAGGCCCACGGAGGTAGATGGCATTTTGTTTGTGGTACTCAAAAAGTATATACAACAGCAACATCTCAAAATAACAAGCAGACGCAGAGGGATACAGTACAGTATGAGACGTCTGAAAATTAATGTAATGTCATGCTGAATCATCTTTTAAGTGAAAATTTAAGGAACATATTTGTAGTATTTGTGTTTAAGAAGTTAAATATGAACAAATGCATATCAAGTCCATATGGGCTTAACAGAGGCTTTCATGTCAACATCACGGATACACTGAAGCAACAGGACTGATCCGTAAACTGAGCTCCAGTAACTCTCTTATTTACACTTTATACAATCATCACCTAGACCCCATGAATCAAACTATGAACCAAGCACACTTGCACTTGTTGCAGCGAGAGCCTCAGTCTTGTGGCCCGTCCCCAACCCCTCAATTCTGACATGAACTAATGTTGACTCATGGCAGGAATATGTGGCCATTCTGATGCTAATGGCAGCTTTAACCACCTACTTAACCACATGGCCCTCGCTCTCTATACAGCTCCACTCAGCCTGATCCCAGTGTGTGAGGAGAGAGGGAGATGGATAGAGAGAGAGAGAGAGAGAGAGAGAGAGAGCGAGAGAGAGAGAGAAAAGGGAAAAGTGACAAGATGAGTATGCTAGGAGGAAGCACTTGTTAACTTTTACTGGGTCGCTATTCAGTACAGTAATGCAGTGTTTTATACAAATAAGCATGTTGATTCAGGCAAGCTAAAGCCACTTTTGTTTCTTGTTCTGCATCTTAAGGCTTTGTTTTTGTCACACACAGGACTGTGGTTAGGTTCAAGGCGATTAATGATTGGAGCGATTGTGCTCCTTACCTGTCTGGGTGGCTTTGGCTGTCTAGGCTTGTGTTGGTGGAGACAAGGGTCACCAGTTAGCAATATGACCCTTTAATACTGCAGGGATACTTGCTGCTTGGCCTGGCATGGCACAATACAGTGCTGGAGCAAGGACAGGTGGTCATTAAAACTGCTGTAATCCCCTCCATGAATAGCTCATGGGTAAGAGGACAGACAGAGAAAGCAAAGGACGGAGATATAGGGAGAGAAAGACAAAGAGAAAGAGACAGACAGGGCGACAGGGAAAGAGAGAGAGAGAGAGAGAGAGGTGAGGGTGGGGAGTGTTTGATGCTTGGACCATGGGGCTCTTTAGCACTGTCTGCGGGCCGTGCTTCAGAGCGGATGTGTTAACAGTTTCAGGCTCAATGGAGGGAGAAATCCCCACAAAGGGAGGTGTACAAATATTGTGGGAAATCCGTCCGCTCTTTAATATTTCATGAAGGCCCACAATCTATTCATGGGACTCCATTCCTTTGGAGGGGCCCACATTCAGGCTCACTCCGCAGGCTCAATGGGCAGCCCTTAATTGAGTGCCCGCTCATTCTTCATCTCCCTGGCAGATTGTTCCCCATGAAAGCCCCTGCCTCTTCATCCTCCTCTTCTTCTCCCTGAGAGTGGCCAAAGAAAAGGGGGCATGCCTTGCTGGTGGTGCTTGTGGGAGGGTGAATACGTAAGGGGTGGTTGGGGGGGTGATAGTTGTGGATCAAATATGATAATAGGGCAAGAGGGGATGGTAGTGTGCAGAGAGGTGGGGCTAGGGGGCTAATCCTTGGGGTGGGTGATGCAGAGAGGGCGAGAGGAGGGGGTTGCATTCCCCTAGATGGCAGGAGTGTGTGTGGTAGCGTGTCTGTGGGGAAAGGTTGTGTGTGTGTGTGTGTGTGTGTGTGGTGGGCAGGGCGTGGTTAATGCTGCTTGGCACAGAAAGGGCTAGTTTATGTGAATGTTCTTGACATTTTTGCCTCTATTGGATGAAAAGATTGGAAAAAGCAAGAGAGAAAGGAATGACATGTCAAGGTTAGATGCGAAGCACAAAACCAGAATATGTAGGTAAAGCACAACTTGACAAGATGAACAAAGTTTCTTAATGGAGGGCAACCAGTCAGGAACCAAGATCCATAGAATTCACACATAAGTGGGGTGAACACTGTACAAATGTACATCTGGCATTTGACAGCAACAGCCCAATTAGACACATGGGTGTTTGGCTACCTGGTTCCCCTGTGTGAGTCAAAACTTCTATAGTTTTAAAGGGGCACTCCACTGATTTTACACATGATGATCTTTTTACTTGTTAGGAGGAGCACTAGCCTGTGAAAACAGTTGCATAATGTTTCCCTTAGCTCAGGAAGAAAAAACCTTAAAACAAGCGGGCATTTAGGATGTAGGCTAGGTCTAATGAAAGATGCTATTGAGCTGTATTATGGGAAATGTAGGATCCATTGTTTTTGGAGATACCCATACTAGAGACTAACTGTATGTTCACACTGCGAGCGACAAAGCTACAAAATGGGCTAACTTAGCTAAATAGGACAGTACCTCAGCTAGCCATTGTGCATTTAAAAATGTATGCTACTCCCCTAATAGCTGACATCCTCTGCCAAGCTGCATTTTTTGTTAGGGCAGGATTTAATAGCACTTCCATTTCTTAGATAGTTCGGAACAGGAATTGTGGGGAAAAAAAAGGGGACTGGAAATGGTGAAACAAAAACATACGATTGGTTCACGCTTCACCGCGTCATCGGTGCGCCAAAAAAGTAGAGTCCAGCTCAACTTTTATTTGTAACGTGTTACAAGTGTCGTGTGTCAAGTTTGTAGCTTCATGTCACTGTCTTCCTTTGAAAATGTTGCTGTTGCTTTGTCACCGGCAGTCTGTACACAGCATGAAAGTCAGGACATCTTGGCCTCTGCTGCTTCGATTTTGACCATTGTTTTTTAACAATTGTCTTTTGTGACTCCCTCAACTTTATGGAAATGTAGTACCAAATCTCTGGAGTACCCCTTTAAGTGGACTGTTGTTGTCAATTTAATTAAAGAAAAATGCAAGAACAAAATGTGAGTGCTCACCCTCACCCCCACCTCCAGTGTTTGTGAATTCAGGTCTGATTTATCTGGCAAATACCTTGATCCCCGGGTAGTGGAGCTTTCAGCATCTAATTTCCTTCATTTCTGACATCTCATCACTCCAATGCATCCAACGGTCTTGGCACTACCTTCAGTCATGATAACAATGAAAGCAAGTTCACCCAAAAGTTTTTCACTAAATCATAGCCAGAACATTTGATTTGTTGCGTTTGATCTTCCATTGTGAAACACAAAGTGTAAGTTGAGTACGAGGAGGAGTAAATCCAATAAAACCCTCATGTGAAAGAGGGTGGTTTGGCTGTAACACAGAGAATCAGATCTCTGGTAGATCAAAAATCATGTCTGTGGATGTTATTCAGAATGTTTGGATGAAGATCTTGCAGATTAATGTTAAGACTTCATCATAAATGTACACCTCATGCCTGCACTGAGCGCTTCATCCGGCCTAAGGCTGCCTCAGTGTCCTGGCTCAAGGTGGACTGCCAGCTGGGAGAGTGACCTGGGGGCTCTGGCATAATCAGGGCTCCTGTGGCCCTCCAGCTGCAGCCCGGGCTCCTGATCCCTGATTAAAGGTCATCCTGCTCCTTCTAAGGGCCTGTAAGACCCAGGGAGCCTGGCTCGCTCCCAGTGACTCCCCTTCACCACTCCGATGTGTGTCCAACAGGCTTATGCTGGCTCATGAGGGACGGAGAGGACCTGCAGAGAGGAGTCCCAAAAAGAGAAAAATCCTCTACATCCACAACACACACACACAAACACTGGATGCATAATTTATCCCTGTGGTACCACGCCTGGTATCCAGCCCAAGCACCCCCTGGTGGAGTGTGGCAGAGCCATGCTAAATGGATTCTGCAGAGGAAGAGATTTAAAGCTTTCATGGTGCTCAGTGTTTTCCAGGCGGCTGCATCTCAGGGCTTTGATGGATTGTTCTCAGGTTCATTTCTGGATTTTCTGAGAGCGGTGCAGCGGTGACCTGGCTATGACTCAGTGCCGCCAGGGTTGAGTGGGATTTGTATAAACACGGGATTCAACTTTGTTTTAAAAGTGAATCTCCTGTGTGTATTTTTAAGGGTCCAGCCACACTTGTAGTTGTGGAGTTTTGACCCTTTAAGACTGCTTTCTTTTCTCCATGCAAGTATGGAGAAGGTGTAGTTGTGCCAGAACCAACACTCTACTGTACTTAGTTTTTATCAGAATAATGGCAAAATTAATCTTTCCTGTTTAATATACATAACTTCTTTAAACACGATTGAGTTCATCTTCAAAACATAGGCCGAAACATATTGTCTTCATGTGATATGTAAACAATAAACAGAAAGTATAATACAGTGAATTCAAGACTAAGTCTGGAACTTGTTGCCGTGCAAGAGCCTGGAACAAGAAAGGACCTTGGCTAAATCTTGTAATATGATTGTACTTTGCTTGTTAACCTAACAAGTGCGGATGATTAAATCCACTGACATAATCCCTGGCGGCCCATGGGCTCAGGAGGAAGTGGTTCAGGAACAGTCTAATCCAGCCATCTCCGGATATGCCGGACACTCTCACCATGCCGCTCCACTGGGCCTTTGTATCAGCAGGTATTAACACCACCAAGTGCCGCCCGAGACTGAGATGGGCACATGATTAGGGGAACTAGTGACCGGCGTGGCTGAAAGCTCTGGCAAGGGGGGAGTTGATGGCGGGTTTCATTCATCAACGCATAACTTTGCACAACTTCTATTTTCCACGACTGCATCTCAGAGTATATTAGAGCTGATCAAAGCAATACTATTTACTTCTTATTTCACTACATATCCCAATACCTGATTTTATTCATTTTACTTTTGAAAGACACCATGGATGCTCAGCCTTTTCATTAATTCCTCCAGCTTGTGAGTGGCTTGACCTACTGTAGCCCTGGTCTATAAATTAATTCTGCTAAGTGGCAGCACACAAGCCCCCGAATTATTTATACTTTTACTATTGGTCAGGGTGTCACTTAGATAAACACAGCGGAGGTTCATCTCATCTGATCCACAAAAAGCCAGAGTGTGCCGCTACCAATGGCTCAGCTGAACTTTGACCCTGATGGGTCACAGAGAGCATTTGTCCCTCGGTAATTGGACAGAAGGGCCCTTTCGCTCTTCATTTAACCTTTGGGGTCCAAATCTTTCTTCCCCAACTACCATAGAGCCCCTGGTCCTGACCCACTGTTTTCAGGCCTATCTTTCCTCCCCCATCACAGGCCTTTGAAAGCCGGAGAAAAGCTGGAGTGTGCTTGCCCTGTCAGAGACAATGGCAGAGTTAGTGACCCCTGACCCTGCAGGCTGAGGCTTTTCTTCCTGGATCAGGCACTGCCTTTCGCTACGGTAGGTTATTGCTCCACAGCTTGGCAACAGAAAGAGGGTAAACACTTGTTAAGATTCTTCTTCTCCAGGCTCACCCCCAACTTCTTTTCTCTCTCTCGGTCGCTCGGCTTATACTTTTTTCTCTTTTGGGGGGTTTGTGGGTCTGTTTAAGGATGGACAGGAGTAAAGGCAGGTCCCTTGTTTGAAATTCAGGCAGCAGCTTCATAATCCATCATTCAGGCAGCTCTTTGTCACAGGTCCAAAGGGGACAGGAGTCACAGTTGCTCTGAGCATGGAGGAAAATACACTAGCTGAAGTAATGTAAATGGTTTAGACATACATCTGCTTGTGTTTAGAAGCATTTGGATGTTTCTTGAAAAAAATAAGCTTTTTGGACCAAAGCTTTTGAAAAAGTATGTGTGTGGTGTAGGTGCAATTTTGACATACATAGAAAAATGTGTAGAAAAATGGGAAAATCTGGAATGATGTGCAGGCTATCACTAGTTAGGAACTTTATTGTCTTTAATTGTTGAATATTACAATGTTAATGTCTGTAATTTCACATGATGTATATTAAAAGGGAATAGCAGAATTTTTGTCTCCACTTAAAGAATAAAAAACTCTCTACAAAGATTTTATTGGATGTATTTGAGAGCTTCTTTTGTCTAAACGAGCTTGTTATCAGCATGGGGCTAATTCTGGTTTAGATTCTTCTTGCTCCCAGTTTTTTCAGTCCTGTTGGGGCATCTGCTGTGTGATTTTTGTGACTCTAAATCCAACAAAATTGGGATTTCACTCCATCCAGAAGGACTTCCTTTCCTTAATCTCTTGAGTGCTTTCCTGAATCCTTGAGTATCGCTGCAGTGTTACCGGGGAGACCCTCTTGCCCTCCCTAACGCTGCAGTGGTCACTGAGGAGAGACGCTGGACCTCATGTGTCCAGATGCTGAGCATGCGGCCGCGGTGAGAGGACCATCCTGTGAGGCAGCCACAACCATATGGGCTGAAAAGGAGGACTCCTCTGGAGCTGCTGGCCTTCTCCTTGGGGACAGAAGCCCATTGTCCCAGCCCTGCCCTCCATGCCACTTAATGGAGCAGAACAGCACTGTACAGGATTGTAAACTGCTCTCTGCTCCTTTTCCCTTCCCTTCCCCTCAATAGCAGGGCCCTCTCCCTCTTTCCCTCTCACTCAGTGGGTGTTTTAGTGCCCTCTTCTTTCATCCCTTTCTTCAGCTGCCTCCTCCCTTTGCTACT
This sequence comes from Enoplosus armatus, assembly GCF_043641665.1. Taxonomy (NCBI): domain Eukaryota; kingdom Metazoa; phylum Chordata; class Actinopteri; order Centrarchiformes; family Enoplosidae; genus Enoplosus; species Enoplosus armatus. The sequence goes on from NC_092187.1 coordinate 10,967,765, forward strand.
TTTGCTGGGTTGCTCAATGTTCGCTTGAGTGATGGTCTAATTGTCAAGGAACAATTAAGCCATCTGATTTCTCCCCTCTCCTCTTGTCATGTCCGTTTTGTTTTAGAATGGGGCCGACTGAGTACAGGAAAGGGCTGGAGGTCAGTTCAATATCTGTCTGGGCTTTAATGTAAAGCCCTCACCATGTGGTCCTCAATTACACAGAACTTCCCAGATAAAGGTGCCTCTAAAATATGACACACAACCCCTTCATTTTTTCTTGCCGTTAGCAATTTGCTTATGAATCTGCTGCTCTTATGATGAGCTTACAACTCCTATTTATTTCTGTTCTGACTTATCAACAAACTTGTGGAGAGTCGGACCTCCCCAAACAAGAGGAAAAGTGATTTATTGGCCCTTGTCTAATAATCAATCCACTTTAAGGCCTCCCCCTTGTAGGCCCAATAAAACTGTCTCTCCTTCTGTAGACACCAAGAAATATGTTCCTTTTTAATAGACAGGTGAACCACACAGCTGGGAGACAGCTTTGCCCAAGATGGGATGTCTGCACACTTTTACCTCCAGCGCTCCTATTGTTAGTGTAATGTCACATCTGTGACCCTGTCTGCTCCCTTCTACCATTTGGTCTTTCATCCTCTTCTCTGCTCATACCTTCCGCTCCATTTCATACCGTCTAGGTTCCTCCCTACACGTGGAGGCAAGGCTCTGAACCGTAGTGCTGCAATAAGACGACCAGGCCCTCATGTCTAATCCTGTTTTAATTTGACCCTCATCCACAGACATGCAGCTATTTCCCATGTTGAAAAACAGGGAATCTAAACGAAATTCTGGGACATTTGGTTTGAGACTGCATGTGTGCACTCTGGATGACATTTTCTCACCGTATTTTGATCCTGCAGCTTCAGTTACACACACTCAAGGCTGTAGATAATCACAGTCTTAGGTAGATATGGATTTCCACCGTGGTCTTGCCGTCTTGCCTACACTGAAGTAGCCACAGAAAACACTTTCGGTCAACTTTGTTACTTGACTACCAGGTCTGCAATTTTGTCAATTACATATTTTAGCTCTGCGAATGTGGTATTTCACTTTTGGTTTGAACAGAATGTCTTTCCCGATCTGCAGTATGCTTAACTTACAGTAAATCAAAACCTATTTGATGGTTCTGATGGTATCCAACATAAATTGTAGTCTACACTGCTGAAAAACAACACACACTGTAGAAAACTCTATTGTGCTTGTTGTATAAATTACTTAGTTAATTTAAAAGCAAGAGCATCACATCACTGTGAATCTTTGGATTAGTCCTACCATTACAGAACTGCTGACCTTCGGATCAGTCCATTTTTTTCAACCTGTAAGCACTCACAACTTCCCAACTGTCCTCAGTTATTCGTCAATGACACTGAACTTTCACTGCAAACCCACATCTCTGATCGGCGATAGTGCTTCCATCAGCTGGTGTAGCTTGTCAAATATCAGTGAGTCTGTACCTGCTCACTCTCAGAAGTCTCTTTGGGTTAGAGCATCAGGCAATTACCTAAAAACATGTCTGACAGTTACAGATCACAGGTAGTGACTTTATTGGTGCATTATGGGAGTAAATTTTACTTTATGCAGGATACATATACATTACAAACAAAATATAATGCTGTTCAACATCTAGATTACAGTATTGTACAGTGTTGTAGAAAGAGATATTTGTTGTCAAAGCAGTTTTTGTGTATCTCTATCTAGCTACACATGCACACGCATTTCACTCTTGGGGGGCTCAGTATCTTCCTCCTCGGTAGAGCTAATGAGTAAAGCAGACTTAATTTTTGTCCCTTTCCTATTCCTTTAGTTCAGATTCATCACTCAGGAATGCTGCCACCACATATCCACATGTTATGTTTATGGTGAAGCTATAAATAACAGCCTTTCAGACCCAAGGCCTGATCACAGTAAAAGTAAGTCAAACAAAAAAATGTGTACTTGATAGATGAGAATACCCTTTTTTTTTTTTTATCGTGAGGCAGAATATTTTTCACATCCCAGCTAGTGGTTAATGATCTGCCTGTGAGGGCTCGCTGTGTGACAGCAGTGCAGGGCACTGTGGTGCTAATGAGAGAAGAGGACGGCCAGGCCTCCCCTACCACACATACAGCCTTTTGTCTCTCCCTCTGCCCCCCATCATTAGCTTAATGTGGCTCTCTCCCTCAACTAAAAAGGCCACTGCCAGTTTGGCAATGGGTTCACAGATGCAAATCCCTGCCCAGTGCTAATGGAGGTAAATGAAAATTAATTGATTCTCATTCAAAGGCCTTTTCAGTTACCTTCCGTGTTTTCTTAATATGCAGACCTTGCCTCTTCAACAATACACGCTTGCCCCTCCACCTCAACAATTCAAACATATTGCAATGTTCTTGCCATTGCTATGCAGAGTGGACGACACAAAAGCGAGCAAGGGAGCACATCGTCCTGACACCTTGGTATGTATGAGATGTGTACCTTTGCTCTGTGACCCAGACCATAGCCGGGGGTGTGGCCTACTTGTTTAACAGTCTACAACTACTGTAGGCTACTTAAACAGCCTACAAGTTTTTCACTTACCTGCAGAGTGATTTCCCCCTGCCAAAATGAATAACGTAATGTATGCAATCCTACCAATTTCACAGCTATTTCGTCAAGTAGATGCTAAACTGAATGTTGATTTTAAACTTGCTTTTTGCACATTACAAGGTCATGTTTGTAATCCATCTTAAAGAGTTTGATTAAGCCAAGGCTTTGAAATTGCATTTTCTCCAAAAAGAGAATGTGGCAGGCGGCCTAATTACTGATTTATCCAGCGAGACAGCTTTTACTGACATTTGGCAATTGGCAAATGCTAATTTCAGACACTTTCATCATGCAGTATCTACCTAGAGTTAAGCAACACAGACAGATTAAATTTTCAGACTCAGAGGTTGAACAGGGCTTCACATCAGAACCTTCTGTGGTGACAGGTTTGACCTAGAAGACATGGAAAACCTGCTATCATGTAACCGAGGTATAAAAACAAGTTGATATTACAGGAATATTCCACCAATCTTACACATTAAGTTCATTACTCATCACGAGGAGTACTATTCAGCCTGTGAACACAGTTGTTTCATGTCTTCTGTGGGAGCTTTCCAAAGTTAATACTGATGATCTCAGCTTGGGTTTGAGACAGAAAGCCTGCATTTCAAACTAGAACTGTGGGGTTTGAAAGAAGTGACCATTTAGACAAGGTCTAATTAAAGATGCTGTCCAGCTGCATTATGTGAAATGTAGGATCGAGCATTTTTGGAGCCTAATCTATATTAGAGACTAAAGGTCAGGATGAATTGGCCTCTGCTGCTCTGATTTTGACTGTTCTTTTTTTAATCTGTCTCTTGTGAGTTCCCGAACTATATGGAAGTGGACTACTGAATCGTACCCCTTTAAACCATCTCTCACTTCTAGTTGTGCGACTTCCGGCTGCCCCTGTGGTTTGATAAAAACAAATAAATACATGGGTGTCAGAGCTATCTGTGAGTGGGTATATATTTAATGTGTATCTAACAATGAATGTTCAAAATGCTTAGAAAAACACACGCAAACAAAAAGCAGGACAGAAGACTCCATGGTTGCGACAGGCTGAAGACTTCATCCTTGTTTCGTAACATCTTGAGATTTGATAGCAGGCAGGTAATCGGCCCCATCAACACCTCCTGATACAGCTATGATAATGAGGCGTGATGGATGGTGATGTCACATGGGGAAGATAAGGAGGGTCCCTTCTGCTCTGCCGTTGCCCGCCCGACCTGTTTGTTTACCAATCAATCGATCACCCTCTGTTGTCCTTTTGTGATTAACCAAGCCTCCTCCACTCCTTTTCCTTCTCCCCCTCTCTCGCAGGAAAAAATAGAGGACTAGTGAAACATTAACCAAACGGAGGAGAAGTGACAGTGATGGAATGAGCCTGGAGGGATGATGCCGTTGTTATCTACCAATGGCACGATTGTTCCTGAGCCTGTAAACTGCTACCCAGGGTCAGCCGAGGGGTCGCAGCGGACTTTCAGCCGGGCTTTATCTTCTGGAAGAGACAGGGGCTCATTATGCTGATATACAAGACCATATTAGACAAAAATACGACTTTCAGACTAAAAAGACAAAAGTAGATGCTGGAGAGAGACTTTTCTGAACAAACAGGATGTTCCTTGCAGCACTGATACAGTTTAAGGAAGTCTTTGGGAGAATCTGAGCTGACAAGAAGGGATATATAGCCGTTATAACTGTGTGAAAGTCTCATTGCTGCGTATCTGGTTGAATTTATGGAAAGCTGTGAAAATTGCACACATGGTGTTTATCTCACAGAGTGAAAAACATCACGACCTCCCAGGAAGCGCTATTCATATAAAACTGAATCACATTCACTGGCTTTGGCCAATGACAGATAGCTTTACATCATTCCACAGAACATACCGTGAGAGCACAGCGCCCATCAATTTAACAAGCAAAAATGTAGAAAAATACCCCCCCCCCCAAAAAACACCACCAACACACACTCCCCCGTTCTACTCCAAAGTTCACACATACAAAATCACACAAAAACCAACACGTTTCAGAATCTCAAACCCAATAAAACTAACAAAGCTGGGCAAGTTTTTTGAGTAGGGTATGAAAGAAAACGAGAGATGGCCCTACAATGAAAGCCAGTGAAAGGAGGGCCATTTGCTAAGCTATCATTCATGAGGTATGGGTCCCATGCCTGTACAAGCTTGCTCCCAGCTCTACACACTTGTTGCCATTGTGACACACTGGCAGAGAGAAGCCTCTGTAGTCCCGGGGATCAATTCAAACCCTGACAACACCACACTAAACCAGGGTGCCATTTGTTCAGAGGAACCCCCCGAAACCCCTCTCCCCATCTGTCAGGGGGCCTCTGAGGCACTTTGTGTCCATGTGTATGTGTGAATGTGAGTGGGTGGGAAAGGGGGAGTGAGAGAGGAGGTTAATCAAGATTTGGATGCAGACGGGAGTGGGAGGAGGGCCGGCATGGAGAAGGAGTGTGTGTATGTGTGTGTGAGAGAGTGAATGTGTGGTAGGGGAGCGCGGTCATTATGCTGATTTTTCCTTTTTTCTTTCAACACATTAGAAGAATACTTTCTTTTACGTTCCTTTTTCCTTCAGCCAGGCGGTCTTCTGCCACCTATGCTGCCCACTTTTATGCTACGGCAAGGGTGGTCAGAGGGACAGAAATCTGGGAATCAGGTCAATTATGGACGGTGGCTTGCTGATAAGAGTGAAAGAAAGCAAGCAAGAGAAAGAGGGAGTAACAGGGAGAGGGAGCAAGACTGTTGTTTTTTTTTATCACATGGTTGAATACTGCTGGGTCACTGCAGCAAGCCTGGCCTGACCTGGCCGCCTGTTTTGTCAGATCTGTTGTGACGCTCCTAACTAGATCTGTTCTCACACAGACCTCCCCCTCGAGTGCCACATAAACTTGATTTTTTTGTTTTTTTGTTTTTGTTGCATGGTGGCGCTCCCTCCAGCAGCTTCACACGCATCCGTGCACACCTGCAAATTCTCAAACCTCAGCTTTGTTTTCTATTTGTGTCCACGCCATTGATGATGCAGAAAAGACGTGACAAAGCAGGACAACTATTTGTTCTGTACTTAATTAAGAAACCGTAAGACTCCCTTTCAAACGCTTCCGTGCGGCAAGCCACCTCAAAGCACAACTCCTGTTCAGTTCACACATCCGTGGCCCTAAGAACCAACCGGGCAATGTTTCCCGCTGACCGCAGTGTTCGATTGGGGTTCATGTTGGTTCTAGCTCACAATGGGACAAGTGCTGACCTCTGGCCTTGGCACTGACCCCTTCTCTTCCAGGGGTTAGGTGCTGAGACAGATGTGGGTAAACTTCCCCATGTGAACAAGAGAATGGGGCCCACTTGTTGAAGGACTCTGTTTTCTCCCTCGTCTTGGAGTAAGTAAACCTCAAAGTGGAAGGTGGGTCTAATTGGGAAAGGTCTGGATATGGGGTTCAAATAGCAGCGAACCAGCTGAAGAGTACAATGGATATCAGTGAGAAATGGGAGACTCATGAAAGGGTTTTGGTACATCCATGCTCCTAATTGGCAGTATAAAGGTGTAATGAGCATGAAAGAGGCTTTTACTATTAGAAGCAACTAATTACACACCTTTCTATTTAGCAAAAAAGGAGCACACAGAACTGAAATTGTCAACTGGAAATAACATTTGTGGAATCATATAGTATACATATAAATATTTTAAATCAACATTACAAAGAAAAATGTACAGTAGAATGGTATATCTTTCCCAGAAACCAAAGAAAACCCAAATAAACCTAAATTTCCTGTGTCTGAGCACCTAAAATGTATTTATTATGAATCTGTACAACTCGCACAGCTTCCCTGCTTTTCTGATGTGAAACCAGTAGGTGGCACTCCAGGTCTGAAGGTTGAGAGGTGACATGAATGAGTTTGTCTCAACAAAGAGCTGCAGACTGAATGAGCCCACAGAAATGATCACTCTGAGATCAAATAATGAGACTTATTCACTATACAAATAATAGAATAAAGAAATGATCTTTAAAGATGTCTACAGCTTGTGAAGTACTAAATATGGTTTATTTCTTGTGTGTGAAAGGTGTCAGTCAGTCTTTTGCATACTTTGTGCATGATTCTCTCTCTCTCTTTATATATATATATATATATATATATATATATATATATATATATATATATATATATATATACATATATTAGAGCTGCAACGATTAGTTGATTAGTTGATTGAAAGAAAACGGATTGCAAACTATTTTGATAATCGATTAAATGTTTCAGTCATTTCTCAAGCAAAAACGTTTACTGGTTCCAGCTTCTTAAATGTAATTATTAGCTGCTTTTATTTGTCATTTATGATAGTAAATGTAGAGTATTTTGGTTTTGGACAGTTGGTTGGACAAAAGAAGAAATGTAAAGATGCCACTTTGGTCTCTGGGAAAGTGTGATGAGTTTTTTTTCACATTTTTAAAAAACATTTTATAGACTAAACAATTAATCAATTAATCGTGAAAATAATCACCAGCTGAGTTGATAATGCAAATCATTGTTTAGTTGTATTTAGACTGTAGATTTAGTAATTTTAAATTATTACATATTACTACATACAATAGACTATTAATAGCCTTTTTAAAAATCTATTCAAGTTATCTATAAACACATTGGCATTGATCAATCTTCACTACCACTAACCTTCCACTTCTGTTTAAATGCAATACTTTTACTTTACACGATTGTATGTTTGGGTAAGTAACTTGAGTACCTTTACCACAATTACATATTGCTTAATGCCTCTGAAATGTTGAGGATTTAGTTTCACATTTGTGCTTTCTCCGATCCCTAGCTGTCACTTTTTCAAATAGTCAGTCATTTATTTTCAAGTAAAACTATAAATTAATGCATATCTAGGTTGGGGGCACTTATTCACTGATGAGCCCTGCTATTAAATCTCTCCTCTCCACTTACTAGATTTTATCCTGATTGCTACAGTTCTTATTCATGAAGGATGCTCAAAAACCCAGGAGCAGCAGTTTTTGCATAGAAATTACGCCTTACTGAGCGCACGTGAATCTGAATATATCACTTTGGTTGCCTGGGTTATAACTAGTAATGTTTACATGCCAGTGAAATACTAAGCCAGGAATCTACAGGCTCCTGTCTGTTGAGTGCTGGTGAAACTAATAATTAAAAGCGGCATAAGACTGGGATTGCAGTAGAGAGACAATGGCTGAGAAAGGTAATAACAGGCCATTTAAATCACCCCAAATGAGACAGCCTAGTTGGATTCGGGGGAGACCTTTTCTTCAGCCTTTCAGACACAACCCAAAAATGTGAGCGGTGACTGCCCAGAGCAGCATCTCTCCCAGTGTGTCAGTGGGAGTACAAGAGCCATGAGTGTCCCGAGTGTGAACCTTTCATTTTTTCTGTGGCCGAAGAGTCATAAATGTCTTGTTCCTATTGTGTGGGAACTCATCTTGGACATTGTCCCCGTGGCTCTGCCCACCAGTAGCCAATAACTGGAACATGGTCTCCTATCGAGCAGCAGTCTAGCATTCCTGGCATTTCCAGTCGGCTGTCTGGCATAAGGTCGGAAGAGACACCGTCAAGCCGAGAAACCTTGTTTTGGTCCCTTTTCCTGGTGAGGAGGCCTTGGTTGTCTCCAGACTGGAATGCCATTGTCTTCAGTGTGTTTTTCAGTGCAGAACAAAAACATGCTCTTTTTGACCTGATGCAGAGTCCGAACCAATGACACGACCAACATCTACAACTACTGATATCACCAACAAGTCTGGCATAACCTAGTGCTTACCTTCGTGACATTTTTTATTGACACGATGCATTGTAATCTGTTATTTTAAAAATTTTCTTTAATTAATCATTTCTCTCAAAATTAGTAACAAAGATACAAAGCTTGAACTTTTGGTGTTTGTTCAAATGTCCCTAATAGCAAAATGACTTTGCAAATTGCACAATGGCAGCTTTGACAGTTTTACTTATTATAAAGCATAACAACATGATTTATCAAAGTAATAGACATTTTGACGAGATGAAAAGATCGATACTGCCCTCATGTTTGTACGGTAAATATGAGTTGTGTCCAAGAGATGGTTAGCTTAGCTTAGCATAAAGACTGAGAGCAGGGGGAAACAGCTAGCCTGCCTCGATCCAAAGTTCAAAAATATGCCTACCAGCACCTCTAAAGCTAGCAAACTATTACTGTTATATCTATTCTATTTTCTAATCTATTACTAAACTGTTATATTTTGCTTGTTTAGAGGTGCTAAACTGCTCTCAGAGGTGAACTGCTCAGGACTCATAGACCCACTAAACCTATATGGGTCCATATATAGACCTTGCTTTGTCTTAAGGGGATCTCTAAGTCTAAATGATATCAGTTTACTACCAATTAAATAGCTTCAGAAAGACCTTGATGATCACAAGAAGCTCTTGGCCAATTTCTACCTAACATGTCAATTCTGTCTTCAGGGTGGATTTCCCATACAATGCCGCCTCTCAGTCTAATATCTTCCATCGCTGGGGTTCCTTCCTGCCTCTGCTGCGTCAGCTCCAAATTAGATGAGTGGAGAGGAGAGAGGGTGCAGCATCCCGGGCTGTGTCGGGGTCGGCCATGAATTACAGCGAATGAATAAAGTGAGTCCCTGGAGGGCAGGAGACGAGCCTGGCGCTCGGTCCTGTAGCCCAGTAAAGGCATCTGCCTAATCAACACTCCAGTGGGAGTCCATGCTTCATTACGAACTCAACAGTAATTCCCGAGAAAGGTAACCAGGGGGCTTACTTGTCCTTATGTCAGTATGAGTTGGGGATTGATAACTTTCACAATGGTGCCGCCTTGCCTGGCTGTTTTTAATGAAAAGTACTCACAAAGACAAGATGTTTGTTTTGTCCTTTACAGCACTGTTTCTCATCAGATGTAAATATAATATATGAAATATTACAAAAAAAGAACTTATTGTTTTTATCTTTTGCGGTGGCGAAGGCTATACAAGAAAATCTATTACAGTGTGAGTATGTCATATTATCATCTGGGTATGATGATGCTAGCAAACAACATGAAGACAGTTCAATCCTGAAAACTTCCTGAAAACATGCTGGTGTGTAGCATGTTGGTATAATCTAAAACTCTAAATACAAAATATAGCTAGGGTTGCTGGTGGTTGATGGTTATGAAATCACAATTCATCCTTTGACCTTGAATATCTATATCAAATTTCTCCACCAATCCATCCAACAGTTGTTAAGATATTTCACTCAAAACCAAAAATGTCAACCTGTCCGACCATGCCGCTAGCATGGCTAATAACATTGTACTCAGCAAGTCAACTGCTGAGATCTGGGAACACGGTAACACCCCTAACGACAAGTCCATTTACAGACTGACTTAGTGGTTCAACTTTGACTTGCGTTACTTGCCGTAGTTGGGACTGGATACAGTTTTCCTGTGCAATGACGGATTATTACCAACATTTTGAGTGCACTCACTTTCAGTTTTCTCTCCAAATAAAGTGGTTTTAGATAATCTGGCTAAACAGTTTGCTGGTTACAAAATGTCTGATTGTCTGACCACTTGATTCTTGCCCCGACAGACTTTGTTGTGGTGCAACTCTGTCTCCTACAGATTACGTTGATTTACAACGAATGGAAAAGCAAATACGTTATGAAGGAAACGTAATGGTGTTACAGTTTACAATTACAGTTTTTATCAACATAATTAAGAAAAGTTGTCAATTAATGTATCTGGCAAGTCTCAAAATTGTTGGTATTGGTCTTTAAGGTTAGGGAAAGATTGTGTCGTGATCTCAGCAGTTACTTTGGTGAGTACAATCTTATTACTGCCATTAGAAATGATAGTTTATGCTACTAAAGTAAATCTCAAATTGGAATGAATGTCATTTTCCTTTAATCTCACATTCTCATATGTAGACTCTATTTATTCTGCCGTCAGTCGTTTGGTCATCCAACACTAACACATTCATATGTGAACTTTTTTGCGATGTCCCACACATTCAAGTTAACACAATTCAATCCATCAAACTTTTATTTGGGGAATCTCTGCTTACTATCAACACATCTTCCTCTTCGCTCGTAGAAGAGGGGAAAGTTGATGAGGAGCATTAACTCTTACTTGCGGTCATAAAATAAAGTGTTAAAGGGAAACCAGCATGCACTGTCTGTAAGTGAACCCTGGGGCCCAGTGTTTTACCGCTCTGGATTTAAAGTCTCGTTACTGGCAGATTATTAGACTTAATCTAGTAAAGAGGAGCGTGAAGTTCTGATCACCCTGAAGGCTCCCGAGAGTCTTTTGAAACAGTAGGGGAATTCATGCGAGCCGGCCATATGTTGCCTCCCTCATGCCTCCTCTCGGAGGGGGAGAGGTGTGGCTAATTCTTAAGTGAAGCCCATTCAAACATCACCTGAGGCACTTAGCTGGCAGGTAGCGCCTCAGCTAGCGCCTCAGCAGTTCCATGTGCAGTGAATGGGCCAAGATAGTTGTTGATGGAGCACGGGGTCACCCGCGGTGTGGAGGAGGGTGAGCTTTGCCTCAGGGCAGGTGGTGGCTAGATAGCAGAGGAGCAGTGAGGTGCAGAGGGTGACCATCACAGGAGCCCTTTGAACTGCAGGCTGCAGGTGGAATGTGCTTAGTCAGCAGGTCACTTTTTTCATCCTGCTTAAGGGGTGAGCCTGGAGAGTCAAGCTAATGCTAATTGTCCTTGATGTGGCAGCCTGTGACTGAGATTTACCAGTCATCATGACCAATCCATTGTCCATATTCACCAGCAGCGACCCAGACTCTTCCTCTTTGATCTGATAAACTAAAAGCTCACAATAACCCAGGACTACTTTTAGAAGGTTTGCATGCATCAGAAACTTGATTGCAGAGAAGATTAAACAAACAGATCTACAGTCAGATTCAATCTCTGCAACCAGGATGATCTGACTCTGTATTGGATATAACGCATTGCATTTCATGTATAGGTACCAGTAATGACCCTCAGGGTTTTCTTCCACCTGACACAGTGCAACGCACAGGACCAAGGATCTGAAGGAGGAGAGAGCCCGAGGGCCACAGCTGCTGTTTTTACTAGCTGAATAAAACCATGATGTCCTCCCTACTGTTTTATTCAACACACAGTTCAGTGCATGTGATCCTCAATGGAAACACATTTTGCAGAGCAAATGAATGATAAATGAGTGGACAAACTCATCTTGCTTTCAGGTATATTTACTATACAGAACCATATATTATACATTATAATTAAAATTGTTCCTAGCAGTTGAGGCAGATATAGTAAATGCATTCTCAAAAAGCAGCAATAATGTGTTTTCTGTGATCTTGGCATCATTGAGGACAAAGTTCACTCTCCTGTGTTTGCAATTTGAAAAACATAGCTAAAGAGTCCAAGTTTGTTTAGGTTGAAAGTGATGTTGAAGTGACTTTTTAGTGAGGAGCTTTGTGTTTTGGAAAGAATTTATAGAAAGGCAGCTGTGAAAGATTGACCTATATCCTTGATTATGTGTATATGTATATTATATGTACATTTAATCTTCTGAAATGTATTCGTGGAACTGTTCTCATTAACTGTTTTGTGATCATGTTGGTGGTTGTTCAGTGTCTTGTAAGCCCATACAAGCTGGACAATCCAAAAGTAAATCTCTTATGATTTACCAAACAAAAACAATGGCTTGTTGAAGATAAAAATACCGTCACACATACAAATGTGTGGCCCTCACTCAGGAGGAGTGTGGTAATTGATCAGGTAGAATGTGACTATACAGGGCAAGACTGAAAGATCATTTCTTATGGATATCTTGTGAACATCATTAAAATGTTTTCCTGATTCATATGATTTTAAAAGATTACACCATTATCACTGTAAAACTCCTGCCACATGCTTTGGTTTTAGAGGCCTCATTTCAGTTAATTGATACTGCCAATTATATTGTTTAAAAGGAGCAGATCTATTCAGTGAATCAGGTTAGGCGATCCTCCGTAGAACAGCGTTATGTGAAACTATTTGAAAAATTTCACTACACATATGTTTGCAACTCCAAAGCTAAATTCCATTGGAAAGGTTGTCGTTTAGATACTCTGAAGTCAAACAGCGACGTGAATCCCTGGATGCAGTCGGCGTGACTGGAGCCACATGGCTCGGGAGACTTGCAATTCCTTTGTGTCTCCCCAGACCCAGGGCATCTGACCGCAGGGGCTCCAGACCGCTGGAGTATTACACACAGACACACCAGCATGCCTCAGTCTCACCCCCATAACAACAACTGACAGAGTAAATACTGATTCGCAGCAAACAACCCCCGCCCCCCCCAAACAAGGGACTGATTTGTTAGTCAGAATATCGAATTTGCATGAGGTGGCTAGACTTCAAAGAAAGCGTACACACAAGGTGCTCGTTTCCATAATTGTTTTACAAACTGTTTCTACTGCAGTGATAACCATCAACACAAACAGTTATAAACTTTTTTGTCTGGCTCCTGGTGGGTTAACAGAGAGAGGTGTGCCTTTGCTAAGGGAACAATTAAACAGATTAAGCTTGATCAACTCAGGACTGTTGGAGCATGTACTGTATATCTGATGGTGTTCTGCGCTGTACACTATGCTGCAGCAGCCCCGTCCCCGCTGTGTGTCACACCAGCCAACAGATCAAGGCCTTGGCCCCCGTGGTCCCCTGTTTGCCCCCAGCCAGCCTCCAGGTGGGCGCTGCTAATGAGCCCCAGTTGTAGCTCCTAGTCGTGGGCCTCTTCTTCCCAGGGTTGGAGGGGGCCACAGAGGGGGCCGAGGGGGTCTGCTGGCTGGGTCAGCACCAGGCAGGGGGCTGGGGATGGGGCAAGGAAGAGAAACACAAGAGGGAGAGCTGAAAATCACACTTTCCAGACCTTATTAATGGTGAGTTTGTACATGAGTGTGGGAAGATTGAGTGTGAGGTCCTTGTGAGGAAAAAAGGTTGTGCCACATGTTGCATTATGAACCAGAAGTCCATTTTGTGCTCTTTGATCCGTGTTTATTGTAATTGACTGCACAGTAGTCCACTTGTTTCCGTGCTTATTGAATGGGCCAGGCGGTAGGTTCTCTTTGCCTTTACAGTGTGATATTCCAGAGTAAACAACCCCCCCCCCCCTTCGTCCGTGATGCGATACACGTGAAAGAGAGCGCAGTGACTAATGGGAGTGTTTGTCTGATGCTGCCAGCCTCCGCTTTTGTTTCCTGGGCTTTTGATGTGATTGATACATGGTGTTTTCAAAGACACAAATCGTCTCCTCCTCAATGTTTGGCCCAAAATAAAAGTTAAAGGGAGGGTACGTGCTGTGGAGTGTGTGAATCTCCACATCAGAGGGAAAAGGAAGGGCGGTGGTGTTTGGGGTTTAGAGGGCACTTTGATGATGGGATGATGGACGAGGTGACCACAACGCTGTAAACCTACAGCCCTCGGCTCAACCATTGTGTATGCTGGTCATTGCTACATTGAGATGATTTTAGCAATGACCGACATACACAATAGTTTTCTTTGCCATTGTACTCTGGACATGAAAGAATCCCAGCAACTTGTCTGGCTAGTTTGTGTCCTTTGTTTTACCCCTGGCCTTGTGGAGGAATGTGCTGAGCTCAGCCTCAGCAAGAAACCTGTGACATAAAGGATCGGTACTCCAGCAGCGTCTTGCAAAGTCAGCATCTCTCGCTCTCAAAGTGGTGCAAAGTGATTTGTAGTTAGTCAACGTCCTGTCTTTTTCATGGCAAAATCTAAAAACTGTATTAGTGGTTAAGAAAAGCTGTTTTATAAAACTGGGTTTTAAGACAAGGTTTAAATCAACTTGATGCTAAATTGAGGGCTGTTCCAGAGCTTGACAGTACAGTCAAAGCTCCATCGCCCTTCGTTTTTTAACCTGGACTCTTGAACATCTAGAGTGCCTCTGGAAACATTAGAGATTTAGAAATTCAAGAATTCTTCATTTGTCAATTACAGTCATGACAGTCACTGCTGACAATGAAATGCTTTAGCTTCAAGCTCTCTCAACAGTGAAAAGATTAAAAAAGTAATATCTAAGCAAGTTATGACAAAAAAAATGAAATCAAATATATATTAAAATGAATGTTATAGTTAAATTACTTCAGTTTTATATTCTGGTGCCAGACCATGCAAGAGATTTGGCAGCCAGCACTATGCAACTCAGTCGGAGACTCAGGTGTGTTTTGCTGGTAGTGGCTAATGTAGCCTCGAGCTGCTAGCCTCAAGCAGGGATGAGGCGCGGCCTGCAGAGGCCTGGTGAGCTCACTTCTTTCTAACTCTCCACCCCCAGATTATTTTCATTTTCAAACTTCAGCTCCAACCATTCAACAGATTTCATGCAGCTCCCTCTGGAGCCACTAAAGGCTTTTTACAACTTTCTTTCACATATGCAGTAGTACTCGCCCAAGACCTGTAAACAGACTGTGATGTGTAAAATCAGTTCCCCTTTAAGGCAAGTTAACCATAATAATCTAGGCACAAGGATATAAATGTGTAAGTATCTTCATGTTACTAAATGAAAGAATTTAACCACAGTTTTGATAATAAATAAATCCGTCACTGTCACCGACGGTCTGCAGCGTGTCCTTCTCTGCCTGTCACCTCGTCCTTCAGAGTGTGCGCTCGAGAATGGCCAAAGATTAAGGCTTTTTTTGGTTCTCTAACCTCCTTTATGGGTGTAAAAAGAGTTGGTTTTACTGGGTCACCATTTTTGCACGTGTTGGATCTCCTGCGGTGCTGGTCAGTCAGAGTGGAATACCCTTGCTTCGTGGGTTCACACCAGCGCCATAAAGGAGTCTTTGTCAGCCACGAGAGGGGTCATCTCTCTCCTCCACTGGCCAATAAACCTTCACATTTTCCACCTTTCTTATGATTTTGTTTAGCTCACGGGCCCCCAAACAAAAGTGCAAAGACTTGAACTATTCACAGGGAAATGAATAAAGGATTAATTTGCATTGATTTTGCTCCTCCACAAAAGGAGTCATTTTTTTGTCCAGAGGAACGACAGAGCAAAGCATTTCTTCAACCAAAAAAATTGAACAAAAAGATCAATGGCATCTTTTAATATGGCTATCAAGGAGGGAAATCTCAAAGTTGTCGCTTTGTGTTATATTAGTTTGAGGGATTTTCCACTTTTTCACAGAAAAACGTCTGTCTCAATTTGAATAATTTGGCCTGTGAAGGTTTGAAGGGGTTCTTTATAAATCAAAACTGATTGAGGAGTCGGCACGTTAATGCAGCGACAAATGTGCCCTTTTTCTGCTCTGTGTTCGTCTGTTTGACTTATTTAGCGGCATTCACCACAGCCTGTGAAAGATCTTGTTCTCTTTTTACATGTGTGTGGTTTGGCTGGAATGGATTAGACACAAGCTCAGTTCAAACCTAAAGAGATAAAAGGCTGATTTTCTGCCTGATTTTTCTGTGTGTATATTGGTTATTTGCAACCACACTGGCATTTAGTATAAAGGACAAACTTGAATAAAACACAAGAAACCTTCTTTAAAACGTTTTGACCTGTAGTTTTCAATAGATTGCAAAGACACAGAAAGATGATTTCAGTCAAATAAAAACCAAACCATAAAAGATGGACACAGCATTGATGTTCATGACCTATTAGCAGCTATCTGTGTGAGCCTGACTTGTAGCCTGCATGTCAGTTAAAATCTGTCTTTATTAAAACAATTTTTAGGCTCCATGATATCTTTTACAAAATGTGAACATGTGAACTCCTCATATAATAAACTGTAAAATATGTTGCATGTCATGTGTGAAGCAAGCCAGTAAGAAAAATCGAGGTTAACAGGAAAATATGCATATTGTTGCACTCAAACATCATTTCTTTGACACTAAGTCGATTTTTAGATTTTCACGTTTGATCCTTTGTCTTTGCAGTGCCCACCCTCTGTTTTAAATCCAAGAACTTGTATGCAGAGGGATGAGGGGGTTGCCAGTCCCATGGAGCGCAACCTTGTTCGAGAGTGCCCAAGAGGGCCATATCTGTCATAGCACATTCCACTGTGGAGCTATGATATGAATGAAGTGCTGTGGTGTGCCCAAGCTGCAAGTGTGGAGCTCAAAGGGCTGCTGAAATGCTGTAATGTAATTATGTGGACAGTCTCTCAGATCCATTAGCTTGAAATGGTTCTACAGCCCCCATTCAGTCAGTGGGCTGCCATGTCTTTTCTCAGGGGGGGCTCTGAAGTCATCTGAAAAGACCTCCTCTGTACTCATTGTGCTCATTGTCTTTGTAAGCCTGTTATTAGTGGGGGAATCAAGTTACGGCACACCACTGATGAGAACTTCAGAGATTTTACAGTTACAGGTGGGGGGTATATTCTTAACCGGGCATCTGTGCGTATTAATCAAATCAAATTTGAAGGAAAATAATTGATTTCACTGTGGGATCAAGGACTTTCCAAACGTTTTGCTTCCTTTAATGACTCCTTCCAATTACTAAATCTGTTTAAAAGTGAACTATTTGGAGGTCTTTATCAAGGAAACGGTTATAATTTATTGTGCATTTATACATTTGTGTTACCACTGTTTATTTTCATCATGTAGGAAAAGTTCATGACATGAATAGTTCAAAACAGCAAAATCAAACTCTCAGAAAACAAATCTTAGAGACATTAGTCTCTCCCCATGTAATAAAAAAATACATTTATATATTTAATGCCACTGTTTACAGATATTCTTCTCAAAACATAGTTTGATGAGAACATAAATATACTCACAACCACGTATGTTTTCATTTGACAGTAGAGATTTTGTGTTATTTTTTTGAAGAAAAACCACAAAATGGGAAATGATGATTTAACTACCTTATGTTTTTTTTAAATCCACTGTTTGTAACAGTCACATCTTGTGAAATCTATTTATTTCACTTAAAAACGATTTAACAAGTTGGCCGTGAAAACACTACTCTCATCCAAGCGTCTAGATAAAAGTGGAGATTGCATTAGCCTTGTAGTTTACAAAACATCCCTCAAACATTTATTTAGGAATCAAATTAAAGGTTCCAGCAATTTCCAAAATTTGATTTGGTGCTTTGTGTTTACCTAATCTCTGGCATTCACACAGACACCAGTGGAAATGTCCAAATGCGTCACTGCACAACTTTAAAGGCCTTTCCCATGTATAGCAGTCTAGTGACCCATTCTAAATAACCTATATCATTGGGGAACTGTGGTTTATAAAGGAGTCCATTGGGACCTCTGCTGAAAAGGTTTTTTTGGGTGGAAGCCTGGATGAAAAGTGCAAAGAGGAGGATAAAGAAAAAGTATAGGAGATGTCAGGACGCCTTTGGAAGGAAAACAAACTGCAGAGACCAATGTGAGTTGACTTAATCTGATTAGACTAACCTCATCAACAGCCCACTTAAAAGGGAGAAGAAAGCCCTGAATTGGGGCGAGAAGCAAGAGAATAGGGTCTCTCTCTCTGTTCAGAAAGCCAAAGAGGCTCCGTGAATACACCACATTGTACTGGACATGCTGGTCTGCAGATGGCAAAATGACAACAAGCCGCTTGAAAAGTGAGGCAAATATAATTGATCTCAGGGTTTTTTTTTCTTTCTCGCAGGTATGAAAACAGCCGAGGGAGTAATAAGATTAAAGAAGAATAAAGTGAAAGTGCATGAAAAATACCACTTTCCCTCACGTTTGTGGTGCAAACATGCAGCTTTGAAGCCTTTGACTGAATGCACCCAGCCCCGTAATGCCATGAGAAATATTTCCAAATTCATATTAATTTATTCAAATTCCGACCTCTTATAAAGCACCCCGCAGTCCTGGTAATACATCAAACACGGAATAGTTGAACAGGAAAATAGCTGTTTTAATACCAGCACAATTGATGGGTGTAAAAAAAATGTTAATACATCTGGCCACTCCCAAAATTTAAGAAATCCCCAGCAACAACGCACATGAAATATCTCCTGGCAGGGGAAAATCCCTTCAGATCTTTTGCCAATGACTGTGAGGGAAAAGGGCACGTGTTTTAACACAAATATTTGTTAACCATAATTCTTCAATATTTAGTTTAATTAGATGCCACAATAAATCATCAACCCTGTGTTTTTGGTATTCTGCAAATCCCTCTGCTTAAAGTGGGAGGTGAATGCTGCAGCCACAGGTGTCCTTTCACTCAGGAGCTTAGATCTGCTGCTGTTTTGGATTCTGGCTTTACTTGTTTCCGAAAGCTCACCACACTAACTAGCACTAACAGGACCTTTGAAGTCCTGCTGTCCTCTCGGATTTGGAAACAGGACATCAAGTGATCGTGTCCTGATCGTCATCGTGTATCTGGATGTGTGTCAGCAGTGGTGGGGGAAGGATTCAGATCCTTTACTTAAGTAATACTTGTAACACCACACTGTAAAAACACTCGAGTAAAAGTGTTATTAGCTAAAAGTGCTCATCAAAAGTAAAGACAATATATCGCGGTTGTTGAGGACAGGGAGGCTATGTCCTCTGTATATTCTCTGGGTATTTGGGGTTTTAAGCAACCTGGGGGGAGTTTACATTCTACAATAAAACTTTCTCATGATGGGTATTTTATAGGCTGATTCCAGTGTTTTTAGACTCAGTACATTTGACTAGTTTTAGATCAGTGACTGAATGAATAAATGATTCAGCATTAAGGTTTAGACCTTAATGTGAACACAAAATAATAATTTAACTTAATAGATAAAATACAAATAATTAAAACTTACAGATGGGGGTCCATGGCAACAGAACTGACTATTATATATATGATATGATTGGAATATTATTAATGATGTATTCATCTGTAAGCTGCAACTTGCTGTTGTATTTGGTCGAGGTGGAGCTAATTTAACCATTTTCTATCAACCAATTTGAATCTGTAAAGCTGTCAGTGCAGTAAAAAGGTCAATATTTCCCTCTGAAATCAAGTAGAGAAGAAGTAGAATAAAATTTTAATACTCAAGTAAAGTACAAGTATCTCAAATTTGTACTTAGGTACGGTACTTGAGTAATTGTACATAGTTACATCCCATCATTGTGTGTCACTAAAAATCTTCAAGACGCCCAAATGTACAGCTTTTTAATGAGATTTATACATCAAAGTGAGGTTTTCACAGAATAGCAGCATCCTGTTTTGTCACTTTCCTGCTTTGCCTGTTTGAAATGGCCACAGTATCTGAAACAAAGCAAAAGCCACCCAGACAGGCATCAGTGTTGTGGGGATTCACCACCGTAAACACATCTACTAGCACTTGATTGGGGAGTGTGTATAAAGGGATTGTCCAGCCGACACCAGCTAATACAGATATAATTGACTCTCCTTCTGCATTCTGCACATGGATTTGGAGAAGTGCACGGGCTCATTGTACAACAACAAATTAAGCAGGCGGCAGTCAAAAGGAGCTGCTGAGCATTCACCGGATCTGGACAACAGACAACTGATCTCTGCTAAATCTGCAAACACAGCTTCTCCCTCCTCTTGGGCCCTTTCATCTCCTCCTGCAGACCTCTACCTCATAAAGCTGAGTCAAAAAAGCAAGTGCTTTTGGCTCTTGTCTGTTGAATGTTGATCGTCCCTTAAAAACAGCAGTGATTTCTGCCTCTCTGCATTCCTCAGGCCGGCGATGTCGGCATCAGCTTTAATGATGCTCTAATGACGGAGTCACTCAAAAAGTTTCTTTCAGTTGAAGGGGAATTCCTGCTCTCTTTGTTGTCTGAGCCGGAGATCTTTGAAATGCAGCAATGAAGAGGGGAGAATTATTGATGGAAAGGGTTTGAAATACCAAGAGATGTCGGACTCGGTCTGACTTCAGATCAGGTTCAACAGGTGCTGCTCCACCTATACAGAATTATTAAAATCCCATTAACTCCGCTGCTGCAGGGAGCAGTTGTGTAATCTATATGAGGCTCTGTAGAATTAGATCTGCATCATTTGGGCCAATCCTAAGGCAAATAAAGGCGATGTGAGCCCAAGTACACACAGCTGGCCCTTAAGGCTCAGGATCCCGGGTAAACAAGCGTCCAGCATGCCTCAGCACAGCTCACCCGTGGGGGGGGGGCATGAGCCACTGAACAATGACTGATACTCCACTAGAGGCTGGACTGAAGCAGGGCTTAGCAAAATTTTATTACATTTGGCCTGTTTCAATAGACTGCGGACCAAAAGAGGATCACAGACTTTGTCATCAGTTTTAAGATTACTATCACATCTATGCCTCCTTAGACTCTATAATGCTCCCATTGTTGCATTACACCAACCGATTTAACATGGAAATCTGCTGTTCGCTCACATAAAGTTTTCATTTGTGTCACATTTGCAGATGTGTGAAGGGTGGCCAGCAACTGTTACGCTGTCAGTGTTTTTAACTGGTGTCAGCAACTTCATCAACTTGCATGTTGGAGCCCATTAACTGCACGTCTCTTGTGCTCTCATGTTATACTATGTTTTCTTTAGTTTCATTACTTTATGAAAGTCAGCTTGCAGAGACTCAAACTGGAAGTTAATACTTCACAGTAAACATCATGCCTGCTTTCATTTTTCTCACAGTCACATTATTGTAGTGTGATAATGCAGATGTAATTGCATGGAAATGTCTTTGCTGCAATACATTCATTACTGATGATTGAAATGACATGCAACATTGCATGTAGTTTTATAAGGTACGTGTATATACATTTACATAAATTTCAGAATCAGAATCAGAAATACTTTATTGATCCCCGGGGGGGAATTTACACAAATATGCAGATCCTACGTGTATGCACTAAATGCATGATAAATATAAATAAAACATGTATATATAAACACATGTTGTATGGAAACATTTTTCTTTTATCTTTTTGGGACATACAGCATATATAAAACATCTACAGCACGTCTTTATTTTTGTAATTCAAATAATATACTATTAATACAACAATTTCCTTCAGTGGTTTCTTTTTCAATGTTTCTTCTTATCACTTTTTTTCATTTTCATCTGTTCACCTTGTTTTGACTTTTTCTTTTCTCTGAACTAATATGAGAAATGTGACAGATCTTTGATTTGTGTCTGACTTAATAACCATCAGTCAGATATAAATAGAGAAATAAAGTCACCAAATTACGATAACATTCTCATTAGGTGCCAAAATAAAATAGCTTTTGCATTTTGCTTCATTTTATTGTTTATTGTTTGTTGTCTACATAAACTTGGACACTGATGTGCCACCTTGTGGTCATCTCAATACAATGAGCATAAAAGAAAACTTTTCCTTGTCTCCAACAGAGGATCATCTCTATGATCTCTTCTTATGCCTCGTTTACATGCCACAGCAAAAGGAAAATAAAATAATGGAAAAGCAGCATACAGCAGCAGACATTAATTGCTGTGAATGAGGAAATGATTTGCAGAGCACAGACAAGAGAATCATTACATCCCATGTAAAACATCCATGAACACCAATTCCATCACAATTGATTGTTTATCTTGCATTAGGCCTGTAGGCTTCATTTAAATGACTTTATAAAAGCTTAGACCTTGAATGCACGTGTCGATTCACTTTGTTAAATGCCCTGAGACCCATCATGTTGAGCTGGTTAACTTTTACAAATCAATCGCTAGATGGCGCTCTTCTCCTTCAAACATTGTCACACCTTGTTTTAAACACACACACACACAAACACACACGCACACGCACAGATGTGGTGGAAAGGACGTGTCGACAATCAAATGTTAGGGGAAATGTCTTTGCGTGTTTAGATGATTGCACATGCATCATAGTGCGTCCTCTGAGACGAGCTGACACAAAAGCCTAATCACTAGGTGGTATTAATATAATAATAATAATAATAATAATAATAATAATAATGTGATTATAAATGTGCTTATTCTACTCTACTCCAGTCTACTCTACTATATTCTATTCTCTTTAAATATAATGTTAAATATAAATGTTTCCAGATTCTCAGGCTTGACATTATATGCTCCCTGGTCTCCAGGCTGTAATCTGCAAATTTTGGCACGTGCTCCGCGTAGACCGGAGAAGACTTTGCGCGAATGGCACGCGGACAGATGTGCCCCCCTCCTCTTCCTCTTCCTCCTCCCCTTTGAGCTGCTCCCGCTCCGGGATGATTGACACAGAGCTGTTCACGCAGCCAATCAGAGTGCGCCCTGGCTTATTTGCATAGAGCGGTCGCATGCCATTGGCCTGGTGCGTGCTACTGCAAACCGCCTCGCGTGCCATTACAGATGCCTTCTCCTTGGAGGCGCAAGAGCAGTCTTAAAAAAAAGTGTGTATGTTTTCACGTAAAGCCAAGACGATGTTTATACTTGAAATAAATAAACCTTGTTGTTATTAGTCGCAGCAGGAACTTCCAACTTTGAGAAGTGGGCATACAAGTTTGGAGATACAAATATATAAATCATCTGGGTTTCTTCTGAGTATCGGCACATTACACAATCCACACCAAAACAATCGCTGGACTATTTCTCTACTCAATCTGCAGCCAAAACACAATGTAATCATCATCATCAATCATTCACAGATTTCTGTAGTTCTTCAACTAAACAACACACACTGTCAAAAGTAGGCTACCGGCTGCAACGACTTTATCAATACAGACTCTACGTTCTCTCCGTACACACACACACACACACACACATACACACACACACACACACACACCAAGCAGTAAAACATTTTTGACGAGCACGGAGCAAAGTTGGAAGCAAACATCCAGCGCATTCCCCTCCCTTATCACCTCACAGCCCGGCCCGGCCCGGCCCGGCCCGGCCGCTGCTGCTCGCTCCGCTTTGTTGTTTGTCCCTGCAGGGCTGATTGAGCAGCGCGTGACTGACGGCCCGCGGGGGTGTTGTCCAATCAGCGGTCTGCCCCGCGCCCAATGGGTGAGTCCTCTCTGCTATTGGCTGAGGCGAGTGTGGGAAAGAATGCAGAGAGGGTTTCACACGAACTGGGAGCACGCGAGCCGTCTATAAGTACCGCCGCGGCGTGTGTCGGCGGCAGAAGAGGAGAGTCGTCCCGCACGGTGCAACGCACGCCCTCTTACTCAGATGACAGCTCAGTGATAACAAGCGACGTAACGCAAAGCGATCGGTGGGACCCGACTGTCAGGCATCTCTTATATGCTCTGCAGTGAATTCTTGAGACATCTCCACGTTTTCCTCAAGGCTTTTATTCTCCCGGCGCTTCCACAGAGGATTTACTTATTTGCTTTTTACCTGCTTTGCTCAACAATGCCAGCTGACACTATGGAAAAGCAGACGGCATCCCCTATTGCCGGAGCCCCTGCAAACGGATCACACACACCGGACAAACCGAAAAATGCCAGCGAGCATAGAAAAGTAAGGATCTTTTTATTTTCACGAGGAAATAAATTGTTCTCAAGTGAGCACTTTTTTTTTATGAAGGTTTAGAGTTTGTAATGCAGTTAACAAGTTTGTTATGATGACGTGACACGAAATGCAAGTTGATATATGTGATTGGTGAACAGGACATTTATGTAGACTTGTTTATTCTTTGCAGTCATCCAAACCGATCATGGAAAAACGCCGCAGAGCCAGAATAAACGAAAGCCTCGGGCAGCTCAAGACTCTCATCCTGGACGCACTTAAAAAAGATGTAAGTTGAGATCATTGTGATGCCTTTAACAACTCTTTCATGTTCGTAGATCATTTGGTTTTGAGTGTGCCTTGAATACAGACTCAACTTTGCATGTTGTGACCCACAGAGCTCCAGGCACTCCAAGTTGGAGAAAGCAGATATCCTGGAGATGACAGTGAAGCACTTGAGGAACCTGCAGCGTGTACAGATGAGCGGTAAGTTTATTTGATTTAAAAAAACAAAAACAAACAAAAAACATTTAGAAGTCATTGGGAAGCTGTTGAACGAGTCACAAAGCCACAAATGCGTCACTAATATCCGCTCCCTTTCTTTCCCCTCCAGCAGCGCTCTCAGCAGATGCCACCGTCCTGAGCAAATACAGAGCCGGATTCAACGAGTGCATGAACGAGGTCACCCGCTTCCTCTCCACCTCGGAGGGGGTGAACGCGGAGGTGAGGTCGCGGCTCCTCAACCACCTGTCCAGCTGCATGGGCCAGATGATGTCCATGAACTATCCGCAGCAGGCCGCGTCCCAGCAGGCGCACCTGGCTCAGCCCCTGCATGTGCAGCTCCCATCCACTCTGCCCATCAGCGGTGCCGCCATGGGCTCCAAACTCAGTCCGGCCGAGGCCGTCTCCCCCAAGGTCTTTGGTGGCTTCCAGCTGGTGCCCGCGACCGATGGACAGTTCGCTTTTTTGATCCCTAACCCGGCCTTTGCCTCGGCCACAGCCCCTGTCATCCCCCTCTACGCAAACGCAGGAGTGCCTGTTGCGGTCAACGCCAGTCCGGTGCATGGCAGCTCGGCTCCGACTGCTGCGTCCCCGGTCCACGGCATGACGTCCTTCTCCGGGGGGTCCCAAGCGGTCAGCCCGGTCGGGGTCAGCACCGGCTCGGAGAGCAGCGAGCCAGTGTGGCGGCCTTGGTAGCGCCAAGAGACTCGTGAAACCAGTTTGCATTACTTTTCCAGTTTAGACATTTAACTGACTGCACAAACCTGGAACTTTTCCTCTACGGGACGGTGACTCTAACCACTTAATACCCCCCAGTAGTTCTCAATGTTTCGTTTTATGGAACAGGTGTTGCCATAAATGGCGCATGTTTTTTATATATATATATAATTTATTGACTGATTCCAATATTTGGATGTCGGTGATAAATGCTGTACATGCAGATGGAAGATTTATAGGACATGTTTGTTATGGAGTACTTTTTATGAAAAGGTTTAGTTTTGTACAGAGTTGTTATTGATTGTTATACCAAAGCTGTGTTTTATATTCTTTGTTGTTTTGTGTTGAAAAGAAAAAAAAAACTGAAGTTGGGTGACGGCCCATTGTTTTAATAAACGAGATTTCAGAAATTAAGTTTCTTGTCTAAAGGCTGTTTCTATCATGTCATTGTTGCTTTGTCAAACTTTAAGAGTTTCATTGATCACTCTGCAGTTTTTGAGGCCGTGCGTAAATGTTACATTCCATGCGTAAAAGTCACATTGATGAATTGATGACCTGTTAGGGGGTATAACTTTTAAACAGACTCACAGCAGTTACAGCTGGGACCAAAACGAAGCCTTAACCTGTTGATTATGTTTCAAATATGAACTCCTATATCATTGAATTTCCTAAGCAGCCACCTTGTCACCAGTTTGGCGGGAGCTCTCTACATCTGGCCCGCTGGAGAGGGGTCCAGGGGACAATGGGGGTGTATTTTTCTATTGCTATAAAGGTAATTAAAAGTTTGAAAGGGGTCTCATCCTGTATGCAGCGGGAGCTTTAAGAAGTCTTAAACCCTATTCATGAGCCTGGGAAATGCGCTCAGGGGTTAATGTCACTAACAGATTGCCTCAGTGAAAGAAGAATATGGAAGGATCCTCGCTTTCTTTTGTGTATCAATTGTTCAATCCCACTCCCAGTGGGCCTACACCTCAATAAAGGAGAAAACGAGGGAACTTGGTGAGACTTTTGTTTGATGGCGGGGAAACCTGGCGGAAGTCGGAGTAGATAAATAAACCTGTTGCAGAACATCTGAAACTTTGAAACTTGATTTGAACTTACTCTCCAAAATCCATCTATGGCTGGAAAGATCATTTGGATTGGCACCAGCTTCACGCACTTTCCTGTGTGTTAAAGGTCTCTCCCTCTCGACCCCCCCCCCCCGTCTCTGTTTATCTCTGGGTGTAAACTTATCTTCCTTCGGTGAGTGGGGTCCGGAACTGAGGGCCGTGTTTCTGTGTCTGGCGGCGTGGTGCTGGCCGTGTGTCAGCCACTTGCAGTCAGCGGGCCCCTTTACTTGGGATTAGGTTACTGCCTGGTGACCGCCGGTCAGAACCCCTCAACATTTAATACTCCACCGGCGCGTCGTGGGTGCGTATGGCTGACACAGGCCAAAAGTAAGTCGGTTTTAAAGTGTTTCTTCGCCCTGACCACCACTTCAAAATATCTAGGGTGCAAACTTTGAAGTTATGTACACATCTCGTGCGTAAATATGTCCACAGCGCAAACATCCAAGTTTAGAAGTCTCATATTCAATCTTAAAATCCTGTCTCTTTTAAACCATGAACCGCAGAAGATGTGCTGACTCTTAACAGTTTCGGGTCTTCGGGGGATTTTTGCAAAAACTAGTGTCAATATGCCCACACATGCATTGATATAAAGACCACACGATTAAAGGATTTGAAACAAGTTTATTGAGGGATATAGAGGAACATCGGGAATCAATGAAAACGTGCCAAGGTGTTTTGCACCTGTTGAACAAAAATAAAAATTCAAATTTTTCAGTTTTTACTTAACTTGTTCTGGCGGTTTTTGCCCTGATAATCTGTACAACTCCTGGTGTTCATCGTCCTTTTACAGTTGGACTGTCTTGATAATTCGTGTAGTTGCGTTCTCACTTCCACCCTGCTGGGTGCCAGTGCCCTGCAGATGACACCGTCAGTAAATGGCATACTGAAACCCCAACGATGGTGATGCTTAAGCAGCTTCCCTCTGCGAGGAGGCATGCTGAAACACCAGTTGGCAGCGTGTGTGGGTTCTGTGGTTGTTCCTACTGCCTTCGTGTCTGAGTTAATAGTTCAGAGATGCCTTTGTGAAGCTGAGGTCGTGAGAACCGAGCGAACTAGTCTGCCTGCGGTCGGGCACAGCGCCAGTCAGTAAATCCCCGCTGGCTGGCCGGGTCGTGCAGCCGCTCTGCGGAGGTGAGGAGGCGAGCACACACACACGCGTGGCCGCCAACAAGCGAGCCTGGTCCGGTGTAAACACGGGGGATCGCGGAGGGGGGACTCGGATCCCAGCACTCCCAAGAGAAGTTGACTCATCCTATTTTTTTATGGCAACATGTTGAAGGCTGTTAGCAAATGAGGTTAAAGCTGCTCTGTGGTCACGCGCAGTGTTGGGAAATATGAAGGGAGATAAAGAAATCACTTTCTGTTGGCACTGAGAAAACCGTGTAGCCAAGCAACAGCATTGAGTATCTGCCATTTTGCAGATGTTGCTATAAGTAGTGTAGACCTAAATCCAGATGTTGGTCTGCTGCACTCGCTGAGGTGCTGGGCCAACGATATAAAAGCAGTATTTAGGAAATCTTGGATTATCGACCACATATCAAAACGAAACAGGCGGGAATCCCTATCTGGTGATGAAAAGGATTCCTATAGAGGGCTGAATGTCCCTCGGGGATCTGCAGCCACCACGTCCCTTGGGAGAAGTCGCTATTGAAGGGGGGTAGGGGTCGTCAGAGGAGCCACAAATTATCATTCTCATTAGCGACTGAATGGAGGAACGCGCGCACAACCTTGCCGCCAAACCTTTAACATCACTTCTCCCTCCAAAATTCACAATTGCCATTGTTGCATTAGGCCTCGTTTAGCACTTTTTAACTCTTTGTGTATGCAGTTTCTACCACAACCAGTTACAGTGAGTGTTGCATATTCCATGCAGAGCTGCAAGAGGACATCAGTGGAGCCTCCCTTTCTCTCTCCTCGTTCACTGTAAAGGCCAAGATCAGCTGAGCTTAATTAATAAATATGAACAGATTATTCCCCATGCCAGACCTTTTGTGGATTTGAACTGAAGTGAAATAAGGAAGTAAAAGTTTTGTTTTGTCTGTCTCACCATGTATTGTGGTAAGTTTATTGTGTCTCTTTGTAATGTTTGGCTGACAGATCTACACTGATTATTAGAATCATTAAAAAACAACGTAACTTTCGAGTATTTCACTCAGTTAATAAGAAAATAGAAACTTGAAACTTTGAAAACTTTTTTCTGGATGAGCCTTATGAGAGAAGTGTCCTTGTTCATTTTCAAACCATGTGGTAGGCAACCATGTGCCATGAAGTGGTTATTTCCTTCTCACTGGTTGAAGGCTTAAAACCTGCACCTCCCCCCTTTAGAGATTACCTTTGTTAAGATATATATATACAGTATATATGCTAAATTTATTTAGGATTATTCTCAATATCTCTCAAGCAGCAGATCTGAACAGGAATATAGCGTTAATATTGTTTGAGAGCTCCACTACGCTGACTTTCACATGGATGACAGGCTATTTTTGCTCCTCAATTTGAAGACGCTGCAGCTACGAGGACAGAAGGAAATGTTCTGCATGCTTTGGCCACAGGTTCTGGTAAGAGAAAGGCGGGGCTGGAGGAGGTATCACGCATGAAGCGCTTGTATATGTGAGTGTGTGTGTGTGTGTGAGAGTGTGTGTACTGGACACTCCTCCTTGCACCTGTTTTCTTGAGAGGGTGATATGGAGAGACGGATAAGGATGAGGAGACAGACAGACAGACAGACTGCCTGAGAGGGGAGGGGACACGATAAAAAGAAGGTGTTGAAACTCAGAAAAGTACAAAATGGTTTCTGTCAAGTTTGTGATCCAACATGACGTGTGCAAGTGTTTGTTTTGAAGGGCATTGGGGCAAATGGTGTAAGCAGCAACACTGGAGATGAAGTTGGCTGATTATGATCTTATTTGTTAGTGTCACCTCACATTTGACTCCTTGACACCTTATTAACAGGTGTTCACTTTTTATGTTTTAGCCACACTCGCCCCCCTCCTCTCCACCTCCCACTCTTTTTTGGCTCCCTCGGAGCTTCCATCCTGTCTCGGTATTTATAGCAAGGGACCACTTATCCCTGGTGTGAGGCGTTGGGTGTGTGCAAGACGGAGGAGGTGAGGCAGGGTTGGCAGACGCAAATGGGACGCGTCAAGCCTGATCAAATAACACAGGGTCCGGGTGCCGCGTGGTCTCTGTTGATCCTCACCGCTTGTCTACAGGACGTATTTCTGCGGCCAGGTTTGGCTTTTCAGCAGCTTCTCCAGTTTCAAGGCGTGAGGCCTGTGGCTTGCAGCCTTTGCAACTGGTGCAGATTCCACAAGAGAAAGTAAAGGGTCCTCTTGACGGGGCTAGAGGTCATCCTGCAGACTCCTAGGTGGCCTTGAAGGAGCCTTGCCCTGAAATGTAGACCCATTTTATTTATCTATTGAGGGGCCATCATCCCAGTCTTTCCTCTGCAGCTTTGGCAGCTGTTGCTCTATTTCAGTTCAACAGCACAAGTCTTAGAGGTAAATACTTAACTAATGGTGTCCTAATGTTGGAGATGTGAAAATGAAACAGCTTAGAGATGTTATGTTGTTGTGTAGCATGAATAGCGGAGATAATAAAATTCTTAAACTGTAGTAAGTAACACAGTATTTGGGGCTATAAGAATTTGATAAACTCGACTTGACTTGACTTAACACAGCTCAGTGTAATGATTAAGAAATGACTGTTATTATTGTTAATAGTGATTAATTAGGCTGTTAAACCTATACATATCAATGTTTTAAGTAAATAAAATACAGGACAAGACATATACCCATTTAATAAATGTATATATTTCAGAATAATAATCAGAATCAGAAATACTGTATTGCAGTCCAGCTGTGACACAAGTAAAAGCACTTCAAGTGATCAAAATTTCACAAGATAGATTATGTAGTGTCGTGTTCATTGTTTATATAATCTGTGAATGCAAATTTTCCATAAAAGTATAAATCAATTAAAGTAGATCACTCAATATCACCACCTCCCAGGCTTCATTCAAGTTTGTGTGTGTGCGTGACTCACCCTGTGTCTCACCACATGCCCAGACTTGTCCCCAGTTTGACACTTGTGAACATCCTGCACAGTGATCTGACTCATATGTGTTTTCAAGATGCCACCATCTGCATCTGTTGTTTGTGTGTGTGTATTTCATCCTATTCCTCTCCTCCTGTGAGTGTGTGTGTGTGTGTGTGTGTGTGTGTGCGTGAGTGAGTGGTGGGTGAAAGCAGTGTATTTAAGGGTATGCATTTGCGTTGTGTAGTTGGGTGACAGTGTGAGAAAGAGCCTTTGACCTATTTCACTGATGGATCCTGCAAGATGCATATTTAAATATATATATAAATATATTAAAAGGCCAGTGGTGTGCCAATCTCTTTTAAGCGAAGAGACATGTTGCGATGATCAGTTATCAAGCCTCTATATACCTCTTTTGCATATGACATTATGACTAGTCACAGCAGGCAAAGCACGGGTGTAATTAGTAACATTAATGTCTGTCCCAGTAACTCATGCCAGAGAGCCATTATACTCAACATCAGGGCTTTGAAACTGGTAAATCTGAATGGAAATATGTGTTTCCTGGTATGACATGTCATAAGGCCTGCCATGGAAAGATCTACCAGCTTGTTTTGAGTATCAAACCCACAGGGTTCAGGTAGGCTTGAAAAGCGGAAGCTGTTGACAGCTTGGAGCAGATATTTAATCACTTATCCTCATTGAGATCACGAGCTCTTCTTATGTCACCCGATCGTGACCATCTATGTTTGTGACCAACATAAGCCACTAACAGATGGGGGCAACAGAGGTACACAACCATGCTCGCAACAAAGAGTGACTGTACTTTAGCTATATTTTGGCACATTCGAGGAGAAATACTAGTAGCCTTGTGGATTATGCTGCACATTTGTTTTTTGCCATGGCTGAACTGTTGCTGATTGTTGTAACCATAGATGTAGAACAGTAGATGTGACATTATGTCATAACTGATGGGATAACCGTCCGCCGTCTTACGTGGGTGTTGTTTACAATCGCCACCTATTGGCAGCAAGTATGGTTGTTGGCTGCGCAGATCCTAATTGCTTTTCTAAAAGGACCAAAGGGACCAGGGAAGTCAAAATCAAAACTTGCTTCATCAGCATCAAAATAACTCCTCATTTACAGTTAGCAAAGATCTTCAACCTCTCCTCTTATCATCAAAACAAACCCATGCTGGTTGAAAAAACGGCAAAACAGGAAGTGCCAGGATTTATAGGAAATGTGGTAATAGAATAGTTTTTTTATTACATTTATTTAATCATTTATCTATTCCTTATCTATAAATTTGAAACATTTTAAGCATTTTTGCCATGTACTTTAGGATATTAGCAATGTTAATGAGCATTTGCCACTGAGTGTGTGTGGAGAGAGAGATATTTTTCCTTATGTACAGTTTATGTTAAATATATTAATATATATTATATATATATATACTAGGTGTGTTTCTCTTTTTCTTCTCATTGTAATTGCCTGCCAATATAGGCCATAATACTGAATCTATTTAGGATTTCTACATAAAATATATAGCTTAATGTAGTATATTAGCCATTCAGTGTACCAAAGACAGTTCTTACATATTAAATTAAGGCAATGTCAGAAAATCTGTGTTAATTCTAGACAGGCACAGTTGTCTTACGCTCATTACTTTGAGAGAGAAAAAAACAGTATTTGCGTATTGGTAAAAATAAAAAAATAAAACAAGGATTATAAAGACAAGCCTCTTTCACCATAGGTTCCAATTACAGCAAGTTTAAAACTGGACCCAGGTCAGACGGCTGCCGTATGGATCCATCCTGGATGGTGAGTTATTACGACACGTCACATCTACTGTTCTATATCTATGGTTGTCGCTTTAGCTGTTCTAACTGCAGAGAAGCATGCTGCACCTTTCAAGCCTACCAGCGGTGAGTTTTACATAGTCAAATCAGGTTTACGGAGGGAAAATTACTTACTTGCCGTCTTGCTGAAAAGACTGACATTCTAATGGCTGTGCGTTCAATACAGAGCTAGGTCCATGATGTTTGTTGCCTAGCTTAGCACTAAAACTTGAAGCGGGGGAAATTGTTTGCTTCTGCAAAGATTTTTAAAAAACACGTCCCAGTAACTCCAAAAGCTATTATTGCTATTATTATTATTATCATTATTATTATTATCTCCTTAGCTAGCATTAAAACTTAAATGGAGATGAAATTGATATACATTTTCTCATTTAACTCTTGATAAGTACATTTGTAATATCTACCACAGCACTTGCAATCAGAATTTCAAACACTGGTGATCATAACAAAGCTAAACAACGATTCATTTGTTAGCATTCAAAAAAAGCCCCCATGAAGTTTTACTACCAGCGTGTTTATTCTTATATCATATTTGTCTTAGAATATCTTTTTCTCATTTCTCATTTACTTGTGTGATTTTTCTTTCTGTTCAAATTGTTTGAGCATTGTTGGAGGGAGCCTGAGAACAAGAATTTTCTTGCCAACGACTGCTTCACTGTAACTGTTGTGCGTCTGGCAAAGAACTTAGCTTAAATTTCACTGGCTCTCTTTTCTCTCGAGTCACTCTCTCTTTACATTGCAAGAACGCAAAGTTAGCTTTCTGCACATATTCCCATCAGATTATTAAGATCAAGGAAACTCTCAGTCCCTGTCTTATATTTAGCAAATGAAATACAAGCATATTTGACAGAAGGATATTCTACTCTGGGAGGTGTTGAAAAGCTTTATTTCCTGACCGGCTATCCCACGGTGCTGAGACCTGTGGTCCTCTCTGGACCCTGGCTAAACTAGGTGGTGACAGCCGCTCTGTTGCAAGAGCATTATCACTTTAGCACTGTGGGTGGGGGGGGGGCATTGTCCCCTAAACAGGATGTCCTGGTGTCTGCTCCCATCTCATATGATCTATCCTTTGTGTGTGTCTCTGTCTGTGGACATTGGGGCAAATCCTTAAAGCAGATGTGACCGGGATTTGTGAAGGTGCCATCACCTTTTTAGAAGCGCTGAGCTCTTCCTTCCCTTTCCATGTCAGTAGCCCAGCTTGTTTTTTTCCCTTTCTTTATCATGAAATTTTCCTACATATGGATTTTGATGGAAAATGCAGAGCAGACACTGAAAATGTAGTGTAGGTGATGAGAGTATGTGTCTCTGCACTGCGTGTGGTGGGGAGCTGGAGTTATGAGATGAGCCCTTGTCTTTTTTTCTTTCTTTTTCTTTCTTCTTCCCTCTCTGCCTCTTTTCATGCCCTGGGAAGGTAAACACTCATCCTCTTTGCTCTTGTTTTTCTTATGGTAACTGTTGAACAGTGTGTGCTCCACTCGTGGTTTTATTGCCTGGATTGTCATGCAAGAGGCAGGGGAGACAAGTGTCAATAAGTGGATGGGCTCACTCCAAACAAATGCGCCCGGAGAATGGGCAGAGTGCCGGGAATGCAGCTGGGTACACACACACACACACACACACACACACACACACACAAAACAAATGGTTTCTTAATGCCCAACTCCCTGAAGACATTAGTCAAACGTCATTCAAACAAGATATGGTGACTGCACAGCTCAAGTAGCTATAATTTCCATTTTTTTAAATCCCTTTGAGACATAACGCTCTAGGAAAATTTCTATCTAAATGAAGCTTTTACATCTATAGAGGCCGGGCTCCCTTAAAAAAACATCACATTTATACAATTCAGAGTTTTGAAAGTAAAACTACAGCTGCAGAGATGCCTCACAGCCTTTCTTTGCACATTTCTCATAAACCAGACTTGCAGACAAAACACATTTCTTCTGCCTATTTTAACTGCCCTATCAGCTATTTGATATTAGCAGTTGACAGATCTAGTTCAGTTATTGTAGACTGTGCAGAAGTGTGTAATGCATCTTATGCAACTAGCATGTCCAAATCAAAGAAAAATATCATTGAGAAATCATGTGTTAGTTTAAATATTAAGACCAACATAACAGGAAATTCTACAACACATAATCTATCCACGCTTTCAAACTCCCCTGCACACATCAGTCTCCTCACTGTCATACTCTTATCTCTATAACAAACAGCTTTTTAGTGGTACTCAGCAGTGGACTGACAGAAGGTAAACAGTGCCTCCGCAGCCACCCTGCGGCTCTGCTTGTGTCTTTCTGTCTGCTGGGGGTGATCCTCTCCGGGATGGATCACCCGTCCAGCACGACCACTCGTCTCCAGCCATGTCCTGCTCTCGAGAGCTGAAGAAACTGGGGCCTCACTGATGAATACATGAGAGCCGAGATAAGATTAGCGCAGGCCAAACACACACATGGGGCTCTGTCTAGCATGTTATTCTCAGTCGCAGCCCATTCATGAGGGAATCCCTCCCTCTGTGAATGTCTGGCCGTGTGTCTCTCACTGACACTCTCTCTTCATGCCTCCCTGTCTCTTGCTTTGTTTGGGACGTTTGGGAGCAATGCTGTATTTGTTCTTCTAGTTCCTATGAGACTGACTTGGTTGGTTCACTCAAATGACAAAAGCATATTTTTTCACTTAACCCTGATAAGTGGGAAAAATTGAGATACCCCTCTCTGATATTCCTGCCTCCACCCCCCTAATACAATGGAGGTGAATAAAATGTTGTTTTTGATGTGCACAGCATTGAAATGTATAAAATACAACAGCTGTGTGTCTTTCGATAAACAGCGTCCCTGTTACTCTAGTATAAATATTCTGATATTTTAAAATCAAACATCAACAGGAAGGTGGACTCTTTGCTTCTACGCAGCTATTGTTTGCACCTGTACAGTCACGAACTCCTCAGTTTTTACCATTAAAACGGTCTTGAATTTTACTGTAACTCACATGTGATTAAGTAATCAGTAGAGAATAGTAGAAATAAATACTAACTGTTTGGCAAATCATTCGGTGGTTATGATTCATAAGTAGCCTATTGCTGATGCATTCAACTAATGAATAATGACGTGTCTCTCCTCTACATATTTCTTGTAGTAAGAAGAACTATGTGTCAGTAATCTGTATTGATTTTGGTACCAAATGTTGTTGTATTGCCCACCCCTTCCCTAGAAATAAGAAATAGTCCCTTTCACCTCTACTGCAGCAAATGTTTCAGAGACGTACATCTCAAAATCTGAGTAAATGAATTTGAAACTCTCTGCATGGATCACAGCTGTGAGCAAAATGTGCTTTCTTTGTAATTTTGGGTGAACTGACCCTTTACAGTAATGCCTGACGTGACTTAACAAACCACATAGTTTCTCAGAAGAAATGATGAATCGTTTTCTGTCTGATTAAAAAAACAGACACCTGTGGGTGCAGCAGTGTGTTTCTAAGAATTGTAGTACCTCTAACCACTGTAATGTCTGGGAACAGCCTTTTCTGACGTCTCTGTGTGAGTGTGTGTGTGTGTGTGTGTGAGATGCACTGACACCCCCTGCAGTGTTGCCCTGCGTTGACTGACAGCACCAGTGCGGCTGTACAATAGCTGATCTTTGCTCTGCCTCTGACTGTATAAACACAGAGTGGGATGGCTCCCTCATGCAGAACTCCAGTATTGATCACTTCTGCGAGATCCCACAGCCGCACTCATTGTCCTCTGCCCCTTTCCCTCCTGCCAATCAATAGCTCTTTGTGTCGATTTTTACCCATTGACAAATCACTCTGCCACATTGCCTTTGTTAAGCTGTCAATCAGGCGGAAGGTATTGCCTTATTTGATCCTCATTCAGTCCAGAGTTTCATACTCCAAGTGGGAAGAGTACAATCAGCACTAAATAGCAGGAACTGTCTGATACTGATTACTACGACTGAGTGTAGAATATCTTAAGATATGTGTGGGCTTTTTTTATTTTTGGAAATTATTATTTTTTCAGAAGAACATGAGTAACATGTCAGTTAATCAATGAAAGAAACAAAAACTTAAATATGATACACACATGCCTAAGTTGTAAAATATATACTATTTATAGTACATGTGTCTTCGATAGTGTATACTACATGCATTGTATACTACATGCAATTAATTAAGCAGATGTTTTCAAAAAGCCTACGTCCTTCAAGTATTAGCCTACAAGAACCAAAATTTCCCAGACAAAGCTAACTGCAAATTAAAAGCTTGTATTACTGTCATCCTTTGGCTCTGAGAATGCCGGCGCCCATCAAGCTGTCAGCAAATAAAGGTCTTGCGAGTCATTAAAAACCATTGTTTAAATGAGGGATCTCTGGTCCTGAGAGTGTGACCTGAGCCCTGTTTGAGAGACAGAGAGAGAGCAAGATGATCTGCAGCTTTTTCCCTTTAGTGTTCAGTACGAGCCACATCTTGTATTTCCAGAGGAAAACAAATGAAACACATTCACAGTGAACGTTCTGCTGATACATAAATATATAAAAATGCAATCCAGGTGGCATTATGTTTTCTCAAACCTATTTGCTGTTGCAACTCAGGAGACAGAATTGGATGGATACATAGGACCACACTTTATAAATTTAACTCTTACCAAGTTAGTGTGATTGGTTAGTTCCTTCAGGATAGGCCAGGTGATTATATATGTATGTATGTATATGTTTTTTCATCAAAATGGTAGTTTACCTTCTTAGTATGACATCTACACTTGTGAAGCAGATTTTTGGTGTGCTTGTGGCCATTGTTTGAGGCAGCAAAATGAACCCGCAGAAGCTGACTCATGAATTAACCACCTGCTTATTATCGGCTTTCACTGTCATGACTTGGTTTCCGTCTATTAAACCAAAGCAGGTGTGACCTTTTGTCAATAGGTTTTGCAGCAAGAAACCTCTCTCTCTCTCTTTCTCTCCCCTCTCCCTCTCTTTTTGCCAGTCTGTGGATACTTCTGTGTCATTTTGGATGCAAGTTGGTTTCCACATATGTGTTTATCCCTAAGTGCAGCCCATTCTTTCACATATGGCCTGTTGCCATGAGTCAGCGGCAACGGTCAGAGGTTTCCACTCCTAGACACAACAGTCTATCCGGGAAAAACAACTCTCTGATGCCTCAGTCTTCCTATATTGTCTGGGATGATTCCGAGTTGGGAGAGGCTTATTGTTTGGATGTCTTTGTAGTGCAGGTCCATTGCTGCGGAATGTGGGGATTTCCTCCCTCGTGGGTATTTTTAGATCTCTGTGTGAATTCAGGGGAGCTCTGCATAATACTGTGCAGTGTGGGGTCGAAGGGTGGGGTCTGTACACCCGTGCACATGTGTGGGAATCTGTGTGTCTGCTCATATGATCACAGAGAGGATGTGTGTATGTGTGTTGGGAGCCATGAAGAATATCTTTGTGTGCAGAATCTTATCCACGTCATAAAACTAGGATCATTAAGAGAAATGTTCTGCAAAGAAAAGATTGGAGCTCTGTTGATTGAGACGGATGCTCAGCTTGTATTTCATTTGAAATTTCATGGTGTATTTACCCACTGTGTCCGGTTTGACAGCTCCAGATTGGACTGCAGAGTGTCAGTTAAAAACAGGTCTGGTCTGGACACTGCTTGGTCGCTGAAGTGTTTCGAAGGAAATTCACTGGGTCACCTGGGGGTGTCTGACCTCCCAGGGTAATGTTCTCCTCCAGGTCCCTCTCTTTGACAGCCGTCAATGGAGGCGTCCATGCAGGGGACAGCCAGGCGGATGGCTGGGGTGAAATCAGGGAATAGACAGGTCATATCCAGAAGGACCTGTCACCTCTGAATCAAACCAAGTGAGATCTCCTTCCGGGTCTCACTCATAACCCATCACCCCAGCTGACATCAAGTGACACTTTGGTCTGACCTATCTTGTATATAGGAATGTGTGTGTGTGTGTGTGTGTGTGTGTGTGTGTGTGTGTATGGTTCTCTCTGTGCTCTGAATCTATAAAATTATTTTCTGCTCATTGATACCAGAATAACAAGACGAATAGTCTACATCTACGCGAGCAGCTCTGTGAGGCTGTGCTCCAAATGACAATGTTATCATGCAGATGTTTGGCCAGTTTACCATGTTCATCATCTTAGTTTAGCGTGTTAGCAAGCTAACATTTACAGATTTGAGCCAACGATTGCACTAATGTGTAAAGATGTCAAGTTAAGAGATTAACAAAGTTAGTTTATTCATCGTGAGGGAGACATACATTTCTGCACTAAATGTCATGCTTTACTTTTTCTGCTTGCCATCCAGTATTTTTTCACATTTCACTCAAAAACCACAAATGTCAACCTCATTGTGGTGCTAGAGGAAAAGTCAGGGGACCAGCAAAGTCTTCATCCTCTGGGAACATTTCAGTCTGGACCAAAGTGGTGAACCAACATCCTGACAGCCACGTCACTAGTGTATTTATTAAACAAAACTTTACAGAAATTTAGGGCTGCAACTAACAATCCTTTACACTATCTGTTGATCTGTTTACTATTTTTAAATTACTTACTTAACTAATGGTATAAAATGTTTCCCTGAGCTCAGGATGGTTTTGTGTGACCAACAGTTCAAAACAACAGTGAATTTACAACAATATCAGGAAAAAAAACAGAAAATCCTCACGTTCGAGAAGCTGAAGCCAGAGAATGTTTGATTAACAAAATTGTTGCAGATTAACTGTTTTTGTTGAGTGATTTACCTTAAGGTGTCATACCTTTATACCAATGTAATTATCTTAATGCCTCAAATGAGGCTAGTGCTAGTTAAAAGTAGAGCATCTGCACTGCCTTAAGTGAATGGTTGACCCCATCCAGCCTCCCACCATACAAAGCCTGTAGTGACATCATCACATATTTCAGTGGTGAGTAATGAAACAGGTCGACTCTTAAATGTCTTGTTCACACACTGCTTATCTTTCCTAATGGAATTAGGCCTCCTCTACCCACACGCTTGTTCTCTGAGGACTTTCCCCTCAAACAGTTGGCAGGCCTGTGTTGTTATCATGGTGCTGATTATCTTAATGTTTTATCTTTGGACCAACGTGCCCCCACAGCCCTATCACATGAGCTCAAGTACCGCTTCTTTGAAACTATATATCCGCCATGTTATGAATTAGATTATTATCATTTAACTATTTTAATTACATAAAATTTGATTGTACAGTATAGTTCTTGGAACTGTTGATGTTCAGGTGTGGTCTCTTTTTTTCAGTAGCTTTGATCAAGTTTGTATTCGCACTACCCTTTCGCAAGAGCTGGTTGTTTCAACCATTTATCTATTACTTTTAGCTGTTTCAACTTCTGTGCTTGCTTAACTGTACAGTACATTATTATTCTTTATTTTGTTCCATGTAGAAGAACAAGATTCTCATAATTACTTTCAAGGAGGACATTTCACCAACATTTGCACTTCTGGTAGAATCGAGGATATGTTGAAAAGGTTAACTAACCTATTTGTAATTAAAAATGTTACAAATTCTGTATCAACAGACAATTAAAATACAAGTATTTCATATAATAAACCTAAAAAAAAAACAGATTTGAGCAGAAACAAATTCCTTCCAAAGGAAGTAGTACAATAAATTCAACTTTTGGGGTCTGTAGATGTTGAAAGTACTGACATACTGCTTCATTCTATTATGCCTTTAAGTTAATGCTTTTTTTCCCTTCATCTCTTCTCTTTCACCTTAAACAAAGAGAGGGGCCTTTAATGTCCGTATTAATGTAGAAGCAGGTGGTAAAGAAGCCTTTGTTAATCACTTAATGATGAATTCCCCCCACTTTACATGGTGGCTTTTTCACCAGCCGTTTACTTCTTGTGCATGGGCTGTGGAAACTTTATAAAAAGTTTATCTTACCATGAAATGAGTAGGCACGAATAAATGGCTAACGCGGGGTTTTGTCTGTCAATGCAGTCGGCCTATTGGGGGTCCACCGACTGGGCAGGTTTGGACCATATGTCATCATTCCGACCCTTTGTGTGGGCGTGTCTCTGTGGCAACCGCATCAGCTGTGGCCATTGTGTTTCGGGATTCAATGGCCCATATATTCATTGCGGGGCTAGTGTGGGCCCCGCAACAGAAACAAATTGATACATACAAGCCCCAGCCCCATTTGGCTCGCATGACACATTTCAAATGGACAAAAAAAGGACATTTTAGTCTGTTGAAAATCTTGAGAAAAGCTTGGTCGCCATAGTGACTGGGCAGTAAAAGCGGCCATGGGCCATTAAACTCCAATCAGATGTAAATTTGGGCTGCCCCCCGGCCCACGGACGGAAAGCCCCCTTCACACAGCAGACACAAATTAAACAGTTTGTTTGCCAATTCACATGTCATCTTAATGGGTTTTTATTCGTTTGCCCTTTGTTTAAATGAAGAGAATTACAAACCGTCATTGATTTATAATATTGGACCACTTCAGCTGTCTGCACACAGCCTATTCATTGCACGCTCTAAGTCAGATGGTCAAAGGAGATAAAGGACAGTTTAAAATTTTGAAATTGTTAAAGAGGAGCCAAGAGGAAAATCATTTTATCTATGAGGGTTTTGGTGATAAAATGTTCACAGACAATCAAATAAAAAACAATAGTGCTGTGCAACTAATTGCATTTCAATTTTGTCTTTTTTGTCTCTGTACTTCCAGTTTATTTATTTATGACAAGCCAGTTGTATATTATACTCATCCACTAGTGATGAAGCAGTACTGTAAATGCTTTTTTATCAATATGTATCTGCCTGGGCCACAGATGACCTGTCAGGTCAGGTTGGAAAGCTGCTTTTCAAATTTCCTGCTCAAATTACACCAATGGTCTCTGCTCTGTCTCACTGAAAACCTATCTCTGTTTCAAATACTGTAAACATGGCATGAGTGAGTGCTTCGGGTATTCTTTTTTTCTCTCCATCAGAATACCCTGGAAACACAGGAAACAAGGTTCATGGAAAACAAGGAGTCATTGGGTGACGCTGTCTCCAGGACAGGAAGCAATGTGCCCTTGTGATTGGGCAGAGAAAATATTTTGCTTGACTCAATGGCTGGAGATTTGTCCGAGCCCGTCATGCCATTTTGATTCGGCTCGAGGTCACGTGCATGTCTCTGATGTTATTGTAATAATCAGGATTTTTTATGTTTCACAATGCCTGGCCTCTGTCAAAGTACAGGCCAACAAAAGGGGGAAAGCGGCTAGAGGATAAGTCTCCAGAATGAACGCTGCGCAGCTCCTCAACACACACATTCAGACTACTTCACTTACTTTTTGTTATTATATTAGCAATCAGTAGGAGGGGCAGATTCCTGTATGCTGTACTACTATTAAATACATATAGCTGTAAGACATATGGCAACAATACTATAATTATATCACAACTATAATTCATATCAGTAGACAACAGTAATTATGTGCAATAATTATTTTGCAATCAGTGTTGGAGAAAAACAAGTTAAGGGGTTACCAGAGAAACAAATAACAAGCGATTTCTTGGATTTTTAACTTTCTGGGATTATCTATGAAAAGTTATCACTATTATTTTGATAATAATGGATTGATAAATAGCTGATGCAGAGAAGTAATGCCTAATCTGCAACTGATTACATTCCCAGCCCCTCTGGCAGAGTAATTTAAGATACACTAGACTTCTTGCTGCTACTCCTAGTAGGTCCATGTCAGAACATGTGAAAGGGAAGAAAAAGAAGAACAAAACTGTTGCTGATGTTAATGAGAAGTAAATGAGTGTGTGGTCCTGTTGTTCTGCCTGTCTTCAGGAGGCTGCAGCCCGTCTTGTCTCTCCTCCGGCCTCATACAGTAAAACTGCTCTGTTATGACAACACCGGACAGGCAGAGCGCAGCATGGGCTTCCACTGGCTCTGGACCAAGCTGACCTGGGACCTGAC
Source organism: Enoplosus armatus (assembly GCF_043641665.1). Classification (NCBI taxonomy): domain Eukaryota; kingdom Metazoa; phylum Chordata; class Actinopteri; order Centrarchiformes; family Enoplosidae; genus Enoplosus; species Enoplosus armatus. The sequence goes on from NC_092187.1 coordinate 11,009,836, forward strand.
ATTACCAGTATAGCTGCAGCCTCCCCATTGTTAGCCCTTTGTTGCACAGTGCAGCTAACGATGCCCTGTCTATCTGCCGTGCTGTCCTCCATGCAGGGCAGGGGGAATGCTAATTTGACAGAGGGATGATTAACTGCAGCAGCCACAGTAGCAAAAGCTCCTCATTTTCATGTGTTATTGTTTCCAGTGTCCCACCTCCCAGAGAGATTTGACTGCTCTATTAACGACTTATCTCGTGTCTCGAGGGGATATTTATGAGCTGTTTATGTGGCACAGCAGCTCAACTGTTTGTCATAAACTCCTTGTGTGCCACTCAGGACCACTTTGTGTAAAAATTTGTTTTTTTAAATGTTTTTAATGAAGACATTTTCCTTGATATTTTGTTTGAAATGTATTCCTTTCTAAATGAAAGCTATTAAGTAAAGGTACAATTACAGTCAAATCACATGAAAATCAAATGGGATGTTTCAGAGATTTAGGCCTGAATGAAAGTGGCCATGAGAGAGAGAGGCAAAGAGAAAGAGTGAAAAGGAGGCTGGATGGTGTACTGTCTGGCTGTCTGGTGTCCACACAGAGCTGCGTCTTGTCCACTGGTGGCTGTGGAGGATTCATTAAGCTCCACATTCACTCCCACTGCACGTGAGTGACAGGTCCCTGCAGCCAGTGTCACCCTTCTCTCTAAAGCACCACAGACCATCCCACTCCTCTCTTGCCCATCTGGCTGCCTGAATCTAACAAGGGGTGTCCTCCACTTATAAGAGGGTATAAAGAGAGGGAGAAAAAGTTAAAGACCCGAAGATCCCATCAGATTCTCCGTGGTCCGTGGGCTCCAATTATTCAGAGCTTATCTTTTCAGCTTGGCTGATCTCCAAATGAATAAAGTGCGGGCCGTATTACTGACGGCCGGGTGCACCTCTAAGGAGACTGAAGGAGGATCAGGGCTGTGGGTTATGGTGTCAATCTGGCCCTGACCCCTGGGGTTAGGGAGGTGACGTTATGTAGTGACAGCGCCTCGGCATCACCCTGTAGCACCTCCGTTTAAACCCCGTCTGGATAAATGGAAAAGGGCAATCACATTAGAGGAGGTTTCTTTCCATTTTAAAGCAAAAGAAAGAAAGAGAGAAAAAAATCTCTAATCACAAAGTGACTGACTCTTGACTTTAAAGTCAGCTCCAAGACTGGCTGGAAGCAGCAGAAGTCAGAGGGTTAAGCTGGCACAGTGGCTGTCGCCGGTGTCAAGAGCTGCATCGAATGGTTTGAGAAGAAGCCTACAACAGATGGCTAATATGGACTGCTTTAAAATAAAAACACACTGCAAATGCTATGTTTTAATGACCTGAACATTTCAGAAACGCATACATGCAGGATTAGTTTTTTTTTTTTTGCAAACATAAATACGGAGCCCAAATTAATGAAACTAAACTAACTAAAAATTAGTAAATAAATGACATATCTCATGTCGTAGAACAAAACATGAAAATATCTCAAACCTTATTTCAGGCATCTAACAAAAAACCCGATTGACTTTGAGACAAGGGAACCGGAAGTGTAAAAATGCTAACTTTGCTCCGGATTTTAGGACTCATTCCTGCAGCACTCTGTATTGGAGTAACATCTGTCACTCATGTTCATCTCTACTTGCTCACTGATCCTGACTGAGTTCAATTAAATACATTTTTTCCTAGATGAAGCTTAAGCTTTGGAAGCCATATCTAAATATAAACCACATCGGTGCAACATTTCAGGATTCCCCCTAAATTATTTATTGAATACATGTTCTAGTTATGGAATAATTTTGCCACACCTCAGGGTTCAGTCAAGTGACACCCCTGGACGAGTCCCACTCTGTTCTTGGCACTAAGCCGGGGCACAATGGGAGACTGGTGGTCCTTCGTTTTCGCGGCGGCCCTTCCATCCCTGAGAATCTCCAACTCTCAGATCTTCCGACAAGTGTTGCCGATGCCTCTCTTCTTTTCTTCTGCCTTCATGGAGATGGCTGGGAGATTCTCATGCCACCACACAATGCCTAAACAAGCGGGTATGTCTAATTCAATTAAGTCCACAAGGCTGTGCCAAGTGGGCCCTGGTCCCGTGTGACAGGGATAATGAGCGGGCAGAGAGGAGGAGGGGGGTCGGTGGTGGGTTGTAGGGGGCTGAAGAGGGAGACTTGAGCTCATTCAGATGTTCATACTTCATTCTTTTTATATTCTGGGCTTTAATGTGTCCAGGATGACCCGGCTCATTTAGTGTCCAATGGAATATCTTGCATTCCAACATTACTGTTCAATTGGGTTTGATGAGGGACATTGAGAGATTGGGAATTATAAGTAGCGTGACCTCTGAATTCCTACAATTCAGCACTTAGGAAAGTTTCCAAATTTGGATTCTTTCCCACTGCTGAGGACAGTGTGTCACACAAAAGGTGTGTGGGAGAAGGAAATCTGACTCAACGAGTGACTCAACAAACAGTGTAGACACCTGGAAAGAGAAGCGGACCCTCCCTTTGTGATCTCTAAAGCCGTTTATTGCCTCAAAGTCCAACTAAGACTCTTATGTGTTTTTCTACATAATCCAGGATCGCCTATCCCTAAACTTTGTTGTTAATGTTGTTAACTTAAATGAAGAGATTTATGACTAAGCACATAAAATCTATACATTTTCAACTTCAGCTATGTTTTGCTGCGAGACTGTCCTCCCAAGAAAAACGACAGCATCGGCCTTTTCAGCAAATTCCTAAATACGTCAAATGTTTACGTTCAAGAGACAAAGCCTTCTAGCGGCTGTAGGAATTATGATTCTTGTCTGCTGGGAGCTCAGGAAGAAGTCAGGTGATGTTGGATTTGAACTGTTTGTTTCCTGTTTCCCACCAACAGTCAGGGTTTGAAATATGGGGGAGCTACGGGGCTCCCCTGAAAGAGACATGAGCTCCCCAGAAAACCTCATTCGAGAAAGTTTTGGTGCCAATGTGGCCATCCATGTGGGGCGCCATGGTGGCTGGGCATGTTCATGTTGTCATGGGATGCAACCTAGGTCTGGTCTGTTTAACAAAGTAACGCAAACCATTGCCTCCACTGTGTGTTGGCATCTTTTATTGTTTGACGGTGGAGAGCGATTAAAAAAAACATTGCAATGGTGAATAATTTTTCTGTTTTTTTATTGACCCAGGCTAGATATTCTCTGTATAGATTGAAATGTATTGATAGTATATTTTTGGACGTAGACGGGCGCATTCATGTATGCGCGTGCATGTGTGCATACCCTCTCACCCCCCACTCCACAAAAAATAGGGTTCCCAGGAAAGCCACAATGTAATTTGAACACTGTTGATAGTCAATAGTTAACCATGAGCATATCGTTCTCCAGCCGTAACCAAGTAGTTATTATTTTAACCATGTCGATGATGGTTCCCTAACCTTGATGAAGTAACAATTTTAACCCAAACCATGATCTTTCCCAAACCCAAACCAATTTGTGGGCCTAAACCTAACCAATACTTAACCATAGCGGTGTCAGATCAGAAAAGAGAGATTTGGAATGGTTTTTGAAGGCACAGATCAACAATGTCGTTCGATCGTCGTTCGATGGAGGCGTCAGATAAGACCAGAGGGCAAATTGTTTTATTTGGAGGACTTGATGTGTATTGTGTGTGTAGTTTGCTGCAGTTGTATATTCCTGCACAATAACAAATCAGTTTCGTGTTTTATGGAATTATTTTTAAAATGAAAATCATTTGTATTTGTGCCTGGGCAGATGTGTTTGGAGGGGTTAGTGACATCCACTTAGTGTCAGAGAAGAAAGTTGCTAAATAGCGCAACAGTCATGGTTGACAGGGAGTTCGACATTGTTTAAGAAAACCTGCTTTTCTGCATTTTCAACACTTTTGACTTCAGCTGGGAAGTATCTCGGACCTGAGAGGCCTTTAGTTTCACTGAGGTTTCCAAAGGACTCCTGCTGCTTCTGTGGGACCCTTGTCCCCGACCGGCACAAAAAAGCTCCTTAAACGTTTGACTTTCTCACAGAAACAGCTTGCTAAATGGTATTTCTGTAATGGACTCCTGCTAGGGTTCATATGCGTTGTATAGCCACGTTGCACAAAGTTGAGTCAACACGATTACCATGAGAATGCTCCCAAAGAAAGGCCCAAAAAGGTTTTTTTTTTTTTGAATAAAAATCTGAAACTATAGAATTCTTTGTTTTCCTTGGGGAAAAAAGATGAAAATCAAAGACATCGATGGTCATCGGAAAAGTGCTGCCGAATGAATGTCTTATTTACATGCCAAAGGGAAGGGCCATGGTTTTAAAAGGATGGGAAAGCAGGGGCCTCTATTATGGTGGTGCTGGTCGCAGAGGCCGTGGCTACTCTGGCAGCCTCCCTGCCAGGCAGCGGTTAACAAGGCCTTGGCTGAATTAAAGAATGGCAATGAGTATTTAATTGGTGACACATTATATTTATCAAGCTGACAGCGGAGTGACTGCGCTGCAGCCCTCTTGTTTTGTCCTTGTGTGCGCATTACTTCCCCCTATGTGCCCCTGCATGATACCCCCTATCTGCTGGGGTCCCTCACGTGTGAAGAAAGAAGAAAAACATAATAATCGGCATCAAGTTGAATGATAACACTGAATTATTCATTAGGGTCCCTTAAAGTGTTGGATAAATCAACCCCCCTTCTCTTCTTTTTTTTAACAAAAGCATCTCTTTGTCACTCAGTCCAATCACGCCAGTTTAAGGCTTAGCATAAAGACAAGTCCTTTTCAGCCCTTTTTATCCGTCGTGACAGAAGTTCTGCTGCAGGGCCGGAAAAGTTATTAACAAGTGTTTAATATTTAGATGGGAGTGTTTGGCCACCTCTTCCATACACGGCATTTATGTGTGGCCCTCCTATACACCGAGCAGCCTGTGACTTAACACTTAATAATGACTCTCAATGTTGCTAATGTGACCATATGTCATGAATATATTTGAATTTCAATAAAGTTCCATTATTCAACTTTTATTATCAGGTTCAATGTACTCAAACACTCTTTAAAAATGTTTATTCACTTCACTGGCAGCTATCTACTGCTGTTAACCTGATTTGACAATTAAACTGGTGCAGATAAAGTGCTAACTTTGGGGATTGACTCCGTCATCCATTATTTTATTTAGATATATGTTATGTGTTAGTAGTAGACCATACATTTAATTACCTGTGTTTAATATAATTCACCATTTCTGAGCAATAGCCCATCGAAGTAAATGACTCATCCGTGGATGTCGGCTGGTATAAAATGTGACATATACAAGAGTTTAGTTCAGTTTGGGAGAAGCAGCAGAATCATAGAGCCTTGGTGTATTCAAATTTAAAGTTTTAAAAGTTTATTTGCCGTTTAAACTGTAAAAATTACAGTTGAAATTAAAATGATTTTTCAGGAGCAGCAACTGAAAACATCACACAAAACATAAAACATGAAGGCAATAAAAGATCTGAATATGTTCAAATAAAGTATTTAGAAAAATATAAGACAAGATATATATAAACATACTTGTGCATGCATATACAAGCAGCCAATAAGAATGGTGTGTGTTTATGTTACATAACTAAGGTATGTGTTGAATGCTGTAAAGTGTTCCTTAAGATGGAAGCCAGAAAGCCCTTTATTTTCTAAGCTTATTTATTTATGAAAGCTTTTTCTAAATTTACAACAGATGTAACATAGCACACGTCTTTTCCTCTGTTTTTAAACACTGGTTGTTTTTGAGTAACAGCAGGTTCCAAACAATTTTGGGAGAAATCCTTTGTGGTCTTCAGGGCGTGACTAAAGCGAAGGGGGGTTAAGAGTAGAGGTCCTGGCGATGCTCTTCAAAATGCTAGTGAAAGAAAGGGATCGGGGCGAAGGAGGCCTAATGAAATATTTAAGATTTAGGCTAAAGAGGAACTCTGAAAAAGTTTGCAACAAAGGGGTCTGCCGAGGGCCTCCATTGTCCAGGGGCCTGGCGGAAGCAGGGGCCAAGTTGCTACAGATATGAGGAGGGCCCATATTGAGCAGGGATGTGTAGGCTCTGCTCACAGCTGTGTTGCCGCACTCCCGCCCCAGCCACCAGCCCCCTGCCTTTGTGAGCTTTTGTGAGGGCCACAGAGCGGCGATTTTACACCAAGCTGATTGCACAGCAACGGCTTTGTGTGGTCAACAAGAAGGCCCCGCCCCATTCCTGACCATCGGCGCTCACTCGCTCTGCATCATAGACACACACAAACACACACATTCATCCCAACCCCATCAGCCTACACTGAAATTCAGCCTCATGGCTTTTTATTATATAAGGATGCCAAGGTGATGAATCAACCTTCAGTGGGCTGAAATGAACTGTGGTGGTTGATTGGGAAAAGGGGGTGGGGGGCGCATGTCCTGGCTCCTCATCCAGGATCTGCCTATTTAGCGCCTAACTGCTTTTGATTAATGGAGGCCCATTCTATGTAACATATGCCATCTTAGGGACCCAAGACGGGGACACAGTTGTTGAAGTTTTTGAGTAATGATGTCACAAGGTCAGTTTAGACACAGAATGGGTGAAACGAAGGAAGAAATGGAGCTTTTGTATTTGTAAAAGAGCAGTCAATCCTACATCTGGTGGGAAGTAAATGTGTTTAAGTCACTGGTTATGTGTTTAAGGTGAAGAGATGAGAGTGAGCTTAAATAAGCCAATTTTACTGAGCAAACATTAAATCGTTTTTTCCTCTTAGTTAGATCTGGTTCAGACCAAACATAAAGGTAATTTTTAGCTTGAAATGGCCATTATCTCCTTTGAAATAAAGACAGCTTTCTCATTCCTTTTACCCTCCACAATCTTGATTCTACATAGAGTTTTATGCATCTGGCCCTTGGTCTTTTATTGTGCTTATGTGCTAAATATAAATGCTTTGCCTCAGAGATGACTTGACCCCTCAAATAAGACCAAAACCTCCCTGAATGCTCGGCCATTCCCTCTAAATCCCCCAGTGTCACTCAGAGCTACGAGGCGAGTTCAGGCCTGAGCACAACAAGGGGCGCAGCAGCTTAACACCAACCTTAACACATGGCTCACTCCATCCAAGCTCATAAAGTCCTCTTAATGTGGCTAATGTGATGGACAATATAGCCATGCCCTGGGGAACGACTGGGTCAGGGACCTGGAATAATACAGCCCACTCAACTCAAGAAATGTCTTTTGGGCTAAATCTTTGATCAGCAAAGGTTTTATTTGTAACTGCAGGCTGAAAGTTTTGAATTTTACTGAAGTCAATTATGCACATGTTGTTTCCATGACTGAATTCAAGTATGGTAACATGTTACAGTGGCCTTAATTGTGTATGAACCCATGGAAATGTTATGTAAGTTGACAATATTACTGTGATGAAAAACTCTGATAAGACTTTACAAGACAGCCTGTGATTTACAGTCTAATTTCATTGTATGAACCAGGTACCAGTAAAATACTTTGAGTACTGGTTACTACCAGTACATACCTGATGAGTAATCCAGTCATTTTGAGAGCGTAACCCATGTATTTTATGCGTTCTTCAAAAACCCCACCATCTGAGTCTCAGGACAAAAAGAGCCCCTTTGTTACCTTTGTTTACTCCCCTTACTGAAATACATTATGCCATTTATTTGTTCTACAGAATATCAGTGTTAACACAATATTTGTTTAATATACAAAAATACTTTTTACTTATTGTCACTGAAATCCAATCACTTCCCTGTAGTGGTATCTAGCCATGCAGATAATTTGTCCAGAATTTGAGATGTCTGTCTCAGAGAGTAGCCAGGACATTGCAATTAAAAGAGGTGGTACTACAATTTTTTTCTTTTAATGTTTGCTAATTTCACCACAAGTGAAATTCCATTCACCTCCATTATTTTGTGACATCTCAGAGACAGGTATCTCACATCCTGGACAAATTAAACCAAAAGTGTCAGCATAGCTAAATAGCACCAGATGTAAGTTAGAAAATATGTTTTTTTTTTGTGTAATTTGGGTGAAATGGTCCTTTAAAAAATAGAATGAGGCCATTGGAATATTATGTTGTTAATGGGGGTGTTTTCCACCAAATGAGATATGTCCTACTGCCAATAGGAGGATGCATAGGAGCGCAGCAATGACATCATTGAAGGAAAATCTTACCTCTAATGATCCTCCTATATTGTGTCTGTTTGGATCTGCCCTGCCAGAGTTATGGCCAGCAGCATAGACTCACTCCACTGGGATGCTTATAGCCCCTAATAGATCTGAGGCTGTTGGAGTGAGTCAGGCGGCACAGAGGGCTTGATACAAACCAGACGCAAGACTGGCTAACCTGTTAGCCTCCCCTTTATTTAAGCAGGGGTTTGCTAGCTGCACTTTCCAGGGAGTTTGTCCCTCTGTTCTTCACAAAGACCTGTCACGTTTAATGGCCTGTTGCCTGAGTGGGCTGCTGTAGCCCTCTCTTGAAGAAAGCCCCTCGGAGAAAGGCTCATGGTCAGCTAATGCAGCTTAATATTCTTTAAAAAGGTCTGGGGGACAATTAAGAGAGCGTTTCCCATGGTTCTCCCCCCAGCGGTGCACGGCTGCCTGTGCAGCAGCTCGTCTGTTTGATGGACTCTGAATGCATCTTATTGATGGGGGTCAGAGATTAGAAGCAGCCGTGCGAGGGGAAGAGAGTGAAAAGAGGGTCCCACATGGTGGCCTCAATCAGACACACAGACACACATAACCACTAACAGCTCTTCCACTTATCTGTCTGTGAATGGTATTCATCCAAGCTGAATGAGTGATTGAGGGTTGAATGTCCTCTCATAGAGATTCACAGATACAAGTATCACAAAACGGTTGTATTTTTCTTCTTTTTCTTTCATTCACTGTTACATCTTTCTCCCAGTTAAAGCTGCTGAAAACCGTCATGATTCATTTAGTAATAGCCAGTCTCCCCTAGAAGACTCCAAAAGTCAGCCACCTGATACGTGGAAGTCATGCTGTTTCTTCGCTCGCGTCTGTCTGCACATGTCCCATCGGTCGCCTTGCTGGCGAAGCAGCGCTCTGGCATGCAGCCGCCATGCAGATACCACATGTGTGAATGAGCTGGGCCATGACCCTGACAGCAGACGCATGAAGCCAGGGTAACGCTTAACCATAGAGTGCAGAGAAACCACACGTATCTGACTACAAGCACAGAGAGAAACTAGAGGACAGATGAATAGACCACTACATATGTTCCTGCACCAGTAACCTTTGTAGGTTGTGGTACATGAGAACTTCTTCAACATGAGCATTGCAGTGAATTGGTTATTTGTTGCATGGTTCAACATAGTAAATGGAAAAAATACCTGCTTGCTTGGGGAAGTAGTCTGACTCACATGAAAGCATACCAACCACTTTCCTGTCACCTGACTCTTTTTGCACCTATTTTGTTGTTGGCAAAGCTTGTCGATGTGACACATAAGTAGATACAATGTTGTAGAAAATGTAATAAGCCTGCAATGCTAAAGTACAGAAATGATTACGTTCTTTTGATTTATTTCCACCGGACGTGCCATTGTATGTTTATCTTATAGTGCTGTGTGGCGTTTTCAGGTGCTCTACTTTAGGTTAGTCCACCTACAGCTGTAGCTGACCATGCAGTGGCAATTAGAGGAGTGTTTTGGGTCAAGGAGAGAGCAAGGGTTTTGTTTGCCTCCATCTCATGATTGAATGGCCATGTATAGGACCATGAAAGAAAAGAAGCCAATTAAGTGTGGGGCGGTTTGATTTTTTTGTCCCGTGTTGTAATTAGGCCCAGGCTCCAAAAAACTTCCTCAAGTACCTTTTGGGTTGTTTTGTTGTCAGGCCATATCATTAGGGCCAAAATGATCCGCCCAGGTGCTCACCGCCTGAATATGTTGAGAGATTATGTAAAGAAAAACTGCCGTCCGCAAGCTTTTGGGGGCCTTGTAACACACTCTGTGGCTCATACACAGCCAGATGAGTGGAGTCCTTAAATTCTGCCAATCAGGCCCGGTTCAAACAATGATGAGCATGTTTCACATTCAGGGTGATCAGGGAAAATAAATGGACTTCTAACATCTGTGATTGTGTACATTCAACCTGAGACTCCATACTGAGTGCATTCTGGGGAAAAACGATGGCCTAAAAAAGGAGAGTGATTATTTTTGTTCCTTGGACATTTCAAAGGCACTTCAGAGCTTCCGTTACCTTAGATGGTGCAGAGCCAGGAAGTGAATTACATGCAGTTGCTCTAAATGTCTCGTTTCACTCACAACCACATTCAGCCGATCAAAGGTTTTTCCTTCTCCACCACAAGTTTGTGCCGTTCACATTTTTCCACTGTCTGTCCTTCCTGCCTCTTTAATAAAATCTTTGTCTGAAATATTCATACATTTGTTCTTCTTTCTTTTATATGGACTGCATGTCCAAAATGATAAATCAATTCACTGATTGGTTGATTGATCGATTGACTCTGCAGACAAACTGTGCCACTGTTGATAACTGATAATGTCTCTAGTGTTTTGCTCAGACATAAAGTCCCAGCTGTGAGTCCAGCGATTAGACAAATCGGCCTAAACTGTGACAGACAAAACAGGAACCGTTGGTATGCATATCTGACCAATTAATCAGATACCATGACCCCATAAACTCCCCACCCTGAGACACACACACACACACACACACACACACATGCTGACACACTCCCTGCTGCCTGACTCTGGGAAACCGAGAGTCCGACAGCTGCTGTCAGAGTGGGCGGGTTAAGGGAGGGGGGAGCCGAGGGGCATGGGAAGGATTTGAGTGTGCCATGTTAATAACTCACAAGTGGCCTGGGCCAGTGGTCACTGTGTTATTAATGTGCCACCACACTCCTGGCATCTGACCCAAGGATACATTCCTGGTGTAATGGGCAGCAGCTGGACCGAGGTTTCCGGGAGGACAGCTGAGAACAAGCGTGGGGAACACCCACCATTACCACCCCCCTGAGACCCGAACCTGCTCCCTGACTGCTCACTGGTCCCTCCCAACCAGGAAACCATTTCAGAATCCCTGTTTATAGAGGAAGACGAGACAGATTATTTTTTGTGCGGAGCAACACAGCTTACATCTTGCACTAGGTACAATAGTACAAGGGTACAAATAGTACAAATAGCACAGTACAAGGGTGGTATGCCTCTTGGAGAAACCTTAGCTCTGCCATTGTGTAGTTGGATTTGACTGGTTTCATTAGGTGTTTGGTAAAGCCAATCGCACCAAGCATCCAGTGTCCACATGTGCTGTTTTTCAGGCCTGTCATGGCCATTACAGTATTAAGCCAAAATCCGTGTCAAGGCCTTCTGATTGGGTATAGATTTGGCCCAAGTTGGTCATCCATTTCACTCCACATTAAGCTCAAACACAGTTTTATGTTTTTTATGTTGGTGAAAACTTGTGTGTAGACTGGGCCCAAACTGATATTTCTCTTGTTAGATTTTGCAAGTTTTACCAGTTATTCTTGTGTTCAAGGCAGCTTGTGTGATTTATGATTGCCCTCCATCAGTGTACTGATTTAAGTCACCTACAAGTTCTCCATTCTTAAATATGATAAAACACTTGTTTTAACACTTGTTTAATTTGAGAAGAGGCTAACAGAACATTAAAGAAATAATTTAAAATGTAAATGAAAGGCAAAGCTCAAGAACCACAACAGGCTGCATACATCAGCAAGTTAAAAGCTGACAGAAGCTGAAGTATCAAAGATAAAAAACATTATCAGTTATATGAACCACTTCAATGTGCTGCCATTCTGACACCCTTCCTCCCACTGAAACCACTGAACTACAGTTTGGAAAACTGACCCTGAGAAAAAAAAAAGCCCACTGCGGTTTATCTGGACTGCCAGGAATATAGCTTTTTTCACAAGCACCTTCTTTCAGTGTGCATGTGTACACAAGAAGTGGGGGCCGACACACAGACCTCAGTCTTGGCTGACGACCAGTGGCCGGAGCAGCGTTGGCAGCAAGGACCGTGAGAAACAGGGGGGCGACACCCAAATGTCATCACAGCTGCAAAACTGCTGAGCATAAAAGCCAAATTACAGAAATATGTACCCCGAGGCCTCCCGACAATGAAAACAGAGCCGCGTTTGAGTGGCTGCTGCCCGAGGAGTGCACTGGAAGTTGTCCTGCGTTATGTTTCATGGGATTTACTATGAGCAAGGAACTCCAGATTCCACAGCTGCTGGCAGACATCAGGGTGCGCGTGTGGGTGGTTGTGTGGGAATTCATACTGGGTCGGCCTCGCTATTATCATGCCATGGTATTGCTCATCAATTCCGATGCCCGATGAATGTGCTGCTCACATACTGTATGAGGGAGGGCCTGGCTGACAGTTGGCTACAGTATGCAGACATTTATCCTAATGACATGGATGTTTTGATTCACAGTAGCCTGAATGTTTTAATCACCAGGGAGTATTCTGAAGACGTTTGGGAGGAAGCGGCCATTATTTCTCGCATTATCAAAGTGTATTTCTTCGTTTTACGATTAGGAGCTCATTAAACCAAGACTGAGAACTCATCATGTTCACAACCCCTCTTTGGCAGGATGTTTTGGTTGTGGTTTGGAGGCCATGTAAACACTACGTGTATGTGTGTGTGTTGAGGGATTGTTGGAGTTGGATGTGTGTATCAAAACATCTGCATGCTGCACTTCAAACTTTTCTCCCTTATCAGATCAAGCAGTACAGTACAAAGTCAAATATTCATAACGGACCGAACTTAAATGCTCTTTTCTTCTCCAGTGTAGCCTTTGTCCTCTATATGAGCATGAATACTACATAAAATGTTCATGGTTGCAGCAACAAAGTGTTACAGGCTTAAACATTGCCCAAAATTGTCATTAGATACTATGAAAACATATTTTACAGAATACATGAACTGCACAAGAGTCCACTGTATCTCCTCTGTACCTTTATGACTGATGATTGTTTTTCCTTACGGGAATTAAAAGATTGCAGTGGACTGCATTTTATTTTTTTATTATTATTATTTATTTTTGTATTTATTTTTTTACATTTAGCGCTCTATATGAGGGTGATACAAAATTTATGCAGGTTTTATAAGGTGAGTTGTAGAACACATTTGTTCCTTTTGAAAGACTTACCGTATACAAGCACATGCAGCACAAAGTTTTGTACCCATGTCATTTATACCTTCAAGTTGTACCCCAAGTGACCAAAATGTACCTAATGGGTTAGGTTGAGGAGGAAACCTACTGATTGTGTAGACAGACAAACCAGGACAGGATCCCTCCAACCTTCACCAGACAAGAACATGAATATTGGATGATTCAGCAAAGCCCCAGATTACATTCAGCGACAACGTTGTTTTACATCCAACACCAGTGTTTTTAAAATTCTCTGTTTCTCCAATATCTGTTCATGGCACCTACTGTACTGTATAAATTAGGTTGGGGAAAGGTTGTGGTTATGGCAAATAAATGACGGTTAAAGTATGGCTACAGCTAGGCGACTAAAACACTTTGTTAAGGTCAGGGAAAGGTTTTGGTTACAGTTAATAAAAAGACAAACATTATTTGTAGGTCTGTTACGGGGCACAAACTCTGGTCACCCCGACCTCCACGCCCTTCCTTTCCGCCCTGCTACATAAAGGACACGCTACTTCCTGCATTGGCACAGAGCGTTGGCATTGAACGTAAATTGTGGGCTGTGGAATCGTCCAATATGGACATAATTCCTGGGATACTGGGCTGAATTCACAAGCCTTCACTGGCTTCCGACCCATGAACACTGTCCAATGGGCCCAGCCAGGCTGCTTCCAGGGAGTGGACATCACATTTCCATAAACAAAAAAGTAATGCTGCCAGAATAAAACACAAAATGCATCTGGGGTCCATTACACGCATGTTACAGGGCATTTGTGAAAAAGATGTGCTCCTATAGGCCTGTGTTTGTTTGTGTGTGTGAAGATAATCCTGAAAAGCTAAAACAGCTACTGCCCTGCCGTCTCAAAATAATAGGCATGCGTGTGTATATGTAAATACACACGCATGCCTATTATTAGGTGAGTGTCTGCATGTTTACATATGCAAGTGTACAACAGTAACACAGTACAGGTTGGTGTTTATTTGTGCATGAGAGTGAAGCTGGGAAAGTTTGAGAGTGGCAGTAGCCAGGCGGGTGGCTGCGAGGGAGGTAGATTTGTGGTTTGGGTGGGTTGGGGGTGTTAGCGATGTAAGCTTAAGGAGGCGGATGAAGAGAAGGGGTGTGCAGAGAGGGAGAGAGGGCCTGTGCTTGTGCCTTTCAAGGTGTGTTATTTGTTCAAGGCTGTCCAAACATTTACAGAGCGCTGGCAGCCCTGGAATGCAGAGGCAGGGCTGAGGCTGAGAGCAGCAGCCGTGGGAAACCGCTGCTCTCCTCAACCTCTGCAGACTCGTTCCCCCTCGGGCAGAGTGTCAACACAGACAGTGCCAGAGATGTGTGGGCCTGATAGTGACAGGTCCCGTCAGCAGCCGCACATACATACACACACACACACACACACACACACACACAGACACACACGCGCAGCTCGAGCAGGCACACAGCCGGGCTCATTGCCTCGCTTGCAGACTGACACACATTAACAGACAGAGGCAGAAGCCAGAGGCACCCGCCCTCTCTCTCTCTCTCACACACACACACACACACACACACACACACACCCACACACAAGTACAAACACTTAATTATTTAAGGAACAAACGATGGAGTTTAATATTTCACAACTGTGAGTGAAAAGCGCTATACAAGTGAGATCATTTACAATATTTACTGATCGTGAAAAGTAAGCGGTGGCGTCTGAGAGAATCATCATCAATGACCAGAGTGAACATTTTGGGCTGGCATTGCGAAGCTAAGTCAGAGATGGCCAAATAGAGTTTTACTTACCTGTGAACAGACTTTAAAACTCTTATAGAATCTATCAAGATTCCCTTTAAGTTAACAACATTGAATTGCGATTCGGTAACACCAAACGTATTGAGTGGCATAGCAGAGTGGTCACGTTGTGTGCAAATCTGAGAGCAGCTCCAGGCAGGCTCCAACCACAAAGGAAGCCATGAACACATATAAAGTCTGAGTTCTTCAAGGTTTTCACTGTAACCAGGTTAGGACTAGTTGGACATTTGAAAAACGCAACTGTTTCAAAACCTTTTGCCAAAAATAAAAGTCCTTTTATTTAACTTGAGTGAGGAAAGCAGAGAGAGGGTTAAACATTCACCTGTTATTGCTCCTTGTCAGTCAGACTGAGGTGACAGCAAACATGTCTCCAGGTGGGGACCAGCCGGTGCCAAGCATGAGAAGCATGCCTTGTCGAAACCCACACCAGGAAGTGCGCTGTTGAGAGATATCCTGTGATAAGGGCTGACTTCAGGAAGCTACCCAGGAGTTCATGTTGTTCCCAGGTGCAGAGCAAGTTCACTCATATCTTGGTATACCTGTTCTTCATTCAGAAACAAACACCAGCCTCAACTGAGATAATGCATGACTGACTTGTTGAACCTCACACCTTGCCCTGAACTCACACACTTTTCTAAAGAGTAAAAAAAAACAAATATAACCTCAATTTTAGTCAATGCCACAGTCATTTCACACAAACACAGACAGAGTGAAATAGGTCACCTGTACGAGTCAGCCTCGTAAAATGATCCCGATCAATACCAGAATCTTGGCAAACTGCTTCACATTTTGTGATTTGAGTATTTGAACTTAAAATTGAACATTTTTCTCCATTCCACACTATTACAACAACAAAAAACACTTATGTGATAAAAGTTTTCAACCACTCTGGCACTTTCAAATCCTTTGTAAATATTTGCTGTCTGCATTAAAATGTCAAAAGAAAAATGGGGACAAAAACTGTACTCAAATGCCATTTCTGCAAGGCAGTTTTGAACTGTTTTCTCTTGTTTACAGAACAAATATAAAAGGAATGAAGGACACAGTCAGAGTTCTTATTCTTATGACAGTGAGCAGATCTGTACTTGTGACTTGGACTCGGAATTAGATCACAATGACAGCTTGGAGAGGATGGACACCCAAAATAAAGAATTACAGAGACAATTTTCTTTCCCAGCTCTCTTCTAAGGCAACAGTGATTGTGGAAAGGTAGTGTGGGAACCACCACTATCATTTGATTTAAGAGGCTCATTTGCCTATGTATTGGCAAAATATCCACTGTTTGTGTACACCTGTCCGCAGGTTTGCAGAGCAGCTGCTAAACACAAAGGCAAATCTGAGGTGAATGCTCCCAAACACATACACACAAGGTGCTCAACGACGCCTCACGCATGTATCACACATGAGAGAGTGAAGGTATAACAAAGCTGAGTGAAACTTGCTCATCAGCCTCCTCCTCTTCCTCCTCACACATCTCTTTGTCTGGCGCACACACACACTTACCTGCTCCTTCTGCCCTGCAGCCTCATACACCTGCCTGCGCTGCTGATGAGTGTCGTGTTTCAGCGCTGACGCAACGTTCGACCAATGAGCTGCGGTGAGAACGGTTAGGAAGCGTGGTGGGAACTCTCCTCCCATCTCTCCTCTCTCTACCTGGGAACCGGTGCTGCCTCAGGGAGGGGCCCCCAGCCGCCCGCTGTCTGAATGAACACCAAACAAAAACTCTCACCAACAGGTGAGTTACACGAGTCAATGTTGGTTTTTCTGGAGTCTATTATTTTTCCCTTCATTCATGGCTGGCACACTGCTTTACATTTTGGCAGGATTGAAAAAAAAAAAGAAAGGACACACTGAGAGAGAGAGAGAAACAAAACAGTCAAAGTGTGGGAACTTTTCCTTGTTCCTTTTTTCTTCTTCCAAGAGCTTTTATCAGTATTAACTCTGCTTACACAGGTATTTGTGCACCTGTGGCACTGGATTAGTGGATCAGCTTCTTCATTGTGTGCAAAAATAAGCACTGTGAGTTATATTTTATACCAGGTTTCGGACTGAAAACACATTTAATCCTGCACTGAATAGTTTTAAAAGCTTAGATTTTCAAAGCAAACTGTATTCTTGTTTCACTTTAATAACCGGCTTCAACACATCGAGGTGGAAAGCGAAGAACTGCTGATGCAAGTCATACTGGATTTACATTGTTTCTGTTGTTTTTATATTTAAATAAAATGACAAGATGACGTATGTTTGCCAGGTTACGCTTGACGGCTGTTTAAAAGGCTGACAGTTTTTCTCAGAGCTGATTCACCATTTTAGAAATGAACCAACAAATCCAACAGTGCCTCCCTCAGTACAGAAAAGAGTAATGTCTCAATGAAATAACATGAAAACGTTCAGACACTAAAGGTTAAGAGGGACACAGTTATTACATGTGATTTATTTAGCATCAAATACAAAACACAACATAAATTATTCACCAGAAGAGCTGAAGAAGTTCATGTTGTCAAGTTTGAGTCTGCTGAATGTAAATAAATGTAGCTCCCGCAGGATTAAGTTTAAGAAGTTAAATAGGAGGTACAGGCTAGTACAGGCTTTCCTCTGCATGCACAGGTTAGGCTGTTACACATACAGGATTATTGGGCTGATTGCAGTTGCATTAGTTAATCCCAACAATAAAGATGGGAAAATCTGTTTAGTCAGGACCATCAGTCAGATTATTTGGTTTTACTGTTTGTGATCATTTAACAGACCTCAGCTGCACCAAACACATCAGACATGTTTGTGAGAATTTATTTCAATATTTATTTCACCAAGTGAGGTGAGGGGAAAAGTATATGTTTTAAAAAGTCACATAACTGATAATAATTATATTATGAAAGTAAGGGGATGATACTTTATTCTATGACTTTATGACCTGGACTGGATGTTTCGAGCCTAACTGCCATCAGTCTAATTGCCTCCAGAACCTGGCATGAAATATGCAGGTCCACATGATTGCATCTCTCCGTTTACGACTTGGATGATGTTTGTGATGTTTCCACACTTATATAATATCCAAACCAACTCCTCTCCCCTGGTGTTACTTGTCTTCTTTAGTGGGTGATGAAGCTGTTCCAGACAAAAAATGAAAAACCCTCTGCATCCCAACCACTGCTCAATCCCCACTCAGAGAAGTATCACAATGATACAAGGCTGTGTATATATGTGTGTGTTTGTGTACAAGTGTGTGCATGGACCCTATTACTGCCACCGCTAGACTCTACCATCATTAACGGGCCTGATAACAGGATAGACATCTAAGTGTGAAAGAATCCTCCCTCCTCTTTTTACTGCAGTCCCCAACAGAGCTGCACCATCCACTTGACTGCCCAATAAAAACAAGCAAAAGGCTGACATTGCACTTCATTTAACACTGCATGCCCTTCACTCTGCTTCTTACTTAGGCCATTGTCATCCGCAGGGACTTGGCTTTGTTGAGAGGTTCATGTTGTCCATAAACCACAACTCCAGACAACAATAGATGGGCAGCTGTTTCCTGGGCATGCAGTGTGTTGTGTGTCCTACAAGCAGGTGCTTTCTCATGATGTCATCTCATGAGAAACGTAGCTTGAGTTTCAAGGTGACTAATGTCATCCCGTCTTTTCTATGTCCTTCTCTTGCTGTAAACTTTCATTTTTATTTCATGTTTTGGAAACTCTGTAAGTTCAGTTTGTGAATCCAATACCACAAGAAGCCTCTCAAAATCAGCAAGAACATACTATGATTATGAGGACCTTCATACATTCCCTTGCACTAACTCTCAAGTCCTACTGTCGATTGAATCTCACCTAAATCTGACCATAACCATGAGATCAGATCCAAACTCCTAAAACTGCTTGAAGTGAGCTCCAGTGAAATGACCTCACTTCACAAAAAAAAGCTTACAATTTGAACGTATGAAACTGAATACAGCTCACACAAGGATGGCAAAACAAGAGAAGACAAACCCATGAAATCATCTCAGACCTGAGTGTGTAAATGACTCAGTTGATTTGGCCTGGGTGAGGAGGATGTGCACTCTTTAGAGGATCATTCACAGTGAGGTGTCAGGTGTTAGAGTCGGGTTTTGTCCAACAATTCCCCTGGGGCAACGCTCGCAGTGGGCCACGACTTCAACCCACTTGCCGACTGGCTTCTTAACTTTGTATGATGGAGGAGAGTCCACAGAGAGGAAACACAGGAAGCTACGAACCGTCAAACCCATACTGATCATTATTAGGACATAACTCAATTTATCTTGCCCATGAAGAAAAGCTCTTTCATTGGCTAGAAAGGAGTTACTGTTCTCTCTAGTTGTGTTTGTGCTATATTTGCAGTTTCCTTCTACTATGCAGCTGTAAAGAGGCACAACACTAGTATCAGTAGCAGTGGAGACAAACACAGTCTATTTATTCTTTCTGTTTCAACTTAGACGCTTTCAAACTTTTCTTTACCTTTCTGACTGCTCTTTTCCCCTCCTTTTGTTATGCGTCTTTCAGCCTTTGGTTTACAGCAGGTCGACAGGGGAGAGCCACATGTTTGCTCGCTCTCTCACCAGAAGGGGCTGGCAGAAAGCTGGCAATCACGATGCACAAATATGTTCATGCAAAGTCAACCCTCCTGAAGGGAATTGTGGGTTGTTTGTTGGCGTATGCGGGGTGAGATGGGGATTCGGAGGCGGTGCCTTGACCACACGGGGCCCACTTTTACAACTGTTAAATCTCTTTCACGTGTGCACACTCACAGTGGTGACAGATGCTTGTACTGTAGCTTTTTGAGTCAAACAGGCAATGCTCATACTCACCCGCCGCATCTCTGTGCAGTCCCGGGTGGAGAGGGGAGGCTCTGTCCAGTGTCATGCAGAACATGAGTAGACCGAATAAATGCCACAAGTCACTGAAGAAGAAAAAGAACGCTCTGATGTACCGTTATGTCTTTATAAAAACAAGTGCGCTGTGTTGTGTCAAACAACTTGGACTTGTTAGACTTGGACTGTCCAGCTATTGCAAGACATCTTATTTTGGTCCATTACTATAGTTTGGACCACACGGTCTTTGTGTTTCAATATAACGGATGGCAAGAGTATAATTTAAATCATGTCATCTTTATACTTTGCTGTGATTTGTTAGTCTGGACAATGTTAAATAACAGAAAAATGATCTGCAGAAAATGGCTTCTTGTTTGTCTCGCTGTGCATGCACTACCAGGAATCATGCAAAGCAATCAAGAATTTGCACAAACACGTTCTTTATCTTGACAAAGACTTCTAGGTGAAGGTATAACTTTTTACTGCCACTGCAATACGCAACCTTCAGTAACATCTTGTGGTTGGCAATAAGAGGCCAGAGATCGGACCCTGCCTGGAGTGAGCTGCGTTCTGCATACTGAGCTGTGTTATGCATGAATTCAAACCCAGCTGGTTTGGGCAGGGTCACAGACTGGACAGGACAGTCTGACTGGTTCTATTGTCTGCTGCAGCAGCAGAGCAGGTCTGCTCCTGTCCAGTAGGCCGTCCAGGTCTCCAGAGACTGAATAAACCTACTGACCTGGCTAGAACAAATGCTTTTGAACATACCAACACACACACACACACACACACACACACACACACTGTGTATGCTCTTCTCTTGCTGTCCCTGTCTTCATTAGCTGCTGCAATAATGCGTATGTGCACAGCAGACATCATCAGACCATCAGGTATTTCCTTTACTTGATCTGTTTAATCCATTAAACTGTGCTCTTCATGGGTGAATCCAAAGACATAGTTTACGCCTACTCATGCAGACAAGCAATGAAAATGTTATTTGCTTGAGATGTAGGGGGGGCAAAGTAAACTTTGTAAGACTACTTTACAGCACAGTTTAGAAAGAAGTGTCAGTGAGTAGGTGGTTTACACACTTTCACAACCTTTGTTGGTCCTCTGGTGCCAAATGAGAGAAATGTGACACCTTGCAGTAACGTGTGATTTCACACACACGTATTGTTTCCAGTATGACTCATGCTAAGTAATCCATTAGCAGTGATAGAGCTAAATACATAAAAGGCAATTAGATATAAACAAAATACAAGTTGTGTAGTTGAGTAGAAAAAGATAAATCAGTTGAGGTTGGGGCTACCGTTTTTTAACACTTTTCAGTGAAAGAGTTGCCCCTTCAAGCCTTTATGTGCCTTTTCCACAGTATTTCCATGTTCCCTCCCTGTCTGCCCACGGAGGAAGTGACTTGTTGCAGCAGCACAAAAGCATGCCACCTAATAAAGTTAGAGGGAAATAGGTAAAAGAAAGCAGTGAGGACCAGAGGAGAAAGCAAACAGGGCAAGGGTGTGAAAACACTCAAGGGGAACGGTTTTATGGCTCCATGTTAATTGAAGTGATTTAAAAAAGAATCCCATATTCCTGGAGGGCTGAAAGAGACAGGAGAGGGCTGAGGGCAAAAGGAAGAGGGATGTACCGCTGTAAAACAGCTGCTCTTCACTTTTACCCAGTGGACCCAGTGAACAAAGACACAGTGGAAATGTCATTACATACATATGATACTGAAAAGCATAGGACATCCTTGCAGGAAGCGATAAGATAAAACATTAACCTTGTAAATATTTATACAATGTGTCATATTATGTGTTCTTTTTATGTTTACATTTTGATGAGGCAAATAAAGAATGGTAATAATCAGCCTGAAGCACTCACTCATTTGTGCACATCTTTCCAAATGCCAAGAAGCACTTACAGCGATCATTTGCAAAGATGGCTGGCATACTTCAAAAGTGTCAGAGGGGATCAACAGTTTGTTTTCTGTATCTCTGTCTTTGTCATTTTAAGGTCTCTCTTCAGCCCCACAGCTCAGCCATTTTTAAGCCAGACTAGACCCTCTATCTCTGGGTTTTGTTCTATGAGCCTCCTGCTGAAATTGAGCTCTAAGACAAAGCCCTGTTTACACTAATGGCCCACTAGGCCTTTGGCCACAGAAACAAACAACAGTGGGGGGATGTCAATAGAATTTAACATTTTGACATTTTTCCTCCGGCTCTCAAAACCAATATTGACCCAGCTCCCCTGCATGGCTGTCTTTAGTCCAGGACCTTGGCATACAAATCAAGCCAATGCAGCCAGAACCACAGGCAACCAGTCGAGGGGTGAGGCCAACAATAGCCTGCCCAGGATGGGGCTCTCCCACTGGGCAGGCAGAGTGGCCACTGTCCCTGGTCTCAAGCTGGTCCACAGAGGCCTGATGTATGAAAGAGCTCATGCTATCCCACCCGCTTTAATGATTCCATCTGAGAGGGCCAATTGTGTCTGTACTCCAGACCCTGCTGGTGAGTGAGGTGGACAAGTAGAAGGGACAGTGGGGGCGCTCACATGTGCAGAACAACCCCATAGCGGGCCAGTACTTCTCAAAGGCCAGATTACAATCAATTAGAGCCTAATGAGCGGGAAGCTGGACTTGTAACCTGTTGCAGCAGGGTAGTTGTTTAGAAAGCTCCCAGTTGGCGGACACATCAATAACCTCTGAAATAGCTCCGGACTGAAAGCAAGACGCAGCAGGAAGCGCCTGAGTGCGTGGCTGTCTATATCTGAGTCTTGGCTCTGTCCCTTCGCCCTGTGTTGTGCTGAGGCTGAGGGCAGGGGGAGAGGGAACAAGAACACCTAGCAACACAACATGTTACTCTAAAACATACTTTCTGCTGTGCATTTTTTACCCCCATGTATTCTTCTTTTTGTCAATCAGTCATGATAATACAGCTTATGGTAGCAGGTGGTTCACCCAAGACCTCATGCAGAGAGAGCAAACAAAAAAGCATTAGAGGCATTCATAAACATAGCAATCAACAGGTTGTATTCTCCTTTCTAGCATGTGTGTGTGAGCATGCCGGCTCGCTTGCATATGTGCCTGTGACTGTAAAAGAAGGATGTCAGCTCGTGCCAGAGAAAGGGCAACAGTGTGTGAGCATGTGTCGCGGCCCAGCAGGGGAGCTCGTCCTCAGGCCGCTCTTACCTGTGGAGCCCCTCTCTCCACGGAAAACAGTTCTTTACACGGCAGGTCGGCCCACAGCAGGGGAACAGGGGATGGTCATATAAGAGAAGGTGAAACAGCGGGAGTAAAAGCGATATTCTGGCCTGAGGTGAAATCAGGAGGGAGTTGAGGGGTGGGGGCAAGTGAAAGCAGAGGTCTTCTATACTGCTCTCCAGCAGGCTTGAGTTTACATCCCTGTTTCCAATAAGGTAACAAACTGTGCAGAAATTCAAATTTGACAATATGATTAAAACAACTACCATTTAAACACCTTTGTGTTATCTTATAGGCTTTAAGACTATAAGCATAGCGGGATTACTTATCAGTCTCTCATGCTTTTTGCTTAAAGACAAGCTCAAAGTGTTCGTCTGGTGCATTCTGAAAATCATGGCCAATCAGACCAAACTCAACAAAAAATAATAATGAAATGCAAGGGGCTGCGTTGATGGTGTTGCTCAAGATACAGTTAAGATGATGAAGTACGATCCAGCAAGGCCAGTTTGAGGTGTAGATCTGTGACCACTGCACCGTTGTTTTAGATTAATGTTAGGAAGGATCTTACAACTCCAGTAATCAAGGCGAAAATAGTAAGTAATACAAGTTATCTACCAACCCTCTACGTTGACAGAGACTTCAGAGACTATCCTCCCAAGAAAGGGACACTACAAAATGCACAGCAGGGTGAGGTTGGGGTGTTTGGATGGACAAGAAGACATTGGACATGTGAGACTTCTGTTTGCTTCCTGTTTTTTCTTACAGTCAACGTTAGTTTCTTTTAACCATGACCACAGATCGTTTCCTAACCTTAACCAAGTGGTTATTTTAACCCAAACCATGATCTTTGCCTAACCCTTAACAAGTCGTTTTGGTGCCTAACACTAACCAAACCTGATCCGTAGAAGTGTCAGATCAGAAAACTATATTTATTTTTCAACAGTTTTTTTTTTGTGTATTTTCATTTAATGTTTTCTTTAGTGTTGTATGTCTGTGTACTTATATTTGTTAAGAAAAGACATGTTTTTTCAGGGAAATTACTGAATGTTTTATTCTCTCTTCTCTACTACTCTGTTCTATTCTGTTCTGTCCCATTATGTTCTATTCTACTCTGTTCTGTTCTATTCTATTCTGTTCTGTTCTATTCTGTTCTGTTATATTCTATACTACTATTATCTGTTCTATTCTGTTCTATTCTGCTCTGCTCTTTCTGTTCTGTTCTGTTCTGTTCTACTCTTCTAATCTACTTCTACATCACATTTCTCAAAAAACGATAAACACCACCACTGTACTTCCGTTCCCCCTTTCTATTTCTATCTCCTATAAGCAGGGAGACCACAAAACATCCACACGTCCAGCCAGACATCAACTCAACCATCAAGCACCTCCGG
This sequence comes from Enoplosus armatus, assembly GCF_043641665.1. Lineage (NCBI taxonomy): Eukaryota > Metazoa > Chordata > Actinopteri > Centrarchiformes > Enoplosidae > Enoplosus > Enoplosus armatus. The sequence goes on from NC_092187.1 coordinate 11,034,162, forward strand.
TTATAGTCTGATAACTGTAAAACATGTCGATGTCCTCACTGAACTATAACTTTAAACTGAGTATTTGCAGTAAAGCTTTGAGCTCATGAACCTGCTGAAGGCTGACAGAGACTGACTCTATCCTTTCAGAGGGACGATATTAAAAAGACCTCACCCCTTTAAATCTCCGTCTCCACATGCTCTCCTTCTCATGTTCTGATTGTTGTGGGAACGCTCACAAGCCCCGACCGATCATTGTAATATATGATGCTGTTAGTTTCCTCATGGTGAGCAGTTGGGTACCACCGGTCACCACTGTGCTGAAACACTTTTAATCAACCAGAACCTACTGTGAAAGCCCGAGCCCCACCCGGCTCCCCACCTGCCAAAACCGAGCAGTTCACCTCAGCAACCTCAAAGCGACAGCTAGTATTTAGTAATATCGTGTGGCAGTCCAGCAGCTTCCACTATAATGTACCCACTGACAGCACTAACCTCTCACAGCCCTGGTACCCCCTTCTAAGGTTATATTACAACACAGTGGGAGCTCTGAGAGAGTAGAGGAGGGGAAGGAGTGATTGTTTGGAAGTTCTCAAGACAAGCTGGCATTTTCCCAGGCTACAGTGGGGGTAGGCTCTCTCCCAGCATGCCATGTTCTGAGTAGTTTGATTAAAATTGTGAAGTACACAGAGTTGCTCAAGTATATGGTCTTTGTTGGCCCTTTTCGTCCAGCTACCCATCACCCCAGCTTTTTGAGTCAAAAGTGGCCACACATAAAAACGTCCATTTTGACCCTTGAGACCCTCTGTGGGTTTTCCCAGTGTCATTATTCTTAGAAACATCGTGTAGGCGAGGTTATTCGAAGCAAAACTGTGTTTTGGTGAAACATTACACCACACGGTGGACCTGACAGTATGTTAAGGTAATTGGTTCCATGATGAAATAACGCAGGAGTAAAAAAAGCCATGATTTTGCAACACAAAGGGTTTTTTTTGTCTGGATTCGACAGAGACAACACATACTTGTAAGATTACAGTTTGCTGAAGAACTGCAGACCAGAGTTTTGCCCAGGTCCATAGGCGTCGACCAGTATTACAACACTGTTACAGTCCACTGTGGCTTAACAATCATACAAGATTAGGTGAGAACTTGCAGTGAACCCAGGGAGAGAAATGACGTCATCATCACCAGCAGCATGGCCAAAAGCCGGCAGGTGTTTCTTTCTCCTGGCTCCTCTTCAGCCTCGCAGGAAATCACTGATGTCAGGTGGAGCCGTACAACTCAGATTTAGCCCTTTTTTGTGTGTTTTAACTTTAATCAGTGATTTGTGATTTCCTCAAAGCAAAAAGGTCCTGGGTTTCAATCCTGGTCCTGGCTGGTATGTAATGATGTATAGTGCAATGTATGACGTGTATATGATACACTGTATGTTCTGTATATATCTTCCATACATGTGTTAGATAGAATATGATGTAATATGATGAAGTATTTGATATGCATGTTTTTCAGTCATGCGTGTGATACAAGTTGATCGATTGCATGTTTCGCCAAGCTTTCAGGTCCAACATTTTAATAACAAAGTTATTAAAAAACAAACATTTTAAAGAAAAATAATTTATAAAAAACTGTGAAACATACATGGATATTCACCGAATTCGTACCCACTCCTTCATTTGCCAAAAAAAAAAAACTTCCCAGAAGTTGAGGGACTTGGGAAAGACATACTTGTCTTCAATCTCCACGGCCCCAGGTTATAACACAAGCTTTTGATTTAAAAAGCTGAGATAACCCTGGTGACATCACTAGAGTTATTTTGTTTAGCTCCACAAGGCAAACTGTTTTACATTAGTGTGTCAAATTGGGGGAATTCCCAAGCATGATATAATATCACAGACCATATATTTACCAAATGTACATGCAAAATGAATGTATGCTTAACATTTTCTCAAATATGTTCAGGTGTTATCTTAACCCCATTAGATGATTCCTATGTTGTTCTCGTCATACCTTTCAAATCATAGTCGAGTGGGAAAAACGTTAACGTCAGCCTTCCAGTTTTAATTCTGAGATTGAGATAATGACGGGTTGAAGTTTTCTTGTTCTTCCCATTCTATCGACATTGTGTGAATGCAGCATAAGTCTGACTACACACGTTCTGACCATTCAAGCATACAGTCCCGACAGTCGGCGTTGATTATTCTGCAGTGTGAAAGGGTGGTAGCTCTGAGAGGTTTTAGGAGCTGACAGCATTGGTAATGCTGACCTCTGACCGTTTGCTTTTGTTGTGCCTCATTAAGCAGGGGGAACACGTCAGCCAATAGTACTTATTACCCTTTCTGTTATGGCAACTACCAAGCAAATAAGCTTCAACTTGCCTCTTGTTACCTAAGCTTTCCATTTGGCCTCTGGCATCATACAAGTGAAGAGTCTCTTTCCTTGGGGAGCTGCACTCCCTGAGACCCAGACGAGCACTGGAGCACTTGTCAGGGACCTGCCGTATTGTAGCGTGAATGGTGCGGCCTCAATGCAAATTCTTCCACACTCTCAGGCAGCAAAGACCAGCATTCACTGACTGGTTGTGTTAATTTAGCTGCCTTTCAGTCCCACTTGATCCTACAGTCTTCTGGACCTCAATGGCAAAAAGAGTTAAAAACATCTGAAGTGTCAGCGCAAGAATGTGCCATTCAGCCTCGAAGCGACGCATCATTAACAAATGTCAGGGCACAAACAACCAGCTGTGGTTAAACGAACCAGGGGGGTAGGCTCTACAGTTTACCTCACTGTTGAGGCTCTGTTGTCAGCCATTGATAACCTTGTGCATTGAGTGGTTTCAGGGGAGAGTCGTTTTAACGCGGTGGGTGATCCACATCAACAGGAAGCAAACAAACTGATGATTTCGAGGAGGAAATGTGGCTGTTAAACCACAAATGCACAAATAGATCGTGGAGTGGATGTATCTGTACTGCAGAGGGAGGAACATGTGCCCTCTCTCAGTCATTCTGCCCAGTGATGAAGCAGCGTGGAGGCTCAGACTGAGGTTACACAAGGGACGGCCCAAAACGCCCACTCTCACCAGCCGGCTGAGTCAGACCCAGAGGGCAGCCAGGGCACAGCACAGGCAGACAGTCATTTGACTCACACTTGTGTGTACACTCCAGGCCTGAGGGTGTGCACTGCAGGGCTGCGCACTCCAGCTGTGATTTACAGGCTGGTTTTGACAAGGTTGCAACCTGTGCAGTACGCCTTTTCCTTACTGGGGAGGAGACACCATAAAAACTGACTGCATGATCATGTTACAGCCCAAATCTAAAGATAACACTTTCACAAGGGGTGAGGTGCCACTTATGAGCCCATTGCTTTATGTTTAAAATATCTCTCTTGATGCTAACGTGACTCCTGAAAAATGATTAAAATCATTTAAACCCAGAGAATATAAGCACAGCTGCCTTCATCGCTTTGCTTTGCTTCGGCAGCTAATTTCATTGCACAGCTAACACAATTTATCTTTTCAGATTTAACATTCTTCTCTAAATTCAGAAATAACAGCAAAAACTCAAAAACGTACTCATAATGAAGTCTTCCATATCAAATTTGTCTACAGTGGCAAGTACTGAAGGTTAGCTTGGTTGGCTGTGCATTTTGGTCTGTGTATTTCTGGATCATTAGTTTATTGTATTCAAACAAATTTACAATTTTATATACAACTTTCAATGATCCAAACAATACTCAACAATATGACAATATATACAGTACAATTATTACAATCATTCTGTGGTGAAAGAAGTATTAAGATCCTTTACTTTACAAAAAGTAACAGTAGCAAAACAACAATGTCAAAATCCTCAATTACAAGCCCTGCGTAATTAAACCTGCATTAAACCATGCAAACGAAGTATTCGCTTATTTACACAGCAAATACAGCAGTAATTTGGAGTCTGTTTCTAGCCACCTGGCTAATATAAGTCCAGCATTCACGCTCTTTTTAGTGCTCCACTGTGTACACCAGCTAATTGCTAACTTTGTCTGTCTGCCGTTTGATGCTGAGCATATAGCGTACAGCTCTATGAGAACTGAGAGTGAACCACAATGCAGCAAAGTTGGGGGCCGTAAAACCAAAATTGTTGGTTGGTACATTGTTATATATTATTGAATCATTATTGCTCATGCGTTCATACTTAAGTAGCATTTAAACGTTGTAGCTGGTCATGGTGAAGCTAATTTAACTACTTTATATACTGTTGGGTTGTTTAATCTGCAACAATTCATCGTATTTTATATGTTTTGTATGTAAAACATTAATCAAGTAACCAGTAACTACAGCTGGAAACACTCAAAGAGAGTATGTGTGCCTCAAATGTGTCCTCTTTTTGTTTGCACACTTCTTGACTGAATGTACTACCCTACCACTGAACATCAAACATGAAAAGAAATAGAGATATGTGTGCAGATGCCTTGATTTTCTTTTCATTTACTTTTACGTCTTGACTTGTGTAATAACTTGCAAGTCATAATTCTGCCAGCTACACGTATGCTGTCACTTCCAGTAGCTTTTAATGTCTGTTGGTGGGTCATGTGTTCTGCACAAGTGCTCTGACGAGACATTCACACCAGGCCATGATTGTTGTCAGCCTCAGACAGTGAGCAGTAGTAATAAATGAGAGGTCAAAAGGCTGCTTCATGCTATGTGACACACTGGCTAAAGTGGTGACAGCACAGGAGCCTGGGTGTACGGACAGCTCTGTTTCGTATGCAGCAGCACTCTGCAGAGCTGTGTAGAGGCATGCAGGAGGTGAGTGACAGTGCTACGATGTGATTGGTCTTACCACTTCCTATTGTTCCCCTGTCACTGATAACCCCGGTGACCTGGGCCAAAGGAAGGAAGGCCATCGCTCGGTTTGTGGTGGTGGGCTTGTCAGCTCTTTGTCCTCAGATAACTTATTAACCCACTGAGTCCGCCGGGAGAAGAATGATTTCTCACATGGCTCGCCGTATGGTTAACCCAGAGTAAACAGCTTTTCAGGAGTCCGTCTGCAGAGACAAGGAAGGAAGGCCATTATTTGGTCTCCAAGGAAAGTGAACACAAACCTGCCAGAATTAAAGAAACCACCACTCTTCATTCAATTGAGCCTCACTGAAATAAACTGTAAATAAGCCTCATGGTAGCCTTGAACACAGAGACAAACATGCTGAGTAGGAAGCTTGAAGCTACATTTAAACTTTTGTTTTAGATTAAGTGGCATTTTTACAAACCCTGTGGGGAAATTAGGTTGTTTGCAGGAGCAAAGAAAGTAGATAGATAGATACAAGTATTAGAAGTAGGGATAAAAGCAAAATTACAACAACCAAACATATTCAGGTTTTTAAATTGCTTTATTTGGTTGTTTTGCAAAGATGAGGATGTCCTGTTTGAAGTGAAACAAGGGATTCTTTCATACATTTGAAACAAAAAGTTCATGTCAGTTGTGCACATGTCGGAGCTTTTGGGGAATTATCACATTTATGATTTGATTGACAAAATAATTGACAACAAATGGGGTCAGGGGAAGAGGAAGGTAAATTAACAGCTGATAAGAGCTAATGCCTGCTGGATTCAGTGTATGTATACAGTCCAATGGATGTTAATAATGTCACTAAAGCATCTGAAGCTGTTGTTGAAAGCCGATTCAAAGTGAACAGTGGTGGCTGTCTTTCACTAATTAACCTAGCTGATGAGGCCTGCAGGGCTGTATGTGACCAGGACAGACAGAGGCCAGAGACAGACCAGAGTCAGCCAGGGTCAACCCACACCTCGGGCACATAGCTGATGTCACGCGTCTGCTGCCTTAATTGTGTGCTGTTCGGCTTCTGCTAATGTGTAGGTCTCACTTGGCTCGCTTTACAATCACTTCAGCTGTTTCACTTCAAGGGAAGAAGTGGTGAAAATGGGCTAGATTGTTTTATGTGCAAGGAGTCAGACTGCCTTAAGGCTGGAAACTGAAAGAAGAATCCGACCCACTGTCTGGAGGTCTAAAAATACCGTGACACCAGCTTATGTGTAATGGTGCAGTTGTATGCATAATGGTGAGGGGGAAGGAAGCAATGGACATGGAAGCAATAGACTCAAGCATTGGATGTGTGAATGTAGAATGTGAATATATATTTTGTGCAGCTGTAAGTTTGAATATACCTTATAGCTCTCGGCAAGTCTGCTCAGATTCCTATCAAAAACAATATGCCGAGTAGAAGTAAAGACCTACACGCCGCATGCTGATCTTAGGGGAATATCTTAATATTTCAGCTTTTAAACATGTTATTTAATGCACAGACACGGCCTATATCCCTGAACATGTATCAGGAAGTCCACTATGAAAATGAACCAAGTTAACTGCGTTGTCAGTTAGATGTTGGCTTACTGCTCCATAGGGATTCTCCTTCTCTGCTTACACTGTAGAAAAGAGGAGGTTATACAGAAAAACACAGAGTGGGCTGTCATTTACCAAACTGGTTATTCTTATTGCTTTTAGAGAACCACTTTTTATTCACGTGTAATGCACAAAAAACTTAATTATGATTTCATTGGGTCCTCTTCAAATGGAGGAATACATGCATTTCAAACGTATTATTCCCTATTGAAATGTATTTAAGTACAATTATGCAAGTACTGTACTTAAGTACATTTTGTAGATACTACAGAGGGAAATATTGTACTTTTCACTCCACTTCCTTTATCTGACAGTTACAGATGGAAGCTACTTTGTATATTTAAAGCCTGGCGCACCTGCACAGGTGTCTATTTTGGCTGATTAGACCTCTGCTCAGGTCAAAGCTGGTTGAAACTATAGTTGAATTAAACAAGTTCATCTCATAAAATCGATAAACAAAAGGTTTGTCCCGTATTTAAATAAAGGTACCAAGCATAACTATCAGGAGAGTGAGTGAGAGAAGGCCACAGTCTGCACTCGTCCACACACTAACTAGAAGAGAGCGAATCAGGTGAAAACACCTGTGTGTTTACGTCATGGGCGTGTAGCTGCTTAAAGATTTATGTAAAAAAAACTTTGATGATTTTATAAAATATGTTGCATTGTAAAAGAGTAAACAACTTATCGATATATGAAGTCGTTCAAATTAGCTCCACTTTGACCGGATGCGACATCTTAATGCTCAGTAATGATATCCCACACTGACGAGGCCATTGTGCAGGTGAGTACTTGTGATATACCTGCTACCAATACTACTTGGTGACATGTTAAATGAAGGACTTTTACTTGAAACTGAGTATTTTACAGTGCTGTATTACTACTTTTATTTAAGCTGACCTTAATAATTCAATTAATTTGAAAATATCCTCGTAAGACACCCGTGGAGCTTCATGTGGTTTTGACTCTCATGTGGTTGGCGGTGATCGCCATCTCGTGGTTGACAGGAAATACTGCACTCTGGCACGGAAGTTATCGAGGTCGAGTGAATTAACACAGTGTGAACGCGATAAATTAAATTATTCTAATGTTGCCAGGCAGAAGCGGCCACTTAAAATAAATGTGAATAATTTGTAGGCTGTTAGTAGTCAAATGTGATGCAACATAGCGTTTTATAAAAGTCGTCACATGAGTCAAATTCTCACAATCTTGCCACCAGGCTTGTATTCTCCTTTAAGACGTAAATAACGAGGCCTGTGGCAGTAATGAGGCGAAATGAACCAACCTGAGTTCTCATCATTAAAAACAGGCCTTAGTCTCGGTACAGTAGCCTGGAGGCAACTACAGTCTGAATTCTGCAGAGTCGACTTGGTGGATTTTGACATGGCCCCCAAACAGCTCGGGCACTGATACTGCTGTGTTGTCGGTGACATTTGAGGTGAGGACAATGATGTTTTGTTAGTGCGCCTGATCAAATCTCACCATTGTCAGGACGTCTAATCCTCCTGAGTGCCTGCAGGCGATCCCTGCTTCACACTGAGGTGAGGACAAACCAGTAGGCTACAGGTGCGACCATTTTTAAGTTTATAGTGGGACTAGACTAGTTCCTGGTATTTTGCGACCGTCGATTACTACATGTAAGAGCAGTTTTGCTTGTGCAAAAGTAGCCAGCTCTGTGAATGCAAAGTGTTCCTGGGAGGAAAATAGTTTTCTACAATTTTAATTGACTTTCATTCATATACATGTGCATTAAGTCTAATGTTAAACTGATACAGATTTGATTAAAATTGAGCCTTTAGGAAAACAGCAAAATGGATCCTTCCTCTAAAAGTAATTGATTTTAAACCAGTGGTTTTGTTAGTATTTGCTTCATAATCACCAGGTTGAAAAACAATTATAGAAGCTGTGTCACATGCTGTTAAGTCTACTTCTCAAACAATGACTACTAACTAAGCTGGTGAGCAAATACTAATATATTTAAACACAGTCTAGTTTTTAATCATTAGTTCCTATATGTGGTGTAATGGAACTACTTCTTCTCTCTTGTTTTGGATTCTTTTCTAACTCTTAGCAGTTCAGCCCTCTTCTAAGGAGTCTACATCAACCTGTGTGGCATTTGTCAATTGCTTAACAGCCTGTATGCTTTCTAAACAGTCCCCAAAGGCCCAGAATAGGATCTTTAATAATCTTTGTCTGCTGTTTTCTATTTTCTACCCGTTACTTTGCCATAATTAAGACTTTTCACCTCTGTTTGACACATGAGATGCCACCAACTAAGGATGCTTGGTAACAGGACCATACACAAACTCCTCTCTGTTTAAACATCATGTCACTGAGCTGGAGCTGAATGTGTCTGTTTACTGGGCTTTGTTTAATTGACGCTGAATTGCCGGGGCTGACGTGGTAAACAATTAGGGTGAAATTCTGTCGCATTAGCCACTGTGAAACAGCCCAAACAGATTCCAATCTTAACTCTGAGAACTGACTCATAAGAGCCTAATCCTGTTGATGGAAACAGAATCCCACCCGTGTCAAAACGGCCCGCTGCCCCAGGTGCAGTAGCCACACAAGCCCTGGCTTGTCTCCCTTTATCATAGCTGATGAATTGAGAGGGCCCTCTTGGGCACACAGCCCAGGCTGTGGTTTGGCTAATTAGAGGGTCTGTTTTCTCATAAATATCTATAGTGCTGAAAATTAGGCAAATAAAGGCCTGTGAAAGTGTGAGATGCAAATTCTGAATGTAGAGTGACACGGTGAAGGAAAATCAGGGTGCTGTGTGTCTTTACAAATGCAAGACTGTCCCATTTTTCATCTTTTAAGTTCTGAGATACCTATATATTGACCAGCTGCTATTGTGAAGAATCTTTTAAATTCACCACTTTTCATACAGTTAATTCACATCATGTGAGGTGTTTTTGTTCTGAATTACCAATGGGTCCCCATCATCGTTAATCAATACATTCAACTGCAATTAAGGCACATTAGGCATCTGTTAAGTTCAGTTTAACAGTTGATAATGAGATCAGGACTGATAGGTTATCTTGGTATCTTTTAGTGTCAGTGACATTTTGACAGCAAGGATGGTCCCGTAATCACATTGTCCTTACTAAGTCTTACTGATAGCTGTAAACAAAGGCTCAAGCCCTCCTCAGATAAGCCGTCCTCCCTAATGTTAGATTTCACATTCAAGCAGAAAATAAGCCCTGGTTTTAGCCTGACATCTGTGCCATAATTTCAGCTACCCAAGAGTCCCAAGTGTCTCCCAATGCTCGCCAGAATGTCCATTTGTTAAATTTAAAGTTTTGAAAACGAAAAGAATTGTAATAACAAAGTAAATCTACATCCACTGAAGAGTTAAGTGCTATCAAAAGCAAAGGAGACACAGGAGAGGAGGAAAAGATCACAAATATAGCAAGCATGTTTTATAAAATGAGTTCATTTTATTAATGAAGTAATAGCTTGGTTAGTAAAACACTTATTAAGGCTTTATAGAGCAGTAATAATGCATTAATAAGGAAAATGTTTGGGTTCCCAGATTGAGTGGTGTATATCCTTAGCTTTTATTGTCTTTTCATTTAACTCATTAATTCATCAGGAACACTTCTCAAATGGACCACTTACCTTCTGGAAGCACTGAGAGCTGCAGGGCATCCAAACCAAAATACATTCATTAACAACTTCTAAACACATCTCCAGATTTGATGCCTTATTGTAGTGGAAGAGGACTTTATTAATGACCTGTAGATGGCTTGAGCCTTAAAGACTTCAAGTTATACTGGAGGAGGACATACACCAGCCAAATGGATTTTTCAAAACCTGGCAACCTAAAGGTAAAATACTCTTTGAATAATTATTTCTGTCCGATATGGTTTCCCCACAAAAAACAGGTTTCCACATTGTACTTCTTTAAGTTGCACACTGGACCACAATTGGCTTCCAAACTAGTTGTGTTGTCCTTAAATCATGCTTGTACGTACACATGTTAAACTCTTAAACATGTCGTAAATTTAAAGTGAGCACTGAGAAACTTTCCCCCTTCAGCAGATGAATGCGAAAACAGCATTCTAGTGTCAAACTCGTGTGTATACATCATTCTGCACAGTGATGCTCAAATGTCCAAATGAAGTAACAATATGAAAAATAAATTTTTGACTGGAGGGAAACTTTAACATTTAATAAAGGCATTAGTTACAACTTCAAAATCCATTATGAATGTATGCCTTTTTAGAAAGCAGAACAAGTTTTGTTTTTTCTCAGATGAAGTAAACATAGTTTTTTGTCTGCTTCTGTCATTTAGTCACATGAGTCTCACATGATGAAGCACCAGTCTCCTCTCCCAATCGTTCTGGCTCTCCTGCAGCGTTTGGAAAGATTGCATGGGAAAGATTCAGATCCACGGTCGCCCCATTACATCACTCCAGAGAGGTATCAGCTGACTGACACACTCCTGGCTTCTTGACCTCCATATCTGCTGAGGGCCCGACTTGTTGGAAGCAGCAGCTGCCAGACATGCTGCTGTACGCACTGCTGGGTTTTGAGCTCTTTATCAATTATTTGATTAAATATATATATATATATAAGATAGAATAAATTAAAAAAAAAGCTCTAAAACAAACATAAATATCCCATAGATCCGTTACATTACAGATTTCAGATATAGGTACCAAATCAAACAATAGTAAAATAAAAAATACAGTGTTAACAGTTAAGCAGTTTGCTAGTGGAGAGTCTATTTAAAGAGCTGAAACATTATTCCTCTGTTGGAGATGGCTGCTGTGAGAACATTGCGTGTATTACGTGATCAGAAGCACCGCTCTATATTTATCAAATCATGGGGCTTGCTGCGCTGCATGCTCATGCAAAAGAACGCCCACCAAAGGACATGCAACATGGTGCTGCTGACACTCCAGACTTCCTAGACCTTCACCTCCTGTAGACCAGGATCACAGCTGAAGCAGGACAGGTATGAAACCTGCATGGATGTACAAGTACATATGCAGACAGCTTGAAATAAAGAGATAACTAATAATTCCCGTTGTCATACTTACACTTTAAATACTTTTTTGTGTAACCAATGATAGTTTTATCTTACCGGCTAGTTTTAGTTGCTGCCCTGAAGAGATTTCCATTTATTATTTTATTATTTCCATTATATTATATTGCTAGAAATATTGTAACAAGTTGTTCCATTTATTTTTACTTATATTAACATGTTTAATAGTGCTGCAAAATTGTATACAATTAAAATCAGCATGCTTGTGTTTTTTTAATTGTATAAATGGCTTTATTAGTCTGTTGATTTAGATATCTTAAGGCAACTTTGGTATTTATGCTTGCAATTTCTTTGGCATTCATTCTGAAAATCTTTTAATTTTGTGATGCTAATATTACCTGAAAGAAATTACAAACACCAGTGATTAATTTTAAAATGTAGCTCTTTTGATTGATTTTGCAGGTTATATTGGCCCTCTACGTCGAAATGAACGACTTTGAATACAGTGTGGAGATCTGTGACCGTGACTGGGAATGCTTCTTTGCTGAGTGCGAGGAGTGTAACCTGCTTCCTCCTTCATTAGCAGGTGTGGATGACTCAGGGATGAGTGACATTGATGATACAGGGTCCATTCTTGCTAAGAGGGCTCAGAAAGTCGACCTAACCGCAGGCTTTTCAGAGGCTGACCGCCCCATCGACGGCCCCCCACACTGTGAGGGCTCTCCTGTGGAGCGTTACCTCAGCAAACACGGCGTAGGTGGAATGGAGAGCGTCCTCTCGGGCAGTGAGGAGGATATACACCTGCAATCTGTCAATATGTTCTTTGAAAGGCTGAAAAATGTTACAGAGGCTGAGAGGCTTACTGAGCCAAGCCAAGTGAGAGCTGGAAAAAACAGAGAGGCAACACAGGAGGAGGAGCGGTGTAGTGATGGGCAACAAGCCACCAGCAGTACTTTGCCAAAAAGCATCCCCAAGTTAAACTCTCTGCCTGCCAGGGGTGAAACAGCATTTGGCAAAGAGACTACGGAGCCTGTCGACACCACCAGCAACTTAAACACAATGAAAAAAGACGAGCCTTGTTCCAATATTTCCCCTGAACCTGCAGCCAGTAACTCAGTGCTCAAGACTAACAAATCGGCTCACCCTGAAACGAAGTTATTCATCAGAGAGGAAGCAAGCACAGAAACCAGAGTAAATGAGGCAACACAGCAGAACCAGTCACATGACTCACCAGACGTGGTTGTCGGCTCAGAAACAACACCTCACACTGACAAAGTGATGAAGGTGGAAATGTGCACACCTCTGGATGATGTTAAGCAGGAACATGTGTTGGCAAGTCGGTTAACTCACAGTAAAAAGTGCAGCACTAATTCATGGAGTAATCTAGAAATTCTGACAAATGTTAAATGGAAGGAGGACCAAAACCCTGATGTTTTACAGTCAGACGCAGCAAGCACAAACAAAACAGCGAGCCAAGAATCGTCTCCATCTGCCTCTGTCAGAAGAAAGAGAAGGAAGAAGAGACGGCTCAGTGTTGAGCCAGCTGAGAGTGTGCATGGCGAGTCAGAGGAAGAGCAGTATGCATGGAGAGGAGGACCGGGTCTGTGTGTATCTGAGGATGTGAATTTGTTTTATTTAAATGAACCACAGAAAAACGTTATGTCCTCTTTAACGTCAGCCCTCAGCAATCTCCCAGCGGAGATATCTGCTAGGGAGATGAAAGTAAATTATATTTCTCACTACAGTCGTCCATCTGACAGTCAATACCAATATTTACCAGAGAGCATAGTCAGACTGGGAATGTGTAAAGCAACAGGCTTGGCTGAAAATAATTTAACTAATGATGGGCCAGTAACCCCACTGAGTCAAGCTGATAACAGTATAATGTCAGCACCAAACAACAGCGGTAATGTGGCAACAAATTTACAGCCATGCAGCAAATTGCGGGTAGAAGGATCAACTGGACTGAATAAATATCCTGGGAGGTTAGTTTCAATTACTGACAGTGTAACTGGTAAATCAGACCTGACCACAGAAACGTCAAACTCTGGAAGAATGGACGCTCATGGTCTGTGGCAGTCTGATAAAATGAATCCTTCTATCACTTGTTGTGAAAATAAACAAAATCCAGAAACTTGTGCAGCAGAGGTCAAATCAATAACTCACAGTATTTTACCAAGCGCAGAGTCAAATGATCCCACTGAGGAAGTCAGCCAAAATGACAAACTATCTGTTGCTAAGTCAGTCCTGGCTGTAGAGGCTGGAAATTCTGGCAGAGACAACTACGCACTGTGTCAAAGAGAGGCTGAGCCCCAGCAACAGCTGGAAATTGACTGTCACTACACAGACCAATATAGCTCTACACTGGAAAACACACTCTTTCCTCTGTCTGCAAATGGTATGAGCAGTTCTGATGTTCACAACACAAAACCCAAGCACTTAAAAACCAGAGCCTGTCCATTCTTAGAGGAGATTCCCAGTCATGTGCACTGTGCTAAATTAACATCAGATACCAGCAATTCACTGCCTGATAAAGGCTGTCTGTCTAAAAGTCCCTCCAGTTCAGATACAAAGATTACAGAACAGCAAACAGAACATCCTCTGGTGCTTCACACATTATCTGAATTTGATGTTTTGTTAGAGAAAAACACAACAGCTGAGAGAGCTGAATTGGCAGCATCACAAATAATAGCTATTCATAGTGGGAATCGCTCTCTGTCTGGTGAAATGAATCCAACAGGCAAAAGTCAGAGAGGAACCAAATCGTCCACGTCTGAAGACTTAATGACAAGTCCTTCAGATATTACACCAGCATCATCCTGCTGTACTCTGGACACAGAATCTGTCATGTCGCTCTCAAATGAAAATATCACTGACATGTCAGAAGTTTCTTGTTTTTCTGTCGGTCAAAATGACTCTGGAGGTCAAGAAGAAAAAACATCACCGTTACTGGCAAAACGTGACGAAGGAGATGACACATCTGGACCCAAAAGCCAGTCTGTATTGAATGACATAGCAGATTCAAAATATGAGTCAGTGGTCGAAGCCGAAGATGCCGTCGCAACATCTAAAGCAGAATGTGAACTTGAAAAGGCACCAGATTCAAAACAGTCAGTGTTCGCTATGTCTTCTTTTTGGATTGAGATGGAAAAGCTGACAATAAACGATATTCTGGGTTTACGAATGATCAGCAAAGCTGCTCCACCCAGCTCCCTCCCACCTTTACAGGAAAGTGAGGAGACTGACACGTTTGCCATGACGGACTCAGGCTTTTTTAATCAACTGGACGAGTCCAAGCCTGAGCAAACCAATGAGGTCACGTCCAGCAATCCCAGCACTGTAGATACAAGTTCAGGTCCTGTTATGGCCGTCTATTCTTCCCCTTCAAGAGGTGTTATGTGGGAGAGTGGACCGGCCCCGGTGAGTCTAGGTGCTGATACTTACCCTGAGAATATGATGTTGACATCTGTTAGTGACATTTCTCAACCTGTCCTCCCTGGAAGTGCTCAAACATGCCTCAGAAAGATCTCTAAAAATGTTAGCGTGCACAATCTACGCGCCCTGGAATCTGAGTCTTTCAGCAACGCATGGAAAGGCCGAGCTTTACAAACCTTAGACGAAGGAGAATTAGAAAAAGTTGAGTACTTCACTGATGGACACACGCCAAAGCAAGACAAAGACGTGGACTGTTTAGCTTCATCTTCGTCAGACAGCTACAGAATCTCACTCACAGATATATTTCAGTACCTCTTTGGTGGAAAGCAATCAGTTCCCAGCCAATCAGCCACAGATAACACAACCACCTGCTACACTGATGGGAATTCTGTCGCTGAAACGTATGATCATTTCTTCTCAGAGTTTGATACAGAAAGCTTCTTTTACCCTCTCATCGCAGCAGAAGATCAGGCAAAAGAGGATCTGGTTCCTATCTTTTCCTGCTCTCGCTCAGCTAATAGAAAACTGCAGTTCCCTGAGTCTTATGATTACTTCTTTGCATCCTCTTCTTCTGATGATTCTTCTGTGGAATCTGATGAAGAAGACAACTGCGGCCCTGTGAGGGTGGTGACCAGGTTCAACCGTACGTCAACCACATCTCAGATTTCTACAGACATATATGATAATTTCTTCACAGATGGAGACCTCAGACAGAATTTCTTTTGGAAAAACACACTCTCCTTCAGAAATATTAGTTTAACTGGATCTACAGCACAGAAGAAGACACTGTCAAACCCTCAGTCTCTTGTACCTGTGAGGCAAAGTGGCAGATCCCTTGGAAGAACAGTTAATCCTATAAATGCTCTGGGAAATCAAGACGTGATGTTTCCTGATCCTCTTCTTTACCACCTGAAGGACAGGATCTCCACACAACTAGCACAGCAGCCTTTCAGATACGAGGACTTTCAGATGGCGGTTTCAAATCCAAGTGAGTCCAGTTTTACACAGTGAACACAGTGATGCATCATTACAGATTAGAATTAGGCTTTAACATATACTGTTAAAGTCATTGTAGATTAATATATGGGATTTCAGGGTTTTACTGATTTGAAATGTAAACAAAACTGTCTAACTAACAAAACTATAGCAGAGGACGCTAGCAGCATAACACACCCGAATCTAACTGTTGGCGGTTGAGTTGCATTGTGGGTAACGTAGGCAGCAGGTTTTGAGAAGAAAGAAGAATGTGTGGAATAAAAAAGACAATATCTCTGGTTCTGCTTCATCGATTTTGATTTTTCACTATTGTGAGTCCGACATTGTTATAGTAGAGCAATGTTTTTTACAGCAAACGCACAAAATGCTGGTTGTGCATTCATCCATTCTTTATATACACTTATCTTCATGAAGCCTATCCCAGTATGCACGTGGTGATATGAAGCAGACCCAAATGCGCTGATGTCTAAATAGATGTCGATAGTTGTCTAAATTCATCATCTGCACAAAGCTGATTAGTTCTTGACTATTTCAAGCAGCACTACATTGCTTTGCATTCTGGTTAGATTAAGACTTATTGGAACAGTTAAAGTTGTTTTATGTAGTTACAAGTGAAGGAATATCGTGTAAATATTTTTAAACAGTGTTGGCAAACCACAAATTCATTCTTGTCAGTAGTACATAAATCGGCACATTTGTACATATTTATATTCCCTGTGTATATATCTATTTTGTTCCCCATATTTTTTAGATCTGTATTTATTATATGTATTGTTTTTTTTGTTTTTTTTTTAAATACTTCCGTTTTTTTATTGACACAGTGCTTGTCTGCTGTGTGTTTCTGCACCTTTCTGTCTTTGCTGCTGTGACTTGTAGATTTCCCCGCTGTGGGATAAACAAAGTCTAAGTCGAGTCAAAGGGTGATGTTGATTGTTGCCATGGAAACACAGCCCTCACAGCTCAGTTCAATTCTTTAGGTTTAAAAAATATTGAATAACTTTGTTTAACTCTAAATTGAATTAGATGAAGGAACAAAATGGTTTAACTCTATGGGCCAGTCTAACAGACAGTGTATTTGTAAAACCGGGGATGCTGCCAATCTACACAGATAGCTCTGACACTTGTTACCCTAACCCAATCATTTAAACATATACCTTTTTTTGAAAACTTATTTTAAACAAACCTCTAAATTATTCCACTGCTGGATTAATAGATAATGGGTATTAATAATAATGTGTTCAACCTCTTTCATTTAGGCTCTTTGTGTTTACCTCACATGTGGACGGTTGTAATGTAGGCAATGTCATCCCCACAGTCAGCTGTTACATTCATGACCGGGACGGATTCTCTTACTTCAGCTGTCAGAGGACACTGACTGGACTGCAGGCATGTAGTGGTGAAAGCCAAGAGAAACGGTTGTACGTGATAACTTGACTTCACTCAATGAGTGTCCTCTCTAAGCTGCATGTACAGCGCTCTATATCATGTTTGGCTGTGAGGGGAAATTAAAATACCTCAACTTGAGGAGTCTTTGTGTATATGTAAATCCCTCTTCTTCATCCAATGATCTGTAATTAAGATAATAACTTACAAGCTACTAATATAGCATCTCATGTTCAGCAGCTGCCTGTGAAGATTATCTTTAAGGCCACTAGAGTCATAATTTCAAACATCAGCGTCAAGCAGCCATGTATGTTTGAATAACGGTAATCAGTGCAGATGCTGGGATTTGACCGGATCACAGTGTGACACAACAGGAAGTCCCAACATATTATTGGAGGCTTGTGCTCAGCTGCTGGTGTGTTAATGCCAATTACAATACCCTTGACCTCACACTGAATAAGTGTGTGTGACACACTTAATGATTCAAAATGTTTTCTATAACCTTCTGTCTCTTTCTTTGAAGGGTTGGATGCCTCCCTCCTGCCTCTCAGACAGTCAGACATGTGTCTGGCTTGTATAGCGTTTGCTTCGTGGGTGCTGAAGACTGCAAACCCACAAGTTGGAGATGCCTGGAAGGCTGGTATGTATGTTAATATGTAGAATTAATGTACTTTGATATAACAGAAACCTGCAAATGTTGCTTTTTAAAGACTTTTTCAAAACTGAAATTACAAAGCAGTTGCTTATTATGTTTCTATTCATGTTACATTTGACTTTCATATTGAAGTTAAGTTCAGTTTTTTAAGGACTCTGACTGTTAATGATATTCTGAGGCTGTAAATAATGTCTCCCAGTAAATATTGAGGTAAAATACGCAAAGTGCTGAAATAAAATTAAATTCAAGAGGAAGTGAACTCAATATGAATGGATAAATTCAGTTTTTTGTTGTCAAGTTTCCTGAGTAACATGGTGACTCACTTTTCATATGTATTTTCACACAGTTCTGCTGGCCAATGTAAGTGCCCTGTCAGCCATCCGGTACCTGCGTAAATACGTCAAGATGGAGGCGGCAGCCAGTGAGAAGAAATTGCATTACACCGCCCCACCTGATTCTTGACGTCTCTAACTACGTCACACTTAAAATGAAGCGTTTTTCTATGAACACCTGATATGAGGCAGTAAGTTTTATTGATTTCTCCATTGAATGGATATGGAAAATGGTTTCATTTGATGGCAGTTTTGCTTCTTGCCGAAATGAATTTGGCTGACATTTTGACCTTTTTAATGTCTGGAAGCATTCTTATGAAATATGAAACGACCAAAGGCAAGATGAGACAGGTATATTTATCAGGAAGATGGCATTTGTGAATAAGGTTTCAGTATGTACTGAAGGAGGATTAGAAGCAGGTTTACTCAGAGCTGTACAGTGTTGAGATGTTAGATGGACATGGTGATAAATGGATTAACTTTAGGATGGTGCTGTTTGAGCCTGTTTGTTTCCATTAAATTGCAGTCATTTAACAGATGCTTTTATGCAAAGTGTAACACTTACTGTGTTAAATATCTCTAATAATAATAATTGAGATATATTTTACAAAATAAGATGATATGAGTTGACATATGTTTTCTGTGCCAGTATATTATTTAATAGTACATTATAATTTATATGGGGCATTTTATTTTCATGATAGTTAATTATAAGATGACTGTACAGTATTTTGCTCTGCGAGCTGTTGATATCTTTCAGTTTACTACAATAAACAGTCTCCCTGAGATGTTTGCTGTGTCTTGTTATTTAGAAAGCACTCAGACCTGAAGGTGAAACATTTCAAACACTAGAGGGCAACATAAGCTCATGTAAAAACCTGGAGTATCACAGCTGAGTGAGCTGCAGTTTTCCAGTAATTTACAATATTTGATTTTGAGGATAGAGCCAAACTGTTAGTTCAATAATTAATTAAAATAGCTTATTATATACTCATATGCTTATTCAACATCATTGCAGAGAATCCTACTTTTTTTTTTCTCCAGCAGATGGCAAAGTTGAGCTATAACATATAAAGTGTCCTGCTGTTGGACACAGCCCATGAGGCTGTTACAGTATTCTCACAGCACAAACACTCAACTGATTAGATTTTGATGCAGTTGGGGAGAAAAAGAGCACCTAACGACAGGGTTATGCATTTTAAAATGTCACTGATTCACCCATGGGTGCTCTACAGTAACAGGACACATATTGGTCCAATCATTCGTGAGGGACAACATGTTTTCTGTTTTTGTCTTATTGGTTTTTCATGTCAAAATCTTTGATCTATCTCCATATCCATTTCTTAGTACTTTGCTTTAAAACAGCCAATATACTTTTTTGTAGAATACTGAATTTTACCGTCTTGTCTTGTGCTTGTAAGAACAAATTCTTTTAACACATTATTGATATATCATCACCTTAAGTTGATATGGCGAACATTTACATATCCAGCAGTTATGGAGCAACGTGATCATTCATTTGAATCTTTTAGTTCTGTTTTTGGTCTCTACTAACTCCTGAGGGAAATATCTGACTCTTTAGCTGCTAACTGCTCCACTATGTTCACCAGCTCGTCACTAACTTTGTCTTTCTGCTGTTTGGTGCTGAGCAGGTAGTGTACTGTGAGTTTTTAGAGCTTTTTCCCTGAAAACAGCTGCCTGCTGCGGCTGAAAAAGATGCTATGAGAGCAGTGAGAGTAAACCAAAACAGTCAAGTTGCGGCCTGAACAGCTAAAGAATGAGCTGAAACTCACTTTAAAGCTCAGTAGAGCTGAGGGGAGCAGCAGATTCAGGTGACAATCACATTGTTTTCATGTTGTCATTTGATATATGAATAATTAAACATTGTAAACGTATTGATTACAGCCGCTTCAAGAGTTTCATTAGATCAAGACAAATCAGAAATAAACGTGTTAATACATTTTCCAGTTTTATTTCCAAATATAAATAAACACCTCAAACAATGAATGAAATGGAAAAAAAAGAAGCCACACAGGTAATAGTAATATTAGCACCTTTAAGGCAGTCAGTTGAAGCCACATCTATTTGCCCTGATAATAAAATAATAAATCTACAACATTTACAAAAATATACATCCTTTACTATAACAAGCCCTGATGGAATGCTTTTATAGCTTTAATCAGAAACAAAAAACAATAAAACAACAAGTAAACTGGACAGCATGTTAGAAAATACTTTAAATATTAAAAAAACTGGAGGTTCTTGTACTACATATGAAACTTTTAGTGCAATTATAAAATACATTTAAAGAATAACATTACACAGTATGTACACTCTGCTGTCTTCTCTCTTGAATGCTACATATAAAACAGACAGTTGACGTCTGTCTGTTATCGCTTTCATAATGTTTTGTTTTTAGCCCGTTCCTCTTCGTACCTGCGCTCATCAATCCTCTGCTTGACTACCCAACATCTAACAACGCAGTTCATGGGATTTGCTGGTTCATACTGTATGCAGCAGGAGCAACACAGGCTGTGCTAGTTGACTTTTATTATCCCTCTGATAGAGATCTGTTGTTTGCACACGTCCAGACGAGTGCCGGGCTATTGTTTTGTTTTATGACCATCTCTGTTGGGTTGCCATGGCACCAAGGCCTCTGGCCCCAAAATCTAATCCTGTCCAGTGTGTTGAAATTCCAGACGTTGGCTGAATCATTCCAGTATCACAGTCGTACTCCCAAATGTTGTCATAGTCCACTTCCTGGTCATCTGGTTCTGTGGGCTCGAGGTACGAGTGGTGATCTATAGGAGCGAGAGAAGATTCCCAGGCTTTTAGTTTCAAACAATGAAAGACAAACTTCGCCCCGACTGAATAAACTTGGACACAGTGCCAACTTACTTATGGTGTGACTGGACTTGTACTAACATGTAATCTTACTGTAAAACCGGTAGTGTAACATGCCACTACCACACCACCTTCATTTGTTATTTATGTTCTCTTTCCAGTGCGACAGAAACATGCAACCCGTCACATGAAAGAATTTGGTCATAGCACAATTAATCTGTAAATCAAAGTAAAATGTAATGACCAGATAAAATCCTCGTTGTATTTTCATTTGTGATAAAAGAGCCTGTTGATAAGTGTGTAACCATAGCCCAGTTGTGTGCTGTCAATCACAGCGCTGGAGTAAATCCTGCCTGTGAAACAGTGTTGTCTTACACTGGGCTTCCCCCACATGGGACATCTGCACAAATGGCATTTAGAGCTGAACTAAGCTCCATTTCATTGGCACATTTGCGCATTTCCTGCACTTTCAATTCTGTTGCCTTTAGCCTCCCGTCTACCTTCTGACAGAGTTCAATCAATCCAAAGAGCATGCAGTGTTTAATTTAAGGTGTAATGGAGTGTGAGCAATGTTGTGTGTCCTTGGTGGTATATAGGAAGGCGGCTTTCATAACTCACACTTCTGAGGAAATGTGATCCTACAGTGTTATAGCTGCGATTTGAAAGAGTGCCCATTGTTTCTCAATAGAAACATATATTTAGCCATGTCTCCTTTTGTTTAACAAGATCAAAAATCTTCAATTTAATGATTTTTGTCAGGACTGGAAGCATATAATCATTCTTTATAAACTGTTGAACATACTTGAACTTGAGTCCACACACTATACATAAACAGAGGAATGTTTCATGGTTTGTGAATGCATGCCTTCAGTTCTTACCTGGTGAGTAACCATAAGGCATCTGAGAAGTGTTCCTCACAGAGCTCGATGGGAGGAGAATCTATCAACAGATGTGAAAACAAAAGAAAGTTACTTCCTGTGATCAGCTATAACAAACATTCTCATGTTCCTTAAAATATCTGTTTCATCTGTGGCACCTGTTCAAATATCACCTGCAGAACAAGTATATACACACACTCTGCTGCCACACAGCGCACCACCGCTGCACATTGTACCACAGCATTCCAGAAACCAGAGTGTCCTGGGAGACGAGTACCTCTGTGTTTCTCACCTGCTCTTGCACTTGGACGGGTGCAGACAGCAGCTTTAGCCTCGACACGGCCTCTGCTCTTTGCTCTGCTTGGCTTTGGGGAGTCTCCATCTCCAGACCCAGAGCCTGACCCTGGGAGTTGGTCAGGACCAGGCTTCTCCTGCAGCGCCGGCCCATGGGAGGGGTGCGGAGCTGGAAGGGGGAGGGTAGGAGCTGGGGGTCCTGCTGGTGGTGGTGGTGGTGCTGAATCGGCTCCTGCCAGTTCTGCTGCTAAAGAACAGATGTGAACATGTCAGAGTAAGGCAGCTATAAGCATGTAAAACAGCAGTTTATGTGATTAACTTTGAGGATAATTTCACTTGGTAGTCAAATAGACCTTTGTTAAAGGTGCAATAAACACATTTTGGTAAAAATAATTCCTATTTTTCTAAATAATCAAATGTAACTGCTGGTTGCTGGTTGATTTAACCAAAAATAGTGAAACAAGTCATTTATGAATTTGGATTTAGTAATGGTTAAATCTTACATGCCTGTGATAAAAAAAACAACCTAGATTTCTGCAGATGACCAACTCTGCATTGACAGCATTTTTCACTGATCATGTGCGTAAGTGTGTGTGTGTGTGTGTGTGTGTGTGTGTGTGTGTGTGTGTGTGTGTGCACTGCTTGATATTAGAGAGGCTGTGCAGGTGTAAATTGAACCTATGGATCCAGTATCGTTGACCCACTTACCACTGGCCTGGCCTCATCCAGGGAGTAGATTTCGGGGCTGCAGGGCTCATCGTACAGGGGCGACAAGGGTTGTCGGGGGGCGCACATGTCCGAGTGCCGCTGGGGGGCGTTCAGAGAGTAGTTCAGGGATGTCTGAGGGGTGCTCCAGCTGTTAGACTGATCACAAAAGATTCAAACAGATCCAGGAGTTAGTTTAAAACACCAAGCGATGAGAGGAAAATCATTTTTCTTTCTGTCTCTATCTCTATGTCTTTCTCTCTCACGCTCTTCAGGTTCACAGAAGGCAATCAAATAAGCCACACTTAAGGATCAGATTACCAAGTACAGGTTTTGGACTAATGCCAGTCATGATCTGCAGCCGTGCTGGTGTGACACCAGTCTGTTGTCTCACAAATCTGCCTTCAGCTGTCAGTTTTGCGTATAAAAACTGCACTATTAACTGCTATAGTAGCATAAGGATACCCCCAAATATAGGAAATGCTTTCTGATTGGTGGTTTAAGTTTTGTTTATGAACTATAATAGAGCTTTCATTCCTTGCACCAAGAAGATTGATCTTTCAACCTCAATTCTGTAAAAATGCCATCATTACCCAATTTGTTAACACCATATCCATCATGACCCCTCTCAGCCATCTGCTTGGCGTGTCTATTTTAGTTACTGCGCACATGTCATGTAAAATAAGTTAACAGTCTCGAGGGGAATATTCGGTTATCAAGTTTGACGCCAGACTGAATTACCTTGACAAGCGGGGCTTTCTCCAGCCGCTGTGGGCTGGCATGATGGAGGGCCGAGTAGGGCGTGCTGTAGATCTGAGACAGCACTGAGGTCTCAACAGGCTGGAGGTAGGAGCTGCGCTGGGGGGAGGAGTAGCGCAGTGACAAAGGTCGTAGGTCGTGCTCGGGCCTGGTGTGGGAAGACACGCTGTTGGTCCTGCTGCCCAGGCGGGCTGTCTCAGTTGAGGAGGGACGACTGGAGCTGTACTGTAGGGACAACAAACACACCTAAAAGTCAGCCAGGAGTTTTTACAGGAGGCTTTACAACACAGGTGGCATCAGGGATTTTAACCACTGAGGCCCAGTAGAACAAACATTATAAGTGTTTCTCCTCCTCCATTTTGTGTTTTGTAGTAAACACGGTGTGTGAGAGAAAATGGTCTCCATCAATTTAATTGGGAGGGTGGTGGTTCAGGTCAGAAGCTGAACAACAACACGGAGCCCTGGGTACGGAGCCCTCTCCACTTTAAGCTAATTGGATGGGCAGTCGGCCTACATAGCCCCTCTCCTGGGGGAGTTTGGTCAAAAGTCCTGATAACGCAGAGTGCCTCAGCATTTCTTAAAGAGACTGAAGTTAACAAGCAAACTTGTCACTGCTGAATCAGCATGTACCGTGAGAGCCTCTTATTTCCCTCCATCCAAAAGTTGTTTTTATGGGTGGATGTTGTTTTCGGAAATATTACTGACTTTGTTATGATTTTCTAAGCTGGAAGGCCTGAGGATCATCACCTGAGCCTTTGTAACGGGAGCGGTTTGGTCTCTAGACCTCGCTTAATAATTAACTTTGTGAAAGAAAGGTGTTGCTGCTCAGCTCCACCAAAACAAACACAAGCAATGTTTTTTTTTTGCAATGTACAGCTAACATCTACCACATATATATCTGTGCAAATACTGTAGTGTAGTGTAGTGTAGTACATTTGCTTCAGTTTATTAGTTCAAGAAGTTACTTACACAGAGGGGTTCGGTGTATCCTGGGGAGAGAGGGTTGTCTTCATGAATGGGTAACTGAAGGTTGTGCGACCCACGTCCACTCGTAGACTGGCTGAACTTAAGAGACTCAGTCCGTCCTTGGCTGTGTCCACTCCACCTGTCAAACTGTGGGGCCTTGATTATAGGACAAAATATGATTATAAATTATTATTATTATATTACTAAGAGCAAATGAGCAAAGCTTTCAGACTTTTGCCTTTTTTTGAAAAACTTATGTTGGTTTGTTGACTCAGTAGCAGTTATGTAAGGTGTAGTAGTTGTAAATCATTTCATAGTCATGCTGAATGTAAATTTACAAAAGAGGCAGGGCTCCTTTATCCCTTAAATTCACCCGCAGGTTCATAAACCAGGTGGAGATAGCTTGCTCGATAGTTATGGATCATCAGCAGTGAACCAAAGTTTTTGGCCCGTAAAAGGAAGGAGGGGCCTCACCTCTCTGTGCGTCGGGGTGTAGATGATGTCATACACAGGGGGCGGGGGGCTGAGAACGGGCACATCAGCAGCTTTGAAATGCTGGATCCAATCGCAGAACTCGGCCCTATCCAGACACGACACCACTATGGGGTTGATCAGCTTGCCTGGGAAGAGAGGAGGGGGAGGACAAAGCCTGTCATTCGGTCGATTCGCTCACTGGAATGTGCTTGAAAGTCAGATTGTCATTCACTGGGGACAAAACCAGCTCATTCATGCAGGGTTACACTCTGTGACGCTAGTGGATTCATGGAAAAGGCCACTTAGCGTAAAACATGCATAAGAATGTACACTCATTAAAACCCTTTAACATGTCTTTTTAAATGCCAGTGAGATAAAGAGACTGCACTTGAGCAGTGAATCAGTGTATTTACCTTCAATCATAAAGGTGTTGGGCTTGACGTCTTGACAGGGTGTGGTCACAGTAATCATGTTGAGCGGAAGTTTCCCCTGTAATCACAATGACACATTAACTCTGATGCAAACACTGGATATACCGTATGCACACAGCTTGGGATATGATTACATTTAAGTGTAAAAGGTCAGTGAGGTCAACAGTACCTTATAAAAGAGCCCATCATTCTCCTCTGATAGGATGATCAGCGTCGATGGGTACATTACCAGTAGTCTGTCACCCTGTTCCTGTGGACACAAGATTATAGATGGAAGTGAGCTGAATGTGTAGCTGTGTTTCATTGCAGTAATAGGACAGTGTTGAATTATTCTAATCCATTAGCAGAATACTAGTATAATTTATAGGTAATACCAGTTAACCATAGTCTACGTTCATCATTAGATTAAACTTTATGCTATCAAACGTCATCCGTCATAAAGACATCTTAGCATTTCAAAGGCGACACGAGGGATTATTTCCTTGTGGAGAAGTACATTTTTCCCTTTGTGTGCAAGGTGAAAGGAAATGTCTGTCTGGCACAATATAGTAAGAGCAAAACTTAGAGCAACTGTCATTTATCTATCTCTGGAAAGTCCTCAAATCTTGGTGTTGTACAACAAAGAATGGCACCAAATAGTTTTTCTGAAGGTAAGAAAACAATCCCTGATAACTCAGTTATCTAACAGTTATTCTGACTGTGTGAAGACTATGAACGATGCAGAGGCAACCATGAGACTTGGTGTAAACATTAAAAAAAGACCAGTATTATCGTTTAATACTCTGTTGGGAGGCACAGTTTAAATCCCAGTGGGATCCTCAGTCAAACCAGTTAGTGGGGCCTTTAAAGGTGCGGCAGACTGAGAGTTTATGTTTCTTCTCTCTCTCTCGGAGGGTGTGTCCGGACAGACAGCTGACATTCCAGCTGTGAGGTGAGTCGAGTCACCGCGTGAGCCGGGCAAATGCCTCTCACACACCCAGGCCCTAAATCTCACACACTTCAATCGGACTGCCGCTATTTCCCACAGAGAATTAATTTCTGATATCCATGCAAGCCGTGTCACGAATACTGTTTTTATTGGCTGCTATGTGAAGCTGCATCAGCATTATTTATTTGTGCTCATGTCTGTTTTGGTTAGCAAGGAATTTTCATCAGCTGGTTGCAAGTGTCTGACACTGTTTAGGAAAATAAAGATAATAGTTATATCTGCAGGAGAGGTATCATTTGCCAAATTATGGACTCCACCCTTTTCACTCACTCCTTACATTGTGTTGAGGTAATGTGTGTGTTGCGCAATTTCAAAAGTATGTGAGTCACCTGGATTTAGATGTTATCCTGCTTTTGTTCATCATGTGAAAAATTCCCAGAGTTTGTAAACATGTATGTATCATGAGTTACAGTCTGCTGTACTGTATATTTCCATACATAGGCAAGAGCAGAGATAGATGTCTCACCTGACAGGGCAGATGCTGCAGTCGGACTTTAGTGACATAGGTGATGGGGCCCAGACTGTCCCGCTGAGAGCCCTCCCACTCATAGATGGGCTCTCTGTTGATGGAGTTCCTCAGCTCCTCTCTGCCCTCAGGAGTCTCGTCCTGGTTTAGCTACAGTAGGTGCACAAAGAAGGAGAATCATCAGCAAAATAAACATGAACAGAGCTCTGGTCTTAAGCAAATGTTGATTTGGGATTTTTCTCGGAACTTCACTCTTGTTTGTTCATTATAAAGACTCCTAAGCTGAGGCTTATAAAAGCATCGTCAGGTCAGTTATTTCCTTCTGTCGTGACACATCTAGGTTAATGTGTTTCACCATTTCCCCACCTGTGGGTGAGGAGTCAGCACTTTAACCCTTTGCAGATGTGAGGGTTAGTTTGATGTGGGCTGTGATGCGGTCAAGGCCGCTCCCTAGTATCCAGGCCTCAGGGAGAGCCAGCAGTGACCTACTTGACTCACCAAATATACACTCACACACACCCTGTTTTATCAGAGGTGGTTTAAGACAAAGCGTTTTCCTGGCTAAACCACCAGGTGGATTAAGAGATGACCACACTCAAGTGCTTGTTTGAATTTGAAAACAGGGGATGTTACTCTTTGTGGCAGTGCAATAGTCAGTTTTTATGCAGCTTGATATAATCTAACAGGCTATTTGGTGCAAAGGTGGCATCAAAAAAAGTGTTGTTGAACTTACTTTGACTCTGGTGAAGTTTTCAGGTGCAATTGCATTCCCTCCATTGGCCTCAATATTTTCTTTGAGCAGGCCAAACCATAGGTCCATTTCTTCTTGGTTGGCACAGTGAACGATGATGGGATTAAGGCTGACACCTGCAGGGTGCAAAGGTCACAAGGTCAAAGAGTGAAAGTGTCACCCAGGCTTCTCTTTATGAGCCTTTTTTCAAACAGCTCTCTGCCATGGTGGTGAATCATTAATGGTGTTCACAGTCTGCTTCCCTGGCTGTTTAGAGCACATTATGCAATAAGTACAATAAATGTTAACACATGTTCAAGGCGGTAAACCACATGTAAGACCTCTTGCGGAAGATCCCCCTTGACCTGCTGCGTTTGGCATTTAAAAATCTAAGCAGACTCTCCCTCCCACAAACTGCTTACCCAGGAGGAATGAACAGGACATGGGATGAAAAGAGCTGGAATCTCCCTCTATCTCTCAGTCCCACACATACCAGAGATAACCAGCAGAGATAGCCTGTTTCATTCCTGCCCCATGGCTTTGTACTGTAATTGTCAGGAACCATAGCCCGCTCACTGCTCCTTAATAAGCAGCAGCTCTGAACCCATCTGTTGACTTTCTCTCCATCCCAGCTCTTAATTGTAGACCTTGACCATAGCACTCCCCTGAAAAGTTATGTTTTTTTTTTTCCACATTTCAAGCAAGACGAGTGATGTGAAAACTCTTGGGACTGGATGCACATAATGAGACTTTCTCTCAGTTTCAGTCAGTTTACAGAGGTCATTAAGTATTGTTAAAAGTAATTAACTGTCATTATCTAACTTTCACAGTCCCGTTAATTCTAAACGTGAAGGCTTCCGGGAATTTTTACCGACTCTCTCATGCTGCTTTCGCTTCGTCACTCTCTAAAAGCTGATTCATATTCTCAGTCAGAGTCTCGCAGAGGAAATCTCTGCTTCACATCTCTCACTTGACTCAGAATTTCCTCTACATGTTTCCTGTCAGTGATGCCTCCCATAAGGTAAATAAAGGTTCACACTGAACAATGAAAACAACTGAAATACAATACTACAAAATAACAATCTTGATCCGGGAAATTGCAAAGTCAAATATGAGAAAGCAGCACCAAAGAGTGTCAATATTATGACAGCAGGGATGTTTCAGATTTCAGTAAGATAGTAATGATAAAGACATATACACACAGTAACCTTACACTCTTCATGGCTGGGATTAACTTTTCACACACTAGATTTTTGTGTAATGCAGTAATTTTACATCTGACTGACATCACCCTGCCTTTACTGATTTGATTGTTTCCCAGGCAAGGGCCAAAGCCATCTAGTCACTACAGAAGCTTCTTTCAACTTAATGACAGTTCAAAAGCTAAGTGGCATTTCTACCAGACATTAACCTGAGCAGTTTTTGGAATGTGCCATTGATTATACGCAGTGACAAGGCTAAGAGCGGTAGCTGGGCTTTTCTGCGCGACAGCTGGGCTGACTGAAGTGCACCTGTTGTCTAACAAGCAGGGCCTTTAAGGCCGGTTTGGCCCCCTGACTAAGGGTGAAGGGGGCCCAGCTCTAGTTAGTCTTGGGGTTGAGTGGAGGTGAAGAGGGTCGCGGCACCTTTGAATCACTGGAATGTGACAACATAGGAAATGCTGCAGCTTGAAAATAGCGTGTGGTTCCTTTCTGGTTTTTTAAGAGTGGAGAATTTTTACTTTGATCCATAACTGATGAGAGGGACAACATAGCAGACCAACAGCAGGGGTGAAAACTAATTACATTGAGATAGGTATGAGCCAAAGACCAAGACTCTCGCTCCAGCTCTAGTTCATCGCCTGTCTTCCTTTTTTGAAGTTTGAAGTCAGCCAATGATTTTTAAACATCTCACTTCAGTCTGCGTGATTGATTAGCTAAATTTAACACAACCAATAAAACTCAAAACAGATGATTACAACATTCCTGGGCTCAGTGCCAAAACCCACTTGTGTCCTTCCTGGTGAAGTCAAACTTACCGTTTATTTGAAAGGCGAATTCCTGGGGTTGGCTGTGGTTGCAGTTCTGTTGCAGGTTGCAGATGGTTAGTTCTTTCAGCGGAAGAGTCCCCTGCACACAAAACAACAAAAAGCTCTATCACGCTTCTTTGGACAAAAGAAATAACAACGTTTTTTCATTCACACACCAAAAGCATTCTCTGCAACACTCCCCTTGCAGTTATGCTCTATTTGAACCAACTGCTCAGCTCTAAATTTTAACAAAGAGATTAATCACCATGGCTCTGAGGTCAGCCGTGTAAGTCGATGATGTATTCATGTCTGCCTTGCATTTGCCGTCATCTATATTCTGACTAATACTGTATACAAATGCTTAGCTGTCTCTTTTTGACATGGGAGTTGAGTTCTCAACAGACACAGTAAAGTGATGATTAATGGCTGCTCATGCTTTATGAGACAGGTGAAGAAGCATAATCATACTTTCTGTTTACTAACACACTGCTGGTTGACAGGGTACGCATGTCAAAAGGTATGATGATGACATCACGTAAAAACCCTGCCCCACAGGAACATTAAAACTATAAAAATCAATCCTGAGATATTTGCTAATATTGAGGAACTGTGCATTTGAAGGACAGATTGTGATAATATTGCCGGAGTTGAAATAAAAACTCACCTGGTACGTCAGTCCGGTTGTGTTGTTGGAGACAAAATGAAGGTGTGTCTGGAAGAGATCCAGGTAGCAGTCATGTACATCCTGCAGAGATGGTAAGTGAAGTTAAAGGGTGTAAGAGTTACAGATGCAGATACAGTGTTGATAAAGTTAGACCTGTCTGGTAGAATTCATGTCTTCCAGGGAAACTACAGTCCTTGTATGACAGTGCTGTCAAAATTCACATACAGTGTGTGCATGTTTTAGTTTCAACCACACAGTCCAGCAGCTGATGTCACAGATTGGCACACTTTTGATTAGAAAATGAATCAGTAAAATCAGCTGGTTTAGTGCTGATGAAATGAAACCTAATGTGTTTTCTGATGTTTGTCTCCAATGAGAAAAACGTTCTTGTCCTCGTGTCATCTGCTAATTCAAAATTAGATTAAAAAACACTTCTTTTTGATAGCAATCTTCTGTCTCTTTAATGATTCAACACTTAGGTAATACTTGCTTCCTTCCTTGGTGGTATTACTTTCTGTTATAATACAATGTGTTCTTTTGCCGCCATGACGCCATTGCTTCAATCAATCTTTTCTTTCTACTTTTTGTCAGAGCTGTTGTGTCACAGCTCTGACAAATTGCAGTTCCCACAGCGCGGAGCCGGAGTATACTCTATCAGTCCCTGGGATCAGAGGAACACTCTCTACCCTGAGGTTTTCTCTCAGAGATGTTTCACAACTGCAGCAGAAGCAAGCATGTCCAAACACAGGCTGCGGTCTGCTTTGTGGGAAACTGATTGGATTATTCACAGCCAGCCACCACGTCAATACCAGCAGCAAGTTTCAGTGTGTTTGGTGGCCGCAGAGCAACATCCTGTTACTCTCCACCTGCTTTTTTCTTTTTTGGAGTTGTTTTTTTTGCTTTTAACACTCACTTGGTTCACAAAGATGACTGGCATGATGTGTCATTGTAGGCTTGGTCATTGTTTAAGACCTCATGAACCACATTAAGGATTGTGCAGCATTAGCTTTGTTTTCTTTTATAGCTGCTTTCCTGACATTTCGACATGGAGTCATTAAAAAGTTATTTTGTTCCACTCACCTGGCAGTGGAGGAAGCGGAAACGAACTTTGGAGCTGTGAATCATCCGTCCGTAATTCTTCACATTGATGCTGCTCTTCTTCCAGCCACTGGCCGGGTCGTAAGGAAACGGAGGATCCCATTTTATTTTGTCTATCGTCTCCAGATCTTTATGGGACATTTCCTGCAACCAAGTCATAATGTTAGTGAAGTTGAGACATAACATGAATAAACCAGTAAGACCTGCTGTAAAAAATAAGTCAGAGACGGCAATAAAAAAATAAAAAATAAAATCGCACACAGGTTGTAATTTATAGGAGAGCAGTTTTGTTTTGGTATGCAAATGATTGAATTTCACATTATTGCCATCTCCTACGAGTCGATGGAGGTTCCTACCTTCCTGGGGGTGACGGTGCACAGGATATTGATGATGCTGTTGGACTTCTCCTGTCCCTCTTGGGGATTCTTTTTGCGAAACAGGCGACTGCTGCTCGAGAGAGAGAGAGAAAGAAAAAACACGTGTTACTACTCACTCTCCGATGTTTACCAACTATTCGGTGTTTGTTGTTCAGTTAACTTCCCAGCTCCAGTGTCAACAAGGAACATTTCCTGTTTATGGGAGTTCACTGTCAACTACTGTTGTCTGATGGAGAGTTGACCTAAATACAACAGTCTTTGCATTACTGTTTTGCATTTCAAATTCAGGGTCGTCTTATTTCTCTGTTTTTACCACTTTTTTTCCACAATAATCAAGTCATACACTGAATCTTGAACCATTGATAGAGTTCAATTTTCACAGCTGATTAATGACTTTGAATCATGATTTGTGCCTCATGTCACATAAATGAACCAGAGCCCCTTCCTTTGTCCTCCTTCCATCAATGCCAGCCATTTAAATGATAAGAACAATCAGGTCTTCTGTGTCTGATAGTGAGGATATGCATAGGAAAATCAGCATTCAATGTCCGTCTTTGTTTTGCATGACCCTCATCTGTTACCATTAGTGTCACATCTTTATGAGGAAGCTCCCTCGCTGCAATGATAAGGCTTCGGGACTGCTTTTACAATCTCAGCTTGTAGTTTATCTGCTTATCTGTACACATATGGGCCAGTGTCCTCAGTGCAACAACGCAGGCTTTTGTTTGCATGGTGGGAATCAAGGTCTGTCTAATCAGGAAGTCCATGTTGAGCATCAATCATTGATTAGTGTTAAGTGAGTGATGTTATTCCACTACATCCATTTTTATGTATTCATACACAAAGAAAAAAATGATAGTTATGCACACTGATGCAATCCACAGTTGCAAAGTGAAAGAGGAATGTAGATAATAGACAGGTAGTGGATTTACACAGCCAACATTCTCCAAGTCACTGCTGTGGCATTCAGCCTCTACTCACTCCTCTTCTCTGTGGGGAATACCTGAGCCTGGCCTGATTCACCAACACAAAGAGTAAGTAGGGACCACAGGGAACGAGAACACTGAACGTATTGTCCATCGACCCAACTTGGAAGGTGTATCAGTGTTCAAGCTTGAGCTGTTGGGTTTTTTGAAACCCAACGTTTTTTTGGAGGGTTGCCCTGCATCTGTTTTTATTTGAAAACCAAGAGCTCCGTGGCACGTTTGACAAAACCAGACCCTGAATCATCACACAGCACGGGGGAGAAGACGAGAACAGAGGCTAATTAGAGTCAGATGTGGTGGTCCAGCAGAGTGGGCTATACCAAGTGTTGCATGCCCAGGCAGATAATCCTGGCAGATTAAAGAAAACCAGATAGAATGACAAGTATTACCCATCAATGTCAGTCTGTTCCTGTATTCATGTTCAAAGCCCTCAGGTCAGATCACTACAAGCTATTAACTTATATATTAGGTGTCTTAAACCAGATATTAAATAACTATAGTTGCCCACATGTGATCATGATAATGAAAACGGTCAGGTCCTGATTTTGGAGGGAAACCAGATTCACTGACAGCTGGCAGATCATCTTCACAGAGATGCAAAGAGGAGGCAAATGGTAACTGGATCATTGACACCGTTGGCCAGACGGGCACCACTTAGGCACGACTCTGGGACTATCCTGTATTACCATATGATCCTGACCCTGGCCTCACAAAATTCACAGCCTCTTGTTTCACCTGAGCTCAAACCCTGAGAAATACCAAGAATTCCTTCCAGCTGAAACACAGAGTCTAAAATAACAAACGGCAGTCAAGGGCATGACATGTGCTCTGTGTAGAGCAAACACACTGACACAAGTAACAGTGAGAATACCTGGACAAGTCGGATGGTTCTTACCTGTTTCTGCGTATGAAACTCTTGCTGGAGAATCTGAAGTTGTGCTGGGGGACACATGACATGCTGCTCCCCATGCTGCTGTGGTCTGTGGGGCTTTGCGCTGCTCTGAAGACAAACTGTACTCCTGTGATGGATGACTGTAATCCAAGAGTGCAGTGCGCTCCCTGCTGAAGTTAGACTTGTACTGAGCGAGAAGTGGGCAGGGTGAGGGCTGTATAGTCAGACCTGTGAGAGAGTGTGTCTGCGTAAAAGGGGTGGAGTTTGGAGCTGTGTCACAGGCTGTTGGTGTGTGTGTGTGTGTGTGTGTGTGTGTGTGTGTGTGTGTGTGTGTGTGTGTGTGGTGAATAACCAGTAGGACTCACACCTTCTGTGAGCTGCCTCTGTCTGTTAAATCAATCTCAACAACAAAGACAGGAGGGGGGTTCAGGGAGAAGTGTGCCATTTCACACCTTCCAGAAGCCAAATGGAGCTCATTGTTGGGTCACCACTGCAATGAGTGACCACTAAACACAGTGGATGGTGTGTGTCAATCAAAGGGGAATATGGGAGCTTCCACAGGCATGCCCAGACACGAAAAAATGACTGCAGACTAGCCTGTTTATTATTGGCCCACATACTTTAAACACATCAGTGTCATTTTGAAACTTAAGTATCTGGGAAGTGTTGTATTATGATTGGCTCCCTTGTTGTTTTTGTTCCACTAATTTGAAAAGAAAACACAATGTAGATGTTAAAAATAGACAAAACTTCACCGTGATATATAAACTGAGGAGGTGAATGTATCAGGTATCCCATTGTTTTCAAACTGTGTGACTATGAGATTTTCTGTCTTTACTTTATAGAATATTTACCTTTAGCCCTTTACTAAAGGACTTCACTTTTAGGGTGGTAATCTGTCAGTGGGTTGGGAGGGAAGGATAGTTTAAACAGGACGCTTGTGTATTCAAAGGCTTCAAATTTTCATAAAGCAACAGGTGTATGTAAACGTATTTGCATGTAAGGAGTGTGTTCCCTAATGAGATATCCACCACCTAAAAAGTGAAAATTCATCATGATGAAGCTTTTCTTCTTCTGTATTTACATTTTCTCACCAAGGGATGTACAGTATATTGGAATATGGCATTCGTTTTGATAATACAGCCAACATCGTAAGAAGTTACTTCCTCCTCCAACAGAATAGAATTAGCCTTTTTGACTTTTTAGGTTGCAACACTCATGAGTCATGATTTTCCAGGGTTGGTCTCCTTAAATGGACAGTGACAAGTGGTCTTATCAATCAGACGGTGGAGTCAAACACTCGTGATCATCTTGTGTTTGTTCATTAGGTCATTGTCTGTAGTGATCTGCTGTAGTCGTAAAAGTAAAACGTGTGCTGCTCGCTGTCAGGTAATGCCAACCTGTTCAGCCGGATTGTCCAAACGGATGCACCTGAGGCAGCAACAGTCATCAGCTTGTTCAAACCAACTGTAGAGTCGTCGTCACTTTCCAGCCTTTCAGATACTGCGTTATTGTTCTCTAAAGCCCTGTTTGATGGGCCACAGAGCTGATGACAAATAATTTAATCAATGAAGAATACTGATTGAACTGCATGTAGTGTGACTGAACATAAGACACCTTGGTAAGTGCCTGACAAGATAAAAAGGTGAACAAAGAAAATGTCTTTTTTCTCATCAGTAACTCAAGTAAAGACTAAGACAGATAAATAGAGTACCTGTGTTTTATCTTGCCTCCATTTCACTGAGTTATTGTCAGCCACTCACATGATTGGCACTGAGTGGGGATTGTTGCAGCATTACTTTAGTATGCAACATGTCAAACACATTGTGACTAAATTTATCCTAATTTATCACAACTTGGCTCATTTTAATAATCTAAGGAGGACAACTAATGTTTCTATCATCATTGGTACATTATCCTCCCTTGAGTGAATGCAGCCTGAGGTCATATACATATGTAGCCACGGTAGCCATTGTTAAAAACAGGCCACATTGATAATGTGGACACTCAGTTTTAACAGTTTGTCAACCCATTAACAAGAATACCAACAACTTTTTTAGTTTTACTGTTGCTTCACATTTTCATATAAGAACTTGCAGGTAGCAGTTGCTAAGCCACATTCCCTCAACAACAGCAAATATGTAATGACCTTTACCCTTAAGCCATGTATAGTAGGGTAGAGAAGTAAGAGATACTTACAATTATTAGGGAAAATATTAATTGTATTTTGGTGAAATATTTGATTTGTTTTGGATTTTATCTTCTCTAAAAGAAAATTGCAATTTTATTTACTGTCAATATGTTTGATAAACAAAATGTAAATCTTTTTCTATACATTTTGCAGTCGAGGCTCATTGGCATTGTAGTGTTTAGACGCGTCTGCCATGCCAAAATGACGGTCAATACATGATTTCTGAGAAAGTTGAAATAATTAAAACTGGCGGTCATAACATAAACCTTTAAGATTGGTACATTATCTGGAAGAGTTCTGTGTTTCGATTGTTTAGTCAAATTGAGAAGACAAAATTGAATTGAGAATACCGAATGTGAAAAACCACTTTCAGAACCAGCGGCCCCTCCCACTTGATTGTATTTTTATTAAAATTTTATTTGGATCAGTTGAAAGTAATCTGATTATTTTACTGATTAATCCATCTGATTACATTGTGATCAGTGTAATACAGCCAATGATGTAATCATTTATATTTACGTGAAACATGTTTCTAATCTGGTTCATCATGGAAAATCAGGAAGATGAACTTGATAATACATGCAGCCAGCATGGTGACTCAACTCTCCGCCGCCATCCTCCTTAGATATGAGGGAGGCAGTTAACTGGAAAAAAATTTACTGTGAGGTCAATTTAGTTTCAGTTTTCAGGTAAGGTGCATCATCCATCCTTCACGAAGGATACAAGCATCAGGTTGGATGCAACTCAAGAATTTCCCCATTTATTGCACAAGGACGCTACAGCACCGAAACAAAACCCAGAGGTTTGTCGGATCTTGCCCCTTTCAATGACAACAGGCTTGTTGGCCCAGCTTTCAAGTGAGGCTGTTTGGGGCAGCTTTTAACACTTTTGTTAGACGTGGTTAGACAATGTACATGGGATTGTATGAACTACTATTTGGTTGTGGCCGTAGACTGTAGTCTTAATAGCAGAAAATATGCCTGTTGGATTACGTTTCGATAACAGTTTTGTGCCACGTTGCTCAATGGGAAGGGAAAATACCGAGTGCTTTGCCAAAAGCAACACTATATCTAGAAAGACAAACAGCCCATTCATTTTTTGCCTACATCATTTCATATGGTGCAACTCACAATTCCTGAATGAGCCCACATAGTTTAAAATAGTAAAGAATATTGACTTTATTATTTGGTATGTTTCAGTTATTCAGTTTTGTTCTCATGTATGTCTCATTGACCAATTGTACCAATGTGAATTATATTTAATCTGGTTTAAAACCTCTGTTTCATTTTACTAGATGTGTCACATCTGTTCAGAAGAAGAAACCTAAATTCAATTTTCATAATGTCATTCCCTCCCTGTGTGGTGGGTTGAACTTTGACTCTCCCCGAGAAGTCACTCGCTTGTGTTTATCCAGACTCAGCGGGTGAGAGCAGCGGTGCTAAAGTCACACCTCAGGCCACTAAAACGGAGTCTGGATATGAGGCCCCCAACATCAGGTGTCCAGCAGAGAATCTGACGTGACAAAGTTCTCACACAGGACGACCATAAAGGAATCTTAATTGGACCCCCGGCCCTCCTTTGAAGGCAAGATCAGTCAAAGTCTGATTAACTATTTCAATTTCTAAATAAGTAGATCCCTGTTTTTGTCACATACAGCAAGTTTATATGATTATAGTAAACTAGTGAAATAACCAAACTTAAGTCTGCTTTTATTTAGAGGTAACAATTATAGACATACATGGACATTGGAGGTCGTACATTGGTTTGAACAATTACTTTTTTTTTATCAGTTACTTTAACTTATATGGAAAACAGCAATAAGACAAGGGATGTGTTGTGACAGCATGAAAGACAAGGTTTCTGATTTCCTTGGAACATCTTAACTATTAAAAAAAGCTGAAGGAAAACTACTGTGAGAAACTGCTGCAGTTTCGGCTGATAATGCCTTGGGCACTACTTGGATCCGTATCAAAGTCAAATATCTACTGCAGCTGATCTTTTTTTATATACTCAGATTTATTTCAGTCTAATCCTCACTGCACATAATTAAAAGGAATACATATATTGTAGGAATATATAAAAATACAACATTTTGGGAAATAAACAAAACAAAAAAGTCCAACTAATGTCCACTGGTAAAGCCAACATGATTATATACTGGGGGCAGTTTTGTAGGAGGTATCTTCTGTGGTGTTTTGGGTGTACTTGTAAATACTGTGTCATTCTAACAAACAGTAGTTTTCTTGTGGTCAGCACGTCAGAGAGATTTTTTAGACTTGTACTTTGCCACATGTCATAATGTTGCTGCGTTTGCAACAACAGGCAGTTACTATCCTAAAGAGCCACAAACCTGATAAAATATAGTTTTTATCTTTTTATCTTTCATTCACATTTAATAATTTATCTGTTTTACCGTCTGACATCTTTGTCCTTCTATAAGTTGCCTTAAGTTACATTGAAAATCTTTTGTCAGGATTGTCAAACCACTTTCAAAACTGACACAATATTAATTGCCGTAGTTGCTACATGACTGCAGGGCTATAGTACTGTGAAGTGTTTCTATTATTTTGTCCACCCACTGTAGGTCTGCTATAGGGCATACCTCTTATTCTTGTGTTTGCTTGAGCATAGATAGTTTTGAAGGGGTTGACAGATTATCTTCAGTAGCAGGTCAAAACGTGTATGGCCTCTCTCACAGTAGGTGTGGTGATCCAGTTGACACTTCAGTCCTTGCAGAGAGGGTAACAGCATCTCCATAAGGGCTGTGCACAGGGGAAAGAGGAGAGGCTCCAGTGGCAGGAATGCTGGGGAGGACAGAGAGAAGGAACTGACCCCCCCTCCCCCATCCTCTGGATCAGCTGATCTTCCAGAGTGAGCACATTCATCTAGACAGGTTGTAAAATCATTAGCATCTTCAGTCAGTGGCGGTGACTCACGGCTACAGCAATCGGAGTCATGAAAACACAGCAGTCCATACACACACACACACTGATACTTGCACATTAAGAGACTGAGACAGACTGAGCATATGACAGTGAAGAAGTGGATTATGCCTCAATGATATCTTGACACTGTGATTGTTTTTGCCTGCTGTAAAAACTTCATCATTAGGATGAATTTGTAACCAATATGATTTGACGCCATTCTTCATACAGACGGAAACACATTTTTTAAAGCCACATTTTAAGCCAACAGAGGTAGTGTGTGTTTTATTTGGGTGGAATATCACTTTAACATCAAGTTTGGGTAGCTTGCTTTAAAGATGTACAGTTCCATGTTGCCTCATAAAAACGAATAAATAACATAATCCAGAGCATCACTCAACCTTGCTAGTACGTTCCCATTACTTGTAGTCATTTCTACATTACTTATCCATGTTGGTATAACTGAGAGAAAAAAGTAAAATGTTTCAGTGTAGTTTGACATTTTGGGAAATATACCACTCTCATATCTGTCCATTAAATAGAAAGCTTTGCTTAGCATTGCTTGGTGAGCTTTAGAGGTGCTGGTGGCTGGATTTTGTCACCTTTGGGCAGAGCCAGGCTAGCTGTTTCCAGTGTTATTTCCTGCTAAGTGGCTGTTGGCTCTAGCTTTGTATTTATCCTTCAGACATGAGAGCGTCTTTATCTGACTCTTAGCAAGAAAACAAATTATGTCCATATTTACCAAAATGTCAAATTGTGCCTTTAGAGTTCTGGAAAGTTGAGGTTTGCAAACCAATTTTCTCCTCTCCCACATTTTCTTATCTTTTTTTTCACTGAACAACATCTCACACTATGTAAATCATGTTTAGTTTCACACCTTAACTTTTCATAAGTATCTGCAACCATGATGCATATTTTTATTTTCGCAGTCTAATGCCAAAGCCCCAAACACATGTGGTGTGTTTTCCCATGTTGTCCTCAGAATATACTGTTAAACCAGCTCTATGTGCAGTTGTAACGCTTTTTTTTCTCCCGATCAAAACTGTTGGTGCTTTGCTTTGTGTATATTTGGCCTGTGTTTGCATGTGGTTTTGGGAGAGTGGGAGTTCATAGGTTTGAATGTGTGTGGAGGCAGCCACAGGTGTGAATGCCATGTGACTGAGGTCAAGAGGGGTAAAGTGAGAGTGTTCAGCTGTCTGCTCAGATCACTATGAAAGAGGAGTATGTTGGAAAGGAACCAAGCAACAGTAGGGTATAGTGAGCCTAGCAACAAACACTGTTAGCAACACAACCT
Organism: Enoplosus armatus; assembly: GCF_043641665.1. Classification (NCBI taxonomy): domain Eukaryota; kingdom Metazoa; phylum Chordata; class Actinopteri; order Centrarchiformes; family Enoplosidae; genus Enoplosus; species Enoplosus armatus. The sequence goes on from NC_092187.1 coordinate 11,074,302, forward strand.
TAAGTGTGTGTGTGTGTGTGTGTTTGTTTGTTTGTATGTGTTTTCATTAGACATTTAGCTACGTCTCTTATCCAGAGTGAGATGCTTTTGCAGATGCAGTGATAAAACCTGCTGCATTTCAGTTACAGGATGTTTTAGATGTTGTCCCACCCAGTGCGTACATGTGTTAAAACTCCTTATCACATCTGAAAACATCTTTATTTCATTTTTTTTTTTACAGTGTATTGCTCCATTTCGCAATAGTGCAAAATTTGATATTTTAAAGTTCCTCATAAATAACAAACATATCATAAATAAACAAATATCACCACATTGAACACAAACAAACAAAAAAAAAAAGATACAGTCACATTGAAATTGCACAAATGGATTTAAGGTAAGCTATCTTTCTATTTACAGTTTGATCAGCAGAATGGAGGCCAACGTCTTATGTGGTTTTGTGTGCCTTTCTCTTGAAGTCTGTTTCTGACTCACGACGACTTTATAGAATAACAGCATCTCCATAAGGCCATCACAGCCCCTATTCTACTGGCTCCAGTCTAACAAAGTCAGGTAGTTTTAGATAAACAGAACTGGATCAACAAAATCCTTCAAAAAAAAAAAAAAGGCAACTTCTCAGAAGTCTGGAATGATACTGTATCACTGTGCTGCAACTGAACTGAACTGAACTGAGCTGAACTGAACTGAACTCGGGTATTAACTGAGTCAAAACGACTCGCACGTTCAGTGGTGACATTTCCAAATCACCCATCACACGTTCTATAGCCAGTATATTTGTGGTTAATTATACAGTTTATTTCTAGTTCAACTTTGTTGCAACACAGTTCCATTTCAACAATGAGGTAATATAACAAAACAAGGGAATATGACAGCACCAAGTGTCAACAGCATTACTCATTAGTGTCAAGTGTTGGTAAACTGTAGGTAAACTAGTACTGGCTGCTTTATTGTCATTTTAAACTGCCATGTGTCCAAGGATTATATCCACCTCCATGTCATTTTAAAAATAATTGAGAAGTAGGATTAAAGACCAATATAGAGGCATTTCATTGACTGGTCAATGGGTTTGCAAGCAACTAAACCCTTTTGCACAAATGTAGCGGACATAAGGTACAGTTTCACGTGAGATCAGGCTTGTGGCAGTGAAGAAACATTAAGAAATGCAAAATGAAATGATGCATATCAAAATGCAACATTCAGTCCTCTTAACCAGGAGACACTCCAGATGCACACAAACTGAACAGCTACCTCTCTCACACTTAGACATTCTCTTTGTCATTTCCATTGACGATATGCACATCACACACCTAAATAAATATATTAAAAAACACTCTGAAATAGGCATACATCTGATCTATTTCCTTCTCTAAGCATCTTTAAAACAGAATATATTATGATTTATACCTTTTTATAAATACATATAGTTTAACATAATTAGTCTCTGTATTTATATATAAAAAAGGATTTAAACTCATTTACAGTTCTGAGGGCCTAACTTTTCTGTGTTGTTGGTGTCCATGCTCTCTTGCAGTGTGGGAAGGGTTTATAACATTGCCTGTTACTGCCACCTAGTGTGGCATAGCAGCACTACAACATGTTATCCTCCTGTTGGGAGTCAATGCCAATATGTAAACATGCATGGTATAACCAGTCAAAAGCTACATTCCAAAAGTAAAATCATTCAGTTTCTCTTTTTTTGTACATTATTGCAAAAAATCCTGACATCGAAAGAAAAATCTTACAGAGGACGACAACATCAAACCAAAAACATTTACGTCACACATGACTGAGAATTAAGTGTCCACCACGTTTCACGATGAGTGTGTCAAACACTGGAGTGGTTGGAAAAACAGTGGGGCTCGAGGAAAGAGCTGGTATCTGTATGGTGGAGCTGTACAGTGGAGTTTCAGGCATCCAGGCCAGATACAGTGCAGTCCAGAATTAATGGCAAACCTTATAAAAAGCAGCCAGATTGGTTTGACCATAAAATGAAAAGAAAAGTCAGGAATCGTCTAGCATTCTTGAACTAATCATGAATAAATTGATAGTTATGTGTGGAACATGTCTTTTGAGATTATGGTTTAATGCACAATGTAATCACCTAAAATTTTAAATTAAAGTTCATGACTTATGTTGTAAATTCTTTATTTTTTACAAAGAATGCCACTAATTCTGGTGGATACTGTATATTAACCAAGCCAGGAGCATTATCCACACCTCTTGCTCCTCTATCCCCCTCCATCCTTTTACCTGTCCACTCCCGTCCTCTTCTTCCTCCTCCTCCTCCTCCTCCTCCTCCTCCCCGTCCCTGTCTCAAACCGAGCAGTTGCGTCTCTTCCCAGAGCCAGTCTGGGCTGTAGCAGCAGAGGCTGAGGTCAGCCAAGCGGTGACCCCGTGTCAAAGGCTGGTGGAGGAAACCGAGAGGGTGGGCGATGAGGGCGGAGGGAAGTTCAGCAGCTCCAGCACAGCCACACCCACACTGCTGCGCCGCGTGAACATGCAGGAGGCCGCAACCCATTTGTTGCTGCGCGGGTTGTACTTCTCGATGGAGTTGAGACTGGAGCTGCCGTCATTACCTCCCACTGCATATAACCAGCCATCCATAGCCACCAGGTCATGGGTGCTCCTGGAAGGAGAAAAACAATCTAATTCAATATCTTGATTCCACATGTATTATATAGTCGTATTTTATAATACGCCATATTAGAATTCATTTTTGTAGCTCTTATCTGGAATGAATAATAATCTCTATGCATTATGTTTAATCTAGCTAACTCTAGATGTATTACAGGGTGCTAATAGAAGTTGGCAACTGTTCACTTACAGAAAAATCCCACTAAGTGAATATTAGTGATTATTGCGTTGACATAAGAGATTGTGAGATGCAAGTGGCTTACAGATGGGACAATAACTGATACATTTTAATTTAAAAAATAACTGAAGCTTCATTATCATCGCAGTAACTAATAACAAACCACCAAGGTGAGTTCCTAACATTTATCATGATATAGTGAGACTATTTTGTCCAAGACAATAATTCTACAATATTTTCACATTGGCTCAAATGGTCAAGAAGGGTGATAGATTAGTGGTCAATACAATGTGAATTTTTGGACTGTGTAAATGGAGCCTTTCAGCAACTGGATTAGAAAAGCACTCATAGCCACCCGGCTGATTAACACATGGGTTATTCATGGGGCTGCACAGTCAACTGTTGTCCGATTTCCCTGTTCGTACAGAACGCTGACTCGCACACAGGAAAGTGTGTGTCTGAGTATGTGTGTGTGTGTCTATGGGGCCTAGGGAACATGTGAATCTGCTGAAGTGTCCTCAAATCCAAGACTGCTCCATCTCTAAATTTCCCTCCCTGATGCCGATCTTGTATCAATACAATGCTGAGAGTGTGTGCATGCGCGCCTGCTTTGATAATCACCCGCAAGACAAGTTTCGTCTCCTCAGACATAAGAAAGATCCTCCTGTTGTGGAAAGTAGGTCATTTGATGTTTATACCATAAGAAGGTTTAGGCAGTAAGGAAAACATCCAAATCCCATGTCTTGAAGAGTAAAGATTTTCCACAGAGCAAAATAATCGCAGCAGGGGTCCCATTTGACAAGCTCCATTCACCCCCCCCCCTCCCCTAGGTGGGATGTTTGTTATGAAGCACAAAAAGAAGGATAAAAGCTGGACAGGTTTTTAACAAAAGAGCACATTTGAGGCATTTCATCACTGTCAGTTGAACCTGTGCAGTTGGAATAGTAGAAGTGGGTCATCCTCATTTGGCTAAGGTGTGTCTCATTTCATTAAATTCCCTGGATCCATCCCAGGTCGTTTGTCATATGTCATCTCCTCTCACATCTTTTCTCTCTCTCTCACTCTCTACTGTTTTGTGTCACAGAAACAAATGCAAAAACAAAATAAAAAGACTAGTTGAGAAAACTGGTCTAAAACTTCTGCATAGATTGTAAAAGAGGTTGTGAGTCGAAACCTAGTAAATGGCTGGACTGTGTATGGCCAATGTGCAATACTGTGGACAAATTGTTACACGGATAGTCAGTGGTGTCTATAATGGGAATTCCTGGATATTAAATGTTCATCTGTTCATCTTTTTTATTCTGTAGTGGTCGCAGTAATATTTGTTCTTAAAGTGTACTGAAGTAGAATATCACATGGTTAAGCTACGTTTGGGTCCAAAAATGTTAGAAATGCAGTTGCAAGAACAAAACCTTCCACTCATATCATAATGGGTTTGATTTGAAAGAGAACATATTCTAATTATCTATGGACTCCCCCTGCTCTCTTTCATTTATTACTAACTGCGGGATGTCTCTCGTTTTTCTGACTCACTCTGTATTGAGTGTTTTGTCTGAGTGATTGTTATTTGTGGAGCTTTAACTGTGCGCTCTCCCTCATGCCTCTTGGCGCATGGAGAGATGTTTTTTCTCCTATTCTGCTCTCCGCTGGACTGTTACAGTGTCTTTACTTCTCACAGTAGTAGGTTTTCTGTTGTTTTCCAGTTTCATTCCATCATGGTGAATATCAGGTTTTGTACTGTCTCTGTGCCATCTGTGCGTATATGATGTACTGTGATGTACATATTGGCGAGATATGGACAAGTTATTGATTCCTCGTGGATTGGGTGTGGCATAGACCACATCCTGCTTCGCCCCTATCCCACTAGCGATGGCCTACAAAGACGAAACCTATAAGAAATATAACGTTAGTTACGTACTCCAGATTCTATGAGTATACGTGCAGCCCTCTAAGCTGTGGGCCCCACTGATTTTTTTAACTAGCTTAAGAAAAAATGTTTTTGTTCGGTCTCAGCTCAACTTATACACAAGGTGAGATCAAGGAAGGAATACATTTGGCTGCAAGCTACTTCTATACTTGCTCTGGGGGGGGGTCTTCTATGTCAAACATTTATGCAGTTTTACTCTCATGTTTAAAGTGAGTTGTGGCAGTTACACATTTTGTTATTCGCCACATTGTTCACAGTTGGTAGAGTTGATTTCACTTCTTTCCCTATACTATAACTGTTTTGAAAGACATACTTCTTTTTCACTTGACCTGGACTTGCTTTTCCAAACCATTCAGTTTGTACTAATATGAGTTCTGGGTGCAGACTAACCTGCGTATGTTCATGGGGGCTACGCCCTCCCAGGTGTTGGTCTTGGGGTTGAACCGCTCCACAGAGTTCAGGCAGCTGGTGCCGTCATTTCCTCCAGCGACATACAGCATGCCATCCAGCACGGCCACCCCGGCACTGCTGCGCCGACTCAGCATGTTGGCAATGGCTGTCCATGTGTTGCCCTGTTCATTAAATCAAGAGACCGAGCATTGGTCATTGGTTCATAGATGAATCCGTACCGTAGTGTTTTCTAATGATTTTGTCTCCACATTCAGTGGATCCTGGCAGCAGACAAGCTCCTTTGATGATAAATTTAACAGCATACAGTTTACCTGGGGGTCATATTTCTCCACTGTTGCGAGATGTGAGGAGCTGTCGTAACCTCCCACTGCATACAAGCTGCCATCTGGAGGGGGAATGGGAGTAAACACCCAGAATGTAAATATTAGCAGACAAATACCAAGTTGGCAACTCCCTCTTGATTTCAGGCATTAAAATGTAGACAGTGAGACATAAACATACAGTAGAACAGAGTGTTCATAATATTATGTTTGTGGCAAGTTCCTACCCAGAGTTGCTACTCGGACGTATCTCCTACGGGTGCTCATGGCAGCAATCGAGGTCCATGTACTGGTCAGAGGGTCATAACGCTCTGCACTGAAAGAGGAGAAAAAGACTTGTATTTAACGTAATGACACTGCAATGAACTGTCTTTAAGACCTGACCTAGAAAACAGTATCAAGACAAACAAAAAAGCTGCAACAAGAAACAACAATGTAGCAAATCTGGCTTATCAAGACGTTCAGCATTCAGCACCAAAATCTGCGTGTACCTATTGAGGCAGGATGCTCCGTCATAACCTCCAGCAGCGTACAGCAAGCCATGCAGGACCGCTACACCCAAACAGCTCCGCCGTGTTCCCATGGAAACCTCAGGTTGCCAGGAGTTAGTGATGGGGTCGTAGGACTCCACAGTTGCGAGGTCTGAGGTGCCATCATACCTGAGGAGATGTGGACATAAATGAACCCCCTTTTTGATGATTTAATGCAACATACTGGCATTTCAATGAATGGCAACAGAGAAACAGTCAAGTTAAACAGGCATTTTGCATTGACGAAAGCCCTTAACAGGAGCAAGGTGAAGCCATTTCCATGATCAGTCAGGATCATTTGACATGTAAATCATCCACACAATCCGCCTGCCAGAGCTTCCTCTTTATAAAACTCAGGTCTACTCCACATCACACAATGTAATGTTTGAGTAAGAGATGAGATGGTGGGTTAACTAGTTTTGGGTCAAAGGTCAAACACTATGGTTCTCATCACTCACCCTCCAACAGCATAAAGTCTGTTCCCAATCGCTGCCACGCCCACTCGTGCCCGCCGAGTGGACATGGACGCCACCATGTGCCAGCGATCTGTCCTGGTGTCATACGCCTCGCAGTCTCCATGGATGGCAAACAGGCTGCCACCACCTGCAGACACACACAAACACAATATGGTGAAAAAATGCTTTGACATCAAGCAGCAATGTAAATATAAATATATAACATTATAAAAGGAACAGAGTGATTTTGGCCAAAGTATGTTATAATTTCAGAGGACATTTTCCAAGTTGCTGGGTTTTGGAATGATTTTGGCTGAGGACCAGCTTCACCCCTGAACTCATTAATACCTGGGGAACATTCAAGTTACTATATGACAATATTATAAAAATCCCAGACATCATCTAGTCTCATATAATTATATCAGTATTTTTATCTCCCAGCTGTAAAAATGCTGATGTTTGCACACTTTTTGTGGGTGACGTCTGAAGCTAAAGTTAATGGATGTGTGGCCTAAGTGTACCCTAGTGGGTACCTTCAGGGGCACACTGACCAACGGCGAAGAGCACAGGGCTGGCGCCCTCACAGCGCCGTGGGCGCGTCCGGCTGTTGCTGAGGACTCCCCTCTGCTCAGGCATCAGGTGGTACTTGAGAGCCTCGATCAGCAGGTCCTTGCACTCCGAGTGGTGGCGCACCAGCAACTCTGTATCCACGTTGCTCATCAGAAAGTCTCGCCTCAGCAGTGGCAGCCGCACGCACTTCATCAGCTAACAGGGGGAGAGGGTGGATGGTGAGTTAGGGTCAGGAGAAGGGGGGTGGAGAAAATGTGATGGAGATGTTTTACAGAGTACTATCAAACTCAAAAACATTGTGTGTTGAGAAGTCTTACCCACGGTACATGTTGCCTGCGTCCATCTATATCATGTTTCACCCAGCTCAACACAGCCCGGTACACTTCCTCCTCAGATGGCACGTTGAGATTGTCACTGGAGATCAAATCCAGGACCTGGATGGAGAAGACAAAGCAGATGGGCAGAGACATTTTATATAATCATTTGCAAGAACAACTTTCTCAAGTTCAAGCTCGCAGTGCCTTTAATTGAACTGTGACCATCAGAAAAGCACTTGCAGAAGCATTTGCTTTTGAAAAAACAAAACAAAAAACAGGAACAGTGACAGTGAAAGCTTCCTGACCGAACATATCATCACACAGGAAATGAATTGCGTTGTCTGCAGACAGCATGCTGTACCTGACTTTGTCTGCTGAATTGTTGCCTCTCTTCCTTCCTCCTCTCTTCTCTCTCCCTTGCTTTGCCTGTACTTTATCCAGGACTGATATTTGAAAAGGACGGGCAGCGCTCTATTTTGTCTTTGCCATTTCAAAATGACACTCATCACATAGAGTCAATCAATTCAAAATAAAAGAAAAACAAAATCATTTCAGGCACCATTTTAACCATTCAGACAAAAAATGCTTGTGTGTTATATTAAGGTCTGTATGTGTGTAGTGGTTCTGTGATATATTTAAGTTACCACTATGTGTGTGTGTTTGTGGCACAACGAGTTCTGCAGTCTGAGTGGCTGGCTGGCACTGTTCCCAGATCAACCCAAAGCTGGCAGGGCTGGGTGGGGCCAGAGCTGCCAGCTGCTGCTGCTGTCTTGCCTGGCCAGATCAGGGCAACAGTTAGCAGCCTCCCAGGAACAGCCTCCACTAATCCACAGTCAGAGAAATACTGCCACTGCCCCACCCTGCAGTCCCCCTTACCTCTGTACATACTGCATCACACTAACTCAAACAAACAGACTGTCCTTGTATGGCAGCAGGAATGAAGAATGTATGAATGAAAATGGGTTTCAGCTGCGTCTCACACACACACACACACACACACACACACACACACACACACACACACACACACACACACACACACACACACACACACACACAGTAATTCGTTTTTAATTAATCCTTTGTTGTCTTTATAATGTCATGCATGTGATGCCACATCAGTGAAGCATCACTGAAGCAGACTGGTCACAACCCTGCCAGGCCTTGCCACTTCCTTCACAGAACATGGAAAGAAATATGGGGCATATTTCACAGCTCTGTGAGCTCAGAGTCCTTTAGAGCAGCCAGTACATAAATCCAGACGCAGATTTATGACAGACACAGAGCAGCTGCAGACAGATTGGGGCGGTGAGCCAACGGAAATAGAGAGACAGAAGAACAGAAACAAAGGAAAGAAAATGGTCTAGTTTTAATCTGCCTTTATGCAGATTAACTTTCACTGTGTTAATGAACTGTGCCCACACACTCCATATTGCAAATTCAGATCTCAGGGCTTTGAAGGCCACAGACGGAGAGTGAAGCTTAGTGTTTTACTCTCGTGGAGAGCAATCTCTTTAGTGCAGTGGGGATTGTTCCTTGGAGAGGCGAGAAGATAATGGGAAAGTGATGCTGGCAGCTGGTTGTTACTTCTTTTCACCACCACTCTAATTCATTGTCACCTGGCAAGGCTCAACGGGCATATCGGTGAAACAGATGCCATTTCATGTAAGAGATGACGGCTGTTGGCTGTTCTCTCATTTATTGAGACACCAACATGAGCCCCTCCTACACCTGACTGGAGGAACGTATCATGTAATCTGATATTGTGAGAGTTTCAAGCAAAAACATAAGAAACAACAAAAGATTAAAAATGAGACAAGTTAAAACATCACGAAACTATTTTGTTTGTGCATTTTAACATCCTTTTTACAGGGGATTTCAGTAATGTTTAACCATTGAGGAATATTCACATAACTGAAGAGTTATAGGTATAGGTATAAAATGGGCACAATGGTGTTTTGATGCTCATGCTTTAAATGTTAGGCCTGTAATAACAAAGATGACTCCCTTAACATCAGACTTAAAATCAACTTATCAACTACTACAAATCAAAAGGGAGGGGCTCCCTTTTGTTTAAATTTGGATCAAAGACTGTGCCTACATTGTTTCGTTAACCTTTATTCAACAAAAGGTAGTCTCTTTGAGAACAATGCCCTCACACACACACACACACACACACCTAAAAGGCTGCCAGTACAACCACAGTCTGATCCGTGGTCAATGAGCAATTGGTGCCATGTGCCTTGCTCAAGGGCACTTCAGCAGTTTATCCCACTGGTCAGGGTATTCTCTCCCCTGCGTGCGTAAAGCTCTACCCAAAGTGACAGATAGCTAAATAGATGCACTTGGCACTGAAAGGGTTAAATGATGACTCAGACGTTGACTTGCTCTCTTACAACGCTTTTCCAGACGCTCTGTAAACTGAAAGTAAATACACAAGAACATGTTCTTAATGTAAGTAAACAGAGCTTAGAAATGTAACACGTGCCTGATAATACATAATTTAATACACACATCACACTGGGAATTAAATTTGCAACCTAGTGGCCACCACTGCACCACTTGATGGCTAAAACTGAATTAGAGAGCCTAAATCTAACTTAAATTCCCCCAAAACCTTGGCTGAATATGGTAACAGTAAAATGAACCCTGAATGAATGCTGTTTAAGCTATATAAACACCACAGCAGCTGTGAAAATGTCACTGGCTTTGCTCAATTATCACTTCCAGGAGAGGAAACACAGCGTTGCCACCGCTGTGCCCAGCTGATGAATAAGTGATAGTTTGGCTAAGTTGACGTGCCAGATAAAGCAGTCCGTGGCAACACAGTGGGATGATAAAACCACAAGAGACAGTGATGCAGATAACTGAGGAAGAGGACAGGTCCTTGTAATGAATGTTAAAAACACACGATTGGTTTGGATACAGGCATCTTTGCTCATATTAGTGAGGAAATGGTGATAAACAATGTGCAGGAACTAAATTAAGTGCTTCTTAGTGTATGTTCATCTTTGTGTTTTCTTTGACATATTTCTAAGCAACTAGATGAATTACTCAAGTTGAGCCACTGATGTGTAGTAAGCAGCAAGCTGTTAAAGCTAAAGTCAATCAGCTTCTGTCATGAATTCATAATGAATTACAATGTAAAGCAATGTGACTCCCATCATTTGTCACAGCGCTGCTAAATCTCATGGTAGCAAATTACCAGTTTGACCCTCAAACAGGGCAAGTAATTTCCAGTAGACAGATTTACCAACAACTGTTTGTTTCCCACCATGAATATGCCACCATTAAAACAGCTGTCTTTAAAAGCACCAGTTGGCTGGAGACACAGTGGGAGGCGGAAAAGGCATCATCCCTACCTGCTTCAGTGGCAGCAGCATGAACTCCTCTGTCTTGGACACCTCCACAAAGTGCTGCAGGACATACTTGTGTGCCGACTTGAGCAGGTCGCTGCAGGAGTGCGTGTCAGCGAAGCCTCGGATACCCAGGCAGTTGGAGGGGTCCAGCTGGCTGAGGAGGAACTTACAGCAGGCGTCCCGCACCCCGTTGAGCTGCAGCAGGCTGGCTGCTGGGAGCAACGTCTAAGAAGAGTGCAATTCCAGGTGGAAATACACTGTGAGTCTGTTGTATCGACTCATGCTCAATGAAATGTGATGAATGGGGATCAAATTAAAAAAGTCAAAATTTTACCATCTTGCCTATACATGTGAAATTTTCTACCCTACCTGGACATTGCCTTCCCCGACCACAATCTCTGCTGTATAAGCGTACTGGACCAGCTGCTCCAAAGCCTGAGGGTCGATGTCATGTAGGGTCACGTGGGTCTGCCGACTCTCCGACATCTCATCTGCATGACCGCACAGAACGTGAGCAGTTATATTTTTCCAACAAAATATAATGTAGTAAAACTCTGGCGGATGTATTCGCCTCCCTGTTCAATCATGCTGACACATGGCTAATGTATACAAGGCCGCTGCCAAATGTCAGCATAGCTCATTGGTTGCTGTCCATTTTATCAGTTGTTGTGTGTGGAGGTTTTTAAAATTCCTCAATCTATACACTCTTGCCCAACGTGCGGGTTCCTCTGTGTGAGGAGGTTCTACATCAACAGTCAAATGTTTCATCTCCTATTAGTTAGAATAAATCGCAAACACAATATCTGCAGGGAAGCTGTGATTTTGCTTTTTTGGATGATCATGAAAGATCAGCAGATCCTGTTAACATGGGCTAATTAGAGACTGGGTCAGATGAGAGGAAGCCTAGCAGCTGAGTCTCAAAGCCAGACAACTGACTGTCTGGAGACACATTGTACCCTCACAAAAGGTCTCGTGTCGGGAGGAAATCTGAGACTCACAGACCTCATCTGACCACCTGTGCCCCAGACAGGAAGAGGGGGGAAGGAAGCGATGACGCTGAAAGGATGAGGTGGCGTTCACTGCACACACGAGTTGTTATGTCAACAAACTCTGAGCAACAGAGCAAAATGATGCGCAGTCTGATGTCAGAGCTTAAAGTGTCTGGGGCATGCAACACGCTGGTCTTTATAGATTTCAGGGACAAAAAACACAAAGCAAAGTGAAAATAGGCAGCGTGTATAGGAATAAAATCAGACATGTTGGACCACGTGGAGTGAACTTACTAGTGAACATAGCGTGGAAGTAGGGACTGCAGGATGCCAGCACCACTTTGTGCGCCTTGATTTCTTTGTTTGAGACATGGAGCACAATATCACACAGCAAGCTTCGCTGTCGCATCCTGTTCATGGACACGAAAGAGTCGTGGTAGTGACGCTTTGAGTTGTGGGAGATGCTGTGGCCATCACGGTTGAGCAGCTGCATGCCCCCCTCCATCATGGTGCCTGATGTGGCGGTGGCGGGCTCTTGCCTGGGCCGCACTCTGGGCAACTGAAACATGCAGAAAACCATTGTCCATTAATACCAATGTCTCATCAGAAAAACATTTCCACCTGCAAGGGGCTTAGTTTATTTGTAAGGATGCAGGCGTTATGACAGTTGTCCCGAGCAATCATTGTTTGTATTGTATGTTCATTGTATTGTTACTGTTATAGTACCCATCCTGACAGCTATGACAGGAAGCCTACCAGCATGACAGAAATCTCAGTACAATTACAAAGTGTAGTAGGTCGACTGGCCTGGTTATTTGACATTTAGTGTCAAGACTGATTAAATCGCATTATGACAATAGAGAGAAGATGGACATTATTTCATATAAATCAATGCAGGCTTTTCTCCTATTGGACTGTCTTGGTTTATCTAATTGCAATGACTCCTGACTGGCAAGTTTAATTGCACCAGAATTAGCTGGGAACATCCCCCCCCCCCCCCCCCCCCCCCAGCTGCAGCCTCGGGTAGGTAGGGTGGGAGGAGAGAAGGATGTAGCCTGAGTTAGCCTTTTCCTTTGTACTCTCATCCGCCCTGCTCTCTCTCGGATGAAGAACACACTTCAGAGTGTTGCATAACCATCATCACGCGGCATCTTAGAAGTTGTTGTCTGGCGAATATTTAGGATGCACTATGGAAAACTACTGGATGAGGTAAAGCGGACTAGAACTACATTAGAAATATTACATGCCTAAAACAGACTTCAGGAGGAACACATTTTCACTCAAATATACTGAATTGGATGCCGTGGTACCTTACAAGGGTAGAGAAATGGGAATATGAGCAGAAGCTAACTGAACTTCCACAATGTTTACAATTTGTCTTTCTAAATTCATTACTCATTTGTAAATATAAACAGAGGTATATGTAACAATAACACAAACCACCACAGCCTCATCAGGTAAGAATATTGATTGGTTTGAAGTCCAAGGAATGCAACCCTCAAGGCTGCATCGATTCTGATAAAGTTGAGTTTTACATGTCTCTCCGGTCAATGTCACTGAATATCAATGCATCATAATTATGTTGTCATCTGTTCAGAGACACTCTTTCAACTAAATACTCTGCACTATCCCACTGAGGACCATCTCAAATGTCACCACAGCTGCCCGGCGATTCCCATTTTCCAAAACACAATAGCCCACAAAAACACACCAACCATGTTCCTCTAAGAGGGAACAATCTGCTCTGATGCATGCCCAAGGGAATAACAAGAGACAATGCTGCAAACTGAGATATGGATATGTGGGAGTTTGTGGCAGAAGTGAAAACACAATTTGCCACAGTTAAAACTAACAGAGTAAAGCACTTGTCCTGTTCATCCCAGGCTTGTCTCTTAAAATCTTCTCTCATCTCTCTGGCTCACAACCTTGGCTGGCATCCACACAAAGGCTCTGTGGCTCCTTGACAAACATGCACAATCTTGTTGGACACACAAATGTTTCCACTGTAATCTCTTTTGGACAGAAGGATCTTTCTAGTTATATTTCAACCTACTTGGGGATGTGAAGAAACCCCCCAACCCCCACTCCATCTATTTAGGATAACAGCAGCTATCAGCTGCAGCAGCAATAGAACGAATGAATGTGTCATGTCTTTACCGGTGGCTGTGTTGCGGTTATCCTTGCACACGGTGTCTTCCTCGGTGTGATGGGAGATAAATCAGCAGCTGTCGCAGTTCGACTGGTTTAAAATTGGTACCAGTGTCTGGCTATCTGTCCATATTCTGACTCAAGCATACGACATATGAAGAAAGCCTCTGTTTTGTGCTGTATGCGGTTGACGTCAATGCAAAAAAACTGCATGAAAGCTGACATGGGTTTGTTAAGGTGGAGCTGGAAGTCCCGGAGGTGAAAGCAGAAACGCCTCTCATGCTGTTGAGATGTGATGCCGTAGGACGAAAGAGGCACACATGAAAAGCTATTTCTTCAGCGCAGATGTCAAATGTTTACAATAGATGTCTGTTGTATTATTTAACGGGACACACACGACCTTAAGCGCCCCCTTTTGTCTGGTCAGAGTCCGGAAGTGCGTTCGATAAATGCATCTCAGCGAGCTCGAGAGGCGGGGGTTTGTACTTAGAAGCGCCTTGATTGGTCAGAACCTGAACCATCCTTCGTCTCGGTTAGCCCGGACATAAAAATCAAACAAACAGTGAACAACTCATAATCTCAGTGTCCCGGTATTCGTTTGGTGGGAACTATACATGTGTCATTCTTCAATTAAAATTAAATAAAAGTCACGGCTGTTTAAGTCACAGTTTATTGTCTACGGGCTAACCAGATTAGCTAACACTAACTAACTAAGCATTTAAACCAGTCGGCTACTCACCACCAGCCGTCGTCGGTGTCTATATGACAGCAATGATTTCTTCCTGTTAGCAAGCTTGCCCAGCTTTGTGGCTGTGTAACGCAACGGGCTAAAAACGAAACAAATCTATCCTCCGCGCGTCTTCAGCTGCCTGTGTCTCGTGAATGCAGCTGATCATTTAATTTAAACCTCACGTGTAGCATCAAAACACTTCTAGTTCTTGTATGAACAGCTTTGACAGTGAAATTTCGAAGTTGTTGTGCTCGCCGACTGTTTTTTAATTCAGACTTGATTAAGTGTTAACCATGCCTCATTTTGATGCTTACACGTATTATAAAAAACTAGGCCAAAGGATGTCTGCAGTGTTCGAGCAAAACAATATGTTCCTTTTATTACATTTGTAAACGCAATTAGTTTACGTTTTTAGCACCCATGAAACATAAAACCAACTCTTTCATTTTGCACCGGGGCATTGTGGGTATTGAGGTAGGACAGTATCACGTTGTGGATCCAGCATGGCAGGGAAACAGAAAAGGTAGGGGGGCATTTTCTTTACTATGTGCTGTATATTACGAGTTTTAACCGTGAAGTCATGTTGTTTTTATAAGTTAAAGTGTTGTCAATCCAGTCGGTGAATTTGTGGGGTTTGCAAGACTCGTTTTAGCTAACACGATGTACGATAGTGTCTTAGCTGTCTATGCTATTAAAGCTAGCTAAGTGTTGGGGGCTGTTGGTAGCAGCTAGCTTAAATCACACTTCAGCCACACGTTTAGTCTTTTCTTCTCGTTATAAATGGACTATACGCGTTTGTTAGAGGCGACATTTGCTGCTGGCTAGCTTACTGACAAGCTGACAGCTAATCAGCAAAACGTTTGAATTTACCCTACACCATGCATCATAGAAAGTGTCCCCCACATGTTGGCCAACTTGTTTCATCTGTTCAACTATTTTCTTTTTGGTAGGAAATTAGAAGACCTCAGTGTGGACGAGTTCCTGCTGTCAGGTGCGTTTGACTCTGCAGGTGAAGGCGAATCTGAAGAAGAGACTCCCAAACAGAATGGACTCAAGAAAAAGAAGAAAGATCTGAAATCTGCAACCTTTAAGATGTGAGTCCTTTGCTATGGTATCATCTACTTCTACATACTACGTCATTGTTGTGATGGTAACAACATCAAAACCTCTCAAAGACAGACAAGTAACTCCTCTTTGTTTTTTCTTCTTCTTTATAGTGATGAACAGAAGAAGGGGAAGGCCTCTGAGCATAAGGACCAGCTGTCCAGGTTAAAGAACAAAGACCCTGAGTTCTACAAATTTCTGCAACAGAATGACCAAACGCTCCTAAACTTTGACGATACGGACAGCTCTGACGATGAGGATGAGAAAAAGTACCACAGATTGCCATCCGCGTTGGAGGTAGGCCAGCTGCTGGTGCGTGAGTTGATGATGAGTTCTCTTGTGAAAACAAAGATCTTCATGTTGACGTCTCTTTGCATGTAGGAGGCCATCTCTGATGATGAAAATGACAATGATGAGGGTCAGAAAGCTGCGAAGAAATCCAAGAAGGGAATGGAGACCATCAAAGTCACGGACAAAATGATTGCAGACTGGAAAGCAGCTTTGAAGAAGGAACCCACACCTCGTCTCTTCAGAGATGTCACGCAGGCCTTTAAGGCCGCCGTGGCTTCAACCAAGGGTGAAGGAGGGGATCAATGTCGGTACAAAGTGGCTGACAGTTCAGGTAGGAGACCATGTTTGATTTGAGGTGCTGATATGTGAAGTATTGATTGTGATGTGATATATTACTCAGACTGAAGCATTTCAATGGAGAAAGTATATCGCCATTATATTTTGCTGAATAAAGCAATTTAAAATCTAAATTGAATCACATGTGAACACAACTTGCCATTATTTTGTTCATGTTTCATTGAAAGCCAGGCATCATTCAAAATGTTTCGATAATAGTAGTATTCGAAAATAGTAATAATTAAATACAAGTGGGTGTTCAAGAACTCTACTTAAACCTGCAATAACTGATTTTTCTTGAGGGTGGTGGAAATAAGTTGTGAATATAACATTTATATATTGTCACCATTTAAGTTGTTATTGTGAACATGTTAGCAAACAGCTGCCCATTTATACATCTAGTAGTTATGTACAACATTGTCGTTAATTTGTTTCTGGCGATTGTAAGTCCAATGTTCTTTCAATCTTTTAGTTCTGTTTTTGGTTTCTACCAAACTCCTGAGGGATATCAGAATATCTGTCTCTTTGGCTGCTAAATGCTCTGGCTGAGAATGATGCATTCAGAGCAGTTTGAATGAACTTTCACTGTAGCTTTGTAAGCTTTGTAAAGCTGAGGAGAGCTGCAGATTCGGGTGATCATTTTCTGTAGTTGATCCATTGTTCCAGGAAAATATAATTTGTTGCCGCTTTAAATAGAATAGTCAAGACTTGACAAAATTTCATTTAATTTAGGAACTCTCGGATCAAAAATAAATAACTCTGACCAGATATTTGATGCCAGCTTTTGGTACTTGACAAATGTGCAACAGACACACTTGGGTCAAAAAGTATTGAGGTTTGACACATTCAGCATATACTGAAATGTTGTTTAGGTAGCTGTCAAAATGTAGTTCACTGGTGTAATTAAAAAAAAAAGTAACCCCTGTAGTGATTCTACAATTATGTTGTTGTCATGGTGTCACTGTTTCATACATTTTAATACATTAGTATTAGTATTCGTACATGAAGTATAGGCATTAATGATATTTCATTTTGTTGTATACTGAACTATTCGCCTTTTTATAGAAGCATAATAGAAACTAACCTTAGGAGTGCATATAATACAAAACAGCAGTGATAACAAAAACGAGGTATGACACCAAAAACAGGAGGTATTTGTTTCAACTCCACAACCTCAACAGTGATTTTATAGATTTTCAACAAAATACACAGTGACTTATTTGATTAATTGACTTGGACTCATACTCTGTGATACAATTCAACATTTTACACTCCATGAATATGCATAAATACCTCTTTCCCTGTACTGTCTGCAGTGTTCAATGCCTTGGTCCTGTTCTGTATCCGAGATATTTATGTGGCCCTGCAGAGGATGCTCAACCTGAAGCCAGAAAAAGAACAGAAAAAGTATGAAGTGGATGACACATCTGCAGATCTTAATGTAACTGTGGAAAGATGGTTCCCTCCTCACTCTGTTTCCTCTGGTTTTGTTCTCAGGATAGTGCTCCCATCTTCTAGTCCAAAGTGGCAGAAGAATCAGATCGACATCAAGATGTATCTCAGTGGGGTGGTTCAGGTTTGTTTTGCTATTCTCTTCAAGTGTCTCCCCTCTGTGTCTGTGCTTTTCTCATTTTGATTTTTGCCTCATGTATTCTTGTGAAGTAGACAAAGTGTAACGGAGCTATACATGGCATGGCACTTTTTTTCCCCTCTTCTTCTTTTGTGTCCTAAAAACATCCCTGTATTAACCTCCATTTTCCTCTAACATCTCTTTCGTTCATTCTCCACCTGCAGCTGTTATCCTGTCTAACAGAGGCTACAGTCATCAGCGCTGTCCTGCGGCACGCCAACCAGCTCGTACCTTATTACCTTTGTCTACCCAAACAGTGTCGTCACCTGATTAAGGTAAGGCATAAGTTACCATAAGACGGGTGAAATGTTGTACTTAATTGATCAAATTTAATTTTTTGCTTATAAGCCGTCTCATGTCTTTGTACCCAGCAACTGTTGAAGCAGTGGAGCACAGGGGAGGAGACGAGTCGGGTTCTCGCCTTCCTGGCCCTCAACAAACTCTGCAGACAGAAGCAGGAAACATATCTTAACTCTGTTTTCAAGGTGAGCGAAATGCAGAGTAATACAGGAATAGAAGGGTACACCTGGATATAAAGTGGAGTCGAATTTGCTAGAGTAGTTTCTTGAAAGACTATCGCAATAAGAGAGTTCAATTTCCGTATTTTAGTATTCTTTTTCATTTGTTCATTCCAGATGCTTAAAACCACACCCAGCCTGTATAACCAGTTGGTATTTTCATCTCTCCTGCTTACGATATTTTTCTTTCTCTTTGCAGCAAATGTACATTTCCTATGTACAAAACTGTAAGTTCACATCTCCCAATGTGCTGCCCATGATCAACTTCATGCAGCGAACTCTGACAGAGATGTACTCCCTGGACACACAAGCTACTTACCAGCACGCCTTCATCTACATCCGACAGCTGGCCATCCACCTCAGGAACGCCATGACCATGAAGAAAAAGGTTGGTTTTTCACTTTGTGTGAGCACAAATAAGAATCAGAAATCAGATTCTGATTTGTGCTCAAGGAGATGGTCTGCTTTGGAAAGACAGACGAAGAATTTGAAATGCTCTCCTAGATGACAGAGATCCAGGTATTAGAAGACCATTCTGTCGTTTCATGATGAGTGATTTAAGAATTATTATCATATTATTACATAGTCTGTATATAAAGATGGATGACATGACAGCTCCCCAAAAGTGAAGCCAAACACTTCTTCATCTCGCCCCCTGGTGGCTGGCTGCAGTATAGCTCATAAGCGCTGCCCCCATCTATGTTAGAGGATGGGACATGGGTGAAAATAAAAAATTAAAGTACATGTTAAATACATTTTTTACAAAGATGATTTCTGTCATTGTAGGTAGTTCTTATCACGCTGATGTTTGAAGTGCTTATTTTTCTGATACATTTGGGTTTTAATTAGTTAATTGATGCTATAAAAGGACGTGAGATGTCATGACTGACAGCTGTGATTCATTGCGTGTGTTCTGTAGGAAACGTACCAGTCGGTGTATAACTGGCAGTACGTCCACTGTCTGTACCTCTGGTGTCGGGTCCTCAGCACCTTGCACCCCAGTGATGTACTCCATCCTCTCATCTATCCACTCTGCCAAGTCATAATTGGCACCATCAAGTGAGTATATGTATATGCACTTTTTAAAAGTTCTTTTAAACTTTCATGTACAATGTTGGTCAATATGCAATAAGAATGTGCCAAAAATCGAGATTTTTTTAAAGTGAATAATCCGCTATAGATTGTCTAAAGTGTACCAGTTAGCTGCCATTTCTAGTCAAAAGTTCTATATGTCTTGTAATTGATATAAAGAGTTGCAGAGCCATTGTCTATATAGATGTTAATCTGTTTGCAAGGCATCGCTTAGTGTTTGATTTCTGTTGAGTTTGAGGTTTAAAAAAAGAAAACGAAAATAGGGCCACAACTAACGGATTATTTTCATTATCGATTTTAATAATTATTTGGTCCATAAAATGTCAGAAAGTGGTGAGCACAATGCACATGACAAGGTGAGTTATGTGCATTGTGTTTTGTCAAGCTAGCTGTTCAAAACAATATAAAGATATTTGGCTTACTGTAATGAAAGACAAGGCATTAGAAAAGCTGGAGCAATCAAATGTTTGGCATTTTTGCTTTAAGATTTTAATTAAACAATTAATTGATTATCAAAATAGTTGCAGATTGATCGTCGAAGCGATTAATCAGCCACTCATTTCACCTGCCAAATTGAAAATAAAAATATGAATAAAAAAATATTTTTTATTCATAACTGATCACTGAGGTATTTTTTGTGACAAAATCTATTTTCTTCCTTACAATGTCCCCCACAAAAAATCTGTGCAATGTTTTGGCATCTGATAAACCTTAAAACTTGTGGATCTGTTCATTAAAACGGCCTTTCCTGCATCACATGTCATTGGCTCACCATTATCTGAAGTAACAAACCATCAACGCATTTTTGTTATCGCAGGGCCACTTTTGGTCTGAACATCCGCTTAATCTCAACACTAGCTTTACACATCAACATGAGCTCACTGCAGCAGAGAATAAAGGGTCTCCTGCAGTGACAACACTGCTTGAGTGACAGAATGACTGCATGTGTGACATACAGAGACATGTGTGACATACAGTATATTTACAAAAGATTCATACTGAACAATACTGTATGAGTCACAGATAACAATTGTGGTGTCATCCCCCAAATATCCACCATCCAGCTGTTCTCTGGCATTCAGTTTATACGCAGTATAAGATTTACATTGGTTATTTGTGTGAACCGACCATGTTTCAACAGCAGGTGGAGACATTGACCACTGTTTTCTCTTCCTGAACAGGCTGGTGCCCACATCAAGATATTACCCTCTGAGGATGCACTGTTGCAGAGCCCTCACCCTACTGTCCAGCAGCACCAACACATTCGTACCTGTGCTGCCTTTCCTCGTGGAGGTAAGACTTCACGTCCACTCCTGTAACTGCCAGTCACTGGGGATAAATGTGGATCTGACGGGGTCGATGCAGCTTGTACCGATGTCAAGTTTCCAGCAGTCTAAAGTGTTTCATACACCAGTATACTGAACCGAAAGAATTTTATAGGTTTAAATTATTATTATGCAGAATAAACAACATGTCAGTTGGTTGTCTTTGCTAGAAATGGAAACGATGAAAAGGTGTGATGAAATGTTCCGTCGGCGGTTTGCTGTGGAAAAACATCAGTGGTGTATGAAATGCATTTTGGTCTCAACGGCCACAACTGAAGGAGCTCAGGAGGAAACGCATCGAAGTGTATTACTGTGTGAGCGTGAGCGAGAGAGAGAGAGAGACACCTTTTGTTATCAGACCAATCATAGGTCACCAACTGACAACATTTTCTCTGGGTCAGGTGTTAAGCACGTGATTGTACGGTGTGTCTTGTGTGTGCGAACGTGTGCTAGTGTTTATGCGTGCCGTGAGGCGGTGTTGTGGCAGGCCAGAGGAGAGCAGTGTGCTGGCGGCAGCGACCAGCTCGGCCCGCTGGGAGTAGCCAGTGTGTGCTGTTGTGTGTGTGTGTGTGTTTGTTAGTAAACGTATGTGCATGCGGCAGTTTGACCGAAGCGATAAAGGCACAGTTGTGGTTTACACTCTGGTCCTAACACACTGTGCAGACCACATCCTCTCTACCTATGGCCCTCTCCCCACCTATTTCTTTTTTCCCCGCACACACACTCAGAGCCCCCTCCCCTAACCCCCAACAGAAAACCGTGTTTATTTGTGACGCACAATATTTCCTGTGTTTTTTCTCCTTTACTGTTCCCCTTGTTAAAGTACTGTTAAAGGCAGACTGAGGTACGCTGCTACTGTTTTAATTAGAGCAGCAGAAGCAGCCCCTTCCTCCTTTGTGTCTGTGCCTGTGTGTGTTCTCGCATCTCCGAGGGGGGTGTATGATTTGGAGCTTCCTGCTTCAGTTGCTGTGTGTGTGTGTGTGTGTGTGTGTGCGTGTGCGTGTGTGCGCATGCACCAGGGTTGGCCCATGCCTTCCCACTTCCCCCTGGCTCCCCCGCAGACCGCCACCACATCCTATGTTTGTACAGACAGCACCGGCCAGGAGCGTTGCCTTGCTTCGCACACTGAGCACATTAACGACCACATGCGCGCACACACACACACACACACACATACATACACATACACACAAACACACAGAAATACACCGAGATATGGGGAGTCAGAAATAGCTTGATACACAAATACAAGACAGAATTCACTTGCACACTGTGGGCTGATGTGAAAGCTAAAGCTTGTAGACAAATAGTCTGTGAAAGTACATTCTAGCAAACGTGTGGGCTAAGATAGAAATGCGTCATCTCAGTAACTCTGCAGTACGTAAAATGAACTGCGTAGAAAGATAATTGTGGTAATTAAAAACTTATGAAATATCACTCTACGCTGTACCTGTGGTTGTTTTCTTGGGTTCCTCATGCTGAGGTCTCCGGAGGAGAAGAAGAAAAAACATGTCGATTTATTAAATGTATATAAAACGTTACACACTTGAGCATGTGGGAGCAGGAGCAAAATCAAAATTATAATAAAGAGTTCATTAGTTTCATGGCGCATTGCTTACTGACTGGTTTTGACCCTTGTAGGTTGAGCTTGACCTTTTTGTTTTTATAGCTTCTTTCAGTGTGGGATGTGTCTTTACTGGATAATTGGGACAACAGGTCAATGATAAGGAGAGTTGTCCAAAAAAATTCCTTTTAAATACCAAAACAATAATGAATGGTTATCGGGTCACATATGTTTTGTATTTGCTTTGGGTTCTGGGTCCATGTACTGTTCTGTTCTCTGAAGATAGCATGCTTTGCACTATTGTTCTGAGCAGTTCAACATCGCCGCTTTATGCCTTTCCTTTATAGATCTTCCAACAAGTGGACTTCAACAAGAAACCGGGGCGAATGAGCAAGAAACCCATCAACTTTGCAGTCATCCTGAAGCTTAGCAAGGTCAACCTAATGGAGAAAGCCTACAAGGTAAGTAGGAGGACGGATTATTTTGTAGTATTTTGTGTGTGCTAACTGTTTCTTGCGTTGAGAAGGAGCAGCAGCTGATCAGATGAGTTGCTCATGTCTTAGTTAATGTTATTTTCACGTTGCTCCCTGACACTGTGTGTTAGCCTGCGTGTGTACATAAGGGGATTGAGGGCAGCGCTGAAAGCCCCTTGTCAGGTCTCTAAAACTGGCCTTCAGTCACCAGGCTCAGCGCTGCAGCCAAGAGGATTGCAGCACGGCCCTCCGGGATTATCCCCCGCACTCCGCTCACTAGGGCTGTTTTCACTGCTGTCACCTGGGCAGCTGCCACGAACCCCTGCCACAGACTCACAACAGACCTGACTAAACGAGCACTGATGTGTCTAAACCTGAACACTTATTAGGCCGCATAGTGTTGTATTTGTATTCACGAAGAGAGCCGACTAAGTGTCTAGTACTGTAGATTAAATTAAATTACATATAAAGCAATCTATATTAAAGTACAGTATGCGGTACGGCTCCATTAAATACGTATAGGATCCATCCTTAGTTGACAGGTACCACTATAAAATGTAAATTCCTGCAGGGGCTACATGGAGACCCCCCCCCCCCACCCCCAATCTTCTAGTGTTTGTGCCATTAAGTATCACTTTTAGTTGCTGTTTAGCACTGGTTTCATAGACTAGCTGTAACCTGCAAATCATGCTACACTTTGAACATTTAGCTTGTTGACTAGGCATGCCATTTCCTAGTGCATGATCTGTAGAGTAATCTGTGAATCCCTTATAAGCCAGAGGTGACGAATTCAGGTGAAGGATTACATGACGGCTAATTAAGATAATCAGACTGCATTGCCTTTTAACATCATTCATTCAGTCTGGCATCATGTTAGGGAAGGACAGTTATTTCGTGACGTACCCATCCCACCAAATCTCTCCATTAGCATGGATGCTGCGGTAGCTGTGGCGAGGGCCACTTAACCCCCCCCCCCATTGATCCAACAAATGTTGATTTAAGGGTTCTTATTTCTGCATGAGGACTTAAAAACAACTTGTGCAGCTGCATAGATCTCATCCACGCTGCATCAGTGTGGGCAGAGATTCAGAGGTCTGACAGGCTAGGCTAAGCTGTCAAATCAATCATACTTTTTTTGTGAGTGAAATGCTAGCACAGAATTCACTCTTGATGTGTTTTGGTCTCTGTAATTTTGCACTGAATTTAGTTGCATGACAAAGAGGCAATTGATTAACTGAAGTTTTACACATTTGTGTGAATATTGCTTGTGAATTGTGCTGTTCTGCTGTGTTTCAGGATGGGTTGATTGACCAGCTGTATGACCTGATACTGGAATACTTCCACACTCAGGCCAGCTCTATCGGCTTCCCAGAGCTCGCACTGCCCACCATCATTCAGGTAACACGACCTTTAAACTGATTCTGGGATGAGCTCGAGGGATCTGGGTCCAGGAAATTAAATGACTTCTCATATCTACAGAACTTTGCACAACGCACACACAAGAATTAAACTGATTCGGTCAAAACTAATGAAGAAGCTGTGACACTGAGCGTCATTCCCAGAGTTTAAAACCTGTCTGAATAGATGATTCAGGATTTGCCAGGTTGAATCTGCTCCCCTCAGGGGAAACAACCACAAACCCTCCTCTGCTCTGCCTGAATGCACCGTATGGGCGGACTGGATGATCCTTTACACTGGTTCCTTCTTTCTCATACTCCCCCTCCATGTCCCTGCAGCTGAAAGCGTTCCTGAAGGAATGCAAAGTGGCCAATTACTGCAAGCCGGTGCGCCAGCTGCTGGAGAAGGTACAGGAGAACAGCAGCCACATCACAGGACGGAGACAGAAGGCCGCCTTCGGAGTGGCCGATGCCACCGCTGTGGTGAGTGAGTGTGTGAGTGTGTGAGTGTGTGTGTGTGTGTGTGTGTGTGTGTGTGTGTGTGTGTGTGTGTGTGTGTGTGTGTGTGTGTGTGTGTGTGTGTGTGTGTGTGTGTAAGACAGAAAGAGGGAGGGCGGGCAGCGGAAGACTGTCTTGTCCTCATTTTACAGGCTGCATTTCCAGTCCTCATTTTACCTCTTCCATCCGTTTTGTATTTCTTGGCAGTTTGGCTCCTCTGTTTCCTAAGTTTTTGTGAACCTTTTTAAACTGGCTTTAGAAAAATTAGATGACTTGTGAATGCAGGCAGGTGCTCTTCCATCAAAACACAATTATAAAGGACAGCCTAACATCATGTAAAAAAAGTAATAAAATAACTCCATAGGTTTAAAATGTAGAAGTTGTTGGTGTTTATAAATGATAGCTGACAGACCTCACACATCACATCACCTGGTGACTGTTTACTTACTAATAACGTTTTGTTAAAGTATTTAAACAAAAAGGCAACAAAAACAGACACAGCACAGTCATTCATAGATGGACAAAGACAGAAATCAGGCAAAACCAGTATGGATGAGTCTGTTGGGATTGTGGAAGCCGACTGTGTATTGTTAGCTCAAGATTTAATAATATCTAGCGGGTCATAATGCAGTATAATTATAACATCAGTTAAAAATAAATTACGGCCCTGATGAGTAGTAAATTATTGGGTCATTCAACAATATGTTTTATGATTTACTGTTGTCAGTAAGACTATGGGTTTTATTGCTTTTTCTACTCATTGAGAGCAAGAGTTTTATTACACGTTGACAAGTAATTTCATTATCATTTGCTACAGTTGCACAAGTTGTTTTATTAGTTCACCTTATTAGCCCTCTTGCCACATGCTTTCTACTTACTTCATGCATTTAAAGGGCTTCAAACTTCCTGGTATATTTCAGCATGCTGCCCCAAAACTTAACTATCTGAAGAAGCTGCGTGATGTTCAAATTGAGTACAGATACAATTACTCACATAAAAATGTTAATGTTACAGCAGCGTTGTGTTAGACATGTTATTCATCAGGTGAGCACTCATTTGCTCAGGTCACTGTTTTATTTTTTTCCTTTAGTTAAAGTTAATAAGGAAAAACATTTTATTATTTTCTAATTAAATACTTTGAACAATTTAATTTGGAATTTTAGTCTTTGAGTAAATCAGACACTTAAGATTTACTCTAAAGAGTATTGATTCACTTATTTTAGATATAGGTGAGGCGTCAAAACTGATGGTAAATGTAACATAAATATGTTCACAGTAACAGAAGTGTAAGACAATCAACAAAACTCAAACTGGAAATTAATTAGACTGGGAGGTCTGTCCATTAACCATTAATCCCTCTTGCTGATACATAAATCAGACCTATTGAGGAGCTGTCTGTTGTCACTTTTTTAATAATCAGTTCAAGTTTGACTCTATGTTCTCTGCCAAATATAAACGTTGTTTCCACAACAATACAAGGTGATGTAAATTTTTTTTGTTAAGCATCAAAAAGCATCAAAAAGAGACTAGTGTGTTCCAGTTGCATGGCAAAGATAACTGTCCACTGCAAGACTAAAAGTAAGACTGGAAACGTTTTTCATTTGGGCTCTTGTCCAGTTGAACTGGAGGCTGCAGGCCGTCCGACAGTCCTGACTGTCAGACCCTGCAGTCAGCGACTGATAATGGAGGACACTTCCCTGTATAAACTCTGAGCCTGGTTAAGAATGACCCTGTGGTTATTGGAAGCTCTTATGGCTTTTGAACCAGAGGCGCCTCTGCCTTAATGAGCAGCCATTAGTGTGTGTTCTGTGTTGACTTGCTCTCTCTGTGTGCTATCTGTCCACACATACATGCTTTTATGTGGCTTTGCTGCTGCTGAGAGTCTTGACATGTACTGCTGATTTAATATGTAAGAGCGTTTAAGGATGAAATTAAAGAGGATGGTCTTTGTGTAATTTAGCTGATGAGAAACTGTGTGTGTGTACACACATGGAAGTGTGTGTGTGTGTGTGTGTGTGTGTGTGTGTGTGTGTGTGTGTGTGTGTGTGTGTGTGTGTGTGTGTGTGTGTGTGTGTGTGTGTGTGTGTGTGTGTGTGTGTGTGTGTGTGTGTGTGTGTGTGTGTGTGTGTGTGTGTGTGTGTGTGTGTGTGTGTGTGTGTGTGTGTGTGTGTGTGTGTGTGTGTCAAGTACAATAGACAGACAGCACGGCACCGCAGCAGCGCCAGCTCCTGTCGCCACGGCTCTCTGCTCAGCGGAGGCTGTCGCCATGGCATCCACTCCCTGGCATCGTGGCAGCGGTAGAGGTGTCACCGCAGGCGAAGGAGAGAGGACAGCCCTGCTGCTGCTGCGGAAAAGGCCACGGCCCCCCTCCGGCCACCGGCCCCCCACTGACATGTCACCCAAACTGAGAGCTAGCCTAATTAATGATGCCCTGCCTCCATCCAGGTCGCACTCTGATGTCTATTGTCTTTCTCTGCTGCCTGTATGTGAAAATGTTTTGTTTATCCGAGTCTAGGCTGAATTCAGAAGTAGCTTTTCCAGTTCCATCTTCTTACCCTCTCTTTTTTTTGTGCATACATGTCAACCATCTTAATAGCCACACACAAATTGTGGTAAATGTGTTAAGCTTACGGGCGCAGGAGGCCACGGTCTGTTCACTCTATTGGATTTGTTGGTCAGATAATGTGATTTGACCTAATCAATATCATCCACAAAGACCTTTAGTGGCTGGAGAAGATCTGCTGGTCTCCCCTTTCAGGCATCTTCAATCTGTCTGTTTTCTGCATCTTCTGACTCTCATCACAGTCTCGTCTGTCCATCTTTCTACTGGTCAATTGATGTGAAGTTGCGGTGGAAAGCCACGTCGTACCATCATTTTAGAACTTGAATGAACCTCCTTAAAGGCTTCTCTTCACAGAGTCTGGGGGAAAAAATGCTACCCTGGATATTGATGTCTTCTTATTTAACACAATATGCTTAAATATACCCCACACCCACAGCTGTATAAACATTCTTCAACAAAAGTTTTAATCACCACGTCCTTTGTCAGGTGGCCTGGGAGAAGCAGATCCAGGAGGAGGGGACTCCCCTCAGCAGGTACTACAGCCAGTGGAAGAAGCTGAGGGAGAAGGAGATACAGCTGGAGATATCTGGCAAAGAAAGGGTAACTATTCAACCAAAATACCCACCAATATTCGCTTCGTCCCACTCAGTCATCATGAATCACTTCTGGCTTTTTCTTTATGAATGTACCCACAAGACATGCTCAGTTACATAAATCATGAAAGAGTCAAGCTACATGGTGGAAAATTTTACTGGCAGAACAATTATTTTATGATCGCCGTCATTAACACAATGAAAGCGGGTTTGTGGATTTACCCTGCTGTTTTTGTGTTTTGTAAAGATGGAGGATCTGGACCTTCCTGAGATCAAACGTAAGAAGATTCAGGACAAGAAGCTGGAGGACAAGAAGGAGTTCAAGGATCTTTTCCAGTCCGACAGCGAAGACGAAGATGACGCAGGGCTCCAAATCAAAGGCAAGCTGCCTCTCGCATACACTTTTCACTCACACATTGAAATTGGCCTGCTAAGGAGCCTCTAGGGGGCTGTGTTTTGTAACAGCTTGGTCCTCTACAGTGGAAAAGTTAAAGAGGTGATGACAGTTCAGTCTGACTTCTAGGCTGTTATCTCCGTTTCTGCAACAGACGCCATCTTAAAAATTCAGCTACATGAAGCAGATCACCTGCAAAGCAGTTGCCGCAAGGCTCTGGGTTATTAAAACATCCACAGTGGCCATTTCTTTCCCAAATCAAACCCTAGAGAAAATCTCTGCTTATCAGACAGTTTGGATCTCTCTCCGCGGAGAGGAACCTTCGCCTTGATCTTCTTAAACCCCAGTGTGTCTCGTCCTCTCCGGGTCGTCCACAGGTCACAGGCATCTGCAACCTCACTTTTACAGCTTTACACGCTCCAAACAGAAAAAAAGCCCTCTGCAAGGTCACAGAGGAAAGGAGTAGGCGGTAGGGGGATTTCTTTTTTTTTTTAATGCATCTGGACTTCATTGTAGGGAGAGTCCCCACAAACGGATGGGCAGCTGCCGGCAAGCGGCGGGCCTCCGCCTCTCACTCTCTGTCCACCCCTCCCTCCCTATCGTTAGTCTTTCCTCCACCCCTCGCGCACACACACGAACTGAAACCCCCCGACAGGAAGTACAGGCTTGGATCCCAGCGGGGGTTCCTAATTCAAACCAGCCCAGTGGAACAGCCAGAGGTGGCCGCTCCCACTCCTCTCTCCCTCTTTCTCTCTTTCATTCTCGCTCTCTCTTTCTGGCTCTGTGGGCTTCAACCAGCTGCCCCCGCATGTCCTTGCAACACGTGCACCCTTAAAGAGACACACAGACACACACACACACACACACACACATCTCGATGATAGCATACAAACGCACACCCACCACCTTCCCGTCCAGTCCTAAAGAGCCAAAAGCTTTTGGGCAGCTCACCAAAGCTCTTTGTGGTCTCACACTTCCGTAAAGAGGGGGAGTGTGAGAGGAGGGGGCTGATGATTTAGATTTGTGCGTGTGTGTGTGTGTGTGTGTGTGGGGTAATATGTCTTCCAGGTCATTTGGGGGCAACCTCTAAGGTACTACTGAAGTCTGCTAGCACCATGTGAGCAACACAGAGTGAGAGAGAGTGAGAGTCATCTTAAATTTAGATGGGAAGGGAAGTACCTGATATATACGTTGTATATCTGTGTATGTGCACTTACTGTAGAACTGTGTGTGTGTATGTCTGCAGTGTAGCAGACAGAGGAAGTAGCTCTGTTTTGCTTTTCTCTCCTCCACGCCCCCAGCCTCTCATCACACCTCAACTTCAAAGCCTGTGGACCCCAGTTGTCCCTTTTGGCTAGACAACACACACACACACACACACACACACACACACACACACACACACACACACACACGCTGCACCCTAACTACACCAAAACACAAATTCAGACAAACTCCCAACTTCTCTCTGGCACACACAAACACACATCAGCACACACACCCCGACTCTCCCATCATCATCGTAGCTGTGGAACCTGCCTGCTATCTCCATTTGCTATATTTAGGCCGTGAGCATAAGATGTCTGAAATTGCCGGTAGTAAACTGTCATGGGTGTTTGTGCAGCAGCAGCGTCTGTAATCGACTCTCAGTTCCATCTCAGGAGGAAATAGACACTTCCAGCTGCCTCTGATGCCTGGCCCACATATAGGTGTCTCCAAAGTCCTCAGACTTCAGCAATGCAGCAATGCAAACTTGGGAATGTCTGAAGAAAGTGAAATACAACGCAGTGTAATGTTCTTCACTCTCTCCCCTCAGGTAAAAAGGGCAGGCAGG
Source organism: Enoplosus armatus (assembly GCF_043641665.1). Taxonomy (NCBI): domain Eukaryota; kingdom Metazoa; phylum Chordata; class Actinopteri; order Centrarchiformes; family Enoplosidae; genus Enoplosus; species Enoplosus armatus. The sequence continues at coordinate 11,104,482 of NC_092187.1, forward strand.
GCCCCGATGATGATGATGAGGATGATCTTGAAGATCTGTCTGACATGAGTGATGACGAGGGGATGGAGGGCGGAGACTCAGGTTGGTACAATATCAATGTCCATGAGCAGACTGGTAGCACTAACAAATGGATTGTCTGCTGTGTGTTTATTCATATCGTACACAGCAGAGACTGTGTTACTCTGTATTATACTGACTCATTACTGCCGAGGCTGGCAGGTATTAGGGGTAAAACTTTAGATAAGGTTTGTGGAGCTAATCGATAATCGATTAGTCGAACAGAAAATTCATAGGCAATTTGATATTTTATAGACATATCAGTAAATCAAACAATTTATCTGCTGATAATGAAAATTAGATTAAATCATTAGTTGCAGCCCTACATTTTTATATTGAAATGAGTAAATCGTGCCCTCAAATGAGTAACTTCTAATTACTCAATTAAATCTGTTATCCTGTAAAATAAATTGAATGGAATTAAAAATAAAACGAATGGTGTTTAACTTCCAAAACATGAAATGCATCCATATAAGTTCAAAAGTCTAAATAAATGTGTAATAAACCCAAACAGCACTTATTTTGCACAACATCCAAAGAAGCATCAAAACTGAATGAGAATGTTGAGTAAATATTGTTAGGGTACCACATTTATTCTACTTAACTTATTCTATGAGTAAGTATATTATTTAATTCAGTAACATTTTACTTTCACCTCCCCTTATTTAGCATTTATAAGCACATATAAACATTTATTAAATGGTTTAGAAAACACTATAATGTAGTTGTCAACAACTATAACTCCTCCTGTGGGCACCCATAAGTGGAGGCTGGTGTATAAACATTAATAAACACTAAAAAATGTCCTTATCATATCAGCATATCAAAAACTAGACCTCTTGATACCTGCCGGCCTTCATACATTCCCATGTGGCTGAATGTAAAGTTAAAGTGTTTCCTGTCTGTATTATAGATGACGACGATGAGGAGGAGGAGGAAGAGGATGAAAAGGCCTCCAATGCCCCTCAGCCGCTGTCGTCCTCTGCTCTGATAAAGCTGGCAGAAGGAGGCGAGGATCTGGTGGAGGACCTGGAGCTGTCTGATGATGACTGAGGTTCATGGATGCACACACCTGAGAGACTTTTATGCTCTCCACTTTACCGACCATCTATACTTCAAATTGTATTGGACTTTTTTGCTTTTGAATTTTGTATCACTTGACCTGTACAGTACAAACATGTTCTTGATGTAATTATATTAAGAATTGAAATTGTAAAAAAAAAAAAAAAAAGAGACAGAGTTCAAGAATCCAGATTGTTTTCCTTGTTTTCTTTTAAAGATCCAAATTAATTGAAGCGTGTGCGTTCATGTCGATGCACAAGTGCACCTGAAACGAGTCATTCATGTCTTCCGTACATGTGCACACCTGTAGACGCCCTCGGGCTTTTGTGAGGACGGGCTATTTGGAGAGAACTACGAGCCTCGCCGAGCCGGGCCGAGCCAGGTTGGGCCGGCCAAGAGGAGGGGTACAGAGAGGCGGGTGTTGAGCCCTGAGGCAGCAGTGCTGTGCCAGGCTGGCAGGGTGGCGTCTGAAGCTGTGCCAAGACTCTCTGCCCAGGTGGTAGAGCAGCAACACAGGCTGGTCTGTTTCTGTGCCAACTCCTCACCCACCCCCCCGCCCGACCACTGTCTTTTCTGTCTGTGTATTCACATGCTCAGACACAGCTTTCCTACTCCAACTTATCCCCTTCTTTCTTTCTCGACTTCACTGCACCTTTTCGGCAGAATTCACCACTAAACTAAAGGTGATACTGGCCTTTTGTTGGGTGAACGGTTATTGCATGCCTTCACTGGTGTACGACCCAGGGCAGAGGAGTTGTTTGACACACATTTAAACGCCACAATGAAGATTTGATTTTGTGTCGTCACATCTCTTCTGTAGTCGTATTCAGTGAATGCAGAACCTTGTGGTGCAGAGGCCCAGCCTAAAGCGAGGGGAAGTCCCAGTAGAGCGTACTGCTTCTGTGTAAACTCTTTGAAGGAGGAAGGTAAGAGTGAGTGGGGGCTGTTCCTGGTTCTGGTCCTGTATGTGTGTGTGTGGGTGGATGAGGAGGGTCAGGTTTATCCCCACAGGCAAGGGAGGCCTTGGCCTGCGGCTGAACCTCACACTCTGACAGCTGGTGTTGACCTGAACTGTGCCCCCCGTGGGTCAACCCCCCCTTCACACACACACACATCAGGAGACCGCATACTCCCTCCTGCACATTTTTACACAAGAACCACAAACACCTGAGGAGGAAGAGGCGCGTAAATATACGTTGTCTGACGCAGACACACAAGAGCGAAAAGAGGAAGCAGAGGAGTTTCTTAGGATTTATTTCACCTGTGTGGTGAATAGAAAAATAGGATGAAGACAAAACTTTTGAAGGGAAATCTAGAGACCATTTTTAATTAATTGCTTGCGTAGTTTAAAAAAAAAATCCATAACAAATTCAAAACATTTGCATTAAGAGCTTTGTGCCTTTCTTTTCCCTGCAACCAAGAGAAAACAAAGTAAAAGTATCTTTGGAATCCATCTTAAGGGCTAATAATACATATCATAATCTGCTTTATCTACTACATCAAAAGTCCTATAAATATCTTTTTTTCCTCATATTTATATGCTGAAGTAGCATTCAAGATTGGAGCGTCTTTTAATATTACACCTTTTTAAAAAATGGCAGAGCAAAAAAAAAAGTATGAACAAAAGTACCACCAAAGTTCAGCAAGTCACATTTTTCAGTAAAGAAAACCTTATTCGTGCAACTACATTTAACAAAAAGTAAAAGTACCACGTATGTAACCTTCAGGATATTTTCATCTTGAGCATGATTCTGTACAATTTTGCATGTTTTTCCTACCTCCCACAGTAGTCAACACTTGCGTACAATGACGTACACACCATAGCCGCCATTGAGGCTTCTCCATTTCGCCAACGTTTTTAAGCGTTTGTTCGTTGTCAGTAAATGACAGCTCTATCTGTGTCACCTCAAATACAGTCCCATCATGTGAGGCACTAGCCTTTTAGCCATTTCCCTGTCACACCAGTCTTTCTCTGACACCATTAATGCAAAAAGAAGCAGACACATTGTGAAAATGGGTCCAATTCCACACATCCGGTCATCTTTGGTATCGGGACGGTGGAATGCATAGTTGCAGTGATAAGAGGGAGCTGGTCAGATCTGGTGCTGCTCAGCATATGTTTCAACTCCAGCCTCTAAAAAGATGCTGCTGTTTGGCCTCGGGGAAACAGGAGGGAGGGAGGGAGAGGCGTCTCTTTTTAATTCCAGGGTTCTGCAGGGCTTGTGGTGAGAGCAGTCGGAGAGATAGAAACAAGAGAAAGAAAGTGAGCGAGCAGGGCTTCCTCCAGCCCAGGAAGGAAGGAAGAGTTTCCGCTAGCGTCTGACTGTCTGACTTGCAAGAATGTCGCATTTGTGGCAGGGCTTCGCTCCTTTTTTTTTTGGCAGGCTGTCTGTGACCAGCTGTCTCCTTTTCCTCCTTTTTCTCTGTCGCTTCACAAGTCTTCCTTCCAACCCAGTTTGTTTGGATTCTGCTCGGCTAAAGCCACTGCAGAGGAACTCAGAAGCTGATTGGTTTGTCGGATATGGTCCATATTGTCCAGTTGTCTTTTATTCTAGTCCAATATTTTCCCATAAATTTCAGCGTAAAGGTCCCAAGGTGGGGGGAGTCTGTTTTTAAAAAAAAAAAAAAAAAAAAAAAAAAAAAAAAAAGGGCCTGGGAGTCAGTCTCTCTGGGCTCACCCTCCTTGTTTGGCTCTCCGGTTAGTTTGAGGCAGATCTGCCCTCCTCACCCCCTGCCTGTCCTCTCCTACGAAGGAGTTTTGGCCTCGTATCTTCCCACCAGCGTGGAGCCGTTGCCGTTTTCCTGCTTGGGGGAGGAGCACCCTGGGGTGGGGCCGCTGTATGGAGAGGAGCTGCTGCTGGTGGAGGTGGGTCTGTGGGGCAGGGACAGAGAGAGGGGTAGAGGGGTGTCAGATGGCGTGGTCAGGGGGTCCCGATCCCGTTCTGGGGGGCGCAGTGCGGCAGAAGGTGGAAATGGGAAAGCCAGCGGGAATCCAGTCATGTAGAAAAGCCTGCCAACACGCCGCGCCACCTGAGGAGACGAGAGGAGACCATGTGACCGTCAGTACAGCCTGTTGAGTATTGAACAATGCACTAATGCTGTTTACTGTATCTTAAACAGAGAGAGAGAAGAGAGGCTGCAGTCTGCGGGGCTGGCTAGTTTAAGGGAGTTATCTATGCTACGCTAGCAGTTGGTTTTGGGCCTACGGACAGAAACACGCATTCAAACACACACACGCACACACAAGTCCACTTGATCAGACATAAAGCACACACGCAGGTCTGTGGTGTGTGTACCTGTGAGCGGATCTTGAGCGCAGGCCCCAGCTTTAGTCCCATGGTGTTGAGCAGGTGCTCCTCAGTGAGCAGCGGTAATGTCTCTCCATCAATGGCCTGCTCCCGAAACACCTGGCAGAGACACAGCCGCTTCAGCCACAGCCCCGACACACACACAGAAACACACTCGACACACAAACCTACGCATTCATTCACACAAACTACAAAACAGTGGCTCTATTCCAAAATGTTACATACCCATTTTAAGAGAAGAAAATAGCTTAATTATTATTATCAATCAACATTTTTAAACTATAGAGGATGCAGTTGTCTAATAGGGTCTTAAGCAACATCATCTCCTAAAGGATAGGTTCAGATATTTTTCATTAGTCTCTGGATACAATATTCACACGTCACACATATATGTACGTTGAGTGTTATTGGTTACTTGAATCATTCCTGCTGTCCATAAAGAAATCTACTCATTGCATGACTCCAATATAAGAGAGGAGAGAAGAAATTCCAGTCTTGCTCCATGCAAAAATGATTTCTAAAGTTCATCTGAAGCTAATAAGAGGGAATATTGTGCTAAGACGACTGTATTTTCAGAGGAGGATTTAGCTGACTCAGACAGTTGATGCCTCATATTAGCTTCAGCTGAACTTTACAAATCATTTTGCATGGAACAAGGATTGTGGATTCACTTCACAGCCAGAATGATTACAGCAAGTAATAACTCTTTAAAAATACATATCGGCATGTGAGTGTTGTTTCAAGACCCTTTTCTTTAAAAAGAGCACATTTTTAAATATTTTGCTATGCTCTGTTTTGTTAAAGATGGACAGAAATTAAGGTAAGATTGGTTCACTTTTCTCAAATACTGGATATTTCATTTTGGAACAATGTATGGCTGTACACACACAAATACGAATTTCATTCACACAAGCTACAGGTGTACATCTACATGCACTGCTATAAAGCCCACAAACATGGCTGCAATTGTGACCATTCATGCATCCGCACACATTCACAATAAACTTGAAAAAACTGCTGTGCAGGTTTAGTGCTGCTGCCTAAACGTAATGAGATGCCCTTAAAAAACCTACAGTAGTATGTACTACGTCTTGGTCACTATTCTTCTTCTATGGTTAGTGGTCAGCCTGCCCCTGGCCTCCATCTCCTCCCCTCTCTCTCTCTCCTCCCTCTCCCTGTGTTCTCACCTGTGTGTATTCAGCACATCCAGCCAGGCTGCTTATGAAGCCACACACGTCCTCCACACTCCACTTGCTGATGTCCTCCACAGGGTTTGCTGTGGCGGAGTCCTCCCCATCCATGAAAAGACCTCCCATAGAGCCTGAAAGAGCAGCAGTGGGTGAAAATGATGTGTCAATATAAACACCGGGTACAAAGTTGCTATTAAGACTCAGGGTCTTGCTGCTGTTTCATACGTTTTTTTAGTGATGCAAAACCTGAAAACTGCAAGCTTAAAGACACGAAAGAGATACATTTTAGAAAAATGTTCTTTTGTCCTGTTAAGTTCAGTCATGCTGCGTTTGAGAAGAAAAGCTTTTAATTTAACAAATTAAGAGACAGTCAGATGGAATTGGGTCAGTAATCTAACTAACTAGTAACGATTATTTTGAATATCACTTAATCTGTGGATTATGTTTAATTTGTTTTGTATAAACTGTCAGAACACAGTTAAAATGGCCATCAGAATTTCAAAGTTTTTAGCTTTAGCTTAGAGTTGTTTGTGTCCAACACTTAAAAAACCCAAAGATAGTCAATGTACAACGATATAAAACAGAGAAAAGCTGCAAATCCTCACACTGAGAAGGTTAAACCAGTGAACGTTTGGTACTATTGCTTCATAAATCACATATACTAATAATTGATCACCAACAAAGTTGTGGAATAACGTTCTGTCGTGATTTATGGATAAATCAACAAATAGTTTCAGCTCTACTCCCTGGATTTCCATCTTCTGTCGTGAAGCTGCTCATGGTGGGAGTTTGTATAATGGACAGATAAAGTTAGTTCATGGTAGTTTTCTTATGTTTGCAGAAAGTATACCCAGTGTTCTGATATGTTATTGCACATATGGACAAGTGTGTGTGTGCACAGTATGTATGTGAACAAACAACCCCCTCCCCCTCCTCTCTGCTCACATGGCTGTGCTGCTGCTGGTGTGCATGAGGGTCACACTGGGGTCAGAGGCAGGGCCCCTAACAGGTAGAGGTCACTGGAGACACGCACACAGAGAGAGTGACGCTAATGGATTTCGCATGTCAGCTTTCGGCCTTTGTGTGTGTGTGTGTGTGTGTGTGTGTGTGTGTGTGTGTGTGTGTGTGTGTGTGTGTGTCTCACCCGTGTGAAAGTAGGGGTTGGCGTAGGGGAATCCAAAGGGCAACGACTGGGCGTGAAGAGCAGGCAGCGGTGGCATGAACCCAGGTGGCAGGTGGTACTTGACATCAGCCTTGCCCAGTCCAGGGGTGAAGAGGTGGCGACTGGGTGACTCTGTACCTGCTGAACTACAAGGGGCGCTCAGCCTGCCTGAGCTCTCTCCAGTCTCCTTGGCACTGTCACACGCTCCCTTGCTGCCAGTCTCTTTGCCCCTGTCTCTCTCCCTGTCCCTGGGTTTACTGCTGGACTTGGCACTGACATTGTCCTGCCTCATCTCACACATCTCTGTCTCACTGTCAGAGTCCTTCATCTCCTCATCTTGCATCTCTCTGTCTCCCTCCCTTCCTCTGTCCTCTCTTCCTCCTGTGTGATCGCCAGCACGGACCTGTGTCTGGGGCCCCCTGCGGGCCTTCCTGGATTCGGTATCTGGCCCAGCAGTGGAGCTCTGTGCCTGGGTGTCTTTGGGTGTGGAGGGCACCCCTGGTTGTTGCTGGTGGTGGTGGTGGTTGAGGGTTAGGAGGGGTGTGGCGGCCCCATGGCGAAGCACCAGCATTGCATTTGAGCGGCGGGCTAGTTCCTCACGGAGCGGATGGCCCTCTGGGATGTCGTGGAGGTTCCGCAGGGCAGGATGGTCAGGGGGAAGTCCAGGAGGTAGAGCCCCCAGAGGGTCGGAGCCCAGAAGACGCTGCTGCTGCTGCTGCTGCTGCTGTCGCTGGTGGAGACTTTCTAACTCCTTCTGTCTCAGCAGATCTGCCGACATCTCAAGTCTGAGGCAGTGAAACACACAGGGACTTTAATGTACAGGCCAAATGTTTACAATTTTACAGTATTTCATATTTACAACGCTGCTTGGGTGGGTGTATATTCAAAACATACAAAGTTTGGATTCTCCCCCAAAAAAACCCAAGTTGCATCTTGAAGCTACTCTTAACTTTTAGCTACCATTATACATGGCTGCCCTAATGACACTATTATTACATACTGTAACATTACAACACACACACACACACACACACACCTGGCCAGATTCTGCTTCCTCAACATCTCCTGTTGCCGAGCAAAGATCTCAGCTTGAGCTGGCTGGAGGAAACCGTAACCTGTGATAGAAACAACAAGAAAATACACACCTGTGAGCAAACATTTAAAAAGTGACATGTAAAGTCCCAAATGTTAGAAACCATGGGGAAATAACGCAAACCCCAGAGAAAACATGTTAACGGTTTAAAATGTTTACTGGAAAACGTTCTAAAGCTAATGTCCTGCAACTACCATACCTTTTATGACATTTTAAAATATATAATTGAATCCTCTGGTTTGATAGAGAGCCATGGAACCTTTTCTTCATATCAGTGCACTGTACATAATAATCATAATGATATAAAAAACTTTTTCTTTTTTTTTTTTTACAAGTATATGTACCTGCCCAGCATACCATCTGCATACCCCTTGGTGCTTTGCATTAGTATTATCCATTTAGCCTTAGCATAATTGGTGACTCACCAGGGGCCTGGCAAAGAGCTGAGGGCATGCCCAGGAATGGAGGCCGCAGGTGGGGTCCTAAGGCGATGTGAGGGCCAGTTGGAGGGGACAGTAGGGGTGGAGGGTGTGACAGTTCTCTGTGGACACAATATGAAAAAGAACAACATTTAAGTTCAATTTGGATTTCATTGGATACTTTAAAATGATAAAAGCATTAAGTGTGGAGGGATGTATAATGTAGGATTCCCTATGTTTAAAAGACTAGTTGTAATCATTTTGTGTTTTTCTCTGCTCTCAGTACGTCTCAACTCTTTCTTTGTGTGTGTGTGTGTGTGTGTGTGTGTGTGTGTGTGTGTGTGCGCACGCTGCCACACCAATGTATGCGGTGTATTTTTATCAGTGGAGCTCCAGAGGCCCCTGCGTCGCCCCAGTGCCTCATCAGTCTTGTCACGCCGCAGCAAGCGCCGCTGGCCATTGCTGTACCCTGGACTGCAGCCTTTCCTTCCCCTGCCGCCTCGCACATACACACACACACAACTCTAGACCCACACACATAATGAGGGCTGAATGCACAATGCCAGTGTGTCATGCTCCGACAGCTGGGGCGGCCTCTGCGTCTTGACCGGGGCCACGGGCTGAAGGACCTTCTAATTAACACTCATCCCTCCTCTCTTCTCTCCCTTTTTTACGCCCTTCTCCCTGTCCCCCCTCCCTCTCTCCCTCTCTCTCTCTAGGCTGCATTGAAACCAGTGAAAAGATGGAGCGTCCTGCAACCTCTGCTTCTGAAAAGGCCTCTCCATTATTGGCTTCGTCTTTTGTCCTCCTTGAGGGGGAAAGGCGCCTCTCACCTTTCTCACTCTCCCTCCGTCTCTTGTTCTGTCTTACCCATCTTTTTTTTGCTGTTCTTTACTCCCGTCTCTCTACTTCTCTATGACCTCTGAAAATCTGTCTTGTTCACTCTTTTCTTTTCCTCCACTTTTATTTCTTTCACCTCTCTCTATGTACTTTTCTCTCGCCTCTTCATCACTCCATCTCATCCCATCTCTTTACCCCAGCCTTGTCCCGTCTCTCCCACTTCTTTTTCTCCACTGTAATCCTTTCTCTCATTCTATCCCTTTCTCTGTTTCTCTCTCGGTTTCGGGCACATTTTCCTGGGAACAGCGACATTTGTTATGAAGAAGCAGATGAAACGCTGTCAGAAGAGTGAGGCATCTGCACCTCGACCCTCTGAAAGTGTCAAAAGTGTGTGAGGGTTTGAGCCTGGAGTGGATCATGATGCTCTCTGCCCACTCAGTGTCTCAGACCACAGCTGTTTCCGGGGTCTGAGCTCGCTCTCTAGCTTCCTACCCACACCTCTCCTCTTCCCTCTCCTGTCTCTCGTTTCTCTCCTCCTGTGCTGCTGCTATCACACCAATCAGAGCTCAGCTGTGTGTGACTGCCGCCGCACAAAAGCATACATGGGAAACAAGCTGAGGAAAACAACAAAATCAAAACCAACACGGGGACGCATGCAACCGCAAATATTGTTTTGCAAACGTGTTCAAATTAGCTAGCGCCTGCATGTCTCCTGCCTCACTAAATGGTGAGGGAAAAGGAGAGAGAGAGAGAGAGAGAGAGAGAGAGAGAAAGAGAGAGAAAGAGAGGAACTGCAAGGAGGGAGGGCACGCATACAAGAGCAGGGAGATGAGATGGGGGGGTTGGAGCCAGCACTGAGAGGGTGGTGGTGTGCGGGGGGGTGAAAACCATTCATCGATTGCCTCCGCCGCTGAAATGTTAATGCTAATCGTATAACCGCTCTCTCCGGCGGTGCCTCGCACTCCAGTGGCAGCTCCAATTAATCTTGGGTGAGGGCTGCGGCGCGTGACCCCGGAGCCGCGAGCCGGGGCCCCGCTAGCCGCTGCTTATGTAATTACACCGCCCAGTGTGTAATCACCTGGCCTAATCCCTCGGGGCTAGCAATTAGCCTTGCGACACGCAGTTCCACTAGGCTACGCTAAGGCGCCCGCAAAAAAACACCCATCCACCCCAGCCATGGCTCCCGCATGCCAAACTCCCATCACCCCCCTTTCTGATATTCCCTCCCTTTCTTTCTTCCCTCTCCTCGCACCGCCTACCCTTGCCTAGCGTTAGCCCGCAGATGAATAACGGTCAATTAAAGCTGCATGACTGGGGCTGCCAGGCGTCTGCGCCACCATAATTAGGCCTAATCACGGGGAGAGAGAGAGAGAGAGAGAGAGAGAGAGAGAGTGTCTGACACTCCCCTCCTCCATCTCTCCCTCTATTCCTCCTTTTATAGGAGGCAATTTTAAGGGAGGAGTGGCAGACATTAGTCGTTTTGCTCTGGGGCTGTGTGTGTGTGTGTTCATGTTTGTCTGTCTGTGTGTGAGTGTGTGTGGTTTTCTTTTAGCCCTATCTGTGCATTTTGTTGGCAAACCACTAACATGCTATAAAAAGACAAGGCAAAAACAGTCACCTAGTTTTTGCATGAGATTGAAAATACACAAATTCACAAATGCAAGGTGAGCTCATAATCACGCAAAACTATATGACTGGATGCTCTCTCTCTCTCTCTCTCTTTCTCTCTCTGCCTCTCTCTGCCTCTCTCTGCCTCTCTCTGCCTGCAGTGAGGCCAGGGGCTCCTGGGGAATTCACTGGTGTGTGACGACCTGTCAGAGTGGCGACAGCGGTCCCGTCCCGCAGCAGCCCAGGCTGTGTGTGTGTGTATGTGCTTCTATGTAAATGTGTGTGTGTGTGTCCGGGTGTGCGTGTAGGGTGTGTGTGACAGGGCTGCCCTTAATGACGGGAGCGTGGGGGGATTAGGAGCGCCGCGCGGCCGCCCTCGGCTCCTTCTCCGCAGGAACACATTTACACAGGAAGCTCATTAAAATGGATGAGGCTCCCTCCACGCTCTCTCTCGCCCTCTATCTCATTCGCTCTCTCTCTCCCTCCCTCCTCTTATCTCACACTCTCTCGATCTCCTCACTCCCTATTTTGGTTCATCTCTCTCTCTCTCTCTCTCTCCGTCACTTCGTTCTCTCACCATCTCCTCTCTTTTTCTCTTTTGCTTCCCTCTCTTCATCCCCATTTTAAGCTCCCATGTTTTCCACTTCCTCTCTCTCTCTCCCCCTTTCTCTCTGCTTTTCTCCATCCCTCCCCTATTTGCCTTGCAGATGCTTGGTGAGCTTAGTGCCATTTAAGGCCAGACAAATGGAGCGCCAGGCTCTAAGCCCATCGAGCGGCCCTAATGATTTGTTTTTAACAATGGGCCCTAATGGGCCCCAGATAATCAATGATGAGGGGTCGATGGAAAGGTGAGCCACGGAGAGAGTTAGTGAGGGGAAGAGCTTCCGTCGCATATTCACATTCTCTGCCTCTCTGGTTTTTGCTTTTACTCACCAATTATCTTGATTTTAATTTTCTCTTCACTCATCCCACTCTCAGGTTTCTTCTTAATTTGGTCTCTCTTTTTTTTGTTTGCAAGTTCTGTATTTTTCATGGGGGGGTGGGTACAGTCAGGCCTTTAGAGACACATGTGCACTACATACCCAAAAGTATGTGGACATTACACCCACATTAGATTGCTGAACATTTCATTCTATACCTATGGGCATTAATATACTGCTATATCAGCCTCCACGAGATGTTGGAACCTGGCTGCGGGGATTTGCTGCCCCTCAGCCACAAGAGCATTAATGAGGTTGGGCTCTGATGTTGGTTCAGTTCAGTTCATCCCATCCCAAAGGTGTTGGATGGGGTCAGGGCTCTATGGAGGCCAGTCAAGTTATTTCACACCTAACTGGGAAATCCATGTATTTATGGAGCCTGCACGGGGGCACTGTCATGTTGAACACGAGGGGGCCTTCCTGTTGCCACAAAGTTGGAAGCTGTTGTCTAAAATTATTTTATACCCTAGCATTAACATTTCCCTTGATGTGAAGCCCCAGACCAAAAGAACACAAAAGTATGTGTCCATGTACTTTTGGCCCTGTAGTATCAGTATGTACGAATGAAACATCTTACAGGTTTTGCATCACTCTTCGTCTTTTCCCCTTTTCTTCTTCCATTCTCTCATTTGGACAGTGGTACAAGTGATGGAAAGGGCACTTCAGCATATTTTCCTCATTAACCCCTCTTTTTTTATTCACATATTGGGAGTGAAAGGGTTAAGGAGGAGGCAGGGGGAGCTAGAGTGGGACGGAGTGTGGTCGAGATGGATGGAGGAAGGGAGGGTGAGGCCTAGTTAACTCTCCCCGGTCCTGTGTGGCTAATTACTCTGTGTGCTGTCGGAGAACAGCCGCGGCTCACTGACTACATTCACACTGCACTACTGGCCTCTCTCTCTCTCACACACGCACACACACACACACGCACACACACACAATTAGTAGACATATTCCCACAAACAAACCCAAATTCAATCCACATAGATGAGCACACATGCAGACCACCAGCTTGAAAAATGGAACAAACACACGAACAATCAGCCCCCCCTCCTTGCCTCAACACACACACACACACACACACACACACAATATATACACCCCCACAGCCTCCCAGAGCTGCACCACACAGCGCCTGGCCGCTCTGCTTCCTGCTTATATCCCCACCCCTATCCCTCACCACCCCCTTCTCTGTCTCTCTCACACACACACACACACCCTCCCCCCCTGCTGCCGCACCGCCGGCCCATTATCGATCCCCCGCCTCTCTCCGCGCCACATAAATAATCGACAAGCAATTACCCGCCCACTCCCGCTGCCCCCGGCTTTGTTTGGGAGGCGCAGGGGCCAGCGCTGGGGGGAGAGGAGGGAGGAAGAGCCGGGGATGCAGGCGTGCAGCTCCACAGTGGTAGCCAAGAGGTTATTGGATCCTTAGTTTAGCCATGTATGTGGAGATGCACATACATTCTCACACACAGACACGTGCACTGCGGCACACTGGAAAAGCCAAATATGAGATCTTGCTGAAGAAGCTGGGAATGGGTGGAAGAATGGAAGGAAAAGTGCAAACGTGATGCAAACTGGCAGGTTATTAACTCCTTCTACTCTTTCTCCCAACTGTGATTTCTACATTTTCATGTGCTCACATCAACTGGGGCCTCTTATGCAATATGTATGTGTGTGTAGAGGATGTGGGTGTTGGGCTTTATTAATGATGAATAATGCTGGTATTGCAAGCAGGGCAGGGTATTGCAGTTTCAACAGCTAGCTAAGGCTGGGCTGACGTAGAGATTTGGCTTTCAAGCGGGTGTGTGTTTGCATCCGCTTCTTACCTGTCGGTGTAATGTGCGTCCCGGTGCTGCGGCAGACCCTGCTTGCGTCTCTGGCTGGAGGAAGAGGAGCTGCCCGCCGAGGGCAGGTGAGCTTCTAAGGCCGCTGGATTCCTCACCGCTGCAGCCAACGCCTCCTGACGGGCACGCAGCATGTCTGAATGAGGAGCGAACGGACAAAACAGGGGAAAGCACAGAGGAGGGAGAGAGATGGGAAGATAGAGTTGACATGACAAAGATGATGAAGGATTAATAGTTGAGGCAAAGGGGAAAGAAAAGACGGACTCAGAGGAAGAAAGCAGAGGGGAGGAAAGAATTCAGGGGAAGAGAGGGGAGGATAAAAACAAAGTTAGTATCCAGCTGCTCATCTCTGATATTAACAGAAATGCAGCTTTGTATGGAACATTTTTAAAAATCCTACTGACTATACATTTCACCAGCTTAGAGTTGATGGCTTCTTTAAGTGTGACCGTTACATTAAGTTTTCAGGCAAAATAGCAGAAGTGAGGCACACTTTAAAACGTTGTTTATTGTCCTGTAGTGATGAATGTGAGGGCTAAGTACGCAGATAGCTCATAAAAAGTCCACTTGGCTCATTCCACATTAATACTGAAAATGATTTTCATGCATTTTCTAATCCCCATGTTATATCCATATATGCGTAGAGACACACATAAGCACATAAACGCACACACACACTGAACAAGGATAAACAAAACAGACATTTTGGCAGAGGTGTATGAAATTAGCACATAGCGCTCAAATCCATCTGTCACACTTTGGAACTGAGCTGACCAGTTTCAAGCAAATATGAGCAAATAAAGAAAAATGAAAGACGGCATGGAAAATGGTGGCGTGTGATGATGTTTTCAAAACAAATAATGACCGGTGTGTACGAGTGAGAAAAAAAAATGGCTATACACATCGGGCGCAGAGCGTTTTTTTTTTTAATCCCTCTCCACCTCCGCCACCATCACACCTTCCCCCTCTATCTCTGCCTGCCCTCTCTCTCCACCTTCTGCCCTCTACCACTCGCCTCATTCCACCTCTTTCTTCACTCATCCCCTCTCTCTCTCTTTCGCTCTCTCCCTCTCCCAGCAACCCCGGTTCTCTCTCGCCCTTGTAGGAGAAGAGGCCTCATCATTATCAGCCAGGCCAGGCCACACCAAGAGACATGGCTTCTAATGAGAGAAAAATCCATCCTGCGCTCTCTCTCCTCCCTCTCTCTGCCTCAATCTATCTATCCTCTTTCTCCGCTCTTCTCCGCCACCCCCCACCCCTCACCCCCTCTTTTTTAATTAGACAGATCCCTCGGGAGCTAGGGGCCATTTCCGCCGCCGGTACGGGTGTGACGTGTGTTTGTGTGTGTCTGTGTGATTTAGGTGCTTGCATGTGTGTGCCTGACTGTGTGTTTCTGTGTGTGTGTGTGTGTGTGAGTGTGAGTGTGTGTGCGTGCTGAAGCAGTTGAGCAGGCGCCGGGGTGGGGGTGGGGGGGTGAAGCGACAGATATTAATGCGGCCTAGCTCCGGTGTATCGATCTGTTTGCTGCGCCAGGCCGCAAGGGACTCGGCTGGCGGCAGACAAGGGGGTGTGTGTGTGTGTGTGTGTGTGGGGGGGGGTAGGAGATAAGGGAGGGATCAGAGGGAACTGGAGCCCTAGAGTGCACACACAAACACACACACACACACAGTCTGTTGTGCACTTGCATACATGGTGCAGTGGTGACAGGGTGGAAGAGTTGACCTCTATGAGTTTCCTGTGGTCACAATCCCAACTCACCAATTATTTTGTATGACTTGGTGAGTTAAAGGGGTACTCCAGTGATTTAGTATTGCACTTTCACAAAGTTTGGGGACTTCCAAGCAACAGATTTTAAAAAAGAATGGTCAAAATCGATGCTGCAGGGCCAGAGATATCCTGACTATACTGCAGCCAATGAATGAAACAAGGGAGAGACCCTAACTTCGCTGCAGACCGAGCTCTAAAAACACTGGAACTAGTCTCCCCCTGCCTTGTAAACACCTACGTCTTTACAACTCCACACACCCAGTTTGTAACGCAAGCTTTGTATTAAAAAATGTGTCGTGATGAGACATCACTTGAGTAAATTTCTCTCTGGATTGTTCCAGAGCCACAGAAGACTTTATACAACTGGCTGAGTATTACTGTGATTAGTAAAGTGACTCTGACCAGGGCCAGAGCCAGAAAAATACTGAGGTTACAAGTCCAAATTCCACCAGCTGAACCCCATTGACCTAAGCCACAAACCAAACTGTGTGAACATTTCTCAAAAATTCATGAAATATCACATTTTATGAATCAATTTCACTGTTCAATTGTATTTTCTGTAATCTTAAAATTTGTAATGTGTTTCAGAATCTATTTTATACTGCTTGTATGTAATTCTGGTGGAGAATACTAAATAATGTTTATTTTATTTTGTTTCAGTCAAACACATTTCAGTCTAAACCCAATTTGTGAGTCCTCAATGGCAGCTCTGACTTTGATGTGTACGTCAGTCGAGTGCCCTTTTAAAGCCAGATAATCAAGCTGTATTCTCGTTCATTTTAGTAATTTCTTTGTCTACTATTTCTTCTTATTCCATTCTCTTTTTATCCAGTACATGTTTGCAAAGCTTCACCCCCCCCCCCCCCCCCCCCCACTCTCTGTAATTCTCTTTCATGTGAACTGAGAAGAGCAGGGTCACCTGGGGCTCTAACCTTCAGTGTGTGTGTGTGTCTGTGTGTGTGTGTGTGTGTGTGTGTGTGTGTGTGTGTGTGTGTGTGCTAAAACTCTTCGTGTTGCAGCTGCAGGAACACAAGGAGAGAGTCCCTCCAACTGCAAATTAGAGTCCTAATTGAGGACACACACACACACACACACACACACCCCTCTTCCTTTGCATGAGTTATTTTGGGAGGTCCCAGTTTACCACTCGGACCCATCCTGCTTATCCCTCTTTTGTGCCATCCCATTTTTCTCCCCGCCATCATTCCTGGAGTTGGGCCTAAATCCCCTCGGTTAAGCCGGGTTTTTCTCGGCGTGAGAATGCAGAGGACCGCTGCACTGATACAGCTCGCCCGGCCTCGTGATGGATTTGGTGGACTGGCAGGTACACAAAAGCCGACATCCATCCGCTAAAGCGCACCATACACCAGAAAATTAAGTATCTTTTCAGGAAGAGGCATTCAGCCAGTATCTTGGGCTTAGCCAGCAGTAAATATGTGGCGAGTTTGTCGCACTGAATGCCTTCGACTGTCTGTACTTTGACCAATCACGTGCCGGAGTTTCCAGGCTCTTTGGGGTGATGATGATAAAGAGATGTTGAGTACGGTTTCAAATCAGACCAAACTGCAGGAGACAAAACAGAAGCGCACCCCCTTCCATCCCACCCCTCCCTTCACTTTCATCTGGATCTCTACCCCCACCTCTCTTTTTCTTTTCTCTCTCCCCCGCTCTCCTTTCATCATGAAGAGGGAGGGAAAGCCCTCCTGGCCATTTCTACAACCACTTCCACCCCTCCACCTCCACCCCCAATTTCAGCCCCCTCCTCCCCCTCCCCTTCCCTACTCTTCTTTTGCCCATCAGGTCCAGAGAGAACCTCTCAAACAGCACCTTGCACCTACACATTCATACACAAGCACACAGAGTTCCTCCTCACCCCTGCCTCTTTCACGCACACACACTTTAATTTTCTGTGCCCGACACTTCAAACACATGAAAGGATGCTCTGCGGGGACCAAGGCTAAAGGGAAAGTTGGAGGTGGGGGTAAGGAAAAGGAGGAGGAGGAGGTGGTATAAAAGCAATGCTTGAGATGGAGATGTATAGGAGAGATGGTGGTGGGGGCCCAAGCGGGAGGGAGGAGGGGGGTCACAGGGGCCCCATCGGACACCAGGTCAATGTCAAGGGGCTCTCGCTGAAGTGATTAGCGTCAGCCTCTCAAGAGACAAAA
The DNA here is from genome assembly GCF_043641665.1 of Enoplosus armatus. Taxonomy (NCBI): domain Eukaryota; kingdom Metazoa; phylum Chordata; class Actinopteri; order Centrarchiformes; family Enoplosidae; genus Enoplosus; species Enoplosus armatus. The sequence continues at coordinate 11,121,980 of NC_092187.1, forward strand.
CAGCCGTTCCTCTGTCCCACCTCCTAGACTGTTTGTCTGAGAGTGTCAGTTTCTTGACTAGCTCCAACTGTTAATTGGAGAAAGGGAGGATGTGAAGGTGGTGTTATAATACGTTTTCTACATAAACTTGTAAGCAGACGGTGGATAGATGGAGGAAGTTGCCAGGTGTGGAAGAAAGGAAATATTAGGCACCAAAGGCTTGGCTGTCAGGGAGCGTTGGCAAAGCCTGCGATGCTCATGGCTCATCATCCACTTAGAGGATCTGACGCGCAAACACAAAGCAAAAGGAAGTAAATACGCATGACGCTATAAGGAAATCTTAACCGTGAAGTTGTATTTTAAATGATAGTTGTATTATATTGTAGAGTGTGACCTCAGCATCATTAATAAACTGTAAACTTTCCTTGATTTCTTGCTCCGGGAGAAGTTATTTATTCACTCTTCCCTCGTCTCTGTTTCCTCTCTCCTCAGGTTTTATTGTTTTTACTCATATTCCTGGTTTGTCTTCACCGCTTTTCTCTTCTTCTGCACATAGAAAGCTTTTAAGTGGGGCTTGGAAGAAGAATGCACGTGTGCAGAATAAAGGACAGTGTGGAAACTATCAAACGATTAGGAATGTGGAAGTGAAGAAAGGGAGTGGGTATGTCTGTATTGCGCCAGAGCGTCTGCCTCATACCAGCAAGGCTTCTGGGAAAGGAAGCCAGCGATCAGGCTGCACCCTGGGCCATAAAACCCCCACAATACACCGCATCTTGCCTCTAACTCCTCCAAGACACGGGGAAAAGGCAATTAAAGCGTTTATAGGCTTCGCCCCCTAGATTTGCAGCCAGCAATTAAAAATCATTACTAATCAAATAAAAATAAAAGTAGCTCCAACTACAATCCGGCCAGGGCATCGATTGGATTTATGCTACTGCAAAATAGCTCATAAAGACCAGTAGGACTTAATGTTACATTCTTTACAAAAATGTGAGAAAAAGGTTAACATTTAATGGCAGGCACAGTGAAATGAATATAAAACCAACTTATAAAATCCAAACGAGGCAACTTTTCTCATTTTCCTTTTTCCCCTACCAAACTACAATTCTCTTAAGCTAAAACCAGTAAATTTTATGTGTCTGTAGAAATTGAGAAAAACTGGGACACACTGGTGGTTTCCAGGGTGTTTGGAGATTTAGAGGGTTGGCAGGCAGCCAATGAGAGCTCCCGGATCAATCGTGGCGGTGATGCATGCGAAGGCTTGTGGGTGTTGTTAACAACGGAGAGCCATGGTGGTCAGAAATCACCCTGAGTGACACTTTGACACCGGGTGGGCATGCACCACAAATAGAAATGTCAGCCGTCTCCGTGGCTGGGTTTTTTTTTTTTTACAATGGCAGCCGTGTGGCACACCTTAACATGGTACCCTGAACGCAGCGCTACACTTGGGTGTTACAAAGTAGTGCTGCATCTCGGTGACTTGGTGACAGGTGATGGAAGAGGTGTTTTTATAAAAGCTGGTGAAGTGCTTCCAAAAGAAAATCTCTTTTTGAAGTAAATCTCAAGTTACTTCAAACTACCTCTAAAGTTACTTCAAAATAAAGAGAAAAACTAAAGGAAAAGTACATCCAGATCTTTCATGTGTCAATTCTTACTGGTAGAGTAGGAAACGCTATTCTGAATCTAAAAATCAACTGTGCACTGAGGTAAATTCGAGTGCACTGCAGATATTTGAAAGCTAATACGATGACAGCGAGAATGATGATGACCCCACACACACACACACACACACACACACACACACAAATACAGAGTCTGTGGACTGACCGTGGCCGGGCAGAACCATGCTGCTCGCCAGCTGGTAGAGCCGTTGCTGCTGCTCCTCATAGGACCCTTGCTCGCTGAGCGCTGACATCATGCGCCTGTACTGCTCCTCAGGGCTCATGTGGCCGTGGCTGCCGCCTGCCTCCACCACTGGACTCTGGGAGTTCTCTGAGGAGAGGAGGGAGACACTCATTTTATAACCAATCAGTGACAGTCAATATCCAACTCATAACCTGAAACCTGCAGACAACTCTATTAGGCTATAACTAGCTATTTACCTAATGTTGCACACTGAACTCTCTTCAGCATATGATTAAATAATAATGTTACGTATTCATCCACATTCATCTCCATGTCATGTCATGATTGTGAGGAATTTGGCCCAAGCGCATACTTGCATCAAATTTACTACGCAGCTTCAAACAGCAGCCAGAGGTCACAGATTTGGAAAATTTGTAGTTTAAGACTCAAAATCACATTTCAGGACCTCATTCAACTGAACACAGAACATCGCTGTTTACCAGCCCAGCAAACGGACAAGGGAAGAATTCAATCTAATACTAGTGAGTCCACCTTTTTCTGAATGAAGGGCTCACTCACTGGTGCTTCGACTGGTCACAGAGTCTATACCAAACACCAGAATTCACAATTTGGAGGGAGGGAATGTTTCTCTGTCACATTTTTGCGACTTTGGCCAATAAGGCAGGTGTATTTTTTAGAATAAAAACCATTCCTTATGCAGTTCTAACAAAAAAAAAAACATCACAAAATGCAAACACAGAGAGTTTACCCAGAATTCATTTTACACACCTTCTATTTTACATATTTTTGATGATTACTGTACTCTCTGGCATACAGCCTTCTTCAAATATCAGCCAGAAAACATGAGCGAATGATTCATTAAGAAGACAGCACTGATGGACTGGAAACCTCTTTGGATGAAGCTATACACGTACAGCCATGCATTGTTAATGGTCTGAGTCTGACCCTAGCACGAACTCACTACTTCTCTGACAGAAAGCACAGCAGTAACCATGCAGTTACATTAGCATAGGGTGAAAGGTTATAAGTAGGGTTTACTGTACTGGAGTTTGACTGTTTTTAATGTGGACTACAAACAAAAAAGCAAAAGGCTCAGCTTCTTCCACCATGTGTGTGTATATGTGTGTGTGTAATACTGCTGCTGTGTTTAAGGTGTTGTGAAGATGATGTGGTGTATGATATCTATCTGGCTGTCAGTCCCCACACTTAATCTCTCCCTCTGACCTCCCTCCTCCCTCTCTCTGTCAATAGTAACATGATCTAAGGTAAGGGTGGAGGGGGATATGGGGAGGCGGTTAGGGAGTTAGAAGAGGGAGAAAGAGGATGAGGAGGAGGAGGGAGAAGCAGAAGAAAGCAGGGGTTATTTTTACCACCCTCCCTTCTTATTGAAACCTGAGCCTGGCCCCGGGCAGGCGAGCAGGAGTGGCGCTGAGGAGCGGAGGTGGGATGGAGGTGGTGGTGGCGGGGGAGGAAGCGAGCACGCAAGCATCTCTGTCTCCACCGCCAAGCTCCAGCTAATCCACCCAAGGTCCTCAAGTGCATGTGCGTGTGTTTGTGTGTATGTGTGTGCGCACAACAAGTCTGTGCCTGTCTAAAGTTTTCTCGCTCTCTAAACACAGCGGGGGGTGCCGACTTTGCAACAGAAAGAAAAACAGACGTCATTTACACAGCGGCATCCAATCTCTCTGGCTCCATCCACTCTCTCTCTCTCTCTCTCTCTCTCGCTCTCTCGCTCTCTCTCTCTCTCTCAATCTATTTCTCCACCTGCATTAATCATTAAGGGATAGTGTCTGTCGCCAAACTTGGAGGCAAAGGAGATGTAACACGCATAGATAACACATACAGGTGCAGAGTCAGGGTTTGGGTGTGGACAGAGCTCAAGGTTAAGACGCAGGATCAGCTGTGTTTTGAAATGGCTTAAATGCACTTCTCTGGACAGCAGGGTGCACACACACACACACGCTCACAAAAAGAGTCGTCTTCATCTGTCTCCCTTATGCAAATATACAGCGAGGGAAGAATATATGCAAGGCGTGTAGAGGGGTTTGTTTGCTTTAAAAGCCAAAAAAAAACCTAACCACACAGGCACAAAAACACGAGCCTTATTTGCCTTAAAAGGAAGCCAAGCCTGAGTACACAAACAGACACAGATAAACACACACACACACATCCACATCCACAAAAACCCATGTATCTTTCAGAAGTAGGGTTGTGTCTAAGTAAGACTATAATGGCCAGGAATGAGTACAGAGGAAGACACACCAGGTAGAGCTGCTGCTGGTCAAAAGGTCACCCAGAGGGCAAAGGTCAACACCAGGCTCGTGCTGAGCTCTACAACCAGTCTGACCTCCAAATGCAAACACTCTCACCTACCCCTTCTTTTTTTTTTTTTTACACAGATTTGAACCATCATTAAACAACAATTTTACTCACATGTCAAATAATAAAGAGCTATTTGTGTCACTGTATGTGTGCAGCTTATGTTGTTTGGATCACACGTGCTCCTGGAGAGTGTGTGTGTGTATTTTTATTGTTCTGGCTGGCGTCTCCAGAGATGAGGCTGGATGTGCGGCGAGCTGCCCTTGGTGTTGCGGTTTTGCCTGCTATATAATGCATCAGTCAGGAAGTCTTCCTCGGGAGCCCAGAGGGACGGGCCCAGTGGCTGTGCCGGCTCCACGCCGGGCGCCAGGTTTCACGCCACACGAAGGAGATATGAATAATAGAGGATGGCGACCGGATTTGCAGCGCTGCAGAGGGGCACTGTCTTGCCATGGTGTGCCTTCTCAAAGTCTGCTATTTATGATGTTCTCATGTCACACACAAAGCAGATGAAAGGTAATAATAATATGTGTATATTAGGAATCTATCTACAGGGGCTATCATTTATCAAGATATTATTTAGATATTATATTACTGTATGTGTTGTGTTTGGAGGAAAGCAGACATGACAACCACATCATGCTCTGTTTTCCTGTTAAAGGGTTTTCATTGGGACTACAATGTATGGTAAAAAATAGTTGCAGTGAGAACTGTTCAAAGTGAGGCCTGTTGAGTAATCCAGAATGTAATATGGGAAGAAAAGTTGCTGTAGAGTTTTTTTTAAATGTCATGTCTGAATGTTTTGGATGTTTTTAGCATCACAAATTCTTCTTTTGTGGTGTTCAAATACTATGTTTTGGTAATTTGGGTGTACTAACCCTTTACTGACTTCCCCTAACGTGTGTCTGCGTGTAAGAGAGGGGAATGGGTTAATAGAGTGATGGCATGGAAGTGTGTCTTCAAGCATGTGAGAAAGCGAGACTCAGTGAGACTGTGTGTGTGCATGTGTGTAAGGCTGTATGTGTATTCCCATCATCACACTAACCCTAACACACTGACCACTAGCAGCTAAACCGATACCTCCTCATTTCTCCCTCTTCTTCACTCTGCAGCTTCCATCCTTTCTCTTTCACTTTAACACTCAAGTCACGCTGCCTTCTTTCCTGCAATTTTCACCTGTTTCCTCTCAGAAAATGCACGTCAAAGCACATCTGCAACGTCACAACACACAAACACACTGCACAGTCTTACCTTTGGGGGATACGCTACGTGACTTCTTGCTGTCAGAGGGACACTCGCTGCTGCTGTTGGGAGAGAAGCTTCTCCTCTTGCCTAGAAGGTCATCTGTAAACACAGAGAGAGAGGGAGAGGAGCACTCAGTAAAAAGACTGAGGTAAAAGCTCGAGTTTGCCGCTCTGCTCTACGTCTACCTGTATACATGGCGGCTGCTTTGGAAATGCAGAGTTAAAAGAGAGAGAGAGTGAAAAGGAGCCAAGGAGAAAAAAGTGAGGAGGAGAGAAACAGAGCGAGTGAAGCAAGCCACGGGCGTCTGGAGATGTGCCTGTTCTGTCAGATATGAGAGGGGGGCCTGCGCCGCCGTGGATGACAGATCTGCCCGGCTCATTCACATGTGTATGTGTGTGTGTGTGTGTGTGTGTGTTTGTCTATCTGAGGAAGGGAGGAGGGCTCTGTCTCTTCCAACGTCTCTTTCCAACAGTCTGTCCTCAAGTGTTATCACTGCTCTTCCTCCCTCTCTCTTCTCTCCTTTCTTCCCTTTTTTCCAGATGTTGGCACAAAAGCCTCTGACAGAACTAAAGTGCAGGAGAGCCTCTCAGCTCCTTGAGAAATTCCCCTCGGCCTACATTATGTCTATATCATGTGTTTATTTTTAGTTTTTCTACCTCCACGACAGCCACTCCCCTCTCTCTTGTTGCTGTCCTCCCCTCGTAAACACACCTCTGATCTTCTTGTCTCATTTCTCCATCTGCTTCCTTCTCTTTCTCCTCTCCTCTAGGTGTGTTTGAAACCTCCTCCCATCAGGTGTTCTCTCTCTCTTTCTTTCCTCCCATTAACACCCTCCCTCCCCCTCTTCCTCCCTGTTCTCCCCCTACCTCCTCCCCTGCCACCAAAGAGGAGCAGCTAGTGTACAATTACAGCACCCCCTACTGCCGCCGCCTCCTCCTCCTCCTCCTCTCCTCCCCTCTCTTCCCTTTCTTCCTTCCCGCCCAATCACCTCACCTCCACCACCCCCCTCAAACACACCTCAAATCAATACGGGCCTAATCAGAGAGGGAGGGGATGCAGAGCACATCGCACGCAGCGCCGGCAGGAAGGAAAAAGCCGTTTGTCATTGCTCTCTCTCTCTCTCGCTCTCTTTCTTTCTTTCTCTATTTCTATCTCATGCACCTCTGCTTTTACTCCAACTCTGTTTCTTCCTCCACATAGTCAGACAAGCCACAGCAGCAACTGCCTCCCTTCTTTCTCGCTTTCCCTCTCTCACTTCTCGGTGCGTATTTTAAGGATGGGGGGGGGGGGCTTTTTTTTCCCCCTTCCTTCAACAAGAAATGGTTCCTCTCTCCCTCTGTCTCTCTTTTTCAACAAAGCAATTTTTCATCATTTGCACAGCATGTGTAAACAGTGCGGAAAACAGTGAACAGGGCGTAAACAAAAAAACAAAACAAAAAAACAATATAATTTCTTAGCAATGCCCAAGCAAACAACATTTGGTGATTTCTGTCATGTGTCCACTCCTGATGTTGTTGTTACCCTAGCAACGGACGGAGTGAAGCTGGAGTGGAGTCTGACCTTTAACCCTTAACCTATCACCCTAACTTATGTTCTTTCTTCTCTATAACAAGACACAGACAGGGAGGGGAAGGAGACAGAAAGAGATTTAGACAGGATTTTGTTGGGCTGCTGAAGGAGCCCCGGTGTTGATGAGAGGGCAAACGAGAAAGGGAGAGAGAGGGAGGGAGGAGGTTCGCTAATGATCCAGTGTTTGATGTCTCAGGTCCTGAGGAGATCCACTCCCTACACCATCCTAAAGAGAGAGGGGGAAGGGGGGGGGGGGGGGGCGCTAATGGACAAGTGTGTGCATGAACACACACACACACACACACTGAATGTCACAATTTCTACTTTTTCTGTCATCTCCTTTATGATCTCTCATTCTGTTTTTCTTCACATTTTCAAATCATGTTCAGTGCAGGAAAAAAAAACACTAAAAGGTCTCCATCTATCCTATTAGTGGAATATTAACAAAGAGAGAGAGAACCCCCATTAGTTAAACCCCCTCTTCTACCAAACACACACACACACACACACACACACACTTTCTCCCACACCCATAGCCTCTCATGATCAAACACACATACTTGAGTCGTCTCTTGAGCCGACCTCACTCAAGACACTGCGTCTCCGGAGCGAGTGCCCGAGGGCCAGAGATTTGAGGGCGGAAAGCTTTTAAAGCCAATTAAATGGGGCTTCTTAGAGCACCGGCGCTCCCTTTTAATGCCCAACCCTGAGCTCTGCTAGCATCTATGCTAACCCTTATACTCCCACTAACACCGCTTACAGTCAAGTTTGCTACCCCGGGCATTTCCCTATCACCTTGCTGAAGAATTAGGGGTATGGAGTCAGGAGTTTTATTTTAGCTTCAAGGCAGTGATTTTAACTACAAAAAAAGAGTGCAATAATTAAGTGCAAATACCATTAGCTGCTATGATATAGCCCCCTGTTTTTGTCATTCCTGATCAACAGGAAGTCGACCTAAACACTCAATATCCTAGCCTCTGCCTCGGTTCCTCCTTGCTAGTTAACCTCCTCCTTATCTGCCGTTTCTCCCACTGAGAGAAAAGAGGGATGAAAACAGAGGGACAGATAGATAAAGAGGAAACAGCAGGACTTAAACCACTTCTCTTTCATGTGACACCACCAGGGCGAACCATCAGGCAGGGGAGCGTTCCTTCTTCTTTCTTACTCTCTGATTTCCTCTCCTCCCTCAAACTTTAGTCCTCTTCCTCTCCTCTCTCCATCCCACGGAGCGTGGTGACAGCTCAGACAGCCAGACTCCTTAATTCCTCTCTTACTCCGTTAATCTGTCATCTTTATCAGGCCGGGGAGGGAGGGAGGGGGGGCTGTGCGGAGAGAAGAGGGGGGGAGTGACAGGCGGGGACGTGGGGTGGGCCGCCAGCCGCAGCCCCCCGATCAATCTCCACATTACAGCTGACAGAATGGTGCTAATAACTTATTGATCCCCCCTCCGTGCGCCGGGGCCTCCGCCGGCCCTGAAAGCCCTGCCATTGATTGGCTTACAGGCCGATGCAGCTGGGAGAGGGAGGGGAGAGGGATGGGGGTGGGTGATGGAGATGAGGAGAGAGGCGCTTCTGCTCAAGCTGAGGGGAGGATGCGCCACTGCCAACACACACACTAACACTGCTCCTCTGTTTGTTATGTTCTATGTCTTTTCAACAGGAAGAGAGAAATTAAGAGAGGTGGAGAGAGAACTAAAGAAGAAGAAGAATGGAAATCAGGGGAAGAAATGTGTTGTCAACCGACTAAAATATGGCTCACCTCAAAGTGAATATCTGTGACACTGTCATATAAATATCCCTTTTACAATTCAGAATAGTTATGCAACACAATTAAATCCACAAGCTATTTATGCACACTTCTAAAGGCCTTCTGTCAGCTACAGTAGGTCCTTCCTGTAAAAATGGTCTGGTGCACAGGTGGTGATGCACAAGAAGTGTGAAGAACACTGGCTTGTTTAGAATACGTCCTGGGCTACGAGAGCCATTGTTATGATACTTAACAAAAAAGTTGTAAATTACTAATTACTATGTCTTCATTATAATGGGATTAAATTATTCTCTGATAAAAGGTACAGCACAATTTACTTTTGAGTTTGTTTTTAAAAAACCTTGACAAGTCAATCAAAATGGGAAGAAAGGAAAGGAAATAACACAGGTATATCTATGTTTTTAATCAACTAGTGTCCTCTGCCAGTCTTAAATGTACTACTGTACTGCTTTTTGTCACCCCGGCATTAGTTTGTCTGCTAGGCAACTGTTCATGCCAGAATATCCATGTTAATATTCTTATCAAAATGCTGCTCAAGTCACATGTTATTAAAGACTATAATATTTTTGAAAGCATCATCAAATAATCCTGTTTAAATTCTATCTATAAAGTAAGGACATTTTCATGAGTTCACAAACTGAAAATGTAACAATACTATGTTGAACAGATGAACAGAAAAAAGTAGTTAAAAAATGTAGAAAATTTAATTCAAAGATAAAGGCGCCAAAGTACAGCGGACACTTGATTATTAACCCTTTAACACAGAGTGTGTTGTCAGCGACACGTTTGCGCAAGCGCACTTTGGATTACCATAATTACGTCACGGTTTGCGATATCGGAAAAATTCCAACGTTTCTGAAAGCTGAGACGTTGCGCTTTACAGCCAATATGGTGTCATTACGGTAATTTCACTCGCGCCTCTCAGTCAAAATAAGCAAAAAAGTCCAGGCGGACATTTTGAGGCTTAGGTTTCAAACCTAAACCTGGTTATAAAGCGCAACGTCCCAGCTTTCAGAAACCGTTAGAATTCTTCCGATAGCGCAAACCGTGACGTAATTATGGTGATCCAAAGTGCGCTTGCACAAACGTGTCGCTGACGACACACTCGGTGTTAAAGGGTTAAGTGACCTTTGTAAAATGATGTGCAAAAAAAACAAAAAAACACCATTTGCTGTTTAGCACCAAAGATGGCACAGACACGAAAAAAAACAAGGACTTTCTGGATTGAAACCTGTTTGGTTTCCTTTAAGTGCTCCGAAATGAAGAAAACATTTATTGTTACTATTTACTGGAAAGTTTATTTTTGTCATCTGTGAATTTAATCTTTTGACAGAAGCATTGACATGTCTTTATGAACAATAACCCTGAGAAGCCATTTTGTTATGGCAGTAAAACTACATTCCTATTAAGCGGTGGGATGTTTTAAAATATTTACAACCCACATTTCCCTTTTTGCTTCTGTATGACAGAGCTAATATCATCAGAAATCCTGGAGTGTTTACTTTCGTTTAGAATTGCCTGTCTATGCTAATCATGTAATAACTAGCTGGTAAAACTTTAAAAGCAATCCTCACTCACAAAAAACAGGTCTTGCACAAACACGCTGGGCTGCAGATTCACACGCAAGCAAACATCTAAAACCAGGCATTTAAAACCACACACGGAAAGGTGCACACGCTCAAACACACACACAAAAATGTGCTCAAGACCCAAACCACTGCTACAACCCCCAACCACACACACACCGACAGGCTGTAACTGCCTCTGGGAGTCTGAGCAGAGGCAGCAGAGGAGAGAGAGAGAGAGTGGCGGTCCAAAACACCTTATCTGCCTGTTTGAGTCTCCGGTCTGACCGCAGAGCCACGGTTTACAGTCTCCACAGGCAGCCAGACTCTCAGCGTCGGCGCCCCTGCTCTCCCCCTCCCTCCTTCCTTCCCTCCTCCCTCCCCTCCACCTCTCACAGAGCCTCCGAATAGCCAGCGGCTGGGGAGAGAGAGAGAGCGAATGAGGGAGGGAGGGAGCCCTCCTGTCTGTCCCTCAGATTTAATTAACGGCCCACTCCGGCGCAGAGACGACCCGGCAAGCCTGCTTCCCTTTCCTCCTGACCCACACACACACAAAAACACACGGAGCCGTCCGCCGCCATAGCTGCCGCCTGCCCTCCCCTGATACCACCACCGCACTCATTCATCTCTCTTTCCTCTGTCTCTCTATTTCCAAATGTTTCTTCCATCACCACATCTCAGTCTCTCTGTTGCAGACTTTGCCTTCTTTTCTGATCGGTTTTCGTTAATTTCTCTCCCGTCTCACTCCGTCTCTCCCTCCACAGTTCAATAGCCCTTTTTGAAAACAGGGGTCCCGTAATACTGCCGCAAAGAAGGCCTGTCATCGTTGGCGTCTAGTGTGCCGGTTCCCCCATTTTACGAAGACGTCAATTCGGCTCTGTTACTACCTCCGCTGCCGTCTTAGCGGCGGAACAACAAGGCCCCCCCATTCTGTGTTCATACGTTTTATACAGAACAGCGAGGCAGAATAACGTTTTCCGGCTTCAACAGGCTGCATAAAATGGGCTATTGATAGAAGACGTTTGGAAGATAAGTCAAACAGGAGAGTTGACTGACAGAACAGAGTAAACACAATATCACAGACAGCGAGCTGCGTTTACCGTCTCATCCACCTGAAAGTCAAATAATCCGCTGCTCTAAAACTTCATAGACATTACACCCACCTATGTACTCGGACGAAAATTTGAACCTGTGTTGATTTTGCGTGGGCACGCGTCTGCATAACTATGTGTTATTTGTGTGCAATTGTGTGTTTGTGACTGTGTGTCTAATTTCACTAGCAGACAGAATTAGAGGCAGCGGCTGATCGGATTGGACTTGTTTACAGACACGGAGCGAGCCGCTTAGGCAGCCTTTTAAATCTCCCTTTAATGGTCAAGCGGACAGATTTTAGGGTCTTGGACCCCCTTCTGGCTTAAGCCACACTGTGCTCACCCCCTCCTCCATCACCCCTCACCCACCCACCTCAATCCCATTGTGTCTTTCCCCATTATGATAACTACTCAGGGCTCTGATTTCTCCATTAAGTGTAGCAACTGATTAGGCCGGTATTTGGGTGGACATCCGTTCCAAACAGGGGTTTAAGACTCTGGCTGGGCTGGCTGTTGAGCAGTCTAATACCCTCCACCTTCCACCCACCCTGCCTGATATCACAGGCACCGTATGGACAATTAATGTGGCAGACAGAGGAGATGAGCACACAGAGAGAGGGTATGGAGGTGTTGGGTCTGGGATGATTATGGCACTTGCTGTGCCTCTGGCTAACGGTATAAGACAGGACAGGGTCAAACCCCGGGCAACAGTGGAGCAAAGGTATGGTCTTCACTGATAAAAAGGCAACTCATTTTTAGGATCAATATTTTTGATATACATTTTCCCTTCATAGATATTAGATACTATTATAGTCTATTATAGACATTGATAATAATTACTATAATTCATACTAAACTGACTTCTATGTGGGAGAGCACAGAGAAAAGACATCCAGACAAACATTTTAATGTGGAATAAATAATATAAGAGCCTGCAACAACATTGAAACATATTGTAAAATCACTGCCAAAATAGATCAGGATGTAAGTGTGACTCATACACCAGTTCAAAACTTTTTCAATAAGTATTGAAAATATACCATTTTTAACAGGCAATAATTTGATAATGTGAAAAGTTTGTTTGGGTTGCTGGTGAAGCATTGCTGTCTTCAATCAGTCCTCGTTGGGATACAGAACACTACACACAACATATGTCATAAAAATAGGTACAACTAAGCCAGTGTGGCAGAAACACCCAGTATAGTAGGTTGATCGCTGAATAGTGATATCCACAGAGGCTGTTTTACAACCATATGTCTTTGATGTCTGGACAATATCCTCATACAAGCTACTTGACAAATAGCTGTGATTAAATGCTGTCTGTGTGCTGTCTGTAAGCTGTAAGAAAAGCTCTTAGCACACGCACACCATGGTTCCTCTGCTCACATGAAACTGGATTAATGGCAAACAAAGCTATTTATTCAGAGGTAATTTAAAACAGGGGGTTTAACACAAAATCCTGGAGTGCGGCAGAGAATGTGGGAAGAACATTAAGTAATCAACTTGAGAGCGACCTTCAGGAATGAGTAATAAGCTTATGTTAAATTCCCCCAAATCACACAAATTAGAGTAAATTAAATGGGTAATGGAACGTTTACATATGTTACAGGAGATGTAAAGGGGGATTTATCATCAGTCTGGATGCAAAGGAAGGAAAGAGACAAAGAGATGAAAAAGGACAGAGAAATAAAGAAGACACCCTGACACCTTTAAACACACACACACACACACACACACACACACACACACACACACACACACGCACACAGCATCACTGGGGGTCCTACCTGTGTGTCCAGTACTGGTGCTGTGGTCAGAGGCTGACTGGCCCTCGGGCATGCCGTGCTGTCTGGTGTGGTGCAGGTTGGAGATGATTGTAGAGAGGTCACTGTCACGACTGTAACTCACGAACACACACACACACACACACACACACACAGAGAGGAAAGAGAGGATAAACATATTTAAAAGCAGCCCCAAACAAACTTAATTCCACAACGCAATCCAAACCAGTACGTGATAAAGCAGCAGCGCATAAATTCACACTATTTCACACACTACTTACCACAGAAATCATCCATCCAGACAGCACCATCTCTTAAACGCATACCTCCACACAGACTCAGCAGCTACAAGTGGCTGTCCTGTCAACTGGCTCTTAGCTCTGAGGTGTGTAATGCACTCTGACAGACTACCGCATCCAGCACTTTTGGGTCTCATCCCTACTCATCTTCCACACTAAGATGCATTAACGAACATATTCACAACTCATAAGTAGTTTAGCAGCTTAAAACCTGATTATGGCTGTTTTTAAACTTGGTGCTGCCAACAGTTGTTTTAGAGAAATAAGGCAATTGAATAATGTGAAAAGACAAATGATGAATATTTAAGATAAAACAAAATAGCTATGAAGCCTTGAACAGCAACTTATTTACTTATATAAATGTAACATTTAAAAAGACAACACAATGGATCTGTGATTTACGACACAAAAAGGGCTTTAGGTGTTCTTTTCAATTGCTGTGCCTACCCTTCTCAACAAAACTGTCCTCAAGAGTCTCTCAAACACCCTGTCCTGCCCTTCAGCACCCAAAGGAGGAGCAGGAGGAGGGTTTACAGATTAGGCCCAGAAATGGTTGGAGCCACCCTGCCCTTCCAAATACTCCACCAGCCGCCTTTCTAATCTCCCCACACCAGTGGGCCCACACAACTGTGTCATGGAGGTATTTCATTTGCAATCTGATTACCATCTTGATCGCATTAAACAGCATAATGATGGGAAATAGACGCTTAGAGTTTGAGGGGAGTATAGCAGCAGTGCAGTACAAGTCTAGTCACAATATAATGGCAAACAGCTTGGGAGGTAGGAGAGGTGCAGGGTTGAATATTGTTTAGCTCATGGTCTAAATATAATTTACTGTTAAATGACTGTGACATACATGCCGCATGGAAGAACATCCCAAAGCCCAAAAGAACAGGAAAGTTCATGTACACTGTCATTTTGTCCACAAAATAAGGATGAAAGCATGCAGCATTTAGACATGTCAGTTTGACGGCATCAGCATCCTCTCGTGTCAGCAGGAATCCCGTTTACAGGCTTAACTGGCAACTTTATTGAAAGCAGAATCATCTATGAAGGGGGTCTGGTATGACACAGCAAGCACAGTTTATGGGACAGAAGCGGTGAATGGTTCTTAGCTGCCACCACTATGACGAGGCCACACTGTTTGTGGCTGCTGGATTTGGGTTTTTACAGTCCCATGATTACAGGCTCCTGCTGTAATGTCAGGCTGTCGGTCGCCAAGCTGTTTTCCACACGCTAACAGAAAAGATGAAGGAGAGCGTAGAAGGCCTAATGCGGGCCATGCTGGCTTCACCAGTCACCTTTCAGTCACAGCGAACCAGTGACTCAGAAAACAGTCTCAGACAAAACAGTCCCTGACGGTTGCTAAGCAAGGAGACGCTTGATTGGACTGTGACTGCAAACTTTTTGGACTAATGATAGACTATATAATAGACTATTCAGAGTGTAACTTGCTAAAATTAGTAGCTATCCGCGTCTGAGAGCTCAATGGTTTTCTTCAAAAAGAAAATGAGATGCAGGGAAGGTTTTTTAATTGTGCCTAAAGTCATATAATAATGTATCTGCGTCACCCAGTGACTCCAACAAAACACACATCACACACGCTGCAGTTACACGCTCCACTGTGAAACACTGCAGCCAAATCCATCAACCAGCTGCCTGCGTTATAACACCACCCTCTGTCCATCATTTAAAGTGATCACGATAATGCCATCCTGAACTTCTCAGAGAGGTGATGGGGTTATTATCCCGTGGCGAAGTGGCCGCTCTAAGCCATGAACGGCAAGGACATTGTTAGTGGGGTAATTAGTGCACTTTTCCTGAGCTGTCCCGCCTCGGCTTGGGCTAATGAGGGACTAGCCCTATCTCCACCCACCTCTGCCCTCCCGCAACCCCCTCCCCCTCTTTCTCTGGGTGGAGGCAAGGTCATACTCAAGCCCTGGTAGATGAACAGGGGGGTGGGGGTGGTGTTTAAAACCCAGTCACCTGAGTCAGCGCTCCCTAAGGAGCTCCTAAGGCCGGGGTTAGCTTGGGAAGGACGGGGGCCTCGGAGAGGATGGGGGGGGGGGGGGGTTATATTGTGGCTGTCGGGACTGATAGCTAAGAAGGACATGAGCTGCCTTCTTATCACCCAGGTGCACGCCGTAGACAATCATCTCATCCTCAGCTCATCCCTAAACTGGTCAATAGTCATCTGCGGCCACAGGACAGACACTCTGACCCAGACACTGGGATAACTAATATGTGTTAATACTCAAAGTCTGTCATGGATACTACAGGCATCCAACATTACTGAGAAGATACCGCAAACGAATCAAATTTTTACTAAAGTCAATATATTGTCTATGTATTGCTGAATAAAGCATCTCCATAAAGAAAGAAATAAAAATGCCATAAGGATGCCAAAATTTACTCCAGTAAAAATTGATGTCTGCCAGATCAGTCGTTGGTACTCTTTCTTTTGCTGAGAAAAGGTTGTGTTCCCTACCATTACAGTAGGCGTTACTATTCAAAATGATCCACACAATATGAAAAGACTGTTCTCCTGGCACGGGGAGTCGACTCAGTATAAATGCCCAGTAGTGGCCTGCTGCGGCATTGGCACGCAGAGCTGAGGTGGCAGGGCTGGAGGTCACAGTGTGAGCTGGCAGAAGCTGGCAGCCCAGGCACCCTGACGCCATGTCTCACACCACCACTGGGAAAGTGCTGACAGACAGACAGCAGGGATGTGAAGGTGGAGGAGTGGAGGAGGAGGAGAGAGAGAGAGAGAGACAGGACGCAAGCGCTGTGTAACATCTGGTGCTAGCAGCTTTACTGTGTACCCTCCTCTGCTCTCAAGACAACAGCCCGAACACACAGCCTACTCCAACCTGCACAGGTGGCTCACAGTAACATTCAGACACTACCAGGCTATATGTAATATTCAATAACCACTGCATAGTCAGGTATGGACTTGGGCAAAATGCTGGGAAAAGAGGGAATGTGTAAAGCTTCTTTGATGCTCCACAGGAAAAAAATCATAATGCACATCTTTAGGAAATATCTATACTTTAGGACACACAAAGCTTAAAGCGGGAATATGGATCTGTTCCGTGTACATTTTATGTTTTGTCTGATTCCCGATTCCTGATTCCAACGGAAACACAATTGTCATGCTGCTCACAGTTGGATTGAAAGGCAACCCGCAACTGGGAACCCTGCAAGCAGAGGGGGTAATGAATAAATACAGAAATAGATACATAAATAAGTAAGAGTAGCCTGGCTTTACTTGGGCTTCGCTTCTCCTTGTTGTTCCTCTGCTGTACAGGCTGACATGAGGTCAATAAGGCAGCCAGGGGAGGAAAGAAAAGTACAATGGAAATAGAATATACAGTAAGTCTGCCATGTTGCATTTAGGTTCTCCTGCACTGAGCCATGCACACGCTTGGTGGTTTTACTGTTAATTTCTCCTCTGGCTCACACTTTGAGCTCTTATCTTTCTCATCTTTCTAATTCAGAAGGAAATTCATGAAAAGCCAAAGCTCTTATTATCTTCAGCTAATTTCGACATATTCTATGACAGCACATGGTGAATAGTAAGCACTGTGTTCTTTACATGTGGAAATGATGAACCTCGGGCTTTGAGCCAACACCAAATCTGAGACTAAATTGCTGGAACACTGCTGACCATCTTTTTGTTGATCCTGTGTTTTGACAGGGAGTTGATAGACAAAACACTGCTCTATGTGAAAACAATGAACATCTTGCTGCTAGCCAACGCCCAATCAACTACTAAATTGCTGTGACTCTGTTGCCATGGCAAACGCATGTAAACAAGGCAAAAAAAATCTTGAACCGGAAAGCTCCTCTAGAAAGCTATAAAACCTCCAAGCTCACTAATTAGTGCTTTAGGGGAGAGCCATTTCCAGTAATTTCACACTGTCCGTGACCTCTTACTGGCATAAGGCAATGACACAGTTGTTCAATAAAGCCAGAGGACAAAATGTCAAATGCAATAGACATACAGAAGCTAACGCAGCATCAGTGTTTTTCTCTCTCTGTGGTTATGAGACAGATTGAGTACAGCATCCCCATTAACAAATATGAGCCAACGCTGCTCCATGAATTTTCATAAAGAGAAGTGTGTTGTGAAGGGAAACCGAGAAAACACTACGATAGTAAGTAGTAATATCAGATTTTTCTAAATGTTTATGAACATGAGCATCTTCTGTTTGCTTCCACTTTCACTTATCAGCCAGTACAGCAGCGCTGTAGTTTTCTCTCGATGAGCACCAAAGCTCACACTGCTTCAACAGTGCACTGGGGTAAATAAACACAATCTAGCAGGCAACAGTTCAAGGCTGTAATCAGGTCTATCAGAATTACACCCACAATGACTTATAGCATTACCATGTTGCTGAAGACAGAAATGTCAGTCCAAAACCAATTAGATGGGATGTTTTGTTGAATTCAGTATGTTGCTTGTTTCAATCAGCTTTACTCCCTGCCGACTGGATGAGCACAGGACGAGATGGCCCTTCTAGGTGGAGACCCAGCCTCTGACAGGCAGACTATGTTGAACAGCTTGGTATGTTTTATGCTGTTGTCGGTCTTTGGTAAAGGTCTGCAGATCTTATGAAAGCCTCCCTCTTCCTACTTAATCTACAAAAATTATTTTGTGCCCTTTTGTAGATGGAAGCATTTGCATATGTAAGTGACCAAGTAGCAAATGGCCTCATGCATGGCCTTTGTTTGTTTGGGTGAACGTTAATAATGGGTATGGCAGATTTTCTTTTTTCTACAGGGCGCAGAGGCTGAAAGGCAGACGTCAGCGGGTGGAACTTATAAAATCCACAGCGGTTGCCGGGTAATTATCCAGACTCTCAGTCAGCACTTTTCAATCAAACCTTTGTTATCTACGGTCAACTTGAAACAAACACTAAGGTAGGCTTTGTTTTGCCCTTGAGTGAGACACTAAAATCTTAAGTTACCGCCATCAAATATTTAGTCCCTGAGATGAAATCCATAAATCAGCGTTAACAAGTCCAAGTCAGAAACAAACAATCTGCAGCGCTGATACCGAGGCAATACCAAGGTGATAACAAAACTAGATTTTGTTTGCACCTTTCAGTTGCTGTGTGTTTCACAGGAGCCACACTAGACTTCCGTATACACCTTGTTGTGATAATGAGTATTTGGTTGGTTCCCTGGCCTGGCTGCTATTCCATCTCTAGATGCTCCGTGCTTATTCAGCAGGACAAGCACAGATCTATGGAGCACCAAGTAAACCAATTGTCGGTAAAGCCTGCCTATTAACATTAATCTGGTTAAAAGAAGGCGGACCAGTTTTTAATGAACTTGAGAAGACATCCGGATGAGAATGATGAGCTAAGACAGCACCACTTGTTGACACCAACAGACAAATCCTCTTAATGCACAACAGTCGACCACCTGAACTAACAATCTACGCTTTAATGTTAAAAAAAGTGACATTATATATATATAAAAACATTTGGATAAATAATTGCCACCTGCTGTCTATGTACATTAAAGTGCAGTTACAGTAGGCCGCTTGCAGGAAGCAAGTGGGTGTGACACGGTGCTGCCGCCAGCCTTGATGATGTGTGGATGAGACAGCAAAGACACACTCACACATGTATACAGAGGCCCTGTATTTTTCACATCCATTGGCCAAATCCAATTTGTTAAGACCCTTCTACGACTCACTTACGAAGCTGCGGTCAATGGAAATCACATTTCCGTGATTGGACATCCCATTATCCCGTTCGTCCAGACCTGCACTGGGGGATAAAGCAGGGCTGAGACGGATGCCCGGGACAGACCGGAGCTGCGGCTCCAGCGAGTCCGTCGCCTTTCAAAGGGTAAAAGCCTGACATATTAGTCATAAGTGTTCTTTAAATTCATTATCATCTTAACACGCCAGCGGCACAAGTGTCAGGGGGAGGGGAAGCCCTCTTAAACAAGGTTAGTGGATCCATTTAAAGCTTCACAGTTGCCGTGCTGTCCGCCGTGTCACACGCAAGTCTCAAGACATGAAAAACATCCCCTCCTGTAATGAGGTTGCACAAGCTGCTTATAATGCAGCTGGGGACTTTCTGAGGTTAATCAATGAACAGCTTCTGCATTATATCTGTCCATAGCCTGTCTGACTT
The DNA here is from genome assembly GCF_043641665.1 of Enoplosus armatus. NCBI lineage: Eukaryota > Metazoa > Chordata > Actinopteri > Centrarchiformes > Enoplosidae > Enoplosus > Enoplosus armatus. The sequence goes on from NC_092187.1 coordinate 11,141,616, forward strand.
CTGAATCTTTAATGTACATACCAAGTAATCATAAATCCATGTGATGTTTATTCCAAATTGAAAATTAATTTCTGTGATTCCACATGAATCAAAGTACTGATTGTAATGGAAGCAAATAAAAAAAAATCATAATCCTATTTCATTTTTGTTCCTAACAAAGCAGAGTGTATTCCATCAGAGAGAGGCAGCGCTGTCCTCAGAGCCTGTTTGATTAATCTTAATGAGGTGACCTCACTGTAACCCCGTATGTGTGCGCTTGCATGTATGAAGATGTGAACATGATTATTCACTTGAATCCAAACAGGCTTTTAGTAAAAGCATTCCACATTTTCATGACAAACCCAGTCGAATATGTATACAACTCCTGAGCACTCTTCTCCGTCCATTATTGTAGAAAATTTCAATTTTGACAATTAGTCAAACAGCCATTTACTGATTCACACTAAAATGCAACATGTTGGGTTTCTGAATAAACCACTGACATTAGATGAGGATGCATTGCTAATACATGCCACTTGTGGTGTTATTACAGTCCTAAAAAATAATAATTGCAAAACTGAGACAAAACAATCCTGTTAAGTATTTTGCCATCTTCCTGATTTGGTTAAGATAACAACAACAAGTCTGTGTGAAGGATCAGGATCCAGAGGCTGACTGTCTATAGATAGATGCCAGACTGTGCAGGATTTTTAAGTGCGTCTGAGGCAACATATGCTACTTCGTCTTATTAATCTTAGTCTATCTCTCCAAATCTGTTTGTGTTTTCCTCTTACTTCATACCATCAGCTCTAAGATCTTTTTAAATTGTTAATTGAGCAGCAAGAATAGATGCACATCAACATGAACATCTACTTTCACAGCCATTTCAAAATGTTCCTTACACTCTTTACGCTGAAAAAGTGCAATAACATGACATGAAGACGTAGTGACTTGTGTTTTATATTAAACGCTGATGATCAAACCACTCCCAAGCACAGCGCAGGATGGGATGAAGCAGACAGCGGTGACTCAGGTGACTCAGTCTTTTAATATCAAGTCAAGACAGATACGCCAAGACTTGGCAGTAGCAACAAAACGCTAACCAACAAACCAATTAACACTTTCAAAGCTCAGCACACATCCTTCCATTAGACATCCCAAAGCAAAAGCCATAAGTATATTTTTGAAACACTGTTCTTTGTCTGTTCCTCTCAAAGTGTGCCTTTAACACCTCAAAATTATCCTAAAATCACTTTTGATGAAAATACTACACACACGTCTGAGTTGTCATTAAAAAGGTTCTGCTGAAGAGAAGCAAACAAAACAGAGGACTTATTACTGTTAATTATTTTTAACAAATGTGACACCTCAGAGGCTAGCTTGACATTTTCCTCTCATGGTGATTTCACTACACAACGTATGCATCTTCAGGCTCAAGAAAAGCCTACGCAATTACAACAATGTGTGTCAGAGTCTAATAAACACACACACAAAAAAAGCTAAAAAGTCTGGAATTTTAACTGGCAAATGTCAAACATGCTTGTACTGTCCTTCAAACTAAATTGAAACCATGGCCATAAAAGTCACAGGTGCCTCACCTCTTTCTCATGATACTGTAATGCAACTCGTCCTCCTGTTTGATGTGGGCATGATCCCCACTGGCTCGCTCGCTGCCTTCACTGTCGTCACTGCTGAAGATGGAGGCCAGCTCCTTCTTGGGCACCCGGTTGGGGGGCAGGGGGATGGTCCGTTTCTCAGCCAAACGCCCGCGGTTCTGCACAAAAAACAGGAGACACTTTAAGCAACAGGATTCATATATAGGTTGTCAAATTGTCAAATGTGTTTCTTTGCTTGTGTTTAATCTATTTGTAGTATTTTTCTTTTTTTTCTCCTTATTTTGATCATTTGCATGTGTCTTTAAGTTGCTGTACATACATATATGCATCCATCCATCCATCCATTCATATAAGACGAATCAAGACTCCAACACGAAGGGATCTTAGTTATATTTTGCAGTATTGACTGGCTAGTTTGTGTATTGTTATCCTGCTTATTACACAAAATACATCAAATCAGTCCTTCTCAACCAGGGGTACTTGTACCCCAGTGGGCACTTATGCAGTTGACAGTTGGGTACATGGAAAGATTGTGGAGACGCTCAAGTACTGAATTGAATTTAAATTGAAAAAATAGATTGCAATTTGATTAAAAAACATATATCCACATATTGAGTCAGATGTAACACCTAGCACTACCTATTAAGATTGAATATACATGAAAACTAGTTAGCAAGTATTCAGAGAAGTCTAAACAAGTAGCTTAAAGTAATGAATGAATGACTGAAATAGATAAAAGTATATGTGCAAAATGCATAGGTCCAAATAAAAGGGATAAAAAAAAGTTTTCGGTTTCACTGCATTAAATCTTTTAATACAAAATATCGTTTTAAAATATCCTCATCAGAACCTAAAATCATTCACAAGCTTCCAGCAAAAACTGGTTCAAGGGCAACGACAGAAACGTCAGTGTAGCTGGCACACATGAGCTGAAACCAAAACAACATAATCTGTAAGATTGACATCCAGCCTCCAGCCAGATATCATCACGTTGTTTGCACTCTCTGTGAATGAATTATATAATGAATTCATACTGAGAAAAATCCTCCAATACTCTATGTTAGGTCAACGGTCTGTCGTAATGGAGTAACCAAACTGATGGCAAGTTTGTTGGTGAATTAAGTGTTTTGCTCCAAAGCTGCCAGGAGTAAGCGGAGAAAAGAAGGGATAAAGAGGAGAGTGTAGCCCTGGGGGCGTTAGGAAGTGAAGCTGGGCGACCTTTAATGTGACCTGAAGAGGTCACTGCAGATTAACGTGGTCCTATCACAGAGAGGAGGGAGGAGGGGGAGAGAGAGAGGACGGAGAGGAGTAGACGAGGAGCAGAGATGGAGAAGAGTAGGAGAGATTGAGCCGGGGGACGAAATTGGAGAAGAGCAGGGGGAGGATAGACTAAGTAGAAAAAGTTAAAAGGGAGAGCGGATGTGGGTTTGTACAGGAGCGAGAAGAGAAAAGGTGAGAGAAAATACAGAAATGAAAGAGAATGTGGTGAGTCAAAACATGAGAGAGAAAGCTCCACAGAAGTTGAGGTCTGTCCGACGTGGAGTGGACTTGGATTTGAAGCTATATTCCCCTCTCTCTCTCTCTCTCTCTCTCTCTCTGTGTGCCTACATCTCTGCTCTTACTCCCGGACGCCCTCAAGCCCTCCAGCTATCCCTTCCACCACACGCAACCCCGCTCTCCACCACTCCTCCCCGCTCCCTCCTTCCCCCTCTCCTTCCATCCCAGGAGGCGCGGCAGCATGAGTGGCAGGCGGGGGCAGGAGGAGGGATTTGGGGGCTCCTAGCCAAGAGGCAAACAGGTGCAGCCCCTCTGGAGTCTCTCAAATGGCAGACATTAAAAAGAGTTGGGGAGGGAGGGGGGTGGAGAGAGACAGAGAAAGATGAAAACATCCCCCAGGATGAGCAGGCCACAGAGTTCTGCACATTTCTCTCCTTTCTCTTTTTTATCATGCCTTGCCAGAAAAGAGGTTTTTCCTCTTTTCTTCTTTCCTGTCGGAGCTTTCTACAAGTTCTGCTCCAGCGTTTGAGGACAGTGGATCACTTTCTGATACTTCTGCTACTTCCATTCGCTGTAGGAAGTTAATGCTGGAGCTCCAACAGGGTATCGGAGGGAGGAAACAGGAGCGAAACATCACATCAGAACAACACTTCACTATGGATGCAACCACAGTTACATCTGTCAGACACACACATCTGTTAAATACAAATTCTCCACCTCTAAGTCTCTTTACTGCTGTATTCACATCGTCAGGGAAAACACACAATTGCACATGCGCACTATCTTCACCACCTACACACACACACACACACACACACACCTGTTCCTGTTCCTTAGAATTCCCCTCCAAAGCGGGGGATTTTACTTGGAGCATGCCAGCAATATAGTGTATACAGGAATAGTTTGTCTAAGACCAGTCGTGACTGTGGCTGTGTGTGTGTGTGTGTGTGTGTGTGTGTGTGTGTTAGTATTGTGAGCGTGTAGACAACCACCCACATGGCCGTGACATACCCAGGCTGACAGCTCCCTTCCCTCCTCCCCCCTCTTCCTCCCTCTACTCTCCTCCCGGAAAGCCCCGATCCTTTCTTTAGTGGCACTGACGCATAACTGGGGGTGAGCTCCCACTGCTTCCGGCAACACTTCCGCAGCACGGGGGAGGGCTCTCCGAAACAAAACACGAAGCAAAACACACCCCTGGCAGCCCACGTAGGAGCGCTCAAAGGAAGGGCGCCTCGTACGCGCACTAACAAACACACACACACACACACACACACACACACACACACACACGTGTGCGCAGAGCTGAGGCAACCTTACTGTGTGTGGTCAACCTCCTTTCAGCCATGGAAAAAAGTCTCTCATAAAAGTCCCACTAAAAGCACCTCTATGAATATCACCTCCCACGCTTTCTGTCTGACAGTCAGGCAGCCAAGAAATATATCTGGGCTTCACATTTACAAGCAAAAAAAAGACACACATACATACAGATGCGCATGCATAGGGACACACTGACCAACTTATTACACAATCTAGACAGACAATTAAAAATCAGCACATGACCAACATTTAGAAACACCTCCCATAAACACAAATACTCTCATTCATTCACCTACATATATTCATATTAATACATGAATTCTCCAATAGATACACTGTGCTCTGAGAGTAACACTAGAACTTGAACTGAAGATGGTGAACGATTCAGACAAACTACTGCACGTTTGAGACTTTAAACAAACAGTAGTGCAGGTGCTCATTATAGTTACATAACATATTATAGGTCAGATACTCTACATTCAAACAGCCATACTGACTTACTCAAGCGGGTCTTAAACTTTAAACTAGTGTTTACAGTGTTTGCTTACCTCACACCATTCACTTCCATTAATGCTGAAAATGTGTGGGAAAACATTTAAAAGTTCCATAATGTAGGTAATCTACACTGATATTTCACTAAACGTATTGTGTCTTTATACAACACATTCATATTGCTGCAGTGATCTCTCTTGCAGTTTGTAAGAGATTTGACATGACATGAGTTTATTGTACTCTCTTCATGCATTACACATCTAACGAGAGCCAGACACAACTGTTTAGGCCAACGGGCCAACATGTTACTTGCATGTTTACAATGTACAGTAAAGTTATCTTGCCCCTTATTCACGTTTTCACATAGAACGTTTCTGGTGTTGAATATATACTTTTTTTAAATGTACTAGTGTCTTTAGTTTTTCTCTATTTTTAGCAAATTTGGAATGAAAAGACTTTAGTATGTTCCGTTGTAGGAAAGTATCACAACAATGAAGTTGAACTGAATTGATTTGAAAAATGGAGGAGATTTTATATAAATGTGCACATTTAAATGCTTTGTAGTAGATCAATACTGCAATTCTAGCTATGGTGAATATCCACATAATTTTCACTGCCTACCAAATTCCAAGTCTCTCGGAGATAGTCTTGAGAAATGGCAAGAAGTCAAAAGTAGTTCAACATGGTCTTTTAAGCTGCATATATCTCACTTAATAAGTAGATATGTGTAATAAAGCTTCAATATTTCAAAGGTGATTACATACGGTGAGCAATGGGCTTACTTTATACTTTTGCCATATATATATATATATATATATATATATATTCCTGTAACTCATTTGGGTGGCGTCCTGAATTCATAAATTCATAGCAAGGGTTTGGTTTAAAAGCAACAAAATGCTCTTGTAGTGAAAAACAGTACAGGCTAATATCACAGCTTCACGTTGGCCAAGCAGAAATTATAAGGCAATCTAATGTTTTCTCTCTAAATTTATTTCAGACTTTTAAATGAGCTCTTGGTGGAAAAGAGGACTAATAAGTGTGTTTTTTTTTTCTTTCTCCTTGCGTTATTTCCTGAAAGGTGCAGTGCCCTGCCGCTGGCTCCATCCAGCATTAGCGCGCACACACCCACGCACACTCTCTCACACACACACACACACACACACACACACATGCACACACACACACATGCACACACACACACAGCGGTAGCCGCCCGTGACATTCCTGCAGCTGCGGCGCTCTCTCTCCCTCGCACGCGCCCCCCCAGCGATCTCCCTGGGGGACGAATGCCTAATGAGTCACGCGCCTGTCTGCCGTTACCTCGCAGCATGCTTGTGTGTGTGTGTGTGTATGTGTGGAGGCGGGATGGCGGGCCGACTTGGCGCGAGCACTAGGGGAAAGGGGGAGGGGGAATGTGGAGACGACAGAGAAGGAGAGAGGGGGAAAAAATCGAGCGTGAGGAGGGCGGCAGAGGGGGGTTGAAGCAGTCATTACTGTGCTCACATAAGAGCTCTGAAACAAGACTATAACAAACAATTTGTCTGCTGTGTGTTTGTGTGCGTGAGCCTGAGATCCAATTCGTCATAGAACACGAGTCTCACCTCCTCATCCCTGACTCATCGGCACTGAAAGACAGCCTGAGATCTTCACAGGTGCACCTCAAAAAAGTGATTAGCTGCAAATTTGTCAGCTTTCATCCAATTGAGATCGCTCAGTATGCAAACATGACTGGTATAACCTGATTACTGTGAATAATCAGATTAAAGAAATAGTCTGATTAAAGTGTACATGGTTCGCAGTAACCAGATTTCCCCAGTAACCCCATAATGAAAGTTTATATGATGTGTTTGATAGTCAGGATGATGTCTGTAAGGAGTCGCCGGTAGAAAATCTCTTATTAGTGCCACAAAACAGGAAGAACATGGAGAGATGTTTATTGTTTTTGCTTGGACGAATTCACAGAGCACCTTAATGCAATTTCTATTACTTAATTGTGACATAAAAGCTGTGTTGCTGTCATCCCAAAATGATGTTGTTGTTTTCTTTTTTCTCTTTTTCCACCGAGCCATGACACTGTTTGTTTATAGAAACACCCATTTGCATCCACTGTACTCCATGACCTTCCTGGTGCATGTTCAGAGAAATCGGACAAAAGAAATCAGACAAAAGGCACACTATGCTGTGCAGTCCACACAAACAAAACGACGGGCCTTATAGTTGCCTGATCTGGTTACAATCAAATTATTAATGTGCACGTAAACAAACTCCCTGCAATATCTGCAAGAACAGCAAAGATCAAGAACAGCTGTGAATAAACGGCAGATATGTAATTAGAAACATGTTGAACACTTCTGTCATAAGAATATAACGTGCATATCAACGCTTTCATTTACAGAGGTGGAGGAATTAACACATTTCTCCACCACAAACACCTACATACACTCGCCAAAAGCACACAAACACACTAGTGTTGCCACACGATACTGTCATTTACACTATAGTCATTTTTAACCCCATTCACCCCATTATTGTGCAAAACCACATTTAAATGTGTATGAATGTAATAGGAAAACATCCACTTTTTACAGCATATCGCTTCAATATTGACGTCATTGTTTGCATGACAGGATATACATAGGCACAAAACATTACCACACCTAATTCAGTTAAAGGTGACAGTGTCAGATTTGTGAAGGGCTTTTGTCTTGTCATTCTTGAACAAATGATCAACCAACCAAGTAACATGAACACGAATATATATTTTCGTCAACAGGTGGGACTCGACAAATCGAATTGAGTATGGAGAGCATCTCCAACCACAGTAAATATCTCCCCTCTCTCTACAATACAGATGGACAAATTAAAGATACACTACTAAAAAAACACTACAGATGTACTTTTTCAGTCAGTTCTTTTGGCTGTTTTGAAGATACATTTTGGTTAGAGAAAGTTATTGAGACTGAGTCAATGGTACATGTTTCCTTTACTTACTCTACTTCTTAAAGGTTAATTCTGGGTTGATGCATTATTTCATACACATTGTACAGAGAACATTCATGACTTCAGAAATGCAACTATAAATTGGCACCAACCTCACCAAGTAAAACTCCTTATAAGTGCAAATGTACCTCATATTTGGCAAAATAAATCTGGATTCTGGATAACTGCGTGTGTGTATGTGGTTTATGTACAGACTTTAGGCAACACTTGGTTGTTTGAGGCCGTGTGAGAGAAAGAGAAAAAAAAGTGAGAAAGCACTGTAGGGCGGACAGGCATGCGACCAAGTCCCCCGCCTCCCCCTCCCATACACACACACACACACACGCTCTCCTGCACCCTCGGCCCCCACGCGCTGAGCCGAGCGGGCAGTTGCAGCCCAGTGGAGCGGCACAGGGCAAGGGGAGGGGGATGGGGGGAGCAGTAGGAGGAGGGAGGAGGTGCACAGAGGGCGAGAGGCGGCGAGGTGGTGGGGAGGAGGGGGAGGGGGGCGGCGCTGGGAGGTCAGTGGCGGTGCAGTCAAGCGTGCCAGCGCGCCTCTTGCTCTCCCCTTTCCCTCTAGTTTCTTCCCCTTATTCTCTCTCTCTCTGTGTGTGTGTGTTTGGATAGGCCCACCGAGGCTGCCGCAGGGGGGCTTTACGGACAGGTAACGACTGGGCCTTTCTCTCCACAGACAAACACAGGGGAAGTGAAGGCGAACATGAAGTTGTGGTTGGTAAATTCAACTGTGTTGGTCCCAACAAGAGCAAAATTTGATCCTGACAGTTACTATAATTTCGTGCAAAGTTCAACACACTTGAGATTGTTCCATTAAATGCACTGGAACAACTAACTGAATGCACTGCCACACCTCCTCTTCAAGGTTTGAACATTCACTTCACTGAGGGTTAGACGACTCAACATGCAGCCACACTTCATTTATGAAATAATGGTCTCGGTCATTTGAATGATGAGCATCAGTTATGTTGTGGAGGGAAAACCAAGATAAACTCAGATGACCCTCATTTATGCTGGCAAAATAAAATTCAACCAACAGTTTAGGTTTTATCTGTCTTTAATCTTTCTCATACCGACTTTTTAGCACATTATCAGTATTAAACAAAATGAGTCACAAAAATAAACAGAAACAAAAAAATTATAATAACGACTAAAACGACTTTTGTTGAGTTGTGTACTTATATTATCCCAAATATTTCCTACATGCGTGTCATTTGGTCGCCTCTTAATGCCGTCATATACCCTTTACCCTCTCTTGCTGCTATAACTCCCAGGGAAACAATGTCAAAGAACTGCTATGGCAAGTGGCTCATGTCAGCCACCAAGCTAATGCATGCAGTAATGTTATTAACGTTAAAACAACGTTCAACTCGATCATGAAGTTATTTTTACTATGATTGTTTTGACCACAGATAACAGTGCTGGGCTACCCCACAATTGAATTTTCCACATAACGTTAGCTACAGTAGCTGTATAGGTAGTTGACTCATCTAATGGAAAGTTAGCAAGTTAACCTTACGTTAGCTAACATTACTTACTCTATTTCATTAGAATGAAATGACATAACGTAAATAAATGTGAATTAACATGACTAAACATAACATGAATAAAACTTTAATGTTTCCTCGTCCCTGAATGGGGTTAACCTCATAGAACTGGAGTAACATCCAGTAACTATTTTCTGCCTATGTCAGGTACATTTTTGTTGGCAACAGTGATGAAGACAAAACCTCCCATGATCCCATGCAACATCACAACATCATCAAACTACGTCTTTTGTTACTGTTTTGATTGAGAGACCCCTAAAATTACATACTGTGGTTTTAAATATACAGTATATAAATTTATACAGATTATGATGATCAACACATTTATTCATATAACTTTGCAATATCTATGGATTTAACTTAATAATCCTGTGCGTATCTGTAGTATGTGTGCTTGTTTTAGTGTATTGATAGATGTATGAAAGTAAAACTATGAGAGGACAATGCTGTCTGCAAAGGCCTGATGTGACAGAGCGAGTCTGCAACTATCAGAGGAAATCACATGGCTAACAACAAACGCAAGCACATTTCTGTACACACACACACACACACACACACACACACACACACACACACACACACACACAAACGTTGGGAGGAAGGTTTTTAGTATCGCCGTTGGCTTTGTCGTGATAAACCACATTTGGCTGATAGACAGATGCTCCAACTTATTTTAGCTGTCTGTTCAAAGGGTCCACACCCAAACACACATACATCCAGTCATACATACAAAATATGTACAACACTTTAAGACGCTCACACACAGCATGAACATATAAACATTCAGCTCTCTAGCTCTGGCATCTTGCTGAAATGGACACGAGTGGAAGCTAATTTGCTAACTTTAAGTGTTTATTTTAACTGAATCTATTCATAGATAGAAAGACAAAAAGAGGCACAAAAGAGTTTTTGCATTTGTGTGTGTATATGACCGTTACTGTATTTCTATATGTGAGACACACATTCCAATTCGTATTGATTAACCCTAACCCTATAAGCGAGATGAAGACCCACGGTGAACGAACAGATCATTAGTCACACTAAATCTGTAATTTGTCTGATACACAGAGAGAGACGCACACAAAAGTGCACAAATACACTCGACACGACCACAGCTCTGCACACTTCTGGGCCAATGACCGATTCCGGTGTTACCATAGCAACATAGTCTCGGCAACACGCATGCAAACACGCGCACAAACACACAACACATGAAACAGAAGCCATGTATAGTAGGTAGTTGATGTAAGAAGACAACTCCACATCACATAACAGCTCAACTTCTATTATTTCATTCAATATGGTGCACTTTGATTTTAATTATCTTTTCCCCATTAACCCTATTGGAAATGGCATTATGAAAATGTAATGAGATGGACTATAAGTTATTGTCAAAAGTGTGTATGACTTGGACGTGCTTGGACGTGTGTGTGTGTGTGTTTAATTTCACTTTGCAAGAGGAGCCCTTGATTGGAGGAGGTCTTTACGAGCCGGAGGAGGGGAGTGTAATTTCCTCCCGGCCTCCGCCAGTTCCGCTGAAATAACAGAGCAGAGGAAGCCCAGCTCTCCCAGGAGGAGTCACACACACACACAGCACTGACACACAAATGCACCCACAGCAAGCAGGCAAGTCAGCCAGCAATCGCGGGTGTACAAATAATCACAGACATGCACTCTTAAAGACACAGATGCAAACTAACACATACGTAGGTACAGACTAAAACACAAACGTACAGAGCTAAGAATAAACTTCAACATACATTCACAATCTTGTACACATGAAAAAGAATGTCCCAGACACACAAAACACTAACAACTTCAAGGGGCAACTTTAATGACAATTAAACCTGGACAGCTAGTTATCAGCGGCACATCACTCATAAACTGATTTTGTTTTAGATTTAGAGTGTGGGTCAACAACATTATCAGCACATTTAAATTCAAAACTGTTCTGCTTGTGTCGCGTCGTTATAAACAGCTTGTGCCCGGGCCGACACAGCGAATTAACTTCCCTGAGTTCTGAGCAGGCAGGTGAAAAGTCTTCCCACCAGCTGCTGCACTTTATGATCGCTTGCCTCATGCCTATAGCGAAACAAGATCACTCAAAGTTCAGCCGTCAAACTTTCAAAATAAATGACTGCATGAGGTAATTTGTGTCAGTAGGCAGGCATATAGTGTGTGTGCGTGTGTGTGTGTGTGTGTGTGTGTGTGTGTGTGTGTGTGTGCGTGTGTGAGAGAGAGAGAGAGAGAGAGAGAGAGAGAGAGAGAGAGAGAGCTCATCAGTGAGGGAGTGCTGGCTGCCATGCCCTGAGGGGAGTCAGTGGGGAGAGAGGGAGACGCCAGTACAGGCCATACAAGTCCCGCTGCCTTCACTCCTCCGCCTAAACCCTCACCGCCTCGCATGGAACTGCCAACATACTGTGTGTGTGTGTGTGTGTGTGTGCGTGCGTGCGTGTGTGCGCATCTGCGAAAAGTGTCACGGTGGCATTCACTTGGTGGGTTAGACTTCAGGCTTCACCACCAGACAAGGAGAGGAAGAGAGGGAGAGAGGGAGAGAGGGAGAGAGGGCTTCAACAACAACAACCTTGGAGCTCTCGTATCCCTGCTTACGTCAATAACAAAGTTTTACTCCGTCACAGCTGTAATTGAAGTGGAACTGTACAAGCCCTGGCAAGCCAAAAGCCAATCACTCTGATATCTGTAATAAGCCTAAACATAAGCAAACACGCTCAGATTCCCCAATCCTTCAGTAAAAAAAGACATGAGCATTTCTCTTCTGTCGGTTTTCTTTGCCCCCTGCCTCCCTCAGGTAATTCGTTTTGGCTGAACCCTATGTGTCAGGGTACAGGTCTTCATTCTTGGCTGTGAAAAATGTCACCAGTTTACCTGTATCACTCAAACACCTCCGGCTTATCTAAACCGCCTTTGCCTTGCGTGCCTCGCACACAATAATCAGCAGTAGCCACGCTCAGTAGCTCGCTAAGCCTCTTACACCCTTCCCTCAAGATTAGTGCTTGGGAGCGACGACAGATGCGCTCCGTGGTGATAAAAACACACACACATGCAAACACACACACACACACACACACACACACCCGCCGCACCTGTGTGAACAGATTTGGCGACGGTGAGCCGGCAGTGTGCTTGCTCAAAGCTGACACACACACACACACACACACACAGTGGTGATGCTGTAATCGTGACACACCTGCAAGGCCTCAAGGTTTGGCATCGTGCCCCTGGCCGAGCCCTGAGGGAAGCACTAGGCAAACAAAAGTTCAACAGCCAGGTGAGGAAACTGATTCACTGGGACAGAAGAGCCCGACCAACGACACCTAACGTCAAACAGCCATACTGGACAGCTCAATGCCTCAGAATAAAAGGCTGTTTGATATTCTGCATCAGTGAAAGGCTGAAAGTGGATTTGATATTCATGCTGAGAAAAATTACCATCAAAGTTGACACATGTGCCTGTAGGGTCTTCGCCATCAAGGTTATAAAGAAAGACAATGCTCCCATTGCATATGGGACTCATGCACTTTTCCACACTCGCCCACTGTTTCGTGTATGAGGAGCTGGGTGACAACACAAATATCGCAATGAAATATCAGTGCCTAGTCCTGCTTTCACACAGGCTGAACTAAATCAAATTATAGGCTATATGGTCTATGAGGAAAAAAACACAAAAAAACAAAACATTAGTAACGAGGGTACAGATTGTTAAGTCCTTTGAGGCAAATATGTGATTTGTGTTTTTAGGCCATATAAATGCTATATAAATAAAATCGACTTGACGTAACAGCTCAGCAAGCACAAGCATTCATCATTAGTTCAACTGAGCAAAAACATGAAAAATGTTTGAATTACTTCACCAAGAAATACGATATTACATTAACAAGTACCAGAATACAGCTAGTCTTTTAACACATTCATATTATATCAATATGTCTTCGAGCTCGATCTGCTTGCATTGTGCTCTTTGAAAAGTTTCAGCCTTCACCAATGAGGTGAATTCTTGACATCCACAGTGATCAATCCAGCATCTTTAAACCCTACATATTCTATATACTGCACATCCACAGCAGAGTTGTCTTCAAGTCAAAACTATTTTTCTATGCGGCTTCCCCTAGTTAACACAGCGACTCTACAAGTACAGCAGAACAGTGCAGCAGTAACACCAGTATGACAGAAGATGAAATATTCTTACCACTGGAGATGAAATTCGACAACCAGGACAATCACAGATTGGAGGGTGCACCTGTAAGATTCCTTTGGACATAAGAGTCTTGAGACTTTTCCCTGGGAAAAAAAGAGAGAAGACAAACACTTTTAGTGAATGCTACCCACTATAATCTCCAGCCAGTAAGCTCATCTCCTCCATGACACCGCATGTGATTTTATCACCTTGCATGAGAATGGGCCCTTTTTTTCCATCCCATCATCTCAGGACTTAAAAGTTTCAAACAAATTTTGTCAAAAATAATCCAACAAACACAGTATATATTCTAAAAAGGAATCAGTCCCTGCAGACAAACTTGACTCATCTCTCTACATTTTTTGCCATGAAGTTCTTCTACCCGTAGCTCAGTGTGGTGAGCCAGAGAGACAGCAGCCTACTGTCATCTGTCTATAGGAATCGGTATATTAAACTATTAGGCTACCATTTTTGACCTGGGGGTGACACACTCCCCCCACACATTTTAACGCGTGTCAGTTCTGCCTGAGTAATGTGAGTAGTGTGTGCGTGTGTGCGGTGGGGGGGGGGGGGGGGGGGTGCGCGCACCATGCGTAATTATTGCATAAAAATACTATGCTATAAATGTCAACATAAAAATTACCGGAACAGTATCACTACATTGATGCTGTCAAGGTCGTTGCACCGGAAAATCTAACAGACATCGACAAAATGCGTCTGTGGATAAAAGCAGCTATACATTTAATATCTAGTTGAAAATGGATCACTTTTAAACACTGAGTGTGTCGTTGTCTGGACAGACAAAGCGCTAATTTTCAGGAAAATCTCTCTCAAACCTAACATGCGATGCGTAACAGTGTCAACACCCATGCACAAGTGCAGCTGCTCTTAACGGAACGATTCATCCCCATAATGCGGGAAAATATTAGTAGTTTAACGGTCACACGCTGAATTATCGAAGTCTAACTTTTCACCTCAGTCCCGGTGCAGCCCACTCCAGATGCCCCGGCTTGGTGTGTGTGATCGCAGCCCAAACTCTGTGTCAAAGCCTCGGAGGGTTATGTGGAGGATATGCGCCTTTTCTCATCTCCTTACGCACTGACTGCTGTAACCCTTTCACTCCAAACACTCAGCACCGAACCACGAGACTAAGTTTGTAGCCGTAAGCGGCGTCTAAAAAAAGTATTTAATTGATGATGAGGTGCCCCTCTCTACCAACGAACCGCGAGGACAGAGAAGGTTGTTCTTACCTTTGTGTCTAATACTCCGTTTCCAATCTTTGGCAGTCTCTCGTCCACTGACAAACTGGAACTCGTTGGGGGTGAGCCACTCGCCCCTGTATTTAATCGAGGGTCCCTTACTACCTTGACACAATTTATTGATATAAAGCAATGCCTTGTTTTCCCCGCACTCCACCTCGATGCACGGCTCCCCGTTGTCGAAGAAGGGCTGAAAGTCGGGGATGGAGGAGAACCTCTCCAGCATTAAGTCGTCCGTGTGATGGTGGAGGTGCTGGTGATGCAGCGCCGAGTCGTGGAGCCCCAAGTACGCGCGGTGATGGGCGAAAATGTGGTCGTAGGGCGGCGGATGCGGGGTCACCACGGGGATAGCGGTGGCATTTAAAGGGGCCAGGTATTCGGACTGGTTGAACGCAGTCAATGCCATGTCGTCTCCATCCAGCCTCTCCTTTTTGATGGCAGGCATGTTAGTGGGAGCCGAGCGCCGGTAACAAGTGAAAAGCTGCTCGCCCGATCCAACTTGAGCGTCCTCTCCGCCTGTGAGTTGGGCTGACCCAGACTTGGAGACGCGCCGCTTGGTTTTACGCAGAGCCCCCGTGTCGCCGTGAGACAGCGGTCTGGTGAAGTTGCCGGATAGATTCCCATTCAGTAGTTTGCAGCTCGCAGCGGCGGCAGCGCTCTCCGCCAGCCTCACAGCTCCTACCTCCCACATTTAATCACACTCGCTCTGTTAATACCTGACATGCTGGGTAGCCCTGAGCCCCGGACATTATGTTACCTACGGTGATCATTACCAGTCGAGGCTAAGCGTCGTGTCTCTTATTTCTTTTTTGCCTTTGGGGAAATTAGAAGTAAGAGGGGTTTTTTTTATATTCACCCAGTAGAGGCAACATTTTGAATCGGCTGTGCAATCTTAAAAAAACAGCGCACATCGAGTCAATAATGGGGAGTTTAAATCTGGCCAAGAGACAATTTCACAGCCAATGAAGACAATAAAAAAAAAAGAAACTGATAATAAAACATATCTCCTGCTACTTAAACCAGTGTGGCATATGGCATTAATCAGAAACATAAGCCAAACGCATCAGGCTTCATATTCCTGAGTAGCGTTTGCGCATAAGATTAATACAGTTGAAAGTTTGGAAAGAGTTGTTTTTAACCCCTGTGTATGTCGTTGAAGTCACGCTGAAGTTCACAGACCCAGACCAAACAAGATTTGCACTCTCCGCCGCTTCTCAACTTGGCCCATTTAAACAGCGGAGGCTCGGCGAGAGCCACCGGAGAGGAGGGGGGACTGCGAGGGACGGCGCTTCAGCGCGTAAAATGGAGGAGCCATCATTAGCGAGCATGAGGAAGTGAACTGTCATTTCCACCCGTGCAACTCAATCGAAAACTCAGCAGCTGTGTTAAAAATCCATAAGTAAAATCAATCAGTCTTCATATTTACAAAGTCCAACAAAGTCCTTAAATAGTTTCTTCATATATCGTGATAATAATTTATGATTTATTTTAAAGCCCCATAATACCAGACCTAAATCAGGCTTCCACCTGTTAAGCAAATAGTTTCTACATGTGTGCAATTTCAATAATAACTTGATCATTTGTAATCACTTTAAAGCCAAACATTAATCAGATCTTCACCATTGAACATACACATAGAGATGGTCAGGATCACAGAAGTCACAGGCCACCAGATCCACCCACGACATCGGTCGCAGGTCCACACACCGAGTATTATATGTTCTTCTTGTGTGTCTAAATTCAACCGTCTATTTGTTTTACTCCACCTACAGTCACACCATCTCTCCCCCAACTTATCCTCACCTGCTGCGGCCACTCCAGAGAGCCACCGCTAACTCTATTCAACAGTGTGTACAGAGCTGTCTGTGTTAAACTCGAGCACCCTCAGACCTGTTTGATAGCCAAGCGCAATAGGTGTTAACCCCATTGTGTTTCTAATTATAAAAACTACAGCATAAGCAGGTGTGATGTTGTATGCTCATATTACAAAAAGGGAAACGTTTAACTTTAAAAGGACAAAATGGTGGGTCGGTGGAGCTTTTGACTGTTGCGACCTGGGCGTGAGTCCTGAAGTTTCATCTTATTTAACTATGACCAACAATTTATCTAAACCTTAATCAAAGTGCTTTAGTTCTTTAACAAAGTAAACTCCTAACCTTTATCAATGTTCTCTGACTTGTGTTTGGATTTAATTCTGGGTTTCCAGCAGGTGTAGGTATAAAACATTTCAAAAGAACAGTTATACGTGCGACTGTTGCTGCAAGCTTGTTGCTTTAACTGAAGTAAAACTTCCTCCGCTTGGAACCACATTTTCTGAAAGCACTTTCTCTCTCCACACTGTCTGCAGGGCATGTTCCCCTGAGCTCCTGGAGCTCGTGAGCGGGACCACATCTGACCCCCATCAGTGGAGAACCACCCAGGTGGATCCACCACCAACACATGGGATAGCCATTCAAGCAGCAGAGGTGGGGTCCAAAGCGCTGTGTGTCAGGGGCCTATAAATCAGGCCAAACTGCCTCTGACACACACAGGAAGGAGGCACGCCACACCGCAGGCGGAAGCGGTGCACGGGAAGGCCAGAGACCACAGCTTGGCCAGAACTGGTATAATGCCTACAGCCAGGACCGGGCAGGCAAACACACGGCAGACATTTACAAAAACACACATCGTCAGCTACCTTGCCAAACACGAGGACTGACAGTAGATTGACATTTTTCCTTTTGGAGCTGAGGAGTTGTGATGTCTGAAGGGATTGTAATGGAATTAGTGGGTTTGTGGATCATGAAGAGTTCTAGAGATTTTACACTCACAGCTAAAGACAAAACAGGGTGACCTGAAATCACTTACCCAAAAGCTACCTGATACCTTTACAGTGAACACAGTCTGAACGAAATCGAAAGGCAACATTTTTCAACTGAACAATAATGTCACTACCCACATGATGGCCAGTACACTGAGCAGTAAATCATGAGCTGCTGACATTTATGGCGTGTGTTTACAAAGCCGTTTCTAGGAAGTGGAACAGTGGAACACTACATTTCAGACAAGAAGCTCTTTTGATTCTCTCTTCATCAAACCAGCCCTCACCACATCGAAATGTCTCGATGGAAACCTCGTCGATGCGTGCGTTGGTGCAGGAGGTTGCACCATTGGGAGAGCCCTGATGAAACCAGTCATAAAGGGGACACCCATGCCCACTCTTAACGCCCACTCCCCGGGCCCTGATAGTGACTCATTCTCGGTGGCTCATCACGGAGGGGTTCCCCAAACTTGTGCAGTGACAACACTTCAACTTTCACATCTTCAAAAGCCGGTTCTGTGTAAACTGAGTAGATCTTTCCATCAGCCTTTGTGTCTTTTTTATAAAAAATGTTTGATGTGATGGGGAAACCTTGTTTAACCTTTCTGCCTCCTTTAACCTTTTCTTACTTCTTTTACTGCAGTGAGCCCTGCGTATCTAAAAAGAAAAAAAAATACCACAGAAAAACCCACACCTGCTCTTACAGCCCATGAATTTACAATGAATTAGGAAATCCCAATATCAGTACATAACTATACTATGGTAAACAGGTGTCTTGCTATGTCAATAGCTCGTTAAATCTGCTTACATTGTTTGTGTGTTCTCATATGGCACAATTGAAAGAGTTTTTAATTGTAGTCCAAGACTTAAGTCACATTTTAGACCAATTTAGAGCGGTGAAACAACCCCGCTAGCATGGATTCTGATCGTCGGTCTATTCGTTTTCTATTTTAAATATGATTTAATGATGATATGACCTTTTTAATAGAATAGGTGTGGTTTTAGATTTCACAGCAAAACTGAATATAGAGCCTGTTACTCGAAATGTAAAAACACAAGCTGACAGAGACACTGGTGTTTCCTCCTCTTACAGTTTCTCTCTAAATTACTGAATGCATGTTCAAGTGTGATTCATCTGGTGAGTCCACAAAACTTTGACTCTCAGGGTCTGACACCAAACCCATCAACATTTTAAACTGAGGAAACATTTTCTGTAGTTGTAGTGTTAGCGGATGGCGGGAATATCCACAGGAAGAATCAAGGAACAAAACAAAATTTTCTTTTTAGGTGGGACAAATAATCAATATTGAGATACATCACAACCCAGTCCCTTCCAATGTGTAAATTATATTATGTATGTATCTAGGGTATGTACTGATGGTATACTGTCACCAATATCACAATATGTTGAGGAGTTTCTTCTATATCTCCAGACATTTAAACTCCACTGTTCTTTCTTTTTTTGCCTTTTTTTGTTTGTATGAATTAACTGATGTCTATAAAACTCAGCTCAAACTTAAAAATAGTCAAAATGCAGCAAATACAAATAATACATGATTGATTCCTGCTTTTTGTAAAACAATTTTGCTATTTTGGAAGGACCTTTGCCTTTTCAGTACACAGATACTATATAATGTAGATTAGCTTATACAAATTGACAACTGTCTTGCTGTATAATGCGAGTTGTCTGCATGGCAATATCATAGACAAACTGTGGTAATTAACGATGGAACTAACCAATGATTATTTTCATTATTTATTAATCTGTAGATTATCATTTTTTGATTAATCAGTTAGCCTATAAAATGTCAGAAAGTCAAAAATGTCCATCATAATTTAGATTTTAAGGTGACAGCTTCAAATTGTTTGATGTGACCGACAGTCCAAAACCCAAAGATATTTGATTTACAGTGAAACTGAGAAAAACAGAAAATCCTTCCATTTGAAAAGCAGGAACATATAATGTTTGGCATTTTCGTTGATGAATGACCTTAATGATTAATCAAGTATCAAAACTGTTGGCAATTCATTTTCTGCTGCTCAAATACTCAATTAATGTATTAATTATTACAGCAATACTGGTGACAGTATGAGATTATGTATTATTATACCTTAAGCCATACAATGCTTCACTAGTTCTGAAAGCAAAAACCAAAAAAAGGACTGATCTTAATATATAAACCAAAACTTCACACCAGTTCACTCCTGGCTGTACTGAGATCAGTCTTCAGTCTGCAAATTATAAAGGATGTTTACTGAAAATGTCGAGGACTGCCACTTTGCCATGTAATAAGCCTGAAATTCTGTCCATCCATAAAATGCATTTCGCGGCCATTCTTTTCCGCTCATCGTCCGACGGGAACCCCCCTGACGAGGCCCCCGCCTCTGCGCCGTTGTTGGCAGCGGCCCCGGAGCCGCAGCGCTGCCGGCGGGGGAGAGAGGTAATAAATAACCCGGGGAGAGGAGCGGAGACCGCCGGGCGGTGCACAGTCTGACCTGACAAATACTCACTGGAAAACCATCAGAGAGCGAGAGCCCACCCCAAGCGCTTGGAGCCAGCCTTTCAGACATGAGCTGCAAAATATATAGGCCTGCCCCTGCTGGAAAAAAAAGAAAGGAAGACAGACAGAAGCGTCTCCGTCTCTCCCCCCATCTACATCCAGACACCCCCGGAGACATGGCGAGAGTAATTAACTATTTAAAGCAGAATTTCTGAATTTCTTTAGAAAGCCTGTGCAGTGTGTCTTGTCCAACATCCCGACAGAAATAAAAGATGATAAAGACGCTGGAAGAAGTTAAAGAAAAAGAAAGCAACTTACATTTTGCTTGAGGTGTTTAGCCAAAGATTTGAGATTAAACCCAATTAGTATAAAAATAACCCATGAGTTCTATTTCTGTAGGCTTGTGTCAAATGACTTTTCGGAAGCCTAACATCCAGACATGTTTTCTGTAGTTGGTCATCTGATCTGTGATTCTCAATTCAAAACCAATGCTTGAGGGCCCAGGTCACCCAAATTAAATTATTTTCTCACCAACCTCTGGTGGTATCTAGATGAGGACATCACAAATCACTTTGCTGATTCACACAATCAGTTAAACGATTCGTAGTCACTGACTATGTAACCTAATTCCTTCACTAAGCTATCGCATCACTGTTCTGTCGCTAGTCCAAGCTGTCATGTTCAGTTCAGTACAAAACTAGCCTATAAAAGCACTGCACGAGGTTGATCGCTCAGCAGCCACTTATTTATGAAAGAGTGAGTGAGTTATGATTGTTTCTTTGGCTTTTGCTGCCTTTTAATTGACTTAATGCACAGCGAATCACATCTGAGCTTAAAACGGCGCAGTCACCAGTGAGCGCCACTGCTAAAAGCTACCAATTCGTTCAGTATGAGCATCAGCTCACTTGATAATTCCCAGTTCTCACATAGTCAACACCTCTAGCGGTCTCTAGTGATGCCAACAGTTTGGATCAACTTGAACAGGTTTTGAGATTTCCGTCTCTGAGATTTTACATCACCACCCCAACACAATGGTGAGGACTGGGATTGAATTTGTGGCGCTCACAGCATTGAAATATTACACTGGTGTAAACTAGTGTCTCCGTCACTCTTGATAATCCACAGAACACACAATCAACGGGTTTCACAGGACTATATCAGTTTATATGAAAACTGCTGACGCCCAGGACACCATTTCTAGAACAAATCATTGGTGTTGGATATAATTTTAAATGCAATGAGCAAACAAAAATTCCATTCTCTTGCATTGTATTGGTATCTGCAGGGCTAGATACCACAAAAGATAGCCTTTTTGTAATTTGGGTGACTTGACCCTTTAAATTAATATATGTACAGGAATTGCTGGGCTGTAGCTCCATCACCAGCCCCTGGATTTCTACCATATGGTTGATGTTAGGGAAAGATTGTGTTTATGGCAAATAAACTGTGTGTTAAGTAATGTATCAAATATCTGGGCCATGATGGAGATGTCACATTGCTAACCATTACACATTACAGTGGCCATCGCCTTGATAACTCATGGTTCACCACTTTCTCTGTTCTTTACACCATTTCTCATCAGAGTAGAAAAAGCTAGACAACACCTCTTGCTTCGGGTCAACCTTCTGTTGTAGTCATTTATACTCGTTAAGTCTGTTATCTCCTTTAAAATCGTGCTACCTTTTGCTGACTCATTCTCATTTTCTCTAGACATGAAACTTCTTAGGGGTCCTAGAGGGAGTTTAGCTCTCCTAAGTTGGAATCTGTGGAATTTAATATCAGAAAATGTTTCAGGGGATACAGTCTCCGGGCTTTGAGTGTACCATGTTAGCAGACATGGAGAAACATCATACATTAGAAGGGGGAAAAATGTGGATCAGAGTGCTGAATATCTGACGAGTATTTGGAAAGCACTAAATTTGGCATTTCAATACCCTCCATCTGGTGGTAGTGCTAAACACCACATCATATTTCAAAACTTTTTATTCTCAGTATATGTCTCTAATTGCTCACCAGGCGGTGTTTTTGGCCACTGTGTGCAGTCTCTTAACACCAGCAACCACACCAGCCCCCTTTTTCAATGAGGTTTAAGTTAAATTTCCCCTTCATTTTAGGTTTCCAAACGTTTTTAGCAGTGTCTGGCCCTTTTAGCACAGAGAGACCTCGTGCTATTTTTGTGGTATAACCTAGGCCTTAAGCTAAATCTTCACCCGAACGCTCGTCCAAAAAAAATTCCCCTAAAATCAGTTTTAAAACTGAACTAGTGTGGGACCAACACAGTCCTGCAACTCCAGGATTTCAGAGTTGGCAAGCAGGCAGAGTAACATTAGACCCTGGGTGGGGGGTGGAGGAGGGGGGTGGAGGAGGGGGTTTTATGCTGTCGTGCCGGCGCCCTTGGCCTCCCCCGGCGGATCTGGGGGGTCAGGCGGCTGTCTGTGATCCCACACAGCGGCTCTTCCACATGGGATTTATTTTCTTGCTGGATGGGCAGGCAGGCGGCCCAAGAGGATTCTCATTTTAGACCAGCGTCTGTAGCTGTCAACGCCAGCCGACAGAGGCGAGCGGACACCCGACCCCGAGTATCCTCCCTCAACACTCCCCTTTGGACTCCCTCCCCTCCTTCCTCTATTCCCCGTTCACACACAAACACAAAGCACATGGATGGCGCGCACACACACACAGAAAATAATGATTTCACAGCCTCTCATTTTGTCTAAATGAAAGTTTCACTCATATAATGATGAGGCTGGAAATTATAAAATCAAAACTTCTACATGATTGTTCATTCAGTCTTCATTTCAGGAGTCCTTATCTTTGATTATAAAAGCTCTGTGGTGAACTCAAAGCTTCAACGAGCAATGAGCCAGGTCTATCTCGCAAAAAAATGCACAGCGTCTCCCCGTCCTCCCCAGCGCCGTTAATAATTTGTGCAGTAAAAGATAGTGTGCCTCTCTGAGTTTGTGGGAGTTATTGGCACAGTATTCCACACCATATTTGTGCGAGGCAGTGATAGGAACATAAATTATTTCTTATCTCTTCCGCAATCCATTTTTCAAAGGGCTCACTCTGTGTTTGAAGGGTAGCAGTGCCAGCAGCCAAAGCCCAGATAGTAGGCTACATTAGCCTTCAAGAGATCCGACTTGATGATTTCAAACAATACAATAAGAACAGAACTCATTGATATGGGCAAAGCCATATACGACCATAATTTAATACCAAATTAGGAGCCTGGAATGCAACAAAAGATCAAAAACAATGGCCGGCATTACCACCGCTACAAAGGCAGACATTGTTGCGAGGTCATTCCGTTAAACGCATAGCAATATAATTGAAGATATAAGTGGTAGGGATTTGGACGTTAAATGATGTTTGAGAGATTCTACGAAATTTTGTGGTAGACCAAAGTGGACACAGTGTGTACCAAACTTGGTTAAAAAATTATGACAAACAAGCTGTTTTAGGGGGTCAAACTATTTCTTCAGTTAGAAATGTTGAATTAGCCGTGCAAAATGATCACCTACTACAAAGTGTTAGCGGCCACCACTCCAGACTGAAATAAAGTCTATAATGCCGTTGGAGAACTGCAAAAGATTCAGCCCTCTGAATTGCGCGGTGCTGAAAGCACAAGCAAGGTCCTTGTAAATCACACGAGCCACTTTTCCATAATGAGGGCCCGTTGGTGCTTACCAGAGGTCAAGAGTGTTTCTCTTCTGTTGAAAACATGCAAAAAGAAACACAAGAAAAGTTTTGAGGGAAATTGAAAAAGTCGCATAATGACTTGGCCTGGCCAGCCCTGTGAACACTGCTCTGGGTCTGGACATTCAAACCGCATTATTATTTTGGAAAGTCCTCACAAGCGGTGTCAGCCATCACTCTCAGCGATTTAGATGTATTCTACAGCTCGGGCTGATCTGCAGAGACAAAATGACAAATGATAAATATCAAACCTTCCTCTGCAAAGCATTAATGTCTGCTTGCAAAGAATAAACCCTGGCTCTCCCAGCTACTATTGATTTTTTCCCTGTGTGATGTGAAACCAGCAATCAGCACTGCGGTTCAAAATAGCCCTGAAACTGGAGCCGAGACGTCGATGAGTCGCCAACACATTTCAATTAGCGAGCCGCCCTGGCCGATCTCTCCCCCGGGGCACAAAGCACAGAGGGGTCAGGCACACCCAGCCCTAGTCCACATATGGTCCCGTGCTGGCTCAAATGAATCTGATAAGACACCGAGGGAGAATTTATACGCGCCACAGCCAACTATTCGTCTATTTCTGCAAAACACACACTTACGTATTCGCAGGTCAAACCAACCTCAGCCTCTGAAGGCCTCCAAAGAGTGTGGTTTGTTTGACACGTGTTGTTTCCGGGTTAGGGTTAGACGGAGCAGCGGGACAAGACTTCACTGCAGCAACGTGATCCAGTAGCTGCTCACGTCACATGATTTTTAGATGTAAAATAATGGGCTGTCAAATGTTTAACTTTTATTTATTTGAACAGCCCATCCAGAAAATGGTTTTCATTTATAGTGTGCCCATGGCAATACTATCTAATGCCTAGAGGAGGGGTGACTATTCACAGCTTAATGTTGTGTGGACTTTCAGCGTCAGCTACTTTTATTAAAACTGAATTTTTATGAAGAACTTTGTTTATTTTTTGATGCAAGAGTACTGAGTATAAGGACATCTCACATAAACTTTAGTTAAAAAAAAATAGTATACCATCAAATTACATGCATGAGCTTCACCCAAATACAAGTCTGTTGTTTGAGGACTTGGAAAATGTAAACAATTATTTATGATTCTTGCTGAAAAGGTAAAAATAACTAAAGGGAAGTGATTTTTGCAAGAAACTGTTTTACTTTAACAAGTCAAAATGATTTTAGTTCTCATTCTACTTCACTTTTAGTGATGAAGTAGTTATGCTTCTTTGATCAGCTATTTATCAATAATAGTATTGCTATGCAAGGCTTAATTGTTGTTGTCAGAAAAGCAACATTAAGAGAACGTAACATCATATTGAAGTAAATGCTCAGACTGTTTTAAAGTAAGCCTGGGTGTTTATTCTCAATGCTTTTTTGGTACTGACAGAAATGTGTCCACAGCACACAGTGATGAAAGCTGTGGTCAGATTCATAATCTTGTTCAAATCAGGATTTTGACAATGTTAGACTAGACTTCATGTAGGCAAAATTGGTGTACAGCTGCTTGTGTTTAGACAATATTACAGAACTTTAAAAAAAAAAAAAAAAAAAAAATGAAAAAAAGGGTTTCATAGAAAAACATGTTGTACATGGATTTCTCAAAGTAAGATATTGGAAAAAATATACCTGCGCTAGTATCGAAATATTTCAAATGATACCACATCCTAAAAGTAACACAAGATAACTGGATGAAAAATGTTTTGGGAGTGTTTGTCTTGCCCTCTCTCTCTCTCTCTCACTCGTAGCCATGTTGTTTTACTCTCTGACAGCTCTCATCAACAACAGCAGACTGGTGCTGGCATTGTGTGTGCATGCATGCGTGTTTGGGTGTGCGTACGTGCTGTACATTCTCCACTGAGGGGCCAGGGGGTTACGGTGGAGCCACAGGGCCACAACGACAACTCGCCCCCCCCATCTCAGCCCCCCATACCCCTCTGGCCTTTTGCTCCTCGCCTGGCTGGCAGCCCTGCATCAGGCAGACACACCACAGGCTCTGCCCCCCCACCAACATACACACACAACTCACTCGCGCACACACAACACTCGCTCCACCACCCCCCGCTCTGGGCCGATCGATACAGCTCTTCGCCTTTCATCTGACCAGAGCTTTGGAGGAGCCGCACTTCCTGAAGAAAACCCAATACAGCACTCCCTCTCTCAGGGTAGCTTATTCTCTGTGTGTGTAAATGTGTGCGTGCACGCACGTGTGCACGCACACATGTGATGCTTGTCTACATGTTCATGTGTTCGTGAAGGAGAAATGTGTGGGTGTGAGAGGAAAGGTTTTGTGAGAGTTGGCAAATGCTGTGATAAATCAATTAAAGGAGACGGTCAAATATAGGGTTTGCTTGATTGGATATGTATTTGTATGAAAGACATATGATATACATATGTACAAGCATGAAGTG
Source organism: Enoplosus armatus (assembly GCF_043641665.1). NCBI lineage: Eukaryota > Metazoa > Chordata > Actinopteri > Centrarchiformes > Enoplosidae > Enoplosus > Enoplosus armatus. The sequence goes on from NC_092187.1 coordinate 11,167,926, forward strand.
ATGTTATAGTGGAAGCAGTATTGTTTGATCAGTGCAATTTGACAGATGCTCTGCTAATGTTGACCGGGAGAAAATCCTCCACGCTCATTTTATGGGTCAATTTTATGCTGCCCCTAATGTTATTGAAATATGAATACCTTAAAGCTTCAGTAAGGGTAATAAGTTCTACCTGGGCTGACACTCAAGTCTGTGAGAGGGAAGTTCATTCTTAGTGGAAGATCTTCATAAATACTTCAAAAGCAGGAGAGGCAACATTCATTTCTCTCTCAATTTCTCCTCTCTGCTTATCCGACAGCTTCCTGTGTTGTTTGAGGATTGGGAGTCTTAACTCTCTCTCTCTCTTACTCCTCTCTGCTTATCCTACAGATCTCTGTGTTGTTTGTAGACAGGGAATCCTAACTTCCTGTGTGGAAGAGGGAGAGACTGAACCTCCTCACTCATCACCCAGGTGTTAAACAAGAGAGGGGCTGCTCAGGTCACGGAGAGGTCGGGTGAAAACACCGCCTCCCGGGACGAAAACATACCACATGTGGAAAACTGTTTAGAAAGGCTGGTACTATTTTACAAAAAGACAAAAAAAAAACAGGTTCATGAAAAAGCTCCTCATGGGTCCAAAAGATTGTATGCAACCTGAATGGGGACCTACACTTACCCAAAGTCAAGGTGGATTCTGAAAAATAAACTCAAACTCCAACAACCTGATTCAAATGGGACCCTAAAGAACTTGTGAGGAACTGGACTTTAGTTTGGGTCTTACTCGCTCGCTGATGCGCTGCCTCCTATGTGTTACAGCACTTGCGTTTGTCATCTTCTCCATATCCTCCTTCAAAGGGTAGTTGGAACAATACCTGCATAAAAACAAATATACTTGTCTTGTAACCAGTAGAATTCACAATTTTCCAGAGCTTAGTTTATTTCTGTATTGCAAGACACTTTTCCTCCTCCTCAGTGGCATTCACAATATGTATAATTATAAAGTGTAGTGAACTTTACTGGGAACTTTATGGCAGTAATGCACAGTGTTTACATGTACTTCTGTGCCAGAAATCTCACTGACCAAAATAAAGCTAACCAAGTCTATAAGATGTACCATATAGGTTGTAGTTCAGTAAGTAAATGTATTCATATTGTGCAGTCACAGAAATATCATATAGTACAATTTATACAAAAACAACTTACATAAAGTCATTGGCTGTTACTAAAGTCTTGGTTGGTAATAACTGTTAATAAATCAGTTATTACAAGACAGTAACAATAAAGATACTCAATACAGGGTTGATGCACCCAAAGCATTTTTAGTACGACTGAAAACAAAATATGACAAACTCAATGTGCAAAAACAAGCTTTTCCATTTTTTTCAAGTGTCCTTATTCTTGTAACTATATGACTATATTCTATATAACAGTTTTGAGATTTTTGTGCAAAAATGCAAAATTAATAGGCGAATATCTGCACTTTAGTTTGCCACAAACCCCGATTTCCACAGAAAATGTGGTGAATGCTGCTGCAATGTTACTTTATACAAATTGAAGTAATAATTAGGGGGCGGTATGACGGCATACAAAGTCAATGGAAAAACACAAATGAAGATGATGAAGATCATTTGCAGTTTGGCACTCTTTAGTATGATGAGAGACCAAGACCCACATATTTGAGCTAAAAAGTTTCAGCCTATCAAAATGTAGTTGTATTACTCAATAAATGTAGAGATGTAGTAAGTCGAGGGTCTGGGGGGAAACAAGTGAAACTAGAGTTCTTGGTAAGTTTTGAAATCAGTCTATCTGAGCTGTCACACTCAGTCTGGGCTTGTTGTCACAGCAAACTGTCAGTCAGGGAAGTTCTCCTTTCGCTGCTTGTGGCCAAAAGACACAGGCTGCAGAACCACTTCAGTGGTCAGAGCGAGACGAAAATTCACCTCACATTGAGTAGGATGGAGTTATATCTTGACGTGACCACTCAGAAACTCTGTTTGGGTGCCAATGACAAATTTTTCAGCGCCATGACGCATATAGTTTTTTTTCTAATGTTTAATATCATATCACAATATAAAATTAAAGCCCTTGTCATAAGTGCTTTACAGATCATACAAATAAAAACAATTTTTGCATAACAGGAATTTTGGTGTATTTTTGGTGTATCCTATAGAGCTTATTTTGTCTTAAAGTAGCTCTTTAATCACAAATGACATCCCCATCGACTATCTCCTGCTCTCAAGAAGGAGCTACAGAGCATCTGGGTCAACAATCATTCATCAGTTACTTGTCAACATTCATAACTGATGGCTTGATGGGTTGTTGTAAAGTGGGAAAAACCCACAAACCTTCATACCTAAAGATTTTTCACTTTACCAATAAGCCACCAAGCGTGCAGTGAGTGAGTCATTAATAAATTGGCCTTGGATCCTCTGCAGCCATCTTTCAGAAGGGTTCGAGGTTAGAGGCTCAAAAAGACAAAGCGAGCTACACTGGAAGAAGACATTCACACCCCAACAACCTGAAAGGTTCCTTATATTTATGCATTGTGATTGGTTATTACTAACCTATAAAGCATCAATAATAACTATCCATCCAGCCATTATCTATAACCGCTTATCGTTAGAGGGTCGTGGGGGGCTGGAGCCAATCACAGCAGACATTGGGCGAGCGGCGGGGTACATCCTGGACAGGTCTCCAGTCAATCACAGCACTGACACACAGAGATAAACAAGCTCACAGTTTTTCACTTCTGTACTTTAACAAAGCAGCGTGCCTTAAAGTTTTGGGATATCCATTTGCCTTCTTGTAATAATACCACTTTCATGTCCTATTGTACTGTACTTACAAGAAGCCAAGTGGGGAAAACATTCATGTCAGCTTTCTAGTTGTAATAAGTTGATTAACACTATTACAATCAATTTAGCAAATTTAAAAAGGAGTTATACACTGTTTGTTTGCATCTGGTTTCACTTGTTCATCTACTACAAAAACAGTATGTAACACAATAAAGATAGATTATTAGTCTTAATTTCCATTTACCTGGGGTGACTACAAGGCTTGCAATGGGAGTAACCATTTTAGACTAATACCTCAAAACATGGTAGGTTTTCCCATTGTGCATACATAGCCTGAATGCAATAATTCAAGTCATAAAAGCCCCTGAAATCCTATAATCGTCAGATTTTGCTGACCAATCTGACTCTAAGAACAGAATCAAACCTCACTGGTATCCAGAAAATTTGGATATCCTTCCCTTTTGCTGGAGAAGGTGGGAGCTGTTTTTATACAGGTACGTGTAGATGCACATGCTTGCACACCACCCACCCGTCAGAGAAACTCCAGTCAGGATGTTGTCCGAACAGATGTTTAGTCTGCGCTGAGAAGCACACTGCCCTCTGTTTTTATTGGCCCTCTGAATCAACTGGCTTTCCACAGAAGCACCATTGCCTTGGTCACTACACTACCCCCCCAACCCGATCCACACAAACACACCCCAAGCCTTTGAGGTAGAACGTCAAAGGGTGAAGGAACAGGGATGGGGACAGAGGTTAGAAGCAAGCGGGCTGCTGCCAGATCCACGGGGCTGCGGACGGGGCCGTATAAACAAGACTGAGTGTGGCCACCAGGGATTGGTACATTGTCCCAGTGGAAACGTCTGGCCCTGGATGACTCAGCCTCCGACACAGCACAGGAGTGGAGAGACACTGCTCCGTCCCAAACAGTTTCCAGACTATCCAAAATAGGCCTGTTAATCCCTGCCTGATGGTAACCAAATGTCAAGTGAAGGATGAGAGTGTTTGTCAGTTGTAATGTAATTTCCCAGTCAAGACAGAAAACTTCCAAAACTGCATTCTGGGCCGTAGCACATGACCAGAGGCTACAATATATAATGAGTATCTTCATCCTAGTTTGTTATTTACCACAAGCATAAGTCAGGTGATAGCATGGCATTTGTTTTAGTGTGTTTGCAAAGACCGGGAACATTTCTAAATTCCGCATTCCTTAGGATCAAATTCAAGATAATCAAATTATACTGCACTGAGCTCACTCTGGTGTTGTTATGAATAGCTCTGAAGGAAACCACAACTTTTGAAGCGTTTTTCCCTTGGAACATTTGCTCATTACACATGACAAATGAGTGTCAATCACACGCCCCAGCACTGAGTTAAGTGCAGCCCTGCTCCCTGGTCCCTGTGTCAGGTGCGACTTAAGGACACCCACTGTTCCCCGCGGTCAGAGGAAAGGAGGACAGGAGTTGGGGAGGGATGGAAGAGGGGAAGGGATCCAGGAATGCACGGCAGGGCGGCTGCCTTGGCAGGTAGATGAAGTGAGGATCACACAGGCCGGCGTGGGGGTGATTAATGCGCGGGGGAATGCACGGAAAGGAAAACAAGGCCATAAATCAGCCGCTGGGCCTCCATGCTAATTGTAATTGAAATGAATTTGTCTGGCCTATAGTCCGGGGAATTGCAATTGCTATTGACCAATAGGGCCCAAGTGGTCTGAGGGAAATGAAACAGGGAGTGTGGCGGGTCTGTGCCAAGATCAATGCGTAACCCAGCGCTGGTATTTGTGTCCTGTAAATAAAGGTGGTTTGGGGGGGAAAACATGTAACAGGTGAGTTATTGTGTCGCTCCTGTAGTAACTTTGGTCAATGTGATGATGGAGTTACTCAGGGTATAGGGTTCTCTGACTTTTGGCCACAATTTAGATGTGAGCTGGAATTGTTTAAAAAATAATGTGAAATACACAGAGGTAAGGCTACAGAGGGGAATCACTCCTGAGATTGCTTTAGCCCGACCCATTTGTTTTTTCTTCAACTGCCTCAAAACAAAAAAGTGTGCAACATTGCCCTGAGAGTGTAAGAAAACGTATGTATTGGTTGCTATATAGCCTGTATGCAGCCTACTGTATTCTAAGACCACAGTGCTGCAAAACCTCATGCATAAAGTGTCAGGGAGTCAGCCTTCCAGCCTGTTTTTTTTTATAATCCCCAACCCCCAGTCCTCCTCCCACAGCCAAGCAGGTAGCTCCCCATTCATTAACCCAACCGCTCACTACCTAATTGGGACATGCACAGACCTGTCTGTGTGTGTGTATGTGTGTGTGTGTATTTAAAATGAGTTTGAGGCAAGAGTATGATAGGCCTGAACAAAAGACACAAGAAACGCCAAAGGTTTTGATGCGATACATTCTGCACAGTTGAATCTAATACCCTTTAAATTATTAGTGTAAATGTAGCGATGCTAATCTACTTAAAAGCTGTTTGGTATTCATGGGAGTTCCTACACTTTCAAGTCCGCAATTTGCCAAGTTTCATTCTAAAATGATATTCAGAGATTCCCACTGACTTCAGGCATGACAGCTCATTGTGGGATATTAAAAATAAAATTTTTACAGACGTAATCATTTGTCTTTCAATTGAAGTAACAATATATTTCTTATGAAATGAAAGTCTAAATGAACAACCTTGCTCAAAGCTAAAACCAAAAGTAGCCTTGGAAAAGAGGGATCCATGTTGTGCTGAGCACCCAGCAGAGTATTCCCTGGTCTCCTCTCTCTGGGATTTGGTCTCCATGTTGTGATCCAATAACGTTCCCCCATGAGACTGTGGATAGCATCCCAACCTCGCTGCAGGAAAATAACATCCTCTACCGTTCATACACAGAGGAATACTGAGTTTCATAACATACCCTCATCAAGACACGCTTTAATGACACCGTAGCTACGCAGGCCACTCATTCACACCACTTCCAGTATTGAATATGCAAACACTCAGTACTCAACACTGAGAGCAGGGACTGTAGAGTAGTGAGTGTTGCGTTACATTTAGGGCGATTCTTCGCAACATGTTTGAAATTGCTTAGAAGATTTCATATGCTCCGCGACAAACTACACAACAAGCATTCACCCCCGCAATTTATAGCTCTTTGAACCCAGTGGGTGCAACGAACAATAGTAACAAAGCATTGTTTTTCAATTGTCTGTGACAGTGTGGGCTGCTCAGCACAGAGGCCTTGGCCCAAACTACTGGGGCTGTGTTTGCTAAACGAGCCAGAGCAACACCGCGAAGCCCACACGGCTCCACGCTCTCTGATACGACTAGGGGCTTTTCTCTGCCTGCACACTCCCTCCACCACCTTCCCCCCTTCCCCCCATCCTTCCCCTCCGTCAGGAATCTATATTTCATAAGCGAGCTGTGGAGCTCCAGTGCCCAATTATCAGCAGATAAGGCGCAGGAAGCCCTGGAGCGCCGGCACGGCTATTTAGACTGGGAGGGGGTGGGGGGGTGGGGGGGGTTGGAGAACGAAAGGCAGGCAGGCAGGCAGGCAGGGACCCAACCCCCCAGGGGCACTTCGCCCTCACCACGCTATTTTTTTCTTCCTACTCTTTTTTTTTCTTCCTTTTCTCTCCCTCGCTGACAGCCCTTACCTTAGCGGCAGGGTTCAATTAGTGCCGGCGGCGGCTAGCACCCGCAGCCCTGCTCAGCCCGGGAGCTGGATCCTCTATCAGCACACACCAACAACACGCAGAGTCCAACTAGCAAACTGACGTCAAGGCAAGTTCTGTGTTGGTCTCACACATACAGGCACATGTACGAATGCGCGCACACACACACACAATCTGAGAGGCTTTTAGTATCTCAGCCATGAGCACAACACGGTCATCCATATAAAATTTAAAGTAAAAACTGAGGTAAACTTCTTTCTGCTTTTTTCCTGAAACCACAACATGGAGGTAAGGATGATTCCACTGCTAGCTTTAAAACCACAATGTCTCCATGGAGATGAGATACTTTACTGATATTTATTGTAGTTTAGAATCATGTTGGATGAATCTCTGGGGTAATACTTTGAACTATACTTTGTCCAAGTGTAAAATCATTGCAAACTACGCCAAGTATTTCCTGTTATTTCGCCATTTCTCAGATGCGTTGTCGCTGCCTCCTCAGACTGGCACATTTAAGCCAAGACTTTTCACACTCTTCCGTGGCCCCAGACCTCTATTAGCGAGGGGGTAAAACTCGATGTGCCTCTCACATTTTCAGACCCCAACAGAAAAAACGCACTCCTACCACCAATGCTGAGCAAGGTCGGCCAGGGGTCAGGCACAGCTCACGGATACGAGACGGATATCGATTCGCTGGGACAGGCCGCAAGCACACATACACACACACACACACACACACACTTTCTTTCCCCTCCTCTTTTTCTCTTTCTCTACAGTCACAGGGCAGGCATCAGCCAATAGATCAGCCAGGGGCAGGAAACGGCCTGGGTCAGAGGGGACAGTGTGTGTGTGTGTGTGTGTGTGTGTGTGTGTGTGTGTGTGTGTGTGTGTGTGTGTGTGTGTGTGTGTGTGTGTGTGCGATGATAAGACTAACAGCCTGCTGAAAGCAGCTCTCACCCAGAGCTATCCAGGACCTTCAGGCTGTGCCGATTCACCTCGAAGCAGAAAAGAAAAATAGCTCTGACCAAACATTGATGGAGTATTCATCTTACTGCCACTAATAGACATGCATACACACGCACAAGCATACTTTCGACACACTCTGGCCAGCGTTTATAATCTTCTGTAATAGTCCTGTTTCAGAGTGCCACACAAGTCGTTTTGTCTTTCAATCAGTCAGACGTTGATATTATAGAACACTTGTCACCGCAGGAGGCTGTGTGGGTGTGCGTTGTTGTTGCTGTCGCCTCGTGGCCTGCGTTAGGGGATCCGCCAATGGCAAAAAAGAGTGGGGTAAGACCGAGGCGAGGCTTCAGCAGCCCCGGGTAGACTGAAGGCTCAGCTGGAGTCATGCACATACAGCGTCAGCGGTGCATGGGTCGTCATGTGTGTGCACGTGCCATGTATGATTGCTGTGCATGAGTGAATAAGTTAAGTGTATGTCTGAGTGTGTGTGCACGTGTGCCTAAACGCGCATGTGTGTGTGTCTGTACTGTATATGTGAGAGAAAGTCAGGGGGCAGTGAAGCGGAGGAGGGCAGGCAATGCTCCCAGGCATAGAAAGCAGGCCAACTCCATCTCCCACTATGGAGAGCTTCAAAGAGATGGGGTAGTAAAACAAGAGATGGTAGTTATATCAGTAAAGTTGTGTGAGATGAGCTGTTAAGCAACAACTGCAACACACAACGACTCTTGAATACAATCGCATATTTGTATGTTTGAAAGGTGCACATCCTAGTTTCTATCATCTTTGAATCTTTTTCTGTATTTAGTTTCAACATACGAAAGGTGTGTAAAACGAGGAAAAACAATAATTGTCTCTTCCTCATGGCTTTTTTATTCATCCCCTGCTGCGGAGTGTTTCAGGTGCCTTAACCTCAAACTGCTGATAAATCAGGCAGTTTTGACAGAGAGAAAGGAGTAAACAACCCAAAGACAAAAGATTCAGAGATACAGACAGATAGAGAAGACAGTAAGACAGTCGGGGGGAAGTGAGCTTCCCCCGCTGACGCTCTTGTTCCACGGTGAGAATCCCCCGGCCAGTAGCCTCAGACATCTGGTTCTAGTTAGCTCTCAGCGCTTTGACGCGTTTCCTGTGCTGCTGCTGCTCCACGCAGCCACGGCCACGACGCAGCCCTCCCAACGCCACGACAGCCAAACTCTCTGGAGATAATGTACTGTAACTCACACACACACACACACACACACACACACACACACACACACACACACACACAATCAGCCACATGTATACTGTAAACACGAACAGGCCTCGGGAGGTTGAGGCTATATTCTGATATTTATTCATACCATAGGTTTTTTTTTGCTAAAAAGCTTCTCAGAGGCCTCAGACAGCAAGTTAAAGATCTAAAAGAACAAGACGTGGGGATGGTGACACCCAAACCAAAGTTACTAATAATCTGTGACATTTCGAAATAAATGTATGTTTTGATGCCATCACACGTTTATACAAACAGAGAAGTGATACTGAATTCATGAAACCTATTACATATTTCCCTCTTTCTAGGCAAAGTAGTAACCATTTCCATGGTTTCATGGTATAAATACTGCAGCAAAGAGGAAGTGACGTGCTTCAATGGGTTAGCGTGCAGAGAAAGTGAAAACCAAACATAGGCTGAACAGAAGTAACCGACAAGTGATTTTACTCTAGTCTTTGTGGACTATCAGTTATAAGTCAACAAATCTTTTTCAAAGCAGACATTTTGACTTGTCATAGCAGGAAAAGTACAGGTGTTCCTAATAACATTAGCAATGTCTCAATTCCATTATATTGTTCTCATTCCTATTTGATATTATTTTCAAATAATATTCAGTTCATTGTCTCTACTTCCTTTGAGCTCATATCCTTTGGCCTTATTTATCTCACTTCATCAGCCATGTCTGGTTTTACTTTCTTTTGTAAAGCACTTCGTAACATTGTTAAGAAACATGCTACATAAATAAAGTTTAACATTATTATTATGTGTCCTAGTGAGCCAGCATGCACAATACCAAGACTCTTAAACTGGGTCACCTAAATTGAATGCAGTCGTTATTAATGTTATTAATTAAACCTTGGGTTTGGTGCTATGACAAGTTAAAATGTCTGCTGTGATAAAGCCTTGTTGAATAACTTATCACTGTGGGCCAGTGTCTCCACTGAATTCAGTTTGTTAGATGGATAGCTAGGTACTGATGCATATCAGGTGCTATGTTGTTAGCGGTCTGTCTTTGTCAAATAACTTTTCAGCTTAGTATTTGTTTATGACCTGAAAGTATAACAAATATGCGGTAATGACATAGCTAAATACTTAAAAAATATAAGTAATATGTATTTATAGTTATCACTGTCCCTGTAAGCATCATAGCTCTCAAGCATCGTTTGATGTTTTAAATTCTGCTACAACGCTAAAGTCTTCTGCTTCTTTGCTTGTGGGTGAATCAGGTTCTGAAGATCCAGAATGAAGCTCAAAAAGACAAACATGAAGGAGGTAAGAATCATTTAAACATGGTGGATCTCCGATAATGACCTTTTATGCCAAGGCATTTTGGCAGCATTTTCATACTTTCCATTCTTTTGTGATAAAATACTGTTATCTTTATCTGCTTTTATTACTCCTACATTGTGCGTTTATAATGGATTAGGTCTTGTATTTTTACTAATAAAGAAAGTTAATAGATGAAAAACTGGAATACCTTGACTGAGGAGATCAGGCTGACAGACTTGTCTTCGAAAGGACCCATGGAAACCCACAGGTCTACAGTACTGGTGTTGTTTTAAATATTTTGATAATAATATAATAAAAACTTCTGAGAGTGATGTTAAGGTATTGTTTTAATCATGTGTCTGTATTTCTTACGAAGCAAAAAGTTACTTTAAAATGTGCTATTTAAAGAATAGATAATATTCAAATAGAAGAGATGTACATTTTTTTGCATACAAGAGACTATGAGCCTATTCTCACAGGAAATGTGTGTTTATTTGTATGAATTGTCCCTCTGTCATCTCATAACTACGGTGTACGAAGAATTGTGGATTTCATGGATTCAATCAGGCATTTTTAGCGAAAAAAAGGAAAAAATATGTCCAATCAATTACTCTAGCCCCATCCAAAATGTCACAGTAATGTAACAAAAAAAAGGCTGTCACTTATTCATAGGATCATAAGACATGATACAATCCACTGTAAGGACCAGTTGGACTATGACAGTAGCTGTGTATGGCATTGTGCAGCAAATGTCTGCTGCTGTTTACATTCCGTAGCTGAGCTGCACTGAGGCAAATACCTGCCACCTATGTTCATATGGCAATAAAGTACTGAAGCTTGAGTCTGATGCACAGTAATAAGGATGCTCTGAGGCATACACTGTATTTTTACCTGTCAGTTTTGGGAACTAACAGCACAGCATGTCATGTCACTCACACTGTGGAAGACTGTAACGTTTCAGTGCAACTACCCACTAAATCAACCACAATGCCTTTCAGTGAGGTGATTCCCTCTGTGGGGGAGAGGAAAAGGGTGACCCCAGAATGGAGAAACACATTTGATAGGTACCAAAAAGCAAAAAGATAAAACATGAGCCCACACAGCCCTGCTGCTCAGCAGAGGAACACGGTAACCTCGTAGGCCACGCCGGGGATTACGGGTAGTGAAAGTGAGAAAGAGGGGGTGAGAGGAGAGAGAGAAACAAAAGTGCAATGAAGAGGAGGTGAAGAGACAGGAAGGAGCTTCTCAAAGGCTTTCCTGCGTTGGAGGGACTCCCTACACCACGCAGATTCTCTATAAACACAGTACAAAGAGTATTCTCTGAAATCATAGAGTGACTGGAAATTTACCAACCTCGTATTCACCTACTTCAATACAAAGGCCATGCTTAGTTCACATCTAAATTTACTTGTGGTATGCTGTCTATACAATCTATACAATTCAATCTTTTCTGAGTTTTATAACAGACATGTATTTAAAAGAAATGTACGCCAATAATGCAATTCCTTTGCATTTCACTCAACTAGTAGGGAATAATAATGCATAAACACCCATCTATCCAAATTCAATTTAGACTAAAAAGATGTTTTTTTTAGACTCAAAAAGCCCCACTTTAATTGCTCCCAATCGGGGGTGAGCATGAGCAAACGAGGACAAATGAAAGTTTAAGGAGGCAGTATTGATTTGTGTGGAGGTCAGGGGTAGGTCAGCCCTATCAGAGAATCAACAAACAGCCGCCAGCACCCTCCTCAGCTAAGCCAATCACCTTCTGACCTGGTCCACCGTTACCATGGCAAATGACCCTGAACCACACAGACCATATACTCGGCTCCTTACTGAGTGAAAGCAGCAAAGCGGAGCTCTGCAAAGATGGTGGAGTTACAACAAATCCGTAACTAAAAGCTGGTGATTATGTTTATGCTTGGCATAAGCTATGTTTTTTAAAATCTCTTTTTTCGGTAGGGGATAATTCAATATTATCATATAGACTTTCAGTAGAATCATACCGTGATGATTTGATCTCATTATTTAACACATTTCTGCTGTACAAATGAATAATTCCAACTAAACTGTAATTAAAAAACTAACAAATAAGGGACTGAAGGTTTGGTTTGATGTCATGCCATCAATTTAAATATTTTACGTGTGATTAGAAATCGCCATCAGAATTAAAAAATATATTCTTCAAAATATTCTTATTAATACTGTGATACTGACTGCAACCATATAGTCTAGCCAAATGACTCCCATGTTATGCCCTTCCCATGATCCTCTTTTTCTAGCCATTTTGGAGGACGAAATCTCAGATTCTTGTCTTCACCCAGTCTTTCCATCCTTTCCCTCCTACTCCTCCCGCTCTCCCTCTTATACCCCTCCCTCCCTCGGAGGCAGGCAGGCGGTGATGGTAACCAAGCCTCTGGCAGTGTGTTCCTATCCTGCAGGAGCCCTCAGGTTCCAACCTGTCAATATCCCAGGCAGCGTCTCGGCTCTGCTGTGGCTCAGTTAACCTCCTCACCCACTGCAACCGCACAAGGGGCTCCTGTCCCTCTGCCAGCCCAGAGATGAGCACGATCACCCCTCCACCCCGCTTCTCCTCCAGACGAGCTCCCAAACCGCACACACCGCGCTCACATCCGTAAAGGGCAGCACCCTGGCAGCAACAGCTCGCAATATGGCAGCTGACGGCAGTTTTCTGCTCTCTGACGTCTTAGATGTTTTGGATGACGGCCCCGTTGGACGGTAAAGAGGGTAAAGAGGGAGAAGACATTGGAGAAAGGTCTAAAGCATAGAGTAGAGAAAAGCTTAGTGACTTGGTGACACACAGGTCCCGTCATCTGTATCAATTTCAGGGAGAAGGGTCAACGTGAAAAAGAATCAGTGTATTAACACACATTGCTGAAAGGATTTGTAGAGTGATTAAGGAGATGTATGTGTAAAGTTGTGAGAAAGACAGAACGTGGGGAGGTCTTAGTATTGGTGTGTGTTTGCACATAGGCCTGATCCCAAGTGTGGTAACAAGCGTGTGGCAGCATGTCACCCGTCCCCTTCTCACTCGCACTCAAAACACACGCACGCACGCACGCACGCGCACACACTCACACACACTCACACACACACACACACACACACACTCCTCCGTGCCTGACTGCAAGGCACCGCGGCTGTCTGCTGGGAGCTCAGGTTACGGCCGACCGGCGGGGCAGACTTTATGGAAGCCTCTCTCCCACACCCACTCTCCCCCTCCGCAGGGCTCCGGAGGAGGTATCGGGTTGCTGGTTCAGCGCCGGCCAGGCTTGGCGCTGGCGGCGGCTTGTGATCTTGGGTGCCTGTGTGTGTGTGTGTGTGTGTGTGTGTGTGTGTGTTTTATCTCCCACTCTTTGAGGGTATCGGCACACAACGCTGCTGTCTCCTCCAGGTATGTAGGTGTGATTTACAGTGTAGACGCTTCGCACTCATGCACACACGCAAAATCTGACCTCTTCCTCTGCTCCAAAGCACCTAGAATATTCCATACTGCATTACACAGTCGTGTGTGTAATAAAAGGAGATGAGGAGTTTTCAATCCAGATTACAAACAAACGTGTTCTCACTTACCTCTAAGTGTGTCTAGCCTGTAGATAGTTTGGGTTTTATTTTAATTTTAATATATCAGTCTGAGATTTTCTGTCAACATGACTATCACAATTATATGTACTAAACAGAAGACCATCAACACACCATCTATGCAACTTCCAAATCCCATGATGCTGTCTTTCATCTGAGAGAGCCACTGCCAACTCTCCATCTCTGAAAAGCTCGCTGTGGCCCATTTGCAGGAAGGAGTTGCAGGGAAGGTGCACTCGCAGGTCAACATGGAAGAGACCCTCTATATGCAAGGACTTTGTGACGGTTCTGCCGCTGGCTCACTTGCTAGCCCAGCATGGAACGGCACTCATGAATAATGCATGGGGACATCTGCCACCCCTGAATTATAGATCTGTGGAGGCCCAGCATATGGGAACAGCCCAGCAAGTGCTAATGGCTAACTCCCCATGACAAAATATGGGTTAGATACACGTGAATGATAGTCAGGTCAGGCAACCTTTCAGTCATGCGAGTGTGAGGTGGATTGTAAATGTGATTATTTAGATGTCTGCATGTGTGCGTGTGCATGTGTGTTTGTCTATCTGGAATGAGGGAAGGCTCCAACGGATAAACTAGAGGGATTTTAATGATATGACCATAAACAAGCATCCAAATTAGCAGACAGACGCACAAGTGTGTTTGAGACAATGGCAATAAATCCCCAACATGTTTCAGGGATGTAGTTCTATAGCTCATGTTGTACTTACCACAGAGATAAAAGTGAGCATTTTAAAAAAGAAGATTTCCATACAGGTATCTAAAATGTCAGTTACACTACAACACACCATTGTGCTTTTTACTAGCCAAATTCAGCCAAACTAGTGGACGTAGCTCTAAAAAAAGCCTCAGAAAGCCTCAACCTAACAAGCGATGGCTAATGTCTTTTATAAGCCTTTTATGTAGGCTTCCTCCTGCTGAAGTGCAGCCTGCTTGAATATTCTATACTCTCTGGTTGCAAGTCCTGCTCTTTAAAGAAGCAGAGACAGGATGGGGGGGGGGGGTTGGAGGAGTGGAGGAGTGGGGGGGGGGGGTGCATTTTCTTCTAGCCCAGTCGAGCAGGAGGCCCGGTCTACCGGGGACCAGTTCGATCTCCGCCTTCCTCTCCAGGATTATCCTCTTATCAGCGCCGCAAAAGCCAGGCTAAGAAGCGCCAGTAATTAGCCTATCTTTAATTAACGAGCACCTCGCTCCAAAACCACCCACGGTCCATGTAGGCTCCCACTTGGAAGGCAGTCAGCGCGGCGTAAAGATGAGCAGACTTAATCTTGTTTTTGTCTGAGTAAGAGAGTCAACGTGTAGAAAAGGGCAAAGTTCATCCTCAAGCAGTTGGGGAGTCGCAGCATGCAGAACGTCCCTCATGCATGCACGCTCGCAAACAAGCTTTTCGACACCGCAGGTTTCAAAGGGAATCCTACCACCCACCACTGTTCCACTTTGTTGTGTATAGTGTGTTCATTTGAGTGTATACTCTCGTGTGTGGAAGGCTTATAGCACTCAAATTATGCTACCACTCACCATCACTCACACACTTAAATTTCCAGGCTTCCTTTGAATCTACAATGGAAACATATGTAGGAGAAGATGAGGGACAGAAATCACCTCCATAAGCCTCAATGAAGTTTAGAAGGTAGAAGGTTCACAACCCCACTCTACCCTGGCACCTTTTGGAGAAGCCTCTAGACTGGAGAGAGTAATATATACAGTTGCATACAAAGTGACAGGGTAAATAATAACACAAACTTCAACACCATTGGTTGACTAGCGATTGTGCTAATAGAATCAGAGAGGTCTGGGTCATCTGAAGGGGAGTTAGAGCAAGATGACGGCCTTCAGATGAAAATAGAAAAGGGGAGACAGGGAGAGAGAACGCCAACGGTGCCCTGGCCTGGCTCTGGCACCGCCAAGTGGGAGGGGCAGCGGCGGCGGCGGCCCCAGCATGCATACATTAGCGGTGCTTAGGCGCACTAATTGCTTCTCACTTAGACAAATCTCCTGCAAATCACGGCTGTGCCGCCAGCACTGCCCGAGCCCCCCGGGAAGGAGAGACGGCAGGCAGGCGGACGGAGCGAGAGGCAGAGGAGGAGGAAGAGGTGGGGGGTGGCGGGTGGAGCGTGTGTACCAGAGGCGCCTCGGAGCAGGATGGAGGAGGAAGGAGGAGGGGGGGGGGGCTCCCATGAGGATGGAGAGAAACGAAGAGAGAGAGAAAAAAGCTCCAACACTTCAAGAGTGCCTCTCTCTCTCTCTGCTCATCCATAGTCCAGGCTGAGTGCCCCCCACAACCTCTTACACCCCTACCCTCAGAAGCCCCACCGCTGCCCCGCTCCTCCAGCGCTCCATCCCTCCATCCCCCCTCTTCTACCAGCTCTCAGATCTCTGCTCTGCCCCCTTGCTCGCCCCTCCTTTCTCTCTCGCACTCCCTCCCTCTCCACCGCTCTACAGAAAAGTGGAGGAAAGATGAAACTCTACAAAGAGGGAAAAAAATCAATAACACAGATGGATAGCTGGATAACAGGGTCCGGCATGCTTCGGCGGTGAGGCAATCCAGAGGGTGCCCACACAACTTCCACACAGGCGGAGAGACGGGCAAAAACAAGACGCCGGGATGAGGGCGGTAATCAGCCTCAGGAAGCCAACATCACCCGCAACACACAAGCACACACTTGTTCACACACAAGCACATACTACAATGTATGGCTGCATGCATACAGTACACTGACATAAAAACAGCCATGTACACAAGGGCACACACGCAAAATATCAACAAAAATAAATAAAATAGACAACCACAGAAGCAGACATCCCATCCTCAGCCCCATGCAGCTAATTGGGGAAATACTACAAAACAATAACAGTTATCAGGGGTGAAAGAAAATAGCTGTCTGTAACAATAACATAGATATCATACAGAAGATCAATATTATTGCAGGGTCTACATTATTCTACTGGGGTTATTTGAGATACTGAGTGGCTGAAGGCAACCTTTCTCTTGTTAACGGGGGTTAAAGGTACCACAGGGCCCCATCAAGAACAATGTATACAATATACTGCAAAAACATTGCCTGCATTTTAGAATTCATTATCAAGTAGTTGGAGCTAATTCACCTGAGTATATTTCTGTAATACTTCTTACGAGTTTGTGTAGTCATTATTATTTCTTAAACTTTTTAGCACTGTTAGTGAGATTGCACGGCTCTGTAGAAATTGATGGGTGGACAGAGCAGAAATAGAAATAACCCCCTACTTGAAAACTTTAACTTGCAAACTTTGAGGAGAGAGAAATGAGTGGGGGGAAACCACAGAGAGGTCAGAAGAGCTTGAAAGAGCGGGTAACTGAACAATTAATGTCAAAAACAGACCAAATGGAGCCCTCTGACAAGGAAAATGGCATTTCGATTGAGAGAAAGCTCCGGAGTGAGACCACCCCAAAACAACACAAAGCAATAAGTGAACTGACAGGAAATAAGGGAAGTAACCTTTGAGTCAGTCTCTCCTCTTTTCTTTACAAATACTGTAAACCACCGATTGAACAGATCAGGGGGGACTCTAGAGGGACGAGGGTCCCTTTATTCTGGGAAGTCTCTGTACTTGTTCTGATGTTCTTGAGTGTGTGTTACTGTTTTGTGTTAAAAGTAGGGGAGATCTGTTTTTGTATTTTTCAATGTAAGAAATCTGCATCTGTGGAGGTTATTATCTTTTACAACATGGCACTCAAAACTAAAACTTTGCGCCACATGGTTAATATAATTTCTCAAAATGTTAATGGGCTTCTCAGCCTAGTCAAACAGAACAAAATTCTTACAAAATTAAAAAAGAGAACATAGATGTTGCAATCAGGCAAGAAACTCTCATGACGAGGATAGAACATGAAAAAAAAGGATATAAATATGTATTTTCCTCTTCAAACGAATCAAGAGGGGAAGTTATATTGATTTATAGAGCACTGAATGACCAACCAGTCAAACCAGTCAAGGAAGCTAGAAACTGGACTGGAAACTGGACTGGAAACTGTCTTACTGCGTATTGCGCTTAAATCAAGGTATACTTTTGAGCTTCCAGGACCATAAGGACAACTTTAATCTGCAGAATCAGTATCACCTTAGGAATTTACAAATCAGAGGTTTTATTAGCAAGAAATGTCCAAAAGACGACCCCACTATGGGAGAAGAAATCCTTGCTATTTTTCCATAAGCCTATAAAAACGCTTCTTAAGTAGAGTAGTAACTAGAGTAATATCTAAATTATATTTTTCTTGATTCCAGTAAATATACACTGTAGAGCTGATTAATGAAGGATAACATGGATTTTTATATAGCTACACAAAATGTGGTGCTTTTGTTCATTCTTAAATTATGGCTAAAACCTATTTTAAGGTCACAATGACCTTTGACCTTTGAGTCAAAAGTGTCACCGATTCAGTTTCCAACCAACTGTTCCAGGACATCATGATCACAGTGAAGTTGACCTTTGACCTTTTGGGTAAAAAATGTCATCACATCATCATTGTATCCCATTAAATACCCATAATTACTGCATCAAACATTGCATCAAACCATGTCTGTCAAGGTCATTTTGAGGTCATAGTGACCTTTGACCTTTGAGTCAAAAGTGTCACCAATTTATTGTCCGACCAACTGTGAAATATGGTCATCAATTCCTGAGTTATGGCCAAAAATGTTTTGTGACATCACGGTGACTTTGACCTTTGACAACCAAATTCCAAAATCATTTCATCCTTGTTAAACCTATAATAATAAAAATAAAATCTAGCGTTTATAGTCAAACAATCAAGTGTGGAATTTCCCTGATATTAGCTTAATGTGAATGCATAAACTTGCTTGGATGCATTTTTGGCTGAAGGTTAATATTTATACTTTACTCTTGATTAATGACTGGCAAAACAATTAAGGATTGACAATTTTTTTAAATGACTTACTTCCAGGAGTAATATTAGTGGCACAAAACAACATGGTAGGTAGTAAAGATATACAAAATTAACATGTCAAATGGAGGCCAAAGATGCCGGAGGTCTCTTGGCAATGATCTTGTTTATTTGGATAATCAAACTGATATCTCATATTTGATGCAGTAATAAATTGTTAGTGGCAATATAAAATCTAGCATACTGTACCTTATAGCAGTCATGTAGATTCTGACGTAGTTTGGTTAAGGTTTCAGGTCATGAAGATCTGCTTGGTCTTCGCTCCCACTGGAACCAGTTCAGATTGGGTGTGATGCTTATAGCAACTATGGGAGAGGTGAAAGGGCGAAGACTTCATTATCACAAATGTCAATGATGACCCTCCCATCCCCCATACACACATAAACATGCTAACACACACACATTCCACACCACTCTCCTCCTACAGTCCAATCTTTGTGGAAATTACTATAATCCTCTCTTGGGCATAGTGGTGATATTTTCTGACTCGGCAAAGAGCCATATAACTATGAGGTAGCCATATTGAAATTCACCTCTGAAAGCCAATGGAAGGCCTCAATTTATTTGAGAGAAATGTATATATGTTTGATAATGGACACATTTTATGACAATAAAAACAATTTCTCCACTTTCATAATTTAATAAAGATTGCATTTAAAGACTCCTTTCCTTCAGTAAAAAGCATCAAGATGGGGTAATGGATTGGCACAAGTGAATTGCTCTAAGCTTGAATTGAAACCCATCAATTTAAATCATGTTTAGCCTACATAATGTAGGTGGGTGAGTTGAAACTAACTGTCAGTCAGAGTTTAGTACGGTTAAAACACTCCTGCTTGAATTTCTGTCCAGTAATAACAATCCAACTTATTAACATGCCACCACAATAACTCATGATTATGGGGGTGATGATGAAAACAATTTAAACCAACACATATAGTTAATTGACCGGAACATTTCAAGTATTTAAAGTTTTTTGCTTATTCATAGCTGAAACCTCCACTCCACTGTTTATAGGATCTTTTATAAGATGATAAATCACTAGCACCACCTACTGTGATCCTGACTGAGTGCTTCCTGGTTTGTCTCTACACTGTAACAAGCTCCAGCACACCAAACACAGAAATATTAGGTTACAGCTCCATCTTGTGGACAGAAACAGACATGTCATCTCCCAGCTGTCACTTCAACAACATGCAATAGCTTTTTAATGATCTGCCTGGGAGAGTTTTTAATTCTACAGCTATTTATGATTGTTTATGATTATATACTCAGAGTGCTATTATTATGGATAAAAGCTCAAACATTTACAGTAGATTGTGCAGATTGAGTAACAAACTACAATGTACATAATATAAATGCTTACAAATGCAAAGAATTGACACACTGGTTAAATGGTGATATTGTGTAAGTAATAAAGTCAAAGGAGCTTAGTTTAGGATTATACACTTAAACATCTCAGGCTGGATAATAAATATTCTTGTAGCTTAAAGTATAAGATTTCTCTCCGAGTCCAAAATATGGGACTGATGTTGAACCTTTTATGAGGAAAATGACTGAACAATAAAAAAGGTATATACATTTTCCTTTGTTTTACAGTGATACAAAGGTATTTGTTTTGTTATTGACAGTATATTATAAAAATGGTCAGACATTTTTGCATTTTTCCTGAGAGCTATGAAAACATACATTTGTTCATGTATATGAGAATTTGCTTCACAATCATTTGAACAAAGCTCTGGATACCATGCCAAGACATTGAGCGGAGGTCAGTCCTTCCTTTGTCGCTGCTCAACTCTATAAAAATGGAGATTATACCCAGATTTTGATGTCAAACATACCAACCCTTGAACTGAAGTAGTTTTTCAAGGAGTTAGATGAACATTGTACTTACATCTGGAATAAGAAATTGGGACAGAGTTTTTAGAAAGGCAGATGGAGGATGAAGGGTTGGCTCTGCAACAACTTATATGTATTATTTTTGAGTAGCCAACATCCATAAGATGATGTTTTGGGCCCAGGAGGAGTCTTGTCCCACCATGGACACTCCTACAGCCCCGTTTTAACTAAGCTCTCTTAGTGTTTTTTGCCCTGTTGTCTGTGGGGCTCTTAAGATTTGGGGCCAGTTTTAGGATTCATTTTAACTGTAAACAGCTCTTTCTCAAGGCTCCTATTTTGGGTAATTCTCTGTTCCCTGCCTCCCTCACCAACTCTGCTTTCCAAACTGTGGGTTAGAAAAGGTATGACCTGTGCAAAGGACCTCTTTAGAGACGTTTTGTCTCATTCCAAGGATTGCAGACAGAATTTGGCTTTCCTCTCACCGATACCTGCAGGTTAGTCGTTTTGTCAAAAATATTTATCTCTGTTGAGACACAAACAAAGAGGAGCTGGGCTCAAAAATATCAGAAATGTCTTGGCACTTAGCTTTTGGTCTGGTTCATTCCTTATCAGTACACATCAAGCATGGACCACTACAGGTTAGAGTGAACGTATCTGGGGTTGATGTTGATTGATTGGTTAATGTTTGATTGCTGATGCTGATGTCGTGAAAATGTAATAAAAACATTTGAATAACAAATATGTATATGTGAATAGCATTGTTATGTAACTATATTTAACATATATTTATATATATGTACAAATATACATACTGTATATGTAACTGCTATCTATGTATCAGCACACTGGATACTTTGCTAGCTATTTCCTTACATTAAAAAAAAAACCCATTATCTATATAACTTAAATTTCATAGTCACAGGCCGTCTTTATTTCACTTTGAAAATCGTAACCAAGTTGATACGATTGTCATTCAGCATTCTTTCAGCTGACATACTTGTTTTGAACACGGGAGCCGCTAACATAGATAGACAGTTATATGAGTTAGCTAACGCTAGCAAGCTAAACTAACAGCAGTAGGTCTACTACGGTCAACTGTGTAGCTGTTAACCATGTGTTCTCAAATGTTGTAGTCGTTTAACAACAAAATTAAAACATTGTGGCAATGTTGTGATTGTTTATGACCTATCCAGTCCCCGTCAACACAGCTGTGTTTTAGGAGTAACTGTGACAAATATAAAAGCAAGTTAGCTAGCTAACAATGGCGGTGGTTGTTGGTGAGTTTAGCCTTCGGCGACTGAGCCAAACTAACGTTAGTTTTAGTGTTTTTAGGTTTGTTTCTCCGTCATGTTGGACAGTTACTTGTGTGACTAATACTTTTCAGGTAAATGGCTTTGGTTACCGTGGTTACTTACCGATCATTGTTTCATTCACCCATCTTAAATTAACTTCTGACATGGGAACAGGTGATGAGCTACTGTCATCACCAAGTTTAACTGCAGTAATGAAAGGACTACACATCCGGTTAGTTTTCAACGTAAAATATGACTTTGTTGTTGTTGTTTTTGTAATAATGCAAATCACTATCAAACTAATTATGAATAAACAAGGCTTTTAATATGAGGGCAAAGTCACAAACAAACCTTTAATCGAATTGATTAGATGGCACTATAGCTGTAACTAACCTGTACAAAATACATGTTTCCTACTCCACATACTATTGTTGGGTAGGTTATGTTTTTTTTTCACAAGTCATACTACGGTGGAGAAGTATAGTTGCTGGAAAATGCATACTGGGAAAAGCACCTTAGATCAATCATTTAATCATTAAATTAAAACAAAACAATTCAAATGCATTTCAGATGCAAAGAACCATATACAAGTATCAAAAGCTAAATGTTAACTCTCCATAAACATTTGCAATCACAAGTGATTATTCTTAACTTACATTGCTCATCCTCTACTGTGTTAGTTAAATTGAATAATTGAACACGAACACTGTAGGTCAAACGCTAACAGACAAATGTGTACTGCTGCATTTTTCTCAGTTCCCCGGTGCACAACTGTTTTAATGAGGTGTCTGTACAAAACAAAGTATTGTCAGTCACACACACACACTGGAGGTTGCCAAAACTGCATGGACAAGACTCAAAACGTCATACTAGAGAAACAATAAAGTGGCTGAAAGACTGACATCTTTCCCTACAGAGCTGAATGTTGAATGTAACTCCTGCCAGTTACAGTAGTTATACTGGAAGTGTGGAGCTTCCAGCAAATGCAGGGGTTTTGTTAAGAGGTGTCCCACTAAAATCATGCATTTTCTGTTGATAGTCCACTGATGAGTGTGCACTAAACTTTCTATTACACTTTTTTTGTCCTCTCTGTGTCCCTCAAATACTGAATCAATTTTAAACATACTTGAGTATTTGGGATGGTGCTCTGGCACCCTCTGCTGGCCCATCACCACTGACAACAGGCAACAACAAACACCGGAGGTCACAATTTGCTGGAAAATGACATTCTGAAATGTGGCATTTGAGATTAAGGTAATGGGAAATATTTGCAGAATATATAAATCCTACTATCTACCACTGTTATCCTAATGCATCTGCAATTGAAACTTTTAAACCCACTACCACATTGCATTGAATGGTCAAATAACTCTTGAGGACAGACTCAGTTGGGGGATGAAGAGGTATCAGTCATACTAAAATAAATAATATCACCTATGTAGACAGACTTATGTAACAGTACGACTTTGTCCTTGTGTATGTTTGGATCATTTCTACATTAAAATCATTTCACTTGCTGCCTTCATGACAGAACTGCCTCTAAACAGTCACTGGTTTGTGTGACTGCATACATTGATCACAGGTTGACCTCCATGTCTACATCCATCAGTCCATCTCCTCATGTTTTGTACATTTTGAGTAAGTAGACAATGTTCACTAACACTGTACGTCTAATACAGTGAGCTGCCTTATTTTATTTTTCCGGACAGGCCTGAATTAAACCACTTACTTTTTTTCAACAAAACTTTTGTGCTCACTAATGCTCTCATTGTCATATCAAGAGGGGTTTCCAAAACTGACACAGTCCCATTTAGTCAAAAATATTCCATGGCCATAGCACAAAACACTTTTGTAATATTAACACATACATTTAACTCAGTGTCTTTGCTGAATTTGTTTTCTAAAACACATCTGTTCCTCTATGGAGCCTGGAAGGTGTCAATTCCCCCAGTCAACAGTTCAACAGTCGGCATTTGAACATTTTTCAATTGGCAATTGAGTCTTTAAAGTTAGAGGACTACAATATATAGTTACAAACACACACCCAGTGTTACTGATAATACTGGAACAGTTTGTGGTTTCTCTTAGAGATCTTAATACAAAAATAAATAATACATCAATGAGTCACTCTGTTGCGCCGGCTAACATGTTCCTTCATTACGATGGAAATGGCATTGTGGTTTATTTAAAGTTGACCCCACATACACTGTCCAAAGGAACCAATTCTGCAGCGGAAAATAGTCCTTTACTCCTGTTTGAGTACTTTTTACTAATAAAAACTACAGTGCACAATTGTTTTAGGAAATTATTTAGCCTTGTTTTTTTTGATAATAACAAAAATATAAGATATTATCAGCCTTATCCTTTAATCCTTTAAGCTAGTGGCTAGATAATACTATTCATAAAGTTTGGTCTGTGCTTTTAATTGTTAATTACTTTTTCAATCTGTGGTGTAGTTTATGTGTATATTAGAAAAACCACTGTCTGGCTATTTTTGGATTAAAAAATAAAACAAGGGTATTTTTGACATCTTATTAGTTTTTATTCCTGCAATTCAGCCTCTTCTTAACTGCCACCCACACACAAACACACACACACACACACACACACACACACACACACACACACACACACAAACACACACACACAGCAAAGTCCCAGACACTCACACTGCGTCCAGCCTTTTCTAATAAGGTGCCCTTTTTGCAGTTTTGATTTTGTGTTATACAACACTGCAGTACAACTAAACGAACGATGTACAATAAATGGGATCTTCTTTTCAGACACTTTTTCCCATGTAACCCTGTTTCTCTCTTTTGCTGCACTTCATGTTGTTGCACTGTGATGTAAGTGAGGCGCACACAGAGGCAGTGTTGCTGGTTGGTTGGTGTGGGGGCGAGAGGCTCGCAGACAAACAGAGTTTGACGGGTCCGCTCAGCCAAGTCGGGACAGAGGGTCACGCTTATAGCAGAGCTCGAGACAAGGTCAGCTATGATGAGACTGACAAGCAACACTGGTGGAGATTACACACGATAAGCCTTTGCTCACCCAGTGGCCTCTCGCCTGGTCTCATTTTCCCTTCCTTCCTCTGCGCAGGCTGCCTTCTCATATCTCTCTTACACAATGTCAAGTGTTTGCCACTTTACTTTGTTCCACTGAAAGCCATTTGGTTTGTTCAAACATGTCTGCCTCCCTGCAGTGTAGCTCCGAGGACATTTTATTATTTTTCTTTAATGAGCAGGCAATACAACAGACAGCTTTTACTACCTACTTTTATTCATACACACCTACAGACACACACAAACACGCGAGGAGCAGCTCCTTGATTTAGAGAGCTTATACTGTACTGTTACGAGCACAGTTAGCAAACCTGCCACACTCGACTCCCACACAGTCACTGAGCTGTTTCTGTCAGCAGTGAGTGGGAGAACATGGCACCACAGCGTGTTTGCTAACAGTGAGGAAACCGAGCAAAACACACACACACACGCACGCACACACACTGCACAAACACAATATTATCACTGTTTACACATACTGCCTGTTGAAGCTCATATATGCACAGAGCAACTGTGCAAACTGCAATAAAACTTACATCAGCCTGTGTGTGTCCATAACAGCTGGTAATTGTAGGAGTAGCCAGACTGCGTGGGCCGGATATATGTGTGGAAAAAGTCTAAATCTGTGCTATTGTTGTTATATGTAGAGGAAACTCTATATGTATATATACAATATTTAAAGCAGAGTGCTAATGGGAGGGAACCATCAACAAAAACAGTCTGAGTGTTGAAGATATTTGCCAGAGTTAATTAGTTTTCAGATAATAATCTGATCACATTTGCAGGCAGCACTTTGCCAAATCAAATAAAAAATGCTCGAGGCAGAAAATTCAAATTAGTTCATTCTGCCTGAAAAATAGAAATTTGGTTTTCCTCTTCCTTTTGAAAATAGAAAAATCAGAATCAAACTTTATATTGTCATTAATTCAATGCACGTTAGCCAGGGCAAAACTGTGTCTTTATGTATTGAAAATAGAAACTTTAATGTCTATTTCCACTATTTCCACTAGAGGACTCTCTGCACCACTTTCTATCCAAATGGCATCATGAAGCACATTGAAAGCAGACGTGTCGGTGGGGTTACAGCTCTCCCTGAAGAGGGCGGCCTTGTCAAGTGCCTTTAAACAACCATTGAAATAAACCACCCTCTGCTCTCGTTTCATGAATTAACGGTTTACACACCAACTGTACAACCTTGCA
The DNA here is from genome assembly GCF_043641665.1 of Enoplosus armatus. NCBI lineage: Eukaryota > Metazoa > Chordata > Actinopteri > Centrarchiformes > Enoplosidae > Enoplosus > Enoplosus armatus. The sequence continues at coordinate 11,193,789 of NC_092187.1, forward strand.
CAGTGAAGAGACAGTAAATGCTGCCTTGAAAACGTATACCCAAAAGCCTAAAAAACAGTATTCTTTGAGGGGGTAATGATCAAAAACACTAATAATAGTACACGAAACCACAGCACATTGACAAAAAAGTCAATTAAATAAAGTGAGTGAGCACAAGCTGTAAAGCAGTTTAATGGTTGTGGCAGCGCTGCGTTGGGCTCAGGCAGTTGTAGCTCGTGTGGTGTGCTTGCTGCTCTTTGTTCTAACCAGAGCATATGCCACAAGCCCTCACTGCTTTTCCTCAACAGCTGCTAAGCCCATTAAATCTGCAGCCAGCCACCGGAGTGGAGGGCTTACAGGGAGGGAGGAGGGCTCGACTAAACCACGCACTGTTCCACCATAACCCCAGGGGCTGCACCAGAGAAATGTTCAACATGAACACAGATAATCAGGATGAGCAGCGTGCATCAGCTCTGTTTGCAATAGTTTAAAGCCATGTCTATTCAGAAAATTGAATGTAAATCAGATCATTATAATATAATGTCTGTCAAATGTTTGGATCACATGATGAGATGGTTGTCTGGACGGTATACTGATGTAGTCAAGACTGAAGAAAATGCAGTTGGTCTATTCTACAAGGTGCCTTTAAAGGGGAATTTATGAGCAGTGTGGCGATTATCCAGCATCCACTCTGCATCATTTAGTGAACTAACACTCTGCCTGTTTGCTCTGCAGTCCTGCGCCTCAGGCTCTGGAGCTCAATGGCTCCCAGTGCTTCTATTTGCTGAGCTGCAGGATATCACAACACTATTCATTTCCAGGCTTCACATCACCTCATTAAACTGACCGGTCCCTCTGCACAGCATTAAAGCGCAGCTTTATGAAGACTTTCCTTTCTTAAAGAAATACAGTGTACACCTCTTTTATTTAGTCTCCGTTTGGCTCATTTTGAGGCTCAGTGATTTGCCTGGATTTGCCATCTCGAGGGGGCTTCAGTTTGTCCGTAGCCTCACTGCTCTCAGCTGTTGAGAAGCTCCACAGCCGAGGGATTAACCACAGCCCCTGATTAGCAGCCCACTGCTGCACCCGAAAACATATACTCAAATGCTAACCTCTGGATCACAATGCTCAGAATGCCATACCTTTCCTGTTAGTGCATTATGATGAATATTGACATGCAGTTTGATATTGATTTATACAGTTTTTGTATAAATGTGGCAGTCAGACCCCCCGCAGTGTTATCAGGTCCCTCAGTGTAAAACCTCATGTTCTCTATAAACCTACAGCATTGTAGTATTCTGTGGTAAGAACAAATATACAGGCCTGTAAAGGAACAAATAGTCCTTCATGTAAGTTTTTTTTTTATCATAATAGAAATGTAATTTAAATGTGTGCAACCAATTTCATTTTAGGGGTGAACATTCTGATTGGACAATAACTACAGTTGACATGGCGCACAATTGGCAGGAAGGAAATGAAAGTTTGCCTTCTAAAATATAATAAATTTAAATATATGGACAAAATGTATTATTTAGATTTTAGATTATTATGTTTTCCTTTATGGTTGAGCATAAACTGCAGCTCTACTTTGTGTAGCCTTTGTTGAACCAATCCTTATCACTGTAATGTGGCCAGTTTGCAGCCTTCATACTGATGAATACCAACAGAATATGAAAAAAAAAATGGCAGCACAGATATGTTCATTTGCTTTAAGCCATTTTAGCCCACAGCCTTATTATCTTGTGAAATGGAGCAGAAAACATGTGGTGGGGATGAGGCAATAGGTAGAGAGGAAACCAGGCCTCAGTGTAAAATATGTGATGGTAGCGGTGCTGGAGAGGGTCTATTACTGCTGAATCCTCCCAGAGATGCTATTTTCATCCAAGATAAATCGTACTCTGGAGCGGGGACAAATATTGTGCTCGCTGCCTCTTCTTTTGATAACCAAGGTGAGCGAGGAGGCCTGGAGCAGCATGCATTTAAACATCTTCTTTTGCCATCTCCTAGGTGGTGCTCGTCCTCAGGGCCTTGAAAGCTGCCTCCACCCGCCCGCCGGCGAGTGTGTCGGCCAGCAGCCCACAGTCGCAGAGCACTCTCTTCCATGGACTCGACCTGAAGATTAATTACACAGCGGAGGTGAGGGGAAAAACAAAGGCCAATCCATCTGCGTCAGGGCAAGTGTACTGCCCCATGGCACAGCAGGTGAATGCACTGACAACGGCATCTATCACAGGGACGGCCATTACACAAACACAAGGTCAGGGTGCTACCTGTCTCTCCCAGCCACCAAGCCACAGCAAGGCAACCCCAGTGGCACCTCGAAGCCCCTGGTTAGCCCCCAGACCACCCTCTCCTTTGCTGTCCTGGTCCTTAGAACAACAGGGGGTGAGGCTAACCCGTTGACACTCTCCAGAGGAAGCCAATACTGGCTTACTCCAAGGTAGCAGGCGACTGACAGCACACTATCAGTCCTGGCCCGCAGACTGATGATAGCAGAGGAAATTGCTGAGGAGTAGAAGCCATTTACTGGCTGTGATTTATTTAGCTTTGGTGCTGTTGCTACCACGAAACAGGCAGGCTTCATAAAGCCACCACGGCAAGTCTGACAGGCCAGGGTCGAAGCTGGGTTATCTGCATGATGGGAGACTGCATGGAGCCGCTGACCTATAGCATATCAGGCCGGCCAGTTGATGACATTGGCATTTGATCCCCAAATTACATCTGTTGCGCTCGTCACTGAAATTAATTGAATGTGAAGAAAACAGCCAACACACAGTCATCTGCAAAATTAATCAGCACAGTGAACAGAAATGGGGTTGATTTGCAGACAGCTAATTAAACTAAAAGTAATGATAGAGTCACTTGGACCTTATTAAGATATTGTTTCCTATAGTTGATCATTGGGGAGAACCCCATTGCTGCAGCGTATCACTAGACTTAAACACAGTTGTTTCAGTCAGTCAGCTGATGAAGAATGGATCATGTATGTGAATTAGTGCTGAAATGGGTACTCAATTAATTGGGTAGAATAGTAATGTGCAACACTTTTGTTAATCAATTCATCGTTTAAGTCGCCGGTTCAGCTTCTGAATTGTGAGGATTTCTTTGGGTTTTGGACTGCTGACTGGACAAGAAGAAGAGGTCATGATCATTTTTTACTATCATCTAGTATTACGACTAAATGTTTAATCAATAATGGGAAAAAATCGTTAGTTACAGCTCTAATGAGAATAAGGAGTAAGTATAAAGATAATATTTGTCATCTAGATTCTGAGGTCATCATACACCGAGCTCAGCACAGCAGAGCTAATGATACATGATAGTGACAAATAATAAACTCTAACATACACACAGGTGACCGGACCCCATGTTGCCATTCCCCTGCTGGGCACCTTGGACCACAAGGGGAAAATGTTATTAAGTAAACAACTGCTACAGGTGAGACTGGCACCAGCCATGTGGCCATTCCCCAACAAACCACATCCACATAGCAGGGAATACACAGTCTCTCGTGGACTGAGATGATTGAGACAAATCTAAACGCAGAAATCCACCTCCTATGCAGCAGCGGGCTAAGACACTAACATAAATATGCACGTTAAATCACCCTCAAGAATACTGTCAGTGTACATGTTTATATAGTTAAGCTTGGCAAGGAGCGCAGCAGTAGCATGCAGTGTAGAAAAGAGCAAAGAAATTCAGATGTAATCATGATAGGAAGAGGAAGAATATAAAACCCATTGCTTTTAGTGAAATAGTTTTCTGATATGCACGTAGGAGGAGGAAATGTGAATGTGACCATCTTGTGCTTGGCAAAGGTCAGTTTTTCAGTGGGAAATGATTGTGAGAATGTGAGAATGTGCAAGACAGAAGTACTAATATACTGACTGACTTAGTATAGGCTCCTGTCTTTACAGTTTACATACGAAAAAAAATCAACGTGCTTAACCGATTTCTACTAAAAGGAAATTATACATTATGGGCGCTAAAGCACTACAACACTTTCACAAATGGACATCAAAATGTTTTTCCAAGAGTTTAATTGCTATTTGTGCAGCTCCTCCATTTCTTATGTTTTATGCATTGTGGGACAATAGCGTCCATTTTGGGCACACTCAAAAATCAAGTGTTTTTAATACACACACTGACTTTTTTGAGTATACTTACTTTGGTCACTTGTGAGAATACAAATCAAACCCTGCTTAGATTTAGTATGCAGTATGGGAGTTGGACTCAGCTATTGACTCACAATATGAACAGACACTTAGCTTAGCTTGGTGAAGTGAAGCTGTGGCCCTCATCACTTGCCTGTGAAATGCTGTGCTCATCCGCAGTAATAGCAACAAGTGTTTACAGCAGTGCAGAAGAGTGAGCAAGGGGCGCGTAGGATATGTATTACAGCAAGTGGCGTAGGTCACATGTGGAGGTAGCAGCGCACCTCCAGTTGTGTGCCTGAACTACCAGGCAGGCTGTTAAAAGGTCCATAAATGTGATCTTTCAAAAACAGGAAGCTCACAGGACTGTGAGACGGTATGCCCTCTGCTCATAAAAAGTGGGTCACAAATCAGCGTCCTATCAGGTTTAACTGACTTTAATTCTCTGGGCAACATCCGCTCTGATGGCAAGAGGTTGAATAAAGTCAATAAACCTGATAGAGAGCTTTGTTTGTGACCCATGTCTGAATATACTGTGAGCTTCCTGTTTCTGCAAACCAGATTTTACCTGGTTTTACATTTTAAATACAAAAAAACAGGAATAGATGAATAACTTAATGTAACTATACATTACACAGTTTTATGTACATTCAGGGCAAGCAAATTGTATCTCTATTTCATTTTCTAAGTCATTTCTCACCCTGTTGTGTGTGACTTTAGAGGAAAAGTTGCATCACATTAAGATGCCTATATGTATGGGATCAGTTTTTTAATATCTAAAATGAATCCCATATGTGTTTGTTTCTAAAAACTGACTAAACACTAGTATTTTTCACAGATCTTCAGACTAAATTCTGCAAAATCTAAAACCCGAAAATATAGAGGATCTAAGCGTATTGTCATGAAAAGCAGCTATGACACTAGTCATATTAAAACAATGGATACTGTTCAAAGACAAAGATGACAACGTAATGACATAGTGTTAAATCAGAGACAGAGAGACAAGCACAAATACTGGATGCAACAAATAAGAGTGACAGTGCTCTCTGATACATTTTAGTTCAGTTTACTTGATGGGAAACTGGTGGAAAAAAGAACGAAATGCCACCAGCTGCACGAAGAACCAGAGCTAACTGAAGTGCATCAGGAGTGAATAAGTGCTGGATTGTGCAGCTACATGCTACTATTCTTTTGTAATGAAGTCCATAATGTCGAACAGACTCCTGAGTTGTATCATTAAGCCGGTGTCTGTGCAAGTTGGTGTGGGATTTATTATATACTTTCTGGTTTAAGGACTAACAGAATTTGTTTGTAAGTGCAAGAGTAAAACAAATCTGTTTTTGAGTTATAAAAGGTTATGAAACCCTCATGGCCACACATTAAAGGGGTTAGGGGTAAACCACATGGCAGTATGCAGGCTGCTTCTTAAATTCACTCTGGGTTTCTTTTTCCCGTTAAGCAGAGGAAAGTAAATCAGATGACAGCCTGAAGTCTTATTTTCATCTGAAAAATAAATTTGAAGGAGTGCACTGCCAAAAGAACCAATATCCCTCCACTGTCACAATATTTTGAGATGACAGTAGAGGACATTTTAGGAGACTGTAGCCCCAGCAGTCTCCTTATTTTTTTTTTCTCTCCAGATTTTCCACTGGGTGAACGGTGAATTGAAATGCTGTGCTGTGACGAAGCTGAAATGTCAGGTCTGTGTGACTCTGACAGTGCACAGAGTGCACAGAGAAACATGTATGAGGACAGTTGGAAGGGCAATACCCAGGGCTCAGCGTGCTGCAGCGGCGCAGAGTCCCACTGAACGTTAAGTCTCTGCCAGCTGCATGTTTTATGACAACACATTAAAGAGGAGCCTGGAAGTCTAGCGTGTGAGCCTTGCTTTGTCTATCCTCTGCCAGCGAGGAACCCAACCTAGCACGCTTTATTGAACAAAGAGTTCCTACGACTCTGGGTACAGGCTGTTCCCTTGAAATCGAACTGAAGACAATAGAGGCAGAAGGGGAGAACGAGAGGCAGTGTGTGTGTGTGTGTGTGTGTGTGTGTGTGTGTGTGTGTGTGTGAGGTTTTGCGGTAGGCGTCAGCAAAGGCCTGCTGAGGTTGTGTGTGTGTGTGTGTGTTGGGAGTGGATGAGGAATGCTCGGGCCGGGCCATGGGCCGCACTTGGGTTGAGCTGCTGGTGCAGACAAGGGGGAATCCAGATCGGCCATGACAGGAATGTGAGAGCAGGATATCATTAGACGCATGGGAGCTGCAGCCCAGGCCTCCGACACACAGCAGGCAGCAAACAGATACACAGAGATAAACTGATACACACACGCACATACTGGGAAAGTCATTACAGCGCACATGCAGGGATCGAGCATTAAGGTGGATCAAAATGGCAGCCGACTTTTCGACATGAATTATTATGCTGTGGTATGCAGAGCTGTAGTGTCCTCCCCTTCTTCATGTTTTTCTTTTTTCAAAAATCTTTTTACAACTTCTTGAAAACAAATTGAGAACTCGACCCTCAACTCCCTAAACTGAGTGGCAGTATAAAGATCTTTACTTAAAGGGGAACTCCACAGGTTTTACACATCAAAGTGTGTTTACAGGTCTTTGGGAGTACTAGGCTACTGCATATGTGAAAAAAAAAAGATGTAGAAAGCCTTTTGTAGCACTGGAGGGAGCTGCATGAATGCTGATAAATTGCCTCCAATGATGTCACTTGAGTCAACGCCAGTTGGAGCTGAAGACTACAAGTTTGAAAATGACAAATCCATAAAATCTGTGGCGTTGGAAAGAAGTGAGCTTACCAGACCTCAGCTCAAGGCTACATTAGCCACCACTAGCATAACACACCCAAATCTTTGACAGAGCTGTCAGCTGTCAAGTTGCATTATGGGTGATGTAGGCACCAGGTTTTGACAAGGAAGATGAAGGCATGGAAAATAACAGATGATATCTCTGTTTCTGTTGCACCGATTTAAATTTTTTTCCATCATGAATTGAGCGCAATGCTAAATCGATGGTTTTGCATTAAAAATCTTACTAGAAGACAAACTAGCATCAAGTAAAAAGTATCATGCATCATTCTCATCATGCAGAATGCCGCCTCTCAGTTGTATTACATATTATCCCATATTATATAAAAATATAATGTTGAAGCTGGTCTAAGTGCAAATAATGCATTATATGCATGTGTGGTCAAATGTCTTGGATAAACTTTTTAATAAGAAAAATAACAACAGCAAAGCTGTAAGAATGCAATATTTCACGCTGAAATGTAGTGTAGAAGTATAAAGCAGTGGTGGAAGAAGTATTCAGATCATTTACTTGAGTAGCGAACTATTCAATGAAAAATGAAAGTCTTGCATTAAACGTAGTATATAAAAGTTTTTATAGAGGTTTTAGCAACAAAATGTACTTTAAGTATCAAAAGTAAAAGTATTACGCAGAATAGTCCTGTGATGTATGAAAACCAAAGAGATCCCCAAACCATGAAATACTTCCTGCCGGATTGCTCCATCTATTTCAACGAGCCGAGCAAAAAGGCCCGACATCCTCTCCTTCTAAATCACAGTCACCTTCTGAACCCGCGGACCACACACGGCTACACACTTCTTACTATTCAGCCTTGAAGAGGACGCTCCGCCGTAAGCCATGTTTGGTGAGGAGGGAGATGATTACAGCTGGGGGAGAGGATGAGAGGGTCAGAGACGCTGCACAAACTATGGGGTCAATTATCTGGAAATCTGAAGGATGTTTCTGTCTTTCATGAAGCGGAAGGTCTGTTTCCACGGCCGCTGTGTGACAAACACAGAGCCGACGTTTTCTGTAGGACCTCTGACTAGGCTAGAGAAAGTGCTTGAAAGCAGACTGCAGCGTGACAAGTATTTTACCATATAGCAGACTTTGAAAGTTTATCCTCCCAGGTGTAGTTATCATTCCAGTGTTATACAGGAAAACCTTGCTTTGACCTTTCCTTGGAAAATGAAGGTTGTTTCATTGATATAAATATTCAGATGTCTGAAAGGCAGGCACGAACCTTGTTTTAAATAAAATGCATGTATGCATTTTTTGGGACGGCCTCATTTGCATTTTAGATGTGTTTAATTACCTTTATTTGCATACATCAAATTCCTACAGCTGTGCTCCATTTATTGAGTTTTTACATAACCACAGGTTGCATTCTTTGTAAATGACTGAACGTCGGTCCAGGGCCCCGTCCTGCGTACGTGGACAACGACAACCGAGATATTAAAATGTTGACGTTTTGACGCGAGTCTGGATCTTTTAGTTCTCTGAAGCCGCTTTAAAATTCATCTGGGACTGTTGTCGCATCAGCAAGTCCTCCTTTTCAGATACAAATTGCTCACTTTCTTAGCTTTATAATGAAAGAATGTTGATAATTATGATTTTAGATGAGAACACACAGGTTATTGAAAAATCATTACGATCTGTTGGTTTAATTATCACAATTTCATTTCCATAATGAAGAGTTACTTGTACTTATGATAAGATATACCGAATTGAACTTGAATATTACATTAATACGAACACTGATACTTATTAAATGACTACCTGAAGAACTAACTTTGCTGAAATTTGTTAAATTAGCTTTTTAAAGAGACGGTGATAATGTTTCATTTCCATTGCAGGCTGATGATGATCACTGAACGGCCTCTTGCACGTCCACCAACATCACTTGTCGTCAAACCGCATTCACTGGTAACATCTAATCAACAGTAATGAAAGTGCGGAAGCAGCGGAAACATTGTGGAGCACAAAGTAGAACAAATGACAGCCATAACAACACACATAAAATGAATTTAATGCCCCAGTGCATGCTGGGAGGCTTCCCGACGCATATGCCTCCTGTAACTGCTATCACATGATCAACCCTCAGCCAATCACATGAATGCTGACCATGGCGTCAACAACTCCCTGCTTGCTTTGCCTTTATTTCAAAATAAGAGCGCACTGTTATTCGAGAAAACGTCATTTAGGATTAAAAAAAATAAAACCTCAAAGCTGCCTTCAAAGAACAAAATTATCTGGATGAGTGTTAACAGGATAATTTTAGCATGTGAGCATGTATTTGCCACATTTGAAGAACAGAAAACATGGAACCGGTAGTTTTATTTCTACACCAGGCACATAACACTGGCCAACAGGGTGGCGGTGTCTGGGAGGGTGCCAGACTTTTGAAATGTAGTATCATGTCTCTTGTATATCTAATCCAGACAGTGGATGAGGAATAACACCAACAGCAGATTAGCTTTCTGCGTCAGCACAGCTCATTTTTACATAAACAGGGCCCTGCTCCGCACAGCTCCCCGCTGAGGGAACACGGCTACCTTCCGACTGAACGCACTAATAGCATGTAGGCTCCTCTCTGCCACCGAGCATCACTCTCTGCAGCCGGCAGGCCCGGTGGAGCGAGAGAAAAGACAGGATGGAGGAGATGACGAGGCTCTATGTCCGAGACCTGCTGCAACAGACACAGTAACACTGCGAGAACAGCCCGAGACATATTGCTATTCAGACAGAAAGAGCAGATTTTTGGAGACTCTGTATCCCTGTGCGTCTGCCTGAGGGGTACACACAGTATTATGAGGAGGATTTGGGTTGACACAAGTCACAGTCGCTCCATCGCCGGTGTGGAGGAGGAGGAGGAGGAGGAGGAGATGAATTATTCAACCAGCCAGCGCTGCTCGGCTCTGACGTCTTGTTGTGTCTTGTGGGGAGGTGAGGCGAGCCGGCAACAACAAGCAGCACCTCCTCACAAGGCGGCCGTCACATGACAGCCCCAGGATAGAGCATCCAAGGAGCCTCGATTTTCCCGAGGACAGGGCATCATTTCAGAGAGCAGCAGTGGAATAATAGCTTCCCCTCAAAATGACAGCCATCGCTGCGGCACAGCATCACAGATTGCTGGTCTATCACTCCCCACACACAGGATGAAATGACAGCCCTGCCCCGCTGATAGCAAGGCATCTCAGCCTGAGTAAGTGTTCCTTCTGGCTTAGCCCGGCTTTGGTGTTATTATACCATAGCAGTGCAATGTTCAGCTCCGAGATTCACTACCTGCTGTTGAGGTGATCTCCTAAAGCTCAGTATTTGTGAAGCTGAGAAAATGGAAGGCTGGAAACAAGAAGATGCTTCATCTATTCTGCAACACGTTTCTCCCGTCAAGCAAAAATTCTATTATTCAAGAGCAAATGTAGGACATGAGTATTATCAAAACAGACCCAGCATCAGCCCCTCTGCTCAGCTGGAGAATTACATTTCACAAATGTTAAAACACACACACACACACACAGAGGGAATTAATAGTGTTTTCTACTTTCTTTCCTCTCACTGCTCATTCAGCGGATGAAATCAAAATTGTTTACCCTTAAAACAGGATTATTGTGTCTCATGGCTGCTGGGGGGTGTTAGCAGTCTGCTCTGCCTCAGCATACAAACAACTGTGTTTACAAAGAAATAAATCAGAAAACACACAAAAGAAGATCAAGTCGTATCTTGTGGTGTAACTTAGTCGTTTATTTTAATTCCACAAATTTTTCAAAAAAATTACAAAATACTCAAATGGAGAGAACACAGGACTCACAATTTTTCTTATTATTTCTACTTTTTGTTTACATTGTGTCATCCCATGGCGACTACTCATATATACAATAAGCTTCAAGATACCAGTATATATATAAATCTTAGCAGTCAGAATTTACATTCTGCTATTGCCGCTTTGAAACAAGAAGCTAAACCATTGACAACACTTAACATCAAAGGTTTTGGAGACACAAAAAGGGGGAATAAAAGGCAAGGGAATCGTCAGGAAACGAGGCAAAGGTGATGATGTGGAGCTCGTCGTCAGAAGAGAGACAGGAATTGGTGGGAGATGGCAAGACAGAGTGACGGGTTCTTGTCAGGGCTTCAAAGACTTTTTTGGATTTTTAAAAAGGGGACACGAGTTCGATGACGTTTGCAAGCGTTTAAATGTAAATTATAGTGCTCCAAGGGAAGATATGGTCACTTTTAAAATGCAAGTACAGTTTCTTCATTTGGTTAAAAAGAAAAAACAAACAGCCACAGTTTTTCTAAATTTCCATGACAGTCAAACAGTTTTAGTTCATGGAAAAAATGCAGAACTCATGTCATGGCTACAGCAAAAAAACAAACAAAAAAAAAAGAAAAAGAAAAACTTGGGCTCATGTGCACTGGTATGACAAGTCAACACGACTTGTAACAGTCAGTGGCACACACAAACACACCACTCCTGACGCCCAGGAGGCCGTGTGTATCCCTAAGGAACCAAGGCATACGAAAACATCGTGAGGACAACACACACGCACTCTCTCTCTCACACACACACACAATCATCGACCCTCTACCTCCTGGTCGTCACGTGTCCGCAGGCCCCCTCTAGTGTCACAGTGAACATTATTACAGCCTAGTTGGAGGGTGACTCGGTTGGATGTGAGCCTTGCAACAAACATGGGTGACCGGACCAGGTAAAAGAAAAAGGGGGGACACCACAACGCAACTCGCACCGACTCACAACTCCTTTCACACATTTAAAACAATCGTAAAGTCCTGTGAAGCTCCTGTTACAGTGAACAAATTCAGGTCCTGATAATTTAAAAGAACACAAGTTTTCTTCAGTTCAGCCAAATATGTTTCTGGTGTCCACATTTTTAAAATCATTATTAAAACCATTCTCTGTAAAGGAAAAAAAGTAATGAAGTACAACTCCATTTTGTTGACTTAAATACTGATTTTAAGTAAAAAGGATAAAACCAATTGAGTGGAGCTCAAGGATACTCTTTCAGTGCAAACCTTTTTTTCTCCTTTCTCTTTAATGGTTGGCTTCAGTGTGCACTCCACAGAAGCCTTGGTGACTACTGTGTCACCTCTTCAAGTGTTTCAAATCATTCACTCAACACGTTGAGTTTACACATTCTGACAACCTGCTGCGTGTCGAAGTGTGTGTGATGGGTTTATGGTTTACATAGAGTATGTGGACTAAAATCTAACACAGTGATGTCAGAGGAACGTCACAACTGAACCACAACTCTCTCAGAAACTGCTCATATAATGCCATGGTGCTCCCCTCTGAAACAAGGGATAATGCTTCAAAACAATTATATTGGAGGTTGAAAGGACTTGGTTTGGAGTCCACACCTAGTAATAATAATAATTATAATAATAATTATATGTTTATATATACTATTTACAGACTCAAAAACGCCATGCTGTAGCTTTTCTTAAAATTATGAAAAACCTCCAACAATGTATTAAAATAAATGTTGAATTTAAGATAGCACTTGTTATTTTTCCATAATCTGGTTCTTTTTTTTGTTGTTGTTGATAAGCACAGTGTCTTGTTCTAGCACCTACAAAAAAAACGTCAGGGAAGCTTGTCATGCAGGAGTTTTGAGGACGTTGTCACTACTGGCTATATACCAAAGAAAGTCAATGTCTTGAAAAATAATAATAATAAAAAAAAAGGTCCTTGACAGGAACAAAAACCAAATATCAGGAGAATTCTCAGACGATCCACTTGGCCTTTTTCAGTCTTCAAAACTGAATGTAACAACTCTGTAACAACTTCCCGTGTCCTGCACCCGTCCGTCTCGGCCTCCCCTGGCTGGTTACAGCTGCTTGTCACTCTCTTTCTTCAGCCGGCTGAAACACAAACAAAATCAAGTAATTAATATTTAGCAAATCAACGGCACACACACTCAGTTTATCCAAATGTTTCTTAGACTAATTTCTGATGCTTATCTGACCTGTAGTAGTCCTCCTGGCCAGGCAGCGGTCCTCCGTGCATGTGATGGTGTCCGTGGAGCCACTGCTGCTCCATGGCCAGCCTCTGGAGCTCAGCTGACTGGGCATGCATGGCCTGCAGCTGGTGGGCTGCGGACATGGGCGGTGGCAGACCTCCAGGTAGGTCCCGTGGGTATGGAGTACCTAGAGAAGGCCCAAACAAAATCTGATCAGGCAATCTGGCAGAGCACGAATTGATAGATTGGATGTGATATTGCTGTTGATGAGAGATGATATTGGCAGAGAGCTTACCGAAGACTGGGTGGCGCAGCATCTCGTGTTCGTGCGGCGGCTGGCCGAGGAGTGGGTTGGGGATGGCGCCGGGCGGGTAAGGGAAGCGGGCCAGGTGAGGTCCAGCTGCCAGGGGATCAACTGCCAGCGGATGGCCCCCCGAGCCTGGAGGACACACAAGACATTCACCACCACCTTCTGGGCGTCAGAGTCTGAGGTTCAGGGCACTCATTTCATTTCAATACAGTTTATCACAGACAGTGCATGCGGCAGGCATTAGTGACACACAGCTTAATATAATGTTACTCCTCTCAATGTTGACCAAAAGAGTGCAGGGACCACTATCCTATATTTATCCACGGTAAAGCATCTGCTGGCTCTATCAGAAACTTAATGAGGTTACAGCATGCTTTAATCCAATCTCATATGTCAATGCTGTAGATTATACAGAGAGAATAAAATATGAGGTGGAGTTTCACATTATATGGTAAAAATGTAAAACTACAAAAGATTTAGAAGAATTTAAAGTCCCCTTTTCACTCTTGACTCTGATGACAGAAGTATTACTATTGGTATTAATTGTGTTTATAGACAACTGGTTCAGGTTATAGCACATTGATTGATGCCTAACCTCAATGGTATATTGCAAAAGATACTTAACTAATATTAACCTCCTCAAAAGTTAATTTTCACCCTAATTCTTCATTCATTATCATCTATTTTTACCCAGCTTTTCAAATGAATCTCCAAAGAAACTTGTCTTCCTATGACCCTGAACCACAGAGTTGAAAACAACATCCTGTAGGTGCAGATGTATTCTTAACTTAAACTGTTTTAATTTTACACAACATATTTCATACAGTGAATCACAATATTCTAATAATTAAACTGTTCTTAACTAGAAAAACTCAAAAATTGAATTATGTTTTACTAAAATGGCTTTCTGGTTTAAATAACAGAACAATTTGTATCCTAAAATTGCTGCATCTTGAATAAGTAATGATTAATCGTGGAGTGCCACAAGGTTCTATTCTTGGTCCTCTACTATTTTTGAAATATATTAACAATTAACTAATGGTTTATATAAAAGATAGTTTTCTTGTCCTTTTGCTGATAATAATCCACGTGAAAATGTATAATTACAAAAGATTACACAGTAACACCATTATCACACAATAAAACATTCAGAAAATGAATATAAAATATATTCATACATCCATTTACAAATTTGATATGATTGACTTATCAAAGACATGCTGAATATGTCTGCAAAAGTGTGTGGAAGATATTGAAATATTGACAAGTTTGAGTATGATTCATCTTTCAAAATTCATTATTGTCATTTTCTTATGTTATAATTTACCAAGTACTTAAACATTTTGGACAACGCAACTGTGTGCGAACCATCAAATTTGTCATAATTTGAATATATATATATTTGAATATAATGAATATATGTGTGTGTATATGTATGTATCTAAGCAGGGCTTTCTTTTACCTTGGTGGAGAGGATCTTGCTGGTGGAGGTGGAGATGGGAGTGAATATGCGAGTGCTGGTGGTGGTGCGGCGTGACATTGAACATCTGTAGACGGGCGATGGGGTCGTTGGCCACTGTGGCCATCCTCTCAGCATGGAGTCTCTCTGCAGCCAACCTCTCTGGGTAGCTCATTTCTGGCCGCAGCTGGGGCCCTGCGAGGGCCAGCCGCTCACGCTCTAATGGGTTCAGGCCCGGATGGAAAGAGGCGAAAGGGTGATGACCGGCCATGGGGGGCAACGTGATGGCCCCATGCCGGGCAAAGTGCTCCATGGGGTTTGTGGAAGGGTGGAGTGTGTCCATCTCTGGAGGCTTAACCTCGAAACCAGGTTTCATCCTTTCCCTTAGCTCCCTCTCGCGAATCTCCCTCTCACGCATCTCCCGCTCTCGTAGCTCACGCTCCCGCATGGCTGGGTCAGCATTGTACAAGCTGGGCATGTGATAGGCCAGCAGCGGGTCTGCGGGATTGAGGGACACAAAGAAGGGGTGGTTTCTATTGGTGGGGGACATGACGTGGGGTCGGGCGTACTCGCTGAGGGTCCGCAGGGCAGGGGTGTCGGGCCCGATGTACGGAGGCACAGCTGCAATCGTAGTGGGGGGGCCGTCGAAGGGTGGACGCATGTGGGCGGGGCCGGCCATCTGAGGTTCGCCCATTCTGCCCTCATGAGAGGAACTGGAGGCTTTCTGTGAGGGGAGAAGTGCCATGTTTAATAAGATTTAGAAGAAAAAAATGTAACCTCTGCCCAACAAATGGGAGACAAACAAAACCACTCACCGCAGCTCGTTCTGCTTCCTTTTCCCGTTCCCGCTCTCGTTCTCGCTCTTTTTCCCTCTCCCTCTCGCGCTCCTTCTCTTCCCGTGCTTTCTGCTCTGCTTCCCTCTTGGCTTTCTCCAGAGCTTCCTCTCGCTTCTTGGCCAGTTTAGATGAAACCAGGGGAGTGAAGTAGAAATCTGTCCTTGCACAGGAGTTGTAACCCCGGTCCAGGTGCTTGTAGAACCTGAAGAAACATTTAACACATCCAACATTTACTCCCAAATGGAATGATGTTCCTGTTCATAAATGAGTACTTGTTACAAACAGACATATCAGGCTAGAGCCACGATATTCATGAATGTTGAATGGCAGGATAATGTCCCATTAGATGAAAAGACAGCTTGTATAAGCTTACACCGGTCCATTATTCAAAAGGAAACAAACTCCCTCGGCATTCACTTTTGGCTACGTTGAGTATGTATTAAAACCCTCATTGCTATTCATTGGCAGTCTGAGAGCCACTTAAGCACAAGGCAACTACAGATACTCATATTCAGATGCCTCAGTTCACTCACATCTCACTGTAATTAATCTCCCTGCTCTCCACCCCCGATAATTCCTAGCCATCAGCCACTCAGAGCTCAGGGCTAATTGTGGCCTTGGATGCCTGTTTTGCTGAGGACATTTGATTTGTTGCTTACATCAAAGCCTTAAAATCTGAAGGCAGAGACTCTTTGTTGGTGGATGTGTTTGAGAGCTAATCAGCATCCCCAGACAAGACAGTAAGCAGCTCAACAGACTACTGATAAATAACCACTTGTGCAGGTGTATGTTTTTCTTCTTTTACAAACAATGTTTGGGTAGAAACCAGCGCTTGTAGACGTACCGTGCTGACTGGCTGGCATGGCTGGGCGTGTTGACGACAGTGGGCTCTGGGGAGGGGCTTCTCTGTGGGGGTGGAGGGCTCTCTGGCTCCTCTGACTCGTCCAGAGGCTCCTCTTTGATGTGCACAGGTGGGAGTGCCGGGCCCGGGCCAGCACAAGCGACCGAGGCAGGCAGTGGCATGGAGATGGAGGAGGATGGAGCGGAGGAAGATGGAGGCGGTATGCCAGGCATAGAGTTTGATGAGGATTGGGGAGGGCCAGTTGGAGGTAGAACTGTATTGAAAGAATGAGACGAGAACGGCGGCTGCGGTGGCCCGTTGGGGTGTGAGGCTGCTGCGGAGGGCGGCAGAGGAGGAGCTGGCGGAGGTTGGTGGCTGGCTGATGGTGGGAGGCTCTGGGACTGAGTGAGAACTGGAGGCTGAGCTGGTGGAGGCTGAAGCTGCTGCCCCTGAGGCATGAGCTGGAGGGGAGGCGGGTGTGCTGATGGAGGATGGTGGTTGGATAAAGAGCTGAGGGGCTTGAGGGCAGGAGGTGGAGGCAGGTTTGAAGGCATCTGAGGGAATGGAGGCGCTGACACGTGGGGTGGGTGTTTGTGGGACTGTGGGTTGGGTATCTGAGGGATGGGTGTGGTTGGTGGAGGCTTGATGTGAGGCATGGACATTGGGGCAGGGGGCAGGGGCTGCTCTCTGGGAGGCTGGCCTCCACTCTGAGCAGATGATTGGGACTGGGAGGGAGGTGTGTGTGGCCTCTGCTGTGATTGGCCAGAGATTGGCAGGGGTGGGACCTGAGACTGACCCACAGGGAAGCCCTGAGGGGGCATGGAGTGAGGGTGAGGCATGTGTGAGGGGCCAGGCTGCAGTGGATGTGGCATGGGAGGCATGGGCCCATGAAGCGAGCTGGGTAATGATTGAGGTGGGACTGGGGGGCCAGGAGGTGGAGCCTGAGTCATAGGTGAATGTGGAGAGGGAAGCCTTTGAGGGTGGAGGGATGATCCTGACTGGATAAGAGACATTGGGCTTGCCTGGGGCAGCGGCTGGGGAGGTAGAGAGGTGGAGGCTGCTGTGGGGGAGACCTGTTGGGGTAGTGAGGGGGCTGAGGTTGTAGGCGGAGGGGGTGCAGAGGAAGCGGCTGAGGTGCCTGGCTGACACTGGATGACAGGAGGGTGCTGGCTCTGCAGGAGCTGCTGCTGCTGGGCTGAGGAGTCTGAGTCGCTCTCATTGTCACGGGGGCTGGGGATACTTGGGGAGGAGCTCCGGTTGTCCTGGTCAATGTCTTTAGGATCGCTACTGAGCTCTTCATTGATGCTGCGCCCGTCAGAGCTCTCGCCCTCGCCCTCCCCTTCCCCCTCGCATTCTGAGGGCGAGTCTGGCCGACTCAGCTCCTGAGGGACGGAGGAGAGAGAAGGATGAGTATCATAACACCAAACCTATGCATTCCACTGAAACACATACGCACAGCAAAACAAAGACCACAGACTCACTTGTGTCTTGGACTTTTTGGCGCTGGCCCTCTCGGGCTCTTCTGTGTCTGAGGCTCCCTTCTCTCTCTGCCGTTTGGCACTCTTCATCGGTGAAGGAGCCTCCTCTTTAATCTTCTGTGGAGCCAAAGCAGCAGAGCCATTGGGGGACAATTCACAGAGATACTTGCATAGAAAAACAACGTTTCAAGCAGTCTACGCTGCGTTTACCTTGCTGGGCTTCTTCATGGAGTCTGTCTTGCTGTCAGTGCTGTCGGTGCTTGCTGCGCTGGGTGAGGTACGTCCACTGGAGCGCAAATCCTCGTTGGTAGGCGAGGCTCTGCCATCGGGACTGGCTGTTTGCTTCTTACGACCACTACGTAGCGTCGACATCTGTTAACAACAAACAAAGTCAACATGAATCATGACTAATAGTAGGGCTCACTATAATTCGGATAGAAGAAATGAAGATGGACATACACTATAAGTCCAAATCCAACTTTTTAAAATATTTTTATAAAACCAAATCTATGAAACAATGCAAAGTTGTCCCTGTGCCACTTGTCTAGAGATGATAAGTGTATTGCTTTGTAGCCTGGCTCTGCATTACTCCAGGGACAACTCTGAGGCTAAGGTTCCTGAAGGTGAAAATAGAGGGATAGATGGAGAGTAGGAGTGTGTGCGCACCGAGCCTCGGTTCCGTCGGGTCCTCATGCTATGTTTCCCGCTGAGTCCATCCTCTTCCTCTTTGACAGGTTTGAACATAAATGGCGGCGGGTCCACGGGCTTCTCGATGGGGGGCAGCTCACCGTACTTCTTGAAGTGAATGCGGCAGTCTGTGCACAGCAAGATGTTCTCCCGGCCCCCGTGGTGCCAGTCCTTCGAGGCTGAGGAAAGCCATTTACAGTTGTGAAATAATACACTCTCATAGGCGGTGAGAAGTACAAACAATACACAGAAATGATCTCACAACTACAGTAATATTGCAGAATACAGAGACGGTAACTTTGTAGTTCAACATCTGATGAGATAAATGTTATTTTTTCATGCAGAAGCTGAATCAAGGATAATCTACAACTCTGTCCTCCGCTACATCCTGTATTTTAATACAAGCAAAGCCCATATGACGAGTGTAAGCGTCTTGTTAATGGAGCAAGGTGTCTTACTGGTAGTGAAACAGTGGCGGCAGGCGTAGCCCTTCAGCTCCTGTTCACTGTCTTCACTGTCAAAGTCATCTTCACTGGCTGAGCTTAGGTCCACTGGAAGAGAGAGGAAGAAAAAACACTTCACATACATCGCTCCAACACGAGTATATATCAGATCATGTATCCCACTCGCCTCCCTGGCTGCCATTGAAGGGGTCAAATATACGTACAGAACTCGCTGGAGGGGGGGCGTGAGGGAGTGTTGACAGGAGTTGAAGCGGTTCGTGTCTTGATGCGGCGGAAGACGGGCTGGCGGCGGTGTCTGCGGTGGGCTCGACAACTGGCCGCCTCGGGGGTCTTCTTCCAATAGTAGTAGAAAGTAATTAGCTCTCCCTGAAATGACACACAAAACGAATGCTGTTAAAACGGGCAAAACTATCACAAAACACGTGTTTATTATATATATTATATATCTGCAGCAAAAATGTGGAAAATACACATTAGCAGTCAGCACATTATTTCACAGTGAAAAGCCATGGAGTGGGTAAGTCCATGCCAGGATTTGTAGCTGGCTGGGCATGTTTGTGCTACGGCCCTGTCTGTCCCAGGATTAGGCGAGGAGGCTCAGTGAATGCAGGGATATTAGGATCAGTGCATTGGTGGCTGCCTGGGTGGCAGGAGCTTGAATGGGAACAAAAGAACATGTCAGGCAGAGCTTTGGCGCTACAAATAGGGAGTGAAATGGCTCCTCGCCCCTTCACTGGAAGAGTCAATTGAACTTTAATCAAACATTCGGAGGGGCATGCTTGCCAGCGAGCGAGGCGGATAAATCCACTGTACAAAAGGCCGCCAGGAAATCAATACCCAACTGAAACATTAACACATGCAATCATGGATCAGAAAGCACTTTGCTGAGGCAGCCTGTGCATATTAACTGCTGCTTTCCGGCCACACTCATAATACACAAGCCTTGAAAATTGGCGACAGGAGTCAGGGACAATTATGGAGTTTCCTGTGGGGCTTTGCCCTTTTCCTCCTCGCCATGAACTCTCACTTGTTCCTTCGCCGTCTCTATAACAAATTCATGAAGGTGTGGTGTGATTGTTGGGTGAGCAGTAAGTCACCTGTAATCTTTAAAGCCCAAAGGGCACCCATCTACTGTCTGAGGTCTGTTAAACTGCTGTTCAACAAAGCTCCCACAGTTTAATGGCTATCGATTGTTTTCCTTCTCCGTTTCGGCTGAGAAACTTGACATAAATTAGTCAGTGCATTGCTCTCTAAAATGCATTAACAGCTTTTCAGCAACAGCTTAACATCTTCTATCAAAATGTGCCAAAACAAACAATGGCAAGAAAGGATCGGATGAAATAGGTGGACCGTTTTAAATGGCTATATAAAGCTTTTCACTCAACCCTATTTTAACAATTAGAGAAAATACAATGGCAACAAATTTATAATACTTTTAAAACGTAACAGGCCGATGTTAATGGAAACATAAAGGTAACTGCAGCTTTAATTTCTTATCTTCTTATCTCCTGAAATACAAAACTACTTGTGGCTCGTTGGTTTCTTGTTGTTTGCTGTGAGAAAACACAGGTCGGGGATTGGCCAGTGTTTGTTCCTTTATCGCTTCAACAAGTCGCGCGAGTATCTGAAATTAAGGAACAAGCCAAGTCTTTCTCAATCATGGCTTTGATGGGCAGAAAATGCGACTCAGTGGGCTTAGTCCGGTTTAATAAGATCTCCCTTCATGTGGCTCTTTGGGGAAATTCATATCTACCAGTGCTCCGTCTTATCAGGCAAAGCAGTGCTGGGAACATTTACTGAGGGTGTCTGAGCTCAATGAGACCGTCTCAAATTTCAGGGTAAATTAAGGTGCTCCAGCGTCAAACTGTCCCAAGCTCCACAGCTTGTCTAGGTTTTATAGACCTCAAGATGTGCACATGTGGAGTACTGGGAACGATTCCACATGTAGAAGCTCAGCAGAGACAAATCAAAAAATACAACAAAAAAAAACGGTTGAATAAAGAAGGAAAGATTAACCCTCTACTTGTGGAACATTTACAGCACTTCAAATAACCCTTAAAACATATTTTGTGTGTGGCCATGCCAAGAACAGAACAGCTACTGATCATTATATCACTAAAAAAAGCTCTATTGTGTTGCCATGTGTTTGTGCATCTATTTCAGGCTGCTAACAGAACTTTCTAGTTGTTTCCTGTGCGCCTCCCTCTTCAGCCTGGCCCGGCCAGTTGGGGAAGGCAGGGCGCAGGTGCTAACTGAGGGAAGGCAGGCGTCCTGATGTGAAATCTAATTGAAATGTGCAGATCAAAAGTGTCGAGTGGTGCCGAGCGCTGGCTTTGCTCTGTGCTTAATGACTGTTCTCAGCAGTGCCTCTCTGCCTCCTCGCTGCAGGCTGACAACTACACGGCCTCAACAACAGCTTGGCAGACACTGGGAAAGGTCACCCTGCCTCTCCATCACCTACACTGTGTCAAGTACCATTACATTAGGCAGGGGCTAATGAAAACATTAACTTGGGCTTTTGAATGGGAATTAACAGGTGCACTGATGAGCTGGTAGAGCCGGATGGAAACGGAAAGGGGAAAACAAAAGAAGCAGAATAACAAATTCCTACATTTTGAAAGCTGAAAAGTTATTGCTGGTTAGAAATCCAAGAAAGAAATGTGCTCAAGACAAAAACAACTTTTCGTAATGTTTGTTCTATATATTGCCTTTATTGTTCATGAATACTAGTATTGAATACAGTCACGTTGACAAAGGAAAGATTGACATCTGAAAGGCATCCCAGGCAAATCTTTCAATGTCTAGTGGAGTTACATACGCTGTCTGAGTTGAAGATGGCATTCTTGACGTTGAGAGAGGCTTTGTGCTGTAAATTAGTGTCAAACGGAGATTGACAGATTACCTCTCTCAGCCTGCCTGCATGTCAAATTTGCTTCCCCTGAAGCCACACACACCCGATCTCTCACACTGACGGTGTACTTTTCCCTATCAAAGTCACTTTGTCGTGCTGCCATATGCTCACAGCAGCACGATTGGGTGCTTAGCTCCAGTTTGTGTGTACCTATTGAGGCTTCCGAGTAAAGCTGCCATTTCTTCATAAAAACGAAGATGGACAGTAAAACAGAAACAACTCCATGAACCTGCATCTAAAGCGGTTCACCGGTATCCAGTAAAAATTCATGGAAATAGAAGAAATAGAAGTCTAGATTGGCCCTGGCCTGCGCGCCATAATTTCCCCCAGTCCACTAAATCACTGCAGAGCGGTACAGAGTGTGCTGCCGCTCCGCAGTACATGAGATAGTGACAACATAAGCTCGGAATTATAAGGCCTTTCAGACTGCTTCCATCTGCAGGAGCTTTCTGGCCGGTGGATTATCCGACAAGGAAAGGGCTTACCCTCCTATCACGACACTCAGGGCTTCCATTCCAGTTATTGCCACTTAAAATGGTCGACTACGTATGCATGTGTGAAATGGATGTGGAGTTCAAGATTATGTACGCTGATGTTTCCCTGACACTCAACCGTCGCTGACAAACATGGCAAGATCATCATCCATCATATGAAGATTTTTACTCTTCCTCAATTTAGTGTAATTAGCATAAATTACTTTAAAAATGATCTGCTCTCTTTAGAGTAATAGCTGAAAATAAGTCCTGTGCTGGCACATAAATACACTATTTTATATAACAGTATTTTAACCTCATCATTCAAATAAAATGAGATTTCTCTACTGAAGCCAACAGGTGATAGAGGAAAATGTTTTAATTCATAAAAAAAATTTCTGATATGATCACATTCAGTTTTGTACTGTGTTTTAAACCATCTTATATTCCTGTTTGTAAGATTTAGACGGAATAAGGTTAACCATGAAACCCCTGCAGACTGCAGTATAATTGCGGTGTGGGAGTGCAGGTTGAGGCTGAGTGGGAGTGCAGGATCCTCCGCTGGGCTTGGTGGTCCTGTGTGCGCGGGCAGGGCTGACGGCGAGGGCTAAACTCATGTATTTACACCCTCATCCCCTCTCAGGCCCAGGCCTGAACAGATGGTTTCTGTTTTTCCTGGCAGATTTGTGACAGAGCCACAAAAGGCCCCTGCTTTGACATGAAGCCAAACGGTTAAGGCCGTTACTGGCAAGAGCAAGGGAAGGAGGAGAGAACAGGGGAGGGCTGAGGAGGGGGAGGGCCGAGTGTGGAGGAGAGCCGAGAGGGAGGAATAAAGAGCCAGCAGAGGATAACAATGGACAATCAACACTGAATCCAACCACAGACCTTCCCAAAAAATCTCCGGGCAAATAAAAATCTCAGCTAAAAACTTCAGGCAGTTCAGCCACAGCCATGAGAGCAGAGTGCGCAAGCAGCATGTGATTCCTGGGTTCTGCTGGCTGATATGGAGTTGTGTAAACATCCATTAGTGCAGCATGAACCTGTGCTCCTCCTGCTTCCTCCACGGTCTGCAGCTGGTGGAGGGAGGCTTGCTGCCTGATTCATTTCAGTGAGGTGTGTGTGTGTGTGTGTGTGTATTTCTCTGAGCTAAATCAAACCAGGGTTTAATTATGTATGTGCTCGACCCCTGGACTTGGTATTCTTCACCGGCCCTGACAGGTTGTACAGTGTGTCGTTTCAGTGAGTGGTGCTTGACTTTTCTATCATGCTCATGCTGATTGTAACTGTAGGGGGTGACTTTGGAGACGCTTGTGCGGTTAAGCAGGTCAGAAGCGTACTTGTGATGCCTATAGGGCCATTTAACATGAGAAAGAAATGCATTTTTATTTATCTTTTTACAGCATTCCTATTAAAGTATCTATAATCTTTAATGGATGCAGATGACATAAAAAATATGCAATTAAACTCCAGTTCACTATGAACTTCTCACATTATATTCAGGAAGTTAGCTTGATGCTAGAAGCTGGTTTTTGATTTACAAACAAATTCCCAATAAATTCATATTAATAAAATAATATAAGAACATCCCTGCAACATGAGGTACCTGGTTAGATAAAAATTTAAATATGGTGGTTGCGTCCTCTTTAGACTCTGAGTTTTATGACATTACTTCAAGTTATGAACGTATGATTATCGCAATCTCAATTGAAATAATAAAAAAAAATCCAATGTAGCTTTTTAATCAATCTTTTATTCCTATTGCCAAAGCTGCACAATTCACCTTTGAGTTTTTTTGTGAAATAAAATCCAGGGGTCAAATACTCAAGGTATCAAGCCACATGCATGTAGCAGATTCAAAAATAGACCTCCAGTACAGCGATGCCTCGAAGCCCATCGGCAGCGACGACAGTGGCGACTGAATAGTGAAAAGGACCTTGCCTGGTGGAGCAGGGTGTATGTGAAAGGCGGTTAAATAGACAGCCGTTCCCTGCTGCGCTGAGCCTTTCTGCTGGAGAATGACTGAATAAGCTCTGCTTTCACAGGTCAGGGACGTACATGCTGAAGAATCAGCACTCGTGTTTTTCCTGCTGTAAGCGCTTTTGCCAATGAAAGCAGATTGGATGGCAACAGTGCCTTTTTGCTGGAGGGTCGATCCTGCGTGTTCTGCTGATAAGCTAGTCCCCCCCCCCCCTCCAGCCCCTCCCAATAAACCCCACAACATGAAGCCTACCAAAGAACTCAATTACACAGGGAGCTCCGGCTCTCCGTTCTCCATCTATTAGGCTGGGGAAAAAAAAGAAAAGATTTTGCCTACATTCAGTCGCGCTAAATTGCCTGTGGTGTGTTGAAAGAACATCAATACATGCTGGTTGAGCTTTTATCAGCTGACAGCGATTTCACTGCCTAAACAAGTTATATCATTTACCAAACACGAAAGCTGTTCTGTCACACTACTGACAGCTGCTGCCAACTGGACCAGGCCCCTGTAGTTTGTGATTATAAATACTTTGGTTCAAACACTAATTAAACCAGCTACAGTCATCCCCAAGGTTCTGGCTGCTGAGCTAAGGACATGGCAATGAATTCAATTTGACGTTTGTACAGATTGTACCAGGGCAAACATCTGCTGTGAGGTTGTGTTGAGAACACTGTTCTCCTGTTGGCCATCCTGTAAATGACAGGGCCTGAGGGGGGCGGGGGGGTGCTCTTTTTTCTCAGAGAGAACAAGATGCTGCAAGAACTGCTCTGCACGTCACCTCCTGGTTGATCGGAGTGCCGACACAAACAAGGCAGCGTTTTATAAGTCAGACGTACAACTCAGGTCACCCACATTCCCTGATATTTATAACATGCTTTACAGTCACAGTGACTTTAGTGCCCGGTGCTGTTCCATCACCTGCCACAGTCAAACGCTAACAATAAACACAATTCATAAAAGGCTGCTAAATCAAGACACAAGTATTACTGGTTTATGGTCACGTTTTTCAAGTTATTGCAGCTACTTGCCCAGCTGTTTGCCATCTGAGGACACTTTGGTTTGACTCGTGACGTTAACACGAACCAAACACACACTGTGGCTTCACCTGTGTTAGCTTTTCTAACACACTGCCACTGCACCTTTCTGTCTTTTCCACCTACATGCAGGAAAGCAGGAACCAGCAGCATAAAAATGTCTCTATGAATCAGTTTTATTCTTTTTTGCCTCGTCCTGCAAGTTCACACAGCTCGTAGCTGATGTTTTGCTGTGTGAAGTACCAACTGGCTGTATTGCTGAAACAGTTTTACGGTATTATATTACTATACAAATTAACTTGTTTTTAACATTTTTAATATCTTAATTATTCAAGTGATTTTTACAAAGTATCACTAAAATACAATTAGCCAACTGTGTCAGTGCTGATGATAATTCTGTGCCAATATACTGTATGAACTTTAATATTTAAACGTGTAGCTAAGGCGAGCAGTCACCAGAGAATAAACAACAGGATGCAGGAATGGAGCCTCAAGGGAGAACTGAACTGATAAACACACACACACTCCAAGCTTTTGTTCCAAGCTAGTAAATTGTTTTACAGAGCTTCATTGAGTTTATTAGATTATGCTTGCTCTGTGTTCTATTGTGAAACATTTTTACAATCTATAAATACATAATACACTGATATGCGAGTTTAAAGTAAATAAATTACTTGTATTTTCATGCAATTTATGATGTCTCTCATAGGGCACAAAGCTGTAATGAATGCAGTTTCAGGCATGAGTTGATGTTGCAGTAACGTTTTTTTTCTCTCAGTGATACATATTTTACACTGTGCCTTCACCACAGTGAAAAGAAACTGGCGACTGAGCACTGAAAACAGCCTTGGCCCTAATATAGTAGTCCAGTTGTGTTTGTTGTTTAAGTTTCTTCTTTTTTGCACATTAATATCTTAAACAACATTTAATTTGCAAGCTAACTGCTGTACCTTTAATTGCCAATGAAGTGGCTTGTGCTCGGCCATGTATGGAAATAAGCTTTAAGTGTTCTAATTCGATCTCATTTTCAACTGTACATTTATCTGTTTGGCTGTACAGCAAACAGAGGTGATACAAATCTGTTCAGCAAACACTGTCTGTTGATATCCCCTACAACCACATTTTTTATGAAATCCCCTCCAGTGAAAATATCAGACGCAGAGTTATCTGTGATCTGCCATTTCAGCATATTTAGTTGTTTAAACACTGGAAGCTCGTGTTCCATGACGTCCCTCTCTGGAGTGAAGGAAATGGTGGCAGCAAAGCCAGTTGCAGACGGTCAGACGACACACCCACTTCCCCCTCTGGGCCTTTATGTGACTTTATATAAAGCATTCCTGAGTGCTAGTCAGGCCTGGTGTGTTTACACAGCGCTGGGTGCTTACCCTTGGCACTGGCTGCTTGAGCCGCGCTGGCGCTTCAGGGGCAGCGCGGCTAATAGGGGCTAGCGGGAGGAACAGTTAGGGCCAGACGCACTGTACCGGACCTTTGGATATCAGCCCAAGGGCTTTATGCTCTGCACTTCGGCTCACCAACTGTGGTGCGGCCAGGACTTAGGGCAGGAACATCCTCCTTTCTGCAACATGTTTATTTTTCGACGGCTTGCCATACAAGTGGAATTACAGAAATACGTGCCTGTGACCGGAGATAGTGGGGAAAATCAGACCTAAAATATGTTGAGATATTGTTGTGCTCATGTTCCAGAGATAGGATTTGGGAATGAGCAGGTGGAAAATAAATGGAGCTTTCCTCAGGGTGTTGACTGGCACTCGCTCAGATCAGTCTTACAGCACAAAAGCAAGTTCAATCATAAGCAAAGACTTTTTTTCTCTCTCCCGTGTGCGACAACCCAGGTTTTTCAGTGGCTATATTGAGCTAACGCCCCACCTTACCCCTTCTCCTCCAGTTGCTGCTACCCTCCCCTTGCTCACCCAGTCATTTTCTCCTCTTTTCATATGTTTAAAGGGCAGTTTATTTTCCATTTGCAGGGGGAAAAATTAATCTGTCTCTGCTCTGTGGTGGTGGCAGGCCTAGATCCTGGAGGAGGTCTATTACCTCTCCTGCCAAGTAGACTCCCCCTCCAGGTTGAATTACATTAATACCTCCTTTATAGCCAATCAACTGGACTAGTCGTATATTTCAAAACCAGTAAAAATAATTGAAGAAAGCTCTGTGAGGAAACTGTATTCATACACTTTAATCTCTTATTCAAGAGGTTCAAATTGGTTTTGAGGAATAAAAAATGTAGCACAAAGGAGGTGACTCTAAAGAGTGCTTGAGTAAAATATTACATGGGGTGTTTGAGAAGCATGGCTGACATATCCTTAGCTCACAGCAGACAAGGAAATGAAGTGGCGAGAAGTATGACAAACACCTTTGATTTTCCTTTGATGTCTGTGTCAGCACTGCATCGGC
Organism: Enoplosus armatus; assembly: GCF_043641665.1. Taxonomy (NCBI): domain Eukaryota; kingdom Metazoa; phylum Chordata; class Actinopteri; order Centrarchiformes; family Enoplosidae; genus Enoplosus; species Enoplosus armatus. The sequence continues at coordinate 11,221,585 of NC_092187.1, forward strand.
ACACTTCCAGCAGGAGCAGCCTCACAGAAACAGCAAGGTCTGCACTGCTTTATGAATCAAAATGCATATCTAAGAATAATTTAACAGCCAAGTCAAAGGTGTGGAGGACTTTGAAGCAACATGTACAACATGTTCCCTTTGTTGCCAATTATTATAGTTGAGTTTTGCTTGTGCAGATATACGAGACAATGATTATGGTAAAATGCTGGAAGTCAGCTTAAAGAGGAACAACCCAAAGTCTGTGTGGTTGCTATGGTTTGTTTTCAACATAATCATCTAATAAGGTTAACTGTTGTTAATCATTGTGGGGCCTGGATGTGACCCATCTGTACCATGTAACAAGTCACACAGTTGTTCAGTGATGATTAACACATTGACGCATACGCACACACTCGCACACAGAGGAGGGAAACTGACAGGAGGAACTTCCTTCTGCTCATGTACATAAACAACACAATTACAAGAGTTCCTTAAAGCGTAACCGATATTAGATCACTTTGTCTCCTTCTATCTAAATTTTTGTAAGTGACTGACAAACCCTTAAATTATCAAGAAGAAAGAAGTATAATGCAAGAAATTACAATTTAATCCTCAAAATAGTTAAAAGGCCCAATAATCTGCATACCAAATGTAAACAGAAGAATGAGCCCACCGCCAAACTCCAGTTACTTCTCTAAAACTGAAGACTCACACTTGACAGCAACAAAATCTTATTTATTATTAGTTATTATTATTCGCTGATGCTGTTAAAAGTTTGTTGACACCAGTGATGTTAGCAAGCAAAGGAGCCTGTGTTTTCAGCTGTGATCAGTTGAGAAAGAAAGCTGATTTTACATCTTAAACTCAAAATCTGTATTTATGAACGTGAATATATCTCTAATTGATATGATAAAAAATAATTAATTGGGCCTTTAAAATGAAGCTAAATTAGCCACTTTCAAACACCAAATAAAATTTTATTCCCTTTAAAAGAACAACTATCAGAGATTTCATGTTTATGTAAAAGGCTCCCATCGTAACCTCCTTTTTAATCCTTGTGGAAGCCATTATGCTGCACTTTGGAAGTTAACTACTCTGAAAGTCTGTGAAAATATAAAAAAACAAAAAGAATCTCAAGTGCTGCTATAACACTTTAGCACAAACATGAGATAAAGCAGGCTGCTCTTCAGACCTGAGATGCGCTACAAACACAGTGGCTCACATCACATCTGCACAACTTGTTTACAATTTGCTAACAGAGGGTGCTAATTAATGTTCGGCATGACACTTTTAATGTTTCAGTGGCTGCCTGTAAAGTACATTTAGCCATTTCTGTTCTCAGGTATAACAAGTTGGATTTTTTCCCCCAGACAGCCTGAAGGGAGATCTGACAATACTGCATCACAGCTGTTGGCAGGCTGCACTTCTTATCAATAAGGCCTCTGGTTAAAAACCAGCCCTCTTCAAAATATAAAACTAAAAATGTTTTACTGCTCAAGCTTTCCATGAATTACAAGAAAACCACAAGTACCTCATGTTATATGTTTCAGTACTATAAAACAAATGCCACACACACAGAAAAAGTTCAGCAGTTCAGAGAGAAAACAAATAATCTTACCGTTTCTTTGTTGGGCAGCAGCTCTTTCCGGATCCTGAAGAAGTTTTTGCCGAACTGTCTCAACCCTTTAATGAAGCGCTTCTGCAATTTTTCACATAGGAAGAGAGAGAGAGAGCGAGAGAGAGAAAAAAGACCAGTTAGTATCTGTGAAGTCAGCTAAACTGTGACCGCACAAAGTTACTGGCTAGCACCACGACCAAAAACATTGTTTTCATTTCGCTAGTCTGTGGTTGCAGAGGTTTGATGTGTATCTCGAAAACCTCTGTAGCCGTTTAAACTCTGGAGAAAACACAGCCATGTCAGGGCAAAACGAGAGAGGAAATGACAAGTAAGGCAGGGAGAGACGCTGAGATTAAGCGCGTCTCTTAATGTGCAGAGAAAATACAATCTAATAAAATATAATCTAATATGTTGTTAATCACACAAGTGAAAAGTTTAAAGTCAAAACCTGAACTTGAGAGTTGAAAAGCGTGAAAATGCCTTACTGTGCATGGTGGACAGTTTCTATTTTAGTCTGTACATTTGAGCATTTTTAAAAGCACAGAAAACATGTTCAAATGTCAAACCAACAAATATACCCTTACTCGAGTGAAAGGAGATGAACGGCATGATGACAGAAAATGCTACTTCACAACATCGCATTTAATCTGACATGAAAACTGACTGTGGACACACCGCCTCACCTCACCAATGAGCACAAAAACAACATCAGAAATGAATAAATACCAAAAAACTGAACAACCTAAATATATTTCTTCTCCTTTAAGAGCCAGAGACCGCGAGCCATAAAAAGCGGAGGCTGAAAACATTCATAACCAGCGAAGCAGACAACCAACAGATTTACTTTCTTGTTCCAGAGGCGAGCCCCGTTCCTCAGTGATCTCAGCCAACCGTTTCCACCAAGTTACTCCAGCAAAAAAAGCAGGGAAAAGTCCTCTGGGAGCACGGCACAAATCTCTACGTCCAGCCACAGGTAAAGCAAAAATTAGGGGGCAAATCCACAATGTCTCCGACGGTACATTGCTTTTTCTTTTCCTTTTTTTTTTTACAAGCAAGAAATAGCTTGTCACTCTCTGCTCTTCCACTACAAAGGGGAAGGCTTTACATGTGATCTTTCTGCAAGAGAGCCTCTGGTTCGCAGCAGGCTGGAAAACCCGGAGTGGAGTCCTGTGCTTCGTGTTAGTCATTTCAGCCTGTTCTCGATTCTCTAACACCACACCAGCGCGGGCTTCACGCCTCTACCCCCACACAGGAAAAAGCCAGGCTACTGTTTGTTATTAAAACTACACCAAAACTGTCAGTTGCATTGAAATAGAAACTACGGCTGTCCTTTAAATGCATAGAGAGCTTGGGGTGAGCACGCACACAGAGGCACAAACTCAACTAGCTGCCAGCCTGAGAGGGGAGGCAGGCTGATACAATTTGTGTGGAGAAAGGTCTTGGACATGGTGGAAGGAGACAAGTGAGAGGGAAAACCAGACATGGAGTCTCTCCAGAGTGTCGGGAGTTCATTTTCCATGCCATGTACAGTACATTATGTAACCACAGATTGTTTACATACCCAGATTTTGTGGATAACAAAGGCCAAGTTTACAGAAGTTAAGACAGCCAGCTGCAAAACACTACTGTCTTTTAGGAGAGAAGAATTACAGGCGAGAAAGACAGACCTATCTCAACAAAAGGGTTGACTGACTGTATTTATCTTCATTACGCAAACAAACTCAATAGTCTCAAGTTTTGGAGTTTAAGTGTGTGAGGAACACAAAAGTAAAGCATTATGTTTGACCAGACTAAATAATCAACATGAGAGGCCTGATCAAAAGCTAGATGTGAAAGAGCTGACAGCTGACTAAAAAAACGCTGTCCTATCAGTGACATGAGACAGCAGTTAATTTGCATTAATCAGACTGAAGGTGTAGCGGTTGATTAGCCAGTAGATGGAGCCGTCTCCAACAGAAGCGCTCCCCAACATCCGACACCCATCTCCAACCACTCAAGGGGTTAAGAGCAGATTACCACTTGGACTGTCAGTCAAACTTCCACAGAGCTACATATAACCAGGGGAACGCCGCTGCATTGCAGGGCTTGTTTGACAGGCCGTGACAAAACTAGGTAAATATTAGCCTCAAAAATGTGGGGAAAAATATGATGATGCACAAATATTTGAATAATCCTGAGACAGAGTAAGTCCTGAGGATGAGTTAGGATAAATATCAATGATGTGTTAAATGTCTCTTCAGCAGCAGTGAGGTGAGAGAGTATAGTAGGTGAGTAAGTACTCTGGGAAGAGGTAAGTCTTCAAGTGAGAGGGATTCTGCTGAGCAAATGTGAGTTTGGTTACTCATTCCACCACCGAGGGACCATGTGGGAGTTTGGGTTGCGATTTCCTGCCTCGCAGTGACGGTAAAACTAGTCAGCAATCAGACCTGCCCATGCAGTTTGTGCGTTTGTCCTAATTATGTCACCTTAATTATGTTCCCCAACTATACTATTCACACAGACTGTCCGTCCGTCTCCATAGAGGAGCTGTATGTGCCCCCCCCTTTCCATTTTCTTTCTCTCGCTGGCTCCCTCCTCCCCCTCTACACGTCGGCTCCAGTTTAAGGCTCCATTTCAGCTGCCTGGGCTCACTGCTCTCCAGCCTAGCTAATAAATCATCCGCCAATCTGCTCCCTGAATCGCTCTGCCCCTGCTCCGATTGCTCCAGCCCTCCGTTACTAGGCAACACAGTGGCGGAGGAGGGGCCGAGAGAGCTAGAGCAAGCGAGCGAGAGGAGGAGGTGAGGGGAGGAGGAGGAGGGGGGCGGCTGGGTGGAAGCGCTACCAAATGGCCATCCGCTGTGCAGAAACAACAGGCTTCTCTCTCTGAGTGTGTTCCAGAGAGCTGGCGCTTTTCACCCGCCCCAAGTTTCCCCTCGGAGACTAACAGAGCACTATTGTGAGGCTGGAGAGGAGACATATAAAAGGAGGAGAAGGAGAAAAAAAATGATTCAATAGGCCATTGTTGTGTGTGCGTACTTCCTGCTTGAGAGTCGATTGTTGGGAGTTGTAAAACTGGTTAAGATAATGCAGACATACATACAAAAGACGGTATCACGATGACAAACAAGAGCGCAGGCTCACACACGCAACATAACTCCTGCTAAATGTCATTCCACGAAAAACACTGACGCAAGACCGTCCAACAGCAAACAAAGCCACTTTCACTCAATATGGAGTCATTATACTTGACTTGTTGTTAAAAGCTGACCTTTCAGAGCCGGCTGTGTATAAACCCAGAGGGCCGAGGACAGTCAGTCAGCAAGCCAAAACCAAAGGGTAAAAACACTGCTGTCTGTTATGAAATATCAGCTAGTAATGAGATTTGCCACGGCGTGCACAGAGGAAATCACAACATGCTTGAAGAAGAGACGGACAGCACCACACTGACAGACACTAGACTACCCACATCCTCTTTGCACTGACACCATACAAAAGGATAAAAGTCTATGTTTAGATATGCCTATTTTAAAAAGCCTAATTTTACTTTCTTAAGTAATTAAAACCCTTACTTTGACACACCAAAAGCCTTGCTTTTATTCACCCAATAATAAACATGGATATATTCTGCCAACTTTCAGCAGGGAAAGTAACATCCTCTGCTTCCTTTGGCTTGTTCTGACACAAAAGGTGACAGGAAATTCCAGCACACACCCATCCTGCCTGCTATTTAGTTACCAAACATCCCTAAAAAGCATTGCTGGCACTGTCCCATAATGGTGATAAAATGCACTGTTGACACTAAATCTCGGTGGAGCAAATGGAGCTCCCTCTGCAGACGAGGACCGCTGAAGATCCAACTTTCAAACAATCCACAGCCTGCAGCACAGGATGCAGGGCGGCATGTTGTGTTCCATCCGCCTGAGGTGTTTTTGGTTGGGCAGTGCGTCTCAGGCCTGTAGGCTTGTGTTCAACCACTGGGGGGCCGCTACCATCTCCTCCCCTCCCTCCCCTACCCTCCCCTCCCTCCTCAGTGCTGTCGGCAGCTTGCTCCAGTCATCCATCAGCTGAAGACAGCCGGAGATAAGCCACGGCATAGCGCAGCTGGCTGAGGAATAGACCTGCCGCCCCACAGCAGTCATAGATCAGCCTCTCTGTCTCTGACATGGCGACACACAGCACGACTGCTGCTGCGTCTGATTGTTTATATGGCACCTCCTGTTGGCCGATGCATTACTAGCACCACTCACTTACAATCAGGACTGACGGCAGCGTCAGGTGAGAAGACGATTTCACTATATCAAGTTTGTGAATCAATTTGATGATGTAATACTGACCTTTCTTTGGATTTTATTGAGACACAGTGCATCTAAATAGGTATCTTTTAGAATAAAGTCAATTCACTTGATATTCTTTAGATCAATGGAGGAAAATGATAGTGTATAATTGCTATAGATGCGACAGAATAGTCCCGCAGCTGAGGCTGAGTTATAAAATAAAATATAATATTTGCGTGAGGAGGGTGATACTAGACATAATGTATCTGTTGTATACATGTATACGTTATATCTAAATGTATTAGTGGTCATAGCTTTACATTTTTATGTCTTATTTATCCTTTTATCATAGTTTATCAATTTACTGAACTCAATATATTTGTCACTATTATCAGAATTATTATTTGTAAGATTATTTTTGGTAGGGGGAGGAAGTCTAGGCGGGTCATAATCCTGTTTGTCAATACTTTCAATAAATATAAACGGAGAGGCTTATAATGACATCTGTAGATAAAAATATAGCACATTTCACGACTATAGAATAAATCATAAATAACAGATTGAAGTTTTCATAAGTCTAAAAAGACATGATACTTAATTACGGCAGCAACAGCCATGCCTGTTCTGTATAGCCTTCAGGTTTTCCGATGCCGTCTGTCCAACTGACAAATGATCACATCATGAGTATCAACTCATAAAACAGGATTTACTACCTTAAGGATTCTACAATCTTTGAGGCACAACTTTATTTCATAAGGCGGAACGCGTGCGCGCATTTTAATCAAACACATGTATCCGTACTTGCCCAGAAAGTGTCACAGCCCAAGACTCAAAAAACTGTTCATTTGGTAACAATCTGTAACAGGATTCTTCTGATCTGAAACACAGAAGTTGTTCCCACTGTTGATAATCACATCCTGTCTGCTAATTGTGGTTTCATGCTTTACAACAAGTGGTTTTACTTTGGAGAACTCTTCAGTGTGTTATTCGCAATTTCGCAATACAGCATCAGTGGACAAACGTTTAATGGGAACAAAAAGAAACAACCTGTATGCTTCCCACTTGAAGTGCTTTTTGTTCCTGGTTTAAAAGAGTTTATTTTTGCCGTTGAGACTATCGCATAATCAAAAGGATGGTAAGAGAGTTCTGTGTGGGCAGACAGCATTGATTTGGCTTCTGATAAAACACACATAAAGAAGTGGTGTAGCGGGATTGCCTCGCTCAGATAGACAGCAGAGGACTATCCCGCGTCTGGCAATTGTTTCGCCCACCCATAATAACAGATTACATTTTCCCTTTTCTTGGTGGTTAAATCGCAAACTCCTCTTCCCTAAACAGCCGCAGCAGCAGCTACAAGGAGGTTAGATGGCGCAGTAGATGTTTCTGGTGAAATATTTATAGTTTTATATGTAATTTATTCTACGTTTGAGATTTGTTGTAATTTATAGTTAGCACCTTACTGATGCATGAAACCGTTTGAGTGGTGCTCACATCAAAGTGATGGATTTTCAAATTCTGGAAGTCGTACTAATAATCTCACAGTGAAAGTCGGCTCAGGGGTTGACTGTAACAAATCTCACTGAAGCGAAATAAAAATGAAACAAACACTTCCTCTCCAGCAGTAATGAAACATACACATTATCATGGCAGGGGTCTCATCTTTCTGTGGGGGGGGATTATAAATATTTTTCTAGAGTTAGAGAGCTGAGACGAGGTCCAGGATTATGTGCTATGTGGCAGCAGCTGCAGGCAGAGAGAAGCGAGGTGGGGTGGAGGGGCAGAGAAGTCAAAAGGGTGAGGGGAGGGTGACAAGTGACCCCGCAGACAGGCTGATTCTGTCATTCCGGCGGCCCCCGCTGTCACTTTTATTCACGTCACTAAAAGAATGCAGGGGTGGAGTGAAAAAAAAGAGCAGGCAGGGATAATGAAGCCAGTCCTGGAGGGGATGAGATGGGAGAGGAGGAAGAGGAGAGGCTGAGCAAGGGGTGATAAATAAATGAGGAGCAGCAGGGCTGATTTCTGTGAGTGCGTCAAGGTTGGAGCTACATTTACACCTGTCCCTCAAGGCTGCAGGGCTGAAAAGGCACAACTGGTGATCGCATTGCTGGGAGGTGTGTGTCCTTGGCCAGAGTCAAGATGCTGATTCTCCAGGCTGTGGACACTGTGGGGGCAGGTGGAGCACAAACCGTTGACCGGCTCCACCCGCAGACACAAAACACACCCGAGGAACTGAGCATGGCTAACACTGTGTACTGGACTCCCTGACAGCTCCCCCACTTCAGTTACATAACGCTGTCTGAACATGATGAAACTTCTCTGTGAAAGTATGCATGAAGTTGCCTTGACCCTGGTTACAGAATGAATTAAATGGGCTTCAGGGCTGGCCAATGATTCAATGTTATCGCCTCTCAGTGGAATTGTATTGTAATAATATGATCGTAGCATGTTAACTTTTACAAAATGCTTAACTTTTTGTTTGTTACGAGATGTATCTGATGTCATGTGACAGTGAAACACAGGTCTTTCCATTTAATATCAGTTTGGTGATATATATGTAATTTTGCATATGTATATTTTAGCCAATATGTCCACCGATATTAGCTTATTGCAGATATTTTGTATCGGTATTTATGTTGGCCGAATAAGAAATTTAAGTACAGAAATGCAGAACTACGCTTGAGGTAATTTAGAAAACAGTGTTTCCATTACATAGTTTGACAAGTTTATTTTTATGTATGCATCTTGGTCACAAATCTATTAAAAAAAACAAATATAAGGGATATATGGAAATATAAGAAATTGCTATCGACCGATAGAAATTTATCGTATTTTTTAATCTTCCACACATTGATATCTCAAAAATCCAGTATTTGTTAGTAGCTATATTGTGGTATCATATGATGATTTCAGCCAAAAAGTGCAAGAAAAGACAGATAATGCTTCCTTTTTTTTATCTTGGGTCACTAAGTATAAATAATGCTTAAAGACTCTGAGAATATATTTGGATCTATTATTGCAGATAAACAACACCGTAATGTAAACATTTTCTCTCATTTGAAAAAGCTAAAAGTGATCACCGAAGTGATCTCTTTGTAGTTTAAATCTGGTTATTTACAGCTTCTCCTGTCGAGCCCCTACTGTGCTTCTTTACAAGTGGTCTGTGGTAGACCTGCTGTGGTAGAGAGTGGCAATAATAATAAAGCCTCCCATCAACGGGCCTGTCCCCGGCTCTGATCATCCTCGCAAAGCAGTTTAGCTTGGCGCCAGCAAGCATGCAGAAATAAAGGCAAACTCATAACTGGTCCACAAAAGGATGGCTGACTTAATTTGTTGTGATTCGCTGCGGTCCTGCCGTGGGCTCTGGCTTTATTCAAATGTGCCCATCATGTTCAATTACAAGACAAATCAACCCGTTCACTTCCAGTGGATCTGAGCTGCTGGATTCAAAGCACAACACAAAAAGACTGCCAAGCTTCAGCATTACCAAACAATATCAAAGTGGAAAAAACGATGATTCATCCAGGAGGAGGAAGAACTAACACAGAAGGATTTCAGTGGTGGAGCCTTGTGTGTTTCTAAGATCTACAGTCAGATCAGTCAGTAGTGTTATCTTTAAAAAGGAGTATACAAACATGATGTAGCGCAGTGTGTCATAAAGCATCAAGGCCAAAGCCGCAGCTCTCAGTCGTTTTTGACATGGTGTTACCCACCACTTTCATTCCCCTCCCACCCGTTCATGATGTGGTGTTTGATCGGGGAGAAGGGCTGCCATTTTCTGATTCCAGCCCTTCAACAGCTGTGGTGAAATTCACATCTAAATTCAAATGGAGGCTAACATTACCAACCCTCTGTCTTTTCCCTTTAAAGATTTATTCTGTGGGTGATAAACAGGATGCAGCTGCTCTTGAGCCTTGGAGGAGCTGGAAACTGACTAGCGTTTTTTTTTGTTTTTTTTTACTGATGTCTTGTAAGGCCAGGCCAAGATCCTTGTTTTAACTCTCTCTCAACAGCTCCCTCTAAAGACACAACCCAAGCTCTGATAGACAGCAGGTAACCACGAGAGAAATACCAAGAAACATCAAGAAAACTATAGAATAACTGTAATAACAAGATATCAAGACTTGTATCCTTTAAATAATCCTTTTTTCCAGCATATCATCTTGTGTCACCGCATTTCCACATTAAAAGGCACGGTTCTCTTACCACTTCATCCTCAGACCAGCACTTCTCTATCAGTTTGGGTACAGGCTTCTTCACCAGACGCTGGAGAGCTTTTCCTGCATCGTAGCTGCTCTCATGAAGCTGAGAAAAATCACACAAAAAAACCCTTAGAATTCTGAATATAAAACAATGCATGGATACATCAAGAGGCAGCATTCACTAAGATGCCAGCTTTCTTTACAGCGACAAAAGACGGACATTTTGAGCTGTATTGACACACTTTGTGGAGCTGATTTGTATTACAAACAGGAGTTTACATCCAGGAGTGGCTGAACCTTTAACTAGAGATCTTAGGAGCGTCAGAGGAAATGCCGTGCAAAGATCCAAGAACCAGGCTGGAAATAAACAACGCAGTGACAAAGGCAATCGCTGTGCAGCTTTAAGCCCCTGTGTCACATTCAATTGGGTGAAACAGGCAGCGCTGGAGCTATTCCTCTGAGAATAAACAAGCATTGCTCATTGGAATTGCAAATAGAGAGGAAGGTCGAGAGACAATGACCTGCCCGCTATGTTAATTTTCCAGTTTATAGAGTCGGAATATAAATGCCCTGTTTATGATGATTCTAATCTCTTTCTTGTGCTTGATTCCTCGGTATTCATTGTCAATGTGACGGACAAATCTCTCATTACGCCTAATGTATTGTAAGCCTCAGACGCTGGGTTTACTACAGGGGGCTACTCTACTGGCTCAGGGGCCTTATCATTGCCCATCACTGTAGAGCTGCATCACAGCTAAAATAGCAGAGGCATCCCTGCAATTCAAACCTAACATTTTATTGTGAAACTCCGATGGATTGGTGTTTTTTCTATTATGTATACTTGATTTCTAGTGTTAGACTTGTTGCATGGCTACTTACAGTGTTAAGTGCGTTTAATGTAGTGTCATCTCGAGAGGCTGCTAGACACCCGTCTTCTGTTGAGCCTCCGTCACACATCCCTGCAAAAGCGGCCATGCTCCTGTGGACACAACACATATGAAATCAACATTAAAAAACAGCCAGAGACGCCTGTTCAAATTACTTAACTTTCTTTGGACTGTCATGTCCATGTCAAATCACAGGCCGAGTAGAGATGACGACAGATGACTTAACAGTAATTACAAATAGCATCTTTCATGTACACAGATAGAACACAATGCAATGCAATATGGCTGCTCGCATAACTTCATAAAATTAAACCGACTGTAACAAGATGGCACAATATTCAGACAAGAGAACCAACTAATAAACAGACTAACCAACAGTCAGCCCTTTATAAACATAGTCTTGCTAGCTTGGTAATGAATGGAGTAAAGCTGCAACTATTAATTGATCATTGGACGGAAAATTAATTGGCAACTATTTTGACAATCCATTAAATCGTTTGAGTCATTCTTTATGTAAAAATGCTGCATTACAGTACATTGAATAATTAAGGGTTTTGACATTTGATGACACCACCTTGGGATCTAGGATACTATGATGGCCATTCCTCCCAGTCAGTTAACAGATGTTTTAAAGATCAAAAGACCAAAGACCAAAAAGATCAAAATTGAGAAAATAACTGGCAGATGAAACAATGAAAATAATTGTTAGATGCAGCCCTTGAATGGAGTGTGGAACTGAGAACAGCAAACCAAATTACAGCAACAGAACAAGGAGTATTTAAGGTAGGAGCGGATGTAGCCACTGCTGAAGCACCTCGGTAGTCGCTCTACGTCTCCTCTCCTGTCCCACACTGTAGTAAATATTATTTTGTATGATACAAGAGGTATATATTAATAACCATCTTTACTACACTACGGTCAAATCAATGTTTCGTTGACATGAAAAAAAGCACATTCGATTTTCCCTGTATGCACGCTTGTTTCAGCAAGAAGAAAATACTTAACATTTCTACTGAGCAGAGCTTTGAAATTATAAAGCACAGTATATAACACAATATAGGCCTATGGGATACCAGTAAGCATGAAAAGAAATATGATGGATAAATATAGACGTTGATGGAATTTCTACAACCCTGCCTGTCACAGTGACAGAGGTGATTAATTACACTGTGGCCCTTAACTACAACATAACACACAGCCCTGTTAACACATATCACTTTCACTGCAACAACATCTGAGGGAGCACTGGTGAAGGATTTTATCCCATGATACAACACTTAACATTAATAAGTAGCATTAAAATACCACTCTTGTGGTTTGACTGATCTTGAGTACAGAAGCAGATTAATGGCAGAGTGAGGAAGCCACTGCTGTCCAGTAGATGTTTTTACTTTCACTGATGGTGAGTCTCTGATATCTTGATATATTTAAGTGCTGAATTTATGCAACTACACTCAGATATCAATACTGAGGGAAAAGGACAGTTTGGGGTTACATAGTTTTGAAACAACCATCTTTAACCTCATTGGTGATCGTTTTCCCTTGAATTTGTAGGTTAGACCTTGCAGCCCTGGCCAGGTCTGAGTTCCTGCATTTCTCTGGGCTCACCTTGCGGCTCTGAGGTACATGAGAAGATCACAGTCATTAACCCCTGGCATCCAGACCAGCTCCTCATTCTCGGTCACGGCCTGGCCACCAGGAGAGGGGAAAGGCTGCAGCTCGGGGAGCTTGGCCTAATTAGGTGCAGGGAGAAGGAGAGGGACAAATGGTGTCACACTACAAATAGCATGCAGGCTTGAAGAAAATATCAGCTTTCAGCCTCCTGTCATCAACTCTTCACTTGGTGGTCACAATGATTCAACATCTTTCATCAACACAGAACTCTAGCACTCAGATGACTTTCTGTCCTTGCAGCAGGTCAGATGAACAAGACTGTCTCAAGACGTTCAGTGTTTTGTTTTTTAAAAGATGGAGCACATCCTCCCTAAATTTGGTGGCAACATAAAAGAACATACTGACATATTTAAACTCAAGCAAGTTTGTATACACAGTTAGAGCACAGTTTCTCAACAGCTGAGGCTGGCAGATGCAAATATTACTAAGTGATCATGCAAACTTCTATGTAAATGTTTTACGTTTAGATAGGACGTTTTAGATGCACTGTATTTTAAATAGTTATCTGTCTTGTGAGAACAGCATTGCAGCTACTACATATGGATTTGTTCATCTTAACTGACAAGCGATACCATGAATCAGATTAAATGGCATCAATGAGGTAAGAGAGGAGTTGTAATGAAATAATGAAACACATCCAAGACAATTCTCGCGTAATAAAAACCAAACAAAAAACTTTCACCAACACTAGAGGAATTTCTCAAGTTCACTGCTGGGTGATGTGTGTTGTACAATGACTTACTTGGTGACTGGGTCCCACTCGGATTTCCCCTTGTGTGCTGTTTAGTCGCCTGAGAAGAGACAAAGAGAGCGGATTGAAACAAATTATTTACTTGGCAACATTTCAAAGCCAGCTGAAAGAAATCTTACGGCATTGTGCCTGTTGAATCAGCTAAACAACTGCACAAGCTACAAAGTCACAACTAGGTCTATCATAACGGACTGAAGCTTCTGAAGAAAGAAAATGTCAGAAAACTAACAACTCATGACCCGGACAAGATCAAATACAGTGCGAGGGGACAAGGGCTACTACTTTCTATTGTGGAGATCTTTGCAGAAAGGTCACATGTGAGAAAAGTACATTGTGTTTTATTCTAAAAAGCAAGGGAAGATTTTAGGAGAGTACTCCTGGTCGACTGCTCCGGCACAGCAAGCTGAGCAGAGCACATTTGCAGGCCTGATATTGTGGATGCAGCAATAAAACAGAATCCCCTAAAAAGGAGGAGAAGGAGGAGGGGTGGAGGTGGGGGAGCTGGCTCTGGGTATGCAGGGCGAGAGCCTCTGAAACGGCTGCTGGTACAAATGTTGGTAGCCATAGCAACTGCAATTTAATAATAGTGTTCCGAATCTCCAGCTGCAGTGGATTAAAGAAAATGACAAGATGTTCCTTTTGAAAAGCCTTTCCCTCTGTTGCCTAGGTAACAGCGCCGATTTTCATACAGCCGAGTGCGGGGCGGCCCAGAATCTGTCAGCGTGATTTGCACCCAAAGAAGCTCGCACTCCATCATGGAGACCTGGCGGAAACCTGAGAGGCCACAGCCCTCTGGTCTCTTTAGAGTCCTCCAACCACAAAACCCTACGACGGGTACATATTTGACCCAGCTCCTCTCTCCCCTTCCTCACAGACCTCCTCCTCCCAAACAGGAGAGGGTAATCCATACTGTTATGAACTATGGCTGAGAGAAGTACTGGCACAGACGATGTCAGCGCAGGCCAAAAAACTGAATTTCAGCTGCAGTAAATGACCCCAGGCCTGCCAGGACGGTCTGCTCCTCGACAGAACATGTCGAAATACTTCATTTCATTTGGTCGCAAACATTTGCAGCAGATAAGACAAACTAAATGTAAAGCAATGAGAGTTTGGCAGACTACAAGAGCCCAAAGCGATGAATAGTGCTGATAAACATAAAATATGTTAGTTTCCTGCGTCATTAGCACTTAATAACCCTTGAACTGTCACTTAAGCGATGTTTCTGGTGCCATTATTTGACAGAAAGTTTTGAAATAGTTAACTCATAACTAACTATTTCTTTGGATTTACTGGAGATGGACGAAGCTTGACACAAAGAAATACATTATCCTACATTTTACTGACAAACATAATGTCTCATAGCATATGCTTACATACAGATATACGTATTATATACAAAACTGAACAGTTACAGCACATGAATGTAGTCTACTAAGAAAATGTTGAATATACTGAGTGTGTGTGGATCTGGTCTGCGTTCCTGCTGAGAGAAAGTTCCACAAACGTGTTCCTGACAACATGCAGTCGGCCAGATCCGTCTGTACATTTGGCAGTCGGCTGTTAAAGATGACAAATGAGGACCTGTGCACCAGAATAGGAACAGCGTCTGAAGACAGCCGTGTTTTACTTTGGCAAATCCTGGGAGCAGACATTCACATGGAATGCTGCACAGGTCCCGAGAGAGGAGGCAGAATACAGACGAATCACAGCAGGAAGCTATCAGGAGTTTCCATAAAGACTATAGTTATACCTGAACAGACACAGCGTACTGAACAGGCAAAGCACTAACAGTTAGGGCTGTTAGAAATACTAATTTATCCAACAAAAATACCCACGTCCTTAGTTCAAATAAACAAATAAAATGGAAATATGAATGAAAGTTACTCTTTTAATTTTCTGACTCTTGAAGCACATGAACTTCTGTCATGAATATGTCAAAGTTATTAGTTATAATACTGACTTTTCTCTAATAAGTCTGTTGCCTAGCACAATAAACAGTGTCAAACATGACCAGTTGTTACACGCTACAAGTTCTGATCTAACTCAGCATTAGCACCCAATCTTGTCAAATAATTACCGTCTTACTTATTAAACCCAAACAACAACGTGACAGTCAACTGTAGTCAACTTTGTGTGTGGTGTGTGTGTGTGCGCAATCAAGGACAACCCCGCCCCCTCCATCAATTTCAGCCAATCGCAGCGCGAGTCTGTGGCACACTGACATAATTGCAGCACGGCAAAAACAAACCCAACTTCATGGTCTTTAAGTACCATGACAAGCAGCGTATGCGCATCACAGCTGGTGACAGAGCCGGCCGAGCTTTGTGTGCAGCCCACAGCGTCGCTCCGTACGCCATGTCATCCCGATTGTAAACAGGAGCTGCAAAATGGAGCCACGGTAGCTTCTCTTCGGGTCTTCTAAGCGTCATATAAGCACGCTGGGTGCACAGTTATCAGTCTAATCCTCGCGGATGCATCGCACACACTGTGCATTCATCGAGACGTTGATTGTAACACATTAACAAAGGTGTGATACGACGGTATGTCCATTATGGCAGCGCCGACGCGTAACGGCATGTGATCTGCAGAGACAGCATTCAATCCTCCTGCTACTGACACAACGTGCACACTCCGACACAAACACAGCCGGCTAAACATAATGACAGTGATGCCGACAGCTTGCAAACATCACACACTTTTGTCAGACAGCTGGAGCGCGACTCACGAAAATACAAGACGAGCCAACGCTCGCGCAGCAAGCAACAACGGCACGAGAAAACACGAGAATATGATCGCAAACCTACCTCCGGGGACTGAACAAATCGTCCATTTCTGACATCGAGCCCTAAAGGTTGGGTGCTGACACTGTGTATGTAATGCTCGTTGGTATTAACTCCCCTCTCCCACCTATTTCTAGGTGCTCAAAATGGAGAACCACGCATTCGCTCCGGAGAGGTATTCACTGAGCTTGTGCTGTGACCTCAGCCTGCACGTACAGCGTCGCAAGCTCGGCTCGCTCCTCTATAGACACTACTGAGCATGTGCTGCGACCTCACACAAACACACACACGCACAGACACACACGGAGGCAGACAGACGCGCATGCAGGATACGGAATTCATCTCTCCTCGTATGTCTGCGCCATAATAAACAAGAGTGAAATTGCAAGGCTGCAGACACCCCGCTCAGAATACCAAACGAGCGGAGCAGAGGAGGGAGGGAGGGAGACTGGGACTGAACAGGGCCCTGAAGGAGGGGGTTCCCAACTGGCAACCCCTCGGTGCCAATAACAAGGACAGCTGTCACAAACACGTGAGACACCACCAGCGGATAACAACAATGGAGGTTCACCAATTTTGATTGAGCGCCGAAATGAATTCAACAGCTCATCCACCAACATGTCCCTACAGAAAAGTGGAAGGACAGCTATATAAAACATAAATGATACAAAGGTAAATAAATGAGAAGTTGAAATGTTTAAATATTGAAATAAGGCTGGAAAAAAATGTATGCCTTGATATTTCTATTTTCTTCTATTCTATCACAACAAACTACAACACACTAAAATGTTATCATCCGTACTTCTACATTTAAACAATTTAAACATCTGCTGGCATGTTCAACTCCTATCTGTCATGAGGTCTGCTCAGGTCTTCATGGCACTTGTTACAAAGGCTATTTAACCATTTCACAACACAAAGGCAACTTATTTAAAGCCCTCTACTTTACATTAAAAGTCGAAGAGAAGTCGTTGTCATCTGAAGCAGCTCAAAAGAATCATTCAGTCATCAGTCATTTCATTATTCACACCTGTGCTTTTCCTACTGCAACACGACAAAATGTCTCCTGTGAGAAAATACTTTTCATCCTGATCAAAGTGACTTAAAATACCAGCGGTGAGCTTCATGTAGATTTCCCGCTCTAATCTTAATTTTAATGTGAAAGATGAGTATTTAAAAGTCAACACGTAATTTGACAAATATCAACAAATGCTCAAGCACTCATAAAGCCATGGGGGTTTCCCCCGGCTCATTCTCTATAAGTACATCACATCAGGACCATTTCTTTGTGCACTGACAGCATTAATGAGCATAAAGAATCATTAGATATAACACTGTGTGACCTACACAAAAAAGCAGAATGTGTAATGAAATCCCTTGTTCATCTCCTGTCCTGCAAAATGAATTTTAATAGTATTCATGCTACTGCTTGGCGATGGTGAAAAAAGCAAATATCGCAATATTTTAGATTCAATACCTTGATGTCTACAACTTGATGGAAATTTAAATTTGGCTATTGGTGCCATTAACCAATTTAATCCTACTAGGGATGCATTATGTGGTAATTATTGTGATATTATTTGATAAAAACCATCTTGTTTCATATAATTTTAACTGCATTATAATCAGTATACTGCCCAGCTATAACAAATGGCTATAATTTTTATTGCACTTAAATTGAAGCCATAAAATTCACAGCTGAAACAATTTGTCGATGAATCAATAGAAAATTAAAATTGGTCTTTGGTTATTCTAATTTGATAATCGATTCATGGTTTGAGTAATTATTCAAGTAACAATGTAATAATGCTAAACATTACATAGTTTAAGCCGCTCAATTGTGAGGACTGCTTTTCTTTGTCTTATGTGACAGTTAAGTGAATGTGAAAGTTCTGTGACAGTGTTGGTCGTGAAATATAGCAATTTTGAATCAAGAAAAGAATCGTTAGTTGCAGCCGTATTTTATCAGTATCAGTTTTAATCAGAGAGTTGACCCAGTATTTCTGGCCTGTGTGAGGATTAAGAATGGAACTGTATCAGTGGTTCATTGACTGGACAGAAAGCTCCTCACCTGGTCTCTGGGTTATATCCGAGGATATAGAAAAAGGAGTCGATACGGGCTTTGAACTCCCTGGCAGCAAAAATGTCGGAGAAATGGGAAATGTTGCATTTCCCCCTGTGAGAGAGAAGACAGGCTTTATTAGACAAAAACAACTACATGACAAAGTGATACCCTAGCAGGAGCAGACATAGCCCTAATTAGAAGCTCTTGGGGTGTTCATCTATTGGAGGTGACAAATACAGCAGCAGGTATCTCGTGCCTGTCAGTGCCTGCTGACTTTGCGGTGAGGCATCAGGCTCTGGCTACTGAACCTGTAAAAACCAGCTGAACACGTCAGCCCTGCCTTGTCGGCTGCAGCTGAGGTGTGGGAGACAGACGGCGCAGAGATCTGGACAGGAATTCAACCTGTGCGTCTACCCTTCCGTCACGATTACCCCTCGATGAGCAGAGAGGGCCGAGGCTCTGACCACATCTTGATACCATTTCCTGTTTCCAGCACCCTGGTGTCTGGCTCTATCATAATAACAGATATCGCAGGCATATGGAGCTGCGCTGCATCGCAGAGAAACAGTATCTTCCCCTCTCCCCCCCAGAAAAGATTAAAGGGCGCTAAGGAGGGCTGTCTTCGGAGAGCTGCGGCATTACAGCATCCCACTGGAATTCCCTCCCGTTTATCTAAAGCCTGGAGAATAAGTCAAATCAAAGGGTGCTCTGTGTAGGAGAAGTTGCTGCTAATTTGCCCTGAAATCAGTGGTTTCTGGGAGACACGGCTTTGGCTGCCCGCCGCTGCACTGCTCACAGATGGTTTTGGTTAAAGAGAAGGGGGAAGTGGGAGGGGTGGTCAGACAGGAATGGATGAAGAGACAGAGGCAGGAACACAGAATGAACACAGAATATCAGATTTCAGGCAAAGAAAGTGATTTAGCCTGTATTTCCTTTCTCCTGACATTAAGCATAATGCCATCAGTTTTACTCCAGAGGTTCATGCTCTGACAGGTGTGTGTGGGAGAGTTGATACACAGCCATTTCAATCAGTCTTTTAATGTAAGATGGCAAAGCAAAGCACCTGCTCACAGCAGTAAAGCATGGTATATTATTTTAACTTGTGAATGTTATACAAATGGATTTCTCCTTAAGACGGTTCATGGAGAGCTGATAGAAACACAGCAGTGTTACCATGTAGCAACTGTTCACAAAAATACAGATACTTCAGGATAAATATGGCACATTGTAGTTTAGAGTCATTCTTTTGTCTTCTGAATCTGGATCACAGCAATACTTGTGTTTCCATTAAAACACAGATGGTGTCATATTATTTGCTTGATGGATGAATAGTTGGTATTATACCCTTATCTTACAATGTTCAAAGATAATCCAATTATCCACATGGATTACTTTAACTGATGTCCAACCTGACAGCACACAAGGTGCCACAAAAAGTGCCTTAATTTTCCATTTACAACTTCAGTAAAATAAAGAAATTTCATTACCAGTGAACTTGTATTCAGTTTAAAAATTGACAACAACTCAACAGGCAAATGCAACAAAACACCACAGACACAAGCAGAGTGATGTAACCGCTCAGTACTGTAACTGTGCTATAAATGCAAGCAATGCAATTGGAGCTGCCGCAATGTTACTGGACCTTTAGGGGTGGACAGCTGAAACAATTTAGACTGTTCAAAGTGCAGCTTCTATCTTCTACAACAGCTAAGATTATAACGCTCCCTGTCTTTGTGTGCATGTTTATATTTGTTTACCTGAGAGCAGCAGCATGATAAGTGTCCACATAGTCAGAGATGAAGAGTTCTCGACTTCTGACCACTGGGTCTGTGATAACCAGCTCCCGGCCAGAGTCTGCAGGAAGAAAAACACATTTCTAATTAATACACATCTACATTACACATAATGCTAAAGACAAAGTCATTCATCTATGACAAAGAGGGAACAGAAATAAAGTAGCTTGGGAGTTTGAACTCGCTAATAAAATCATGAGCACAGTTCTGCGTACACCCAAAGTAACAAGTACCTCTGCAGAGGTCAATATTATGCCACATAATTCAATAAAGTCAATAAGGTGCCGTCCCCCGAGGAGAGGACATAATGTTCAGTTCTCAAGTGAAATGACCCTTGTGGGGGTTAAGACGCATCAGCAGCGCCAAGACGGGCCGGCACTCGTCGTTGACAAATGACCCGAGTTGTGGCGTGCTGTGGCCACTGCGCTGCGGCCTTGTGACATCAATTCTAATAATCCCGAGTCCCTGCTGCAAGGACAGACTGCAGATAGTGGAGCACTGCGCCGCACTGAAGCCGTTTCTGGAGGGAACAGCACACCAAGTGTCTGGTTGATAACCTCAACGACTTCTCTAAACTAAAGCCTTCCCTTTGACACAAGTGATACTTGGATTATTGTAGGAAGGGAAAATAGCATAACACAACATTAGTTATAACAGTGACTGCATATGGATTTATTCTCTGGTTACAGGCTGTTTTCACACAGTATATATATAGAGAGAGTTGATTGTACTCTGTGAGGCAAACTGAGAAAAGCTCAGCCATAAGGGGAAGGTTGGCAAACAAAAACTGCTAACTGCTAACAGGATGCATCAACAGGTGAGTGTGTGCGTTGCGAGACTGAGCACACACTGCTGCTTTTTCCTAAAAACGGAGTTGGAAAAGAAACATCTTTGATAGAAATACAGCCAAGAGTCTATAACTTTAAAAACAAAACTAAGTACATTGACAAATTGTTCACAGCGACAACACTTGAGTGCTTCCTGCCACGTCAGCCAACATCAAACACTTTCAAGGCAACATTTCTGGGACAATATTTTATGTAAGACTCAAAGAAGGATTGAGAAAATATTAATGATGAATATAAGTAGTCGATCAGTTTAGATATCTACATGTACAACTATGTGACACCTTTATTAATTAAAAATAAAGAGATTTCTTAATTGAACATGAATACAAAAACAATACAGTATGGTGATATGTGGCTCAGGGTATGCTATTTTGTAAAATCCAAACACTTATTTATCAACAAATTATTCCAACTCTAACAAGTCAACGTTAAATGCAATTTTCCTCCTTGACATTTCCTTTTTGTCATCAGGATGTGACATTCAGTTGCTAAAAAAAACACAGTGATGGTGCTTCTGTTCCTGTGGATGTGTATGTGTTAGAGTGTGATGAGTCCACTGGCACTGATGGTGTTGAGAGTGTGTGTGCTCAAGGGCCACATGACACTGCGGGTTATTAACATTTGACAGTGCTGCTGTCTGGCCTGAAGGAGTGTTACCCAGGGAACAGCACGGAGCCACGGGATTGGCTCGGCTGCCTGGGACACTGTCTTCTGGTTTCTGTTTGAAAAGCAATTCACAGCTAGCTCTTATTTTGGGGCTGAGGCAGGTGTGTGTGTGCTTGTGAAGGAGAGACATTGAGCGTTGTGTTACACAGCAGGCAAGTGTATTTACTTTCTGTATGTGTGTGTACTGTATATATGCGTTTCACCAAACACAAGGCAGTCTCACCGTTCTCATTGTTGCGATCCTGCACCAGGTGCTGGTAGACAGAGTCGGGCACCTCTGACTGGCGGTAGTACCATTTCACATTCATCAGCAGATGGTCCCGTTTACTCTGCAACACAGAGAGACACAAAGTGAGTGAGTGAGCAAGGAAACGAGAAAAAATATCCCACACAAAGATAAACACACATCATTTTGTTTGATCGCGACGTCACAAACTGGCCCTCTTGGCAAACAGTGATGCTGTGCAGACGCTCTGTTTATGACTCACACAGGCTGATGCCAAAAAGCACGCAGAGAGACCAAGTCAATTAAAAAGGGATTGCAGAGCATTTAGAGCCTTAATAAAGTAAACAGTGGGATGGCCATTGCTGGAGTAGGTGTGGAGAGGGAGGAACCACGAGGAGGGTGGATGAGTGTTCAATCTTTGCCTTCTGGTTTCTCTTCACTTAATGACAATACTCAAATGATTGTCATATACTATTAGGGCTTTTAAAGTTTACTCATGAAAAGGTACTGTATCTTTTTACCAAGCTTTATAACTTTATACACTTTAAGTGCTGCCACCCACTGGCCTTCTGATAAAGTGCAAGTCAGGAAAGGCTTGTAATCCCTTAGATGGACAGCAAGTGGCAGCACTGAGGTGAGAAGAGAGCTCTTCCAGGGCTAGTCAATAAAAAAAAAAAACAGAGGGAAAGAAAAAACGGGGGGGGGGGGCGCTGTGATGAAGAAAATGGTAGAAACTGAGGCCAGCACTGAGGTGAGGGATGAAAAGGGCAAAATACTGTTTTCATTTCATGTTATAAAATATTTATTGTGCCTTCACATAAGCCCAACTGACCGTCACAGTGGTTTGAAAGAACATTAGAGAGACTGTCGGACTGCGACACAATCCTATTGGCCCGAGCCATCTTTATTAGGGACTCTGCTACACTGCACTGCACTGCACTAACCGACTGAGACACCTGCACCACCATTGACACCACCCGTGGAGTAAAAGGACAAATGAGCATATGGAAAGAATGGAAGAAGTGGGGGAAAAAAAGTCTATGGAAATCGAAGACAGACAGTTTAACTTCCGCTCGCTCTTTCCAGGCTCTTAACTGTATCTGTGTGTGTGTGTGTGCAGGAATATGAGGTCAGAGTAAAGATATTTAAAGCCTTTAGAGTACATTGTTCTGTTATGTCACTGGGGAGGAGGCTGAGCACAGGCAGCCAAGCAAATCATCACCTCCCTAAACCCTCAAGCCCACCTCTGGTTTTCCCATTCCCTCCATTCCTTCCTTCCTCCTCTTCCTCCCTCCCTCTCCGTCTTTCTCACTCCAACCCTCCACTCCACCACCTCTCCATTTTCTTTCCCTCGTTCTTCCCTTTCTCCAACCTTGAGCAGGGGAGGAGGAACGAGTGAGTAAGTGAGCCTGGACGTGTTAAACAGCAGCTGGCACGCAGTCAGTCAGCTGCATTTACTGCTCTGGATGATTGTGCGAGTATGCACGCAACATCACACAACCACACACACTTTGCTTGTGATTCAACAGAGAGCCACACTGATGGACTGAGACACAGACGACCCCCCCCCCCCCCCCCCCCCCCCAAAGCATGTAGCCATACCGTGTGTGAAGAAATGTGTGCAATGACGTCATGCCCCTCCCCCTCCCCCTCCCTCTCGGCAGTTAGCCCACCCATCCCAACCTCTTGTCTATCCAGTGTACAGACACTGTTGCCTTCTAGACTAACAGGCTGCCTGCCACAGCAGAACAAGTAGTTATCCAGTGCTTATACATAATTAATACTTTAAGGAGACTGTAAATGCTGCCTGTATGCTACCTGAACATTTCATTTTCTGCCTTTAAAACCACAAAATCAAAGGAATTTCAGAGAGCTGCAACATAGAGGCTGGTGCAAACAGAAAAGCACAAGCAGGCGGAAAGACACACACACACACACAGGAGCCTGAATTATTTCGAACCAACCGAACGAACCAAAGCAGAGAGTGAATGTTACTTCAGCTATCATCAGTATCCTCGTCACTACAGAGTAGCTGCGCTCTCCCGAGCAGATTGCTGTTTAGAAGCTCACAGCGGCGTTAAGCCCTCTCAGGCAAAAGAGGGAGGGAGTCGGAGAGAAAGACTGAGAGTGCAACATATGTAGCGCGTAGTGGGAGTGAAGCATGGCTTTCAATTATCACAACTCTATAAACATGCAGGGTGGAAAAATGAGTAGATAACGCAAGGAGAAAATGAAGGGGGATGATAGACAGCTCAGACTCGCCACATGAACTACGAGTTGTATTGTCTGGGTTTTGCTAAGCCTGCCATAGAAAATAACAGAGAGAACATATAAGAGGGAACCACAATGCTGAATTGATTAGAGACATTCCACGCTGCCTGTAGAGAGAGAGCTGAGCCCCGCACAATGTCAGCCATCTTTGTCTGTCCTGCCAGAGGCTAAACATGGCCCTGCCCTCCCTCCTCCTGGGCCCTAAACCCAGGGAATGCTGCTCACTGCAGAGAGGCCAAAAGACTTACTAACCCACTCCTGAGAGAAAGAAATGAAACAAGAGGGAAAAAAGTGCAAGGAAGCAGAGCAAAGGAGATAGAAGGGGGGGGGGGGGGGGGGGGGATTAAGGTAGGAGGAGCAGGACCTTCTCATTTCCTCTGACTTAAAATTACAACTATCCTCCTCCTGCTTTACTGAAACCCCCAGGGTACAAGGCTACCCCCTTTATTCATTGGGGAGATATAAATCTGAGAGTCATGCTTTAGGGCTCAGCACAATGGTACCTCTCCTCCCTCCAGTGGCTCAGCCTGGCCTGTGGCATTCTTGGGCACACTCAGACAGGAGTTGGCTTATAGGAAGGACACTTCTCAAATGGTTATATATTGGGAAATATTAAATATTAAATATGATCATTTTTAAGTGTATTTCTTGTAGAATAAATCCAAAATGTTTCATTATTAATATGCATCCATCACTGTTCTAAAAGCAGCCAAGACGCGAGGCATTGTGCGAGTCAGTTAATTCTCCCTCTGACTAGCTAAAGGTGGCTGGCCCCTTGGATCCATAATGGCTGTGCAGTTTTCTTTGTGTGGCTGCATGTGTGTGCAGTCAACTCTGGAGCTGGGGCCCCTGTGTACGACCACACCACTACAAAGACTGGGGGGAGAGAGGGAAATACAGAGGGCAGACTCTCCTTGTAACAAGGAAAGGCTTTAAATTTGAAAAGAAACAAGCACTGTTCGACACACACTTAAAAGTGTGGGGTTTAATTCCATGTTTTCAACTAAGAGAGTGTGAAATCAATACAGTGCTTTTCAAGGCAAAACCAGTGACAACATTAATACCTTTCAATGTTTGGGAGAGTGTGCTGCAGCAGCAGCAAGCCCCGACTTTCTCCCACATCTGTTCACAGTGGCCTTTACAATATGGTCACTGCCTTGCAGCCCAGCCGAACTGTGACAAAACTAAGGGAGCGTTGTTACAACCTGTAACCCTCAAACCTGTAACCCCCCCACCCCCTCCCCACTGTTACATTAGAGCTTTGCTTTTAAACAAAACCAGACCCTCCCGCTCCCACACGACAGGCCCCCAGTGCACCTCGTTAACAGGAAACCTCTGTTTATTTTCTCCGCTTTTCAAACACTCTCTTCTTCCTCTGCTAACCCTGTTAGTGACCCCCCCCCCCCCTCCCCTCCCCGGTGACATCAGCAGCCAGGATCTATGACTTCCTTCAGGAGGTGGCAGCCAGAACTAAGGAAGGAAAGACAGATACCAAACACACAGACAAAGGAGACGGCAGAGAGCGAGGAAGGGAGGGAGGGGGAGGTCAAACAGACAAGAGCAGTGGCAGCAGCTCAGTGTTAGCAAGGAATGTCAAGCAGTTCAGCTAGGCTAGCAGGCTGCTGAGCTAACAGCTTAGTTAGCTAACGCCCCAGGGGCAGGGGAGGCTCGGGTATGGTAGATCAGGGCTGGTAGCGGCGTGACATTGACAGGCAGAGGCTCAAAATGGCACAGAGAGCGGATTGTGGGAGTGTTCACCTCGCCTGCCGCAAGGGGAGAGTAAGCACAACCAAAGAACAAAAGGCTGATTGTGGCATTTGGAGGCAGAGATGGGATCTGGGAGGACTAATCTGCTGCTGCGACATGATAAGATTAGAGAGGGGAGGCAGGAAGAGCTGGCTGGGAAGATCACACATACACTCTCATAAACACACACACACACACACACACAAAGATGATGGATCTGATTGGAAGGGTTTTCCACTCTGCTTTCTCACTTCCTCATTTTCCCTCTTTCTCTCCCTTATTTTCTCCCACTCTCTTAGAGACAGAGATATCTGCCAGCACACCAGCACTCAATAAGCACTTCCATCTGGACGACAGAACACACACACACAAACTCACAAACTGTATGTGTGTGAATGTAAACTGGCGAGGTACAAGAGATCTGCTGTGCTCACGCAATCTACGACATCTCAGTGACTGACAAAGGAGGTTGTTAAAAAGAAATGCCAGCATGCTGTGTGAGCAAACACACACATACAAGTGAATGCACTCTCACTCACTCATACACACACACACACAAATAACAGGCTTTCAGGATAAGCACCACTATTCTTCTCCAAACCCTGCAGTAGAGCGGGGCAGGCTGGGACTCTGTGTCAGAGGTAAGAAAAAGCACCTCTAAATCAGGCTGTCAGAGCCAGCAGCAGCAGGATTCCACTCTGCAGCCCTCCTCTCCTTATGGGCTTCACAGCGAGCACTTGGCTACTTGGAGGAAGGAAGGATAACCTGCCCCTCAAGCCTCCTTCTCTTAGGCACATATAATAACACTAAACAAATGCTGATTACAATGTTTGTGAGGAGGAGCTGTGCACAGCCTGCTTCTTCCCCGCCTGGCAACAAGAACAAATGGAGAGAGTGTGGGAGGCAGAGGGAGGCAGAGGGAGGAGGGGGACGGGTGAGGTGAGTCCCAGCTGTGGTGGTGGTGCTGGCAGGACCTTTGCGCCGTGCCTACACAGGGGTGTCTCTCTCTCTGCCTCTCTTTGGCTTGACCTGTTTGGATATTAAATCGGCGCCCTCTGCTTTGAACACACTGGGCCCATCTGTCAGCCCGGCTCCATATTGGATTGGATGAGCTTTAGCCGTTTCAAAGTGGGCAGATTTGCTCTTGTTGCTCTTTGTGTGCACGTTTGTGTGTGCGCCTTTCAACATGAGTGCCCACGCCTGCCTTAAAGCTACCCCCTTTCAAGGAATCAAGCAGACATGCATAAATCACTTTACGGCAGCCGCACTAGTCATTGTACAAATTGACGACAAACAGCAACACATCGGAGGATGTTAACAGGTTCTCCTTGTCATCCAGGCAAAAGAAGGAGGGATTGTGGCAAAAGGAAAGAAAAAGAGGAGAGGGGTTGAGTCACATGGAACACACAGATGATACTAATTAAGACTTGAGGGCTGAGGGCCACTACTGGTGGATCACACCACCAACCACAGGCACACTTTGGACACTGGAGAGTCACAAGCACCACACATGACTGACACAACTGAGGTCTAGCTGAGGTCCAACACTTTGTTTCACTCCAAGCTGATAACAAACAGGGCTAATTGCACCAGTCTTTGCTTAACCTCTCCTTTATTTCAAATGTACTTTCTCCCACTGGGACGAAAGTAAATTAATTGCAGGAATAATGAGGGGAAAAAAAGCATGATGTTGACCACAATGCCCTCCTTCTACGCAAAGAGTGGCAGTGAGAATCGAGAACACTAGCCTTGGCTGCTTGCTCCATATAATCACCAGGCTGTGTCCAACTTAAATATTTGTCTTCGCCTCCAACACACTTCTGCTGCACAGCGGTTTCAGCCAAGAAATTTAAGACGAGTTAAGTTATGGCACAGAGAGCAGCGCCGTGAAAGGCAAAAGGAGAGAGGATATAAAGAATACCTTCACTAATGATGATCATTATCTGTGGACCACAGGCACTGAGCACCAGGGACCTGACAACTTGTGTTCAATGATTTAGGCTACACACAAATACACAGGCACTTCTTTTTTTTTCTTCTTTTGAGACCACAGTCAGAAATCCTTGCAGCACTAGCAGGGTATAGACTAGAATGCAGATCCAAGTGAGACTTCAAATGCAGGCTGTGTGAGGACAGATGGAGGCGGTTAGGAGAGCTCATATCTGGGTGTTCAGATCATAATACTGACTTTATTTCCCAAGCTCTCCCTCTCAGCCAGACATACAGTCATAGCCTGCCAGAAAACATTGTCATTTCTGCCTTCAGCCTTTCATTTAGCCGCTTCAAAGCCATCCCACTTTGATACCTGGCTTCCTGTGCGTGTTAGTGTGTCTGCCAGTGTGTGTGCGTGTGTGTATATGTATGTGTGCGTGTGTGTTTGCGTATAGCCCAGGATGTTCTCGAGAGCAGAGACTTGTCTAGTCTCAAGGTAATACCCATGAGTCAGGATTCAGAGTTACACACACACACACACACACACACACACACACACACACACACACACACACACACACACACACACACACACACACACACACACACACACACACACACACACACACACACACACACACACACACACACACACACACACAAAAAGACTGAGGAATGCTGGTGTTTTTTGGACGACACAGGCTTCCTTTGTGTTGTGCAGAGTGTTTAAACGGCCTGGTGTTTTGTTTGGAAGGCCGCTTGCCTATGATCCACTGTGTTAGCTTTGCCTTGTTAGCATAGCCTGGTGAGCTAATGAGACATCTTACTAATACTGACTGGACTACTGCTGTGGAGAAAGAGAGAGGGACTGCTCACTGAGACGGCCGTGCAGAAAGGATATGAATATCAGGCTGTGTGTGTATGTGTGTGTGTGGATGTCATATTGGACGTTTGCCCAGCCGGCTAATCCGGATCCTGTGTGTGTGTATATGTATGTGTGTGCACGACTGCCAGTGGCAGCCTCCTGAGCGGGGCATGGCAGAGAAGGAAGCTGAGGGCTGATTGAGCGCTGTAATGGAAGACAGGAAATGAAGAAGGCTTGCTTAAGCCAATGCTAATCGATCTCCCCCTTGGTTTAATTCACACACAGACACACACATACACATGCAGATGTAACTTGTGTGTGTGTGCCACTTGAAAGATCAAGTGTGTGCTTTTAGAGGAATGATTGACCATTGGTTAAAAAAAAAAAAAAAAAAGGGAACAGAGTGTGTGTTTATGTGTATGTGTGAATGCTTTGGAGGTCTTCTCCATGTTAAAGCAGCTGTCAGACAAGAAGAGCGTCTACAGGGAGTGACATAGGCAGAGAAATCGAGAGGCTTCTTGTGTGTGCGTGTGTGTTTCTCTGTAGGGTCAGCACACATCAATACACAGCTAATAGGAATATTTATGATCCTTCCACACACCAAAGCTCATTTAAGCATACACACACAAACATACCGCTGTTTCTCTTTGCGAACACATACACATACACACCCATGAGGGAGAGGAGTGGCGATACACAGCTGGAGGAAAATAAGCAGAGAAGAAGAGCGCGAGCATGCAAAAACAGATCTTAAAGCTGTGTGTGAAACCGGACAGACAGCATTGCAGACAGCCTTGAAGAGCTCACATCACCATGAGCTCAACCAGTTGTGATTGTATTGTTTTGTCTGGCCACAGCCTCTGAAGATATCCATCTCTCTGTCTCTCCCCCCCGCCCACCTCTATCTCTGTGTCTGAAGGTGACCTTGCCTGTCTGTCAGTCTCTAGTGATGACACTGGCCCTATCAGTAATACATCATGTAAGCAGTGTATCAGCCAGATGCCGCACTAGCCGAGCTGTGGGTGGTCTGTCAGGCACGCTCGCTTTGTACAATATGCAAATAATCACATGCAAATTACCTACCCATGTGTGTGACGGTATATCAGCGTGGATGCAAATGCGGTAGGCTATCAGACGTGCGTGTTAACAAAAGATTTGAAGTGTTACAGACCTCTCACCAAATACAGTTACAGCTCACAAAATCAAAAAGGCTACTCGCAGCAACTGTAGGCTGAATGCTGGGGAAGAATGTGATTATAACACGTGCACACAGACACACACGCACACACCAGAAGCTTTGAGCAGCCTCCTGCTGTGCTGCAACAAGAGATGTATTGTAGACAACACAGCTGCAATAACAAGGCTGGCCCAGTGCTAGAAGGAGCTGTGCTGCATGACTCTAAGTCTAGACCGGCAGTAACAGCCACCATATTGTAACATGATTATGGATGAAGTGTCAGAAAGACACATTTCAGTCTATTGCAAACATGTTTAATTCTACCTGGAAATTAATTTAAAGTCACCATGAAACAGCATTTTCTGAACATTTTACTTCCTTAGTTCAATCATTACAAAAGTATAAACCAAATTTGGCTTCAGTTAGGAAGTCCAAAGGCATTTTTGAATTGATGGGAAAGGCCGAACTGTTCTGTGGTGATAGTATTATTGAATTTTTATGTGTTCCTCCTACGCAATTAACTCTAGAGATTTTACATTTTCTAGTGCGTAAAAAAAGGAAGGGATGTTATGCCTTTTGTTTATCTTTAATTGTCAAATGGGTGCATGGCATTGAAGGAAGAATGAGCTAATTAGGCAAAAAATGTAAATTAAGAAAATAATCTGAATTAAGCAACACAACAATGAAAGCAAACTACTGTGTTTTTAATTATCTGATTAATGTTCTGATACTAAAAACAAGTGGCGTAAGAGCAAGATAAAAGGTGAAGGAAGGTATAATTATTTAATTTAGTAAAGGTGGAAACAATGAAAAACCATGCACCTGTTCCGTATTAACTGAGCAGACATGCTGTGAACTGCCATTGCCAAGTGGAACACTTTTGCGCACACCTTACACATGGTATCGAGGTTTTAAGAACCCGCTGATAATCTCCATAATGTAATGTATCATATTTTTGTATGTAATAATAATAATGGCAACGTACCAAGACAACATTCAGCTGACAAAATATTGGATCAATAGGTGACTATTTTGTTAAGTATAACAGAAAATATCATATCTCAATTTAAAAAAAACATATCTTAAGCCTTGCAAATTAAAACTGCAGCCCCTGTCTACCCAAACTGTAACACAATAAAACACTGGCTAAATAAACAATTGCTCACTAATACGTGTGTCAAACACATTGGTTATCGTTCACACACTCACACGCACAAATAGAGCGGCCACCGAGGGAGAGCGCGAGACAAAGAGGTTGAACAACACACCAACATCTCTACTCTCTGCAGCCGAGGCACATCAAAGCCTTCTCCGCCCATTTATCTGTGTGTGTGCCTGTAAATCAAAAGGCATACTTTGAACATGCACGCACGCACGCACACATACACACGGCTTTAGCTTTGTGCAGCAGCATCCAGGGCTGGGTAGGGGAGGTAAAGGATTTTGCTGTAGACGGGGGAATTACTTGCCTCAGCTCACTCTGTCAGGGAGGAGAGGGGGATGACTGTTTACCCGCAGTGAGTGAGAGAAGGAGAGAAAGAAAGAAAAGACAGAGGGGTCAATGCGGTGTCGGGAGACGAGGCTTTCTTCTCTGCAAGTCACCTATTGCTTCGCTTTCACCCCTCACTTGCCCCTGCCACCGTCATTGAAAGGTGACACACACACACACACACACAGACACACACATCTACCTCTGTCTTTAAAAAATGGCTGTATGGTGTGTTAGATAAGAGGCCAGGTCAATGTAATTAGCTGTAACAGCATGTTCAGGTCAAGATACTATACACAGGAACAGAGGAGAAAGAAATGCACAAACAAATTAAGAAACCCACTGACACACTGACACACACACACACACACACACACACACACACACACACACACAGAGATGATCTGTGCATCCCAGTGTGACCATATGGTTTGGCGGGGACTTCCTACCCACCGCAGAGGAAGTGTCCGTTTACAGTGTACAGTTCAGTTGTCCGCCATCACATCCTGTCTCCCAGCTCTAAACGGCCATGCGAAAGCCTGCTCGGCTCAGCCCAGTCACGGCTTTGAAGTTAAATCAAGTAGAAAGGAGACACAGTTCACCATACCATGCAATCAGCATCAGCATGAGATATGGTAGGACGCACGCAACCTCAAAGCACTAGCAATATGAAGAGAGAGCTTTGTGTGCTGTAGCTTGTGTGTGAAGCTGGTCTACTTTCAGCCCGTTTGTTGGCAGATTCTCGCCTTTTTTCACCCCCAATCTATTGTGGTGGTGTGATTGACATCCACCTGTCCTTGGGTGGAGGGTGATTAGGTGTTCTTACAGCTGGCTCTTTGTAACAGAGTGGATGCTTGTAATAGATTGTGTGTGGAGAGTGATATGATAGGCTGATGATTGAATGATCCAGCAGACATTGACAAACAGTCTATGGAATACAATGGGGCGGGGTTATTGATGACTCTCTTAAACAGCGGGTATCATTGCCATGGCAGCCCATACATTATCGCCGCGTGGCCCCGCCCCGCCACGGGCCTGGACCAATGGGCAGGCAGCTGCCGAGCAAACAATCCCCAGCAGTGTTGGAATGGTTGAAGGAGAGAGGAGAATGCTAAATGTGCCACTTCATCTGGTGATTGACACAAAGCCTCTTGTTTACCGGCGCCACAGAGATTTGCATCTTTTTACCGTTGCCCCTCCCTCCCTCTCCTCTTCCCTCTCATTTCTCTTCTCCTCTGTGTCCCCCCCGCTTCACTCCCACAATCCTGCCTGTTTGTGGCGGCGCTGCATGAAGTGGATATTACCCCACCCTGCTGCTATGATATTGATCAGCCTCCTCCCTCCCTCTCCTCCTTTCTCTCTCCTCTCTTCATAGCCCACTGCATTGATTCCACCTCTCCCTCTGAGCCCGCCAGCTAGGAGTGATTACACACGCTGCTCACACACAGAGATGCAAGCACATGCACATACACACACACGCATTAGAGTCTTTGGTAGGGATGTGGGGATGTGTAGCCTTGCTTTACTTTAAAGACTATAAAGCTCGGTGGCTGCTGCACCAGCCCTTTGAAAACACTGCTTCTTTTCATTCAAGGCAACCAATGACTGCAAGCTTAGCATGACATATTACCACAATAAATGTCGTTGTTATAGCATGTAAGCATAGCACATCAGCAGGATGGTGTAAAGCCGGCTGTGCTCTGGCGGTGTTTTGTCAGGTTGATGCTAAAGATGGCTGTGGTTAGGGCTTGACAGGTGGGCTCCAGACACCTTGTGATTCTGTGCAGAACCACACAGAGCTGATACACACTCCTTATATGGACCTGTGGTGCAGCACTCCACAATAGACTAGCAGCTAGCCCTCTAAAGTCAAAGCAGTTAAATGAAACGGCACAGAGTGGGTGTCAGCGCTACATAGACAAAAGACTTTATCAAAGCGCCAAAATCAGCTGTGTGCAGTTGTAGGAGATTTGGGGTTGGGAATTTAAAAAAGCATGCCAAGGTGAGTGGAAAGCTACACTGCCTCAGTGAATTTCCACACCAAAAGCTGAGCTTGCCTGAACTGTGCCAGCAGCAGGAGCCACTGGCTCGTCTGTACACACTTGCACATTAATTAGTTAAATGCCTACCCTCTCCTGTTCACCAGATAGGATCTCTGCTGACAATAGCTGGTCGAGTGCAAAAGGTTTTGGATGGGGAGTCCTAGCTGATGAGCTAACAAGGGCAGTGTGGGCTGATGCTGCAAGAACAACCACTTATCTCTGTGTAACCTCTCTCTGGCAGCAGCAACAATCCAGCAGAGAGTCTGCAGCATCAGGCCAGAGATCCCACATATTATACACACCCTCACTGCCATTTGGCATTTAAATGGCATTTTAGTGTGGCGGAAAACAGTTTGCACCTAATTATGGCCTGTTGCTGCTGTGTCCTGAGTTAAGCGGGAGTCTCGGACAGCCATCCACACAAGAGCAGGGATGTTAAATCTACTCTCTTAAGGATAACCAATACCTCTGCCTCTAGGCTTAATGCTGAGGTGGACTGGATGTGAGTGTTGATAAAGGAGCTCTATACCATGTAAAATGTGAACAGTCTAAACAAAGACAAAGATAAGGGGGGAGAGCAAGGACAGTGGGAGTGTGATCAATAGTAGTAATCAATATTCTCCCTCTGTACCTTTCACTGTTTGAATTAGTACTTGTATTGCACTGCGATAACACCTCTTAGACAGGCTCAAAGTGACTTTATTTCAGTTGTGTGATCTGAACAAAATAAAAAGTCTTAAATTAACCTACATGAAGCACTCAATTAGCAGCTTTAAAAAGCTAAAGCCATGCTTTGACAAATAAATAACATTGTCTCATTATTGCTCAAAGTAAGCACATCTAAAGACCCCTCTGATGATCCAGCGAGGCATCTTTAGAGATGACGTTTTGGCCCACAAAAAGTACTCCAAGAGACAGTCAGCCATCTGTTAACAGCAAGCTCCATCAGTCCCCTACAGGTCCTTTCACAAGTCTACAGCTTGAAGAGTGTAAGCACAGGTTCCTCTGCGGTATATACGCCAAAGAAATGAGGTGTGTGTTTTGTGTTAATGTGTGTATCTTGGCTCAGCGGGGAGGAGAGGACGAGAGGTCACTGTCTTTACAAGGAGCACACCTAGACAGACGGGGGGGTCACCTCCTCCAACACCTCTCTCCACACCCTCCACTAGCTGACAGAGAGAGCCTCTCGCACTCATCCGCCAACTCCATTACCCACTCGGGCCACACATTAAATCATTCCATTTCACCTGGAGAGGAGGGTGAAGGTAGGAGACTGAGAGTTTTTTTTTTTTAATCTCCTGTCCTTTCTTGCAGGTGCGTGAACTGATTCGGACATGCCCACGTGCTGGGCCACCATCAGTAATGGGCCCAAATCACCCCCCCCCCCCCCCAACCCACAATGCCTTGAGGCATAAGATTCATCACAAGGACCAGACAGTAGAGGAGACGAAGAAAGGAGAAATAATGTGGAATAAGGAATGCCGTAAGATATGAAAAAAAAGCAAATGACGGGAGCCTATAAAGAGTTATTCACCCTCAAATGGGGAGGGCATTATCGCGATCTATAAATGGGCTGTTAAACTCAATAGCCCAAGGTTAGCTTGTCATGATGCTGCAGTGAAAGTCTATATGGCCGGCTGTATTAGTCCTACCATAAACACTCAGCCTGTACCATCTGTATTTAAAAAAATATATTTAAAATTCTCTGATTATTTCAATTAGCTCCAGAGCATGAAAAAGGAGGAATTAAGCAGCACGTCAGACAAAGCTCCAAACACAGATTCCCGTGCACGGCAGTAGCTTGCCTTAACAACTGTATAAGGGGTAGAGGAGAAGCCACTGGATAAAACACATGGGGATTTGACAACTGTACAAAAAAGGGACTTAGGGGAGGTCTGTATTTTCTTAATCATTTCATTAAGATAGTGCTTAGGCTAATTTAACAGTAGGCTTAATAATGCAGACTTTCCTCTCTCTGCTCTGTACACAAGTGTTAACTGCCTGCTGGAACAAAGGCAGCTCTGTTCGCAAACACAACACTGCCAAACTGTTAAGTACATTCCTATAAAGAGAAGAACAAAGAGCGTTTGAGCGTGGCGGGAGCAGAAATGAATACAGCTACTGAGGGGATAGCACAGCTCGGCCCTTTGATGCCAGGAAATGTCTTTACCATCGTGGATAGTGTTTATGTTACTTCACAGCGTACTGTTTAAGATCGAGGCAACAATAAAATCAACTGGTAGTGAAGTCTCAGTAGAGATCATGTTTGGGAGAGAATGGGGCTGAGAGGAAGGGAGATGGGGGGGTGTTGAGGTATGATATATGCTGCAAAACAGCAGATGAGTAGAAGAGATGGTAGAGAATTTAGAGGTTTGGACTCGGTGGTTTTTGGTAAGCACAACAGAGGACTTGGGGTTACACAGCGCAGGAATAATAAGGTGTGCAGTGCTTTGTGAGTGGATGCAAGTAACAAAAATGCACAAACACCTATGTGCAGGATAAATGAAGTGTGTGTGCATGTGTGGTGAGGCGTCTCCAAGCCCTCGAAGCTGTGGTTCCCTCAGTGCATGTGATCCATTGGCGGTGACAGACAGGCAAACACAATTTAGACTCGTCCATCAAAGCGCATGCAACACCAGTCGCAGCCACTGTGGGCGGAAATGTGACGCACTGGACGGAAAACACACAATCCTCCTTCTGTGTCCCAGGAAAGACTTTAAATTTGTCCTTAACTAAAAACTGGAAAACCTGTTTGTCCTGGGTTTCTACTCTTTTTTTAAGTTTAGATTTTTTTTTACCGACTACACTACGACAGATTCTTGTCTTTTTGTGTTACAGAAGGTGAGGCTGCACTCAGTCAATCTCTGGGGACATTGGTGCATTTTATGGATCAGAGGGTTTTATGAAATCAACAAAAAAAAACTCATTTTGAGTGTAAAAGCTGGAGTTGTGAGCCCTTCAAGTCTCCCATTCGTTGGTTATGGAGCAGCTCCAGTGTCTAAATCTTGATGACATGACTGATATGACTCCTGTTTCCTTGGTTTCTAGGTTTAGGAGAGGGTTTTCTTGTTCAAATATACTGACTGGACTGTGTTGTGCTAGAGAAATGGCATATGAACAGAGCGATATTCCCCTTTCATGATCAAAGCACGAGCATATGTGAGCCAGTTGTGTTGCATTAGATCAACAAGCATTCAGAGATGGAGAATAGATAAAGCTAGCAGTGAGTCAAGCTCTAGCACATGTACAAAATGTCAAGAGGGTCTGTATGAGATTTCAGTGCTGCTGCAGGGGAGCCGCTGGAGATGGCAGCCTGTGGTGATGTTGCTGTTGTTTTAAGGGCTGTGTGAGGCAGCGGGGTCCAAGGTACAAAGTGTAGACATTCCTCAGACCTCACAGCAATCCCTGAAATTTCCTCCTCTCGTGTCTGCTCCTCTCTCTGACCGATGCCCTTCTTCCCTTCTTCCCTTCCTCCCTTCCTCCCTTCCTCCCTCTGCTCTCTCTACTGGCAAGAATTAATTTGCACCATGTGTTCTTTAACGGAGAAAGGGAAAAAGAGGAGGGAAAAAAATAGGGCCCTAGTGGAAGCGTGTGAACCTGATACCACTGTAAATCTCCACTTCCACAGCGTTACCCCTCTTGCCCCTCCTCCTCCTCCTCCTCCTCCTCCTCTCCTGTTCTCTCTCATTCTTTTTTTATTGGCATGTCACACATTGGACAAGCTGGAAATTACACTGAGCCAAGCTGAGAACCAGCGGCGAGGCACGCCAGATACCCACTTAAGCTGAGAGAGCCGGGGAAAAAGTGGAGGGTGGAAAGGAGAAAAATAAGGGGACAGGAGGGAAGTGGAAATGCAAAGTGGGAGAGTACGAGGAGGTGGGTTAAAATTAGCCGCCCATTTTCAGAGCAGAGGCCAATCCAATTAAAGCTTGACCAATCCACGCAAATGTGTTTAGTGTCTGGTTACTACACTCAGCGCTGGGTGGCCAGGCAGAGACAAGAGATTCTCTTCTAAATACAATACTCACTTCAGCTACTAACAGATTCTACCTGAGATACTTACAGCTGAAAATGATGAGCAAAGAAAAAATGGGGGCTCAATTGACAATTCTATGGCATCTACTGTGGATACTATCAAGCCCCAGTGATTGTGAACATTAGCTTACTTCAAAAGGACCCTTCACCCTCTAATTTAGAGTCAACCCCCTATGGAGGAGTCGACTGTTTTCATTTCAAACAGGAAGACCTGGTCAGGTAATTAAATAGGCCCTGTCATTATTTTCACATGTAACGACCAGGTTGGGAGTCTATTTTTTTCGAGAGAGTCAAATCAACCTGCCTTTCTTGGCGTCTTTGCTACATTTGTTTTCCCACTTTCTCATCAAAGCTGGTGCCAAAGAAGATAGCACTGACTGTTTGCTCTTCTTGCTTTAAAAGATTAAAAGTAGTGCTCCACCGCCGAGCACTGTGCATTTGCTTCAGATGTTAGTGAAGACATCAGAGGAGACATTTCCACTTGTGATGTGCCAGAAAAAAGAAAAAAGAAAAGAGTCTGAGGAGCCGCTGAATATTTCAACAACTCAGCAACAAGGGGCAAAATTAGCACTTGGATATATATGCAAGGCCCAAATGTCATCTGTCACTGAAAAATTATGTGACAAATCTGCATGCATCTGTTTGTGTGTACGAGAGATGCAGCCAAGCCAGTGAAAGTAAACTCAACTAATGAAACTCCAAGGGGGAAGGAGTGGGCAAAAGGCTTCTCTGCTGAATAATTTAGCAGTGGTGGGTCAAAGAGGTGGCTATTGATTGAGCTTTTAAAGAGTCCTATGAAAATGCTATGGCCGCTGGCCTGGCCCTTCAGCCCGACCAACCCCCACTGTCCTGGCTGCACCCTCTCCATCTGGGAAGGTAATCACCACTCATAAAAACACACACAAAACCCCATTTTGATTTCAGCCTGTCTCTACTTCCCTCCCATCTTCTATCCTAGAGAAAGAGATCATCCTATTGGCTGAACAACTAGTTTCCATAGCAGCATTTAGCTAATGCACAGGGAGGGCAGTGAGGGTGAGAGAAAAAAGTATTATCTGTCCAAAAAGATGAAAAGAGGGGGATACGAGGGAGAGTAGAAGCGAGAAGCCAAGGGGAGGGTTGGGTAGGTTTGGTTTTATACCCACGAGCAGAGCTGAATACAGCCTCCTGCACTCGCTGAGTCTGAACTGTGTTGTTATCTCAGCCTTGCCATTTGTATTGCTGTATTTATTCATCGCTGCGCCCGTGTGGACAATCAATCTAACCTGCCTCCCCAAAGAGAGACAGAGCTGTGTAGCTGTCGAAGAGATGCGTGCCTGTCTCCATCTGATTTGAGAAATGCACAGAGCTTGCAAACTGACACCAGAGAAGGACTACACTTGTCAGTCTTGCACATTGCGTCTGCTTAAGAACATGCTTGCACAGAAACAGCAGCTGCAGCGAGTGACCCAAACACCTCCACTAAATGACCTAATGTTACTACAAAGAACAGCATTAATGGCTTCACCTCAATGAAATTTCAAGCGTGCAGAGACAGAGGAGAAGGGAGGGAATGGGAGGGGAGGGCAGGATTGGTGGGGTGCATACCTCCTCATAGAGGAGCATTAATCAAAACGGTCATAATGGGGAAAGTCACCTGATACCGCCAAAGCAGCAGTAAAATATCCTTTGCTCACAGGATCTAGTCACAGCCAACTGTGAGGGGAAGAGGGGGGGAGGGGTATTTGTCAAATAAAGAAAGGTAATCTGGGCAGAATTAGTTTGTTCAAATCAAAGACGTTATTCCACTTCATGTGTTAACCTGCTCCTCCACCCTACCACAGTTAAGACGTATAATGTCAGCAACAATATCTGGTCTGTTTTCCTTTTGTAGGTAAGTGACAATGAATGGCCATTCAGCGTTTAGCTGTTGTGCTGTGGTTCTATTGCTTTAAGGCTGCTACTCAATGGGGAACATTACAGGCAGAATGCTTCAATCAAACAGCTTGCAGCAGGCTCGGCTGGTCGGCCATGTCTATAGACGCCGAGATGCCCTTGTCAAAGCTGCTTCCTCACAGAGAGCACAGAGACAAGCAGACACTTAAGACGGCCCCGCACACAATTGTGAAAGGCTGCATCTCCACATGTTCATGTCTGTGAAATGTACCAGCTCGCTTACAGCAGCTGAGTGGACCAGGGAATGAAAGGGAGAACTGAGCATCACACACACACACGCGCGTACACACACATACAAAATTGCCCCTAATGAGGGTAGCGCCCCTCTCTCAAGAGATGGCAGCGGCTGCTGCTCCACTCGATAAATATTAACAAGAAGTACGACTGATGGCGGTGCTCACTGATCCATAATTGCATTTCAAAATGTTCGATGGGGGTGGGGTGGAGGGTGGTCGCGAAGGGAGAAACGGGAAAGATAAAAAGAGGGAACTCAGTCTTCTAGGCAGCGACAAGAGACAACTGATGCCTGTCTAGTCAACCTCCTACCATCATCTCGATGGCTCAGCACCAATGAGACTTTTTGGTGAAAGAAACACGCAGGTTCTGCATTACAGTCTTCCTTTCATGGACTCACTGCTGCATGCGTCACAGGGCACTTTGACACTGCAGCTTTACATAAAGGGAGAAATCTGAGGAAGGATCAGAGGGGGTGGCAGGGAACCCCACTTACCAATACCACATTAACTGATTTTTTTTCCTCCATGGATCAGAGTACGCGCAGACAAGCTAGCCGCAAGCTAATTAGCTAGTGGATCACATTGTTAAGCTAATTCTCAGCATTTTGGATTCCATTAGGACTGTACTCAGTCCATCGACAACCTAATAACTGCTCATGTTAAGCATGCGTATTTATGCACATATATTTGCATCTTTATCAAACATTTTTAATTATGCGCTTTGAATAGATGGCATTTTCCAAGGCTGTATGATAAGCACCAGCTAAAACCACCAGGAAAGAGTGTGAGATACAATCAAAGTGTGTGTGTGTGTGTGCGCGTGTGTGAATGTGTGCGTGTGGTGAGCTGTGCACACGCTGTTTACATTACAACCAGGAAAACTATGCCGTTGTACCCGTCCAACACAAACATGCATTTGAACACACACACACACACACACACACACACACACACACACACACACACACACACACACACACACACACACACACACACACACACACAGTTAACTGTTTACACACTGAGACCTATAGATGTTCATAAGAAATAAATACATTTTCATAAGTTTTATCATTTGAACTGTATGGGATTTCAATACTGGAAATAATTCTGCCATGTTGCAATGTTTAGTAAAAATGCATAAACTATATAACTAATTGCAGTTTTATCATTCATTTTCAAGCTATCTGCTAATTAAGTATTTTGGCTTTGCCATCAATGATTTCAATCAGTTTCAAAAGATAAAAAGAGGTGATATCTTTTCACAAACATATCAATAGTTCACCCGTCACTAAGAGAGAACATGTCAAACACTTTCTAAATGTAACGTGTACATGGCTGGGTGAGCATGCAATGAAGTTACAGGAAAAATTAGGAAAACTTTTAATGGTAGCTAAAAATAAATGTTAACAGATAACTGCAGAGCTGACACTAATTTTCAAAGATAATTTAATACTATTGTCATTTGACAACTCCCACTTAAAGAGTAAATATGAGCTAACGAGTACAGTATGACAAAAATCACAGCTAGTTGGGAATCATTACTATGATATGAGCGATCAGGAGGCCCCTGATTTTTTTCTTAGCATCAGTTAAAACTATTTACTGTGTGTGTCCTTACTGATTTGTCACCCAGAGGAGGATGCACAACCACTAACATGCCAAACACTAATCAATAGGAGCTAAGGTTTATAGGCAATTTGTTTTCCTTTCCAGGTACACCTTTTGTTTTAACACATCTCATCAATTAGATTGACACATCAATTACTTTCAATAACGCACACGTGTACAGTGTGCGTCTGTGGACATGTCATTTGACGGTTCTGGAAGCCTGAACAAACAAACACACACTGTCACAGCATGTTTTCAGTGGACCTATGTGTGAATGCTAAACGTATCACATATACTTGCACACATCTCACAGTGCAAACAGAGCATGCTCAACCTTGAGATGACCACAACGTTACACTGTGTTTTTTAAACTGATGCCAACATGAGGGGCACAAAATCACAACCAATGGATACAGTACAAAACACACACATAAACACAGTATACTGGTTATACAACAAAGAAAATCCCTCATCCTTTTAAGCTGATCAGGCCTGCAACATATGAGCTGGACTTCTGGCAAGATAATCGCATTGTACATGGCATCTAATTAAATGTCCAGGAGTAGATATGCGAGTGTGTGTGTGTGGCTAACAGTGACGGAGAGACTGCGTGTGGGTGTGTGTTGGCGTACTGTGCTTCTAAATCCTGTGTTCCCGGAGGGAGAAACGCTGCAATCACTCCATTAGCGAAAGAGGGAGGGAGACGGGGATGCTGGGAGAAAGCAGAGGGAGTAAGAGACAAGGGATGTGGGGAAGGAAGGGAAGGAGGGAGGGAGGGAGGATGGAACACAGCTGACTTGGCCAATAACAGCAAATGAGGTTAGATACAAGCAGAGAGGGAGGTAGGGGGGTCAATGAGCGTCGAGGACATGGACACAATGACTAGAACATGAGATGGGAGGAGGGAAGGAGGGAGGTGAGTGACAGCAGATCGAGGGGTGGGGATGAGGGGGGAATGAAGTGCAAAAACAGACAGATGAGAGAGTGAGAGGGTGAGAAATGGAGACAGAGGAGACAACCGAGGTAAGACAGCAGGATGGATTGCTGAAGCCAGGGTCAATGGGCAGATATGGCTGCAGATTGTTCAGTATTGTCTTAGGTTCTCCTCACGTAGGTATGTGTGCGCATGTGTAGTGGCGAACCAGATAAACAGGTACACACACAGCTCATGCAACTTATATAATAATCATGCAGAATATAAACATAATGACAAACATGCACATATATACACACACAACTGCAGGCTCACTGCATTACTCTCATCAAATATAGATTGTAAACACATTACAAGGTCATGGCACCAGGTGTAAACTGAAACTAACCCTTGTGGGATTGTTGGCCCTTAAATTGACCTAACTGATCAAATCAGATTGAATAAAAGACTGTTACTGTGAAATACATCTTAATACACGTTCTTTTCGACTGGTTTTGTGTGTATTTGCAGTGACAGCTGCAATTTTAGACCCTAATTCACTTAAATTCACATTTTGCGTTGTTTCGTTCTACAATTTCATTCCTCTTGTGGTGCCATTGTTTTACTGCTTCAAATTCTTATCTTGCCTTGTAAGTTTTGTAAATAATTTAGCCAACTTTTTTTCTGAAAATTGACTAACTACTTACTAACTTACTATTGTTATTACATTTTTCCCTTTTTCCAAAAACCTAAACATGGACTGGGAAGGGAATTAATAATAAAGCGGCTACATTTCAGTGTCTTGCTTCCACTCCTCATTTTGTTTAATACCTCTAACGGTTAAAATGGCCTCCTACTGGTCACCTCTGTATCTAGGCAGACATTTTAGGAGGAAAGGCAGGAGACTGAAATCTATATGGCTGGATCAATAAGTCACAGAGGTTACAGTGGGCACCATAGCTGCCACTGTTGAGTAAACAAAACTACAGAGAATGATTGTCCAAAACGACCCCAATAATGCTGCTGAATGGATTTTGTTTTGCATGTATTATTGCTGAATGACTGTGTGTGTGTGTGTGTGTGTGTGTGTGTGTGTGTGTGTGTGTGTGTGTGTGTGTGTGTGTGTGTGTACAGAAGCAAAAAGAAAGCACACATAATATCTCAGAATCGTCACAATGCAGAGCAGAGGTATAGAGAGAAAAGATATAAAGACACTGAGAGGCGGGATTCAATCCTTGCTCTTCCCCACGCAGGAGAGATTGATGGCTGCATTCAGGATTTCTACACATCACTAATTGGATTCACAGGTCATTAGATAAAGTACACGAGTGAGACTGTTACAGCCTAAAGACTGAGGGAGGAGAGAGACACAGGAATAAGGAGAAGGGTGCGAGAGGGGCAATATTGATGAGGTTGTTTGGTTCAGGACCAATGAAATTTCCTCCCCCTCTGCTGCGCCTCCAAAGCCCCGTTCCCCCACACAGAGGGGGGTTGATCGATAATTTGTGCAGCAAGAAAAAGTGGGGGTTGGAGAAAGAGGCAGGGAGGGACGAGAGGATAGGAAATAAAGAGAATGACGTCTAATACATGGTTCGCTTACATGGATCTCAAGTTGCCTGTTGTCTCTCCTTTTCAATATATTGTGGCAAGAGAAGGAAATGAGATTACACCGACCATTATGTCCCACAAAAGAGCAGAATGAGCGGATGAACATTTTTTTTTCTCCCAACAGCACAAGGCTATGCCCCAGTTTTGAGAGCAGGGTGACGGGGTACATTCGAGGTTGGCCAGCTAGACGGTAGTTTATACCAACGTGTGCAATTACAACCTAAATCAGCTATCATCCTAAAAGAGGATTTTGTTCTGGTCTAGTAAATAGAGATTATGAGTTTTCAACGTAGCCAGCATAGTGCCAATCTTTTGTGATTTGTAGAGCGGCGACAAAGTGAGCTCATTGAAAAACACTATTTGTTTAGAGAGCCAGCGGGGCTTGTTGTTTTAACATAGGAGGACAAGGGTACAGTCTGCTCAAACACATACAGGCATGCAGATGGCTGTTCATTAATTACAGATGGATGGGGTGGGGGTGGGGGGGTGGGGTGTAACAGAGAGCGAGAGACAGAGAGAGGAAGAGAGGGTGCGAGAAAAGAGAGAGAGGGGTCAGCTAATGGAGCCAGTCTTCTCTCGCGTGCTCTCTCGCTCTCTCTCTCTCTCTCTCTCCCTGGACAATTACCTCTATCTGCCCCAGACCTCTTCTGGCGCTCTTAATCAAGGTGCAGGTGCGTGGGTTTTTGTAGTGTGTGTGCGCATGTGCGTGCACAAGGAGGGGTTCCTGCCGTCCTCAGCACTCTCTAGCAGCAATCCGATTAAAGCCCTGCTGCTGTGGGGCCTGACTGTCCTCCCCTCTGCAAGGCCTGCATCTCACCTTAAAACCCCTTTTACACACAACAACTGTCCTTCACACACTGAAGTATTCACACCAGAAACAACACACTTATCTCAAATGCATACACACACACTTACATATATATACACACACATATATATATATATACACACACACACTATTCCACCTTTTCCAAAAGTGATGTGTGTGTGGCCTCTGAGCTGACCTCCCATCATCACCCTGGCTGTTGGCAGCCATTACTTTGGCCCCCTGGGGCCTGGCCGCCCCTCACCAAGCCCTCTGCGTGCTCTACTTAGACAACCAATCTGTTAACAGGCAGGCCATGCTTGCTCCAGCAGGGTTAGATGCTGCTTCATTTGGCAACACAGACCCATCAACTACATATTCCAGTAATCTTTGCACATTAAATGGCAGTCACATTATTACAGTCCTGTACTGAAACGTGTTCTGCTCTCCATTCATGAGCAGTTGGAAACAACACAAAGGACCAATTAAAAAC
The DNA here is from genome assembly GCF_043641665.1 of Enoplosus armatus. Classification (NCBI taxonomy): domain Eukaryota; kingdom Metazoa; phylum Chordata; class Actinopteri; order Centrarchiformes; family Enoplosidae; genus Enoplosus; species Enoplosus armatus. The sequence goes on from NC_092187.1 coordinate 11,266,484, forward strand.
AATCACTTTCAGTTGCATAATCGATTTCAGAATCCTAACTTTGACTGGAACATTTTCCCAGCCAAAAGAAACATTTGTTTGGGTGCATTGAAAACTCCAACATGGAGGCAAACATTATTACTCGGCATGTAAAAATACCCAATTTGACAATACAGCACTTCCAGATTATTTATTGGTTTAAAAAAAAACAAAAAAACAACAGTATGGCTTTCAGGTAGCTTAGAGGCGTTCATGATTTCTAGAATCGTGTCATTATAGTCGACTACAGTGGAGCAAACTAGCCGCACATCTTCAACCACAATGTCACATCCTTTTTCATCAACATGAACAAAGACAAATCTGTTGGGTGAACTCAAATGCGGCTTCCCCTTTAGCAAACATAGAGAATGCAGTGTGGGAAAATCAATTGCGTGTGTGATACATTTTAGGTGTCCCATTGCAGAGAAAACAAGCACCACTTCACTAAACTGACCGAGCCTGATGAATCAGCCATTCTCAGGAGCAAATTAAAAACTCATTTCTTTCTTTATTCAGCAAAAGAGGCAATTTGGCCACATTAGGTTGCAAAAAATCAATTGAAAACTGGTGAAGGTCTCCTTCATTAAATCAATTAAGTGCATCGACAAACATCTTTATTTCCATTACAAGCATTATTACACTGCCAGTGGATCGCAAAGGTGGTTAATATTCAAGCCTGATTCTCAGAACGATTTATATACTTTAAAAACAAACCTCAGGATATAAACTGATTCTAGGTCGTACGATTTGCATTCAGTTCTTATCAGAATTCCACGGTATAACAGATATGTGCAACATTGCACCTATATCTCTTGATTATGGTTCACACACACACACCACCATAGCCCTGATTTCTTCTAGTATTTTTTCTCACTAGAACAACAATGGTTTGTTTTCCAGCTGGGGACATGGGATGGGTGGGTGGTATTAGAGGTAAACCTCAGGCCAGTGTGAGGACACAGGGACATAAAACAGGAAAGACAGGAAGTGAAAATGTACTCACCAGCTTGAAATCCTGAATGCTACAAATGAAATAGGGAGTGTTGGGCCGCCGACTTTCAATGTACACACAATCTGCAAGTGAGAAAGAAAGGGAAAAATGTGAGTTTTGAAAGAAGATGTTCACACTTCCCAAAGCTTTCATGTTTTTATGCAGCCAGACTCAGTAATATATTATTTTGCGTGCTGTTACCTCTGCTGAAAAGACATTTTTTCTCCTTGAGTCAAATTCAATTGGAATGCGAGTAATAGGATTAAGGACTTTTGGAGCGCTACAAGGTTGCCTTTCCAAAGCAAACATTACGCCCAAGGGGAATTATGTTATTGTTCCACTCCATTTATACACCAGTGAGCAATACTGGCTTTAACCCCATTCCACCCCCCAGTCATCACTGTAACTCATTCCTACAAAATGACAACTTCTGTCACTGCACCTCTATATACGTCCAGTTAGCTTTGAGTTAGCATAGCGGTGAAACAAAAAACACATAAATACACCTTCTCTCCTCTCATTCATGTTTTAAAATGTTGCCAGATTACATAACCCTCACAAGTGTTAAGAGCAGCCCTCTCACATTGTGTGTGAAGAGGTGGCCCTGGCCCGGCTGTGCCTGTTAAATTGAATGTGACTGGTGGTATGGCCAGGTCGTGAACCCTCATCTCCTTAACAAAAACATTCACGCTGCAGAGGACAAAAACACACAGCCACTTCTGTGGAGACGAAGAGGAGGAAGAGGCGGGGTACATGGCTAATGGTTACTGCTAAGCCTGGCACAGTAGTTTCCAGAAACAGCTAAGGGTTAGAATTATCATAGGAAAAGAGATTTGAATTCACAAAAGTCAAATTAGCATAATAGTCTCCCATTCACCTTTAGCTGAAACACAAAAGCAGGAGTGTGATCAAACTGAGCAAAAAAAAAATGTTTATTGCGGTTTAAATAATAACCTGTAAAAAGACAGTTCTTTGCTTGCTCAACAGGCAAAGCAATCAAAATCCACTGACACTTAATTGATTGAAGAATAGATCACACACTCTGAAAATTGACCTTCAACTCAGATGGAAGCAATGTAACAAGGTATTTGACTACTCCCAGGGCTGGTTTTGCTACCATTTGGTGCAATGGAGCGGAGCGCTGTTGCTAACGCATACACAAGGCCATGGCAACGGACAATATCTTTCAGCTTTGATTTTTTTTTGGTTTGTTTATAAAGCTACTGTAGGTAGTTGCACTGACAACACAAAGTGCTGGTGCTCATTTCACCAAAACACATGCTGAGCAGTTCCTTGCAGAAGGAATGAGCCACACTTTCCCTAACAAAAGATGTGCAGTTCGCCTTTTTTCAGTGACTGACAGTGCCATCATCTGTTATTTATTTGTTTGTGTCAACAGAGTTATCGATTTGGCTGTGGTTTATCTTACCGCTTGCAGAGGAAAGGAGGGGTGGCAAAGATATTAAATGGCTCTGACACCCAAGATACCATTTGTAGAGGGGCTGGTGTGTTCGAGTGCTCCTGTGACATCATGGGCTTTGTTTTTTGATACGGTGTGTGTGTGTGTGTGTGTGTAACCCCAGGGTGGGCTTGTTATCTGCTGTGGGCTGAATGAGCTGTTCTAAGGGGAGGGGGGTTTATCGCCCTCGCTGGCTCTGAGTGGCGCATTATATCTCTCTCTCACTACTGCCCTCTTCTCGCTTTTCCCCTCTGCCTCCTTTTCTCCCTCCTCTACACCATCCCTGGAAGTCATTTACAAGATAACATGAATGAAAATATCCATCAGTGCTATTGTGTGATCTGTGAGCAACACAGTGTGTGTGTGTGTGTGTGTGTGTGTTGAGAGAGGCAGAGAGAAGTGGGTAGAGGAGGAGGAGGGCAGTAGGAGGGAGGGAGTGGGGGGAGGGCCGAGAACAAAAGAGACTAATCTGAATGAGATGACATGTTTCGGAGAAGTCAAATCGGGGGAATTAGGGTTTAGTGTCCCTTCACCTCGTCGGCACATTCATTTAGAGAGGCCAGATCTCCGTGTCTACACCCCAGAGCACATCAACAGGCATAAAGAACAGACAGCGAGAGTGAAAAAGATAGGTGGTGGAAAAAAGAAAAAAAGAGACAGGGATCTAGTTTAATCATTCACAGACAGCAAGTGAGTCTATTCTTCGAACGTCAAAAGCACATTTTGAATTCATCCTGGGCACTAAAAGTCTACTACCTCAAGGGCATTTCTCTGAAAGCGACTATAACACGAATCTCAATGAATGTGAAAGTTAAAACCGAGTTAACGCTTTTGAATGAAAAGGAGGCAACGGAGCTCAGGGAGGTTGGGCGGGGTGGGGGTGGGGGGGCTCGTCAAAGGGGGCCACATGGTTCCTCCAGGGTCTGCCTGGCTTGTTAAACATTCCTGCCATTTTGTGCATTTGGAAGTGGGTCTCCTCGCTCAAGTGGAGAGGTGGAAAGAGAAGCGACGAGAGGTTTAGCTGTGGTGGGGGCCTATGTGGGGGGATGGGCAGTCTTTTTTTTAAAGGGTTGAAGTGTGTGCTCGTTGGATGGATGTAGTCTTCACTGTAGGAGGGAGAGCCACAGCCAGGCCTTTGTAGCAGAGTGCTCTCACTCCCTCGGCAGCCGTAAGTTCAGCTTCTTCTGCTCTCCTCCACCCTACAATCCACTGACGACCGCCACACCAACCAGACAGATAGAGAGCGAGAGAAAGTTCAATAGCTTGACACGGGGAGACAATCGAAGCTACTGAATGCAGTTCCTCAAAACCAAGCACTTCATTGAAACCTGGCCCTGAACATTGTCACTGCTGAGTTTAAACAACGGAATATTCAATGTTATAACCTCGCAACACACACACACACACACACACATAGCAATTTTCTCAGCTGTAGCTCATTGTTCAGCCAGCCATTCTCTTACGGCTGCCAAGCATGTCTAATCTAAAACACACCTAGCCTCAGCAAAAGAGCCATGTCCTACTCTCTGTACCAAGCAAATAAGATGCTGTTTAATTTGCTGCAGAATTTCAGCAGAGGGGAGGGGGGAGTACTTAGACAATATCAGCTTGGCTTACTTTTACAAGCCGCCAACAATGGGAAAGTCACATTGTGATCACAGTCGTATACGCCAATGTTTTGTAAACAGTGATTGGGGGGGATGATGGTCGGTGCTGTGGAATGAGATCAGCTAAAAACACAGAAAGAATATGAGCATATTTTAGGATACAAAGCAGGCTTGTTAAATCAAGATGAGTTTGTTTAAGCCATGCTCGCAGGTGGTGAATGTTAGCCTTGAGGCAGGACACACCTGCATTGTTAAAAGTGGTGCTTGGCTCGAACTGGCAGAGCACACATGCAGCAGAGTAGTGCATGGCTTTACAAAAAGCTACCCCCCCTTGAGTGCACTGATCCTAAAATTAAATAGCACAAGGAATGCAATAATGGAACCGCAGGGGTGTGAGGGGACTAGAGGGCCAAGAAAGAAGAGTGCTTGGGAGAAAGAGGGAGACTGGTGTTATTACTGATCCACCACCGACCGCAGCGCCTCAGTGAGGGAGACCAGCTGATGACCAAGGCTGCCTTGTGCCACTTCCTGCTGGGCCGGCCCCAGCGGGGTGGCGTAACAGGCAGTCGAGGCCTGGAGGCACACGGACACTTGATTCTTCCCCAACTTTCCTTCTTCTCTCCTCATCCACAAGCCCAACAACTCTCCCTTCTTCTCACTGGAAAAGCAGTGGGAAATACCTGGCAAGCGATACCATCGTCTCTCTACAATAGGGCAGGCCTACAGCTGACTGAGCTCCTAGGGGAGAACAGAGGCTCTTTGACAACACCCCCCCCCCCTTCCTCCTCTTCTTCTTCTTTCCCTCTCGGCTAGCCCACGCTTTCTCATTTAGCAGTCGGCAGGTGGTTGGATTTCACTAAAAAGCCCTTTTCCCAGAGTCTCTAGCGTGGGGAGAGATGGGAGAGCAGAGAGGGCTTTTTAAAAATAGATCTGTTCTGTTAGCGACAGGCTACAGATTCACACTGCTATGTTTCAATATGAGATGACTCCAAGGGCTAGTCCCTCATGTTAGCTTCACTGGAAACAGCAAACTGATCGACAGCTAGCCTTTGTAGCAGAGGGGATGTGCTATGCTAATCAAGCACTAGCCTACGGTGTCTTGGCTCTAGAATAACCCATCCAACATGTACTGAACTACATTATGATGGCCTCTCAAGGGGATCCACACTGAAAACAAAATTCAGAAGTGTTGTGTTCCTATAAAGTATAATTTACCCTGAATTAAATATCCATCTGAAAAAAAAGGCACTTACGTTGCACAAAAAGTGATTGGCAGTGCACATTTAGATAGAGAGTGAATGAAGTTCAGTTAATCTAAAAACTCCAAATGACAGACTCTAACAATATCTAAAAGGGTTTGTGTATGAGAACTGCAAAGGTCAGTAAGGCAGCTAAGCCCCTACACTTGCTGTCTTGGTAAGAGAGAAAATTGAATATTACACTTGTACAAAATTCACTTGTATTATTAAGTTTCTTAAATTGCTCGGTTAAAAATGTATAACTGAAGTGCGAGAAAGAGAAGAAACTGATCTAACGAGGATCTGTTGCATCTGGTCGATACTCGATGTGGTTAATAAATGTCAGCATTAGCACAGATAGATATGGTGCTATATAGCAATAATGACAATGTACATTACATACAACATGAAGAAAATTACAGCTGACACATATTTAAGAGAGAAAAACCAAAGCCCTTGCAAACATAAAGAACATGGCAGGTTTGTGCGACTGCCAACAGTTGGTCCTCAGTTTGAAGAAACAAGGGAGGAAGGGGGGGGCTGGTTATCCAGCTCTACATGTGTGTGTCAGACATACTCCTGCTGCACAGCTTACTGTGTGTGCACATGACACATACAGTGACACACACACACACTCCCCAGGGTTCTGTGGTGGCTGCGGCAAGAAGCGCCAGCTGTCCACATCAAGAACTCCCCCAACACTCATACACACAAGGTGTTTTTCTCAGACTAGCCTGGATTCTCTCTGTATTATACACTGCACTAACTACACAACCCTATCACTCTCCAAGAAGAAATTACTACATTTAATCAAGTCTTGTCTTTATCACACTGAAACTCACTGGGGTGCCTGTGCTTGCAGCCATGTTGTGTGACATAAACCGAGGTAGAAGGGCAGAAGGGGGGGGGGGGGGGGGGGGGGGGGGGGCAGGTGGTCTCCATTAGCTCTCTCCATTTTAAACAGACCAGCCAGCCAGTCAGTTAGGAAGGAGGGACACATGCTATGGCAGCCAGCTACCTGCAGCGCCAGGCAGAGTCCTGCTGCAGTGGAGAGAAGGGGATGAGCAATGTGGATAGTACTATGTGTGTGTATTTGGCTGAGCTTGTGTGTGTTGCAGGAGTATGCTTGTCAGAGATAGGGACCATGTCTATGACTGTTAAAAGCATGCCTTGTATATGTGTTAGTGTGTGCATGTATATGTGTGACAGTACACTTGTGAGTGTGCACAAATACTGGTTATCAGCGTACTGTGTATGCGTGTGTAGTGTCATGTTTTTTGTGTGTCCGTGCTTCTAGGGTGTCTCCTATTGATCCCCCCATGGCAGTGTGTATAATCTCCAGAGAGAGGATCTATAATCTGGGGGGGGGGGGGGGGCGCTGGACGAGTGTAGAGAACAGGCTCTGGAGGTGTCTGGCTGGGCCTGGGGAAGTGGCGAGAGCTCAGCCACAGGGCACAGATCGATTTGGCATGTCTGCTTGCACTGCATCGGGCGGTTCACCCCAGCAGCCGACCATACAAATGGTCCGGGACACAGACCCCTGGCCACCATCACAGACACACTCCTCCGTTCTTTTTAAAACAGCAGAAGAGTTAGAGTTAGCTGCAGGCCCACCTATTGGCCCATTGCACTTCTCTTTCCACCCTTCCCCATCCAATCGATGTGCACTAAGCCGCCTGAACCCATCTTCAAGGGATAGAAAGGCTAAGCAGAGAGATTGGAGGGTGGCTGGAGATTGGGAGTGTGCAGACGGTTTCAATACTAGCTTACCTGTTATTTCTTAGGTTATGACATGGGCCTGTATGTTTCTAAAGCTCCCTGTGACAAAAGCAATCAAAACAGTTATTGTGGTTCACAATTTCTTTCGGTTTTCGGCACTGCTGTCCAACAACAGACTTCTTCTCTCTCCCCATGTCTGGGGTGGTGCAAATCCCTCTCCGAGGGTGGTCAGTTTTACATATTGTGTGTCACTAGACGGCTATAAAGGGATTTAACATTTAGTAAAGCATAATCTATTGCAGGCTTTGTGCCTGCCTAAGCTGCACACATCAAATCTGATTGCAGGAAGGCTGCTACCAATGACCAAGGAGGAGGAGGAAAACATGCGCACACACACACACACACACACACACACACACACACACACACACACACACACACACACACACACACACACACACACACACACACACACACACACACACAGGGCTTATCACTTGAACAATAAGCAGAGGAGACAGCAGGAGGTCAGTTACTGAGGTGGAGGATCCTCAATGTTGACAATAGGAGGTAAATTACAAACTAGTGTACTGGTGCAGGGGCCCCACTACCCAATCCTAACTCATCCCTAATCTAAACCACCTTAACAGTTTCAGTCTGTCGTAGAAGCAGGTTTTGACACTCTGGCTGCTCTAGACCTGTCAAGCTAATTGAAGGAGAAGACAGGAAACATAAATATTCCCCATCAACCAGACACTGGCTGTGCTGTTCACTCGGATGTGGAAATATAAATATTCGGCAGGGCTAATCCACTGAGACGGTCGACTTTGTTTATATGCCTTTTGAATGTTTCATTGATGTGACTGACTGCTTCCGTTTTTTTACCCCCCTTTCTTCCTCTCTACTCCCCCCTCTCCGCATGGTTAACTATTAGACAAAGCACCGGTGCTCTCTCTATTAAACATGAAATGCGGAGCAAAAGAGGGCTTCAATGGAGTACGTTGCAAAGTGTTGGAGAGACAGAAATAGAGAGTGAACAACAACAAGGCTTGGGTTCAGAGTGACTGCTTACTTGAGGACCTCCACTGATACCAGTGCAGAGAAAATTTAGCCAACAAGATTACGCAGGTAGACGAAAAGTGCAGGATGAGGAGGTCTGGCTGTTTCACTGCACCTACTTGAAGTTGTCTCTTTAGTAGTTGAAGAAGAAAAAAAGGAGTGTTTGTGTGGATGTCTGTATGGGTAGTTGGAGAAGAAGATAACCTAACACTGGCTGTAATTTCCTATGTCTTCCCATTAAGTACCCAAGCAATGTGGGCCGCCACCCCCCCACACACACTTGACCTTTTGCTAGCTGCTAGATAAACGAAAAGACATGGCGGCAATGATTTAGTTGCAAGGCGGATAGCACTGAGCAGTAGGAGAGCGAGAGCAGACTACACACACACACACACACACACACACACAGCTAGCTAGCCTGGCTTCCTTCCGACAGTGAGTGTTGACATTCCCCGCTCTAATACAGCCAATTTATAAACAGTGGGTGAAAGAGAGGCCGTGTTTACAGCTGCGGAAAAGGTTGGTTCTCTTTTCAGCCTCATTCATGCGACGTAATAAAGACATTGTACCACAGCTCAAACATGTCTCCAGGAAATCAGAGTACCTTTTGGCCAGAGAGCAGATAGCATACTTTGAGTGAGTCAGATGGTGCCAGGATGAAATCATTATCATGGCTTGTCGTCACTATCACATCATCTAGTGAAGCACCACTTTGCCTTATTGACTTAGCCCAAGACAAAGCACAGAGTGGGTCAACTTGGAATTGATTGTATGATGCATCGGCCTCTAGCCTGAGGGAGTATTTCTGCTGTTGCTACTTTGGAGAATTTGCAAATCCCTCAACAGCTTATTGCAACAGAGATGACCGTTTCTTTAAAAAAATCAAGATATCAATCATTGATTTACTAAAAATTTGTCTTAATTCCTCAAACAAGCTTATTGAGAACAAAGTAAATGAGTGATTGTGATGTTAAGGTGGGCTTACGATTATCAGTAAACTGGGAAAATTGATTAGTGGAGATTGACAAGTGTTTACTGAAGTTAGTGACCACGCAGATGAGTGTGGCCCCCCCTGCTGACACAATTACATTAGCCATGACTTACCTCCAGGTCTGTAAACAACATCGTCTTCTGTGATGAAGGACGTGATTTCTCCGTTCTCTGTACGCTCGTAGCGTGACTTCTTCTTAGGCGTCTTCTTTTTGCCCTTCTTGCCGGCATCCTCGGCCGTGCCGCTGCCTCCGCCTGTGCTGCCATTGTCGTTGTCCTCATCCTCGCTGTGCTCGCTCTCTGCATAGTTCTTGGCCCCGCCCTCCAGCGTGCAGCTGCGTCGGGGCCTGGAGCTCTCGCTCTCACGGTCGCCCCTGTCCCCGTCCTGCCGTCGGGACTTACCGGACTCTCTCTTGTCCCGGTCCCTGTCTCTGTCTCTGTCCCGCTCTTTCTCCCTCTCCTTCTCTTTGTCGGCCGTCATGATCCGCCACGTGCCTTCCTCAGTCCTCTCACGGCTGGGCCTCCGTGAAAGGTAGACTGTGAGCCTGGGCTTCAGTCTTCTGAATTTACCAGTCAAATCCAGGGAAAATTTGGCCACACCAACAACCCCAGTGTTTCAGAAAAGCTGTGGACAAGAGAAGACAGAGAATTAGCATAACTCTATGTCAATAACCATTATCATTACAGTGCAGAAGCTACATTTTCTAAGTAAATGGGTTGTTTTGTGCTGTTTTGTGGGTGAGAAATACAAGATTAGTTCCTAGAGATCAGGCAGCTGTGCTGACTCTTCTCAACATCACAGTAATTGTTGGCACTCCCTTCCACAACCATGAATACTCTGGAGAGCACTGAGTAGCTTTATCAAAGAACAGAACCTTCTAGCTTTCTGCTCAAACATATTTCCATTCTTTCAGAGAGGCAGTAAAACAGAGTTATTAAAGGGTAAAAGAACAGAGTGAGAAGAGTAGAAAGAGATGTGCTGCATGTAAGTATTTGTAACACAATAAGCTAAAGGGAAGTTGTAACTGAATAAGCATGAAAAAGGTAGGCTGCTTTGAGGATAAGGCATGCAGCCAATAGAATTCCTCAGAGATAATGTGTTGAGGGGCTTTTCGGCACAAGACGCTGCTTGTCTTTTGCAATGCCACTGGAAAGACACAGCATGAAGCTCAATGACAGAGTTAACTGGCTAGCTTCACTGCAAACCATCTGTGATGACACCATGCTCAATTTTACTCATCTGTGTGTGTCTGTGGTTTTGTGTGTGTGTGTGTGTGTGTGTGTGTGTGTGTGTGTGTGTGTGTGTGTGTGTACTCTGGCTTACTGGACTGCACCCCACCCCAACCCAAACCTCTGCCCTGGCTGACAGTCACCACTGTGTTAATGTGAAGTGACAGCTCTGGAGGGAAGAACACAGCAATCCAGTGGGTAAGGAAAGGGAGAGGATAGAGGCTGAGCCATGCCCAGTCCACTGCCATTTGCAGTTCACTCAAAAAAGGAACCCAGCTACCACTTTCTCATGCCATAATGAAATCCTCCACAAACGGTGAAGTGAGCAAAGCTGAAGCAGCACGCTGTCTGCACTACACTGCCCTACACACTGCGCCTACAAAGGAGGCTTCTCATTTACTGCCAGTGTTTGCCCCCTCCACCCCCACCGCAACAAATTAACTAGAAATAGTTATTACAGCCCCCAGAGGGATCAGACCAGGCAATCAGCACCAGCGTTACCATGGTTGTGATAGCAGGGTGGGAGAGGGAGAGTGAAAAAGGAGGGAGGGAAGAGATTGGGCCAGGTAGAGCAGACCCGGCTTCAAGTGAAAATTATACAGCATGTCTGCAAGTGGACGTGGGTTTATTGAGAGAGCTAGAAAGAATATGGTGAAGAATATAAGGAAAGAGGAAGGTGGAAGAAAGGTTTTTGGCAAGCACACACACACGCGAACACAATGAAAGCACGTTTGACAACAGCGCTCCTCAGCAGCGGGTGCTGTCATCTCGTGAGCAGACACCAACTGACAGGGCAGCTGCTCTTGTCGTCGGCTTCAACACAAACACCGGGCCTGATTAAACCGCAGCCTCGTCACAGCCCCATTAATCACCTAATGATGAGTTACCACGGCGACCACTGGGCTGCCAACACATACACACGAGAACACATTAGTGCACACTCACACACACAGGACGCAAGGTCTCAGGAGAGCTCCTACGCGCATGTGCGCCCAAGGACACACACACCCACCAAGATGGATACACACCTCCACTGGTGTGCCAAAATACATACTGTGGCCCCTCCTGTGTCCATATCCAGCAGCATGTCTTGGAGGTGTTAGTAACATGAAAACATTGATGAAGGTACCATTTGATAGCACGGCTCTAATCCTGGGAGCTGCCAGAATCTGTGTATGAGCTAAGCACCTCTTCTCTCCTCTACTCTCCTCTAATCAGTAACATAAGCCTCTTCCACTGAAACCAACGAGGACCCTGAACTGTTGCAAATGGAGGGCTGGCCCATGCGGCTTTGATGTTGTGGGCTGCTATAAGCCTCTATAAGTATCTTTACAATCTAGATGCTATTAGCTTGCATCTGGATACACTTTACACAACTGCCTCATTGCAAATTCTGTATCTCCAATTACCTTGCTGACGTTAACATAATAGTATTCATCAGCCCTCAGAGAAACACAAATTCTTTATACAGACACACGCTGGCTCATGTTTAATTGCATTAAAACCTTTACTAGTCAATTAGCAATATGTTCAAGTGCCTATGGTTAATTTGTTGCACATCAGTAGGTGTAGTTTGATGAAGAAAAAAAGAGCAATCTGAAGTTGAACAAATTGAGTGAGTAAAAAGGAGTGAGTCAGTGTGAAGTGAAGTAGTAACACTGTGGCAATGAAAAGTCATAATGTATTGATGGCTGACAGAGGAGAATGAGAAAGAGAAAGTGATACAGAGAGAGAAAGCGAGGGAGAAGGCTCTCCACCCACTACCCGGGAAACAAAGTGCTTAGTGGAGAGCAGTGCTGGCTGCCTGGCCGATGAATAACGCTGTGAGGGGGCAGGTGAGGCTTGGAGCTATTACACATCAATCACTGGGCCAGGACCCTTTGAAAGATACCAGCTGTCTTAATGGAAAAGAGAAGGAGGGGGGGCAGTGGCTGGAGAGGGGTTGAGAGGGTCCCAGCCAACGTCACCTAATCCACCATTTACATTACTGCAATGGAGTCAAGGGCTAGCAGCCAGCAGGGCCCCGCTCAAATACATTTCGCTTTTCCGTGCCTGTTTAAATGAGACCTCTGGCCTGAAAAACCACACAGTTTGTGGCTCGATTAACACATCATCCCCCACAATGGCCACACAGCAGGTTTCTCTTACTAAACACATCTTTTTTTCGTTCTCTCTCGAGCAGCCTTTTAAAAAGCCATGTTTTATTCATTCCAAATCACTCCCACATTTACCCAAATCCATGCTCATCTCTGTAGTTTTAATCAAAACCTGTCTACGGATAAACATCCAAATTATCACGCTTTGCTTGAGTACCTATACAGTGGTAGGGTTTCTTTTTTTTTCATCCCACCAAATTGTACTAATTGATTATGTCGGATTATAAATTTGCAAGAGCTGGACATTTATTCATACAGCACTTTATAGAATAAATAATAGAGAAACTAGAAATTTCTACATTTAAATGCAAAATAGAATCTAACAACAATATAGCCAGCACAGCGATCCACTCAGTTTTGGGAGAGAGACTGAAAAGTCATTCATGGCATATTCAATTGGAGAATTATGAAGTACCAAAATGTGATTGGCAAGGATTTAGGGCCGGCTTTGCAAAGGGATTGAATGAAATACTCGCATGAATACAGATTAGAGGAGAACAATGTTAGCATGAATATACACAGGGTTATTAACAATGAGGGCAACTCAAATTGATCCGAATAAACCAGCCAGATCCTCAGCAGTGCACGGATCCTAGCTGTGGTGATGTTGAGCTGCAGCAGGTTTTTGTCAGCTCCAATCCATTACTCAGTGCCATCTAATCTAAACTGCCATCCAAGTCCCCTAGAAACAACAGCATAATGAAAGGCTCAGCTGGAGGCAAGGGGTAGGCCACTTCATAAGGGATTCTCTGTGGTCTCTGCACCCTGCCTGCTTTGTCTTACCTGGTGAAATCATGGCTTGCTTTATTCTCCGAGGCCCTCTCTGTTTTAGTTCACATTGGCAGGGCAAAGACACTTGTCTGCTCCACTTGTTTTTCAATTCACTGATGAGTAACCACATCTTTTTTTTCCCTCTGCTAAAGCTGTGCTCACAAAGGCTCTATTTTTAGCCGGCATCCGGGGTTAGTTTAGTAGGTAAAAGCCACGCTCGAGAAAAGATAGCTTGGGGCTTTCCAACATCAACATTTAAACCTGCCTTGAGACTCCCATGGTAAAAGGCAAAGCACTGCTGCACAAGAACAGACTCTCATGCACAATGACACTGTGTGCAACAATAAACTATCACTGTCCAAAAAGATTAAGACAATTTACAAAATCTCCCCGGGCTAACAAGAGCATCCGTTACTTCCTTTCTGTAATATAAACCGATACACACAAAGTCAAACATATTCTCTGTCCAGCAGTCCACAGGTACTTTCAACCACGGACATAAGGATCAGACTGTGTGCTCTGCGGGGTCTAAGCCTCTACTCCATCTCTAAAAGAAAGCTAAATCCTACTCTAGTCCCTGTTTGTGTGCTCTCCGCGAGAGATCCAAATGGCCCTGAGGGGGCTGCTCCACAACCCAAGATGTCCATTATCTACAGGGTCTGTGAGCAGGACTTCATTTCGCAGCCTAATACCGGCTACTCCAAGACACAGTACCTCTCAGCCTGCCACGTTTGTCTGGCTGGAGCAAAAGCTGTGGGCCATTTCGGCAGCTCTGACTGCTTCACGAGGCATCATGTTTAGACACGGCTCCTGAGGGAAATGCCAGGGTTGTCCATTGTCACCCCTTCCCCTTTCCTCTAAAATGAGGCACTCCTGAGAAATGTAATCGTGAGCAGGCCAGTAAAAGGACCTCTGCCAGTGTGACATTGATAAGAGAAGCGGGAGAATGTGAGGTACGTGGCGGCAGACAGCACTATCATGAATGTGGCTCTTAATTGAGTTTCCCTGTAAATCTGTGGGCTACTTTTTCTGCAGTGTGAATAAAGTGCCTGATTCGAAAGAATTTCTAGTGTCTTTCACCTCTGGAGAGGCACTGACAATTCAATTTTTTGCTGAATTATGCTGTTGTAATGGAAATTTACCCGAAGGTAAAGCTGGGGTCAGGAGAGGTATAAATACGCACTGGGGACACATTCAAGCCCGACTTGTACTAAAAAATATCTGTATCATACGTGTATCTTCAAACATTTATCTCTATAAAATGGAACAGAGCTCCAGCAGGGGGAGGAAGAAATGAGTTACATGACATTTTCTCAATCAGATGTATAGTAAAAAGATTTACTTGGAAAGAAGAAAAAAACCCCAACAGTGATTTTGTCTTCTGTTAGAATGAAAGGACTCTTGAGATTTTAATATTTGAGCACTCAATCATGTACCACTTCCACTGATGTTCTGCAATCAAATATCCCCACTCTTCCGCCTAGATCTGCCTATCAGCTTAACGATCCAATCCGTCAGTTCAACTCCAACTGGTAGTCTAAATGAGTGCGGGAGAGGAGGAAATGTATTCATACAGCTGCCCTACATCCTCCAGCTACTCTAATCACCATGTCACACAGAGCGACGTGCCAACACAGAGGGAAAAACTAACATAAATAGATTAGAGTGACAGATAAGACAGCTCTGAGGTTTCAGACTGACAGCGCAGGCCAGCAGGAGCACTGAAGGATGTCTTCAAGAACAGCTCCCAAAAACAAAGCCATTAGGTCAGTACACAAGACCATTTTTCCGCCTAAATTATTTAGCTATGTGGTGGCAAACTCTGCTCTACCCTCGAGCAGATGGTCGGGGTGGGGGGACAATCCCTCCATTCAATGTCTTACAATGATCCGAGCCAAAAAACACCTCCACCTCTAGATACCACAGGATGGTATTACCTCTAATTAGGAAGGGCTATTATTTCATATGCAAACGCTTCTCCTCTCACCACCAGCCGCCAACCAACCATCACGATTGACAAAATAAATTAAACAAAGGACTCGTCTTTGACGCGCAACATCCCCTTTTGTTTGTTACCCTTCATGCTAATTTCAGCATTCTCGCAACCAGAGCTAAAAATCACAAGTCAATGTGTGAGCAGTGCAAACAGACAGCGTCAGTGAACGTTCTCCAGTTGGAGATATGTTTGTTCAAGGAAAAGGACAGCTTTAGAAAGCAGTCAGCGGGGGAGGTGACTTGGGGAGTGGAATATTCAGTGTAGCATTCAGCCTTGTCATCCACCATCTCAGTCGTGCAGGCCAGTGATCCTAGGCAGAGGGGAAAGCACCCTCTGCAGTGTGAATGAGGAGAATAATATGAAACATGACTCTGTGAGGCCTCCATGCAGCTAGCCACACTTTTTAAAACTATAGCCACAAACAAGGCTGTGTTGTAGAGGTTGCCTGATTCTGGATGCATTTCCTCTCCCTCATCAAAAAAAAAAAGAATGCTAGGGGGAAGTGGCCGGGAGTGATGAAAAGACTGCTGGAACATGCAGGATCTGAGCTCAGAGCTCCCATATCCTCTGAGGACAGCTCATAAAACATGCAGTGGCTGGGACTAGGCCTCTTACAGCAGTGGCATTTTAGTGGACATTGCCACAAACACACAGGCCACACACACACACAGGCTACAAATACACACAATTAATTTTAAAGAGTCTGAAGGAGCTGGATGGTTTACTACCAGCAGCACAAGCAAATGCTTAGGCCTTAACCTAAAAATACACAAAAGGTAACTATTTTCCAGAAACATAAGCAGCCTAGAACAATGGGCTTTTGGGAAAATATGAAAATAGAGGCTGGATATTACACAGTGTACAGTAGTGATCCACAGATTAACTCTGCCTGTTCATGTGTGAAATGGAGACTTGATCCCTGACTTGATGTGTGCTGTGCCTCCAGCAAACACAAGCTGCATATTTTTCATCTTTCCAAACACCTAACAACTGCAATATATTGGATTACACGTTTGCATCCTTCACTGTGCAACAACAATGGCACATTAAGAAATACTGCCTCACACAACATAGCTCAGGCCGACTATAGGCCTGTTGTCTTTTTTAAACCCAAGGTGAACGCAGCTGGCTGTGCGGCTGAGTTGCTGTGAATAAGCCTCAGATATTCTTGGAATGTTAATGTTAGGCTTTGACCACGGCAGTCTCACCGACTTCTCCTCTCGTCACTGGGCCATTAATGTCTATGAAAATACTACTTAGCCTTGCCTATGCCAATAACACACTCTTTTAAAATATAGAGAACATTTGCTACTGGGCCACAAGGAAACGATATGATTTGGCTAAATAAATAAACAAATTACAAAACCTGAATAATAAAACTGAAACATTATGGGCTATTTGAGCGGTAATTACATAGAACTTGGCAAAGTCTATCTGTGCTGCACCTTTCCTCACCCCTGTCACACCCAAAACACACACAGGCAAGGTCATCAGTCGGACATCACCCGCTGACCAACTAGATGTGCGTGTTGCAACTAGCTAGCTTAGTGACTAAAAAACATGAGGTCGGGGAGATAAAAGGAGACCTGACGATGATGATAATGCAGAGACAGTAGAGAAAGAGACTGCAAAAAAATGCTTCCTTCAATTGGAAATACGTGTGTTGTACCTAAAATATGGCTTTATTGCGACAGATAACTCACACGCTCCAAGCCCCCTTTGTTGGATATGTGAGTCTAACCACCTTGCACTTATAGATAAACCAGTTGAGATTTTTGAGAGAAGAAAAATGCGAGAGCGGGACAGAGGCAAGTGCTTCAAGCCACCACCTCTACAATGCTGCTGCTCGAAAATTGTCGTGCCTGGTGACTAGCCATATTGCTAAGGCTAAGAAGCCTTTCACCATCAGCGAAGAATTGATTCTGCCTGCTTCCAAGGACACGTGCCGTGAATTGTTGGGAGAAGCCGCGCCGCAAGAATATTGCCAATATCAAACCAGTCTGTTGGGGACCCCTGGCCTAAATTATTTGCTTTCTTAATATTAAGCAAAGTAACAGCAGGAAAAGAAATACATATAGTGCTGGAGCAACCATTTTTATTGCACGCAATTATCACAATGTTATGAGACACAATTGTTAACTAATCCCATGCTTGCATTGTGTTTAAGCACACCATATGCTATGCTCATGCATATGAAATCAGCCTCTACTGCTTCTGCCGTCGCAGTCGCTTAGTGGAAATCTATGAGGACAGGTTTGTGGAGCTACAGTCTTGTTAAAATAGCTTCCCACTGCATCTGCAAGCTTATAAAAAGACACTGAGAGCATATTCACTACAGTGCAGCATTCATCTATGTGTATGCACACGTGTCAATCTAAAATGTGTAGGCCATTGACACACACACACACACACACACACACACACACACACACACACACACACACACACACACACACACTTACAAGCACACACATACATACATAAACAAAAAAAGCTGCTGCTGCTGAGCAACTGTATTTGCAGTCGAGGTCAGACTATGTGCTCAGCCAATAAATGGCTGGAGTGTAATGTGCCTTGACCTTCTATCTTTCTTTCAGCAGCTCCTTACATATATTGCTGTCTCTCCTCATATATCACTCGGGCAAATGGCGCCCTTCACCCTGCTCCCTCCTGTCCCCTCCTTAAAAGGCTGAGGGGACATCTTTGCCTGCTGTAGTCAACTGACAGCTTCCTCGCTACGCACAAGGGGTGGGGGAACAAGGCTCGTCGAGGGGAAATGCTGCAATGAATAATTATGTTTCATAACATGCCCCACCCCCCCCCTTCTTTATTAGCATCAAACAATAATTAATGGGGGAACAAGGGCCACTGAAGAGTCTGCTTTTCGCTTTCCAGAACAAGAGGGTCAATATGCCCTTCAACCCTTTCTCTCTGCTCACCGTCGGAGCTGGAGACACCTCATCCCTCTAAAAACATGCTCTTAGCTTATTTATGATGCCAGTTGCTCTGCTGGAGAATAGGCAGCATTCCTGCAACACTCAGCAAAACCGGCCGGATCACTTTACGCAGCAGTTCACTACTTCCATCTCCACACTTCTTCTCAGCAGGCCAACCCAACAATTCAATAATGAATATGAAATGCCTCCTAATTGATGTCTATGGGAGTTGGAGCGGCTGCAAATACCGGCTATTGGACATGGGCTTGACTTGATTAAGTTTTTGTTTCACGTCAGAAAAAAAATAATCTCTGATCAGCAGTAGAAAAGCCAGTCCTGATCGAATTAGCTTTGCACTAAGAGCTCCATTGATCTTGGCACTCATCTGTGCAGATGAGACCCGGAAAGGCAGCTGGTAATCCAATAGCAGGGATGGGAAGTGCTTCAAGGACTCTGCTGTGTTTACCCACCTATTTCCGACACAAAGAGGCAAGATGTTAGCGCACGCCACTCACTGGACTGATTGGAAGCCATGGGGCCTTGGGAGCTCCAGTGAAATGAATAAGAGCCACAGTGTGACCAAAAGCTGGTACTTGAAAGCTGAAAGTAATTGCTTTCGCCATAGCTATCATGTAATGAGTAAACAGGATGAATCAAGCGAAGCCTAGATTGGTGTTTAAATGAGCTGTGCTGTATCATTCAAGTCCTAATACAGGCTTCACTTCATAATCCTTGCAGAAACTCTAAAAGCAAGACTGATATCAATTTAAAGGTTCTATTCACTCAAGTGTGAAAGTGTAAGGTGTAAGTGAATCAATGTAGGGAAATCTGTCTTTACACCGTGATAACTTCATTGCAGCGAGCATTGATGCAGGCCTTCGCAATCAATTTTGCATGACATGAATGACATCAAACAAGAACCCAGAGGGCAGGGAGCATGTGAAAAGAAACAGAGCAAAGCTAAGGTAGTAAAGGGCAAAACATACAGCTGTTTCCCTTGTGGAAATAGTTCAAGTGGAGCGCGCCTGAATAGTATTGCTGTCGTGCATTAACTATAGTGCTGCTGCAACAACAGCGCTCCTTCTCACACACATACACACACACACCCGTAATCCATCAAGGATTCATGAGTGAATGCTCAATAACAGACTGAGTGCATTTCTCTCCTTCATATCACTGCAGCAAGAGAAGAGTGAGAACTCTTCAGCAACCCACAGACACGCCACAAACACACACTATGCTCATACCACACTAATAACCTTGGGCTGTCTACCAATGCCGTGACTTTATGGGACAGTATGGGCTCTAAATAGAAGCTCCATTTCTCACCAGCAGTCAGTAACAGCTCTATTTCAGCCGCCCTGTCATTAAATATTTATCTTAGCAGAGTTGCCGATCATACCAAGGTGATAACCATTTAAAAATCCAAATCTGGGCTTTCTTTTTCTGCCCCTCACACCCCACCTCACCTCGCTCCACCACTGCCACAACAAAGACCTATTTCTTTAAAAGGATTATCTACAAGTGTTCCTTTAAAATCAGCGCATGGCAGAACTGTAGAAATCCCTCAACAACAGTCCCAGAGGAATACCTTTCTCTGAAGCCCTATCAGGCAGAGGATCTCCTTCCCCGACAGCAGACTGAATGAGTGGGAGTGAGAGCCTTTGAGGATGAAAAGATGTGCTGCTACCTTTCTATGATGTCCTCTCCAACAATCTCAGAACAAAGGCCTCCATTTTGAAGTGGAGTTATGGTGGCACGGCGCTCTTAAGGTCCTCTGTTACTGTGTGTCCTATTGCTGTCTATCCTCTTTGTTAGCCCGCTGTTTGTTATGCTAGTGCGATAAGCCACTGTTGTGGGTGGCTGGGTGTACTACAGCAACCGGTGTACTGCTTGAGTGCCAAAGCCAACAGTCTGTGGGAGGGATTGTAGGCATTATAGATCACTGGGAGACAGATGTCCAGTCTTGCCCCGAAAACCGTGTGTTTGCAAACTGGACTGCTTCCTGGTGGGTCTTAAGTTGATCTTTATCAGACCAATAGAGTCAGCTCACTTTATCATGGCAACCTTCCTCTTTTACTGCCGCAGGGCTGAGCAGCTTTGTTATTCACGAAACATAAGAGGTGGAAGTCTAACCTGGTAAACATTACAAGCGGTCTTGTGCAGGCAAACAAGCAACCTGATACCGTGTGTGCAAAAATCACACCAGGATCGAGGAAAACAAAGAAATGTGAGGTTTTGAATGAATGCAAAAAAAAAACATTAAATGAATATTGCAATGCCTCTGGAGGACAGATGACTGGCAGGGCATTGGCAAGACACAGCATCATTGTCTACCATGAACGCATTGAGATTCTCCGCTGGACTAAATAAGTGTCATGCTCCAATAAGCAGAATCAAACCCTTTGAGCATCTGTTGTCTTCAATTCTCCCTCTCTTTGTTTTATGGTGCCCCGTCACAGTTAATGATTTCCTCAAGATCTCCGTTTTCCACATGCAATTTACATGTTTGAAATGCTTAGTTGAGCAGACACAGGTTTGTAAAGCAACCATCGCTGCCGAGCTGAATCCAAAAAGAGTGTTTGGGCAGAGTCTAGAAATTTGATTTTAAAAGCTAAGGCTGATCAAGAGGAAACAGACAAGGTATCAGCATATTGCCTTTCAATTTCTTCTAGTTTACATATCTGGATTGTGCAGTCATCCCTTCCAAAGAGAATCACTGCCAGCAAAAACAATTACACCCCCCCTACCCGAGCACAAGCCTCTCACTGACTGCCTCGACTCAGCTTGACAATCAAGCCCATTAGATCTTCCTGTGAATTAAAGCTAGTTAACTTAAAGCACTGACACACATCAAGAATAGTCATTAGCCTGTCTTTTTAGCATAAAAAACAGGAATGATTTGCCGGTTCAGAGAGATCATCTCCCTACATGCAGCCTGGGGCAGCCCTTACTGTCTACCTCATTATTTTTGGAAGAACAAGGCCGCTGATGAATCCAGTTGGGTTAAATGTAAGGTGTTCTCGTTATGACCTGGCTCTCACACACACACAGCAGCAGCAGACTGCTTTAAGCCGCTCTTCTTACAGACAAAAGAAAATGGAGTAACTCGCCAACACTGTAAATATACGTATAAATCTCACTCAGCTAAGCTGTAAAATCAAAGTGGAATTGTTGGAGTACATCACTCCCACGCAGCCGCACATTCTGCAGTGAGAAAAGCTGTCAAATGTTGGCTTTTTGTGGATAGTAGCTGAGCTGACAAGTGCCGATGATACACTGTGAATGATAAAGACATTCATTCCCGCTTAGAGAGAGAGGTTTTCCAGATGTGATAGTCCGCAATGCTTCAGTGCTTCATTACTAGATAGAAAGAGGCCGTTGCTGTGTTCTCCTCATTTACGTTGCCAGGGTGACAAATGAAAAGCAGAATCACCCGCACAACTAATCAAATGAGTGAGTGACAACAAGTCAATATTTTCTCATTGTGTGGACAAGCAATATATCTGCACAGTAACGGGGCTGTGCTTCGAGGCTTAGGCAAAGCTAGACTCACAGCATTATACGGATAATGTGCCAATAATCTGGCTCGGTGCGGCTGTTAAGACCAGTGCCAATAAAGAGTACGGTATCAAAAGACAACCTTTACCAAGTATGGGCTAAATTACCAACTCACCAGACATCGTCTAGACTCTGTAGTTCAAACAAACATACTCTGTCGTGGAATGGCTACAAGCCAACAAGGACAAAACTGTAATTGGACATTGATCTGTCGAGGTCTGAGGATATATAACTCATCCTAAAAGCAGCCATAAAGGGAGCAGTATGTAAACACACCGACCTTACTGAGATGTTAGAGAAAATGGCAGAATTGAGAATTACAAGTGCTAAGTAGTATGTGCTCAGAGAATTCAGATTGTATCCATTTTGCTTTAATTCCTTGGGGCTCACTTGTCATTTTTTTTAAAAAGACATCTTCTTAAAAAAAACCCAGACAATTAGCTTGCTTTTGATTACATCCTTGACAAAAAAAAAACTCCCTGAACACAAAATGGAGCAAACATCATCTCTACAAGCCTGGTTAAACACAAGCAAGATCAATGGGTAAATTTATCAGCAAACATTACCATTTGCTGCCTGGCAAGTAATCATTAAGGAATGGCACTGATGCATTATTCATTGGCTAATGTATAATTCAGACTTAACAGCAGATTCTATGCATAAATAAAGCTGTGATACATTTAAACACATTAAATGTTTACTTGCTAAAATAGGATACGAATGCGCAGCATGAGTGCTTCCCCCGCTGCTGCCACTCGATTATTTGCTACCATTCCTGAGGATGCAGGGACCTAAAGGTGGGATGCTGGTATATAGACTCTGACAGCCCACTCATCACAACACACACAGGCTACTGATACTCAATATACAGAAGGAAAAAAGCTGTTACACTGTAGTTGATAGCTAAAATCCCACAGAGTGTCTTTTTTCTTTGTTGTATTAAGTGAATGAAAATGAGGAGTGGTCTATAAAACCACACATTACAGCTTTACAGTATACACAATTTTATTTTCTGGCACATTAAGATTTATGTACTGTCACTTCTCCCTCGGACATCGGCATCTGTGTTTAAACGTCATAGCGGGAGGATGTTCTTGTTGAAGTGTCAGAGCTGGTGTCAGAGGGACAGTCAACAGGGAGGACGATGAGGCAGGGAGGACACACAGGCTCCATCTGACGGTGTTCAGGGCAGGCGGCCCTGTGGGGACCGCCATTCCACTTTATGGCCATGCACTGAATTAACGAGGCCAGATGTCCCCCCACTTAACATGTGTGAAAGTGCCCTCCGATGGGCTCAGCTGCTTTAAGGATGTACAGACAGAGAGAGGGGGAAAAGGAGATGGGGCCTATTTTCAATTATCCCAATTTCTTACTCAATGTTGGCTCCCGAGGTTTATGTTAATTAAAGATATCAGCCCTTCTCTGTGCACACAACAAATTAGATGGACTTTTCTATGAACAATCAAAGCACCTCTCCAGTCCTTCATCACTCTCTATTTCAGTAGTCACCCACCAGAGGGTACTGCCTCCTTAGCAGTGCTACCACTGTTTCATGTGTACTATGTCAATCAGTGGCTAATGTATTCTAAATGCGTCACTGGTAAACCACTATCTGCAAGGACAATAGGTCAGTAAGTGACGAGCTAGCTCGCTCCATTCAGGAATGAAGCCCATCTATAGAATCAACAAGACCTAAGGAGATTCATCATCGCTCCTCAAAACCATGAGTCTGCTTCTGTGTAGGGGGGATGGAAATGATACCAACAATGGCGTGGAAGCCATGACTTCTCATTGATTTTCCGCTGGGCTTTATGACAAGGCGGCTCTCGCATTTCTGTATTGTTGGGGGTCAAAAGTGGGAGGGTAACTGCGAGCGATGCCTTTCATGTGGCTAAGATGTATATGCAGTTGAGCCACATTCACACAATCAGAAAGCTGGAGTTGTAATTTACCCACGTTTACCTGATCAGCATCTTGCAGTTTGTTTTTTAATGGGTCAAACAGCACATCTGTTTTCATTCATGCGGCTTATTATAATAACACTTTTCTTTGTAAATACAATGGAATACAGTTGAGTCATACAGACTATTAAAATGGAAGACCCCAGCAGACTCACTCATTAGAAAGAAAATTAGAGGCCCGCCAACATTGCATCAATTACAGTTTCTCTGATTCTTTATGCATTACATCATACCGTTAAAAACACACAGACAACCTCTGACTGTTTTTCTACCAGCCAGCAAACTGCCATCATCCTGACACAGGGAGGGAAAAAAGGGGCAGAGACACAGCGTGGTGCAATCCCAGTGAAGGCCATCATGCGAGCAGATTAAATAACGTTTTTCCAATGCCCTGTCAAACATTCAGCCGCCTCTGAGCAGCTAGACAGCAGTTACAGCCTCACTCTATGAAGCATCTCGCTCTCTGTATGGTCGGAAACAACCTCTTTGATCCGGATATCGCCCCTCAGATTCCTCAGAGGTGACACTCATACACGCGCCTGTATGTGAGCTGAATGTTTACTAGCTGTCTGTACCTCGTCAACGGTGAGACTTGTGTTTGGGGGGGGGGGGGGGGGGGTGACTCACAACGCTACTATGCTTCCCTTGGTTTACATGAATCAACAATGCAGACTGCGGACTCAGACCCAGATCAAATTGCACATCAGATTTAATTTCCTACAAACACTGGTATGAAGAGGCACTGCAAATAGAGATGACGTGAGATGATACTGACAGCGGTGTGGTAGTGTGTACATAATTAAGATTTATATTCTCTACTGATAGCAGCCTTACATGAAATGCTCAGTGCTCTCTTCCCATACAAATCCCACACGGCAGAGCAACTCGGGCTCTTGTGTACTACTCCATTAAGAGGGCTGACCACTTCCTCTTTCATTCAATCCACAAGTAGCAAAACTAAATGGATATCCTAACCTCAGGGGAAGTGAGGAAGATGCCATTTTGAAATGCGTTCAGAAAGACAAGCCACGCAAGTTTTCCCACATGACAAGTGTAGGCAGAGATTGTGATTGCA
This sequence comes from Enoplosus armatus, assembly GCF_043641665.1. NCBI lineage: Eukaryota > Metazoa > Chordata > Actinopteri > Centrarchiformes > Enoplosidae > Enoplosus > Enoplosus armatus. The sequence goes on from NC_092187.1 coordinate 11,291,251, forward strand.
CGTTACCCACATAACCAAAATGATTCATGTCACATTGCTGGTTACCATTTCAGAGACAGGCCTATCAGGACTAATCATCTATGCTCTGAAATAAAAAAAGCTCTACAAATCATCAAGAAAAGGCCTCAGCGTCCCCTATATGAGAGGAATGCTCAAATCCCATCTTGTTTACGCCACCATATTGGTTGGCAAATAAACTCATATGACAAGGGACATCACCTGAAAATCATCAATAAAAAAAGGGAAGTAAGGCTTGTTGTCTGTAAGATCTTCACACTCCATCAGTCAATGATATCTAAATCAAAGATCACTCCCTCCTGAGATGAGAGAGCAATGACTGGCAGTACAGCGTTGTTCAGAGTCACAGAAACGACAAGACAGACAACCATTGTTAACCTTTCAGCTACAATTACGTCTCATGACTTATACAATGTACCATATTCACATTCGCATGACTTTTTAAAAACCGTGTGAGCCTCAAACGTTCAAACAAATTTTTTTTAACGTGGAGCAAACGCCCTTTATGTTCCAACAATCATTGATTATCTGCGGCGCTTGTGCCATACATTAGCCCAATGCAGTGTCGTCCCACTCAAGTGGATTAATCACATCTGAATCATTAAGCTAGAGGTCACTTCTCAGCTAGCAGGGGGACGAAAAGAAAAAAAGTGCCACAGGAAGCCGGGCACGGTGGAGATTAGCTCCTCACAATTAGCAATGCAACATCTGAGTCCGTGTAATAGCTCGGTGAAAAATGCAGCAGCAAGGGGGAGGATTTCAGGAAGGGATTGTTTTTATATGGCAGAGATTGAAGGCAATCACTGCCTCCCCTCTTTGATTTGAATCTTGTTTCAGGGCTGAAGCTTTCTTTGTGCTTATGTGGCCACATACCCTGCGGATTCAGCTTCTGACTTGAGTCACATGAAGTCTTACTATGACCAATTTTACAGTGATTTAAGTAAACAAGCCCTCCTCCCCCTTCTACTACAAGTGGAAAACATTAGATAAGCTGCCTTTCAGACAAATAACTGTAGTCTGCTTTCAAATCCTGAGCTGCCCCCTCCTAAACACACACATCCCACCAGCCAGCATCCCCCCCCCCCCCCCTGCTCTTTTCAACAACAGGCCAGCACCCCAGCACCCCCCCCCCCCCCCCCCCCCCACAGTGAGAGCTGCATGTGCTTGGGCCAGAGTTCATAGCCTCTGGGGTGCTGAAGGGGGGGAAGTCAAGTTAATTTGGTGGTCCTTCAACAGTTTGCAACTGGTTTAGCTGGTCTCCCACACAGGTCCCCAACACTTCTCTTCAAAAAACACTCAACTACTTTCCATTATTACAGTCCAATAATCAATTTATGGCACGAGCAAGGCTGTAAATCCAACAGCCAATCCTTTATGTTATACTTGGGGAAATCCCACCCGTCAAATGTGTGTGCCACTGACTCATAAAGATCCAATTCAACATTTTTTCCCCTGTCAAAATGAGACTTTTCTTTCCTCAAAGTTGATTGATTGCTCAAATACACACGCATGAGTAGTAGTAGTTGTTTTGGGTTTTTTTTACATCTTCAATGCATGTTTCCTGGGCAGCAAGGTTGCCATTTAAACTCTCGTTTGTTTTGTTTTGATTACTTCTTCATTATTCTCACTTTAAAACCATTAGCTGCTGAAAACCCTGTTACAGGGCCGGCCAGGTCATGGAGGTTGCTCGAGGGTCTGCTCCGCCGTCCAGAGAGGGCCAAGTTTTTATTTTTTTACAACAATGCAGCCAACTTTCAGCTCGCCGGAGCACTCAAGAACATTTGACTCGAGGTCACACGCGCTTCCTACTCCCGAGTATAAACAAAATCAAGGCACTTTTAGGTCAAAGTATAAGTGCCACCCGGTTTTAGTCAACACTATTGCCCAAATTCAGTTTCTATCTCCCACACATTGCCTGCCCCCCCCCCCCCTCCTCCGACCACAACCGTCCTACAATCTTTTTTTGTATTCAACTACTCACCCGCCAGTCTGGTGATTCTTGGAGTCCCAGAGACTGCTGCAAACAAGTTGAAAACGCGATCCTTTCCCGAGATGACCCACCAAAAGCCGGGCCAAATCCAAGAACCGGGACCAAACGAGGCGAACACGGACACTTTTTTTCTTTTATCCCCCCCCCCCCCCCCCCCCCAGTTTTTTTAAACCCGCTACCCGCACGGAGGGACTCAGGCGAGCACTTGCTTCTACAAAAGACGGTTTCACTTTACTGATGGACCGCTAGCGTCCGAGATCGCCAAGCAAAAAAAAAGGCACTATAACGTTAGCAAGTCCCCCCCCCTCGAGATTGCTCCTATTCCCTTTGGCCGTGTTGTTGTTGCTGCCGATGATAGTGTCCACATGAAAAGTAACAGCGCTGTTAGTTGTTTCGAGGGGTAGGAAACCAGTGAGTTCACCGTTTACAGGCTCCGCTTCCTTTTTCCACACACACACACACACACACACACACACGCTCTCTCTCTCCCCTCTTCCCTCTCTCTCCTATGCACACACTCTCCACGCTCCCCCTATCGCTCCCTCAGTCTCTGTAAACCCCCTCCTCCTCCTCCTCCTCCTCCTCCTCCTCTTCAGCTGTTCAACAGACGCATCCACATGGCTGACCTAGTCTTTCTTTATCCAGACACTAGTGAAGGAGAATTACCCCGACCACACTCAACAAAAAAAAATCCGAGCGAAACAAAAACATGGACTGGATTCAAATAATCGTCAGGGACAAAAGGGTGGTGGTGGTGGTGGTTGGGGGGCGCCAATGGGGCTGTTGATTGATGGCAGCCCCGTAAGGGAAAGGCTGCGTGCACCGCGTGTGTGCGTTTGCGACTGCACCAGGAAGCGAGATGCACGGCAGCCAAAGTGGCCCGACCGACCGTCATCAGCCGATCAATGGCAACGCTTATGGGAATGTGACTGAAACACTAAAGCGAGACAATGAAAAGCTAGTAGTAGTGATAGTGCCTTGTAAATAATGGCTCGATAGCATACATGTTGTTTTTTTTGTTCCTCTCGGAATAGTGTCACAAAACAGTGCCACGTTTTAATGGTTAACTAATAAATGGCTAAAATGGTGCTCGCTGATTTATATGTGAAAACATTAGTATATGCATCTGCCTGAAAACACATACACACACATAAGCGACTGAATGCTGCTCAGGCTTGTGGAGCTCATTTGCATTTTTGGATAATGAATTAATTAGTCACCCCACCCATTAAAAAGGCAGAAACAAGCAGGGATGATAATGTGAATAGTCCATTAGCAGTATTTTGGAGGCTGATTTTAATGGCCAGCCTGCACATCACATCAAATGTGATCCTGGTTATTTTCCCCAAGGTCTCAGGACTCTTTTTGTGTCGTTTTGAGATAGCGAATATACATTACGGTTTGTTTGCTCCTTATCTTAATGCTACCAATGGGGAAAAAAGACAACCCCTCCCACACACACATTAGGGGAGTGGGAAAACAAAGATGGACTGCATTAAGTTATAAATTAAAAGGATGATTTCCATTTCACTGAGCGAGCAGCTTGACACATTTTCATTGTCTTAAACATGATATTGGATCACTGTCAAAATCCAATTAACGAAAACAAATAAGTTTGCGCATTGGGCTCTTTTTGCCCTATAAGCCAAAGCAGGAGAGACAGGCAGCAAGGATCAATAGCAATTGAGTTGAGGGTGGTGTGCAGGGGGTCCTTTCATTGTGCTGCAAAACCATGTTGGTCATCTTCGTTTCAATAGCAGAGTAGGGGTTTCTGCTGTGCAACCAAGTGCTGGTAAAACCTTTCCCAGCTCCTCTTTTGATGAAACTGGTCCAGAGAAGTCGTACTCTCCCCCCTCCACATAGTAACCTAACACCACAGCAGCCACAGCTCCTCCCTTATCACAGTATGTATACATTTCACAAGGTCAAAGTTTATGATATTTACACACACACACAGTCTGCCTCCTTTCCTGAGTTACACAAACAAAGCATCCAAGATTGATAAGGAGGCGGAAATGCACGTCTCGCTATGTTTCCGATGCACAATCAAAGCCTAAACAGGAATACAATATTTCAGGCTCCAGAAATTATTCTATCATGAGTTACAAAAAAGAAACAAGGCAAATGCCACCATTTTCAGTAGGTTTGTGAGGCTTAAGTTGGGCCAAGACAGCAGTGAATCCTCTCTGAAGGCAGAGCAAAGCTGGATTGGCTGGCGGGGCAGGCTCCCCTCCCCGGCAGATGAGATCCCATTATCAGGCAGACGAGAACTCCACCTCCAGGATTTCACAGCTCCTCTGTTTATCACATGGCTCTGTCAAGTTGGGCACCATTAACCGATAATGAAAGGAGACAACCGGTGCAGTTACAAGCAAAGCACTCCGCATTCTACAGGCCTAAGCATGTATCTGGGAAGCTGACTGTGTCTATTCAATTCTGTTCAGCATTCAAACGGCCCATCACAATACCTTTTCCCTGAGCACCCCCCCCCCTTTCTACAGCGCCTTCGATCACGACAGAACAAAAACTGGTTACTTGGTGCCTCTTTCTGAATTCAGAGGAAATGAAATCTAACAGAGCTGCGCGCTGCGCACAAGAGAAAAAATGACACTTTTCTCTTTTTCCTAAAGATTTTTTTTTTTTTTCTAAAAAGGAGAACAATTCCTTGTAAGAGCTAAAAAACCAGAGGGGGCGTATGAGGGGTGGGGGCACAATAAAGCAACACAAACTATCATTTTGAAATATGTTTTCTTCATCCACATCAAACATAATTAGTACATGTGTTACTAAACAAAAAGACTGCAAGACTGCCACTGAATCAAAGGCCAACATGCCCCCACCCCCTCCCTCCCCAGTCTGACTACTCCATTTATGGTTTATAGGATTCTGTAGCCACTTACGCTCATTAAAAATGAATACTTAACAAAAGCTGTGGCTGACACACACTGTTTGCTTTAGCCTGATTTCTCCACACTGGAGAAAAACAAGCCACTCAGAGGCAGCAAACAGAGAGAGAGAGGGGGAGAGAGAGAGAGAGAGAGAGAGAGAGAGAGAGAGAGAGAGAGAGAGAGCGAGAGCGAGAGCGAGAGAGAGAGAGAGAGAGAGAGAGAGAGAGAGAGCTAAGCAACACAAGTAAGTCAGCCAGTAGCTGAAACAACAGAAAAAAAAGTGACATGGATGACTGAGCCAAGCCTGTGAGAGACTTGGCAAGCCTCAGAGGCCCTGGCCTCTTAAGCACTCATATCTAGTAACTTCATTTAATACATTCACCAGGGATGAGCAGACAAGTTGAAGGAAAAAAGGGATTGAGAAAAGAAAACAGACTTGTAAACCAAGAGGAGGGGTTAGGTTGTGGCGGTGGTGGGGGTGTACTTCAGAAGCTCGACTTTAACACATGACTAAATCTCTACAGTGTAACAAGCTAACTTCTCTGCTGCCAAAACATAATACAGGCAGGCAAAAAACCATGAGACCATTTTACCATTCTCAGGCAGGTATTATCTACAGGAGCCGCTCTTCTCATATTAGAATCTCGAACAGCGCTTTTCCAGATGGGGCTTTAAAGCAGCGACTCTCTCTTCGCCACACATACTAAATCCATAAAGAACAAAGACTCTGTGTGACTGCTGCTTGAAGTTACAGTTCCTCATGCTGACGGCAAGTGCTGATAGCCCCCACCACCGCCACCCCTTCTGTGCTGGCAGGCAAGCAAAAAAAAAAAGCTGACTTCAAATCATTCATTGCCCCTTTTAGCCTTCATGGATTCTTAAGAGAGCACTTTACAAGTTGGGGGAATCCAAAGGGAAAATAGGGTCTTACACGACTAATTAAAACACAGACTTTGCCTGGAGGGGGTTGAGAGAAGGGGAAGCAATAAAACAATCCTCTCCAATCTCCCAACAAAGTAACTCAAGGAAATTACTCAACTAAATATGGTTAACTACGCGCTTGTGGATATGAAGATTCACAATTTTCAAGAACTATTGCTTTAGCTGAAAAGAACAGCACTCGATAGAGTAAAATGTCATTACCTAAAATAAGAGGGGAGAAAAGGACCTTTAAACAATAGAGGTTACACTTTTCTCTATACAAGCAAACAGCCCTATCAAGGTGACAAAAGACTAACTGAAAATCAAGATGCCCTTTGGAGACAATCCAAACAGACAGCTAGTAATTAAGCTGCTACCTAGCGAGCCTTTATTTGCGATCATTAACACAGTTGTAAAAATGTGAGAGAAGCCAGGGAATGGTATTTCACTTTAGGCAATCAGTGCAAGGTCTAGCCTCACATAGCTATCTTGTTTACATAGCTATTCACAGTCACATTTGGCTGCCTTGCAACACTCTGAAAACCAAGACACTTGTAGGCTACATATGTCTAATCTCTTTGCCAAGCTACACAAGCTACTCAAGAGAGTGAAACTCGCTTGCAGCAGCCATTTGGTAGAACTATTGCATATTAAAAAAAATGAATGTAAGTAAACCTTATTCCAGATGGAAGTAGCTGCCACCTGGCAGACAAATTGATCAAATGTTAGTGAAAGGAAGCACAGCACTTTCTCTTTATAAAATATACAGCAAGGCCTGATTGCTCGTTTGCAGACTTTGATATATATGAGCAAAAAAACAAAACACTACTCACACTACGTCTGTATTCACGCAGAGAGGTCGACAGTTTCCATTAGATCACAGCTTGCACAAAGAAGCTAAGGTAAAAGAAAATCAGGGTATGAAATGCTTATGAACCAGAAAATAAAATCGACCAACTCTGTATGGCCATAAACTCACACAGAAAGTGAAAACGGACACAAACAAATGCACACGTGTAACACCATAGATGCTATTTCACTAAGGCCCTGATTTTCCACATTCTTCAAGCTCTCACATGGACGGTCTGTGTCTGTCTGATTCTCCAGGCAAAAACAGGGCCTCATTCATCTGAATAAAAGAGCAGTTCAGCCTGCCGTGGCTGCACTGAGAACAGACTCCGGAGGAATGAGACTGTATTTCCAAGAGGGCCAGAGAGAGAGAGAGAGAGAGAGAGAGAAAGAGAGAAAGAGCGCAGGCTGTGGCGAAAAAGAGGAAGTTTACATTTCAGGCAAATCCTTTTGTGAACAAAGACACAGCAAGATAAACAAACAGTACATGTGTCTTGATGCATAGCTCTGGATCCAGTCAGGAAAATCCTATTCCAGCCGGGTGAAACTGTGTTTAAAAGTGATCAGCAGTCAACAAAGCAAATGGGGCCCATGATCATGAAAGCAAAAGGAGAGAGAGTGTGTGGCGGTTGGGGTGTGTGATTCCTGTGTGGTTACTGTCTCCAAGCTAATCTGCTCAAATAGCCAGTGACTGCTCCATTTCACACAGAGCACATGGCTGTCTCACCTCCATACACTGCCACCCTATGGACAGTGAGCAGAATTGCAGCTTCACGCTGTTGCTGTGCTAAAAGAGGAGGGGGAGTGGGGGAGCAGAGGCTCATGATGTGTAAAACTAAAAAAATGAAGTCCCTACACTAAAATTCATGACATGCATGATAAGTTGCTCAATATTGCGCAATGGCCCACAAAGCCGTATCTTTTTTTTTTTTTTCCTCCAGTACCAATACTTATTCAGAAATCAATTATTCTCCTCTGGTCACACTTGGCTGCTCTCAGTGTGTAAGCTAATGATTCAGCCATCTAGTTTACAGATAGATAGTGATAACCAGAATAAGCACACATCCATTACAGGTCAGAGGAACAAGATTCTGAAGTCATTCAGGCTAATTTTTCACATCTTGAATTTTACCAACTCGCTTTCCTCACATTCCCCTTTTTCTTCCCAATTTGGCGTGAATAATAGCAGGGAGGAGTAATCTCAAAGGCAAATGTACGGTCAGCATGTCAGCACTGCAGTGAGAAGAGGATGTGTTATTCAAAGAGACAGCACACAGACAGGGTGTTGTGGCTGTGTTATGAGATTAGACTGTTTTTTTGTGGGAGCGAATGGGTAAAATCTGTCCGTGTGCAGTCGGAGCAGACAGTTTGGAGATCAGTGCTGAGGTCAAGAGGAGCCACTTAGCTGTGCTTTGGCCTTCCAACCCCTACAGCGTTCAGAATCAACCGTTCTGCTGTGGGAGTAGATAAAAAGCTTGGCAGCAGTCTTGCAACTGGAGACGGCTACATTTACTAATGCATGCAGGGTTTATTTATGGCTTTTTAAAGGTACAAAATGGAAATTAATGGGAATAGGTACGAAGGTGGGAAGCTCGCTCATTAGCCGGAATATATATTAGGTTAGCCTCGCTAGTGCAGATCCCAAAGGTACTAAATCTAGGGGCTTATTATAAACAAACAAAGGAATAAACAATCCAGACTAAAAACCATACCACTCTCAATTACAACTAAACCATGAAAGTCATTTTAGATTTTTTTCCTCCCGAACTATTATCACTATACTTAAACATGCGAGTTAATGAGATTTATACCAGATGTGAAGCCGTTTTTTTCCCCTACCACACATTACTACAACAGCAATGAGACAAGAAGAATAGCTGTCCCTTTGATGTCTCTGGTGAGGAGATACTGTGCTGAAATCTGAGAATAATATGTTAGGTGTCATTTATGATTACATGGCAAGCCTGCTACTCTTTGTCTTTATTGTTTGGACTTATGAATCAACTGAGCATGGAAGTGTGTTTCTCATTATGCTGTTGAGGACACCGAATTACTACTCAGAAGTGGTGAGCTGGAAATTCTGCAAATTGCTTGTTTGGATGCACATATTCTGCATAATGCATGAAGCATCTAACATATAATATGATATGTGTGTGTGGGAGGAAGTGAGTGTGTGTGTGTAAAAGATAGCAACCCAGTGGGAAAGACTGGGAGATATGAGAGATATTGTAACGCTGTTGATATGTGATATTAAGCAGCGTAGAAACCTAACATGCAGCATGCTAACTGTTGTTATAATGGGAACAGTGTGGAGCAGACAGAGGAGGCTTGGTGCAGCATTAGCTCCTTAAGTCAGCTCGTGGAAGAGGGATGGATGGAGGGAAAGATGGATGGGTCGAGCAAGGGAAGGAGAGACAGAGGCAAGGGAGGGAGCGCAAGCCGTGGCTCTCTTTCTGCTCCTGCACACATCAGCAGCAGGAGGGCAAGGATGTGCAGAGGCCACAGCAAGCCAATTACCAAAACTCATTAAGTAACCTGCTAGTCGGCTTTGAACTGCAGTCCCCTCCATATCATGACTGGATTCTCCGCCACTGTTGTGGACATTCAGATAGGCGCTGCCCTCACTCTCGCACCTCTTCTTTTTTTTTTTTTTTAATGGCTGGAGAGGGGAGTGGAAATAGCAAGACGGTAATCACATTTTCACATGCGTTCATTGGAATTAAAAGTGAAACTGCAATGAAAAAGATTTGTAGATAGGCGGCTTAAAGGCATGACATTGCCAAAGACAACATTGCTACAAAGGAAGGAGATATGCCTTTGTATAGGTAATGCTAAAAACTAGGAAGTAATGCACAGGAGTGGGTTAGCGTGAGTTAGCAGGAGAGGGATGAATGAGTGCTGACAGGCTTGAGCAGTTCTCTCCACTGGCACAGAAAGAAGCAGGAAAGATGGCTTCGAGGGGGGAGAAGGACAGCGGAGAAGACGGAGCACTGTGAGGGTTGAGAATGATGATGGAGAGGAATAAGGCTGAGAGCACCAAGGGCAGATAGAGAACATGATCAAGGTCCACTGGGTGGGGCAGGAGTAGAAACATTTTTTTTTTTTTGGGGGGGGGGGGGGGGGGGTGTTAGGGCAGAGAAAGAAAAAATAAAACGCTGTGTTAGTCAGCACTCCAGTGTCACGAAGCATTGTTGACTAACCTTGACTGCATTCACCTCCTAGCTCACTGCCACACTGCCTCTCAACAAGTATTGACACAACGACAGTCTGCAAGAGAAAAACTGAAGGGGGGAAACACAGACACACACAGAGGACAAGGGAAAAAATATGAATGATGTGTAAATGGCACAAACGAGGTGATAACAGCTTGACAGTAGAGGTGTACGCATGGGTGAAGACGGCTGCCATATTTGGCATCATGTTGAACACATGGTGAATTATAGGCACTGGAAATCATGAAGGTGCGCACACACAAAAAATACCATTCACAGTGCAGTTAACATTTTCTATGAGGAGATTGTGAGCATTTATTCTAAGTCAGTATTCATTTCCCTCCTCTCAATAAACCTCTCTGGATATACACAGATCTCGGCACTCATTCCTGCTACACACAGTGTAAAACACACACACACACACACACACACACACACACACACACACACACACACACACACACACACACACACACACACACACACACACACACACACACACACACACACACACACACACACACACACACACACACACACACACACAGTCCCCCCACCCCTGAACCTCCCCCATTATCCCATGAGCCCTCTCTTCTCTGCCTTGCTTGACAAGAGCTTGGAAATAAAAACATCACAGCTCTGCCTCGCAGCACCTGTTCAATAACATTGACATTTCACATTCAGCATCCGCACACTGAGAGATTCCCTGCATTTACTCTCTTTAACACTCAGAAACGCAACACACACACACACACACACACACACACACACACACACACACACACACACACACACACACACACACACACACACACACACACACACACACACACACTATCAATCTGCTACATTTCAATGCAAGCACTTCAATACTGCACAGACTGGGGATGTGTATGTGTGTGCCTGCAGTCATGTATGATTAGTAACCATACAAATTAATTGTTGGGTACACATCTTGATTTTTACAACAACTCACTCATTAAAAGATAGTGATTCTTTCACAATTGTGCCATTGTAGTCAATTATCATCAATCAATTACTTCAGTCTATTCATGTGACTCAATGGTTTGCCACTTATTGGTGGCTAAAACTGTTGCAAAATCAAATGAATGATAATGATGATAATTTAGGAAAATCTATCAACATGGTTTCGAATAATATAAAGTACAGCCTATGTGTTTGTTGTATGTCATTGCTCTGAATATTATAAGAATGAGAAATTAAAGACACCTTACAGACAAGATAAAATGATGAGCAACTAATGAATATGTGGGGCACTGTACGATGACTATGTGTAGGATTTTGTCTGAGCTATTTTTCCTTTAAAAGGAGGGTGTGGTCAGCTTCTTAACAAATTATTTATGGACGGCAAAGCTGCTACAAAACAAGACAACATCCCTAGATATTTACCAGACGTACAAAATGATACTGTTTGTTATTATTATTCATTCCCTGCTTCTGATGCAATACGCCTCCTGAATTCAGCTTGCATTTTGAAGTGAAATGGCCTGTTCCTTTTTGAATTTGAAAATAACACCAGGTGTGCAGTGAATAAAATGCAAGCATTTCTAACCGCGCAATCTCAGCACTGTTCAACAGCACAGCAAGCAGGGGTACACTTTCAAAAATAGCACAAATACACACACAACAACCATCCAGTAAGCACATCGAATTTATATTCACGCCATGATGAAACTCACCAAAGAAGATTTTGGGGTCACAGGTGTTTGATGTAAACATTTGGCTTGATTTTCTTTTAGATGCCCCATGACACTATAATACATGTTTTCATACAATAGTTGCCACCTGAGGAGAAGATGTAATGTGCAGTGGGCCACCTAGTGCCACGGCTCAATGGTGTCACCAGGTGCAGCCTAACCTGGGTGGCTGAGCAGGGACATCTGTTTGACGGCATTAGAGCCATCAGAGCTCCGCCATAACCACAGATTAAATGGCAGTAAATCTGAGGATTAGATCATGTATGAATAGCTCACATTGATTTTGCAATCCCTTCAGTAACTCTGGGATTTCCACGGTGACAGACAATGTGGCCATCAAGCACAAACAGACACACACACACACACACACACACACACACACACACACACACACACACGGACTCATCTGTCTCCCAGCTTTTTAAAACCCTCTAAAAATCACTCTGTGACTAACCTATCTCCATTTTAATCTGCTCATATCTCGGCCTAGAGGCTGCATCCAAATAGCACAAGGCATGCAACATCATTCCTTTAACAAACTGCCCGTCCATCTAGTTTCTCCTACAAGTCACAACAGAGCAACTAAAACAAGCTCAACAGGCCTAGAAACGTCCATTCCTATATTCTGGTGTGTGTGCTCATGTGAGAGCAAGATCACTTCCACACTCTGTGAGTTGAGGGTTATTATATGTGAGCACCATGGGGTGATGTGGATGATGACAAAGGCAAACTGGTCTGTCCTTCTTTAGCAGCCTGGTCTCAGTCACAGTATGTGATTATGCATGCGCTCACACACACAAACGCTAAAATTCACTCAGCCCCCAGTGAGACCTTTTTCGACGTGACAATCCCAAAATCCCGTGCTGAAACCCCAATCCCCTCCGACCACCGAGGCCCTTCGGAAGCTGGCTGACATCAAAGACAAGCGCTTCGCTTTCATGACTTTAGTCCGCCTCTCAGTCTGTCAGTGTCTCTGGCTGTCCACCACATGCTCGACAGAAAAGCCACTATTTTAAAACACCAGGCTCATGCTAACCACTTCACACACCTCCATGGCACAACATGAAGAAACCAAAGATAGCCTGTGCTGCATCTTCACTATTTCCACACTGTAAGAGGCGGGTGTCGTGTGTGAGGATATGAGCAATGATGATTCCAACAGAGGATCTAAATAGAAGATAACATACTGCTGAAGGAGATTTAGTCCAAAATACACAATTACACCTGTACAACTATATCAATGCACCTAGGGCTAGAAAAAAACTGGGTAAAGCCTTTAAGATAATGGAACAGGAGGCACTATCGCCATCTCAAGTCAGCTTGGCAACCATATTTGGCAACCAGCAGCAACCTGATTCCCTCATCCAAAATGGCTGCACTGGTCATTATGGCTGACCTTAGGTACCTATCAAGCCAAACGAAAGCGATTACCTGATGATTAGTGTGCGTTGTTAGGCAGCTCCATTAACCTTTCAGAAACAGTGTGGAGGCTGCAGTGTCTAGCCAAATGGAACTCTCTCCCTTAAACTACCTCCGAAAAAATAGACACGAGTGAGGTGAGTGAGAGAGAGAGACGGAGAAACTCGGTGTGACAGTGGAGCAGCTCCTATTAGGTAAGCACATTGAGCCGTCAGGCCGGCACATTCATCAACACACAGAATGCCAGTCAGCAGCACCAGCAGGCTCGCCCGCCTCTCTACCACGCTACTGTTACTGTGGTGGGGTAGGGAGGGGAGAGTGACAGGGAGGCATTTGCAAAGCAGATTTGGACGATTCTCTCCAGCATTTGGCAGTGCAAATGTTTCTACGCATGGTTCGGGTGGTTTTTACCAGCCTCTCCCCTGCCCTAATAGATTGGCCATGGGCTGCTAATGATATCATTATCATACATGCGCTGTAATTGTCTGGACCCAGGGTGTGCCAAGATCAATGGACGGCAAAATCTGGATCAATTGATTAGTCTGCCGCTGTTAAGCTGCTAAAACATATTTTGCGCACAGTCAATGTGCTGTCTGATGGGCGCTGAATGAATTGGGTCTTTGCCTGTTTTCAGAGTGCAGCATCCAGACAAGGGGTTAGGCAAGTGGATCTGTGCCATATGAGAGGTGAGCCGAATTGGCAGGGCTGACGAGCTTCCTCCGCTCATCTTAATGTCAACCACAGCCACTATCATTACACACAAAGCTCCAAACTGGGGCTTAAATGACTATTTAGCATTCCTGACCAAGTCAAAACAAATGAATACTTATTCTGTAATATTTATATTGTCCCTTTGTCATTGTGAAAAGTCACGCCACCACAATGCCAAAGTGGTGACCAGCAATGAGCCTGCGAGTACAGAAAATTAGTTCTAATTTACACACAGTGCAAAGGCAGATTGGTTTGTTCAACATGCATGCAGCATTTGAAGACTATACATCCTCATGTGGAAGATGGAAAAGTATCATCATAGGAAATTAGACTCTTACAGCAGTATTTTAATACTTATTTACACTATGACAATTACAACAGTCTCAATCTTGAAGCATACAACCAAGGACAACATAACTACAGTACCATCTGAGCCCCGTACAGGCCAAAGTGAATGAGTAGACATGGTTGTGAAAAAGTGAGTTTCATCACTAGGGACACTTTAAATAGCAGATAACATTTTAAAACGTTTCCTCTTTTCAGCAGCATGAGGTGAGATTTGATTTTGAATAATATTTTCTGAAATATGCAATCAGTGAAACCTAATGTTGACATTTGTATGTGTAGGTATGACTAAACAGTAGCCTTGATCAGGATTAATACATTAAACTGGTAAAAACAAAAGGGGTTGACACGATATTTTGAACATCAATTTGATCATCTTGCAATCCAATAAATAAGCCACGCAAACAGCTTTGTGAAGCTCAATGTTTAATTGACACCTGCAACAATCAGTCGGTAGACTTAAAGATTAATTGATTAATCAAGAAAATAATAATTTAGTTAGTCTAATTTTGGCTGTGTTAGATACTAATTAAACTCCATTATTGTTGTTTGCAGACAAAATAACAAAAACAGATGACAAATACAAAGAGAGCCCAGGCTGAGTGAATCAACACTTCTCTGATAAAAATGCATCTTCCGAGAATCACAAGGTGCCATTTATTGCAGGGCGATTGCATTGGATTGCGTGATATTTTTCAGATGTTAATTTATCGTGTCCACCTCCTGAACATCGTTCGTGCTTGAATCATAAGCCCCTCTCGTCTTTTCCTGCCACCGACTTGGTCTCAATCATGAGTGTAATTTGAGAGCAGCCTGATTGTGTTAGGAGGTTACTGATTGTGCTGATGAGAAGAGAGCTGCTGAGGAGAAAGAAAGTGGGCCATCTACACTGAACAAATAATGACATCAATGATAGCCGGGGTGGTATAAGGCTGTCAAAGAGACTATCGTTTTTTAAATGATTGCCCTGTCACCCGCTCGACAAAATACAAACTGGTCAGGAACAACCCTGTATGAATTCATCTCTACACCAACCTTGACATAAGGGCCTTGGCAACAGTAACACTTTTGAAATTTTAGTTAGGCCAATATATCCACAGGGTTAACTTTATGTGTGGCTTTGCCCCATTGTCACCCTTTAGGCAGCATGATGCAACTTATTCCAGCATTCAAAGGCTAATGCAGGTAAATCACACCTAGTGGACTTGAATGCTTGACACTAAGCTTCCCGGCATAGTAGCTAGCTCGAGTGGGCGAGAAATGAACCTTGTTATGTGTCCTGACACTGGGCCCTGCTCCCCGGCAAATAAAAACATGCCTCTCACTTACTGGCTGCATGCGCCCACAGCCCCATACATCAGCATTATAAAAGGAGCTCGGCAGCCTCAAGGTCAGCTCAATTTCCTCCTGCCGTTATGAAGTATCAGAATCACAGCGAGAGGGGGCACCCACACACATGTAAAGAAATGATTTAGGGAGTGAGAGAGGGGAGGGAGAGAAAGGAAAAGGGGGGGGGGGATTTGGAGTGTGAAGGAGAGGTGGTGTGTAATACAATGGGGAACTGTGACAAATCACCAGGAGAGAAGCAGCCTCTTCTACAGTATGGTTGTGAGTGCGGGCATTTGTGAGAAAATGTAGAGAACATTAAGCCTACTTGATCATTCCACACACTAAGAGAATATAGTAGTCCGCAGTATAAGTAATGGGATTGAACAGTTTTTGTTTAACAAGCCAATTCCACTTCTGTAATCGCTCAAGTGTAGTCTGTGAAACTACAAAGCAATTAGGCCTACTGAATTATTGTTTCAGAAAATGTGAATACAATGTTTACCATTTACTGTAATTAAATTCTAAGCTGTTACATGGGCATAACAGCAACCTAATGCAAAATAAATGTCTTTTTTTCCTTTTGAGATCTGGGCCCATTCATCACATGCCCAAGCAATTTGATAAATTACACAGAAGCATGAAAGCTGATCATGTGCGTGGCAGAGAGTGTGGTGTGTGTGTGTGTGTGTGTGTATGTGAGTGTGTTTGCCTCTGTCTGAGTCGGCAGTCATCCTTGGCTGCTTCAGTGGCTGAGGTTTGACATCTTCAGCTAAGAGCCTGGGGAAATAACAGCAAATTCACTTAATGGCACCACCTCATCTATTCCTCATACAGGGAGAGGAGGGAAAGTTCCTTGAGGTGTTACAAAATGGCTGTGTGCTCTCGGGCTGCACTGCCGTCTCTCGCATCTGTGGTGGGGGAGTGGGGGTGCAGGTGTGTGGGTAAACACAGAGTGCATTGAGATCCATCACCGGCCTTGGTCGGCCACCAGCTGTAATTTGCAGTCAACTCTGACCCTTTGCAAAAAGCCAGCGTGCCGGTGCTGCCGCTATGAAGCTTTTTGTGGTGACAGCGCAATCTGGTTTGTGTGTGATGATCTGTACGTGCAAGACAAACATATACAGACCCAGAAGCAGTGACGATGTGCATGGCTGCAGGTACGTGCAGGCATGTTTGTGCAGGTGTAAGTAAGCATGTGTATGTTTGTGTGTGTGTCTGCAGGGAGTGTTACAGAGCCAGAGGTATAATGGCCCCACTCCATCTTTGCGTGAGGTATTGCAGAACAATCCAAAGCAGAGCACAGCAGCTGGGAGGGAGCCTGGGCTGGCTTGCAGTTGGATAACATCTCAGGGTAACAGCAGGTATGCTATCAGCGCAGCCCGAATCCCCTTAGGGCTATTTTCAGAGCCTCTGACCCCAGCGTGACTGGCTGGATGACGTCTCTGTGCCAGCAGCACAGGAAGAGCAAGACCCAAAACCACACCGCTGCTTCCTCTCATCTCCACAACATTTAATTCCAGCAGCTCTGCTATTGTTCAGATGTCTCACCAAAAGACTCAACAGCTCAATACAATGTTTAAATAATTTATCCAATTGACACAATGCTCTGAATGAGAAATCGCCATGTAAACAATTTCCAATTACCCTAACCTGAATACAGTCATAGAAAAAGCATAATCACATTAAGACATGCATTCCAATTGCCTTATTCAACAGCATTTTAGGTATGTGTACACCTCAATAGAACGATGTATCACAATTGGAGCTTTGACAGTATTTTGCAGCAATCCAACTGCTTGATAAAACAGGCTCTACCATCTGACTCAGCTTTCATGTAGCTAGCTGCAAGATGAATAGTACAAAGCACAGTGTTATGGCAGAATCTGTACAAAGGCTATAACGCAGTAGCAACACGGCCGAGGGATATGGTGCGAGGCTGAACACTGGAAGGAAGCTGATGTTGGAATATAATGTGGAGGAGGCTTCTAAAGATATTAATTGGGCTATGCTGCAGCATATAAATGGGAATTAGTAACTCACACAAACAGCCAATAAAAATAGGTCAATTGTCAGTTTGCTGCAGTCCATGCAAATGTAGGTGATAACACATAATCACATCTAGGGTTGCAACTATACATGCAATTACTTTCATTATCAATCAACCTGCTGGTTCTTTTCTCAATTAACACACTTGTGAGAAAATAGTGGAAAGTTTTTTGTATGACCTCCGTGTCTTTGACTGTTGAAGGAGCAAAATATCACATTTAAGAGGCTAGAACCATCAAATGTTTAGCATTTTTAAAAATGACTTAAACGATTCTTATCAAAATAGTTGGTGATCATGTTTCTGCTGATCGATTCATCGTTTCAGCTCTAATCACATCCATCAAGCTGAACCACTGGAGCCCAATTGGGGAACAGACTGTTATGATATGAAATGTAACCTGGATGTTTTGTCCAGCAGACATGATATCATTAGGGGAAGTGTTGGGTCATGAATTAGCTACTAAACTAGGAAGGAACAAAAGTCCAAGTCCTGCAATGACAAAACCTTGTTGGAACAAAAACACACAGGCAACTATGCAGTTACAGTTGTACCACTAAGGCCACATTGTGCTCTTTGCATACATTTCTAGCATTGGTGTCAGTTAATAGACCAGCTGACAACAGCTGGATAATATGCATCAGTGAATGCAGTGGTGCTTAGGTGTGTGTGTGTGTGTGGGGGGGGGGGGGTGATGGATGCCTCCTGTGTGATTTCCCCTTATATAAAGCTCTCTCCTCTCCCATCTGAGTGAATGGCTCCCCACGATTGGCTTGTCAGCCCCCTCTCCATCTCCTTTTCTCTGCACCTGCACCTGACACTGTCACCCACCTCTCCTGTTTCCCCCCTGGAGAAAATGTTCAGCCCCGCCCAGCTAGCTCCCAGCAGCCCCTGGGGCATGGGACAATTAAAAACGAGGCAGGAGCTCAGTCGAGCTGTCATGCTGAGTCTCAGATGGGACCTTGCCTGTATCGCTGCAGAGGGGTGGGGGGTGTATTGGCGCCCAAAGAAAACAATATACTGTGTCTGTAGTACTTGACATCAACATTCACTGTAGTGCAAGGTGGTGGCAGCATATCAACACCCTGAAAACAATGTAGTCTGGCTGAAGAGATATATTTGGCCTTACTGTATTCAGATATTGTCTGACTGCGCGCGCACACGCACACACACACACACACACACACACACTGGTATCAGCCAATTACAAGCCTGCCTTGACTGCCCTTGACTACACTCCCTAACCTCCCTCCACAATCCATGTCAAAGCCCTCTGCACTCAATTTTTTTGCCCCTGTTGCTCCCCATTATGCTTCTTCTTCTTTCACTTATTTTACTTTCTTTAGGGTGTGAAATATTTAGAAACCCCATCTAAATACACCTTCAGGCACCGAGTCAGAGCCGTCTCCCGACCCAGGTAAGAAGTAATGAGAGAGAGAGAGAGAGAGAGAGAGAGAGAGAGAGAGAGAGAGAGAGAGAGAGAGAGAGAGAGTGTGTGGGGGGGGGCAGTGGAGGAAGGGTTGGCGTAATATCTCATCAACGTTATTAAATCATTTCTCCCCTTGGCAGTCCCTGGGTGGTCTTGGGTTGTGTTATTTCTCAGTCAGGGTTCAGTGGCCTCAGCTCCTAGGGTTGAGTTTGGCCGCTCTGCTAGCCTAGCGCCGTGCTAAGCAGGTGTCAGGGGAGTTTCCCCTCAATTAAGCAAAGGTAAAGCAATGCCTCTCACCGTGGCGGCGCCATGAATACATTAGTCTTGCTGTCACCACAGGCTACAGCATCGAGATGCGTGAGGAAGACAGACAGCTGGTTGCTTCAAACGCGGCTGAGGCAGCTTAAGTACCAGGATTGTATTATATTGTATTAACTAAAGGATTATATTAGACCTCTGTAACTAAACATATGAAATGGCCTACAGGATATGATCTGAAAACCTTAATTTATGTGGACGAATACATCGACATAATAAAATCTAAATGTACACCAAAACAGTAAACAGTGTAATAACATTTTGTTTCAGAGTTACTGGGAGTTAGGCTAATGAGTTTGTATTAGCCGTCTGAGTGGATGACACTGGAGGACACCAAATCCTTGTTGTGTTAATTAAAGCTCAATGAAATGATGCCGATGAAAAATTAGCATGACCCACAGCCTCAGTGAGGGATACTGCCAGGAAAATGGATCTCTCTGTTAAGTCGCTTCCAAGGCGAGGCTTAGAGAGAAAACGCTTTTTACAAACTGAAATGAATATAAACTATTTTAACACTTATTGTCTGATTAACTAAAAGTGGCAAACATCTGAGGAATCAATTACACCCATGATGAGAACAAAGCACCTCTCACTATATATTTTAAGCCAATAATCACATCAATCCATATTATCTCAGTAAAAAAAAAAAAAAACTGCTTTCTTGACATTTTTAGCCAGCACACCACAATCACCCTGTTATTTTACTCCATCTGACAAAGCCAACTAAAAAAAGGGGGTTTACAAAAATATGTCAACAGCAGCAATAATGCCTTCCTTTGTCAGTCTTTATGTGTGAGTATTACAGTGTGCTGGACAGGCATATTGAAAGGGGTTGATTGATGGCTTCACTGTAGACTGTCTGTCCACCTCTCTCCCTGATGAGACATGTCAATGTAAAGACACATGAATGCAGCAGCCTGTCCTCCATTTTCTCCTCCTCTCCTCCTCCCTTGTCAGAGGCAGGGAGAATGACGCAGTAAATACAGATGCTGTGTGCACCGTAATTCTAGGGCCCGCTGCCTTTTATCTGCCATGACAGCTTCTGCTGCTGTCGAAATCAAACGCCCGGGCGCGAGGAAAAAGCTAGTATTCCCTTTAATAAACTGCCAGGCAGAGCAGAGTGAGAGGAGAAAAGGAGGCACTCAGCTCTGCTCTGCTCTGCACTGGCCAGGCTTGGCTAAGCAGCAGCTGAGGGGAGAGGCGAGATAGAAATGGGGAGAGCACTCCTTCAGGCATTAGTTGGTATTATGCCGCTCACGCAGGCTCAGGCATCCAGCATCATTGCACTTACCAAGAGCCAATCGGTCAGCAGGGAGTCTTGGGTACTCAGCAGAGATATGAGGACTTGTGTAAGAGGCGGTGGTGGGCAACACAGTCAGTACCTGCTCCCGGACTCAACCACAGCCCCTTTGAGCTGCCAGGGTCAATTAATTACATCCCTCTCTCAACGCTCTCCATTAGGATAAACAGAAATAAATGAGGAGCAGTCTGACACCAAGGGGAGCGCTCAACCTCCCCGCAGCAACACGACTGACCAGCTCCTCCTCCTGTTGATAAATCAATTAGTATTAAATCATCTAATGATAAATGAATCATATGACTCACTAATCAAATAAAAATACAAATAATAATATTTGCTGCTTTTCTGCATTCATTTCATAGTAAATGAAATACTTGTTTTTGTTTTTAATGTTGGTCTGACAAAATAACACATTTCCGGACTTCACTTTGAGCTGTGGAACATTGTGAAGGGAAGGACAGAGAATAAATTACGAAAACTTAAATTGATAGCTTATTTTCATTATTGATTATAGACGCAGTGACGTGCGGCACTGCAACTACTGTAGGACAGACATATCTCATCTCACCAAATTCTCCCACTGACTCATTCTGTGTATTTGTGTGTGTGTGTGTGTTGGACAGGAGGATGAGGAGGGCTGCTGCTTTGGAAATAGACAGCTTTTTGTTCTGACCCCACAGCTGTCACTAGCATAAGCGAGCCAGTCACTGGCAGCTCACATAAGCATTTTACTTATACACAGTCTCTCTCACTCTCACACACACACGCACGCACGCACGCACACTTGACACTGCAGCAGGGGTGGGACAAGAGGATTGTGCTTTAGGTACCAAGACCCCTGAGGATACTGTCATGATGCACAACTGCATTCGATGAGGAGGCAGGAGGGGTAAATCACTAAATACCTGGTCAGTGTTTAGAATCCCGCTCCACCACGGCGCCCCTAACACCATTAACGTCCTTCCTTATAATCCAATTATAAGCCATGTGTGTCCACATCAATCAGCCATTTTCATTTGAGCCTGTGGTCTTCTTTATCACCATTACTGCTGCAGTAATTGAGGCGGCGCTATGGAGAGGCTGTGCAGTTTACCTCCATCTGGGAGGTCAAGAGGAATGCAATTGGTTGACAATGATTATGCTCTGGCTGATTAGGCTATGGGCTACCGCTGAATATTTAGCACTGATTAGACTAAGCCCTGTAGAGAGCCATGTGGCTCACTAACAAAAGGGACAAGCCACAGGGCAGGGAGAAAAGGCTAGCTATCAGCACAGGCTAGTTGAAACAAGCTATCTCAGACTTTTAAAGGTTGGCTCAATCGGACTGACTGATTTTTACAGTCAGTTAGTATTTGGACAGTGATTTTTGTTACTTTGGCTCTGTACACCACCATGGTGGATTTGAAACAATTAGTATATGAGCAGATTTGCAGCTTTCATATGAGGGTATTTACATCCAAATTGGATGAGCAGTGTAGGTTTGTTAGGGAGCTAAAGTAATTGGACAATTGGCTGTTCAGCTGTTCCTAGGACAGGTGTGTGTTATTCCATTGTTAGTTCATGCACAAATCAGCTGATAAAAGGCCTAGAGTTTATGCAAAAGAGGCGTGACGTGTAACACAACAGCGTCTGCGTCTAGTGTGACGTTAACATACGCATCGGGTTAGGTTGATCTCTACATTTTCGATTGATGTAGGTTAGCTGCTAACTTCTTCTTTGAGTTAGCTGCTAGCTGCTTTTTAAATCCCCCAGTGGTGGGTCGCACATATCAAAACGTCACACCCCTGTCCCGTTTACAGACGTTGATTTAGCTCTGTTACTACCTCTGCTGCCAGCTTGACAATGACCTGGCAGACCATCACCAAGAAAGAAACCCAGCATCCGGTGAGGTCTATGGGCTCCTCACTTCAGGCAGTGATTGACTGCAAAGGAGGTTGTAAATCCTTTTACTATTAAGTATGACGACTTTATTTCATATTATGTTAATTTGTTCAATTACTTTTGGTACCCTGAAATGTGGGGTCTACGTATAAAAATGGTAGTAAAGTCTGCACTGAAAGCACATAATAATGGTTTTATTTCAAATCCATTGAG
The DNA here is from genome assembly GCF_043641665.1 of Enoplosus armatus. Classification (NCBI taxonomy): domain Eukaryota; kingdom Metazoa; phylum Chordata; class Actinopteri; order Centrarchiformes; family Enoplosidae; genus Enoplosus; species Enoplosus armatus. The sequence continues at coordinate 11,313,836 of NC_092187.1, forward strand.
GTGGTGCCAACATGAAATTGTGTCACTGTGCAAATACTTATGGAGCTGACTGTATATTGTGTTTAGCAACCTTGTTTTATGATGATGTTATTGAGCAGTTTTTGGGAAGAAAAACAACATCTGTGAATAAAAATAATAATTAGGTTTAACCAATATCCCATCAAAATGTAAACCTCTGAAAGATCCCTCCAGGAAAGAAATAAATTTGGGTATAGACATTTATTACTACAGGAAAATGTTACCGCTAAACTGTCAAACAATTATGAAACTTTCATGTTGCAAATAGATTTATGTGTTTACTTGTATGACAGGAAACCAATCCATACAGCTCATGGGGAGATAGCGCAAAAAAAAAAAAAGGGAGATAAACACATTAATAAGTGATACACAAAATGGCTCCTCTAATCCCCTTGTGGAGATGCCAGCGCTTTTTCCTCATCAGTGATTGTGATATTTACACAGAAACTAAAGTGCACTCCTGATTGAAAAAGGGGGAGAGGGTGGCTGAGGAAACCCGGGGGAGATGTTGAGAGAGAGAAAGACAAGCGAAGTGAAAGTGAGAAGAGGGGAGAAAAATGACCAGGAGAAATGACAGCAGGGAGAGCTGAGGAGTGTGGGAGAGAAGGAGAAACAGATGGAGGAAGGCAGGGAGAGGTGCACTTATTTGCAGAGGTTTTAACTGTCTTGATCCTCAATAAAGAGGTGAAACTGATTAGGTTTATATCAAACGGCTGCTTGTAACACGGTGCCTGTCACTGAGAGAACAAATCAGTCAAGTCAGGTTTTTCCTTTTTTACCATTTGAAAGAGCCAGCTCTCTCCTCACTTGTCCCTCATTCTCTCAACGCCGCACAGCCTCCTAAAGCGCCAGCTTGTCAGAGCGACAGATGCAGACACGACCACTGACCTAAATCACTCTTTTCCAGCATATTAACCCCCGTGTCCCTGTGCCTTTTACGCAAAACACCAACAGAGCGAAACAACACAACATACTGCACAATGAGAGCGACCCAAAAACCCCACCCTGTTGTATTACCACCCTCATCCCTGAATAAAGGCTATTCTTGAAATGCCTAAACAGGAGGAAAAAAAAAAAGAATCACACCGTCAGGCTAAATAAATCACCATCCGCTGTTCCTAGAGGGACTTTTTCTACCCACCGTAGTGACAAAAAAAGATGTGTGAAGAGGAGGGCAAAAAAACCATTTTTGTCCACCTTGGAGCCAACATGGAAAGGATCAATAATACTTTAATTACTGTAGCCGGGTAGCCCATGTTTATGAAATGCAATAATCATTCATTAAAGATGCAGACAGCGGCAAGCAGGCGGCCGGCCGGGCGTCAAGGCTGCGTGCGAGGGTATAGAGGGGAGGGGAGAGGAGGACTGGCGTAAATGATTCATGGTTTGATATCTCTCCTGTATAATGGGCTCCTCCGGGGAGCTGCTGGGGCTCCACTGCAACGACTGGCTGCCTGGTTGGATGGCTGCCTGGCTCGCTCCGACTCTGCCCAGGCTGCTTCCGCCACCACTGCCTGCTGCCCAAGATTAAAAAGCCTTGCCTACCATGAAAAGCGGCTCAGTGAAAACAGAGAGCTGGGACGTGCACATGCACACATAAAAGGAAGCGACTTGATTCAATAACGTGTGACAAAGTATCTGGGGACATGCAGACGGGGGAGTGAAGGAGGGGAGACAAGAAAATATCAAAATCCTTCTAGGGAGAAAATATTGGCAGTGGAGATACTGGGGATACTTGTAACATCTAATGGGAATATGGGAGCATTTCTAAAGCCACCAGATTGTCCTCCTTCACCAGCCTATCACCCCTGCAACTCTGAACCCCCTCCACACCCATGGAAAGAGAAAGGAAAAAAATGAAGAAATTAAGGTTGTAACGTGTTGGGCTAATCATAACATAGACAGTTTAGTGCCATCTCGCATAATTAAATGCTTTGCACTAACCACCTAATGCATACTAATTTGGAACAATCCACTCCTGGAGTTGGCAGACCATGAAGCTCCCTGCAAAGGAGGTGCTCATTTCCCTCTCTGCATGTGCCTGTGTGTATGTGTTTGAGCGAGACACGCGCACTCACTGATTTGCAGAGGAAGGTGCTAAAGGTCAGGCCGTGGACTTGAAAGAAAAGGTCAAGCATTATTACAACATGACTAAATAAACAGGCTGCGCACAGCCCCCAGCCCAGCCGCCATGGATGCTAGAAGTCTCTACCTACACGCTGTACTACCTGCCTGCCTGGCTGGTTGGGTTTCAGTTTCATCCCTTGTCTTTATCCACATATCCCTCCAGCTCTAAGACAGCTGACATGAGGACTGTCATATCCTGCCTAGATTCTTATCCCCCGCTGGCTTTATTGCTCTCTTCCTCCTGAGTCACAAACACACACACACACACACACACACACACACACACACACACACAAGGCAAGAGAGGGAGAGGGGGGGGCAGGGCTGCTGGAGCGTGCTTTAAAGCACATTAATATTAATTGCAGCACTAGCTGGAGTGATAACACAGACAAGATGCCCCTGTGAGGGAGCTGAGCACAGGCAGCCCCTGCTTTTTGTTAGCAGCGCTACTCATCTGTTGGATGGCCGTGGTGAGACGGCAGAATGATGAGCATTTCATCTTTGAATCACTTGTTTTATATTAGAAAGGGCCTACACCCACCAACGAGGGGAATTTGTGTTACTGTGTGTCTGTGTGTGTCTGTGTGTGTGTGTGTGTGTGTGTGTGTGTGAGTGTGTGAGTGTGGGCGTGCACTGAGTGATAAAAACTAGGCAAGATGAATTATTAGGCTAGTGGCTACATCAACAGCAGTAGAAATTTGCTTCAAATAACACAGAGTGCTTAAGCGATGCTGCTTTTATCTCTCCGTCTACTCCTGGCTTGGCTACCTTTTATGTCCTCCACACTGAACTCAATATTCGGTGAGCAATGAGCTCTGCTAAAGATGTAAATAATCTGCTGTCCTGGGGAGAGAACCAGCTTTTTCAGTACAGTGGAGTAAAAATACAAATCGAGTTAAAGCCAGGGTGCTGAAGCCCATCTCCACCTCTAAGCTTCTTTCTCGCCCTGTAGGAATAGCAGGCAGCCGAAGGCATCAACAGATGACAGCTATATCTCTACAGTCCTCCATTTTCACCTCACCCTCTCTTTTTTCCTCTTTTGTCAATTGCTATTGAGAAACCTGACGCTGTCTTTACTGCCGCCTCACAGTAGTGGGTTTTTGCTGTACGGTTTTGTGCTCCTTTTCCGATTTCCCCCAAGACTCATCAATGCCCCATTACCAAGTCAAATCAGGTGGTGCTGCAGAGATTTGCAGAGAACCAGGGCTGCAAGCAGAGACACACACACACACACACACATTAGAGGATTCATAGAAGAAGCCTGGGAGGTTTTCCACCAGCAGCTCCACAGGATCACGAACAGGGCGAGGAGGTGAGCAGAGGAGAAATCACTGCTGGCTAAATGTTCGTGAGTGGTTTATGGCTCAGAGGGGCAGAGAGGGAGACAAAGATGTGGTAATGCATCTCTCTGACACTCCTTTAAGCGGCCGACCAGATTGTAATCTCCTGGGCCCACTAGTCACACATTATTGTTTCTCATTTCACGTGTCACAAACAATTAAAACACGCCTGTCGATTCCCGTGCCCTGTGAGCTCCCTTACTCTCCATGTGCCTATTACAAACAAAATGCACACAAATCTGAAAAAACACTCGTATGACACCCCCCCCCCCCCTAAATTCCCAGTGACACACATTTCTCACTTTCATCGTCTTTATCTCTCTGCAACAGCAAATGCAAGGTGGACGAGCCCTGTGTAATGTAAGCAGCGACGTTAGCAAGCTAGCTGCTTACAGAGAAGCGTAAAAAGATAGACAGAGAAGCAAAAAGAGAAGCGGGGGTAAAGACGACGTGTCCTTTTAGTTTCCTATGCCTGTTGTCATCCTCTTCAAAGCAACAGCTGCACAGGCAAGACAAAAAAAACTCTGGGGAAGAGTCAGGCACAGGGAAAAGAGAAAAAAGAAAAGAAGCAGCATTGTGCATTGTTTTATGTAGAGATTTTCACAAGCTTGTCGTTGATTAGAGGAAAAGGCTGAGTGCTAAATACAGAGGGAAACGGGGAGAAGAAAGGGAGGACTGCTGGTTCTCCAAGGAAGGGTCTCCGAGGGCTGCCAGAGGTGGTGGTGAATCTCTTCCCTGTGACAAAGCTGTCGCACTGAGGAGTGAAATTTAAACTCCTGCAGTCAGGAGAATTTTTTGGGCTTTCATTACACCGAGCACATGTGTGCATGCATCCGAGTGCGTGTGCACAAGCGTGATACGAAGCCAGACGCAGCCACCTTCCTTTTACTACATTTGGTGCTTGCAGCGAGCACTGCCTTTGTGCCGAACAGATCGTTCGCTTTGTGCCAAGAATAAAAGGAAGAGACTGAAACTCTTGACAGCTTTTTCCGCTCGCGCTCAATCCCAATCATGAAATCTGTGCACAAACAAAACATCACCCAACCTTGATGAGAGATTCGTGCAATAGTGCCACACCATCTTGCTTGCCAGTCTCGTTGTTTAAAATTAACCAGAACACATCAAGATGGAACGCCGCTCACTAGATCCCTCCAGTTGGAATTATTTGAAATGTGACAAGCATTTAATCAAGCAGTCATCAGTAGCCCCCCATTAATGTATAACTGAAGAGGCAAAAAAATAAAAAATAGAGCTCTTGGGGGGCCAGACTGGAATAAGCTCATCTATACAGAGAACCAGGCCTCAGCAATGCCATGCCAAATAGCATTTTCTTCATTTGAGAAGGCGGTGAAATGGGGAGAGGAGGAGGAGGAGGAGGATTTGGCCTCCTAGTGCGCTGCTATGCCCCAGCTCGGCTAAGTGACAGTGAATCCTACAGTGAGTCGATTTGCTGCTTTTGAGTGCCTGGAAACTTGTCTGGCAGAGTGCTCGCAAGGGAGAAAGATAGATGGGAGAATGGGGGGTACTGAGCCTCACCTCTCGCTGTCTTCTATTTGTCCGTTCATCCCTGGAGGCTTTTGGGCAGCTTGGTACAACAAAGAAGGGGAGAGGCGACAGAGGAAGAGCTCTGCGGCCATACACAGACGAAGCAAAAGCAGAAAGGACAAGTTTACAGGTAAATAGTGAGAAGCAGCTGGATGGGAGCCGAGGCAAGCTCAGGTTTCAAACAATCAATCATCACTTACTCCTCCACAACAACAAAGACGTGGCTTATAGCACGGCATTCACTTTACTGAGCACATCTTATTTTGTATTAAAGCTACTTTGCAGGCCTATAAATTGTAAGAGCTTTGGCTAACAGCAAAACAGCAATACATAACCAACGAATTACTGAATGTCATGTTAAAAGACGTGCGGTGTTGCTGCACAAACAAATATCAAGTGTGCAAAGCAAGATTTAACCTGACTTTCAACTCCACAAGTGATCACACAATGCTGTTTGAATATGGGTGGCTGATGACAGGAGTAATTTGCCACGTCGCTGATTTGAAAAGGAGCACTTGAATATGACACAGAAAGACAACTTTATTGTCATCGTCAAGAGGATCTATGAAATCAATGGGAGGAGATCAATGCCGCCTCTCCCTCTCTCACAGCACTTTACATAAGCAGCAATCACCATCACAGAGGTCATCATCTAGCTCACCAATTTCCTGTGCAGGACTCCCAGACACCTCCAGGCAACAAAGCTTCTCTCACTCCATCAGTGCAACAGTCACATCCACAACTTCACACACAAGGAAGGAGGACGTAGAGGAGGAGAAGAGCTGAGGGGGAGAAAGTACCTCAGGCAAGCCAGAGCCAGATAGAGAGGGCTGGAAGGAAGGGAGAGAGAGTGTGAGAGAGAAAGAGAGGTTGCGGGGGGCTAGCAGAGCGTCTTCATTAGAGTATAGCAGCTAGCTCTGGCACCGAGTAGCCAAGCACTGTAGTAAGAGCTGCTCATCCTCTCAGTTAATTAGGATTTCTGCTGCTTCATTTTGGGGCGAGGGACAGGATGTTGGAGGCTTGATTGCCTTTTATTTCCCAGCCTAACGGCTCGGCTGCCTCTGCCGCTTTATTAACAAGAGATCTCGCAGATTTACAGCTCCGCAGCAAACATCAATTTCAATAATTACAAGAAAACTGTTAGCGGGGACACAATGAAACCCACACACTTTTTTTTTCTCTCTCTCTTTCCGTCACCACTCCATCGCCCCTCCCCTCCTTCACAGGATCTAATTTCCATAGATGTGCCCTTTTCATGATTGCATATTATAAACACGTTAAAACACACACTGATTTGCCTCAGTCACACTTAGCACTTCAAACACTTTACAACCAGTCTCTGGCCTGAAGGGCAAAGCAAATACTGTGAATGTCACATTTACATTCAAACGTTCAAACCTCAGCATTTGTGTTGCCACAAAACAAAAGCGGATGAGAGACGATTTCTCTGTGGAGCAATCACATCCAGCTAAATGTGGTGCTGGTCAGAATAAGAATAGACAGTATCTCCCTGAAAACTCAGCAGGTGAATTAATAGGATAAAACATCTTATATGGGTGGTATGGTATACAGGATTAAAAGAGCATACTTTTAGCCATATCTTTACACACTGGCATCATGTCTAGAATTAGATTTCACCAGTTGATTAAGTGCACGTGTGAGACTGAACCAAATGCTGGTCTCAGACAATAGCTTCAACTGGGGAAAGAAATAATAGAAATCATACTTTTAAAAGGCAACCAACATCAGATTCAGAACAGAGAAGCAGATATTTCATTTGAATAAAATCAATAATTGTGTTGACTTGCAGTGTATTGCCTTCCTATCCTCTCATCTTACTCGCTAATGTTTCTTTCATGAGCCAGCCCACTGCTGGTGACATTATAGCTACAGCACTTCCACAAGTCCCCAATGGATCAGTGAAAATGGTTGGCGTAAAACACAATTAGTACGGTCCATATGGCTGCTAGTGGAGGAGGAGCAGGAGAGGTCCCATGTGGTCCTTATAGAGGCCCCGCTCTTTTGTTACCTTAAAGATCAAACTGTTGTCATAATAACGGGGCCATTTCAATTCTGCTGCATGGTTTTCAGAAAGCAGCAGCACTTCAACAGATCCTCACATTGGGGAAAGACTCCCGGCAAATGAATTGACCAACCTTGGCTGATAGCCTAATCAATAGCTCCTTCATCGTGATTAATGGCTCATATTGGATAATGGGGAAATTTAATGTGATGGGAGCGTTACTTCCTCATCTCAGCGCTCTGCCCCATCGATTGGTTATAACCCCCTTTTCTAACCAATGGAATGTCCCGATAAGAGAGCAATGTGTTCAACCTATGTAAACTGAGCACAGAGAAAATGATTTACTGTGCTTTAGGCTCGTCTCATTCACTGATAGCTCTGTATGCCCTGCCTGACAAGCATTTTCTTGCCTGAGAAACGCAGACACCTTTTACTGAGTAGAAGCGAACAACAACAGCTTGAGGCAACAGATTTATTACAAATTGATCTATTAGATAGCACTGCTGTGCTTCGCTGTTTTCTCTCTTTCTCTCTCTCTCCCTCTCCCTCTCTCTCTCTGACAGCCTCCCCTGATGGTAGCTAGAGTGTAACAGAGTTGAAGTGCTACAGTGGCAAATCTAAACCCAATCCTCAGAACTCATTTTCTCTGTGCCGGCTGCTGGAACTGGGGTACAGACACAAGATGTCCATCCTTAAACCTATAGTCGATCCAGCTGTAAGTCCCAACACCTAAACTGAAGGCTCAGCAGGCTCAATAGGTGCGCCTAACCTGCAAGGGCGAGCAAGGACACAGTTTACCGGAGGCACCTTGTGAACAGGGAAGTGGAGAGTGCCACAATGTCACCGGGGTCATTTCCTTATGGCTGCATGAACCCTGAGCTCACCACTGGCTTGCGTGCCATCTCCATTAAAACATCAGTCACAGACCTGGGCTCTGCAGCTCTGCCAGCAAACTGCGCCTCATGTGCACGGTCACAACATCAGTGCAATACCCATATTAGTCACAGAGGCCGCAGAGCACAACCGGTACATTGTAAAAAGAAGCATGTATGATTTGTCTCATCTACTGTGTAAAAAAATCTATGTCCTACAGACCCAATATTGTATAGAAAAAACACAACACAACAAGCAGTTACAGCCGCTTTAATTAAAGACAAAGACATATGTTTGCCTGGACAATAGACAGCTGTTATTGACACATCTCTCTATAAAACAATCAATTACATCAACTGCATCATTTAGACTTGCTAATCAAGGTGGCTCTCTGATAATTCTAACAAAGTGACTCTTTACCTTAATCACTGTGTCAGGAAACATGGCAGATCTTCACACTTCCCTCACATTTTGTCAAAGATATAACACTATGGAGATTAGCCTGAAACATTCAATTATTATGGTCTATTATTAGCCAAGCTAATGGATGAAAACTCAGTTAACATTTCCGTGTACAATGGGTCCAATACAACGATGGAAACCTTAACTGTCACAAGCAGGAACAGAATATGATGCGTTTCCTCACGCCTAAGTTTTAGCAACCAGAGCAAAGGGTTTGGCAGGTTATGTAGCCTATTTAGCAACATAAATCTGTGCGGAAAAATACTGCCACCAGTAGTAACAATAAGCGCTGATAGAAAACTGCACGGACTCTATTGTGCTGCTTTCCTTTAATCACCTGCATCTTTCATCTGTGCTACAGAAGAAAAAGAGCGCAGAGAGAAAAGGGCTATTGGCTTCCGGATGGAGTAAATGTGTGTGTCGCTACAAAAAGGGCACCATCTAAAAGATGTTGAAATATTCTGGGGAGAGCGTATATGTCTATATAAACATCTTCAGGCAGGCAGCTGCAGGGGGTGTGCGCAGTAAAACACTGGTATGCATTGTTTGTGTTTCTGCACCACTAGCGCCATGCCGTGTCATTACATGAGGCAATCTCTTACCTAATCAGCACTGACACACACAGCGGCAAAGCACTCCTCCTCCTCCTCATCTCTCTCCCCCCTTTCTCTCCCTCTCCTCAGGGGCCAGCCAGCTGATCCTACACCATTTCATTTTCCTCTTTTACTGAGATGGCAAATGGCTGACTGTTATTTTTGAACACTTTCGATTTATGCTTTTCAGCACTGTAATTGACTAAGTGCTATTATTAGCCTATCTTGCCCAAATACTGAAAAAATAGGCTATCATCTGCACGCTACGGCGTCTTTTAACTAATAATTAGTGAGACGCATGAGAAATCTAACAATGTGTTAACACTCCCAAATATTGGAGACCAAAAAAAAAATCCTCAGCACAACTACTTCATGTATTCATTGTCCTACGTTTGCTGTTGCTTCACAACTCTTACAAATGTTAGTCAAGCCTCCATTTCCAGTTTCCACACACATTGTACAACAAGTACATAAATCACAGAAGACACTGAAATGTGGTGAGTTGCAAAATTGAACAAATATGGAGAGAACTTTTTTTTTTTCCTTTTCTTTTTTGCTGTACCTACGACCTGCCAAGAGGCTGGCAACAATGCAAAACACAATGTGTCTGATTAGTTAAGATGTGAATCCATGCCAAGCCAGCCCAATAAGACAGAGGTGGCATTTGCAGGATGAAGTGAGGCCGACTTCACCGCGGCTTTTAGCTCACAGAAAAAGCAGATTTGATCACATCTAGTACATCAAATACCACCAGCAGTATGTAGCAAGACAGCTCACAATTGTTAACACGGATAGCGTTTGCCGATGCTATCTCCTTGGCACAATTGTGGAGCTGCAGCGCTAGGCCTGAATCAAACAAAGATGAGATATGATGCAGCAAGCTTGGATCTCCTCTTATGAGAGGTGAAGGGAAGCTGTCAAAGAACACAAAACACATCCAGCATCTTGCCTCCTCTGACTTGCTGGGATAAGCCAGGAGGAGGAAGAGGAGAAGGGGGGGGCAGGTGCTTGCCTCATTTCTGCCAGTGTGCCCTGTGCGTGTCAGTCCAATATCTTAAAACAACACATGCAAGGCTTTGCTACAGCCAATTACCCAGCTCTTGGCACAGGAACTGAAAAACATCTTCGGAGAACAATAAAGAGAGCTTGGCTTGTTGTGCGTGCTGTCAGTAAGTGCTGACAGATTGTTATTTTTAATGAATATACAGCACTTGAATGGCCCATCAAGAGGTCTTTGAGCGAACATTGCTCCTTTGTTCAGAGCATTAATTTTCTATGTAACAGCCTGATATCTTGCAATGCAATTGCTATCATGCACAGTAAAGGAAAAAGCTAAATCAGTTTATCCACTTGCTTCCCTATTGTCCATGGCGTCCTCTTTGCAGCAACTATGCAAAGTGATTAGAATATAAAGACAAGGCAACACACTCAGATAATTACAAACCTGATGTGTAAATGCTTGATTACACATCATTTCCTGTGTTGATTCTGTCAACCAGACATTTCACTGCTCACCTCTCCTGGCAACGTAATTTCATACTGTATATGAGGTCCCTGAGCAAAACTGCCTTGAAGAAAACAATAAATCAGCCTAATCACCTTCATTTGAAAAGCAATAGCCTTGCTGAAAGTAAAATGGCTCTTTTAAAATACAGGCTAGCCACAGCGATGACAGGTTATAGCATCATCTCGTACTGCAACACAATGCCACAATGCCTCAGTGTGCAGCATGAAGTAGCTCTGAGACTAGACCTGGGCATTATAATGGGGAATCATCTTTCATGACAATTCATGGTGAAGGAAAGATGCAGTGACGGCATCTAGGTGAAAAACAGCAAGACGCCATTCGAGCGCAGCATGTAAACATTGAATTCCCGAGCATGTGTATTGACAAATCATCCAACAAAGAGGTGTCAGAGCGCAGTGGAAAGGGATTTTCCTCATTATTGTCTGGCCTTCCATTTGCCATATATTACTCACAGGGAGCTGCCATTACTCAAACACACATTAGTCATTAAAGGAAAATAGCAGGGTTATTACACTTCTCTTATCATTACTCCGCTGCTACTGCAGCCACCCAGCTAGATTAACATTCGATGGACAGGGTGTGTCATTGGATATGTGACTCAAAGTAATTTTACCCACTACTGCTCTTGAGATCCCATTCAAATTGAAACACTATAAAACACCCTGACCTCCTCTGACCCCTGAACTAACCAGATAATATGGATTCAAAGAGGACTTTGCACATTTAATACAAAAAAGGCAAATAACGGCCCTGCGAATGTCATGAACAAAAACAAACAAATAAAAAAGGTTTTCTTTTAAACTATTCAAAAATATCCTTGTGGCTGAATTTTAAGAATTTTCCTTCTACAAAAATCAGAAACCAAACATTAAGGTGCTTTTCTGTCAGATCTGTGCTTAAGTAGTAATCAACGTATAGCCTGTAATGGCAGACCTCCATAACCTAACCTTGCAAGTTTACAGTCTAAGTGGCAGTTAAAGAAAATCTAAATCACAGCCACTAAGCTGCTGGCAGCAGGAAAAGCCACCAAAACATCAGATGCGCTATATGCAAGATGTATAGAGCTAAAAAGGTGTCACTTTAATCACAACTGCAATGACTTGATACAGGATATGTTCAGTAAGATCTAAAGCTGATAAAAAAAAGACATAGTACCTGTTGTTAATTAAATGCATTAATGAGCTCACTGTGTAAAAATATTGCAGTATTCCTCACAACATTTCTGACCATGTGGGTGTATGTGTGTGTGTGTGTGTGTTTTCTTACCTAACCCTCTGTTACTAAACCATAGTGTGTAACAGACATCACAGACATATGTGATGTGTATATGAACTTAGTTTTTCAGTTCAGTGACCTCTCTTTACAGAGTAATGTCATTATCAGGAGGCCTGGATAGAGTAGTGGTGTAGTTGACTGCAAAGTACCAAAATGTGTCCAGGTTGTTTACAGTCATTAAAAACATAAAGTGGTGTTGAGCATATTTATGTTTTACAATGCAATGCTGTCAGGATATCAGATAATTCATTAAAGATTCCCTTATACCCAGGCTCATATTGTGGCACGTTGACAAGTAAGGCTTTGTTGTCAACATTAAATTACATTCTTTCAGTGGACTGAAAATAGCTTGGCATTTATGAAGCAAAACAAATGTTTCTCACTCCTTTGATCATTGCGCATAGTGTACGTTCATTAGTTATGGTGAAGTCCACAATTGCGCAGGGCTATGCTGCCTGTAAGGCACAAAAAAGTAAATAAGTGAGGAGTGAGTCATAAGCACTCAATAAAAATAAATCACTAGCTTTTAATGGCTTTATCTTTCTAGGTTACAGATATTAAAATGAATAGAAACCATCTCTGTAATATCATTTACAGGACAGATTATGTGTGATTTCAGTAGCCAAATAATGTCAGTGAATTTCTTTTTGTTTACTATTTTCAAACTTATATTTCATGACAACTCTCATGCAAAAAATCCCATTCACTGTTAAAAGAATAAGCTCAGCAAATATATCTATCCTTGTAACTTATGTAGTCACTACTACTCAAATGTTTTGAACTACTCAGCCTGCCAGAGGTGAAAAGTGTTAATGCCAATTCTGTAGATTTTATTTGTTGACAAATTTCTCCAATGATGATTTTACAAGCCTTGCAGCTTTGTTTTCAAAAGTCATAACGAGTGTGCGGATATCTAGTGTTATCTGTGTTTAAAACCACCCCAGACCAAACTCGTAAATAATCACAAACTGCAAAGTAGATAACAATAATTTAGCAAAAGTCAAGCAGACAAAGACAGCAAGTTAGCTTCGCCAGCTAGCGTTTCCATGAGCTAATGACAATAGCTGAATGGGCTAAGGCTACTCCCTGGAATGCAGCTACTACACTGGGTAATTCAAAATGGGAAAACGTTTGCTATGAGGTATAGCCAGGTTACGTGCACGTTAAAATTACAAAGCGTTTAATAAAATGAAGTCAGGTTGTATGTGTTACATGTGCTCTGTGCTAACCGGTGTCAACGAGCTGTTTGTATCCAGACATTACACTGCTTCTTGCTGGCATCCCCAATCATTGCTAGTCACTGGCGCTAGCCGCTAACGTTAGTCCATGGTAACCAGCAACAGTAAGGGGCAAACAAGTCTATCAGCTAACTAGCTAGCTGCTGCTAATAGGCAAATTAGCCAAATAGCTAGCAAGCGAGGGTGTACGTTAACAGCCCAACGTTTACAAACTATTCCTTCATATTTGTCATTTCTTCCTCGTATGCTGCTGAACGTCTAAGGCAAAGAAGACGACTGGTTGAAGCTCACAGCACTTACCTTAAGGAGCTTGATCTACAACATCTGTGATTTGTTTGATGAGAGACTGCAACAACAAACAATAGCAGCGGCAGCAGCAGCAGGGGCAATTAGCCAACGTTAGTTAGCCAAGTGTCGCCACTACAGAGAGTAGCACAACAGCTGCAGTGCCACCTGTATATCTTCTCTTATGTACGTTAGCTATAACGGAACGGACCACGTTTGATATAATGCTGTCATAAATGATGGACTTGAGAATAAAGAGGGAGTAATCGTTGCCGGAATGCTCAGACTAGTGTGTGTGAGGGGCACTCAGCATGACAGCATCCTTCTTCATCTTGGGGTGAGAACAGTTGGGGGGCTCTCAAAGTTCAACCGGTAAAATATCGTCACCCACTGGCCAAAACTGGGAACATCCACTGAGAGAGAGCGGCGGAGTCCTCAGGGTGTCTATTCTGTAATAACACTCGCTCTACAGTATCTTCATCCTTATAAACATGTGATACTGCCAGACTATATTTGGACTGTCAGTGAGCCCTGAAGAATTGAATTCTTGGGAGATTTGAATGAACTGCAGTATTGAATATATAGTAAATGAAATTGATTATTTATTTTACATTATAAGGCATACTGTAAACGAATAACAGAATTGGAAGAGAACAATATGACTAAATCCAACAATATTTTATAACAGAATATGATAGAAAAAATAATTAACACCGCACCACAGCAGAATTGAACAGAAAATAAGGATAAAATGTAAATGAACAACATAATTAGATTAAAAATTACAATATGAGAATATAATATAATGGAGTAGAATACCTCTGGGAAGATTTGAGTAAGTTGTAGCATTGAATATACATTAGATAAGATAGAAACATGATATGCATACTGTGTATATAGAGATAAAATAGTTATAAATGTGAATTTCATCACAGAATAGAATACACTTGTAATTTTCTTTAAGAAAGCAGCAGTAGCCTACTTTCATAACAAATACATATTTTACAGCAGCAGAAACAGTGATCACCTATGCTGGCATTTGGGTGCTGGTTTCTTAACGGCGCTTGCGCACTATGTGTTTAGGGGATCAAAGGTTGGCGGTTGGGTTTCATTTCTATTTCAGCACTGTTGATATATGTGTGCAGTAGAAACACTGACTATGTTTTGAATTGTTTGTTCATATAAAACTGTTCATGTGCATGGACGGTGCAGCAGCCCTGCTCAAACCTGTAACCCCTCTAATAGCCGTGGATTTATTGACAGGCGCTCAGGGATTGGACACTATCTGTTTGATGATTGATCTTCTTTGCAACTGTTTTTTTCTACCGGCAACTGAAACTGTTGCTGTTAGAAAATTATATAGCCTTATCACGTCATCATTTGTGTTTGTGAGGCGCAAAAAAAAACTTAGGAATATGTTCTTTTTATATTGAAATAAAGGCAATTTGTATGGTATCATTCATTTTCAATTGTTTCATTTTTCACCTTTTATTCATCTGGGACGTTTAGGCCTCATTACAGCACCAGCTGTCTTAAATATGGCCTGTTCAATAGTTGAATGAGTATCAGTTAGCTGTTTGATTGTAGGCAGCAAACTGGTGTCACTATCATGGACTTTGTATTTTTATTGTTACATCTAGAGAACATTTACGAAACATGCCTATACGTTTTGATGATGCCCAATAAAGTAAACTTTCACTGTTCACTGTCAACACATTGTGATTGTGTCAAAACACTTTGGTGGCCCTCAGGCTGCTATTTTCTTGTCAACAATGAACATGTGAGGGAAGTGTACTGCATAGATCTGACCACTAGATGGTGCAGGTCTCAAAGAAAAGAAATTAAGCATTGCAGTCTCATAGAAAACCATGCATCTAGGCAATAATCCATGCTGTATTATCCATTTACAAATCACCCAGATTCACTCGCTCACTGTTTTGAACCTCCTGTAAAAACATTGTTGTTGTGTGAAGAAGTGTTGCTAAATGAAATCTGCTGCAGCCGATTGGTCACAGGATGTTTACAGATTCTGTAACATATGCTAGGTAGTTTCTTTGTACCAGTGATTTGTAATACATCTCCTTGGTGACGGCTAAACAATGGAGGCAGGTTCAGACAGGGATCACACAAAGTGAAGTGGTGTGGCACGGACCCAGCTGGCAATTCCCTCCCAGTACCATACCACTGGTGAATAGACAGTCATTTATCTTGGCAAGGCACAGTACAAACCGAGCTTGCGTAGAGCTTCTGCATACTTTTGCCCAGGGGGGACAGAAATGGCGTCCCAGAGCACTGAGCTCATGTTTCTGCCTCTCACTCAGATTACACTGAACACTTCACACAGACAGGAGCAGTCACTGAGGGGGAGGCCCTCGACTGCAAATACTTTCACTTTGTCTGCAAGAAAGCTATGAAAATGATTTGTGATTATAACCTTGTTAAACTCGATAGTGATCATTATGAGCTGAAGAAAACTGGAAACCCATGTCTCTCTCACAGCTGCTTCGCTGTTTTCTCCCTTGGGTCTCGATGATTAAACTAAAAAACTTTGAATTCATTAGGGAAATTGATTTAAAAAAGGTAGAACATTTAATTGAAGCTTCATGGTAATCCCACGCTTTTTGTCAGTGCCTGAACATGTGGATTAAAAGAAATCACAAAACATTTCAAACTATATTGTTTATTACATATTCCTGCCAACGCTTACAGCAACACAAGACCTTGTCAGATGCGACACATTGCACACATAGTACTATTACCACTGCTCGAGGCAGAGCCGTACTAAAGTTACAGTAGCTCAAATAGTCAGTAGAGGACGAAGAATCACTACAACTCACAAGAAGCTTAACAAAAACCTCTCACACAGTTACACGGACACAAACATAGGGACCAACACTATTCAGGAGCTAAAGCATAGTTTGAGGGTGAGCTGAACTGTGGTTGTACTAGGACGTACTGTAGCTTCTCCACCCCACAGACAACAACTTGGACCTTGGATTTCAGCGTCGGTCTCTCTATCTTCTCTCCAGACAGGGCAGGTGACCTAGCGTGGCGTATATGTGTGAGGATTATTTATGAGCAATGAACACACAGAGGCCCAAGGGCGAACACCAGCTCAGATGGGGTGCCTGAAGTTCTGGCCGGCAAAACGGGCCTTGTCGCCGAGCTCCTCTTCGATCCTGGAAGAGAGTGATGGCTGTTAAAATGGATGGATCTATAGCCTGAGAAAATCTGCAATACGTAAGCCTCTAAGGAACACACAGCTCGTACTGATAATAAAGATGTGACCAAGCTTTTATTTAGCCAATAGAAATATGTTGACGTTTTTGGACTGGACTCACCTGAGCAGCTGATTGTACTTGGCCAAGCGCTCAGATCGGCAAGGTGCACCTGTCTTGATCTGGGAAAGGAATTAAACGACATATAAGACCCAATCTGTAATGTAAAAACTACACCAATCTCAACAACATTACTGACACTATGGCGCTGAACTTCAGAATAAGAATGAAAAATGACTTGTCGGTTAAGGTTTTACCTGTCCAGTGCAGAGGCCGACTACCAGGTCAGCAATGAAGGTGTCCTCTGTCTCTCCAGAGCGATGGCTGACCATCACACCCCAGCCGTTGCTCTGGGCCATCTTGCAGCTAAAAAAAGAGCCATGTTAGCCAGTTTATACTTCATTTACTTGGATTTTGGTAACGTGTGCTCTGCTGTGGACACTCACGCCTGCAGGGACTCTGTGACAGAGCCGATCTGGTTGACTTTAAGCAGCAGGCAGTTGCAGGCCTTTTCGGCCACACCCTTGGAGATGCGTTTAGGGTTGGTGACTGTGAGGTCATCGCCCACCACCTGGATGCTGGTGCTGGCTGTGAAATTGGTCCACGCCTCCCAGTCATCCTGGTCAAAGGGGTCTTCAATGGACACCACTGTGAGGACAGACAGAAGGAGAGAGAGCAATGTTACAGCAAATAGTCAATAGTTAATATCTACAGAAATCTTAAACCTGCCATAACTGATTTTTTGGCCACTTGGAGGCAGCAGAAAAAAGCTTCTAAATGCTCCACTATGTTTATCAGCTAGCCTCTAACTTTGATAGTAGAGTACAGTGGGTTTCTAGATGAAAACAGCTGCCCACTGCGGTTGAAAACAATGCTAATCAAAGCGGAGAGAGCAAACTAATATGTACAATCTGTGGACACGGGCAGCATATGCCCATACAGTTGTATTAACACTATATTGGATGTTTTCTTGTTATACTAAAATGATCTCCATAATATCTCGGAAAGTTTGCATCAGAGTTTTAAGGCTGTAAATAAGAGGGTATGTGTTAAAAACGCACCGGGGTAATCTTTGACGAAGCTCCTGTAGAGGTCAGCCAGCTTGTCAGGGGAGATGTAGCGGCTGGGGTCGTCAGGAGACTTGAAGTCCAGGTCGTACTTGCCGCCCTTGTAGAACTCAGAGGCGGCCACATCCATGCCGATAACAATCTTGTCAGTGTAGCCGGCCTTGGCGATGGCATTCTTCAGCAGCTCCAGAGCTGAGACAAAAAAACAACAACATGCTATAATAAAAAAGTGACTAGAGATGTTGCTAATAAAATCAAATCAGTCACCACTGAAGAGTCTGCTCCACTGGGGCATTTGCCATATCAGCACCTTGACCTGACACTGGAGTCAGAGGCTGGCAGTCAATGCATTCAGTGCAGAGTTGAGGCCTTAATTTAGAAACCATATGTCCGCTCAGGACTGACATGATAAGTGAAGTGCTTTCCTGGAAGGTCTAAGAATGTAATGCTTTCAAGACACTCCCTCATGACTACAGTATCCTAAAATAACAAGTAATTGATTCAGCTAGATCCCTGTAATGATCCCCTTGTGATGAAACTCTTATTGTTGAACAGTGGTTATGGCTGCGTTCATGTTTCCTCTCACCTTCCTTGTTCTCCAGGATGTTGGGGGCGAAGCCTCCCTCGTCTCCTACATTAGTGGCGTCCTTGCCATATTTCTCCTTGATGACATTCTTCAGGTTGTGGTAGACCTCAGCACCAATACGCATGGCCTCCTTGAAGCTGCTGGCTCCCACAGGCAGGATCATGAACTCCTGCATGGCCAGCTTGTTGCCTGCATGGGAGCCGCCGTTGATGACGTTGAAAGCCTGAAAAGAAGCAGAGAGGATCCGCTTTCAGCCTAATGGAATCACAACTGACTACAGCGATTCTTCAGATCAGACATTAATGGTACATGTCTGTTAGGCAAATGAGCATTAAGAGCCTCTATAAAGCCTGTAATATGTGACTTAGGTGCAGTATGATGCTCACAGGGACAGGGAGGATGACTTCAGGGTTGCCAGCCAGGTCAGCAATGTGGCGGTAGAGGGGAACGCCCTTCTCTGCTGCACCAGCCTTGCACACAGCCAGGGAGACGCCCAGGATGGCATTAGCACCAAACTTAGCTGAGGGAGGGTACACACAAATATTTCAATATATTGTGTATACTGTGTGTAGTTCTTTCAAGGCTGTATTTATGAAACATTAGCAGAAATCAATAATGCATGACCTTGAAATAATATGGTTCTACTGGACTTTTCTGTTACATAAACACAATGTATGAGTGCCTGTTCATGTTTGTGTGGTATTTTTTATGTCATTATAAAAGAACAGGACCTATCTTCAGTAATGACTGTTGAAAATACAACTCAACGAATGTGTCCGAAATCACTCCCTTGTTCACTCATTCACTACTCTTTATACAATAGACCCACAGTCAGTTGTGATTTATCAATCATTGTCATTTTATGTTAATAGATAAAATAACCAGACAGGAATATTTCTTTTTGGTTAATCCTGCAAATTAAATATTTGACCAATCAAGAATCTTCATCACATTGATGCAGAAATCTGCGAAAATATTGTCACAAAACAGTTCTGCTTACTTACTTACGACATTGCTCACCACGCCATAATACACCCAGAGATATTAATAAAGGGATAGCTTCAACGAGTAAAGTAATACATAGAACTTTACAATTTCAGCTCACAAAACTCTGCATTGATATTGTCACGCCAGTTGTACATAAAGTGGCATCTTACACTTGTTTTCTGTGCCATCCATATCCAGCATCAGCTTGTCAATCTTGCCCTGATCCACAACGCTCACATCCTGGATTAGACATAACATGACAGGTTATACTGTACATTTGGAAATAAAAGATTAACTAGGTTCAACTCTAATTCATTAGTTCAGAACAACACACCCCAATAATGTTAGGATAATCACAGCATTTCAGAATTATACCACTGCAGCTCTACCAACGCAGCAGTTTATAGATACTTTAGATATATCAGTTTTAGAAATGCAACAGTCAAAAACCAATGAGGTCAATGTAAAATACAAAAAACTCTCAACATGTCACTTTTATGCAGCGTCTTACCACTTGTTTTAAAATCATACAGTACAGACAGACAGTCAGTACTGCTACCAAGTATACTAATATTTTTGTGCCATCATTTCTTATTGAATTTTCCAGATGGATAAATAATGAATTCAAGAAACTGATCAGTTCGCTTGAGGCTTTTGACACTAGCACATATTAATATTAGTCAAACAATAAATGGTCCTACCTTGCTAACCAGTGCAGGTGCAATTGTTTTATTGATATGATCAACAGCTTTTGAGACACCTGCAAGGGACAAGCAGACCATGACTGACCCAGACAGAAGAAGAGCATGCAGAGCAGGCCAGACAGATGACCACAGAGCACCTCATCCAATCTCATGAAGATGTGTGAGTAATTCTAACGTGTAAAATATTATTTAGCCATCTATGATTGGGCTCTTTTTTCTTTTTAGATCTGTGAACATCTGTTAGTGCCTGCCAATGTTAGTTTCCAAAGGCAAACCCATTCTTCATGCTGCTGGGCACAACGGTATGTTGTTGAAAAGAGTCATCCTGTTATTCCACACTCTATTTACCTGGTTACACAATGCAGGGGCCAAGAATTCATTTATATATTTAACTGCTCTTTTGACTCCTAACAGGAGGGAGAAAGATGGAGAAAGAAGAAATGAAGAGGGAAGAGACAAGGACAGACAACAGAATGTATAGCAGTTTTGAAATGACGTGAAAAGGTAGCAACAGAACGGAGGTAACCAGTAAGTTTAGAGGGGGGATCAATGAAGACGCCTTACCTTTGCCCATGTAGCGTGTTTTGTCATTGTCACGGAGCTCCAGAGCCTCATAGATGCCTGTGGATGCACCGCTGGGCACTGCAGCTCTGAAAAGACCTTGGAGACACAGAGGGCGTTTTGCAATTGTCATTTCCTGGAGTGCTGTGTCATCATCTCCAACAAGACTGACTTACCATATCAGCCATTACCATGAAAATGCCTGACTTTAAACTATGTGATTACTATGTGATATTTATACAGCACACGAACATGGCTGACATGTCTGGCATTAAGTGCAGGACGTGCTGCTTGGTATTCACGGAGCAGCTAAAGGCCTTTTCTGCCACGGCAATGTACATCGTTATTCTGTCCACAGAGAGAAATAAAGCACGTGTGGAGGAAGTTGTACTGGCTGTGCTGCAGACGACTGTGATGTAACAGGGGAAGACAGGCCGCCAACTGAGCATGTGCAGTGCATCTGTGGAAGGATGCCAAGCCACGCCCATACATACAAGAGGATGGCCATTTTGGATTCACCCAAGTGAAGAGAAATTGGGGAAAAAAAAGCAAAAATCTATTCAGTTTGCTCAGTGGACCGGCAAGGATGGTGTGAGTCTGAGGGGATTTAGGGCTTAGAGCCAGGAGGACAGAGCTGCTGTCTGGGGCATGAGTTCAGGCTTAACACATCATCTGCATCAAGACATCACCTGGCTGCGGCTGGGGGATGCTGGCAGCAGTCCATCAGGGTATAAACAGAGATGTCGTGCTATTACATTATATCTGCTTTATTAACAACTAATCCGGCCAAATACAATAAAAAGATCCATCTGAAATAAGAATTTACTGACTTAACTGAGATGGTCTTCACAGCGACATTACATCAGCAAATTTACAAGTAAATATAATTAAAAACATTTCTATTTTGTGCTAATAATCCCACCATGCAAAGGATATAACTGTAACAGTGAGTGCACATGTCTCTCTAGATTAGCAGAGCTGCTGAACTTACATCATTCAAGCATAGGAGGTTTTGTAGTATGACTGTGACCGAGAGGCAAGCTGGTTACGTAACACAGCGCAACACATTACAGTAACTATGACAGACGTGCTCTGGGTGCTGCACACTCGCTTTGGTCTATGCTGTCAATGATGCCAAAACAGGCCTGGCTGACTTTAAAGGGAATCTTGTCAAAAAATATGTAAATAAAAGGTGCTATTTACAGTAAACTGGAGCACTTAGCAACCATCCCAAACTAATGAAAAGACGACAGGGCTGCAGAATACAGCAGTCGATTTCCAGCCAATGTGTTCAAGGCAGTGCAGCCAGTTCTGCTCACTTCCATGTCAATGGTCATTCAGGTTGCTTCATTAACATTCTCAGGACATTTCATTGGGTTGAGCTGTTCCTTTGTTTTAGCTCTCAGAACAGAACAGCTCGCCAAAATCCTTCAATCACGGTCAAGCCATTAGTTAATTGAATGGATCTTGACCTTAGGCAGACGTGTCAAACGTTGCAGGGTTTAGATGTTTTATGCTCAGCAGCTTCATTATGTAATCTACAATGAGGTGAGAGAAGCATACTGTAGATTTAATTAACCCGACACCTCTAATTTGCATGCAATATCAAGGATTCAACTCAACTCATACGTTTGCTAGAGGTACCTACTGTATGAGCTATCTGTGCTTTAATTACAGTAACAGAGTGCTGTAGAGACAGTGTGATATTACAGGAGCTATTTTCACACATCCACCATCTGATCTGATCCACTCTGGGCCTGGAGCTGGCAACAGTGTAGGGCAACAGAGGGGCTACATCCTAATCCACAACTTAACTAGTTTTCACTAGCTAGCTGGGCACATACTGGGCAACAATCACACGTTTTAAATGACCTGTTAAACAATCTGTAGCGGCTGAACAAGAACTAAAGTTTGATTTGTGACTAAAACACATGTATATATATATATTAGCCATACAGTACCTTTCTTGGTGTACAGGTCAACCTCCACGGTGGGGTTGCCACGGGAGTCAAAAATCTCACGAGCGTGGATCTTCAGGATGGACATGGTTCTGGATCTACAGATGAAACGACAAGGAAGCGACATCAGTATAATAATGTTCCACAGGCCAAGCAGACAGACACTGGTTACCGTGTAGTTACTTACTGAATTAAAGCCTCGCGTCAAAACAGTGAGTTGGCAAAAACGCTCAATGACACGAGGGACAAAATCTAATTTATAGCTTGAGTTTGGAGACAGACCAATAAACCATCTAATATAATCTCTGATTAAATATACACCGTATTTATTAGCTGTGTAAACCACCTGAACCAACTGATGTGGGCTGGCCAGGGTAACAGATATATTAGTCACAGAAAGGCGTGGCTTAGGCAGCAAAAAAAAAAAAAAAATCTCTGCAGGACCATTCAGTTTACTTAATATATCAGATTACAAAACAGCATTTCAAAATGTTTGTGAAACTGAGTTGAGAGCACTACTGTCAAACAGTTAAGTAAGAAGTCGTGATAACAACGGCGAAAAGTCACTTTAAGTAAAAGCAAGTGAATGACTTGGCACAATACATGTTTGGCTTCTTTTTGTCCAAGTTAGACTATACTGATACGGGTTGGTGGCCTGAGTAGTGGTCTAATCTCACGCAGCCTTCGTTATCTCTCCAAATTCCAGTAGCGGAGGTCAGAGAAGGTTTAAAGCCAGACAGTGTGGCCCTGACGCCTGCTGCCCTATTGATTCTCATCTGTTTTATCTAACTTTCCCTGAATCCATGCGCTAACCTGCTCATCTACCCACTCTGAATGCATGAGTGAACTTTGAGTACAGTCAAAAGCAAAGCTAAGCTCGAGTGTGCCCACAGCAGAACCAATGGAAAATCCTCTGGCCTTAAAAGTCTGTGTGGAAACTTGCCACTGGCTACAGCCAAGAGGCTAAATAGCCCAAACACACACACACAGATCCTGTTCTTTACCTAAATGGACATATTTTACAGTTTAATGGGGCTGGGTATTGAACCTCAATACCTTTTTGATACTAACCGAAAAGATTTAAATATGTTTTCTTTTCCAAGTTCAGGCTGTTTTATCTAGGCAAAGTTCTCGTAGGGCTGCTTGTGTCATTTTTCTCAAAGTAAGGTACCCAAAAAGGTAGAAAATGGTATGGGAACTGAAACTCACTCTACTAAACTTCACCACCCCTACTGAATTGGTAAACATAAGCCCAAAATATATCAGAGATGACATGATTAGTTGATTAACCCATTATTCAACAATTATACTCCATTAATGTTTTCAAAGTAATTTTTCAAGCAAAAATGCCCAAAATCCACAACTTAAATCAATTGTGAGGATGCATATCCTCATGCAAATGCTTATCTTTGGAAATCATAAACAAAATATGGGTTTTGGACTGTTGGTTGCACAAATAAAACTACTTTAAGTCTTTTAGAAGACCAAACGATTCATTGATTGATGGAAAAAGTAATCGGCCGATTAATCGATAATGAAAATAATTGTTGGTTACAGCCCAAATGTATAGTACATTAAATATATTTCTGTCATGGATGCACGCAAACTACAGTAAACGTCTATTCCATTTTTGTTTTTTTGCTGCCGGATCATTAACGTGGAGAGCAAGGAGGTAAGCTGGCAGCACAAAATGGCACCCACAGGAAAATAAATAATTCAGGATTGATACCTGATATGTGTGTATACATGTCAGCTTAATCCTCAATTGGGCTACATTAGGTCTACCAACCTCAGCCATATCTGTGTATTAATACTCAGTTTAATAATTATTCATAAAAAATACTGCCTTTAAAACTGCAGTAATCAACTTACAATCTAATAACTAAGTGACTTGTTAAAAGTATCTTCTGGAGGTCTGTTGAGTTACAGTAAAGACTGTCCATCACTAGAAAGGCTGTAATCTGTGTAATCTTGCAACATGCAGTAATTTTCCTACAGGCGGTGGACACACCCCCACGTCTGATGCAAGCAACTGGTAGCTCACCCACTGTCTGAGCCAACATGTGTAGCCTATGACAGTGTCTGACATACCATCACATCATTTAAGGCTTTGAACAAAAAAGACACCAACAGTGGTTCTTTAACAAATGGAGGAGACTGCTGGGAGTTGCACTTGCAACTTGACGCCCTTTTCCCACACACACTGCAGTTCTTAAATGGAGTGACATCTCGCCAGCTGACGGCCTGGTGTAAAAATAGACCCTGGGCTACAAACTACTCCATCCTGCATGCCGCAAAAACATCAACTGAAGAATTAACCAGCGTTTGTATAAACCGGTAATACACAATCAAAGTATCCGCTAACTCAAGGGCAAGACTTTGAGGTTATCGTCGAGGATGTGGAACATCGCGTACAGTTTATACATACCTTATAAAAGAGAAAACTAGTTTATATTAATGTACACTGTCTTAGAAGAGTCCTTTTAAATCTTAATAGCTGTTGTCTTATCTAGCGTTTGCATACAAAAAGCAGAAATAACGACGTCAAAGTTACCTTTCCGGCCTAACTGTGTGCAAGGACGGTGCTGTTTCTCTCTCGTGCGGGCAGGCAGAGAAGGCGCTCGTGACGCTTCTGGCTCGATGATAAGTGGACGGAATCAGGAAGGAACGGGGCAACGGAGCCACCTCATTGGCTGGGACTGACTCACGAGGCAGATGAGTGCGAGGAGGGATGCACGTTCACCATCAGGAGTCAGACTGACTTTACATCCCGATTGAGGACGAGAGGATGCGGATTTTTTTTTAAAATCTTAATAAAAGCATCTCTTTTAATAAACACAAAATATACACATACAGCGTACATACACACACAGGGCGAGAATGTTTTTGATTTGAGGTGAACTATGGGAAATGTAGTATTCGTTCGTTGTGGGGATGAAAGAGGCAGTATGCGGAAAGATGACGCATTATGAGTACGTGCAGAGAAGCAGGGATCTCCGATGCAGTGGCTCGTTGGTGGTCACATGTCACTTGTGGTCACGTTTTTTGGCACTGACTTTTCTTTTCACATCACGAATATGATAATATAATGGCGAAGGAGATGCGCGAGTTTGTCCAACAAGATGAAACACTAAGTAAGCGCTGCTGCGGCCAAAAGATGTCTGGATATCTGGAGTAAAACTGGTTGAAAACTGAATGGAACCGTCGTTTCAACAGCATATCAATAATTACATTCAACATGTTAAATATAGTCATCTAAATGCTGTTGAAAAAACTTTCACCTTTCAACCAAATGCATCCCAGTTTTAGACAAAATCTAGACGTCTTGTGCAAATCACCAAGTCACTGCTCACTGGGAAGGTTTTGTTAAAATGTGCTGTGATTTGAAACGTTTTGCTTACTATCAGCACCTTATTTGCGTTATGTTTTTATACGTGTTTGAACATTCGTTAATTCAGATTTTAAGTGTTTCCCCCTTGAGAGCATGAAAAGGTAGAACTACTTGGATTTGCATGAGGATTTGCACAAATGTGTATTCTAAAGAGTGACTGCACTGGTGATTCCTGTGGAGATTGCAGTAATGAATCACAACATGAGTGAATAGTGGGTTTCCCCTACGCATCTGACGTCTCATCATCATCACCACAGGACATGGATTTCATGCAGCTGCGCAGTGCAGTGAGAGCAGCATCCACGGCAGATCGGATCAGAGCTGCTGGAGTGACAGTGTGATGAAAGCCTGCTGCAGTGACCTTGAGACTGTGTCAGTGTTAAATTCAATTGCGCCATCTGCTGCCCGGGTGCGCCCAGTGAAATGTCTCCGCAACAAGTGCCATCCAGTAAGACATGTCCGAGTTTGGAAGGACAGATAAAGTCATCAGTCTTCAGATAAATGTGTGTAATAAAAAAATACAATATCTTTTTCTGAAATGTGGTGTATGTGATGTATAGAGTAGCATTAAATGAAAAGTAAAGTACAAGAAGCTCAAAATTGTACATATGTGCAGTACTTGAGTATATGAGGTACTTCCCACCACTGATTAAGGAATTAAACTTTAACTGACAGAAAACGAATGAATGACAGTTTAGTCTTTTCTCAAGGACAGTTTAGCTTGTTGTGTACATCTAATACTTTGACTTTCACTTGAGGTGCTGGTAACTTGTGATGAGGATATGTTTTGTTTTTTTTATATTTTGTAGATTCAATTGTTCATCAATAACAACTTATTTACAACTGCAGACTTGATGGATTGTTGTAAAAACACTTCAACATTTACTTATTTTACATTGAAACTGCAGAATTGATGGTTTATTAGAAAGATAACCGCCAGATGCCCTGGCAGTCTAATATTTAAGACACACCACATAACAGTTCATTTCCTGGCTGGACGTTTTACCCCTTTCTCCTCTCACATTTCCTGTCTCTCTCTCTTCTGGCTGTCAAATAAGAAGGCAAAATGCCAAAAAGAAACAAAAAAAAACTTCAAAGAAAAAAGACAGGCCCATTATACTGACATACTAATAAGTTGATGACTTATTAGAAAGTGAGAAACTCATGAGCCTTTCTTATGACTTTGTTAGGATTTGCAATAATCCAAAATTAGTTTGTATTAATGGCTTATAACTGATTTATAGCCATAGAGCATTGGCAAATGTTTTATTAACCATTAATAAAGCCATTAGTTACAACTTAGAAACACTTTTATTGAAGGGTGACTATTAAAAAGTGGAACAGATCACACTTATACTTTTTTTCAACTTTGGCCACTAGTTCAGTTTTTCATCATTTTAAAAGTAAAGTTCAACATTTTAGGAAATATCCTTAATTTCTTTTTTGCTGACATTTAGACGAGAAGATTGATACCACTCTCATGTCTGTTCGGTAAATAAGAAGTTACAGCCAGCAGCCAGTTAGCTTAGCTTAGCACAAAGACTGGAAACAGGGGGAAACAGCTAGCCTGGCTCTGTCGGAATGTTACGACATCCACCTACGAGCACCTCTAAAACTCGAGTATTAACACATTATATCTGTATAATCAGTCCAAAATGTAAAAATGCCAATTCGCCGTTTCAGTTATGTGACAGACTATTTCTTGACTAGGCACTGTAACTTCCCCCAGTCTTTGCTCAGGGCCACGTGATTCCCACACGTTAAAGCGTATTTCCCATAATGTCAACCTTTTCCTTTAAGTCACACCTTTGCTGAATTTGCCCCCAGCCGGTCACCTGGTGGTACCTGGAGTTTCTGCCTCTTGTCTGAAAGGTTCTTTCTGGCCCTCCTGTACTCGTACCATCTGCCTGTGAAATGGTTGGAGGCAACCGCACTGGCACTCTGCTATTCCGTTAGTCATCATTAGAAAGCTGCACCAAGATGTGAAGAAGTCCAGGAGTTTACACCGGCTGTGATATTGTCCAAAAATATGACATCAATTTGCATTGCTATGCTAATGACAGTAAAATCTGTGTGCCAGACATGTGGATATGTAGTATTCATTCACTTCAGGCTTTTCATACAGTATGTGTCATATAAAAATGTCATTGCCACTGCCAAGCTGCCCTAAGCGTAAGACTAATTTGCTCCAGTGAAGCTTCTCAGTGACTCAGACTGCGGTTGTACTGGGCTGCTTCCAGGTGTGAACGTGTGCGACTGTGCGAGCAGGGCGTTCCTGGAGAGAGCCTTCACGCTCAGTGGACCCTGGTTAAAAAGGGTAAATAAAGACTTAAAACCCATCAATTCTTTCTATGCTGTGCATTTCCTGATCCAGGCGGCTGAACCAGCAACCAGTATGTTTTCATGCATATAAAATAACACTATGAATAGGCAGATAATGTCTCTTTTTCACACAGCAACATGGTTCCAAGTAACACAATTTCCTCAGTTAGCCGAGTTTGCATAATTTGTGTGGTAGGTCAATGTCTGGAAGGAAATTCGTATTATCTTCTTTTTATTATCACAGCAGACAGAAGAAAAGGACAATGTTGATCGTTCACTTGACTTACTTGCGCAGCGCCTTGAATCAAGCTATATTACACAGTTTCAGTTGCACCAGCCATTTGACTGTCACACACAAAAACGTATGTATTGTTTTGTTTGTTTTCACACACAGTTCTTCCTGCTCACTCTATATGACCTTTTTGGCGCAGCTTCAACATTTACATCCAGGAAATACAAAAGAACCAAGACCCAGGATTTAAGATAAATAATAACATAAACGTACTCTAACATAAAAAATTACAAAAAAAGCACTTGAATAAGGGTGGTTTGTGTTAAGGAGGTTTGTGTTAAGGAGCATGACGTGGCAAGACAGCTTGTAACCACAAAATAAAGAAGTCCCGGCTGATAGTGAAAGATACCGATGTGTTGCAGAAGAGTGTGAAGTGGAGCAAAAACAGCTACCAGAAACAAACACATTATAAGCACACTGAATCTCTTCACCATCAGCTATATATGTTTGTATGTTCGCATGCATTTGTTTAGTGTAAATGCATGTGTCGTATGTGTGGTTACTGCGTGTGTGTGAATGCAAATAAACATTTATAAATATGTTATTATATGTTGTCACAACTTTCTAGATTATTGATGTCATATGTATTTGTTGTTATTGTTGATTTGATGTTATATTGATCTATTCTTAATAACACAGAATTTATTATCACATCCAACATTCCCTCCAATGCCAAAGTTTCCTCCCATGTCGCTGCATTGCCATCACACATCATCAAAACTAACTTATTAACCAGTGGGTTCCTCTGCTTTTTTCCCCAACAGGGTACTGGGAGGCCTTCAGTGTAATAAATGCTCATGAAAAATGCAAGAAGACACTGTGAAGGTCAAAGTGTGATGAGGTGTCGTGTCTAAAGAACTTGAGCAGTCACCTGATGTATATTTCATCCCATACTTGAGCAGTTGCACTCAAGAAAAATCCTTGTTTTATCAACTTCCTAATGAATTTGTTTTGCTTATTTGTTAAACATGTTTTTATCAAATCTTTACTGAGGCCACTGCAGGACTCTCTACATACAATCTGCTGCTGAACCACATACCGTATGTCAAGCTCACCATATATGGGCTTTAAATTATTAGGCTTGCTCTCGGCTGGTACAATTACATCATTAAAGTCCCCAAGACCTTAAAAACTATGATTGTCCTCAAGACAAAGATAAAACCAGTGATTTACTGAGGAAGAAGACTGCTTTGGTTCATTTCTAAGTGCTGGTGTATGCAAGTCGAGTGCCGAGGGGCATCGAATCCGTGGCTCTTAATGATCTCAGACTTTGTGCATGTAGAAAACGCTCTCCTGTCACTTCACCCGTAAAGGTCAGCTCTGCTTTCTCCACCTGGGCTTGTTTAAAATAGTTTTTTTTTTTTATCAGCCTTTAGGTGTTGATCGCCAACACAAAAACAACTGTTATCAATCAAGTGCAGAGAGGGGCCGTAACTCCAGTCCAGAGAGGAAGGATATGAGCGGAACAATGAGGGTCTTAAATCAAGGTGAGCCCTTTGATCACTTCGTAATTCAATCAGCCCTTTGCACACACGCAGACACAAACACACATCCTCGCACGAGATTTGTAATACTATGTTTATGAGGACTCTCTTCTTTTACTTCCAAACTTTGGACTTAGATTTCAACCTTAGTGCACAGGCCAAATTTAAATTCTAAACTATGTCAAACTTAACCCCGAATTCCAATTTTAATCCTAAATTTAAAGAAATACTTAAACATACACTTATTTGCTTTCCTGCCGAGAGTAAGATGAGAAGATCGCTACCACTTTCATGCTTGTGTATAAAGGTAACAACATCTGCCTACCAGCAACTCTAAAGTTCACTAGTAAACACATTTTGTCTTGGGGGGGGGGGGGGGGGGGGTTATGTACTGGACTATTTCTTGGCAGAGCACAGTCACTTCCAGGAGTTTCTGTTGTTTGCCTGACGACCTCATGGTGGAGGACAAGAAATAGTACGGCATATAACCCCGTAACCCCTTTTTACACTTTTTTTGTATGGATTAAACAAACCACAAACAGCGTGTTAATTAGTGAGCTCTTTCTGGTCTTTATGCTAAGCTAAGGTAAGTGGCTGCTGGCTGAAGCCTTATATTTACCAGACATGCTATGAGAGTATCTTCTCATCCAGTTCTCGGCAAGAAAGTGAATAAGCATATCTTCCAAAATGTAGCACAATCTATTTTTAAAATCCTGACCAAGACTTTGTTCCAACAATAAAAATAGCCCTTTCCCTTATTTGATCCTCACAGGCAAACTGCACACTCACACACCCCAGAGTTGACATTTACGGTTCAGGTGTGGGACATGTTGCGACTAGTGTGCATCAGCAGGTGATGCATGTCATGCTATTTACAACCATTGGCGCTCATGTTTTTTATTCACAGGTGCGTTTTTTCCTTTTATCAGATGCCATCTGTGTTTTTTTTCAGAATGACATTTTTTCAGTTTTATTAGTGACAGAGGCATGAATGAGCATGTAGCAGGGTTACCTGTGGAG
Organism: Enoplosus armatus; assembly: GCF_043641665.1. NCBI lineage: Eukaryota > Metazoa > Chordata > Actinopteri > Centrarchiformes > Enoplosidae > Enoplosus > Enoplosus armatus. The sequence continues at coordinate 11,344,793 of NC_092187.1, forward strand.
ACTGACAAAGTTAAAGTCAAATGGAAGATGATTAAAAGACACTGAGGTGTGATGCTGCACAGAAAACAACAACATATATAAGATACGTTATCTTCTTGTCTATACTGATATTTGATGGTAATCCAAAGTCAAATATGAGACTCCAACTTTTGCCCTGTTATGGGAATTTACCTGACATGACTGGCTTCATCTTTGCAGCAAGAGAGGAATAACCTGCACACAATAGAAAAAGTAAGTACAATTTCAACTCAAACCTAATTTAAAAACATATTTCAGTTAAGACAGTCAAGATAGTCGGTAAGAGCTGTTTCCCTGTGACTTGCGGCTGCTGGGAAGAGCACTGGGCGTTTTCAGCAGAGGTTTCAACACCTCCCTTCGCTCGCAGTTTAAAATCTAGAGAGAAAATATCTGTGAGGTGTCAGTGTCCTGCGTGGAAGGAACAGAGACGCAGCGATGGAGTTTTTCTCGGTGTTTGTCTCCGCTATTTTGGTCTGTGTTGTCAGCGCTGGCATTCCTCATGATGGAATACACTGGACATACACAGGTAAGCTTTTTTTTCTTTTCATTTAAACATTTCGTCTGAATTAAAAAAAAAAAAAAAGTTGTTTAATTTAAACAGCAATAGTGACAACACTGAATTGGATTTAAAGGTGTTTGATGCGTAAAACGTGCGTGGCAGCCGATCCAATGCGCAGTTTGCTCTGGTATAAAACAAAGAAGCAGCAGATAACATACATTTTTTCCAAGTTGTTTAAATATCATTATTACACTATTATTATTATTCGACATTCACCCGAGGCATTTGGCCGCGAGGCTCTCTGGGTGACGCGCGCGCTGCATTGGCCACATACCTCGGATAACCGCTGTCAGACTCTGGCTACATCAAGAGCTTGTGAAAACAGAAAGAAATTATTAGTTGTAAACAGCGCGACAGTAGGACATCATTTGGGAATGAATAGCCTACTATAGAGGAATACATATCAGCTGCAACAATATCCAGTTGAGCAAGTCCTGTGCGTGCCACTACAAACACCTGTGACCTGTTTTAATGCTCCACAAACAAGTGCTAATACCTTGCAATAGTTAGACACAGGGCCGCTCCCTGAATTCATTTATCTCAGTCCAGTGGGTGATTTCTACAATGTGATGAATAGTTCTCGGTGCTTGGTTTTCTTCACGCAGAGGGAGCTCTGGACCAGATGCACTGGCCAACCAAGTACCCCGCATGTGGCGGTAAGAAGCAGTCCCCGATTGACATCCAGCGGCGCAGCGTGAGACACAACCCAGACATGTTACAGCTGGAGCTCAGCGGATATGATGCTCAGAGAGGGAATTTCCTCATGTCCAACAACGGGCACTCCGGTAAGAGAAGCCAGCAGGAACAAAATGTCAAAGAAAATAATGAGCCTATACCACTGTTTTTGCTGCTCTAGTTCCTGAACTATAAACCAAACTTTGTGTGACTGCTGTTAAACTGTTCAGGCAACCATTGGTTTCCATTCATTTTCTTGTGGTATAAAACTCAACTGGCACATTCTCAAAACTTTTCAAAAAAGTCTGCAAACTTTGCCCCAGAGATTCAACATTGTTGCATACCATTGATTTGACTTGACTTGAAATGTTTTCACGGCATTACTTCAAATCAATAACATAAGTTTGACAAAATGCATATCGCAGCAATAAATGGAAACCAATGGCCGTCTGTCAGGTAAGAAAACATATTACAAAATCTGAAACACCATAGCTGTTATGTTCAGTTATGTTCATGATTCGTGTGGTGCCTCTTTTGTGTTTTGTTAAAATAAAACACTTTAACATCTCTATATCTTTATGTTTTCCGTCAGTTCAAATTGACCTGCCTCCCACTATGATAATCACCAAGGGCCTCCCAGGAAAGTACACAGCTGTCCAGATGCACCTGCACTGGGGCGGCTGGGACCTGGAGGCCAGCGGAGCGGAGCACACCATAGACGGCATCCGTTACATGGCAGAGGTTGGCTTAATGAAAGAGAGGTTTAGAGATGATCAAACAAGACAGGGTAGAATCTAAATGCCACCAATGCAGTGATGACAAGCCTTTACTGCACAACGCAAACATCCTCTCAACATTAAAGCCCGCACTTAATCAAACAGAGGCAGTTCCTACATACAGACCTGTTTAAATGCTTACATGAGTTACAACTGAGAACTGCCTCCATTCACTGCCTCAGTGTAGAACAGTGAATTATAACAGGTCATCAAAGCATGTAGAGCCTGGATTGCATCAAAAAGGAAACCAGAACAGCTTTTCATTTCCTCGCCCTTTTCTGTGACTCCATTTCTGAGAATTGTGTCTAACAGAGGCCTTTGTTGTCTACTGAATATTTTCCTGCTAACGTGTCTCTTTGCTTCCTATAAGACAACCAGTTTGTGTGTTCTTTGATTTAAGATTTGAACTGAATTTAAAGTTAATCTGTTATTTTAAGAAAAGCAGGTCATTGGGCATATTTTGGCACCTAACCTGCTGTGCATTTCCACCTTGTCTTTCAGCTCCATGTTGTCCATTACAATTCTGACAAGTACAAGAGCTTTACTGAAGCCCGAGATAAGCCAGACGGGCTGGCAGTACTCGCCTTTTTCTATGATGTACGTAAGCCACAAATACTTTTGTTCCCTTTCTTCTGTGTTCTGCTTTTTGTGACCACCAGGTTGTTCAACATCTACACAGGATGCCAGCACTATTTCTGATGTATGACCATCAGTTCTGCTTCAGGAAGTTTACAAAGTTTCTTTGTAGTGAAAGAAATTATCATTTGCGAAATGACCCAACGCCCTGTGAAGTGTATGATACTTTGTTTCGGTCATCCTGCTGGGTTGAAAGGGTCTATTGAGTGTTCATTTGCATGCCAACATATTGAATGAGGGCTTGTCTCCTGATGAATGCTCTGCATCTCAGGCAGTCGGCGGCTCTCGGCTGTGAGAGGTCATCGCTGCAGCAACACCATCTCTGGCATCCGCCGTGATAGCAGCGCAGAGTGGCTGAGAGTTATTTGGACAAACTCATTTAGTAACAAATGATTCAGATTCATTGACACTGGAGGTTAAAAGGGTATTTCCAGTTTATTACAACTTGGGTTTTATTTTCGTAGTTTTTGCCTTCCTTCCCACTGGTAATAATAAGGTTGTATTCATCAGGTTCATTTCTGAGATCTGGGAATGTAGCAACATTAGTAAAAAGAAGTCAGATGAGGCAAGAAACTCGAGCTGTCAGGTGATCAGACAGGATATAACGTATTTAGAAGGAAAAACAAAGGTGAACTTCGATTATAAACATCCGTCACAGTTTACGGACAGACATTCTGGTTCAACTTTGGGCTTTTGTGTCCAACAGACTGTTTTCTTGTGCAACAAGGGATTAAAGTAGTAAATGAAATAGTTTAGATGAATCTTGCTAAATGTTTGCCTTGTTTACCTGTCTGATCCTCTAACATAACATAGAGATACAATGGCCAAACCTACGAAAACAAGGCTCAAGTTATAATAAACCAGAATAATCAAGCGCGCCTTACTATTCCTTTACACATGCATACACACTCACACTTACACACACACTGTTGCCTTTTGCTTACATTTAATGCATACATGTTTTGTTCTGTTGTGTCAACCTTGTCAAGTCACCCACAGTGTTACGTTCTGTCTTGTTTCACCTATTAGGTCTTGTCGCATTCATCAAAAAAATAGAGTTGTAATACTATTATACTTGTGTGTTTACTGACTGTTCCACTGCATGTTCTTGCAATAAAGAAAAAAACACACACTCATAGTTTCAAAGGGTTTCACACTCACATATTTCAACACAAGAAATAAAGTTACTCTGCCTTAGAAAAACTGTTAAACTGAGCTCAACATTCAAATTAAATTCTTCTGTTTTGACTGAGCTTAAAGTTTCACACAGCTTTGCTTCACTTTCAGGACGGGCATTTCGAGAACACCTACTACAGTGACTTCATCTCCAACCTGGCCAAAATCAAGTATGCACGTGAGTTACTGCGCACAGAAACATATGCAACCGTCCTTGAATGGAGTCTAATGCCATTTGATCCCGACAGGTCAGACCATGAACATATCGAGCATCGATGTGCGCTCCATGCTCCCCGAGAACCTCAACCATTTCTTCAGATACCAGGGCTCCCTCACCACTCCTCCCTGCTACGAGAGCATCCTCTGGACTGTGTTTGATACACCGATCACTCTCTCACATAACCAGGTACAGCAGACAGGAAAGGCCTCAAAAATGTAGACATTTTGACAAAAAAAGTCTGCGTTTGTAATCCTACAGCTGATAAAAAAGTAAAACTCTCAACTATTCTGTCATATAAGGAACCTTACTGCCACCATTTGAAGGAAACCATCTTCTTTTGAATATTATGTGGTGCAACGTCATAGGTTTCTCTTCTTCTCTGTTGTGTTCAGATCAGGAAACTGGAGAGTACTCTGATGGACATTGACAACAAGACCATATGGAACGACTACCGCATCGCTCAGCCTCTCAACGACCGAGTGGTGCAGTCTTCTTTCCTGCCACGCCTCGGGAAAGGAAGTGTGTAGCATGTTGGGACACTGTGATTACACAACAGGGCAATTTATTCCTCAGAATTGACGTCAGGCAGGCCCAAGTCTAACTCTCGTCATTTTCGTTCCTCCTTTGTCTTTTCAGCGTTTTGTCGGCAAGATGAAATTGAATCCAGGCTCCTGAAGATCGAGGGTCTGATAACGTCCCTTGGAAAGCATATGCATTCAGGTGAGTGAGCTGTTAGTCATAAAAAACGCTGAAGATGTACCCATGTTTATTCTGCCTCATTTGTCTCTTTCTTAATTATTCCCTTAAGGTGGATCTCGCAACTCAAGGCCTACCAGATATGGTGAGTCCTTTGTTTACTTTCTGGTTGATTTATGACAGCAGATGATTGACGGCAGATGGATATTTCTCGCTCTCCAGTCTGATTCTAGTTTTTCTGTTTTCCTCAGAACCTCGTGCTCTGTTTCCTCTGGTGCTCAACTTCCAGGAGAAAAATTCTGGTAGTTATGCTTTGGCCCGCCTCAACCATCCCATGGACCTGGCCTCCTTCACTGTCTGCATGCACGTCCTGCCTGAGGTGGATGGGGTCCACACTGTCATCTCCTACTCCAGTAACGGCAACGACAATGAGCTGATGATCTCCATCGGCGAAGACAAAGATGCAAGGGAGATGGGCCTCTGGATTGGCAATGAGTTTGTCAACCTGCCGCACAACTTCAAGTCCCATGACTGGGCCAACTACTGCATAACCTGGTCGTCCCACACGGGAGGCGCGGAGCTGTGGATCAACGGTATGGTGGGCGAGCAGCGGTACCTGAAAAGCGGCTACACAGTCAGCCCTGGCGGTGTGTTCATCCTGGGCAAAGACCAGGATGGATTACTGGGTATCTCGAACGCAGACGCCTTTGTGGGTAAGATGACTGATGTCAACGTGTGGGACTATGTGCTGACCACAGCAGACATACGGGACCAGATGTCATGTGAGAGGAACAGCACCGCGGTGGGAAATGTGTTCAGCTGGGGAACCACCAAACTCAGTCTGTATGGAGGGGTGCAGCTGGACAGTCAGTACAGATGCTCCTGAAGAGGCTCAGCTGCTTCTGTTTGCAAGAGCTTCAAAATGCTAAAATATCACTGCTGATGGTGGGGATTTAAAATGTGTATGGCATACGTAATGAAGAATAAAATGTCTTTCAGGCACCTGTATTGTATTCATATCTTTGCATCATAAATAAAGGCTTACAAGTGACTTCTTGGTTTGTTTAATGACTCAAGCACCCATTCACATCTCTATAAGGCCGCACGTAGTGCACACATCAAGTTTCACAGTATTTTTAGGCAGTATTGAATTGCACAAAGATCTTTTATTCTTTCCAATAGTAGCCACAAACAAATTATACAAAAAGAGATTGTGTAAAGACTCACAAAACAAAAAAAAGAGGCTATGTTAAAACATTTCCAGTCCATTACAATACCCCCAAGCGCTAAGACTTCCTCTCCTCTGAATGCTCTCATTTTTCTTCAGAAGGCCGTGACCCTCACTGCATCCTCCCGGCTTTCTTTGCTCTCTTTCAGTGGCACATCCCCATCACCCAGTTTGATCTCCACTTTGTTCCTCTTGGCGAACATCTGGCTGATCTCCAGGAAGGTCTTGTTCTTGGTCTCCGGGACCACCAGCCAGATGTAGACCAGCGTGACCAGACAGATGAAGGAAAAAATGATAAAGCTGTAGGAGCCCAGACCTCTCTGGAGGGAGAAGGGTGGAGGGGGGAAATGTAATCAGCGTGTCCTCAAGATGAAACCTTGTAAATTTGTTAGCCAGAAATAGTTGGATGGACATGAACAACAGCCAAGGTGAAGCATCATTTGCACGCTACATTTGTTGAAACACTTTCTTTTTGTTTTCCGTTACTCAAACAAATTCCTCCCTTGTTTGCTTTTTGGTTTGAAGATGAGAGGAAGTAAACATGAGACAAGCATAATGTTTATGTTTATCTCTAAGACTACGCCATTAGAAAAAATACAATGACAAAACAGTTCCCAATAAGCAGGGACAAATGCTACCTCTGCAAGCAGAAAGACTTTTAAGAGATTTAAGATCAGATGACATATGAAAATGCTTTGCTTAAAGTAAGAATTTATGTCTGATATGGTTTTTCCACAAAAAAGAGCAATTACTACTTAGGAATTCTACTCTCCCCATTGAAAAATCCACAATACATGAATATGCAAATATCCTTCAAAGTTCAACCACTGGACATAAGATGTCTCCTACTTCACTGTAAAGCCCATTCTTAGTGCATGTGCACTAAAGTTTCAAGTTTCAAGTTAAAATTCAAATTAAGTGCTCTCTAAATATGATTTCCCTAAATTCACAAATAGTGGCCGGGGCCTTTATTTACCTCAACTGTAGAGGTCAGCGGGCCTTTATATGTATATTTGGTCATATTTTAGTAGTTTTCTGATCTGCTACCGTTTGCCCTGTTAAATTTTTGTTACTGCATTATGGTGTTAATACAAGCTCAACATTGAAAACCCTCAAGCGTTTCAGTGGACAGAATCCCTTAATTTCCTAACAAGGCTTTTATTGTGAAACATTTGCAGGACCATGTTGTGCAGCAGGAGTTTATCCACTGTATTTGGGTCCGGCCTTCATTTGTTTGCGGCGACCACGGCCCCGGCCATTATTTAAGACTTGGCTACTACTGGCTTTTGTTTGAGGGAATATGGTAGTTTTTCTTTAAGGCTATGAAAAGTATTTCCAGTTTGGATATGAGAGTTGGATTGGTTGTTGGCCAATCCTTATCCCCCCCATTTATCTTTTGTTGATAAAAAAAGGTATTTTTATTAATGGGTTAGAGAATTGTCTCTTGCTAATTAAATATGACGCTACAGCCAGCAGACAGTTAACTTAGCCTAGCATAAAGACTAGAAAAAGGGGAAACAGCTAGCCTGGCTCTGTCCAAAGGTAACAAAACAAGCCTAACAGCACGTCTAAAGCTCAGTAATTAACAGGTAATGTCTTGTTTGTTTAATCCGTACTAAAAACAGAGACAATTTGTGATTTAATAGGGGGTTATGTCTTGCCTTGCTGTTTACACTTAAAAAAAAACATCTGTTAACTAATTGCATTTCAGAAATAATAAACTTTCATTCCCCCAGTGTAAGAGTTCTTAGAAATTGTGTAACTGACCTCTAGGAAGGGGAAGACGAGGCCAACAGTGAAGTTGGAGAGCCAGTGGACGGAGCCTGCGACCATGAAGGCAGCGGGCCTGGCCGACTGCCTGAACATCTCAGTGGTCACCACATAAGCAATGGGACCTGGAGAGCACAGATGTGTTCAACCACAACCAAAACACTTCACAGACACATCATCACTCTTCAGGGTCACAGTGAGGATGCTCATGTCTCAAACAGCTGAGTGCAGATTTACAACATATATCATTACATGTCTCGTCGCATCCAAACAACGCCTCAGCTAATGGAGCACCCTAGTTGTAATCAGTGTGTGTGTAAATAACCATCGGCGGGGTCAGACTCACTGGGTCCTATGGCATGTCCGATGACGTAGATGATGACACATGCGATGCTGACGTAGGGCATCCACGTAACGCTCGCCTGTCAACACAAACCAACAGCTGCTGTTATTGTTAACCGGTTGTATTGATGCTTTCAAACGGGAACAAATACGTAACAAAATTTCTTTAATGGCTGGAGTCCTTGTTAAAAGCTCCACTGAGAGGATTATTAACGTGCCTATTCTCTATTCTATTCTTTAGAGTGTGCCTTTGCTCCTAAACTTGCGAAGATTGACTAAAAGAAAGAACTCCAGTGCTGTTGAAAGTGATGCCTGTCTGAGGACCCAGGTGAGATTACAGCGTTTCAGGGGGGCAGCACTAGTTTTGTGGTTATGTCTAATGGCCAGCGCTTCTCATACTTTAGTGGTGGGTGACTCTGTTTTTATGTCTCAAAGTTCTCATGACCCCAGCACATAGAGACGTCAAGTCATCGTTTTATTTTCCAGACCAAGCTCTAACTGTGTAATATATGTGGAGGCACAGTGACGCACTCTCTGCTGATTTGGCTTTGTACTCACTGGAACTGAATGAAACAGTGACCACAAGGTTAAAGTGCTGACTCTCAGCTGTGAAGTAAAGGGATGGCTCTGTCGTGTCATGACGACGGCCAATTCATAAACTTTTTTTTTTCTGTCATTCACTAATCTCCTCTGTCATCTCAGAGCTTGCCAATCCCTCCCTGCCCTGTAGTAGTCCTCAGCATTAGTCATAGTGGTGATCTGTGCCATCATACGTTTCATCCTCCTTGTCCTGTTCTGCTGGCTGCCTTTTTGGATTTTTGCCTTGTATGTTGCTGACCTTTGCCTTGTAAGTAAAACCAAGTAATCTTTACTTTACCTGTTCTTCCTGCGAGTCGTGCTTTCGAGTCCACACTCTGTGTTACTGAGCCACTGAACCACTAACAACTAAAACAAAAACTATCTGCATGGCCAGATACCACTAGAGGTCAATGAGAAAAAAAATTTTTTTGTTATGTGGGTGAACATCCTTTAAGGGTGTTTAAGGTGGTTCTCAGCCATATCGTAGAACTCACAGTCACATAGTCCTCCTATTTTAAGACACTGCAGCAGGCCAGTAATCCTGAACATACAGTACAGACAAAGCAATCAAAGAACCTTTATGGCCTAATAGTCACCTGACCTCTAACCAACTGAACATGTTAGTTGCGGGTTCGAGGACCAGACTGAAGGCAAAACCCCCCTTAACACAAGCAATAAGTGAAGTACTGGCCTGGCAGAACATCATTAGGGAAAATAAAAAAAGCTTGCTGATCTGTGGGTTGTGGACTTGCAACCCTGTATTAAATATGATGACTTCATTTAAGTTCATTGTAATTTGTACTATACATTTTGGTCCCCTAAAATTAAGGGATCATGTATCCAAAAGGCTACAATTCCTACACAGTTCATTGGATGTGGATGCAATTTCCCTAAAGGTAAATATTGGCACTTTAATCTCAGAGTCACTGTTTCATTTCGGACATAATGTGCTAGAGTACAGAGCAACAAAGAATGCATCACTGTCTATATTCCCAACTTATTCACTGTATTGATCAATATTCTATTATTGAAAATAAACAAATACATCTGTCTTAAAATCCTCCTATGACTCACTCTCCACAACAAGTCTCCTGACCTCAAGGTTGAGAAACTCTGACATACACATTATGTTTTTGTATGCTGAACCACGAGAGGGCAGCAGAGTCACATCGTACCTGGAGGTTGAGAGCGACAGTGAGCAGCACACAGGCCCCACAGCAGATCCCAAAACCACAGAGGAGGAGCAGCCGTCGTCCCGCGGCCTCCACGATGAAGACCTGGTATGACAAATTAACTGTTCAGAACAATTGTCTACTGCTGATGTGATCAAACAACAGACTGTAGATCCCAGCTTCTCCCCTCAAAGGTTTAATTGCTACAGCTGTTGTTACAAACTTTAACTTAACAGGGCACCTACCGCAGCTATGGTCATGAAGACATTCACTGCACCTGTTCCCACAGTGACGTACTGGATATCATTCTGCTTGACTCCTGCAGAGGCATATATGCTATCTGCATAGTAGTAGATCTGAGGAGGGAGAGAGAAATGCATCATGGTTATAAAAGAGTTACCGATTATAAACATAAGTAGGAGGATGCAAGTAGTATTTGGAAATGACTGAATGAAGCCAAATGAGTGATAACAGATCCAGTTTTATGTCCTGATGCTTTATGCACAGGATTCAAAGACAGTTTGATCTGCTGCCAGAACAGGAGAAATAGTTTAAACAATGCACTGTGATCTCTGAAACAGAGTCAGTGGAGGCATCAGTGGGTCAGGGACAAGGACAAGGACAACTAGCCCGACAGGCACGGCTCACCGCGTTGACCCCCGACAGCTGCTGGCCCATGTTCATGATGATGATGGAGACCAGCTGCCAGCGAAGGGAGCGCTGGGACAGCAGGGTGAGCACAGACAGGTGGCCCTCTGCCCTCTCCGACTGGTCCTCCAGACGCATCTCTGACAGCTCTGCGTCCACGTCGTCGCAGCCCCGCAGACGCTGCAGCGCTGTGGGTGACAAAACATACAAAATATTATAATACACAGTTATTTACCAGCTTCCCCCCCAGCCACGTGAGATAGTTTTTGTGTTTTCTTACCTTTTTTTGCTGTCTTCTCATCTCCTCTCTGTATGAGCATGTACCTTGGGCTCTCTGGGCAGAAGGGAAGCAGCAGGAGCTCTATCAGGGCAGGAATACCCGTCAAACCCAGCAGGAGGGTCCAACCTGGATACAGAGGGAACAGAGACACATCTTTTACCAGTGGACCGACCGAAAAAGCTCTCCCCCAGAGTCTCCCAAAATCAGCTGTCAAGGATGTGCTTCAGCATCTGGATGTCTAACATTTACCTGTGGTGTTGCCCAGTATGTTTCTGATGCCCAGCACTTGTGCACTGAGGATGCCAATAGTGATGAAAAGCTGCGGTATGATGCCAAGAGCTCCCCTCAGGTTTTTGGGTGAGAGTTCTCCCAGATACATGGGCACCACGTTGGATGAGAGACCTGCAGACAGGGAAAGACAACTTAAGATACCTGATGATTGCTCTTATCAAATCAATGATTACTTGAACAGTTGAGCATGCGGACCTGCACAGATGCCCACTAGAAACCTAGCCGCGATGATGATCTCGTAGGACTTGGCAATCTCACTGACTCCCATCATCACAGCAGGGACGATAGAGAAGATGTTGTTGAAGAGGAGGGTGCCCTTCCTGTCGCAGGGTCGATGCATTTAGTGCAACTAGTGTACAGTTTTCATTCTGCATGATAAACGTGACATATCCACTCTTAGATGGGGCATAACATGTCAGCATTACCTCCCTAGTTTGTTGACCAGAGGGGCCACCATCAAGGAGCCGAAGAAGCCTCCTAACGGGTACATGGACACAGAGAGAGACCACAGCAGTGTTAGGAAGTACTCCTCCATCGGCCGGCCGTAACGCTCCAGGTAGGTGGTGTTATAGAACTGCTGCATGAACTGAAGAGAGCAGGACAATACTGAGAGACACACATCATCACATGTAAGTGACATTGGCCGCTATATCACTGTGTGTTACAGCTTTCGTTTTTTTTGCTTGAGTTACCGGTGACGGAGAGTTGATCACAGCCACGTTGTAACCATACTGGAATGATGAACCAAATGCAGATATGAGTGTTGCCAGTGCCAGGACCACAGTTAATCTCTGCCGGGTGGGACATTAGTGCACTATGTGAAACCTCCCTTTACAACACAAACATCATCCATCATGATTACATTATTTGCACACCGCCACAGAACAGACAAAACAAACATGGACGTGATAATCACACCTGGTGTGTAACTCACCCCTCTCCTCTCCGCAGGCCTTCCCCATTCCTCATTCTCCTCCATGGCTGTGTTTGGACTTGTTGTCACTTTCAGCAATAATAACCGCACATTTTGTTTGCACTGCACCACTGGATAACCGCCTGCCCTTTGGACAGGAGATCAGAGAGCGTAGCAGTGGTTTACAGCTGCTGACTGCGCACTCTGCTCTAGCAAGTTTTGTATGCAATACACTCAAGATATTAGATGCTGCACGGCGCTGAATGTTGATATCAGATATCTTTTATTGCTCTGCTGCTTCAACTAAATTGGTTCAATTGATGAAATCCACAGCCGTCATTGAAGGCTGGAGTTATGTTGTCATCAAAATGATAAAGCCACATGAGCGTCCTCATTGCTTATCCACCTGCAGGCTAGATTACTGAAGAGGTGTTATTACAAAACAGACACAATGCTGAAATCACTGACAGTTGGCAAAGACTTCAGTGTTGGTCTTTGCACAGTTTGAAGGATGTATCTGTTCTCACGCTGAAGACAGTTAATCACTGATTACTGCAAGAGCACCACAGCTGCGAATCTCTTTTTATGTTTGCTTTGTCTCCAATTTGTCATGTGCTTACATCTTATCTCTAAAGCTGAGTCCGTTTGTCATTATGTGTGCTGTTTACTCTTAAAACTACATATATTTATCATTATAATTTTATCTTGACCATATATGTGTTTTGTATTATGTCCTGTATGTGTTCTCATGTTCAAATAAAGTAAAAAAAAAAAAAAAAACTACATATATGTCTGTGAGTAGACAATGCTAGAGGGAAAGGGGAATAATTATAAGTCAGAAATAATGCCACAAAAGACGAAGTGTTAAAGTAAAGTGTAACTGATACAAAAGTCAACATTTCTTTGGAAGGTCACTTACATATATTCATAAAATTAAAGAATGATGAGACCCACCACCAATATCAGCATATTATACTAATATAGCTATATATAGTTATAACAGTTTGTAAACAGAGAAATCTTCCACATCCATATTAAAAATAAAATAGTTTATATCCAGCAATTTCATCAAAAGCTTAGTTTTAGCTTTGAAAAGATGCAATCCAGCTGAATACAGAGTGGGATGACTGTGAAATCATAGCTGGCAGCTAAACTCAGCTATTCAGAGGAGTGAAACCTTGTAACATCGAGTTTGGTCCAGATGATGGAGCCAATTTGCAGCATCCGTCATGAGGAGAATGCACCTGAGGTTGACACTGAGATGGTGGCATAATGTTGCATGTCATGGGAAAACAAATGGAAACTGTGACATTTTCCCATGAAAGGAAGAATGTGGAACGTGACATTATGTGCTAGTGATAATCGAGACAGAGACGTCACAGTGTGAGCCTGGACATTTAGGGATTTTAAAAAAGTTTATTGTGAATTTCAGAACAATTAGTCATGTATCTGGTGTTTTCTGATGCTTTCTATCACAAGTGTAAAAATTGTTCAGTCACTTCTAATTAAAATGTCTTGTTGCAGCTCTGACCTATTGCCCAATACCTCTGGTGGTCAGTGTGTTAGAGAATTGGCTCCGAGCAGCACTGACACGCCCAAATGAACAGCCTGTGTTGTGAAAAAAAATGACTTCCATTAACTTGACTGGTGAATGGTCACCCCATGCGGTGTAGTATGGCCCTCTGGTGCTCTTTAACTTAATGAATTAAGCGGGCGGAGAGCCAGCAGAGGAGAGAGCAGAAAACCTCTTCCTTAAGTGTTTCCACCGGCTCCAGTTACTTCAATGTCAGCCAAATCTCAGATCCGACGCACTGGATTAATTCCTGCAGGAAATACAGTAAGTGTTGGCCCTCTTGTTTGGCCTCTGCCGTCCTCAAGGACAGAAAAAAAATCCCGGCCGTTTTGGATGTCATCAGCATAAACAGCATTCACTTCCTCCGTTTTCCCAGACATGGTATCCAGTGCTCGCTGTTACTGCTGGTCCTGAGAGAGTGAACTCTGCACTGTGTCGCATTACTTTAAACCACAGATAAAATTAGATTGAAGGAAAACTCTTTATCTTCTAAAAAAAACCCGGTGTATTTATGTTTTTAATATTTCCAGTATAAACAAGGTCTCCATGTTCTGTATGAGAACTAACTGCCCTCAAGCGCAGTGTTGTTGTTGTGTAATGAAAAGTCTGTCCGGCCTGATATAAAGGCTCATTACAACATCATCAAACAGACCAAAGGGACCATGCAAAATCCATAAATCCACTTACTATGATGCCACCTACACAAGACTTCCCAAATAAGCGCTTGCCCTCTGAGAGTCAAACAAACAATAATCACTTGAGGATAAGAGAAAATTGGCTGTCAACATGGCGGACTTTCTCCTTCCTCACCTCTCCCAACAATCACCATGGTAATTAATCTTATTTGAATGTAGCTCGTCATCTCTGAGGCAGGCTCATTAAGATTCAACGGGGCTTAGACTATATTTTAGAAGAGCTGAAGGACCTATAGGAAGTGGCATTGTGGTTGTAAGCCAGGCCGGCCCCACGAGCCCTGTGGGGTTCAGTGGGTTCATGCTCATCGTTGGCCTGTAGCTCAGTCGGCCAAATAGGAGCCAACACCAGCAGGGGTCAAAGGAGAAGTGAGGCTCACGGGAAAAGTTCTGGTTTCAAGGAGGAAGGACGGCATGTGATAGCAGGTCATGCATCCTGACCACGGTGACAGTAATGGTGTCAAGTAAATGTGGGTGACACGTCAGACACTGATGGGCTTTTTGCAACGGCTGCCTGAAAAATGTTGCAACTATGAGGTTGGGCAAGAATGAATAGGCTTTCAGAAATCAAAGACAAATATATCAAGGGAAATTATTACCTGATATGAGCATCGTAGGAGAATGTTTTAATCTATAGTGTATGTATTTGAGTGCTTTGAACTCTGACAGAAAACTATGCCCATTTTGTCATTTCCTTTATTTGACAGAGATGGTCAGATGTAATCAAGTTTCTTGCACACAACCCTTTTGAACACACCAAAAGTCATACTGGATATACATTGGAAAAGTATTTTTGATTAAAGTTACATTGCAGAATATAGTAAAGTGATAATCTACCCAAAACACTTTTCAATATCTTGTGTGAAAGATGGTCGTTTCCTCATTTACAGAACAGCAGCTGTAGTCAGCGCTAGTTCATCACAGCTGCAATGGATTCTAACAGTGACAGAGTTTCACTTTGGAAAATAAGTGTCAAAACATTCATAGAAACTTCTCAAATCACATTTTCTTTCTACACTACTCTTCCACTACTTAGTATGTTACAAAGACTCTTTGATTCACCACAATATGACTAAATGTCTCTGTAACAAGCAGTTTCATATTTTAGCAATGAGCATACAGACTGACTGAGGAGAAGTACAGTACTGAAGATTGTGCGGCAGGACTGGAATGAGAGGTTTCTCCAGAACTCAAGCTACTGTTCTGTGAAGAAACACTTTTCACAGCCATCTTTCAAGCCAACACATTGCTTTCCTTTAACACAATCAGGTGATAAAATGTGGGTCATTTTTTCCCATAAATACAATACCTGAATACTCAGTGGAACAAGATGAAAACTGAATATTCATTTCACAGTGATAACCGCAGACTGTAAGTGATAAAAAAAAAAAGCTGCTAAACTGTCCTTGTGTACAACTGTTCAAAATGCAACCACAAAACAGGAACAAAGAACAACTTAAAGTGAAATGGCACTTTTAAGTTTGATGTACAGCACATCTATGAAACTACAATATTCTTGTGCAACATATTCAGCCTGCAACACTCATAATGCTTCACCAAATGCTGGTGTACAGTCAGTAAAAGTGCACGGCACTTGCTGTGATGAAGCTCAATGAGCGGTGGAGCGTCGACCTCTGTCTAGGTTCACATCCACAGAATCAAGTATCATCTATCAGTCTGGGCTCGGCTGGTGCTGTCTTCTTCCCTCTGTGTGGAGGTGTCCTGTCCCGGCAGCAACCTGCGAGGGGCATCGCGCGAGTGCTGCACCTCTGCACGACACCTGGAGCAGCAGCAGAGCGCGGTGCAGAGCCGCGTGCGGACTGGCTGAGTAAACAGTACAAACATGATGCAGTTGGCTGCTCCCTGCGAGGTGTTGCCGATCCCCTGTTGGTTAAAAACAAAAGGCTTTAAGGGGAGCGTAGCAGTGAAAGATTATTACATTGGAATAGAAAGGCCCTTAATGGGTTGAAAATGTAACATAACCTCTTAATATTATTATCTGAAACAATATTATCTAAAGAGATAGCATCATGCTATGAGTTCAGCTAATAATTCAACATTTTTATTTCATTGCAACATTTGCTTTAATTGACGAATAAAATAACATATTTTCTTATGAACTATTGTATTATTATATCAAATAAAAATATTTTACACACTTACAGAAACAATATGTTGTCATAAAACTGTCCAGGATGTTATTACATCATAAAGCTTTTACTCAATGTATAACCCATTTAAAAAGAGATAGTTTAAAAAAAGTTATTATGCAACATTTCAAATGTTCAAAAATATCAGTGAACACAGGAACCTTTTCATGATGAATGTGTGATGATTCACAGGCGTGACAGCATACAATCACACCATCACAAGG
This sequence comes from Enoplosus armatus, assembly GCF_043641665.1. Taxonomy (NCBI): domain Eukaryota; kingdom Metazoa; phylum Chordata; class Actinopteri; order Centrarchiformes; family Enoplosidae; genus Enoplosus; species Enoplosus armatus. The sequence continues at coordinate 11,361,411 of NC_092187.1, forward strand.
TTTACAGCACACAAACTAATGATAGCACACATATACACCCACACTTGTGTGCTGTCATACACACAAAACAACTCACACACACAAACAATCTAAAGGACAAAGCAGTATTAACAGGAGAGGTGAACTGTAAATTAAAAATTGTCATTAGTAGACATCCTCTACATTGGACATCACCGGTGCAAAAGAAACTCACATGTAGAGTGACTAGCACTGGGTTCTGTCGCGCTGGAGAGCCGGCTAGCAGCAGTACGAAGCGCACTGTGCTCCAAATGCGCAGGACGATGAAGATAACGGGAATGAGTGTTAGCTTCATGTCTGCCATGGAGGAGAAGGAGTGTGACGGAGCCCTGTTGGTCAAGATGGGACGGTACTCGGACAGGGCAGCGTGCTGCGTCACACAGAGCATTTTTTCACAACATGAAAACAGGAAGCAGAAAAACAAAAAATACAAATAAAGAGAATGCCGTGTCATCAAGGATAGCAGGTCATTTTCTCACAACATGGCCGCTATTTGAGGCAGACATGTTGCTGCAGAATAGAAAAATGTTTTAATGTGCTCTTTATTAGTGATAGTGATATCTTCAATAGAGTAAATAGAACTAGATCAACTTATTATTTTTTGGTGGGGATCAAGATCAAGGGTCAGGTCAAGGACTTTCTTTAGCAGGTTTTTAATATTATGAGATAGAGATATTTTTCTCTAGAGATGGCCAGGTCAGTCTGTCAGTTGGTCTGTTGGCTTCTTGGTCCACCACTGTAGGCAAGACTGAAATATCTCGACACATCAGTATGTGTATTTTGATCCCACATATTGGATTTGAGTCTGGACCATGATGAGGATATAAAAATTCTATTAGTTTCTATTTCTGTGTCTTCAAACAACACATTTTGTTTGGGCAGCTATGGCTAAGGTATAGTATGTGCTCTCTGCATGCTTTCTAGTTTGAATTGTGAAAGAAAAGTGTTTTTTGGTGGGGAGGAATATACATGATTCCACTGCCTTTGCAATTGGGGTCATAAGAGCTAGCATGTAGCTGGTAAAAACCTGGTTTGGTTCTCACCGCTATGTGGATATGCCTCTTGATCAGGATGTAGAGGACAGGGAGGGTGAGGTACGCCAAGAACTCCCAGATCTTCCCAGTCAGCAGCATCCACAGCACCCGGTCAGGAGCGTGGATCCTGACCCAGCACCAGCCCACCGACACCTCCGACGCATCGTAGCCAATCTTGTTCAGGGACACGGCTGCAACAGTGATGGCCAGAGGTACGCCCCAGCTAGACCACCAAACAGGGGGTGTAGAGGATTAAACACAACTTACTCAAAGTCAACATCCACTTCTTTAAACATCTACACAAAAGGTTCACCACTCACAAATACTGCAAAGACATGTGACACCATGTGAGATTATCTTTTGATTAAGGCGTGTGTGTGTGTGTTTCATAGCACAAACTGCAGAGTCATACCAGTTGTGTTGCTTTAGCTCTGTACATCATAAAAACACAAAATGATTTCAGGACCTTCAGGAGCAATGTTTGCTACATGTCCCCCTGAGCTTTACCTCCTCTCTTAAAACACCAATTTAAAAGAATACTATATTTTCATGTCTGATCATTATAAATACCACTATGCTTAAGGCCTTGTTGTGTGTGTTATGTATACAAGCCTCGATGAATGCCTCTGTTGTGTGACCTTCAATACAAAGGAACATTTGAGAATTCACAGCAGCAAAGTTAGAATGACAAACACAGACGCTGCGGTGAGGCGTACCCTGGGGTGAAAATGTTCTTGTGTCCAAAAATAGATCAATTAATACAGCGCAGTGAATCAACTCCCTCCTTACATTTTCACAATCAACATGGACAGCTCATCATTGTGCAGAAGGGAAAGCTGACACAAAAGGATGAAACATATGTGCTGATTCAGAGCATTCAAAGTAGAGTCCAGCTCATAAGTGTCTCGCTAAACCGTTTAACAACCTTCAAATAGATACTTTTCAAACAGTGAAACCTTGTGATTTTCAAGTGTTTTTGTAGTTGGAGTAGCTAATAACATTTGTACGTAAAATACAATAACAATAATCGGTCAGCTCATCAGTATTGGGTGATAATTATGCTTAAAAATAATGAAATATGTCATCATTTTGGGACAAATACAATTCTGCCTAGCATTGCGTGGTACATCAGGCATGATTTCAATGACCAAGTCTGATAATTTTGGTAATCTAATCTGTTAAAATGTCAAACTAACATTGACTATATATTGTTAATGTCTACATTTCTGTGCCTTTTAAAAACCTCTGTGATGATTGATGGGGGTTGATTTTTCCCATTTTGTTATTTAAAAACCTGTTTTCCCTTACGGCAACACTGTAACAGCATCTTAATGGGATGCTCTCAATAATCCACCTGCTGTGGAACAAATACACAAAAAAACATGATGAAAATGAAAATACGATACATATTCCTTCTGCATTTGAGTAATTTTCACATCTCCTTTAGAAGTAGCAGCAACTTGAGTTCAGCGTGGCATTTACTTACATATGTAGACAGGTAGTAATTAATCAGCGTTTTTTGAACTCTGCTTTAGCACCGAGTGAGAACCACTCGGCAAGGGGACAATAATTCAGTGTCAATGAACCAATTCCTAAACGTTTCCCTCGATGATGTCAATTCAAGTCTGGTTGTACAAAGAGAGACTTTGACTGGTGAAAGTTATCTTATTTCATCAGCCGCACACAGTAAGAGAAGCAATAGCAGCAATTGCAAGCAATTATTTTTCCCTGTGGAACAATTTTTCCCTTCACATTGCCCACTCAACAACACGAAAAAGCTAAAACTGAATGTTTGCCTCCTGTCAGCTGTAAACAGGAGCGTATTCAGGAGAGAGAGCAGAGAATAGCTTAACTTCAACATGGGGAAGCAGCGTTCAGTTTCTATACAGCATATATCTACCACTTTGCCATTTAATTAAATTGGGGATTATTATTCATCTTCTATTTTACTCTTTTTAAATACTATTATATGTCTTATCTTGCCCTGTGTTGTTTTATATCTTCTATCTCAAATTGCCTTATTGTTTAAAGGTGCTGTACAAATCATCTTGCCCCGCCTTATGAAAAACCAGGATTAGACCATTTTTCAAAGACAACTCAGAGCTAAAAGGCATATTCGAGCCCAGCCTAAATAGATCATTTAGTCATTACAGGACCAGAGTGGACTTTTATTTCTGATAGAAGTGATAAGACGTAGCTTTCAAGTATACAAAAATAAACGCTTCAATACTAGCACTCATTATAATAGGCCACTAAGTAAACACAACAGTCTCCATATAGTGGAAATAATATTTAAATGCCCTTCACATTGGTTGTGATGCCATAGTGGATAAACAACTGGTTGTTATGGCAACAGCAGTTGACCCACCCAATGAAGAAACCAGACTGACACCACAGGTTAAGATCAAGTTAACCTGCCACATAGCAAGTTAGTCTGTGTATCAGTTGTTTTAGGAATATGTACAGATGTTCAGTAGTTTCTAGATTAGTCTGTGAAACATAAAATCCGGGATTTCCTTAAATTTCAGTTAGACAGATCCAATAACTCGCCAATTATTTTTAACTGGAAGATCACGAGCCCCTTTGTGACCTCAGCACTCGGAACGTTGCTCCGTGATGGACTGATGTCTCCTAAGAGTGTTACCATGGAAACATAGCTCATGGCGCTGCGGCAGCCTTGGGGCAGCTAGTGAGGCTAACTCTAGAGTCTTTATGGTCTTTATATTTTTCTTTGAGCAAACTAATGTTAAACCAGTGTAACACATAAACTAATCTGAAATCAGCTCCTGTACTCTGTTTACCGGTTTAAAGACGCAGGTGGCCAACGTCAACTTTATTATGGTCCATAATCACTGGAAAATATCCCAAGATGCTTCAGGGCACATGTTCGGCGGCATCTCACATACCTGAAGCTACATACATTCGTCTTGTATTGTAGCTAGCCTAGAATTCAATAACTTATAGTTAGCTTAGCAGTCATATACTTACTATACTTAACTTACCTGACAAAGTGGAAAAACAACACCAGGCTTTCGGCGACTCTTTGGCTGGACTTCACGATAAAAACGTACAGGTAAACAGCAATGGACACAGTCCAGAAAAAAGAGCTGGTGTTGGCGAACGTGGATATCGCTCCTTGAACGACGCAGTCCAGCGAGTCGGTGTGAAAAACTCTCCAGACTCCGAAGGCGTATGAGACGGCCGACAGCCAGTCAGACACCGAGAGGTAGACCAGGAGCCTCCTCAGAGTTGTCCTCAAGTCGGACCAAATAATGTAGGTGAGGATGATCAGCGAAGAGCCCAGAAACGACAGCGCGCACGAAAACAAAACGACCACCTGCTCAGACAAGTACACAACCGTCTGATTTCCATTTGCCATGGTTTAGTGTGATTAGATGTGACACCACGAGTATCACTCTCAGACGTGCAACAACATTTGTAAACACTCCTCCGACGAGCAGACTAGTCTGTCATATCGTATATTTTGTATGTTATCATAGTCTCTCCGCGTTATTTGCCCTTAAAGCAGAGTCGAGTCGAGCTATATGATTTAGCAAACTTCGTCCATTGCTTTTAACGGAGCCATATAAACTTTTCTTCAGTGTTTAACCCCTCCTTCCCCGCCAACAGAGCTCTCCTCTCTCTCCTCGTTGCACAAACCGGAACCTAAAGCAGAAGTCAGAGTCAGCTGGTAATGGCCAGACTCATGTAGGTCTATTTTTGTTCCCAGTGGTCTTAACTTGTGTGACCTTAGTGAAGCTGTGACAAGTTTGTCACATAAGACAGAGGACAACCTGTCATTTTTCCCATTCCAGGCATGCTTTGTATAAAAAATATACTGTTACGCCACCTGTCATTTCAAGCAGGCTAAACATGGAGCAGTGGTCAGGTCATTTAGCAGTTAAGTACAGAATATTACATCGGACTTGTGCCCATAAACCTTAATAAAAACTGTCCAATTCCGTATTAATGCTTGCCAATAGAGTAAAAGTAAAAGGTAATAAAACAGCCACGTGAAAGAAATAATTTACAATAGTAAAAATAGAAAAAGAATCGCAACACAAAGGCACTAAAAGAGTACACAAAAAAGTAAAATAAGCTAAGACAGTAAAATGATAGAAGCACATTTGTGCTTGGCTTGATTGGCAATTGGAAGCCAGTTTGGGAATGCAAGGATCAGTGAAATAAGGTAATGTTATTTTGTTCAGTAAAATCCAAGAAGCAGAATTGTTAGCCGTGGATGCCATAAACAGGGCATAGTCTGTTCTTGTATGTAAATATCTTCTGAAAGCACCAGTAGTCATCCCCCAAGTATCATTTGGTCTGCAACTAATAAAAATCTACTAACTAAAATAAATCTTTCAATACATTTTTGGGTTAACTGGATTTATTTTATGCTCAATAAAACGCCTTGAAAACCACGGAAAATGCCCATCAGAACACAAGAAGCCCAGGTTATGTCTTCAAATTGCATGTTTTGTTTGACCAATACTGAAAAATCTCAAGGTATTAACTTCACAGTTATATAAAACAGAAAAAGCAGCAATCGCGATTGTCATATTTTGTTAGTAAATGATTGAAATGAATAATCAAGTATCAAAATTGTTGCCAATTAATTCTCCCTTGATTTACTTCTCAATTAATTGGCTAGTCATTTCAGCACTAATTACTATATTATGAATATTAAAGTGCTCTGCAGAACATATATGGATTTCTCAATATTCTCCAACCTGTGTGGACATCAGATTTAAACAGTTGGAAGTTCACAGTAACACATTACATTACCCATCCAACATGTGAGCTTTCCATTGTAGGAAAACCTGAGACTGTGAACGGGGACTGTCTCTGCATTCTGGGGCAATAAAATCATTTTTAAATTATAATACAAATTTAATTAAAGTGTGCTGCTGGTGGGCACCTTTTGCCACGCTTTGTGTCGAGCAGCTGATAAATATTTGGTGGCCTTGTGGTTTAAAGGGTTGAAGTGGAGGAAGATCTAAAGCCATAAAGCAGTGACCTTGTGTGAGTGCAGGATTTTAATGCTTCTGCATTGCTGCAGCCCAGAAAAAAACTGCAACTCCTTTTAGTGTTTGCAGCAATGCTGTGTCACATTGTGTTCTACCTGCAGTCTGCAGCAAACCCATCCGCATTATCATCAGAACCACACATACAATCATTTTTACAACACACAACATTTACCATCAAGTTTCAACAATGAATCAACTGAAGATTCACTGATTCTGTAGTGATTCTTAAATCAGAATGACACTATATATACTCAGCTGCGTCTCTGGTGTGTGTGAAAACCTAAATTAGTGTGCACCAGGCATCTAGGCCGTTCTGCCTCATCTGCACTCATTAGGTCTGCTGTGTTCGCATGGCAACGTCATTTTTTCAAGGGTCTCAAAGTGCTTTTACACAGTGCAAAGTGGTTTATACAACACAAGTTTCCATAATCACGAAATGCATGTGTACTGTGAAAACAAACAAGGCAAATTAATATATTAGTCTTTTTAAAATTTTTATTTACCCCTTTTCTACACTTGTAATTTCTTACAGAAATTATTAGGCTGCAGCTGGTAAATTAGGAATCAACCATATTCACTATTAATGTGTTAGCATCCAGAAAAAGTACTTATAACTCATTAAGAAAAGTTAAATCTGATGACAAAAACAAGATACAGTTGCAACTGAAAAATGAGGAAGCCAGTCATTTTTGAATGAAAGGGATTTTAGACTGTCTCAATTAAAAATAGAAATACAATGTTGTTTTTACAAATTGCTGCAGTGTTTCAATGAACAAAAGCGTGCTGGGAGGTTGCTTTCAGTCACAAGATGGCAGCAGAGGATCATAAAAGTACAACACAAAGTGTAGAAGTTTGGTGCTTTGATCCAATTGTAAATATTGTAAAGGCTGTCATATAGTTGATCTATATTCAGTTAATTCTGTATGAGGTCCACATCTTTACTTCGGCACACATGTAAAAACTTACAGCAGCAGCAGAATCCATGTTTGCTGCAGTGCTGATATACATTTTGCCTCCCTCACGTTTTTTTCCTCCCTGTGACGGCTGCGATCCCTGGGCTTCTCATTGCGAAGAATTTCTGCGGCAGTATACTTGCTGATTGCTTCGTTCTCACTCCTCACAACAACCAGCTAAGACACTGCCAGAGAAACACCCACAGGAGCCGTTGTGTCCCGCCGTCCGTCCCTCTGCCTGCCTCCTCCTCCTCCTCCAACAGGATCCTGACTGGTGTTTGCTGCGCACTTCCACCTGTGAGTCTGGCACTACGGACGCTCACACTTGTCATGCCCAGCTTCGTGGTGGTGGTGGTGGTTGTTGTTGGAAGGCACCGGCCTCACACTAAAAAGCCCCCGGGGGTGCCGTGGTCCTATGCCAACAACCGGAAGCTCTATAAGAGAAGTAGGAAATAATGATTGAGTTCATGGAATAAACCTAATTTGGCCTAATACATTTTTATGTTAAAGTTAAATAAATATCTGGTCAGATTCACTTTCTTTTCAGAAATCTTTAACTAAGATTTAAAGAGCCACTCCATTTTATCTAACTGCGATGCATTGATGAGTCTACGCTCTGCTGCCCAAAGTGACCCGTAAGCTTGTTCCCGAACACATTCTCGATACTCTTCTAGCCTTTTGTGCAGCATCTCTTTAAGTGCACACAACTTGGGCAAACACAAACACCCCCGAACTAAGAATAGACTTGCCATGACTCATGATTTTGCAACAAAAAGCTCAGTTTGATTTAGCTCTCATCTATTTGTGTGACTGTGTGTGTCTGCATGTGGCTATCTGTTCACATGAGTACTACATAGTGCAAGTGCCTGTGTGTTTATGCACCTTGGAGAGAACAACTAAAAATCCCCATGCTATCAGTTGTGTTTTCTCGCTGCAGTGCTATTTTTGGGATGACCATTCCATACTGTCCTCTCCCTGTGGACTCTGATTTGCTGACAGGACAACATGGATACTAGAGAGCGATCTGCAGTCACTAGTGAAAGAACAGAGGGAATTATGAAGGAGATGGAGAGGTGTCAGGAGGGATGTCTGGAAAGCACACAGTTGGATGAATGTCCTCTATCTGGTGCATCTTGACTGTTGAAATCCGCAGCAGGGCTATTTGTAGCTCTCCATGTCTGCTTTTGGTGTATTTTATGACGCAGTTTGGTTGTATAACTGGAAATTCCTCGCTGGATTGGTGGTTAGAACATGTTGACCTTATCTGATGTCAAAGAAGGAACTTAGATACTTATAGGAAAAATATTTGTGATGCTCTGATGCCAGTTTAAACACAACGTGCACGCTGATATTAACACTAAATATTTATGTGTCCGGTCCTGTCTTACATGTCACAGGTGATGTCCGCAGACAAACACAGAAACACCTCTTGGCCTGCTTTCAGTTGCCAAAAGGAGGCATCCGTGTTTCTTTGTGGCGATCCAGACGCTGCCTTCATTGAGCACATGATGACAGGAATTCCTTCATGCTCAGGGCTTGATGTAATCCCTAATACAGGATTGAGGAATGCCAGTGAAAACAACACCCTGCTTTCTCAATGAATGAATGAATGACTGGCTGCGTCTCTCTCACACACACACACACACACACACAGCCTCGACTCACATACCTGTCCACAAATACAGTTCAGGCCTCAGGCTGGGTTCAGCTTTACTGACAGACTTTTGTCTTCCTATTTCTCAACTACTGGCCAAACAAACAAAAAAAAAAGGTAGTGGGACATTTATTTACAAATATTACTGTGGGGAGTAGATGAATATTGCATGAATTAATTTAGTATGGGGCCTAGAATTGCTTTTCAGGTTTGACAGGTTAAAGGTCATGTTAAATACACCTTAATATAGACTTATAATAATTTTGGTTGTATTGATATGACTTAGGTATAGGCTTAAATTATAGATATTAATATAGAAGTAACTTGCAATGTGTTACTTAAATGTCCTAAAATAGGCAATATTCATCAAATAGTTAAAGTAGTAAGGAGCAGGATCGTGGCGCAAATGTCATTGAAAGAGATGAAACAACATGATTAGGGCAACTAACTATTCATTTCATTAAGAATTAATCTGCCAATTATTTAATCAGTTAACCACCTTTCCTCATATCCAAGGCATCTTCAAACGTCTTGTTTTGTCCGACCAGCAGTCCAAAGCCTGACTGACACATAATACAAAGGAAAACCTCTGCAATAGAGAAGCTGGAACTAGGAAATTTTTTAGACTTTAATGATTCATCAACAATCAAAATAGCTTATTAATTTTCAGTCAATTGACCAATCACATCACCACAACACAAAGACACACATACACTCATATAATATACACCCCAACCCCACACCCACCTACGCTTTCTGAATATGCTGTATCCCTCTGGATGCTAAAAAACCCAAAACACCCTCACCCAGCTACCCAACATCACCAACCCTGTGCACTTCACATCCCCGCCCCTCCTCGCTCCTCTCCGCTGCGCATTTCTCGGCTGTTCCAGTGTCAGCTAACAACGCACAACAGTCATGCTTCCCTGCTCCAGTCCCATTCCACAAGCGTAATCATCTTATGGCCAACAAGGACATTAGTATTTACTGTGGAGCCATGTTTCTGAACAAAGCTACACATGACACGCACACTGATGGCATGCCTGATGCTGGCTTAGCCTCTCCTGGGCTTTATGCAGCACAAGTGCTGTATGTATATTGATTTAGCTTTATAGATGTTTTAATTTATCCACCACTGGAGGCGTTTAGTTAGTAAGAAAAGCCTGGTTATGACATTTATTATCTACCTTTGTTGGAAGTTTTCTTTAACTTTTTCTGTTGTGTGAATTGGTTTCATCAGTATTCCCTTATCAGTATCAATTCAATGGTTTTGAGTCTTACACACAGTGGTCACTACCCCTGGTTACCAGAAAACAGAGTTGCTCCAGTAACTATCTGCAGGCTCACAGTAAAACACACAGATCATAGTGCACAAGACACTAAATGATTATCATCAGTCACTTGTGTGATTAATGTATTTGAGTTTTGACTGCAGAGCTAATCAGTAACATGATGTGATCATGTGTGACAATGTGGATAATCTGACAGTTAAGATTGTCTTTATCTGCTTTCCTGTATGTACAGTATGTGTGATCTTATGACGCCTCCTGACTCAAACACGGATTAAAATGGGGCCTTTTTGAATCCCCCATCACACTGTTAGTTATGGTTAGATATATATATTAGTTGCGAGAAATGATGATCTCTGAACTCTTTATGTCTTTGGAGAGGCAGCCTGCTGGGTCTCCAGGTGGAAACCGGCTTTCAATCGGAACAGAGGAGCAAACAATAACAATAAAGAGCCGTCCTTCTCTGTCTGGATCAAACTGTGGTCAGACAAATGATGGCCGAGTCCCCGGGGACTTGTGAAAGGGTCACTGGTGGTGTTCTGTCTGTGCGGAGGTCACTGTGCCACTGTGTGATTGGTAAGTTAACTGTGTTTGTGCATATCGCATTCAGTTACCTTTTGCATAGTTACCATGGCATCATGTTAGCATCAAGACTCGGCTTGGACGCCTTCACGGCACTTGGAGCTGTACTCTTCAAATTAACGTTTTCTCATTTATTTATACTTCAATCGGCTTACAGCTTGTTTTGATTTCCCCACACTAATTAGAGCTTCTGAAGTTTTACTCAAAGTAGAGGTGCGCTGTGCTCCGCTTTGCAGTCACAATTAACCTAGACACTCGCAGAAGTGCTCAGCTGTAATGTTATATGTCAGAGGCTTTTATTCACACACAGTTTTGACACTCACCAGGCAGCGAGGCAGCAGTGGAGCTCCTCCATCCACGCCTCTCTCTCCAGCGAGTGCACTCTGGTGTTGACATCAACAGGAGTCTGTCCATGGGTGCTGCAGGGCTCTCCCATTGTGTGGGTCACTTCACACTGGCAAACTGTTGACCACAAGCCTCTTCTCTCTCTCTCTCTTTCTCTCTGTGGATGTCTCTCTCTGCTTTAGGCAGCACAACAAGTCAAGACATGTTCCAACACGCCACCAACAGCCGGCCGGGTGTATGAGCCTGCTCCTAGACCAGAGGGGGAGGAGCAGAGGAGCAGAGGATCACGGGGGGGAAACCCAGAAAAGAATCCAGCATGACTCAGCCTGCTTCAATGGGTTAGCATACACAGCTTTCACTTTGAACACTTGAACACATGAAGGAGTTACTGTTTGAAGGTACATTAAGATTAACTCTGTGTGACACGGTCAAGTAGATTTTCTTACAAAAGCAGAGTTGAAGAGTTGATGAGAGGGACGATGGCGACTTATGACAGATCACCTGTGTTATATCACAGATCATAAAGAAGTCCAGTTTGCCTGCAGGCACTGACTTCTTTCTCTCTGCTCAGCAGGTCGAAACAGTTCACCATGTTCTCTGTCTTTCCCTTCCCTTTAATGCTAAAACCTCAGTCTTTACTGGTTGAAGGCTGAATGAATGCAAGTAGAAATTATCATCTTAAATTCAGCTGCAGTATTGCTAGTCATTCATACTCTTATTAGCAAGTAGTCCTGTTTTATCTTTAACACAGTGGATGAATAGTTTATAGAGGCTGTAACCGCGCACCAGTACAGCATACTAATGAAAGCTGCTGATTCATCAAATCATCTTACACAGTAAACCCACAGTAGGTCACATCAATTACAGATGAAGCCCATCAGTATGAATGATATGACTGTGAAAATCATAGGGAATGCATGGGCGGAAGATATGGAAAACCTGTGAAATATTAATATTTCCCTGGAACGGTGATGTCGAATGTCAAATTTGAATTTCAAAGCAGTTTATTAATGTAGCAGAGAAAGGATCCTCTCTCTGATGGATCATATATATATATATATATATATATATATATATATATATATACACACACACACACACACACACACACGTACATTTCATTCTATTTGGCTACTGACACATTAAACTGTATCATATGTGCAGGATCATCACCATCCATGAGTGCTTATCATGCAGAGCTGCTCTGATGCTAGCTGGTGTTTTTTTTTTTCTTTACTAGAGGAGGGGTGATGCCAGTTCATCACTGCTGTAGTGTGAAGTTGATCACTAGGCAGATTCTGGGTGCAGCGGCAGGAACCAGCTCAGCAAAACTCACCTGCTACAATATGGTCTCAATCTGGCTGCCTGAGCATCGTACTGTACATCACTGGTGCTGCTCTCCGCTGCTGCAGCCCGTCAACAGACTGATGACCTTATCAATGAAAGAGCAAAGTCACTGTGATGTTACGCCCAGAAAGAAGTCAAAGCACTTTTAGCTCTGCTTTTCCCCACTGAAAGCGACTAGAAAAGCAGTGCAAACTTTGTAAAAGAGCAGAAGAGGCGTATTCGCCTGCAGATAGTTGCTTTAATTTATTGGAAGTGGTGATGCGGCACTGCACTGCACAGCAGCATTCTGACAAAGTGCCAGCAGCAGTTTCACCAATTGAGTTGGTTCTTAATTTATGGAAGCATGAACTATCTATTTGCACAAGAGTGAAATATGGACAGTCATTGAGCTAGCCCACTCACGGGAAATTATTTTCTGCACTTTAATAGCTGAATCATCACATAAAACTCTAATTTATTCATCTTCCTACCTGGGACACAGACTGCAGCTGAGGCCTCACACTTGCATCTGTGTTGGGGGGGAGGGGGGAGGAGGAACCCCTAGCCCAGCAAGTTCAAAGCTTGCTGCATTGATTACATCATCGGAACTGGAGTGCTGGAACGGGACAATGCACCATCGGTGGGGGTGGAGGGGGGGCAACCGGCTAATCTCACCATTGCCTCCCTGTGGAGATTCATGAGCAGAGAGTGTGTGTGTCTGTGTGTGTGTCTGTGTGTGTGTGTGTGTGTGTGTGTGTGTGTGTGTGTGTGTGTGTCGTTCTCTTTCTCTTCTGTCTCTAAAGTCAGCTTGGTCCAGTCCAGAGTGAGACGGCCTGCTCTCCCTCACATTTACCACCACTGTGTCACGTGACTGAAGGACTGTCTGTGTCTGAGAGAGAAGGATAGCCTCGATGTGCATCCCTGTGTGTGTGTGTGCGTGTGTGTGTGTGTGTGTGTGTGTGCATGTGTGCTATTAGAGGCCAGCACTGCAGGAACTCAGCTGCTGCAGGACACTGCAGGATTGCTGTTCTGCTGCTGGCTCTTGCTTTTTTTCACTCTCTCTCTCGCTCCCTCTCCTCTCTCTATTCACTCAGGCAAATTGCTCAAGGAGGATGGTGAGAGCATGTGCTGCATACTTTTTCAGCAGGGGAGAGGGGGGGCGGGTGAGTGGAGGAGAAAGGAGAAGGGGGAGGGGGGGGGGTGGTGTAGAATCACAGAGGTGCAAAGCATGCTGGTGAGGCGCTGTGCTGGGCAACTGTACCTCTGAGAGAGACTACAGTAGAGAAATTGGAGCCGAGGAAGGAGGAGGAGGGAAGAAGAGGAGAGAGGGTGGGAGGTGGGGGGAGGGCAGAAGTGAGGTACAAGGAACATCAGGTGAGTGCGGCAATTTCCTTTGCCGGCAGTGCAGCACCCACCCTCAGTGAAAGTGCGAGCAGGAGAACTGCAGATGTTCCAAGATGATGTCAGGCTCCGGATGTGGTGCGGACCTCATGCACAGTTTGCTATCACTCTGTTCCCTCGCTCTCGCTCGCCTGCAGTGGGGGAGACATCCAAAAGGCCAGAGAGATGCTTTGGAGGTCTGCCTCACAAAGGGCCGGCTGACGACGCATGGTCTTCTTTTTCAAGGTCTTAGCACAGTTACCTGAGGTGAACTCAGAACTGGCCGAGCCTGCCTGCATACAAGGCGGACTGACCTGGCTGGATCCATCCTCCAGACCTCCCAGACAGGTTTCAGAGTACGTTTTGAATACTGACTCACTTTTATATGAACCGTTTTCGCCCACAAACTATTTTTACATGGCCTTTGAAAAGGCTCACGTAGACAGTGGAGTATGGCATAAAAGACAAAAGTAGGAACATCGACTTTTCAAGCAAGAGAGTTGATGAGATACTGCTGCTGCTGCTGCTGCATAGATTTTACCAAGCGTTAGAGTGGTTCTGCTCTCAGAGACCTTTTCATCTCTGTTTTTATCCAAGAGACAAATAAAAACTTAAACTCTCAATGCATGCACAAACACCTCCAGTACTTTTCTGCTACAGTTCGTGCTAAACTCTCCAAAAAACAATAAAGCGCTGCACTCTGCCCTGGTATCCACTTTTAGGACAGCAGGAAAGTCCTAGTAGCTAGAGCACAACTTCATGACTGCACCACAGCTCTCCTGTCCCAAGCAGGCCACTGTAGCCTCATTCTCATTTCCGCATTTTAGCACACTGACAGCCCAGGACCACTGACACAACAGATCCTTCTTGCCAGCTTCCAGCATCATATTCACAACAAACACATGGCTGCTAAATATAAACCCACAACTACCAGAGAAAAGTAGAGAGCTGGGACTATCTGTTCTTTCCTGAAAGCTAAGTCAGCAAAGATAAAAGTCTCCTCTAGTGGAGAAAACTCTTTGCATCCCGGTTAGTTATTTTTATTTTTTTGTCCTTGTGTCAAATGGCGAGTCCTCTCAACCAGCCGCTATCTGACACACCGGCTGCTATTTCCAGCCTGTACCATGTGTTAAACATGGATGAGGGAGCAGTGGAGCCTGACTGCTAACTGACTGGCTGTCTGGCTGGTTGCTGCCTGGTTATTACTGGTGCAGAGGAGGCTGACACTGATGAAACAGAAGCAGCCAGGAGCTTCAACACTGCAGGCATGCACACCGACATACGTACATCAACTCCTGTAAGGCTTATTTTAAGAAGTACACCATCCTATGTGAAGAGATAGGCACATAAGGTGACAACACACAAGGTAAATAAAACTAGAGAGGAAATCAATGTATACCTGCAAATGAGTCTCGGACGGCATCACACGGGGCGGAGAGGAGGAAAACTTCTCTGCACTCACTCTGAGCCTCATGGTCGCTGGTGATGTGCTTCCATGGCGCGGCAAAGTTGACTGCAGCATTGCCTCCTGAACAGAATGACATTGTTTGCACTCTCTCTCTCCCTCTCTCTCCCTCACTCCTCCCCCTCCTCTTGTACGCGCTGCTCCCCCTCCTCTTCTTTGCACGCTTGCTGGCAGCACAAACTGCACAGCTCAGCAGTGTTCCCCCACTGCCGCAGCAGATCCTGCATGAGCTCTGCGTATCTGAGTGGGATGGGACTTTTAAAGGGGAACGCATCCTCCAGGGTCAGTGTGTGTGCACATCCTCAGTCTGCCCTACTCTCCTCCCTGTCCTCCTCTACACCCCCACCCCCACCCCCACCCCCCGAGAATCATCAGTGTAAAGGACTCCTCACAAGAGAGACCCCCACCACGCACACATAACTCTCCATCCCCTTTTTATTCACTTTCACACTACAGCAAAAGCTGCTTTGAGATATGAGTGTGCTCAAAGCTCAATGAGAAACATTTTGCTCCACAGAGAGGCCATCTCCTCTGGTGTGCTTTGAAACTTGCCACAATATCTCTGAAATCTAATTTCCTCTGAAAGTGCCTGGAAGGATTTCTCCAGGTGTGAGTTGCAAAAAGATGTATGTACATTAAAACCATTTAATAAAAAAAAAAAAATGTACACGTAAGATCAGAAATTATGACACTGTGTGAAGCTAAATTAAGAAAATCACAGACTTGGTCACCACTTTTACTGCTTTTTTTTCACCTGTCACCTGGTGATACAGTAAAAATTACACTAGTGATAGTTGAGAATCATATTTCAACCTAGTACGCGAGCAAAACACAAGGCACGCCACAAGATTATTGCACACAGATCACCATGCATTTTGACAAACGAGCAAAAATCATGCAATCAGTGTGTGAGTGTTACTATATAAAAGGTGCTATCTCAACACCCGCTCAAAGTTTCACAATTATCACAGGTACAAAATCCCCTTCAGTCAAGTAAAATGTCCTTAATCTGCAATCCTTATTTACCTGCCTTTCATTACCCAAGATGCACTGCTCTACTGGTGCTATTCTGCAGTGCGCTAAAAAATAGAAAATATCTTGACCAACCAAATTTGTCTTTTGCGCGTTGCACAACTCTGCGAGAGTGAGATCATCCATCACTGAGTCAGCCAATGAGGTTGAACTTCTCTTTCTGCAACGTTTTTGCTCCAAAAAAAAACAAAAAACGCACTTGATGGTGGAACACTTTCCTACCTCTCAGTGATGACGTGTGCAGTGCACCGCATGGGCTTTGTATGGATAATGGTGGCTCCATTAAAAATTCTGCGCGTTTTACGCATCAGCGTCTTGGCTGCTCTCTGCAGCAGTGCAGCGCTCTCTGCTTCTCACTGCAGGTTTTTTTTTTGCATGACTTTGTTCTGCCTGGGCCCCCGGATGAACCCTGTGATCCTTTGTCCTCTGGTGCAAAACTAGGAGCTGCATGCATCTCATATTAACCCTGAACCCATCAAGTCAAGGTGTGTGCTTACTTGCTTTGAGCACATTAGAGTTTGTGTATTATATCAAGGCTTTTTTCCCTAATGAGCTTGTTTCTCTGCCCTTATTAGATACGCCACTGCTGGAACAGATTGCTGAATCAGCAGCACTCACATAATGGAGCATCTCTGACTATCGGGGATCAGCTACATGAGTCTGTCCATATCAATCAGCGTCGGTGTGAATCATAGGTGTGCATCATGCAGAAAAAAACTGTTCATCCATCAGCTGAGAGCGAAGCATCATTTCCTGCATGTGCGATCTGCATGCAGTGCTGCTGCTGCATCAGTGTGCCGAGCCTCGCAGCATCTGTCCTCTCCTGTGTACTCTGTGACACCAGGGAAAATGCTCCCGCCAGCATATCCCTCACACAGCCCATGCCCATTCTCAGTAATGGCATCCCCTGTAATGAATAAGCCATGAGGAGGGGCCCTTTTACATGTCCTATTAGATTACCTCGCTATGCTTTACCTGACTACTGTCACCTCACCGCCTCTGGCTCCCCACTCTTCTAAATATTCTCTCTTGTTAGCCCAGCCAAGGGCAGGATGTGTAAATGTGTGTTAAGGCTCATAGATCATATGAGTGTGGAGATTCGGAGTTGAGTCATCTGTGCAGTTCATTGAATGTGTACATACACGGCTCTCACTCATGTTTATGTTTCGCATTAAGGTCTGGGAAAACTTCCAGACTGTTGGCGTCTTTTGCAGTTGATAGGAAATGTTTACCTTAATAGGTGACTGACGTAAGGCTCATCTGAGGGGGGGAAAGGCTATCTGTCAAGTATGGACATTCTTGACACACACAGATAATGGAGTCGAGTCTAACCATCGGCTGGTGAGTTGGAGTGTGTCTTTTTTTTTTTTTTTTTTGCCCTTCACAGCCCATTCCTCGGCTCCATTGATCTGTGCGCAAAAGATAATAGACACATTGATTCACAAGCTCAGCAGCTTGCTTGGTTTACACATCAATTCAGACTAATTCTCAGTAGCCCTCAGTCCAGGAGGAGAATTACCTTGATTGACGACTGACTCCTGGGTCTATGAGGTGTACAGCGTAGCAGAATTTATTTCTGAAAATCTGACAAGATGTAAAGTAAAAAAGCATTTCAGGGAGCACAGGTGATTAGGCGGTTATATGGGATATTTTCAGGGGAAATCTGACATTGCAGGTGAAAAATAGAGTCAGAGAGGAGGTGATTAAGGCTAGCTAGCAATAAATTAACTTCACTAAAATCTTGCTCTCCACTTGGTTCAGTCAGTCTGGCGTAGAGATAGACTGAATCATGGGAACCTGGGTAGAAGGTGCGTGATGTGTTTCACTGCGCCAGTGCTTCTTTGTTGACCTCATTTTGTAAAGCTGAACAGATTCCTCTCAAGGCCAAGTGCAGAGAAAAAGACACACTGTCTTTTTTTTTTTTAAGATCTTTTTTTGGCGTTTGTGCTTTATTTGACAGCCACACAGTAGAGAAAGGCAGGGGAGAGAGAGTTAGAGAGAGGGAGGATTACATGCAGCAAAAGGCCCTAACCCTAACTCAAACCCAGACCAGGTGAGCTACCGGGATGCCCCCCAAAAAAGAAGAAGCACACAGAAGTACAAACTTCTAACTATTCTTACTATTTAGATAATATAATTTATTTCACTGACAAATTTTTCACTTTTTCAAAGACTCAGTTTCAACATTACCGTGATATTAAAGATCCCGTTTTGAAAGGCAGAGCCCGATATGTGAAGTGTGAGGTGTCATCAGGTTCTCCCTCCGTATGAGAGAGACATTAGTAAAAGGTCTATGATGGATTGACATTATGGTGAGTGGCTGATCTTCTGAGAGCTGGCTGCTCTGTTATGGTGCCAGTTTCGTCTCTACAGAGGTGTCGTAGCAAAGCATAATGCACAGATCAGCCAGAAACCGCAGCTGGGAAGCCTGTGATGTCCAACCATCTCCATGTAATATTTTAAGATAAGCAGGGAAAAAAGTTAAGTTATGTTTTTGTCTGTATTTCTCTTCGGCATTTTGTGTATTTAAGGCGACTGCAGTTAAATGTGTGCATTGTAGGGCAGGTAAAGTAAATATTTCTCTGCATAGAATAAAGACTTTGGACTTTGTGTTCATCTTATCTGTGGCAGTAGTATGTAGATGCCCACTAAGCTGTAAACCAGCTAAATTACACCTGTAAATAGTTTTAACAGCTAAATTCAAGGCAGAAGCCAGTTTACACTGAAAAAACCAAACCAAACCAAAGTGATCATCTTGAAAGCAGTCAAGGACCTCACTTTGATGAAAAATATCCTTCACCGGGAGCTGCCACAGTCCATCGCTGTAATGCTGCTCTTTTATTTTAAATGAAACATTAATATTTGTGTGATAGTACCGCAGAAAACAACTTTGTGTTTAATAGAAACTCCGCTCTACTGAATATATTCTCTGGTGTTATTTGTGTGCCATTTTCATTTGCAGACATGGCTTGTTATTTTGGTCTTTTTCCCTGCTGCATTGTCTTCTGCGTTCCAGGTTCTTGGAGGAGTGTTGCATATCCTCCACAACAACTCGTGTCATCTGGAGATGTGTGTTGACTCCTGGCCTACATTCACTACTGCCATTTGTTACCGTCAAAAACAGGTATGGCACACGGGGACAAAGATAACTTATAGGCTCCTCCAGAGTGGCCTGTTGATGTCTGTATCTGCCTGTGAAGCATTTCGGCAGCAGCAGCAGCAGCAGCGGCGGTGGCTCCGGGTTGATTCCTGACATATGCGCCGTCTTCACCAAGAACCCAGCAACTCTGAGAAGTCTGCTGCTTAATGAGAGAGTCGTAAACTGGAGGAGGGGACTCATATTCAGAGGTAGTGTCAAAGGATGAAGACATAACATTTCCTTAAATGAGGTATTGGAGTATACTGTATGTTTTGAATTATCTTTTCATTTTGATCAGTATAGCAATATACATTATATTTATTCCAGTGCGATACTACCATGTGTCTAGTTTCCATCTGTTTTTAAATAACTGTAACAGTTGTCTCCTCTTTTATTGTTTCCAATGTTAACTTCCTTCGTTCACTGAAGAGATGAGCTAAGTTCTTAAAGGAGTAGCATTTGTTGGGAACTATTTTCACCCGCGGATTAACACACATTTGGTGCAATAGTGAGTATTTCTGGCAGCAGGACATGTATATGAGAGATCGAATCAACTACAGTCGCCGTGTTCACCATAATGAAGGAAGATGTCACTCAGTGCAACGATGTGACTCATTGATGTGTTTTTAATAGTTTTCAGACAACAATGGAGGTCTATGACAGAGAGGAAGAGGATATATCAGGCTTTGGATACACTTGTTTGTTGGACTTAGTCATTGTTGGTTTTGGTCTTTTCATGGAATTTGTTGACATTAATAAAAATACAGAATATCACCAGACTTATTCTTTAAACTTAATGGTGGAACATACTGCTACGTTATGCTATTTATCTTTGTATTTTCAAACATATTTTATAATAGTAAATGTGTCGTCACTTATTGAAACGTTTTTTTTGTCTCCCTTAGAACAGTCAGTCCATGAATGTCTTCAGTTATTGAATGAGTGGATGTAATGCAGGTAGTTTTAATATCAGAGCGAATACAATAATATGTTTTTAAGCAATTATTGCCCGTAAACCCGCAGTTTCACACAACTGTATGATGTGTAATTTGTTTTTCCAATCAGATGGTTCTGAAACATGTCATTTTATTTGTCCATGCCGTGATTAGGAATGCACAGGAATGCACACAGATGTGCCAATACTGATCTTATTAAATGGAATAGGTATCGTCCATGATCTACACTAAATACAGTGTCTTTGTCAATGTCTTCATTAAAATGTTGTATCAGTTACATTTTTTTAGTCATGCCGGGCCACCAACTGGCCTCATGTTACCTTATGTTCAAATGATTCCATTGAGTACCATGCAGCGTAGTATACAGATTTTAAATGTGGGAAAAAGAGCGCTCTGGCATGAGACTGGTGTTCTGTATTGTATCTATAGGTATTAGGAAAGAAGCTGGATACGTGCATCCATAGCCATGGTGATGAAGGTAATTTAAAACAAATTTACACTTTGCTTTTGTCTCTGAAAGGTATACCAAGCTCACACTGTCATCTCATCAAAGAACTTGCCTCTCTCGGTGGGCTCGTCATCACAGAATATGCGGGTTATAACACCTTCATCCACCACAGCCAGGAGAATATGAACTGGCAGGAGTGAGTTTCTGAAATGTATTCATGACCGCAGTTCAAGGCAGCTCCATTATTTTTTGTGAGTGATGAGAGTGATTAAATTATGATATACATTTCCTTGATTCATGTTCATAATTTTTGTTTGCATCTTTCTCTGTGGACCAGGAAGGTTTTGCCACTGCCAATTTCCACTCTGAACGAGTCCCACGCTGAGCTGGTGGACGCACACTTGCCTTATGGAGACAGCCAGGAGAGCCTCAACCACGTGAGGGCCTGTATCCGCCATCTGCCAAACCACTGTGTGACGGATGAGAGGGGCCGGCCCGTGTCCTGGATGCTGTCTGACGAGCTGTGCGAGCTGAGAATGGCCTACACCCTGCCAGAGTACAGACGGGCCGGTCACCTCCTGGCTCTGGCTCTGGCTCTGATCCGCAGGATGAGCTCCGCAGGTCTGCCTGTCTACTGCCACGTCAACCGGCAGAACCAGGCCACCATTAACGCTGTGACCTCACTCAGCTTCGCTGCTTGTCCCAGTATGGAGAACATCTCAGTGCT
This sequence comes from Enoplosus armatus, assembly GCF_043641665.1. Classification (NCBI taxonomy): domain Eukaryota; kingdom Metazoa; phylum Chordata; class Actinopteri; order Centrarchiformes; family Enoplosidae; genus Enoplosus; species Enoplosus armatus. The sequence goes on from NC_092187.1 coordinate 11,382,786, forward strand.
GCTCATATGCAAGGACAGAGTCTGAGTGAGCCAAACTAATGACAATAAAGTCTGTTGGATGATTGAAACCACACTGGAAAAGTGCTGTTTTATTGTAAAAGTGGAAAATTACTCCCCTTGTTCTATGATTTAAGTTTCCCTACAGGACTCGGGGGATGCTGCACTTTAGACTGTTTAGTTTCTGACAGCAAACTGCAAGTAGAACAAACTCAAAAATAACATTTTCTGTGGCTTTAGGGTGGATTTGATGAATGTGCTCCTTGTTATTCACTGTAAAAAAAGATATACAAATGTCCCTCAATATGACAATTCTGTAAGGACAATACAAATCTGTCTTCAGTTTGACCCTCTGGCGTGTGCTGAGCTGCTCGTCTTAAGGAAAAGACCCCTTAATCTGCAGATCACCCAAGGAGGCTCTCATCCACCTGGGACCCGTCTGTGGAGGTGTGCTGTTCCACTGCTGATTGCCTCTCTGTGTTTTAGCAGCAATGCACCATTCAAGTCTGCAGGCAACTTGACAAATGAGCAGCGATCTGAGCCGAGGGGATGCTTGTACTGCACCACACATCCTGTCCCATCCACATCCCTCTGTCCCGCAGTGGTGCACCTCTCTTCGCTGACGCCCTTTCCTTACTCTGAACCAGCAAGCGCTCTTCTCAAAGTCACACAAGTACAGCACACACTAAATACATGCCTGCTGACGCATGTACATACAAAGACGCTGCAAAAAGAGTAAGTAAACGCAAGCTTGTACATTTCTATTGTTAGACTGTATTGTAAATGTATACCAAGTTGCACAAATCACCAGACTATATCCTTTTAATACTTAAAATAATTAGTGTTTCATGTTTCATATTATACATGATCATAACCGCATGTCACTAAACTTGTAAATAGAGCTAAAACAATTAGTCGATAAATCGAATTGGAAACTGTTTTGATCAATCAATCAATCAATTGTTTAAGTTGCTTTTAAAGACAAAAAGCCAAACGTTTGCTTGTTCCTGCTTCTCCAATTTGAGGATTTGCTGCTTTTCTCTGTTTTTATATCGCTGTAAGTTGAATATCTTTTGGTTTTGGATTGTTAGTTAGACAAAACAAGAAATTTGAATTTGTGACCTTTGGTTCTGGGAAACTGTCACAGGCATTTTTCATTATTTTATAGACTCATTGATTAATAGAGAATAGTGTTAGGAGATGTATCGATAATGAAAATAATGGTTAGTTGCAGCCCTACTTCTGAATTTAGTGTGTTAATATCTGTCAAAAATATGAATGTGATTAATAGTTTTTGTAACATAATTGTTTGCTTGAATTCTCTCAATCCTGGTTAAAAAATGTAATATTACAAAAGAGAATGGTGTAAAATGTTTCCTCACTATGTTATTAAAAATAACTAACCAGAGGTCAGCATTCCCAGAGTGCATGTTTTTGTAAACTTCAGTCCAGGCACACTGCTCTAATAACTGGTAAAGATGCAAGATTTATCACTGCTCGAAGACTTCTGCTTCACAAAGCTGGACTGCACAGGTCTTACATTGCAAGCCGTCCACTGAAACATGAGATGTCTTCTCACCTACAGCATGAATCTATTTGAGTGCTCAACCTCCAATACAGTCAAAGAGGTGTAGGACGGTTAAAAAGAAAAGAGGCATCAGGAGGGTTTTATGCAAGCCGCATCGGTTGCAGATCTTTGCTCATCTCAAGGCCGCTCTGTGAGTCAGGCGAAAAAAACTCCAGAACATGGAGTACCTGACGGCTGAAGTAGTTCTGTGGCTTCATCAGTATGTTGCCTGCAACTGCAACCACCACTTGAGGACAGCGTCCACCCACTGGTCCTCCTCAGAAACTGCATCTCTGAACAAGTGAGGAGCTGGGTGTCTGACGCAGCATGCGATCATTCACCTTGGCTGCGTTTTTGCTGCTCGGACTTGCCTTGGTGCAGCTGTCCACACATAAACCCCCCACCCCCTATCCTCTGCCCCCCTATAGAGGCAGTGCACTCTGCCAGCCGTGGAGTGGGACGTACTATCGATCCTGCTGAAATGATGGTTTCTAAAAGGGAGGCAGTAAGCATGTCTGTACTCCCCTCCTCCACTGTGGAGGGGCCCTGAGATATCCCCGAGCTCAGCACATTGCACCATCACCGTATGGGAAAATGGGATTTTCACTGGGAGACGAGCTGAGGGGAAGGTAATCTAAGTCGCCAAGCTATGTTCCCCACCAAGGATGTAAAATGAGCCATATTACCTTCAGACGCCTCACACAATGGACAAATAAGGTCATTTTAAATGTCCTATTAATTCCACTCCTTGTCACTGAGAAATCAGACGCCAAATGGGAAAATTTGACTGCTGAAGTTAAGATGGACGTGAAGAGAAGGAGCATGTTCATTAGGTATTCATCTCATCTTTGTAGCTTTTAGCACTCGTTCAGGATGAGCACATCATGTGTCACTTGTATTGTATGATTCTGCAAGGAATTCAGTGTTATTCTGAATAAGTGATGTATGAATGAAGCATTGTTTAATAACCTAATGTGAGGCTCTAAACCTCAAGCACAGAAGGTGTCTGTTCCAGAGAAACCACTAGATGGCAACTGTGTGCTAGTATTCCCCAGCACTCAGGTGAAATTTGGTGCACGTGTAAGCTGTGACTCACACAGGGCTGGAGGAAATTCTGAGCAGGCTTTTATAGCTGTCAGTGTCTGCTATACAAAATAAAACTAAATAGGAGTTAATAATCATTCACTGGGATCACTGTTATGGAAAAAATGACTGCCTGTTTCCATTCCCTTTATTAAAAGCACCTCGGAGCTCCTGTTACTGAAGATATTTCCTTGTCCGGCACATGAAGGTCGCGTGCAGGGTGCATCATCCTTGTCAGTCCTAATCGCCCGTCAGTCATCATACTCTGACATTCCCCCAGGGGTCAGTGTGTCAGTCGGTGGAGTATGATTGGGACTTACTGAGCAGCAGTGACTGATGTTTAGGATTTCCACTCGTCTTAACGTCATGCTTTTTCAAACCGTGTCAGCGAGGGACTGAATGGCCTGAAGGTCACGTAGAATAACAAAGTGCTCCAGTGTTTCAGTGTGCGAGCAATCATGGTCCACTGGTGCTGACAATAATGTCATACTGCTGCTGAAGTTGGTCATAATGGGGTGTGTGTGTGTGTGTGTGTACTTGACAGACTGGAGTGTGAATGATCAATTATGGTTCCTTTCACCATCACACATCACATGCATGCCCTTAGGACAGACCATAATAGCATAATTATGTCCTTGAAAAATTTTTTTAGGAAAAGGACACAGCAAAATAACAAAGAAGTAAATAGTGACAGTGTGATGTCCTGCCCGACTTGTTCAGCATGTGAGCCCAGAGTAGTCTGCAGTTTATTATAAGGATCCTGTGGTGGTGATGCACTGACTGGACTGAAGATAGTTTTATATTGGGCAGAGGCTGTTGAGAGGATATTTATATATATTTATCTACATAATTGTATTCAGTAAACACGTTTAATTTTAGTCATGGATGAACAAATTACAACCAATTAACATTTCAGTACATGACCATAATGGAAATATAATTTTACCTTAATTTGTTGTTTCTATTTTATATATGTCACGACTGTGTGTGTGTGCAGTCATATTTTTGTCAAATAAGTGAATCTATATCATATTTTTGAAAATAATATGTGATATTTCAATATGTAATTGGGTATTTTCATGTTTCTCCCTATGATTTGTAAGTATGTGTGTGTGTGTGTATATATATATATATATATATATATACATATACTGTGTCCTTTTTCAATGTAAATATAAATGTGCAATGACAATTTAAAAATGCAATATTTTTTGATACTTTCTGTGTCAACAAGCACTTCTTACAGTCTGACTCGATTTAATAATAACTTAATGATTAATTATATCTAGAATGAATAACGTATCATTATTATTATTATTATTATATAACCACTTAGCTGCCACAAGGGCTTTTAGCATAATTAAATCACTTAAAAATAATATTCGTTGAAAAATATTGAGAAAAAACATTAGACATCTTTTCTGCTAGTACTAAAATATAAAACACATGAATTATATTAGTGTGAGGCCTTTTGCATAGAAAGTGTTGAATGTGGCTTATGTCTTGTTGTTGTATAGGTTTTTTTTTTTATCCCGGTAAATCACTGCGTTTGAACATGTTTCATGAATAAAGTTGCAACCACAAAAAAATCATAAAAAGCGTGAACTGCAACACCAACATGAAACCAGCCTTGCTCGGGCTGCAGAGCGTCAGTAGGGAGGTCCTAATCTAGCATAGCAGCTGGGAGCATTTTACCACGTGACGCAAGAGATGTTAGAGAGCAGCCATCATCATTTCACCCAATTCATGTCCAGCCTGAAATGGTAAAAGGTAAGACGACGAGGAAATGGGAAAGTACTATGGAGTAGGTGAAGACTGAAGCCTCTCCCGGTCTCGTCCGCTCTGCTGTTTCACTGCCTCACAACCTCACAAGGTCTGTTTGTTGTGTGTTTTTCATCCCCTTCTCCCCCTCTTTTCTGCTCATATGGTGGCTACCGACGCGCTTGTTTCGGTTTCTGTGTTCATCTTAACATCACATTTACATATTCGATATCGAAAATAACACCCGCAAAAGGGCTGCCACTTCCCGAACGTCCAGTTAAAGGGAGTAAATAGTTGTTTCCTCTTTCCTTCGCCCCTCATTAACATTAGCCATGTTTTGTTGCTAACGCGGCTTGTGCTGCTTGTTGTGTAACCAACGTTTCGAACGCGGCCGAGCTTCAGGTAAACAGAAACAATGTCGCAAATCAACGGTTAGAAACGCGCCATTCACGCGCTGCTCCTGTCCGTGGTCGCGCGTGGACTTTCCATGAGCCAGGGGGCACACGGCTGCTTGGCCCGCGAGAGCTTATGGGACGATTAGGCTGCTTTCACATTAGCTAGCATGACAAGCTATTATGGGTTAACTGTCCAGAAGGCCTTCATACACTGAGTTGCCAGATTATGGGGTATATTCATCATAAACCAATGCACTCCAATACAACAGAGAACTACTACTACTCTCATAAAGGTTATAGTAAGTTCCTTTTTTCTTTTTTATTATATTTGAGAGAGGTGTTGATTCAACTTTATGGTCATTCTGGATGCTGTAGTTAGTGGTGCTATTGACTTGTATGGCATTATGGCTGTTCCTACTATGTGGATTATCCTCATTGATATAATTGGAGTGTAGGCCTATTTAGGAGGGTTTCTAATATTTTGTCCACAATCAGTATCATGTAATATAGTTCTATAGTACGATAAACTAGGATTCATTTTAGAGTATTGTATTAGACTTAATTAGTTTTAGTAAGGTGTCCCTAATAAACTTGCAACTGAGCGTAGCGTACAGCATAGCACTAAAGAAAAGGTAACTGAACAGAGAAAACTCCATGTCAACTAAACCCCTTTCAAGGCTCAAACATTAATCTCATCATTCGACATAGAAAAGTCTGAGACTGTCATAGACTTTTCTACATAACACATTCAAGCTTTGTATCCGTACAATGATGACTTTGTCTTTGGTAAACCTTGAGCTTTATGTACTCAGCAGGTCAACAAACAGGCTAGGGCTTAAGTTCAGGTGGGCTCGGTCTAAATTGGGCCTTTACAATAGAGACAAGTGTTTCCTTGGCTCAGCAAATCCAGCGAGCCCTTCCTCTTGCATTTTAATAAGCTCCAAACTAACCCAGGGGCCCAGGAACCCCAACCAGCCCAGGCCAGCATCCAAGCCCAAATATATCCCTCCACAAGCCACCTTTTATACTACTAATGGGTAGGTTTGTTTTGAAGTCCAAGGTAAATGTGGGAAGACCTTTTGTTGTTCTGTTAGTTTTTATTTACTTGTGCATGTTGTGTGCGTTGTAAGGTGGCCCTTTGCCACGGGGAGAGGGAATGGTAAACTCCTGGCTCAAAGAGTGTGCAAATTAACATGTTTCACTCTCCCTGAATGCTGGACAGGCATTGAAAAAGAGATTGTTTACATTCAGATGCTGGCCACCCGCTGCTTGCTTTTTCTTCCCTCCTGTTTTCCAATCACTGAAGAGACATGACCCATTTAAATGGTTGTTTACTTGCATTAGAAGAAGAGCCAAAGCACTTCTCAATGAACTCTTGTCTACAATTCAATTAGAGTGGCCTTCCCAGCAGCACAGTTTTCCACATTACACAATGCCCTCTTCAGCCAAGCTGCAACACAGGCAGAAGTACGAAGACCAAAGAGCAGCAGTGGTTACACCTGCGGCCACAAAAAGTCACATTATATGTCTTTGGATATTGATCCTCAGTTCGGAGTGTCGTGTATCAGACCAAATAGGGTTTTCACTATAAAAGAATGGCTTGACTATTGGCCTGAAGTAGTCCCATTGGCATTCAGTTGCATCTTAAAGTTTCAAATGAAATGAAGAATGTAAAAATGAGCAAAAAATGTTGTTTAACAGATAGATTGAGGCGCCACAGTGTAAGTGCCCATCACAGCTGTGGCCTATTGTAATGGAGTAGGTGAAGTTAAAGCACAGCAGGTATTCGTCAGGCTTTTATTATCAGGTTTCTGCCTTTCTGAAACTGTTTCTGCCTCAAAAGAGCTGTGGTCCAGCAGTGTCTACCTCAAACACGACAGAACGTTTTTTATTTTTTTAAGCCAGACATTTTATTGCTGCTTTTCCTGTTGCCCTCTGACTAGACAACCATATAATAAGAAATGGCTGGAGTTTTTCCCTTCTTTTTTTTTTTCCTATTTTTGGAGATTGTGGGAATAGTAGCTGAGTAACATGTCAGCCCATGGAGGGCCTGGGATCTACTTTTGTGCTGCTTAGCGCTGCTTGTCCTGTCCATTAGCTTGTGAGAAACCAACACAATTAGATGGCAATCATAATGCCATAGAACAAATCACCTATTGATTTTATTATATCCTCCTCCTTTTTTTCACCTGTATTTTTTTATCCCTTAACCAAATATGGTTAATTATGATCGTGTACACACATTTTGAGGACGACTAATAAAATAAGGTTTGAATGTTTTGTTCTTATTGTTTGTGCACCTTGTCCTTATTGAGTCACTTAGCAATAGGAGCACATAATGACCTGGGTGTTTACCAGTTACGCATGTAGAGCACTAAACCTCTGGAAATTATTGTTTTATAAACTGTGTGGGAACTGATGATGAGAAAATTAGGATCAAGGTAGGAGGTTGCTCTTCTGTCAGACATTTTGTAATAATTGCTGGATCTAGATTTTGTATAGTACCTGGATCTATGGATCAGGTACATTTTAGATAAATGTGAGAATGTATCGTAGTATATTACTGACATGTTTTATGGTCTTTTATAGGTCTAGAGTTGTTGTCTTAAGGTGAGGCCACATAGGACAAAATTGGTCATATCTATTTTTAGTCAATTACTCAACATGTCCAGTTTCCGCAGTGCACCTCTGTGAAATTCTTATCATGCAAATTGAATTTGCCCTGGCTAATTACAGCTAAGCACAGTCGGATCACGTGGTTTGAGTTGTTGTGGGGTTTTTTTTTTTACTTGTAGTGCATAGAGTTGGATTACTCAAACAGAATTAATCCAAACATAATGCTTTAAAGCACAATTTAAGAGCTTTAAAAAATGCTGCTGTTGGATAATATTTGTTGTCTTTATTGTGGATAAAAAGTCATCATAAATACAGTTAAAAAAATATATAGGATGTGATGCTGACATTGTTAGGCATTTAAGTGGGATACACTGAATGGATAAAATACCCTATCAAGGTATATGTAAATTGACGTTACAATATAGTGATACAATACATCAAAACAGGGAAACCGAGGAGCAACTGTTTATAGATCAAATAACCAGACAGGAACGTCTTAACCACATTGATGGAACAATATATCCATAAAGCAGTTCTGCTCATTGATATGCAACACTGCCTACAGTTGTCCAGTACAACCGCATACATTCAAGTGATAGCTACCATGGTAAAAACGATATGACAGAATCTCTTGACTGTTGACAAATTTATATCGTGTCATGGTATATACTGTCACGTTGGCCACGTGTTTTAGAAAGTCAGTCAGTTATTAAATGCTGAACTGTAGACTTTCAATCTGACATTGTAACTAGGCCAGTATATTCTCCGTAAATGTTCCAGTCCATTAAATGTAATCTTTTCAATCAAGCAAACACATTTACGACTGTTGAGTGGCAGAAACTTGTTGGTCTTGTCTTTCTTGGTTGGTTATAGTGAAGTGGTACAGAGGGAAAGCAAGGCCATACTGTCCTAATCTACTGTCTGACTGCTCCGGATTTGAGATTAACTTAAGATGTTTGTGGGCAAATACACAATGATGGTGACGTGTTGACCATCGTTACTAAGGCTCTAGGAAATGAGGCCATGGTCAGCAGATACATGTTTTTCTGCTCTTGTGTAATGGTAATGTTATCAGTGCAAATCAGTATATAGGTTTACATCTCAGATTTCTCCGGTCATGGGACACTGCTTTCTTTATGTTTTAGACACTAAGCATCACATGATAACAAAGCCACTTTTGAGGCCGTCTGACAGCCCTGCAGCTAATATCAGTTGTTGTCCTCTGATTACAAAATTTATAACATTGAGTGAATATTCCATTAAGCTCTTGTTTTGTAGGATCTGATGCTGACGCTTCCTGGTCCAAGTAGAAAGATGGCTAATTAGATTAGCTAATAATGAACTTGTTTGTCTTATATGCTTTCATCTCTAATCTCTTCAGGTCGGCTTCAAACAACACCTGGTCTGACCTCAGCTGTCTGCATCTAGTGACACAGGAGTGCAAACCTGCTTCTTGGGTTGCAGGAGCACAGTGGAGGAGAGGGTCTGAGGCTGATTACTCCCCCCATTAGTCTTTGAGGAGGGGGGAGGAGGGGGAGGAGGAGGAGGAGGAGGAAGAAGGAGCTGCTATAACCGCCCAGAGCATGGGGCAAAAAGTCCCAGGTGGCATTAAAACCATTGATATGCGGGATCCGGCGTTCAGTCCCCTGAAGCTGGAGCTACAGGCCCTGAGTCGCACCAAGCCGTCTCGACTGGATCTGCTGCTGGACATGCCACCTGCCAGCCAGGACGTCCAGGTCCAGCACTCGTGGAACAACGACGACCGCTCCCTCAACATCTTTGTCAAGGACGACAACAAGCTGGTGTTCCACAGGCACCCTGTGGCGCAGAGCACGGACGCCATCCGGGGCCGTGTTGGCTATACAAGGGGACTGCACGTGTGGGAGATCAGCTGGGCAATGCGTCAGAGGGGCACGCACGCCGTGGTCGGAGTGGCTACAAGTGACGCCCCTCTGCACTCGGTGGGCTACACAGCTTTGGTAGGAAGCAATTCTGAATCCTGGGGCTGGGACCTGTGCAGGAGTAAACTCTACCACGATGGCAAGAATCTCCCAGGAAAAAGCTACCCGGCCTTCCTCGAGCCAGACGACACCTTCATAATACCAGACTCCCTCTTAGTCGTCTTGGACATGGATGAGGGGACTCTGGGTTACATAGTGGACGGACATTATCTAGGGGTGGCGTTCAGAGGACTTAAGGGCCGGAAGCTGTACCCGGTGGTGAGCGCCGTGTGGGGACACTGTGAAATACGAATCCGGTACATTAATGGACTTGATCGTAAGTGCAAACTTTATATGTTTTAAAAATACTTCTGTTATTCTCATCTCTTGAGCTACAGTGTTTTGCTGTCTGTGATGATGTTTTATGCACAGCTCTTACACAACCAGAGGCAACGTTTATTAATGCAATAAACAAAGGTGTGATAGTTCAGGGTTTGTCATACTGTCTCTTACTGCAGACAGGATTACTGTAGACCAGCATTATTGTCTCTGACTTACATCAGTGTTATGTAGAGCAGTACATGTGGTAACATGACATTATTTGTATTCTTGCCTTGCGGTCCAGATTACATATAAATGTATCCCTGAATCACTTTTTCTTAGTAAGGAGTTAGCAGATAAAAGATGTGATCTGACTGTAACCTGCTGTAGCTTTTGACTTGTTTTGTTCATGTACAAAAAAAAATCAAGCCACTGTTTTCCCCCAACAGACAAACATAAAATGGATACCAATTGGATTAATGCCAATTATTCCATGTTGAAAGGGTCATGAGCTTTAAATGAGGAAACATAGGTGCTTATCGAAACATGTTGTACTACCCACATGTCCCAAGTGCTCTGTGCTCATTAGACTTTTATGTTCAGCTCAGATCCCTCGACCTAGTTTAGGCCTGTGGAAAAGAAGGGCTACAGATGCAGTGATACGTATAAAAGCCAGTTTCAAATTGATATGACATTCTTCTTACTGTTGGACATAGAGAGGGGAAATCCATGATCTTACGTTCATGTTAAAGGCAGATAGTGTCTGAAAATGTAGATAATCTTGTGGATGTTTGGATCCAGTATGCAGGGTTGGCACTGCAGCTAAAGAATATGACTGCAAGTAGAATTGATTTAAGATTTCTTCTGACTCTATTTTTACATGTACAAAAGACAAAACTAATGGTAAATATACATAGGGCTGGATACTGAACATCAATAGTTTTTGAAAGCCGAAGTAAAAATATTCCTGTACCACATTTTGAAAATTGTCAAGTACCAAAATTTGGCACTGAACGTTTAGTCAGATTCTTAGTCTTGTTTGTTTATTTTTTGATCAGATATTTCCTTATTTAAGTCACAAATCAATTTTAAACTGCCATACGACAACTTAAAATACTGTCTAAAATTAATAATAAAGACCTGTATTTGAACATTTTGGCTTATTTTGTTAAATTAAAGGGGGTTTATAGAAAAATGTTTATATTCCCCCAAGAAAGCTTTCAAAAAAAAGTAAGGTTTCGGTATAGATACTTGAAACTCTGGTATCGTATTGGAACTGCCTTTACAAATGATCAATAGATTTCTAAAATTCTCATCTCTTTTAAATTATAGTTTAGGCACTACTATAGAGCAAACTACTTGAAGTGTTACCCTGTCATGTAATCTATGTAAACTACAGTAGAGACTTTTGCTGAATAGTTAGTTTGATGTTCTCCCTACAGACTCGTAGCAGGAAGGAGAGATCCACTGCATTACCCAGATGTGTGAATACCTCTGGGAATGTTGGTCCGTTTCATTACTTCAGAGTGGATTTCACGGCAGTGTGAACCTCCTCCTTGAACATCCTTCCTCTCATGGAGCCTGCATACACTGACGCCAACATCTTGGTTTAGATTTTTTGCAATTATTTCCTATATTTCAAAGCACAAAAAGGCCCATATGTTGAATATCAAATTGCCTGATGGCAACATGGATTGAAGCAAACATTTTTACAAAAGATTTTAGAAGATCTTGATTCATTTATATCATACACAAAAATATGACTGTGTATTTGGGCCATTGTATGTTTGAAAAAAAGAATTACTGTACACCCTTTCAAATTTTCAGAGAAAGAAATTCCGAGATTAAAGTCGTAAATTTATGAGAAAAAAATCTTGAATATTGGCTGAGATTGTAAAATCATAAATTTGCGAGAAAAAACTTTTTTCATCAAAGGAACCACATCGCTTCACTTCAGTGTGTTTACTGGGTAAACTACAGCTCACAGTCCGCTGTATCAGCACAGCCGCTGGCTGTTGGTCTGTTTTAAACCAACAGACACAACCAGAGCTACACATAATACAGCCTGTATGCTTGACTCAAACTGTTAACTCAACGTCAACACCAGACACCCACTGAATGGTTAGGAAATAGCACGCTAGCTAGCAAATTCTAGTCTCATTTGTGGTCTGATTAACCAGTAAATTCATCTAATTCAGTTCCCCATATTCACTATTTTCCAAGCTACTGTAGCTGTCATATTTGCTGGACCTATGTGAGCGCGGTTTCCATGGGAATGCAGCCATTGAGGCTTTCGTCATATGGATGTAGATCCAACCTTGCAAAGTTTTATAATACTGTGCAGGTCACCCCCCCCCGTGTTCACTGTATTTTATGCTACTGTCATGACACAATGCCTCTTAGATTTGAGTTGAGGCTTGACATTTACACACTCCTGAAATTAGTTTCAGCCAGTGCTAACACATAAAATATGCTATTCCTCACCCCTCTCCCTCTCTTGCCCCCCCCCAGCTGAACCCCTCTCTCTGATGGACCTGTGTAGGCGTTCGGTGAGGGTGGCATTAGGAAGAGACCGTCTGAGTGAAATCCATAGACTGCCCCTGCCGGCCTCTCTCAAGAACTACCTGCTCTACCAATGACGGCGCGGACACTCGCAACACACTCAGTCTCTTTCTCATGTTTCTCTGGGATCCTTCTTGGGTTGAACTCGTTTGACAACATTGCTCAAGCCTCCAGGACTGACTCAGCTTTCAACAAGTATGCTTCTGTGTCAGTGGCTGGACTCCTTTTGGGTTTCTTATCCTGTTTTTATGACTCTTTGCAATTGTATTCTCTAACTTTATAAAATCAGGAATCACTGAGCACTATGCACATGCTGATCCAGACGATGCCCTGACAGTCACCATGTTGGTGTACCTCCTCCAGTTTGTAAGTTAATGTGGCATGTGGTCAGTGTCTCTGCTGTGGCCTCCAGACTTTATGATTTCTATCTCATAGCATGGTTATTGATTGTCCTAAAACAGAATTGTGTGATGGAGATCAAACTTTGAGCTTTGGCGCAGACGTGCACTGCCAGTATCTGGCTACAAGGTGGCAGCACATACACACATCAACCTGTACACTCTCTCAAATTGAGAAATTCTCCCTGAAATCGTAGTTGCTTTTAGAAATTGTGGTTTTAAAATAGATTCTAAATAAAAAAAGTTGCAGTTGACACAACACAGAAAAGAGATGCTGACCACTCCACAGTGACTCTGTAGTGCAGTGTGGATGAATGCACTGTGACGCAGCTGAAGAGCAGCTCCGACCACTCACTGCACTATCGGGTTTCGCTTACGATCATGGCATCCGACAGGAACATCATCAGCAGAAATTTTAACGGAAGGATAATGTCACTGTGATTATTTGTAGCATGCATCTGCAGGAATTTTTTCTCAATACAATCACGTCTATTTCTTTTAAATCTTTCTTGTCACTCCTGCTTTTTGTAGTGCAGTAGTTTTCAACCACATGCTGTTGGGCCCAAGAGTACCGTTTTTTCAGTCTCTGCATCAAACTGATTTCACGGGTTTGCACATATTCAGCCAGAGAATGGAAACTAACCAATGAAATAGCCACTGAAGTGGTTCATTGAAATGAAAACCTGCTACTTTTGGGTCTCACTGGCACATAGCTGAAAACCATCGATGTAGTTTTTGTGTTTTATGACATGTAATCGGGGAAAAAAGGGGGTTCGGAAAACAGATTATGTTGGTTAATAGTGTTGTGCCTGAATCAGCAAACTTCAGATTTAAAGCACTATAATGACAGAAAAAGACAATCCACAAAGTGCTGCACAAATGTAATAAAAGAAGAACAGATTGCCAACATATTGTCAAATGCCATATCATAGACCTGTTGACTCTAGTATTTTTAAATGTGCAGACGTGATCCTTGTTCAGCACTCAGCTGACGTGGACACACTGTGCCACACCTTTCTTTTCCTTGCTTGCGGCTTCCATTTTATTTGTATTTCTTGTTGTAGATTTGTTTGTAAGTATCTATTAAAGTTTATTTCAAAGTATCTATTGTGTATTGCGCATTTTACCAGAATCTAAATGTCAACAAACTACAAGCTGCATGGGATGGACAAAATATTAGCTGCAGTATTTGGCCAATATAAGTAAATGCATGTGATGGCTTCAAACGCTGCCATAGAGTACAAACACCTTAAACCTATCAACTAATTTAAGGAAGTTTCTAACTAAACTACATTAGATGGGGTTAATGCAGTATTACAAGCTGGTTGTCACCTCATCAATCCCTTGTAATTTACAGAGGGAGGAATTAAATTCTCCTTGACTTTATTTAGTTAATCTAGTCAGCTACAATATATGTATGACACATTTTGAAGTACCTTGTTGCTAATATATTAATTACAGTGATTTTAAGTTTCTACAAAAACTACAGCCACTTTCAGACATTAATTTATATGTTAATCTCACGGCAATTTAACCCTAACCCTGCACACTGGTCACTTTTATGTTTCCTAAAACTTATATAATAGTGGCTGAATTCCATTTAGTTGCTTTGGTCTCAGAGTCCTGGTATTGTTCATTCTTGCATACTGGGACACTTGAATGTAACAGGGCCGTCTTTAATGTTATTAGTAACACCTGTGCTTTGCCTGCTGTGACAAGTCAAAATGTCTGCTGTGAAAAAGGCACATTGGTGCATCAGTACATGAAGTTTAACCTCACTCAACCTGATCAGAGCCCTAATCAGCCAGAATAATTTAATTCTGTGTGGATGTGCAGGACCTTTAACTTTATTTGTAAAGTATCTTTCAACAACAAGGCAATTCAAAGTGCTTTACAGAAGGCATAAAGGGCATTTAGGCAAGACAACATAAACACATTTGTAAATAGGATTCAAAAAGAGTAGAAAAATAGATAGATAAAAATAAGCTGAAATAGATGTGACACATTTAATGTAATAAAAGGCAGTGGCAAACAGTCGTAAGCCTTGATTTAAAAGAACTATGAGTTAGAGTTCCAGATATGTGATGCATAGAAACTGGATGCTGCTTCTCAGCCTTGGCCCAGACGATTTGAGGGGTCTGGACAGTTCATAACGTAGTAGTAGATCAGAAATGTATTTTGGCCCTAAACCATCAGGGTTTATATACTGCTTTATAAACCAAGAGTGTAAAGATCTGAGAACTGGAGTGATGTGATCCCTCCCTGGTCTGAATCAGCTGAGAGACAAGTAAATACACCAATGAAAAACCAGGAATCTACCAGCAGTGGGGATGATGGAGATTTAACCCCCTCTCTCCTCCTGTTACATCAGTCTCCAACTACTGTAACAGTTTCACTGCATACAGAAACTGAGACCAAAGATTAGGGTAGGCAGA
Source organism: Enoplosus armatus (assembly GCF_043641665.1). Classification (NCBI taxonomy): domain Eukaryota; kingdom Metazoa; phylum Chordata; class Actinopteri; order Centrarchiformes; family Enoplosidae; genus Enoplosus; species Enoplosus armatus. Next base: position 11,397,861 of record NC_092187.1, read on the forward strand.
GAATTTGAAAACACACACACACACACACACACACACACACAGTATTAACCATGCAGAAGTCTTCAGCCACTCTTAAAATGTGCAGTTAAAGCCAGTTATCTGAGCTGAACGACTGAAATACTATTATTCAAACAAAACTAAGCAATCCTATTTTAGCCACTTGACACAGAGTCAATGGAGAACAGAAATCGAATCCTTTGACCACTAACTGTATGCGCATTAACAGTAGAGGACCCTCCTCTACTGTTGTTTCTAAAGTCAGAGATTCAAGGCTGCTGGGAAATGTCCTTTGTCCTAAAACAGGTCTTGGGGCATGAAATATGGATTAGATTATGAAAGTGACTGATTCTACACACAATGTATAGTAGGCCCTGTGGAATCGTTCTGTTTAGTCTTCTAAAATGTGTAAATGTTGCTCCTTTAGCACTTAGCTGGACGCAAACACCCTGTGCCACGTCACGTTTCCCTCTTGCTCCCTGCTTCTATTTTTTTTGCAATCCTTATAGTGATTTTTTAGACATATATTCAATTTATCTCTAATAATTTATCTTGTCTTGTGCATGAAGGAAGGAAATATACCATAAAAAAACAAAAACAAGCTAGAGGTGATGAATTTAATACAGTCTTTTAAAAAAGTGCCATAAGCTATTGCCTCAAAAACTACCACAGAGTTTAATTAACACCTGAATGTTGCAATAAGCTAATTAAAAGGCAATATGTAACTTGCAGGGGTGTCATATTACACTGAGTCATGCTAAAACTCCAAGGAAAGAAAAAACACTTTGACACTTCAAACACTGCTAAAATAGTGCTACCTTAAGAGTAAGTACTACAGTAGATAAGAGAGAGACCATTTCAGCTTGATAACCTCAATTTTGTATCAAAAAATGCAGAGTTTTATTTCAGGGAATGTTGCTCCTTCAAAAATGCATCAAGATTTGGGTGCAGGGTGAATACTAAATGAGCAGGTTTTCTCTGAAATACTACTGAAGGTAAGGCAAACTAGTTCTATGCTAAATAAAATGCATTTAAATGCACATGTGCCAAGCTCTGAGGGAAACCAATATTGAGGTGGGCAGGGAGTGGTGGGAGGGGTGCGGGGGGATTTGAGCCACTTTTACTGTTGCATCAGTCTCCCACTACTGGGATACTTTCACTGATACAGAGACTGAAATCCCTGTAATGGTCTAGCTTTTTACATGAAGCACAGGATTAGATTCAGCTAAGTTTATTTGCACACACACACTCTTATGTCGCGTTCAGCAGCTGAATCAAAGAGAGATTTATAAAAGCACCAGCAACCCCAACAGGATCTAAATTGCACCTGCAGCTTAACTAGGCCGTTAGTTCAAAAACAACACAGTAATGATTAACATATAGTCTAGTAACTGTATGTTTCACATTGGGCACTTGGTGTCAGTATAACTCCTACATAACAATGAAGACCAGTCAAGATCACTGAAATGTTTTAATCCTGGTTCAGCAATGTAAAGCACTTTGTAACTTTGCTTTGGGAAGTGTTGTATACATAAAGTTTATTATTATTAGTAGTGGTGGTATTCAGTCACATTTTTGAGTACAAAATCCTGCTTGAGAGGAAGTATTATCTGCAAAATGTACTTCAAGAATCAAAGTAAAAGAAATCATTCTGCAGAAAAGTTGCTCTTGTGACTGATTGTATGATTATATATGACATTATTAGATTGTTAAAACTGATGCATCAATGTGTAAGCAGCATTTTACAGTTGTTTTAGACTGGACCGAATCTGTGCTTATTTTCAGTTATTTAAATGAAACCATCAGAAAAGTTTAGAGGGGAAATGTCTCTTTGATTGGACTGCAAACATCTGAATTGTGACAAGGAACTCCAGCAAGATACTGCTTTTTTTATAAGGTCTCACGAGCCAAAAAGGTTGGTAACCACTGGTTTAGTCTTTAATAATATATTATATTCTATACACTCATCCATTCATTTTTATTTAAAATCTTAATCTGTAAAGTAATAAATGTACCTGAGTAAAAAGTACAATATTTCTTTCTGAAATGAAGTAACGTACAAGTATCTCAAAATTGTACTTAATTTCAGTCCATGAGAAAAATTTACTTTGTTACTTTTAACCACTGTTGTTAATAGTAAAACAGATTTGCAATTGTTTTACTTGAACCCACCTCGGAGTTCAGTTCATCTACAGAAGCTTGTTGGCAAGTCTCATACAAAGGAGACCCAAACCTTGTTTTGTAATACATGAAATGCAATACATTGTTCCCCTTAGCTATTAAAACAGTGAAGGGAAGTAAATAACAAAGCTTTAAATCCATTGGAGCAAACTAAATTCATATCTCTGTCAAAGAACAAAATGCGCTGAACCTATTTTGTTTACATGTTCATCACAGTGAATAATGTACACTGTCAATACAGGATGACAAAAGGTTATGGTTTCAAATAGGACAAAAATCAAGTGCAGCTGGTTTGACAAGACCGTTTTGACACAATGGCACAGATGTTATTGTACAGACATACGGACAAACAAGGTGCTATTAAGGTGACTGAGTAACTTATCTTTATGTAGGCTCAAAGCCTAGATATCCTCGGGGTGACAGCAGGAGTTACATTCCAACTTTTATTACACACTGCTCATTGGTGAACAGCACGTACTGTAACATCACGCGTCCTCTATGGCACAGTTAACAGTCATGGAGTTGTATTTTGGTCAAGGTCTTTGTTGTTCTGTGATCTTCCTGCTGAAAAAGATGAAGTTGTTTATCTTGATTTTTGTTATCTCCCTATATCCGTTTCTTATCAGAGTTAAGAACAGCCTTATTACAGGTATACAGATAGTTAGATAGAAAGTCGGTGGAATCTGTAGCAGCAAGTGGTAATAAACATTAGATAATTGGTTTGAGATAAGCATACAGATGAATAATGTGGCACTGTGGCATACGATGACCTTTGCAGGATATTTTATCATGATTTTCAGACATCAAAAACAAGCCAGTCAGTGGGATTACTTGTGAGTGCAGTTTGCATTTGCACCCCTCTCCAACCACACCTTGATTTAGAAAACCAGAAACCTGAAAAGGAAAAAAAACATTGGTAATTTGCCAAAAGTGAGTTTTTATTCCCCTCATATGTCACATTGTTATTGGCTTTAATATCTAAGTATGTGAAAAAAAAAGTGTTTGATTTAGAAAATGTTTTTGCAGACATCTTGATCTCTTTTTTTGTATTATCTATTTTAATAATACTTGCAACTCTGTATTTTTGTTTTCCTTAGTCATACATTTATGACTTGTTTTAGTTAGTCACAATATGCACTGCATGTATTACATAACTCAAACTCCCATCATGAATAAATATAATTGTAAGAATATTGAGGTTAAAAAAAGGCTTTTATTTTATACTGAAACTCGTGAAGGTCAGTAGGGACTCAGAGGTGCAAAGTGTTGTTCCTGTTGTTTTTGGAGGTTTGTTGCTAATTATGCAACAACTTGAAAAGGGACAGAGCGCAAGGCGAAGAGCACGTGGATCTACGTCACGGACAACACCCCCGTCCAGTCCACTGACGTAAATGTGAGCAGCTCTTCAGGTCACCCTGCCTCTCGGCCCACAGCTGACAGTCCCGCAAAGCCGGTGGAGAGATAGATGAACGGCAGCACACTGGGATCATAAAACCGTCGCTTTATTATTTCTCTTTGATACAAACGCGACTTTAACAGAAGTATAGTTCGAGTATGGTGGCTGTTTGAAAAAGGAAAAGATGGCACAGAAAGACACGCTGCTACATCTGTTCGCTGGGGGGTAAGTCATTTTAATGCTACTGCTTCCAACGTTATTAATAACTCAATGGTTAGTGTAACATGAAGAGGTAGCGCGACCTTAGGTTACACGTTCTTTGCTACATGCCTACTTGTGAAAAGCCTGTATGAAACCAAATACAGTTTATCCGTTAATCTAACGCATTTTCAGCATAATATAGCCGCTAGCCAGCATGCTAACATATGTAAATACTAGCTAGCTCGTGTTAGCACACCACGATCTTTCGAATGTGACTTGGACATCCGTTTCTCCGTTTTGTGTTTTTCACTAAAAGTTAGCTGGCTTTATGATGTTAAATTACCAACACTAGGTGAACACAATGACTAACATTTGTGTAAGATTATTAAATCTTAAATTATTGACCTAGCTAACGTTGTCGTGGACAATGAACCACCCGGCAACATATTTTATTTCCATGGATCCGCTAGCGTTGGCTAACGTTACATCCGTGCGGAAGTTTGCTAGAGCCGTTAGCTAGCAAGCTACCTCTGTTAGTTGTTTGCGTCTGGAAGGTCATATTCGTATTGCCAGCAGCAACGTGATGTTTTAGAAAATACGATATGTTAAAACTGACTCTGCCATGTGTAACTCAAGGCTGTGAGTTAGCTAAATGCCCCGTCGTCGTTGTGGCTGGACGTGGCGCAGTCACGAGAGTGGTTCGCCTTCATCTGTATGATGCCCTTTGGTGTTACATAACACTGAAGCTACACTTTGCCAACAGCCATAGATTTATGCTAGCGCTGCCAACCGCTCATCACCACCTGGCCGAAGAATGCTGTTTGTAAACCCCGAATAAAATGTAGGACTGTGATATAACGACGAGCTAGATGGCACTCAGTTGATGTTAAAGTCACATTATACCATTGGCTTGTTACAAATGACGCCATTTTACCCTTGAAATGTTATGATGAGCCTTTAGGTTAAATAATTTTAGCGCCGCACGGAAAAGTGATTTAAATGCAATCAGTAAAATGTATAATAATGGGGGGCTTTGCTTTTAGTTTAACTATACCCCCTTAATGCCTATCATAGTCTTAAAACGTGCCCTATGTCAAACATATATAAAGGGGGCATATGTGTTTACTTCTCGAGTTAACAATAACTCAAGAGAACCAGCTGAGCTTGTATGACAGCCTTTGGTCGATTTTTAAACTACGTCTGGAACAACGCCAATACTTAATGCACAATATGTACTTCTATAAGCATGCTTGTCACTGTTGCACCCATTCCCCTGGGTTTCTTATCTTTGTGGTCAGTGGTCATGGCCACAACACATAATTTCAACATGGTTACATGTGTTTGTTTGTCAGATTTAGGTTTATGCAATGTGGAAAACCTCCACATCCAGAGTATAATTTCTTAACATAAGGGTGGATATGTGACTAATGATCAGTGAATGGACAATTAGCTCAGGTGTTACTTTAGTAAGATGTTTGACTCGGTTCTTCAGACACAAGACAGTACAGAGGCTTAGTCTAATCTGTTCCAGACTGCTAAGCTTGCCACTGACAAGGTTGTAGACACAGTTAAAAGGATGTACCAGTAAGAGCTGTAAAGAACTAAATGAATGAATTGTTAATGTTGAAATTGGAAAAGTAATATCTAAAAACAGTCTTTCGTCAGGCAAGCAACTATTTCAAAGTGCAATTGGAGTGTCTGAGCTGGAAAACCCTGTGCACCAGATGTGTTGGGTTAAGTCTGCGTCTTTCCACTGCAGAGCAAGAGACCGGCCTTTGACCATAATAGTTCATTGCACTTGGCCAGTAACTCCTCAGCTGTGTTATGCTGGAAAAACACTCCTCAGGCAGAGCTTATATGAGTAACCATGCAAATAATAGAACCACAGTACTCAAAGCAGGTCAGCCATTGTATTACAATTATCAGAACATGCATGTATTGACTGGTGGCACATTGTCTACTTTGTTTGCAAGATTCTAAACTTCCCAAGGCCCATAATCGTAATTTTTGTGTGATCAATTTGCAGATGTAGTGGTACGGTGGGAGCCATCGTGACTTGCCCCCTGGAGGTGTTGAAGACACGGTTGCAGTCCTCTGGCCTCACCCTCCGACCCGTCTTCCAGGTCCAGCTGGGCACCCTAAGCGGCACCGGGGTTATCCGACCAGGGACTGTTACACCTGGGCTTCTGCAGGTTCTACGGTAAGATTTTTTTTATGTTGTCGTTAGGCAGACAGGTCTGCCCGCATGCTGTGTGGGCTTTCCCTTGAGGCATTTGTATTTTTCTACTCGCAATCAGAGGGACAAAGTGTTCCCTCCTCACAGCTGGTGCACTTTGTTGTTCATCAGGACTACCATGTAAGGACTGGCATAATTGTTACCTGGTGACTTTTGTGGTTACATGGTCGCGTCCCTACTGAGTTTTACCCTGGGAAGACCTCCGTGTTTAGGCATGTCTGAGGTGTTGACATAACAAATTTGTCAAAATGATAATGTTTTGTTTGGAATAGTTGTATAAAGTCCTGTGCAGTTCTTTATTAGATTTAGTCCCTGGAAACACGTCAGAGAGCCTGTCATTTGCTTTCTGCTTTCATAGTCTTAAAATGAATGCCTTTAATCCTGTCCTACATAAAGTGAGGATTAAGCACACAGTATCCTGCTTGTATTTAGTGTCTTCAACCAGCTGTTTGGGTGACACAGAACTCAATTTGCATAAAACAAGTTTTTTTTGTGTGGTGTCTGTGAAAGTAGCCCTCATGACTCTGCTGAGGTTCAGCAAGACTAGAGGCAGCCCCAGTGGGCCAAAAGGAAGGAGGGAATGTTTTAACCAGGGTGCTGTGTCAGTGTCATATTACACTCAGAGGACTGGGGCCCACAAACTGAACTGGCCTGGACTGGTGTCTGCTGTCAGTTTAGGACTTAATGCTAGTTTTTCATAAGCTGATACAAATAGATTTTTCAGAGCTCTTAGAGAGTTGTCTTTGCATTTACAGGCTTATATTTATGTCAAACATTGAAGAAATTCATGATGGACCTTTTTAAAGCCCTTCTCCAGCCATCGAAACCTAGCGATTTAACACTACTTTGACCTGAAAAGAGGTAATTATTGTGTGTTTTGAACTCCTCATTGTTTGAGAAGAGGTATTGGGTATCAGAGAGAGAGAGAGAGAGAGAAAAAACTGCTTGAAAAACAAGGTGTGCATCACAGAAACCAATACAATTAGCAGTTGTACCCACCCCCTTTGCTTGGCCCCTGGCAGACCAGACGGTCATCTGGGGAATGAATGTCACTACCTACAAAGAGTAAAAAAAAAACTCTTGGGGATGTGGCTGACGTGACAAGCACTGCCGAGGGGACTGGGTTCCTTGAAGAAAGTTATGCAAAACCAGCTCATGTGAACAGGCCTGGCGTAACACTTGGGATGATTGCAGGAGGGAGTTATCATTCATTCCCCTAACAGAGCCGGGGATAATCATGCATAACATATGCAGAGACGGTGTAACATGTACAGTGGTGTATATAAGCAAAACTCTGTTAAATATATTAGTGTTTCTAATGGTTGATTGCTATTTTTGTTTCAGATCAATTCTAGAAAAAGAGGGGCCAAGATCACTCTTCCGTGGCCTGGGGCCGAACCTAGTTGGCGTGGCCCCCTCAAGGTACGGTGAAATCAGTGTCTGCACTACATGTTTTAGTTACTCAGTTGTATCTTGGTTGCCCATCTCCCCACCATCCCAATGCAGTTTTGTTTAACAAAGTCCTGAAACTATGTGGCAATCTCCGTTAATGATACCTGCATATTGGTGTCCAGGTTAGCGATAAGTACAAGTACTTGTATTCAAAAACCATAAACAAAGCAGAGGCTAAGACGGCCACAAAGGGAAGCAGAGTGGTGAATTCTCAGTTGAGTCTGTTGTTTTCATGTATCAGGACACCTCAGAGTGTATCATACCACAGCTGCTAACCAAAGAAAAGGAAAAAACACGATGTTTATGTTTATATTTTTAACTTTAACGGTTGAAAACATTTACTGCTTCTGTAAACAGGAAGCCATTGTCATGGCAACAACTTCCGATTCCCCTTAGCCTTACAGGGAGTCGGGCGTTTAGTTTGTGGAGGCTACAGTGTCTGTCAACATGGATAAGACTGTGTGTGTTTGCATTTGATTAAACTTTTTCTTAACTTGACAAGTATATGATAAGGACCTATGTTTGAGTTTAACAGACCTGGTAATGAGAATAGCTAGATAATAATAGATCTGTTTTCAATTTGTGTGTGAAACTTTTACACCAAGTTATAACGAAACCTCAGTAAATGGTAAATGGTAAATGATTCCCAAAGCGCTTTACAGCTAAGTCTCATTCACCCATTCACTCACACATTCACACACCAATGGCGACCGAGCTGCCATGCAAGGTGCTGGTCTCCATCGGGAGCAACTTAGGGTTCAGTGTCTTGCTCAAGGACACTTCGACATGACGGTGTTAACCACTGCGCCACCATGCCGCCCACTGGTGTCAGTGTCAGTCTTATGTAGGTAATGCCTTGTGAAGTTTCAATTTCACCTTTGTTCTATTTTTAGTGTCAATAAATGGTCAGTACTTTGCCCTGTTTCGTCATGGTTGATAATCTTGGAAGTGAACTCTTTTATACAACTGTAATATAACCATGAAACAAACAGTCCTGGTGCATTTGCCACAAAATGTTGATTAGACTTTGAGACTCTGTGAAATTGAAAAAGGTCATGGGTTACATATACTTTCCCTATGGTTAATGAGTAGCCGTAGCGCGATCCTTTGCTCAGTAATTCCACTGCCCTGCAGTTCCACTGGCCAACTTGGACAGGCTCACATTCAGAGCAGCTCTGTGGGCATCTGTGGTGCCCAGTGCTTATTCAGCCCATTCTGGTGTAGTGGCGGGTTGTTCCAGAAGCCGAGCAGAGAGAGCAGGCACCGGGGAACAGACTGCTCTGGATGCACTCTGTCAAAGGCCAACATGGCATCATTTACATAATTGCCCAGCTGTTATAAAACCACATTCACATATTGAAAATGCATTCATATTTAAGCACTGTGTGTTAATCTTTGCTGTTGAGTTCTTACCAGTTTGTTCTCTGTGTTTCAGAGCCATTTACTTTGCTGCATACTCGAAATCTAAAGAGAAGTTCAATGGGCTGTTCGTCCCTAATAGTGGAGTGGTGCACATGTCCTCTGCTGGTGTTGCAGGTGAGCAGTCTGCTGTTACATGAACACAAACCGCTGTGAAATGTAATGCAATCCAGTGCCCGGCATAGATATCATTTCTAAAGCTTATGCGCAGTGTTCACTGCAGGAAAATCTAAATTTTATAACGAAAAAAACAGTAGCACCAAAAATTCCAATATTTTAGAGCCCCCTAAATTTCTCAGATGACATGCTAACATGAACCCTTTATGAAGTCTAGAAAATAACCATTATAGGCTTCAAAAAGGTCATATTTATTTATTTATTACGTAGCTAGTATGTCTGACTGGAGTATATTTGCAGATGTTTATGCTCTTGCTGTGTGATCCAGCTGTAGTTTCCTTAAATGAATTTGAGTGCAACAGAAACACTTCTATCCTTCTGTTATGAGTCACATTGAGGGGATGAAATGAATCCAATGTCACGTGTATGTGTAATACTGAATATGCTTCTTTTGCCCCCTCCGTCCTCAGCTTTCGTTACTAACTCTCTGATGAACCCCATCTGGATGGTCAAGACCAGAATGCAGCTGGAGAAAAAGTGTGTACACTCTTGATTTCACTTGCCCTCTGTGTACTTACATTTTTAAGCTGTAGACTGACCTGAAGTGTTTTGTTTAGATCCGTGTAAAAAAATCAGACTTATTTTATGGACTCTGCGGGTGGGAAGGTTCTCCATGTAATGTGACCTTTAACAGAGCCCGCCTTCATGACACTGTCCTTGGGTTATGCAGTGTGTGATACTGAGCGTGTGACATGGCTCCCCAAATACACAGTGCTGACGCAAAGTCCTGCGTGCAGAAGGAGAGTCTATATTTACATTACTGAGTACAGGGCAGTAGTGTCATATGAGGTCACATGAACAAGTCTATTCCTCCTGTCTGTAAATAACACCTGTCCTGCAGCACAAAATGGTGGCTTTATGAATGAAAGGGGGAAAGGATTGAATAATTTCAGATTATAATAGTTACTTATTCAACCCAGTAAGGAAACTCTGGGATGCTACATTCATCCTTTTTACAGGGTTGAACGTTGACTTCTCACTTAGAACAGAAAAAGAAAATTAACAGGTTCCAATTTTGTTTATCAAGTAAAAAGTTCTCGACGCTTTGGAAAACTCCTTGCTTTTCTTAAAATGTACATTATGACTTGAACTGTTTTTTGGACTTGTTAGGCTCTGGTAACTTAGCCTAATAAGTCTTAACTCTGGGCATGGGTAGACTGTATGATTAATTGATGAATATATAAAATGATTTTGGCACTAATGAGCCTGACCTGTTTGACTTTGTAGAGCCAAAGGAGAGAAGAAGATGAATGCACTGCAGTGTGCCCGCTATGTTTACAAAATGGAAGGGATTCGCGGCTTCTACCGAGGCCTGACTGCATCTTATGCCGGCATCTCGGAGACAATGATCTGCTTCCTCATCTACGAGACACTGAAGAAACACCTCGCCAAGAGCCAGTTCACCTCCCGGAACAGTGAACAGGGGAAAGGGGCGTCAGACTTCCTGAGTCTGATGATGGCAGCTGCTTTTTCAAAGGGCTGTGCGTCCTGCATAGCCTACCCACACGGTAAAAACTTACATCCGCTGTTTGTCTCTTTCGTCACAACACCTAATGTCAGGGAATACAATTTATTTAAATGACTAATGCTTTTGTTATTGTCTTTACAGAGGTCATTCGGACAAGGCTTCGTGAGGAAGGCAGCAAGTACAAGTATTTCTTCCAGACGGGGAGGTTAATAGCAGTGGAGGAAGGCTATGCAGCTTTTTATAGAGGACTCATTCCACAGCTAATTAGACAAATCCCTAACACAGCCATCGTCCTCTCCACGTATGAACTCATTGTCCATCTGCTGGGAGACTCCAAGTGAAGAAATGCTTGAAAGTCAGGATTCTCCTGACAAACGGTGGATGCCACTCAAAACCCAAGACACACTGGGCAAAAGACTTTTGGAAAGGCAGCACATACATGTTTTTAATGTGGTGCTACAGAGACTTTTTATGGTGGAACTGAAGCAGGTTGTACTGTTATCCAAAGAGCTAAACACATTATTTTATTGAAAGCTTGTCGATAGGAGTTTATCATAATAACACAAGAAGTCGTGGTACTTATTTAAACTCCAAACCTGTGAAAAAGGTCATCTTCTTAGAGGACTAGTGTTAAGTTAACTAAATTATTTTACGTTTTGTTATTTTATGACAGTGTTTGTTTTCTTTTATCAATGGTAAATGTACCAACACACAGCCGTGCAGGTTGATTCATTTAGTTCATGATGGAGAAGTAATTCAGATAAAGTGCTAGTAATAGTGCTGTTCCTTGCAATGTAATGACCACACGAGATAATTTTGAGATTTCTGTTTCACAAATACAATGTGCTGGTTTTGAAGTTTGAATTACAGAGAAATTTATCATATTTTTCCATTAATATATATACATATATTATTTTTCTTTGTGAAAAAGATAGTCACCTTTTACAACACAATGAGAACATGGATGCTTATTTGACCAGTGGCTCAATAAAATGCATCAAGAAACTACATCAGCTGGTGGTTGACCCTGAAAATTATTCTATTAATGCTAAAATCTACCTTTACTGTATCATAAGCAACAGTAGAGCAGGGTTGTTGACTTTGCTGAAAAACATTTGGGAGGAAAAAGTGTCTTCATTCCTATTTTTGGAACGAACTTCTTAACCTCTCCAGTTATAAGCATCAGCACAATGCCTTAAATGTACAGTGAAGGCTCTCCTTTTGCCCTCTCCTTGATACACAAGGTCGTCAGTTTATGCCACGACTGAACATCAAGAAGTATTTTCTTCCATGTACTGTGAGTTGCTGAGTATGTGTTACTCCTCCCCTTCTTCACATACAGTAACACAGATCTGGAAACAAGTCTTCCACATTTCAGTCTCCACATATCATGCTTATAAAAAATATTCACCTGCCTTGGACTTTTCTCATGGTTTATTGTTTTACAGCATTGAATGACTGAAGATTATTTGATGCAAAGTGAAAGGAAAAGTGTGTACATTGGCCAAATATAAACAAAATAATTGGATGCATAAGTAATTGCCCTCTATTTAATAGTATTTAATTATAAAAACATATTTGGCAGCAATTACAGTCTTCAGTCAGTTTGAACAACAGGCCTGTATTACACCAACTTGTCCCTGTTCTTTGTAAAGCTGTCAAGTTGCATGGTGACCAAGAGTCAGCAATTTTCTAGACCTACCACAAATTCTGGATTGGATTGAGGTCTAAACTGCGATTTGGCCATTTTCAGGACTCTAACGTTGTTTTGGAGCCTCTTGCATGGAAAATAAATCTTCTCCCAAGTCGCAGTTCTCTTTCAGACCTCTCAAGACTTGTCTGTATTTTTGTGGATTCATTTTACCCACTGCCTTCACAAGCCTTCCACTATTTGACAACTCAGACATGAATCAGCAAAAAAGTCTTCTTCCTGTTGTGGTTTTAGTTGATTCATCAACATTTTCCTCTCCAACAGGGAAGAAGAGACTCATGACCAAATGGTTTTAAGTGGAGGACTGCAGCAGGAGAATTGCTGTTGGTGTTAAATCTCTGAATGGTGTCATGTGTGATGTATACAATAGTGACGGAGGTGCAGGTCACTTTAGAGCTGCTGGTACCCTATTGATGCCTGTTCCTCTCACTCTCTGTGAAATATATACAACTGGGTGCCACCTTCTAATATGTCACCCTTTAGTAAGGATTTATAAGTTCTAATTAATGGTTTTATTAATGTTAAGAAATAATTTACCAATATAAGTATTATAAGTACACATAGACCTACATTAAATATAAACAGAATAATTAACTGCAGAATTAATTATTTTGCAGAAGACACCCACTTGATTCAGCTAACTCAGCTGAAGCCTGTTATCATCTTCAGCTGAACTTAAGAATGTATTTTTGCACAAAACAAGGACTGTGGATTTGGTCCCCCATGACTTCCATTAAAATTGTTTTAAGAGGGTATGTCTTTGCAGCCAGTATGTACAAAAGGAACAATTATAGCAACAAACTATGCTTTTGCTGTACATATGGCAGATTTGCTGTGCTCATTTGATTAAACACATTAAAGGGGCAAAGAAAACCTCTCTAATAGTACAATGCTGACACCAACGTGTTTGGGCTGAAGGCCTTCATCAGGCGTTGAGGTAAAATACAGACACAGTCACTTAAGTGGCACAAGACATGACGCAAATGGGTTGTCTGGCTGGAAGCCAATGAGATGGTAGTGTGAAAACCTGCAATACTGATTGCTTGTCTGAGTTCACCATAACCAAAAATAAATAAATAAAAATAGCAAGCTTTATAGCAAAGTTTTATTTCCTCAGACTTGACAGAGCTCCTCCAGGGCCACAGAAGAAATTCTACTGTTTTTTAAGTAGCACCAACCACAACAAGTAAAATGATATTCACGTGTAAAATCGGTGGGCTGTCCCTTTGATTTGGGTATTTAAATGTCTATATTCCTATAGCAGTTGGTTTGTTGGATAAATCATGTATCCTTTTAAAACATACCGTTTCCGGTGACTTTGTAGGGCTCAGTGTTCCCTGCTCAGAGTGGTGATCATCCATAAGGACAAAGCTATAATGGGTTTGAATGCAGCGCTGCGGATTGTGGTGACCTCTGTCTGCCGCAGGGAGAACGGCCCAACCCCGGGCTAAACTCCCTGACTGTTGACGTGAGTACGTCTGCCTGACGGCATGCAGTTTTCCTTACGTTTTCCTGACGTTTTCCTGACAGTGTCATGGACATCACTTATTGTGACAGGCACGCGGACTCATCAGCGGCCTCACTATATCTCGAGACAAGAGTTATTTGTTTGTCTTTAGCATTACTCAGTTATCGACAATGTCTTTAACTAACTCGTAAGTGTCCGTTGGTGAAAGTTGCTTAGCCGCTAGCTCTTAGTTTTAGGTAGCCAATCAAAGCCTCTGTAGCATACAAGCTAGCTAATGTCTTGTGCGATCAGTAGCTTTCAACGGCTGACAGCATCATCACCACGACAACGGGCATCCTTCCCACCCGGCCGTCTGATGGAAGGGTGAGGGGAACGATGCTGAGATTCCTCCATATCCTTTTAACAAGTAAGCCAAGGCAGCTAATGATGGTTAGCTAAGCTTTGCCTGCTAGCTCTGAAGCAGGGACCAGCTAGGTAGCTTATGGTTCGTGTGATTATGCAACGGGATAAGTTAACCAGCGAGTATTTCAACTTTAGTTAGCACTATTGCATTGGTTGGCTACTGCATTGCATTCACCAAAGGAAAAAAAGTGTATTATATAAAGTGCATCTGCGACTTCTTGTAATTATAACTTAACATTAGCATCTTGTAATGTGAAAAATTGAATTGTCTTATAAGATTAAGTTAATTAACGTAAGCGATCCGTTAATCATGGAGCTGCTGGTTATCTGTAAATATTACCACTGTACTATACACTTAGTTGCCAGTTTATTGGGTCCCCACAGCTCAAATTAAAGCAGTTTAATATAACAGCCGTATAATAAATCTGATGTTGCCCTCATGAAGGTCGTAATGCTCAGTGTTTGACTTATGGCCATTTGGGTTGCTGTAGTTTGAGTAGCTGCTGAGTTGTAGTGTTATACTGAGATGTGTTTTTAATAACTTGTTCGCCCCATTTAGCTACAGTCTACAGCCTCTAAAATAATCATAAAAATGAATCAACACCTTTTTTAAGACTGAACACCCTGATGAAGGGGGCATTCATTGCAGGACTGTTGTATTAGATTGCATTAGTTTGACTGCGAGTAAATAGCTGCTTTTGTTCACATTTTAAATTGATTTCAATATTTGCCTAATAATAATCCCATGTTTGTGATTTTCTCACAGGCCTGTTAGGTGTTCTGTGGGATGGAGATGCTGCTTTTGGTAAGCCTGGGATTGATGTACGCCATCTTTCTCTGGCCCACAGGTGGGTCAGGCTAGTGGATGGGGAGAGCAAGTGTTCTGGCAGAGTTGAGGTACTCCGCCATGACCAGTGGGGGACTGTTTGCGACCACGGCTGGGACTTCCGGGAGGCTGATGTGGTGTGCCTGGAGCTGGGCTGTGGCTTAGCTGAATCTGCCCTCCATGGTGCAGCATTTGGTGCGGGCAGTGGAGAGATCTGGCTGCGGCACGTCCAGTGCTCTGGACACGAGTCCAGTTTGACGCGCTGTGCTGTTGTCCTCCACAGTAACACTGACTGCACCCATGAGAATGACGCAGGGGTGAAATGCTCAGGTGAGACTTCACTCTGTTTGAGTCATTATCTACCAAGGAGCAGCACCAGATGGTTGACTGTGTGAGTTCTGCTGGGTTGATTCTTTGAGGCTATTCTGGTTATCAGTTAGACATATGTGCATACAAATGCAAATACTCACCACTTACAATTTTCAGGATACTCTTTGAGTTGGTACATGTAAACACTAAATCCTGTGTAGAGTAAACTGGACATTGTATATCCCAAATATGATAATCTATACTAACACCTGGAATAGACAGACATAATATTGGTCACTGAGGCATGTGCATTTGTTATCCTGCAATTTGTCACTGATGCGTTCAGTTTAGGCTTATAGCATTTGCAGAAAACAGATCACTGTCTTAACAGCACCATAAACAGCCTAGACAGACACATTGTTCTTGTTCACCATGATTTGTAAATGAACAACGACCACTCCTACCATCATAGGGAGGCAGGAAATCTTAATCCAAACTCTTTCCTGTGTGCTCCCTCGGTGGTGGAACGAGTTACCGGACTCTATTTGGTCAGCAGAATCTGTTACTGCCTTCAAAAATCGCTTGAAGACCTGACCTCATTTCCTATGCACTTATGTGTTACTACATGTACCTGCAGCCTTGTGGCACTACTTGTGTCAGGTGGAACATGGACTTATTCTTGAAGGCTTCTCTTTGATATACTGTGCGACAATATAATGACATGATATCATTCACATTTTGTGATTAACATGTCTTCACTCACAGGTACACTTTTGATGCCCACCCTCACCCTGCTGTCACCTCACACTGTGTTCTCTCCCGGGGAGGCCGTTCGCTTCGGCTGCAGCGTGCTGCTGGGTCACCACCTCAGCGACTTCCACCTGTACAAACATGGAGTGTCCACGCCGCTGGTCACACAGAGGGCAGACCAGACCCAGACCAGGGTGGAGCTGACGCTGTCCGACATAGAGACTTTCCACCAGGGCAGCTACAGCTGTGGGTACAGGATCAAGGGCGGCTTCCCTTCTCAGCTGCTAAGCTCTCCACCCAGCAACTCCATCAACATCACTGTGGGTGAGTCACAACCGCATTGTCTAATACATATAAACTCTGTTGCTCCAATGCTCATTCCCATAGCACATCGTTTTGGTTTTCAATCTATATTTTGTAAAAAAACATTTAAGGGTTAGAAGCGAAATTGAGTTTTGCAGCTCAGGCCCTCAACTTTTTTTCGGAGCCTTATCCAAACTGTGTATTATCCTGAATAACCTATTTAATTCCTTTTTGACTGATCACAGTGGAGCTGCTGACTCCTCACCACTGGTACAACACGTCCACTGAGGCCCCGGCTGGTTCCGTCATTAAAGGCCACAGTTTTAACATCACCTGCTCCACCCCGCAGCAGTACCCCGGAGGTTCCTTCCAGCTGCGTCTGATCCGCACCAACGGCACGGTGCGTCAGTCCCTGCCTGCCCTCACCCCGTCCGTCACTTTCACCTTTCCCAATGCCCAGAGCTCCAACGAGGGCTACTACTACTGCCTGTATCGGGTCCAGCTGGGTGGACGCACCTTTGTCTCCAGAGAAAGCCAGCCCCTGCCTATAGCCATCAGAGGTGAGACTGATAGTATTATAGAGGGTATCCTAACTCAAATCGCAGTCACATTAGCTCACGTGACGAGCACAAAACTCACTCGCTTCAGGCATCACTGTGTGACCTGATCTCTCTCTTTTTTTTTTTTTAATCAGATTTAAAATGCAACCAAACAAGAGCAATTTACGAGCAACGTCAATAGGAAATCAAAGAATGACAGAACAGATAACGTAAAATATTACACAAAATATATTTACAGATTTTGGTGCTGGGTATAATCAAATAGGTGCCAATCTGGGAAATCCTGTTCCTGTTCGGCAGGATCCAGCACAAATTAAGCCCTGGAAAAGCCATGTTGTATGTAACTTACAGATAACTCCTCTCACCCTCAGACCCGGATCCAGTGCTGAGTCCAATGGTGATCAGCTGGCTTGTGTCCGGCCTGACATTTGTTGTAGCCGTCATCGTTATAATCATTGTGGCCAAGGTACTGTGTAACAAGGAGAAGAAGCCCTCTGAACTGGAGCGAGAGACCAGAACCTGTAAGTTCCCCTTTTCCTTCAGAAGCCTTTAAGCTTGAAACAAATATGTGTATGTGTACCCAGAGTAATAGATGTGCTTCTGTCTACAGGTGTGGACAACACTTACGTTGCCTTATCAATTAACAAGCTGTGACGGGGTATGCAGGCAACATATAACTAAAGGTACTGAAGGTCATGATTCTTGCAAATACAGAGCCTGTAAAATACTAAAATAGCCTCCTTCTCAATAACAGAATAATGACGTTGGTAACTGTTCAATTTTCTTGAACAGAAACTGACTGGCCTCACTACCCCTTGGACATCACTCTGGAGCAAAACTGCCCCTGCTCCCACCTGACTGGTCATCTACCTGGAGCATGAACGCTCTGTCAAAACAAGGAGCAGCTAGAGCAGGAGAGGAGCACAAGAGACGCTTCACGTTATCAAAAGCTTGTTGACAGTCAGAGGACCAAACAAATTTCTCCTTGGCCTTCAGCCACTCTGTGAGGGGAAACACCACAGTAGAGAAGTTTCTACAAAAACTCCTGTAGTAACCCACTAAACCCAAAAACCTTTGGAGTTCCTTTTTTATCGTGGGTTGCGGATACTCGGCTACTGCTATGACCTTGGCCTTGAGCCACCCGACCCTGTCCCACCACGTGGCCAAGATATGTCACTGTGGCCAGGGCAAAGTCACATTTAGCTAAATTAACAGTGAGCAGGGCTTCAGCTAAAATGGTCAAACAACCCACGGATATGCTGAAGATGCAAATGCCAGGTGTCACTGTAAATGACCACGTCATCGAGATAGACTGAGCAACGATGTAAACCGGATACAACATGATTCATCAGACGCTGAAACGTCTCTGGAGCGTTCCTTAACCCGAATGGCATCACCTTATACGAGTACAGATACGAGAGTACCTGATGGCGTAACAAATGCAGAAATTTCCTGCGCTCGCTTGGATAAAGGAACCTACCAATAACCTTTCAGCAAATCAAATTTGCTTACAAATTTAGCAGACCCTACCCGATCAATGCAATCATCCATGCACGGCAATGGAAATGAGTCAGACTTTGTGACCGAATTGACTTTCCTCATATCAGTGCAGAATCTAGGTGTTCAATCCTGTTTCGGCACCAAAATGCATGGAGAAGCCCAACTCGACGACAACGGCACAGCAATATCATTATGGAGCATGTAAGAGACCTCAGCATCCAAATGACAGAGTTTAGCTGGTGATGTTTGGTAAAACTGCTGTTTAATAGGCAGAGCATCGCCCACGTCAATATCATGCTCAATCCAGTCGGTTTGTGTTGGAACGTCACCAAATAAACGGATACCTGTGTACCAACTCTGACAGTTCCCTACGTTTCGACTCTGGCAGATGAGCCAGCAACTTGTTTAACTTACCAAGTGATTCTGAATTTTTCAAACGCCCACATAGCAGACCATCATCAGGTTCTGGCACACCAACAGGACTCAAATTATCATCAACCACACACCTTTAGTAAGGTTTCAGGGGGAGTTGCTTTGTTTTCTTTCGTACTGCTGTTGACACAACACAATTCAAATCCGACACTTTCACAGTAACAGTGTATGGACCTGTATACTTAGCCTGAAATGGCGAACCAACCATAGGCATAAGCATGAGAACCTGATCTCCCCGGACAGAATTCATGTCTCTCCGCACGACGGTCATACGACTTTTTCATTTTGCTTTGGGATGCGCACAACTTTTCTCGTGCCATACATCCAGCGGCAAACAAATGATGTCTAAACCCATTCATGAAATCAATTAGGTTTTTCGGTGGTTCAGTATCTTCACAGATACTTTTCAAAACTGCCAAGGGACCCCACAAAGCATGTCCAAAGACTCATTTGGACTAAAGCCCGTGCTTTCCTGTACAGCCAACATAAGCCATGGAAGCCTCCTCCTCCATTATGCAAGTATCCTGTAGCAGCGCTACTTATCTCATTATCTCGCCAAATATTTCCTTTTAGAGAAGGATCATTACACTGCTCCTGTACTAACTCACACACAGTGAGACAGTGACAAAGGCAGCTCAGACAGAGACGGAACCTCAAACACCACATCAGCACTGTTCAGGTGACACTGGAGAATCTGATCTAGCCATAGCACGTGTGACCTCTGGCAACGCACTGGAGCTCTCCTCCACCAAATCAGAGGAGCAAGTAGTGTCCAAAATCATTAAGTCACACAGCTCATTAAATGTCGTGACATCAAGCGCAGCTAACCACAGCTTTAAGTGAGTCGACAGGTCTCTAGCTAACTCAACATATGTCTGGCCGTTCCTTTTCTCCCAGGATCTAAAACGTAGGCGATAGGCCTCTGCCACCAGTTCAGATGCCTTAAGCACCACAGATTTTATTTTCTCATAACTAAAACTATCCTCAAGGCTTAAAGATGAACAAGCTTCTTGCGCTTTCCCTGTGAGAACAGACTGAAGTATGAGGGCGCAGTCTGCTTCAGGCCAATCCCTAGCCTTAGCAACGCCATCAAACAACATGAAAAATGTATCTGGGTCCCTTTCATTAAAACGTGGTATCAAACGCAGGTTATTTACATCAAAACCACGCAGCGGGGACATGAACCTCTGTCTGTCCTGATCCTCACTAGACAACTTTCCATCCTTACAGAGAATCGACGTGCAACTCAACCTTAGACATCTCAAACCTGTACCAGACCAAACCGAGCAAGAGCGAAAACGAACACACCCTTTACCAACACAGAAGGATCAAGCAGACACCGCGAAGCTCATCAGTGCGCACCGAGAATAATAATCCTCTGCCAGGTTGGGAGTTTCCCCGCTATCTAAACCCAAGGGGTACTGTAATATTTTATTCTTCATCATCTGTATCCATATTCTTAATGGTGCAACACTTGTGAATTCAAATGAAGCATTTTGTGTTCTTCTTCAAGACACAGACAGAGGGCTCACCCAAACAGATTGATCGGTCATCCATCACACCTTTTGGACAAGGTACCACCTGGACCTGGTTCAGTACAGTTTATTAGTTTAGACCTATCTGAGACTGCATCACACTAAACGTCAGGCTAGTGTGGAGGTAGTGGAAACAATGGATATGATACTAAGCTTTGTATCATGGTGGTATGTAAGTGACCACAGAAGACCGACAGACAGTCTGATCTATTTCCTGTTCAAGTCTGCATTGTTTCAAGCTAGACAAATTCACTCAGACTTGGCTACTGCCATGACCTGAGATGTGTGGAGTAGAAAAATGGCTACTAAAAGCTAAACTGGGGAAACTGTGACATTGGCTCCTCAGGTCTCTGTGTATATGCAGTTTAAAAGATATTGTTTTGTATTTATTACCAGGTGACACTAACAACAGGCTCCACTAGCTTACTATGTACTTGCTTCTATAGATCAAGGGTCCTTTAAGGATTAGAAGATGTTTTTGTATTTTAAGTCTAACCCTACCATGCATCTTATGTCATTTACAACATGTAAATTACTGCATATAAAGTGTGTAAATAGAAGCTGTAGTTGATTAAAATGCTGCTGTTGTTGGAGCTTCTGGGTTCAGTCAGTTTTGTTAGACAGTCTACAAATATTACTGCATGATTGACTTATAGCGTCTGATCAAACTACATGAGAGGAAAAAGCTTTTCACATAATGCATCATATGGTTCATTTATTTTTATACCCTCAATTATACACATTTAAAATTTCTCTTTGCTCCTGAATAAATTACTTGAAGCTTTAAATGTTTGCATTTACAAGCTCTTTTATAGTTTGATTTATGAAACAGCAATACAAAACAAATCACAACATCAAACTCCACAGGATGTAAAGGTTGGATTATGTAGTACAAAAGTGTGATAGCTACTGAAAATACTGAAACAAAGCATAAACATGACATTACAGCTCGTATAAACAGTGCAGTTTTCATATTTTTACCCAAGATAAAACTTTACCCCAACTACAAAAGCTAACAATTATATCCCAATTATTCCCACAAAACCCAGAGGCACTTGCATTACAGCTGGTTTGAAAAACAGTCCCAACTGTACTTTAATATAATTATTTCTGATAACTGTCAAAAGGAAGCATTGATGTACCCCAAGATTATATAAACTACAAGGATTTGGTGACTCTTCATATTAACAATATACACGTAATCATAGACTGTTAGACACCCTTGTTACCAAGCCATAACTCTGCCTTTGATACTGAACTGCAGATTGTTTAATACACACTGTGACATGAGTGTAGGTATTTTTCAATGTTCAATGCATGTTAAGAAAAAAGAAAAATAACTAAAAATTGCTTAAAATCTGGTGAAATGAAATTTTAATGGCATCTCAACAAATTTAAACAATGGTCTATTAAGTCAAATGAGACATTTGTGTTGTCCAAATTATAGGATATTGCTTAAGAATTGTATGATGTGCATAAAAAAAAAAAAAAAGTGTGATCTTCCCATGCAGATAGATTCACTGTGAACTACTGAGGCTTACAGTACATGTGATTGGCCAAAGCCCACCATAGTTGGACTGGCATTTGGTTTGCAGTTTGTGATGCTCAATGCAACAAAAAACTCACACACATCATCATAATGTCTCTTTCTAAATATGAGACAGCTTATTATGATAATCCACTGGCCTTAAATTGCTGACACAAAGATCTGTGGATATTTAATGTGCAACTACGGCATTATATTTGGAGATTAGTTGTTGTCTTTAATGCAATTTCTTGGCATATTCAGCACTTCCAGCTGAACATCACTGAGTGCACTGTGGAAGATGATCTCCAAAAGTTCAACAGATCACACTGAAAACATCTGGATGGATGGACAGCTGCTGTCCAGGTAAGAGGAAGAAGGATTTGGTGTGTTTTTGGTGTGACATGTTCTTTTTAAAGTGGCATCCTCATCTATTCTATTAGTGGTGTTGTAGTGAAGCTCGGTGACAATTTTACATATTTTACCTATAAGCAAAAGCAAGCAAATAAACTGCAATTATAACCCACACAAATATTGCATAAACACAATTTCAGCAATGTCTAAAAATAAAAAGGCATTAACCAAAATACATTCCTTGAATTAAAATGCGTAATAAAGCATAACAGCCCTAAAAAACTGAGCATGAATAAAAGAAAGATTATTCTATTCCTTTGATGGATTCGTTTGTCTCCATGCTGGAAAAAACTATGTAGAGGAAGACTGCCACGGCCAGGAAGAACACAAACTGAACCCAGAGGGGGATGAGGCGAGACGACTTTGGCGCCTGCGGAGCTTCTTGTCCAGATTTCATGGGTGTCGATTTCAAATACGATTGTCTGTAAGTGGACGGCGTGTCGTACATGCTGGGCCTGAAAAGGAATGAAGAGGAATTATCCTACAGCACATTATTAAAATTCTCCATCACAAACCAGCAGCAACCAAATGTGACTTGTTTTGACCTTGTTTCCAACAACTGTGGTGTTGGCTCAGCAACAATGAGGTGGTAAGATTCATTATTAAACATAATTGCAGAAGCAATTATTATTACAGCAAGAATTGTGACAATCAATTAATTGTTTTATACCCTCGTAAATGTCATATTTTTCTAGTTCTGACCGTTGGTCAGACAAAATAAGACATTTGAAGTTGTCGCCTTGGGTATTTTATACAGTGCTGCGTAGTTTAAGCTGTGGCAGTACATCAGATTTTATAAACTCAAAACTCAAACTTTGTATGTAAAATCTTAATCTTTGAATCTCTGAATTGTATTGTATCTATTGCATGAAATGGACTGACGAAACTGATGTCCAGAACTTGAGTAAATATACTCAATTACATTCCACCACTGCGATTAATCGAAAAACTATTAAATCGATAATAAAAAGAATAGTTAGTTACGGCTTTAAGTGTGATGAGGTAGTGATATGCAGCATTCCTCCAAATAAAGTTAAAATCTGGTCTGAGATACTGTGCGTGATGGATGGATGTGTTTTGGTTATGAAGGTTTTGAATGCAGCTTATCTTGTACACATGGTGGTCTTCTTGAAAATGCAATAACAGATTCTTAAAACAGACATTTGCATCACAGCACATCTGTTGGAGTCAAATGGGAACAATTTTCGCAAAATTGAACCTATATAGATTCAGAAGACACTACTTGACTTTGTATAAAAGACACTTACTCATCAACATAATCCCTTCCTCTGTATTCAGGTCTTGACCTCGAGTAGCTTGAGTAGGACGTCCTGCAGAGAATGACATAAAACAGTACGTATGTGACTTCTCACCAACTGAGACTACTGCAAAAATGTGTTTAATTATAACTTACTCGTTTGCAAATTCTCTCTCAGTCCACTCCGGTCTTGACCTCATGTAAGACCCACTAGATAGATAAGAAAAAAAGCCATTACTAACTTAGACTGACTTGTATATGCTAAATTGATTTGCTGAAATAGAGGAAGTCTGGAAATGGAAGAAAGGCAATGAATGTTTGGAGCTAATGATGGAGGATTTATGAGAGAACTGACCTGTCTCCTGAACCGTCACTCCTGACCTGCAAACAGTTAAGACATGTAAGTGATAATCTCTCAGAAATTGACCCATTTAACTACAAGGTTAGGTGCCTATAGCACATTTTATATCCCTGCATCCAACGCAGGTAATCTGTGGGTAATCATCGGCTGAAATTCCATCATCAATGACAGTAATTATATTTTCTCATTTATCTGATGGTAATACCTGTGCCACCGATGTTCTGTGCATCCCTAAGCGATGAAATCAGTCTTTTGAGAGTCTTAATTTTTTTTATATATATCTGCTATATATAGTCAAACAGGAGGCTACTTGTAAGGGTCAGGTTTTCTTTGGATGCCTCTTTCCACTCAGGTCACACTCAGAATCAAGAGGTGAGTAATGCAAAAACAACAACAACAAAAAAGAAAAAATACTTACAGGTGTCCTGTAAACGTAGGTGACTTCATCCTCTGAAATCAAAACACAAACATAGGGCTAAATGTCAAGGCAAGTGCCCCATGTTTAGACTTAACCACGTGGGTCCCATTGGGGTTAGAAAAGTAAACCACTTGTTAAACTCTGAGGAATGTCAAATGATATAATTAGAGTTCTGAAACACTTTTTGTTTCAGAACATTTCTTTCAACATATCTGCGTCAAAAGCACAAATTACCCTCTTCTCTGTAGTAGGTTTTGTCAGGTGATGGTTTCGCTCTTTTCCCTTTGGCCATGGCCTCCTTCAGCTTCCTCTCATAGAGACTTCTGGTGGACTCTGGGAACAAAACAGTCACACACAACGTATATTTGAGACATAATGAAGACGTGCACAGAGAAAACCACAGACATTAAACAATTCCTACAAGACTAAACTTGGTAACTTCACACAGGCCTCCGAGAGCACTGATTCAAAAACGGGCGCAAAGTAAACGTTCAATCTCAGCCACTCACCGACCACAGGACCGTGTTTTATCCCGTAATCATCGAGCAGGGCGCTAATTTCTTGCGTAGATTTGCTGCTTAGCGACGACATTGTGTAGACTTGGTTTATTCGTTTAGCTGTCTGTGTTGTGTTATTTTTGTGTGTTCTTGTTTCGGTTCAGCTGTAGTTTCAGTTGCCAAAAAGAGACAACAACCATAACTCCTCCCACCGATAACGACCAGCAGCTCGTTTTGCTGCGCGCGTGTCAGAAGGGACGACCCTCTGCGGAGTCGAGCGGCAGCTTGTAAGCGTGAAGAGACTCAGCCCCGCCCTCGTTTGTTTACCCAGGTGTTTAAAACATTCGCACCTTCAGTCAAATGCTACATCACTTCCGTTTCCGTTTGGCCAATTCTTCTTTGTATGTATTCTTTCTTTTATTCTGGTTTCTTTCCAGAAATGAAGCAGCGCCACCAGCAGGCAAATGCTATAAATACTAATGCTAATATTTATAGTAAAGCTAATGCTGCTATTCAGCTTCCTTCCAGAGAAGGCATGTCCCGTTCACGGCCTGTCCATTACCATTGAGAACTCTGTGGTGTCCCCATCCCGGACTGCGAGGAACCAAGGTGTGACACTGGACGACCAGCTGTCCTTCGCTGCTTACGTCGT
Organism: Enoplosus armatus; assembly: GCF_043641665.1. Classification (NCBI taxonomy): domain Eukaryota; kingdom Metazoa; phylum Chordata; class Actinopteri; order Centrarchiformes; family Enoplosidae; genus Enoplosus; species Enoplosus armatus. The sequence continues at coordinate 11,423,309 of NC_092187.1, forward strand.
TGCGACAACCCGCTCCTGCAGATTCTCCACAACATCCGAAGATTACGTCCGGGTCCGGATCACAGGGTCCGGATTCGACTCCCTCGCGGACACGCGGACGCGGAAAGTATTATACTTTCCTCCCTTTGGGACTACCGCTCAACGAACGAGCTCCTCATCGACATCAGGAAAGCAGAAACTGTGGTTACACATCTTCTTGGCCCATAATAAAAAAACCAAAAAACAAAACATGTAATGTAATATTACTAACAATGGACAGAAGTATTCAGATCCTTGTGTAAAAGTAGTAATACCACAATGAAAAAAGACATTACAAGTAAAAGTTACCCCATGAAAATTCCACTAAAGTAAAAGTACATTAAGATAAAATTAGATAAAATAAAATAATCCTTTATTAATCCCTCAGCGGGTAAATTTGCATTGTTACGGCAGCATACAGGATAGTGCAATAGCAAGAGACAAGAAGAATCAAGATATTATAAATAAAAACAATAAAGACCGTTATAAAAAACACCAACTATAATTTACATGATGTACAAGTTCACAGAACGGGCAAAGGAATTTTACTGTATTGCACATGGAGAGACGTAGATATGTAGATATTGCGGAGTGGATTGTCCATCCCGGTCTGCGTGGTCTACTGGGAGCAGTGCTGATTGTAGAGCCTGACAGCAGCCGAGAGGAAAGATCTGCGGTATCTCTCCTTCACGCACCGCGGGAGAAGCAGCCTGTCACTGAAGGAGCTGCCCAGTGTCCTGCATGGGGTGGGACATGTTCTCCCTCAGGGATGATCGCTTAGCCATCATTCTCCTTTCTCCCACTACTTCCACTAAATCAAGGATTATTATTATTATTATTATTATGAGTACTAGTAGTAGTATTATTAAAAAATGCAGAATGTTATGCATCAGATTAACATAAAGCATCATTTAATGTTGTACCTGGTCAAAGTACAACTCATTTTAACCACTTTAAATACTGTTTAATCTGTAACAATGTCTTCAGTCTTTTAACTTAAATTTTGTATATAAAATCTTTTATCTGCAAAGTGACTAGTAACTATAACTATCCGATAATAAAAAAGTACAATATTTCCCTCTGTGAAGATGAGGAGTCAAAGCGGAGTTTTCAAAATTGTACGTAAGTACTTGAGTAAATGCACTGAGTTACTGTCCACCACATTATGATTAGATGCCTTGGATCTGAATCTACATTACTTATAAAAAACTGGGAACATGCAAATCATCATTGTAAACAAAGATAGATCTTTATTAAGCACAAAATGACATATTACAGATAATGGGACAGGTTTGTAATGTGTAGCACAATATTGTCATTTTGGATCTTTCTTTCATCATCTGTAAGCATCTGAACACGTTTTAAGGACCAAAATTTACACATGTTTTTTGCCCTAAAAGAATGACGCGTGGCTGAACCAGCCTACTTGATCGGTGGCCAACCAGAACATGAGCAGTCCCATCACTATCACCACACCCATCTTCAGCATCAGCTTCAGCATGTGGAGACACTGCAGGGACAAAGCACAGCACAGAGAGGTAAAAGTAACCAAACCCTGAAGGAACAAATGAACACAGTGAATGTTTAGTAAAGGCCAGCGAGTACACACCTTTCCTGGATTCCTGGTACAGATGTGTGTGTTGCTGACATCTGGCACGTTCTCTGGTAGCCGAGTGTTTGGGGGATCACAAGCAGGTTTCACTTGCGTGGTGTCATCAGGCTCCCTGATTTCCTGGGCAAAGGCAAAGCAGTTTCAAAAAATCTAGCGCATGTGTTCATGTGTATGTGTGTTTCTATGTGTGCTCCATTATGAGTCCATATGCAAACCTCAGATGTTTCTGCAGAGCTCAGGTCCTCCTCCCTGTCTGTGGAGCTGCTGAGTGAATCTCTGTCACTGCTGAGGAAGGAGGAAGCAGACAGGTTGTAGCTATTGTTCAAGACAAAAAAAGTTTAATACATACTAGGAATTCTGCTTACCTGTCAGTTTCATAGTGAATGACTTGAGACAGTGGATCTGTACAAAACTTAACTTTTGTCTGCCTCCCTGTAAAAATGAACAGAAACGGATGAACTGTGGAACGTGTACAACACTGTAAAATCGTCATTGTTCGTCCATATAAAGATTATACCCTTCTCATCTTCACTCACCTTCTCTTCCACTGTCTCTGACACTGTCGTCATAAAACTCGTTGAAAGCCTTGATTCTCTCCTGCTCTTGTTCCCAGTTCCTCTCCTCTTCGTACTCATCGTCTCCCAGCTGTCCCAGCTCACTGATCCCGGAGGCTTCAAGTTCGGTGTTGAAGAAGAAGCCGTCATCCAGGGATCCCTGGTTAGAGGGACTTGTGGTTTTTGCATTCCCTCTCTGCACCACTGAGTAGCAGTTGACGTCTTCTGCAGAACGCTGAGCCACATGTGAAAGCAGCGTTTCCGCTTTGTCTATGTCCTCTGTGGTTAACAGGTCTTCAGACAGCGGGGTATCTGTCGCTAACACATCTAGGTTCCAGTTAATCTGGAAATCTGCTCTGTTGTAGTCGTCAGATGTGCTCCACCCAGCAAACGCTGCGCTGCTGTCACCATGAAGCTGAGCCTCCGCCAGCTGCTTGTTGTTTTCAAGATCTTGTAGACACATATGATCTAAGAGTTCCTCGTCGCTCCTCTTGACTTGGACCTCATCGTCACTGGAGCTGTAGGAATCGCTCTCACTTGTCTCGCCTCCATCATCACTCACAGCTACGTCGACAATCTCTATTTCCCCTCTGTCTTTTCCTCCAGTCGCCACATGCAGGCTCCTGAACTTATCAGCATCCAACTCTAAGTCTCTGCTGTACAGATACTCGTCCGCCTCCTCATCATTGTCCTCGGCTCGTCCTGTCCATGTTATATCAGCTCTTTCCAGGCAGGTGCTCTGCTTTGCGATTGAACCGCTGTCAGATGTAGAAGCCAAGGCGTTCGACTGGTGTTTGCGGTCTTGATTTCTCCCTCCATCTTCTACGTACTCGCATGAAGAAAAGTCTGAGGGATAATCTGCAAAGCTCTCACCGGCCTCTTGGTGTTCCTCCCCTGAGAAATCCTTCATTTTCTCTTCACACTCCTCGCTATCAACTTCGGCAGCAAGATCCTGCAAATTTTGCGTTGATATTTCTGGAAACTCCAAACTGGCTTTCAGTGGGCCCTCTCTGCAGGGATTCTCAACATCCTGCTCGAAGCACCGAGTGAGAACGTTTTGTTCCTGCTCGATCTTCATGCCCTCGCTCTCAGAATCAGACGAGTACCCTTGCTTTTCTTCTTCCCTTTCTTGCTCATCCTCTTCAATCCCGTCACCTTTTATCATCATCTCGCTGCCGCGTTCAGGGACTCTCTCAAAATAGCACACCTCCTCATCACCTTGCTCCTCATTTCTAACTTGAGGGTTTTTGGCACCCTCAGGGGCCAGAGGTTGTCCCTCAGCAAATATCCTGTCCTCTTTCTTACCATCGCAAAACTCGTTGGCGCAGCGAACCGACATCAACAAATCCCCTGGAGTCTCTCCTGTTCCCATATCCTCTTCCTCATCCTCTTCATCTTCTCCAGAGACAGAACCTTCCTGTTCGGAATCTCCCTCTGAGCTTGTGTAATCCTCCGCCGGTATTTTGTTCATGACCCCAACACTTTGAAAACCCTTCTCATCACTTTTATCATCAGACTGCTCTTCATCAACACTTTCAGCCATGTACATATCTTTAGTTTCCATGCTAGACAAAACTGCAGTTTGACCAGTTGCTTCCTGGTACAGAGCAACGTCTTCCTTTGTTGCTAAGTCTTCTTGAGAGAGGTCTGGTTTGTCCTCTTCAAATTTTTCATCAAAATCTAAATTCTCAAAGTCCAAATCTCCATCAGGGAATGCTGGAACAGATGTTTCTGTAACAACATCGTCATTTGAAAATGAAATACTTAAATAGTCTAGAAATAGTAATAAACACCACATAGACATATTTCTTACCTGAAAATGCATCACTAAGTAGATCAGCAAAACTCTGTTCCATCTTTGAAAATCGCAAAAAACGATTTAAAGTTTATATAGTAAGAGTTACATCAGGACAAACATTAATGCATTGCCACAGATGATCTCTCCGCTCAGAAAGGAAGAGAGTGCGAGGTAACTCTCTATTGTTGCTGCAAGTGGCTTCCTGTCAAACAGACGGCGCATAAGTTACACATTAAAACAAGTATATTTGGTTAAATCTATGACTACAAATGTCCACATAATGTAAGCCTACCTTAAAACTGAAGATCATCAAAAGGTGTACAAAAAAGTCTGTCTAAAAAGCCACAAAAATAAAGTTTTGTGTTTTCTGTTGCTGTACGAACATACCTTCATGAAGAAATGATGTCAGCTTTCATGTGGTTTTGGTTTCAGATGCACAACATAAACTCCGGTAGTCAAACATGCAGCTCCTTCATGCTGAAACAACTCATGTTTATTGGTGTCCTATATAACTGAGATGAGTGCAGTGCCACTTTGATTTAGACTTTAGTTATTAAAACAGAGCAGTTGTTATCAGTGAATCTTGTCTTGGGTTCTTTGATTTTTTAAACAGCTATAATCAAGTAAAACTACAGTTAAAATCAAGACGTCCTGGTCTGTTGATGGCTGTCCTCAGTGGCCTACAGCTCATTGCGGAGGAGGTAGCGGTGGTTGGGCTTCAGGTCAACTTCCACAGGAAAATGATCACTCACCTCAAGAGCCTGAAGTGCCATCAAAAGAACAGGATTAATGTTCTTTTTAAGTATACAAGTGAACTAAAGAAAGGTATATTTTTGTTGTTTACCTCCTCCTCAGAGAGATGGAAATTCTCTTTAAAGTTGAACGGTTGAGCTGAACCTGGCACTATACAGGAAATAATCTCACGTCCATGGACAATGATCCTGTTTGAAAATGTAAAAAAAAACATATTGTAAGGCGTAACCCTGTCAACTGTGATGGGTGTCTGCAGCAGAATACCTCATAATAATCATAATCATCATGTAACGAATCCGTCCTCATTATAAAGTGTTATTATAGACCTCATGTAATTCAGTTTTCAGCAGCCACTGACCTGTCGTAGGCACAGTGCGTCTTCTCGCGGACAGTAGTGTCTTGCTCGTCTCCAATTAGCCAGCGAAACTTGGGGTCACTCCTCAAGCGCACAGCTCTCCAGCCCTTGATGGTGACGTAGCTGCAGCCGGCATTGAGGTCCCCTAAGATCATCACATTCTGGGTGAATGAAAGGAAGCACAAGGGGAAGTTCGACAGATGGAAATTACTCATAAATGTGGATGAGAGAAAAATGAGGCTAAGCTGCAGAACTCTGACCCAGATATAGATAAGAAATGAACAAAATGAGGGAAAAAAACAAACCAAACATTATATGATGATAATGATGTGGTTTAACCTACATCAGTCTTCCACTTCTTGTGAATTCTTTTGAAGACAGTGTACAGTTCGTCAATCTCCTTCATGGCACTTTTGGGGCAGGTGTGCTGCCCAATCAGGACGAAGTCCTTCACCACTGCAAAAAAACACAAACATAAATACTCCCAAGACATTTATCTTCAATAAATGTGTTTACATGTAGACTATAGTGTCCCAGTCTTTTCATGTCATATTTTTTCAAATCATATTCGGGATATGGTGTTCCCTGTATACATAATTATAATTTCATCCTGGTTTCTTTTCCTGTATAATTCCAAAGATGCCTTTTGTTTCAGCGTACATGTAGTAGGGGAGTGAAAGCGAACAATGAAAGGCTGTCTGGAGAAAACATCAGTTTCGTTGGTGCCTTGTCCTTCTAGTTTAGGATACTGATAATGCTCTTTGACCTCCAGCACATTGTTCCTGGAGAAGAAGGAAAAAGACAACATTAAGGATGTCATGTTTAACCATTCACAGCAATGTGTCCTGTTCTGACATGGGTTACCTGTAAATGTAGACGTACTGCTCCTTGTAGCTCTTCCTCCCCAGCCTTTCACTTTCCACATAGGAGTATGAGTTGAATCTGTCAAATCTGCTGACAACAAAAAATGAGATAAGTTTACAGTTGAAGGTGTTTTATGTGACGGAGGATTCACCAGATCCTTTAAATGTGCAGTTTTTGAACTGAAACGTCAGCTTGCACCTGTTAAGATCCTTCACCAAAGCTTGTATTGCTTCTCCTTTAGAGTCCCGGACCTCCTGAATAAGACACAAGTCACACCGAGAAAGAATCTTGGGAGCAAAAGAAAAGGAATAAACATCTATCAGTTGTCTGGTTTTGTGTGGACATCGCTGTAGTCACACACAGTAGAGCACCTTTTGTAGAATCCCCATAACCTTCTTGTTGTTTGACTTTGATTCCCCAAAGCTCTGAACATTGAAAGCGCAGATTTTCAGGGAAGATGCGATGTTCAACGCACACAACCCCACAGCGAACAGCAGAACTGCAGTCCTCATCTTGCAGAGGATAATCGCTCTGCAAGTGAAAGACAGTTTGGCAAGATCCTCTTTGTCACGTTGTGAAATATGTTACAAAAAAAAATCCTCTTCACCCATCACACCAGCTTCTTTGCAGCCTCTTACCTTCAGCGCCAGTTTCACCAGGAGACTGACCCCAGTCCAGCAAAGATCCATCTCTTCAATGACCCGTGGTGTGTTTTGGGGAACATGCAGGTAAACACAAGTGAAAGACATTGGCTGGGGATCTGTGTGGTGGATGTGCTGTGTCAGTGCCTGTTGAGAATGGAGCTTCATCTGGAACAGTTAAAACCACTGAATACAATAAACAATAGCTTTATCCCACTCAGAGAGTTCAGCTTTGAGTGTGTTTTGTCTCTAAGTTTGAGTGTAATCGGACAATAGACGGTGCCATGTGTCATGCCTGTTCGTTTCATGAACGTTTGTGTTGCATTTACAACATATCGTTCTGTCATTTTAGCACGAGCAGCTGGTAGTTACCACACAGTGCCACCACATCACTGACACAGCTAGTGCTGAACACTGGTGGTCTTCACTGTGATGGGGATGGTTCACACTCGCAATGTGATGCACCTGATATTTGCAGTGAAAATCATCATCATTTTTATTTGTACTAAAGTCTACACAGATGTATTTGTATTTTTTTGCTCTGTATTATGTTGGTAGACAAAGTGTGATTTTTCTGTCATGACCTTCATGAAAAAAAGTAATCTAGTGTAAAAGTAAATTACAAATCTATATTTAAAACTGCACAATTCTCCTTCTATAGTAGCTTGGCTAGTGAATTGTGTTGCCAATGCTCACATCAGTACTGATACACTTGACAAAAGCTTTCTGTTGCTTCCTCTCTTATAGTTTTTACTTCACTACATTTATTTAACAGCTACAGTTATTTTGCAAGTTAAGATTTAACATATAAAACATGCATTTAAAAAATGTGTTACATTGTTAGAGATTACCCAACAGTACAGTATATGTATAGTATATTTAGTGGTTTAAATGTGTTCCAGCTCATCCAGCTGCAATATTAAAATGCTGCTTATGCGTACATTTATCCAACAGTAATGATGATCCAATATTATTATATATAAAAAGCAAACTCTGGTTTTCTGCACAATGAATACTTGAACGTGTGCTACTTTTAGTACCTTTGATTTAGATTTTAAATGCAGAACTCTTTCTTGTAATTGAGTATTTTCACAGTGTAACTTTCTACTTTCCACTACTTGTGACTACACAAATGTTGGTTATTGCTTGTTTACTTATACAAAGTAGTTGAAGCAGGTAAGACAGTGACCCTGTGTAATGGTCTGTCAGGCAGTCTCTTGACCACATTTCACTTTTATTATTTACAATAGATTGTCATGGAAACGTTGGGATTTTTTTATAGTCAGTGTGGGAATCATAAGGATTTTAGAGGGTGAGTATGGATGAGTTCAGTGGTACACAGGAATTTGTAGTCACTAAATAGTATGAGATTCCACCTAAAGTGGAATGTATGTTGGTCAGTGGATGATGAAGATAGTTCCTCACTAATCAGTGACACTATTGTAAAGGTGAGACAGCAAATAATGTCTGTGGAGTCCCATTTTGTGCTTCCTTGTTTAAGATACAGTAGATACATCCAAGACACCGTCCACTCTGACCAGCTGTGGTCTTCACTATGGACATCTCGGCTATCTTGTGTTAAACTTAACCCAAAGCACCATGAACCCGAGACTCTAACCAGTTACACTTTATTCAACACGGTTTCTCCAGGATTAAAAATGTTTTTCAAGAAAAACTGACAAACAGTAACATTAGCTATAGTCTTTCTTTTATTGTGAGCAACAGTGAACAACTCCCCGATACCTCATAGCACTGATGCTAATTTCCTCACCACAACAGCTGAAAGAAGTACGGTGATGTTTTGTCTTTATTTTAAAGGCCTTTTATGTTGTATATGGCTTTTTAATAATTCATGGTGGTGCTTTTGACTAAGTAAACTGTTTACAGTACACAGGATACTTCCTATTCTTTCTACTCCTAACTATTTTGTTGATATTATCAACTCACAGTTTCTTAAAATGTTATTAACGTCAGCCAACTTGTGAGTTGACAGTGCTTCTAACACATTTTCATTGTTGCAAATGTTACAAACAAACTTGAATTTGAACTGTCTGCAAACATCCTACACATGTCAACATATCACACGCTTTGAGTACCTAAGTCTACATGAAATACAAAAACATCAACAAACTACATCCTAGAAAAATCTTATTTTAAAACAAAAGCAACAAATATATGTTCCTGAGCAGTAACATTATCATATTGGTCTAAAACAGCCTGAGTGTTGAGGAGAGGCCATTTTCATGAGATAGTCTTCGATGCGTGTCTCTATGTCTGAGTACAGGTCTTCAACTTGCTCCCGGAAAGGAGGATGCCACAGCCACAACATGGCAACCCCTGCCATGGCGAGGAGTAGGAGACAGAACACAAACACTTTCCACCAAGAGCCACACTGTGTCTAAACAAAGAGGGAAGAAATGTCATATACTGTATATGTATATAGTAATTTACATATGATCCTTATAGAGTTCTGCAGGAATGAGTCCTAAAACCTAAATAAATAAATCAGTTAGCATTTTTACACTTCCGGTTCACTCGTCTCGAAGTCAGTGGGTTTTTGGTTAGATGCCTGTAACAAGGTCTGCAGTTAACACAAGCTTAAGAGGTTTTCATGTTTTGTTCTACAACATAGAATACGTCAGTAAATACCCGACTCATGAATTTTGAAGCTTGTACGTGTCTTAAAAAACGCGATTGTTAACAAGTGGCTAAATGAGACTACAGTGGTTGTCACGGACATTAACGTCTTCATGCTGAACACGGAAGGTCATCTACTCACTACAGATTCATTGTGTTTATACTCGATATCTATCTATATATCTATATCTATCTATATTCTCTTAAAAGAGAAAAATCTCATTGGCTTTTTGTTTAGGGAACCAGGGCGATGCTAACTTCCGGGGTTGGCCAACAAAAATACATCATCCCTTTAACACTCTATGATGTTGTGATGCAGCTGATTTGCTCACAGCAGCACACATGAAGCAAAATATCAGTAAATGTGACAGACATATTGGTGCAGAAAGTGTAAAACAATTCATAATTGTTGGCTGACAATGCAAAGACATATGAGTTTCAAATTCCCCCATATGGACACACACACACACACACACACACTGCTCACCGGTCTCTTGTGGCGGTGGCTGAGTTGCCGGAGCTCGTCCCTGCACTGCGACAGCCGGGCCTGGCTGGACTGACACTCCTGCTCCACGGCATGCAGCTCTGTCTGCAGCTCTTCACACTGTGCACACACACCATATGGAAGGGACACGTATGTCGGTCATATTTGGCCGCAACCCAATCGAAATACATTTACAGTGTACAAATGTACCTTTATCTCTAAAATGCTCTCCAGAAACGATGGCAAGTAATATGAAATGCTTCTTGATGAATATTTTTTAAAATAGATGATTGATAATAATTGATAATTGATACACATTTGAAAATCTGAAATATATATTTGAAATACAGATGATCTCAAATATTATGACCTTTGTTTTTTTATTTTATTTTTTAACATATTTTGAATGCGTCTTTAACAATGTTCATAAATGTAAATTCTCATTACGCATCAGTCTGCACAGCGCTTTGTGTAGAGAAATTGTAAATGAGAGGGATATTATCTTTATCTCTTCAATCAAAACATGAAGCTTGTGAAAGTCCACTCCACTTTACCTCTCTCTCTTTGAGTCGGAGTTTCTCCTGAGTGTGACGGAGCTGCTCCTCCACCTGAGAGTCTCTCCTCGCCGCCAGTCGTGGCTCTGCTTCCTCTGACGTCAGACACCCCTGCATCAGGAAGTCCTGGCTCTCATTGCTGCCATCTAGGAAATAGAAAGCAGTTTAAATAAACGATCCATGTTGTCTCTACAGTATTTTAAATGCTACAAAGAGTACTCAGTGTTTAGTTCCGGTATTGCTGCCAGATAAAGCCGACATTCACACGGCTTCACATTGAACCATTGCAGATTCAGAAGAAAAAAACATAACGTCTTGCCTCTAAGGTGCTGGATCTCCTCTCTTAACATCTGGTTGTCCTCTTCCAGCAGGCAGATGTTGTACTGTTGCTCCTTCATCTCTTGTCTTAATGACACCACCTCCTCCCTCCGCTCGGCCTCTCTGGCTCTGGACAGCTGTACAGGACACACATATGTTTTTCACAGCCATTTACATAGAAACTTCTGACCATCCACATGGTCCAAGACTACACCGTACCTCCACTTGGTTGTGCAGCTGTTGCAGCTGTTCATTACTGAAGTGTTGGCTCTCCCTGAGTTGCCCAGAGCTCAGCTTTAGCTCCTCATATAGGCTCTGCCACCTCAGTGCCTCTGCCTTTGCTGTAATTAGCGCTTCCTGGTGGCAAAAATAGAAAGTATCCTTAAGATACAGCAGTAACATTGACACTGTATTAAATCTGACTTTTTAATATGTCAGCAGAACACATCTGAAACAGAAAACCCAAATATGTCAGTGACATTGGCGTGTTTTTGTACTTAGTTAAATAGAAATGTGGTTGTTTATTATTTGTGTTAAAAAGATAAATATTTGACCTGCAGTGTCTCAGCCTTGCTGAGCGCCTCAGTTTTGTCCTGTGTGACCTTCTGCAGGGCGACCAGGGCCTTCTCCTCATACACCAGCTTCTGCTTCTCCATCTGTAGCACCAGTTTCTTCACTCCATCCCTGGGAAACTTCTATGAGGACAAAACACTGCTGAGTTAAACCTAGACATGCTTACAGGGTGAGATGCAGACCAAAACCACAGAGCAGCGCGCTCAGTAGACACTGCGCTGTCACTGCATGAAAGAGTGGAAGTGTAGAGCAGATTGGCTTTTTTAGTAAAGACAAAATGTTTGGGTTGTTGCAAAGAAATAATATAAAAAACTCCCATTGCATGATTAAAAAACACTCAGTGGTTGTGTCTTTGCCACCCGCTGCTGTTCTTACCTGCAGGCAGACTTGCAGCTGCGCCTCCAGAGCCTTGATCTTGTTTCTCAGCAGGTCTTCACTGCAGCGAGCCTGTGTGGGTTAGAAGGGAAATGACTGAATGTCACGCTGTAACCTGCAGATGGAAAATTAATGGTTCATGTACAAAAATCTGTGACAGCAAGTTCTTTCACCGTCTGTGCTCACTGGTGTACAAAGGAAACGTGCGGTATCAGTGAGCCCCGAGAAAGATCACAACACCTGCATATGCTACAACACTACACTGTTGTGAGTGTGGAAAATAACACATAAGTTGGCTAATGATAACATACCTGAGGGAGAAACAGTTTTCTCAGATGAAAAGCATAAATTGTTTAAAGTAAATTAACGTCTAAATCCTCAGCTGTTCAAACCCAAATTAAAACACAATAAAACAAAAGAGGGAAACACCAATATTTCCCCTTCTTTCATTACAGCAAGAGTAGCCAAAAGATAGCTAATGAGGATGCATAGCACCTATAATAGCTACTGACTGACACTCCCTTCCTGTAAGAATGACAGCTTGCACTCGTCCTATGCAGTACAGGCTCGAGCGGAAGCAGGAAGCTCCAAACCACAGACTGCATAGGCCTTCCTGAGGTGGCAGCAGCAGCAGCAGCCATACACTGCTGTGTACTCAACTGTGACAGACGTTTTCAGTGTAATATCAACCAGGGAACCAAAGAACAATGAGCAGCAGCACCATGACCTTATAAAACAAAAAATATGTGTTTGGTATTTGGAAACTGTAACTGTGAAACACTGTGGGGAGTGTTTGATTTAAGTAAATAGCCTGCGCATACAGATGGAGAGGCTTACTGTCCATATTTTGTTCGAGGAGTTCATGAGGTTTGACGTGCTCTCCTGGAGGGCTGCCAGCTTCTTCTTCACTGCCTCCTCTCTCCACAGGGCCTCCTGACAGAAAACAGCCAGCAGAAGAGAGATAGCTACAACAACACGCAAATACTGAGCGTAGCGAATGTCAGGCAGCATCCTCTGTTTAAGGTTTTAACCTGGTTTTTCAAATAAATCATCTGTTTTGGGCTCAAACATTTAAAGGCAGGCAATTGAGTTCACATATGTTGGTGTTTACACTTCAGAACAAGTAAACAAAGTAGAAAAGAGCCATAAGCTCACAAACTTACTTCAGTAAATGTCAATTACGCAGCAAAATCTAGCAAAGGTTCGCTAACATTAGCAAGCATTAGCCACCGTAAGCTAGTACCAAACCAAGCAGCTTCAGATCATAAACAACTTAACTTTTGCTTAAAAACAGTTGCTGTGGCCACAAGCAACACTTATGGGATCATTGTAAATGGTAAAATGAAGTGTAACAGTAGCACAAGCACAAGAGTCATAAAGTCACAAACTTACTTCAGAAATGTCAGTTACACAGCTAAATCTAGCTGATATTAGCCGCCGTAAGCTAACTTACTACCAAACCAAGTAGTTTCAGATCATAAACAACATAATTTTTGCTTAAAAACAGCCACCGTAGCCACAAGTAACAATTATGGGATAATTGTAAACAGCAAATTCTAGCTAACATTAGCCAATATTAGCTACTGGTCATACCAGACTAAGTAAGGCTGTATCAGTAAAACTGTGTGTTAAACTGAGAAAGGAGGTACTTTATTGATTATGCATTTAACTTTTCATTTATTAACTCAGAGGAAGAAGATGGACTTTGTAAAGAATTGTTTGGTTTACCTGCAAGTAGTCAGCCAATCTCTGAACATCCTTTTAAGTGAGAGATGAGAGACAAGAAAGTCAGTTTAATTTGGTAAATCTTATTTTTAACATGCAAATGAAATGTAAGACCTCAGTGAGTACAGCAACAGTGTGAAACTTACTGACTCCTTGATAGTGACAAGACCAGACCTGCACAGAAGAAAATGTCTCATAGAAATATAAAACACAACATTGATGTCAAATGTGAGATTTAACGTTAGGTTTCAGGTAGAGTTAAATTAAACTCACTCCGTCTGCACACTGGTCTCTCGCAGTATCTTTTTTTGGAGAATATTTTCAGTTTGGACGAAGAGTTTTTGGTGAATCTTTTCTGTTTGGATGAATGTTTTTATGCTTGTCTTTTGACCTTTGAGAGAAAGTTAAAAAAAAAACAAAAAAAAACAGCATTATTAGTATGAAAGATAATTCAACAGTCCCTGGTCAAAATGTTATGCGACTGGCAACAATTTTACCATTAATACTATTCTCTCTTTTATCTGTGCTTTTCGTCCTGTGCTGGTTGGATTCCTTTATCGCTGCTGTGGAGGTAGATGCTTGCTTCCTTGCATGGCCTTTCTCTTGTCTCAACAGTGTTACCTGTTCTGACCATAATGAAGCCTGAGGAAATGAGGAGAGAGATGAAGAGGCAGGTATTATGAAAGGATGAAACATAGTTCAGGTGAAATAACAAATAATGTCAATGGATATAGTATTTACCCATTTGCTGGTGCTTGGGCTATCAGTGTTGCTGCTGTTTGCTGTTATAATCCTCACTGGATGTCCATTAGCAGTGCGAGTATTTTGGATATTTGTATGCAATGTCTCTGACTTGCTGAATGAACTGTGATGTTGTATTAAATATGTCTTTGGTAAAGGGTTTCTCTTTGACGAGCAGGTTGTAGACTTCTCACCACACGGCTCGGGGCTCACTGATCTCCTCCTCAGAAATTCCAGATGTCTCTTCTCCTTCAGTTCATTCTTTATCAGTTTCGTGTCAAACTCTCTCGTGGGGCTGCGACATGAGGTCACGTTGTTACGTCCTCGCAGGTGTTCACGTTTCTCTGCTCTGGTCTCCACTAATTGGTCAAAGTCCTTCACTGGGGAGAGCTGTAGTCCACTGACAGCCAGGGCATCCATGGCGTCCATGGCAGCTCCTCTGGCTGTTATAGTGCCTCAAGCCTGCAATGACAATGCATCAGGAAATGAACTGTAACTGTTTATAATGATGAAATATAGAGCATGTAAACAACTGCATTGAAATAATATAATTTACTGATGTGTATAAAATGTTACAGTGAGACGAAAAATATGAATTTTAACTGCTGCAGGTGCCGCATGATGGCTGATATGGGACATATAAAGATAAACTATATATAAAAGCTCTGTTTCATTTTTTCATGTTCATAGAAAACACTATGAGTGTTTGAAATATGATCTAACCCTTTTTCTCAAACACTGTCCTGATATCTCATCTGATCTCAAAAGACCTTTATCTGCTTAAACAAAGGAAAATAGAAAGTAGAAGAAAGTTGTCTCAAAGTATGTGAGCAGCATGCATAAAATAAAGCAAAATGCAAAGCCTTAACAGTATCTTTTTACATTTAGGATGCTCTGTGTTGCACAGAAATGCATTTTCTCTGTGAACCATGCAGGTCTGTTGTGGTAGAAGCAGCTACAGTAGTAGTAGTTCTTGTAATACTAGCATAGTAGTAGTACTTTTAGTGTTAATAATTCTAAATGTAATAGTAGGTGTGCAGTGGTTGCATTGTTGTGTTTTATCAAAGTTATCAGTTATCAAAGACAGACTAGTTATCAAAGACAGACTAGGCCCTGGCAAGTGTTGATTGAGGCCGTGGAGGGAAAATGTAGAAGATAATGCAAAGACAAAATATTGCTTAATAAGCAGAAAGCCATGATAGAGCTTACCTACAACGCCATCTCATTCAGTGGGGAAAAGTTCTTCATGAGGTGGTTGAGAAGACATCCATTTTCTCGCTCCTCTGAAATAGTGTGCGGGGGTTTTCTCTGTGTTTCACATAGCTGTCTCCGTTGAGCATAACTTTACAGGAAGTGAAGAGAACCACAGCGTCATATGTTCCTCTATCTCACCAGCCACTCGCACCAAACTGATGCCATACACGGGTGGGCCCCAAGATTACACACAGACCCAGCCAATTCCCCCTGCACGCAGTCTGGGATAAAACACACCACATGGGAGAGAGAGCTGTGCAGTGTGTGTGGTTGCCTAAAATGGGTTAATGGCTTAGATCTGACGATGTTGTGTATGACTATACAGAGCATCAATGGCTGTATTCTTTGCTGGTGGTATATATGCCTTATTTGCATTAAGCTGACGGACAGGCTAACCTATATTTTACTGTGGTGTCAGTTTTGAGCATTTTCAAGATTAATTAACCCAAAACACTGGCTCTTAGCATCATATATAACCTCAAATCCTCTCAATTTATACCTTAATTACCTCAATTCTACATCAGGACAGTGACAAATTGTATCTTTGCGTACAGCGTCATCTGGTGGTCGTTTTCTTTAACAACTCTAAAAATAGGAGCGCTACCCTAGTCTCGCGATATTTCAAGATGATTTCTCGTGTATCCGCCATCCTTGTGGCTCTTTGCAGAAGGGCACGGAGAGACCGAAACAAGGGTGCCCGGTGTAGCAAGAACTTGGCACTTCATCCTTCAAACATGCTGTCCAGGCTCGTCATTGTCTCAGGTATGAATCTTGCTTCTGAGATGAATAAAATACATTTAACTCTGGTATCATTAAACTGTCAAACGGGAGAAACAGAATTTAAAGTGAATGTGAATCCTGAAGGGTAAAGTGAAGGCCGCACATTGAATGAGACACATGCTAATGCTAGCTGTAAGTAGCTAGTGTAACTACAAGCAAGATATACGCCCTGAAACTATAGTTAGTTTATTGCTTATTGTTTGCTTTATTGCTGATGCTATTGACTATGTAGCCTGTTCTGTGTTTTTGCAGACATCACAACCAGTTGGTTACAGCTAAGCTAAGCTATGACGATAGCTAACGGTAGCAAACTGAAGCTACATTAGCTAGCGTTAGCTCTGCACGCCTGCAAATGTCACCTTTTTGACAGCTAGCATTGGTCGGTTTTGTCCTCTTTACGTTTCTTGTAAGGATTCACTGGCTTCACAATGCAAGTCCACCAAAAGTGTGTTTTTATTTTAATGTTTTCACAAGTTGTTTATCAATCCAACCTAATTACTGCCAGACATTTGGTTGATATTATGCATCAGTCATCAGGTATTGAAATAGCATCCTCCTGTAACTCTGTTTTTGTTGACTTACTCATTGTACATAAAGTTATAAAGTTACACTTCGTTGCCAGTTTATAAGTTACACTTGTCTAATACAGTCCTGCAGTTAATCTTATCCTCATGAAGGTTATCATGGTCAGCTTCTGTTAAAACAGTTTTAGAGAGGTGTTGATTAATTAAGAAAATAACCAGCAGATTAAACGTCAGTGAAAACGAATTAAAACAAGTAGTGACTGTCCTGAATTTATGTCATTGTTTGTTCTATTTGCAGCCAGTGCCCTGAAAGGCAGCGGCCCCCTTGGTGCTGGGTATGTATTTTTTTTTAAGCTGTTTGGTCTGTATTTGTTGCTAATGTGATGCTACATTTTAGCAGCAACAAATATAATCCTATGTGGGCTGTCCCTCTCAAAGCTCTTAATAATGTCTCCTGCAGTCTGGTCCAGGCTTCTCGCTCCCTGCACACAACGTCCCAGAGTCTGGCCCCACTGCCCCCTCTGCCAGAGAAGGGAGGCAAAGTTCGCCATGGCTTCATCCCAGAGGAGCTTTTCCAGATCCTGTACCCCAAAACTGGAGTGACAGGTAAGTAACCAGAAGCAACTTTCGGTTATGTCATTTCTCTCACAAAAAGACAATCTTCTAATTGAAATGCTGAGAATTAAAATACCTCCTATATAACTTGACTTGTGAAAATAATGAACAGCATTTGTATCATTACTAGCTACCCAAAAATAGAAAACCTATTCATTCGTATTCGCTTAAACAAAAACGTAGACTTTAGTCATCAAAATAATCTCAATATGAATTTTGTGTGCAAATTGTTCAGCGCCACTTTTAACAACAAGGCATGTCAAAGTGCTTTACATATAACAGGAAAGGCATTAAGACAGGATATAAAAGAAAGAAACACAAGGCAATAAAGAGGAACATATACATTTTAAAGAGTAAAATAACAGTATATGAATAAGACCGATTATACAGGAAAATTGAAATTACAATGCAGTGACAGTGCAGTGCAAGATATGAATATAGTCCCTAATTTAATAAAAGGCAGTGGTGACCTCAAGGTTTCTAGGAGTTTGTTCCAGATACGTGGTGCATAAAATTGAATGCTGTTTGTCCATGTTTACTTTTGACTCTGGGAACAATAAGCACACATATTAATGTAATTTCATTTTAACACTACATATGTTTACACTGTCTCTGTGAAAAACGTTACCCATTAAATTCTGGTTTAGGACCTTGTCCCACTACTGTTATTGTTGTTGTGTTTTACATTTTTTCATACTTTGTATTTTTGGTTTTCATCAAAAATAAGCTTTCACTGACGATGAAAAAAATGTTTTCACTAGGACCCTACATGCTGGGCACTGGCCTCCTCCTCTACGCTCTTTCCAAGGAAATCTACGTCCTCAACCATGAGACCTTTGCTGCCGCCTCCATCGGTGCCGTCATCGTCTATGGTGTCAAGAAATTTGGCCCAAGTGTTGCTGCTTTTGCTGACAAACTGAACGATGTAGGTCGCCAACAACATGGATATGTGTTATCTTTTTTTCTGGCTTATAATATGATACTTGAAAAAGATTTCAGATTGGAGTGTGTGGATGTTTATTCCTATTGACGTTTCTTGTTCTATGTGTTTTTACAGAGATGACTGTTTTTAAAGTAATAGACAGATGATTTGTGGTCAAGCTTCAGTCAAAGGTCATAAAGGTATGTCTTTTGTGCACCCTGTGATACTGATGTGTGTTTGCAGGATAAAGTGGCCAGGGCTCAGGAGGTGAAGGACCTCGCCATGACCAGCCTGGCTCAGGCCATTGAGGATGAGAAGAAGGAACAGTGGAGAGCAGAGGGAAGGTCATTGCTCTTCGACGCTAAGAGGGTGAGCAGCATTTTTATTTTCCAACATCTTCACTGTTAATAATGCGCTGCTTCATATTTACACAACAATCCATATTGACTGCTGGTAAGTTGCTCAGCACTTAGAGATCCAGGAGTTAAAGAGGCATTATTTTGTCATCATTGACATTTATTGACCTCTGCTGGCAGGACGTAGAAATTGCAACAACAGAGAGGCTACAGAAACCTGCCATGGCTACTATAAATCTGGAGAGCTGAAATACTAGGAGGGCAATAGAGTCCATAAATAAATAAAGATCATTAGAGTGGACACTGATCTATTTAACACACCAGTCAGCTCTCACTGTATTGCAGTGATACATTTGCTTCTCCTCTCTTTTAGATATTTAGACTCTGTTTAAATAATATACAGTATATACTTGATATCTGGCTACACATATTCGTATTTTGTTATATAATAGGTTAATGGGTGGTTTAAAATAATTAGAACTGTATGTCTCTCTGGTAACTCAAACTATTCTTTGGGTCGCATGAATTGCACCACGGCGTTAAGAGGATGTAAAGAAAGAGTGTAACCTGCTTAAAATGAATATGGAAGTTGCATAAAATGCCACAACAATTTCAGTAACCCGAGTGTAGGCCAGATGTTTCTACAGTTTGGTTACAAGGACTGCATGGACTCCTCTTTTCCTCTCAGAACAATGTGGCCATGCTGTTGGAGACCAACTACAGAGAAAGACTACACATGGTGACCAATGAGGTGAAGAGGCGCTTGGACTACCAGGTCAGCCTGCAGGACCTCCACCGCCGGATGGAGCAGGAGCACATGGTCAACTGGGTGGAGAAGAGTGTCGTCGGCAGCATCACTCCTCAGCAGGTCAGTCTCTTTGTGTTAAACTGTCAGAAGCCTCCAGCTAAGTGATGTTTCTCAGCTTGGTTGTTAATTTATTCTTGGCTTAAATTTCAATAAACTATTTAGATTACTGCCATATTGTTGTTATGATCCAACATTTCATTATCGGGCTGGATATTGAATATGGGCTCCATATTTTTTTTTGTATGCCAGAAAAAATGTGGAGGATATTTTTTTTTTGTACAAACTGAAAAGAAGAACAGAAAGTTGGCATTGAATGTCAGACTTGTAGTCTTGCTTACTAACCGTACTGAGTATAAGACACCCTGATTATAAGATGATACATTTTCGTAGAAGGTAAAGTAAATAAGGTATTGAGTGTTCTATTATTGATTTACTTCAAACATAAGAGAACCACCATTTAAAAAAAGAAGTTTTCTTAATTTTCTTTCAAAAACTTAATACTCACAATAACAAAATTATCTTCATAGTGTAAAAGTTATCTTTGACCTTTGATCCTGTTGTTCTTACTGTTTTGCACATCAAAACTTTTATATCTGTATGTGTTTTGTTTTTCAGGAGAAAGAGAGCATCGCGAAATGCATCTCAGACTTGAAGGCTCTGGCCAAGGTCACTCAGGCTCAAGCTACAGCCTAAACTGTCAAGTCTTCAGAGAAGGCGACTCTAACCCCCAACTCATTGTCCCAAGACGAGACGTTCAATTTTCTTTACAGAATAAACTATTTCCTCCTGAAAGACTGTCTCTATTTGTCAATAATATGGGTGTGTACAGTATTTACACGTCAGCTGACGGTAAAATAAATAAATGGTTCTCTTATTCAACTTCAACTGGCTAGTTTGTTTTTCCAGCAATGTTGTGTTCTTTCTTTCATCATTTAGTTTAACCTTTGCTTGTACATTTTGTCAGTGACGTTGCTTAGCGTCACCATTTTATAGCTACAATAGATTACACTTGAGTTAGATAATTGCTTACGAGATTTTTCTGGAGCACTTCAGACCTTTGTTCACTTTGAAGGAGATACTGTGAAGCGTTTCTAAACCTTTGGACTCGTAATGCGCCTTAGATTTGCTGCCTTCCACCATACCTCAAATACTTATCCTCAGATGACAAATCGGGGCCAGCCCTCCTGATCCGTCACTCCCGTCAGATCATTGCACTTTGATCCTGGTGCCTTCAAGCAGGAAGTCGAGGACATTTTTCTTGGCAAGCTGTGTGAGGAGCAGATCCTTTCCGCTATGAGCAGTCTTGGTAGAAAATCCATTTGAAAGAAGGGGACAATGACAGCTGAGCAGTGCTGACAGGTAACGACTGGATGAATAGATAACGTAAAGGTGATGTGATTCAGAGGTTAAATACATCTTGAGTGGTGGTGGCGTTGTGTCCTGTTGAGAAATGGAAATGTGTTTGCTCTCGAAAAAAGTGGGTTTTTGTTGACAGGAAGTCTTGTCCTACATTCAATCCAGGAGGTACGTGACAGCTTCAACACTGAATATCAAACCAACAGTGATGCGTTGCATCTTGTCGCTGAATTGGAGCAGGTGTTTGTAGAATTTGTGTCTCAACTTCAGCCTGTTGATGCATAAAAGAGAGTCTGCTAATGGGTCAAAATACCCTTCATACTGAGCTACTATGTATTCTGATCCAAGCCCAGACAGGAAGTCAAGTTTTCAAGGCACAGATTAATAATTACTGAAACTTTGTTAATTTTAACCATGAATTAACAGCTTGTGTAACTAACTGAGCATTTCCCTGTGGGGGCTTTATTATTGCTTCTGTTAGCATTTAAGATTAGTTTTTCTTGTGGCTTATCATTGGATAGTGACAGAGACAGACAGGAAATGGAGAGAGAGAGAGAGAGGGGTATGTAATGCAATAAATGTCTCTAGCTGGAATTGAACTGGCGACAGCTGCAACTATGCAGCCATGTGGCGAACACTGAAACCAGCTATCAAGGTGCTCCTAAGATTCGTTTTAAAACAACAACAAAAAAGAGCATGTCAGCATAAGAAAGTTTTTCTCATGCTTCTTCCTCTGTTCTTACAGGTTGGACTGAAGTGATTCTTGCCAATCAGAAGTTTTAACTTTTCCCAACAAAAGACAGACGTTGTAGTTTGAAAATGTTTGGAAACACCAGACCTTTCTCTTATTCCCCAAGGTTAGTAAATTTAATTTCACTGTCAGTACTGTCACTGTGGTATTAGTTTGGTTAAGCATTTGAGCACTAATTTGAGATCTTTACAACACACCTGTTCACAACCTTTCGTGACAAACTGGTGTTGTTGTAACAGCTGTGTTGTGGACTGTGAATGGTTTATCTTCAAATCATTGCACTGGTGACGATGATGGGGTTTATTGACATGCAGGCTGACAACAGCCCCACTTCTCGTGTTTGATAAGTTACATTTTATTATGCTTAGGGGCTTCTCACAGGATGACCTCCCTCAGCAGAGGAAGCCTTTCCAACAAGATGACCTGAGGGGTGCTCCGCTGCAGAGACACAACATGTCCAGACCCAGTGGAAAATCAATATACAGTATGTTCTGACTGAAATTTTAATTATATTTTCATTTTTGGTGAGAACAAAATGTGGAAGACATCTTTTTTTTTTTTACATCAGTGCAAAGAAAGGAGTACTCTGAGGTGCTGAACAGACATTCAAACAACTTTCACGTCAGAGTGGAGGTAAATGAGTTTGAGTTATCTGCACCAGCATGGAGGCATACACATTACTAAACAGTGCAACCTTGAGCTCTCTTCACCCATGACCCTCCACATTGACCCCACAGCACCTGATCACCTGTGAGCTGGACGGCCAGGAGCTGAAGACGCTGGACGGCTGCTTGGCAAAGCTCAAGATCCTGGATGCCAAAGGTCGTCTGTGGCCCCAGGAGATGATCATGGAGGTTCAGGGAGGATATCTACTGCTCAGTGACATTGAGACCAAGGTTGGTAGTTACATTCTTCCGAGAAAGTTAGAGGAATGTAAACAGTACATTCACAATCAACAAAGTACGAAGTACAGCACATGGCCCAAAGTATGTGGACATCATAACATTTCACCTATAGGTAATTGTTGTAAAACATGTAATTCAAAAACCATGGCCGTCAATATGCTGCTAGCCTCCAGTCTCATTTTGATTGAGATTTTGGGACCTGGCTGCAGGGATTTGCTCTCGTTCAGTCACAAGAGCATTAGTGAGTCGGGCAGTAATTTTGGGAGACAAGGACAGGCTCGCAGTCGGTTTTCCAATTCATGCCAAAGGTGTTGGACGGATCTGGCTTTGTGCACGAGGGCATCGTCTTGTTGAAACAGGGAACTGTTGCGAAAGAGTTAGAAGCACACTATTGTCCAGACAGGAGGTCAATAAGACACAGATTAATAATTACTGAAACTTTGTTGTTAATTTTAACCATGAATTAACAGCTTGTGTAACTAACAGGGCATTTCCATGTTGGTTCCATGCTTGTTAGCATTTAAGGAGTTTTTCTTGTGGCTTATTATTGGATAGTGACAGAGACAGACAGGAATTTCGCAGTTGAATTTCCAATTCATCCCAAAGCACACTATTGTCTAAAACATGATTTTATGCTGTGTCATTGAGATTTCTCTACTTTTAATGGGAGTTGTGGGGCTGAGCCCAAGACAAAACAAACAGCCCTAAACCAAAAGGATGAACTGTGAGGGAAGCATTAAGCAGAATTACACAGTTTTAACTAGGATTAACATGACCTAAAATGACTGGACATCTGCTTTGTTTATTTACAAAATGAGATGCTTACAAAAGTAAAGTTTGGTGTGTAGATGAAGGGAAAAATGTTAACAGTCACTAATGAGTTTAGTGCTAAAGTTGACAAAAGGGGTTTAAAGGTTAAAAGTAGGTTAAATAATTAAGTATTATTCAGCACAAGCATTTGTTTCATTCTTTCTAATACGTCAATAAAAATACATATCAGACTTTGTTAGTGATAGAACAAAATATTGATCAAACCTTGTCAGAAAGCAGTGTGTGAAAATACTTTCAACATTGATCATTAACTGTGCATTCACTTTCATGAACCTGTGGTCGTGACGTTTGTCCTGCTCACTCTGATTCTAAAGGCAGAGCTGGACGCGATGCCTTTGAGTTGCATCCTGCAGACCAAAGCTGTGCTGGACAGCTGCTCCTACAACTCTCTGCTGACAGTAACTATGCAGGAGCGCAACAAACGCCAGGTCTTCATATTCCAGTGTGAGGAGACTGGGGTGAGTCACATTTCACCTTCTCTTTGACCTCCAGAGCAGGCAGGATGTGTTAGTTGGGGTGTGCAATCTCTGAAATCAAGGCCATTCTCTGAAACCATTATCACTACTTCATAACAAGCAGTTTTTTGCTGGTGTCTCGTATTGTACCAGTTTGATTTAAAGCCGATCTGTTTTACCAGGCGGGGCTCATCAAGAATGATCTGGATAAGGCGGTCCAAACAGGAAGTGGTGATGTGGAACCACGCAGACACCAGTCGGACATCAGGTACAACGTGGTGAAGGTCACGTCGCATGAACACAGTCTCCGCGGAGATAAAATCACGTTAATGAGCAAGCAGAGGATGGACAAATAAAGAAATTGAACAGTAAAATGCATGAACTGCTGTCTGTCGTTGATGTTCTCAGGAGTAATCTTGAGAGTATCATCGGGCAACATGTTCCAGGAAGTTTCCGGCAACCTGGGCCTCGTCCTGTGGAGAGAGAGAAGACCCCGCCTACCCAGGACCACCCGGCCCCACAGTGGAGCAACAGAGAACCAGGTACGTCTTGATCTAATCCAGTGTAAGCATATGAAAAACACCTTTGATCGTGGAAGAGAAACTCCAGTTAATTATAGCAGCTGATCTTATCGACAGCTGGCACATACATTTTTAATTTACTCAAAAATCTCAACCGTTTTATGGATGTGTTCTCCTGAAGTTCAGTCACATTGATGCTTGTTTCCAAACAATTTATTTTGTTGCCCTAAAGAAAATAGGACGCCTCCAGGGGCCTACACCCCACAAGAAGCAACAGTGCACCATCCTGATCTTTATGAATTACAGAGTAGCCCAGGGGTTGCATTGTCAGCAGAGCAAACAGACGTGGAGAGGGACACGGTCAGTACTGACATTGAAGTGTTTACATCAGTTATAGGTAGTGGACAAATTACCATAGATCTCGTCTAATAATCTTTCTCATCTCAAGGAAAACATGCTCAAATATGACAGTTAACGAATATGTTTTGCTCCTTTTCACAGGACATTTTAAACCACGTAATAAATGATATGGAGATCTTCATGGACAAAGTGTCTGCTGCAGCAAATGCGCCTTCAGTGCAAGAGAACAAGAGCAATAAGAAAAATGTGTTCAAGAAGAAAAAATCCAAGAAAAATGGTAATGTCCTTTTTCCCGGTTTCCACAGGCACATATGATTAAGGAAGTAATGACTGGAGACGTGACCTCCTATAGGTACAAACACACTGATAGCACAAATGTTTCTCCTGCAGCACCAGCTTTCAGTCTGCCACCTTTGGAGGAATACATCTT
This sequence comes from Enoplosus armatus, assembly GCF_043641665.1. Lineage (NCBI taxonomy): Eukaryota > Metazoa > Chordata > Actinopteri > Centrarchiformes > Enoplosidae > Enoplosus > Enoplosus armatus. The sequence goes on from NC_092187.1 coordinate 11,448,179, forward strand.
CTGCCTTCAGAAAATCAAATATGGATTCAATCTGCTGGTAAGATTTGCTTTTGGAAAGAATTTGCTCTAATGTGTTGGCTGGAATGGGCGATAACAGAAGAAAGCAGTGTAGTGTGACTGAAAAACTGTTTGTATTACAGGGCCAGCTGGACGGTTCACTGACCAGCCCCAGTGCTCCTGACTATGTCCACATCTTCTTCACTAGTTTAGCCATGGTGAGCCCCTCTAAAACCTCTTTCTGATCTACATTCAAGGCAGTGATTGCTACTCTCTTGATGGTGACAGTTAACACTTACTCCCTCCACATGTCCGCAGCTAGTGCCTCAGTATCCTGCAGACCTGCCTCCCACTGTGCTCTCTCCCCTGCTGACAGAGGCGACCGTGCAGCTGCTCAGTCAGGTCGTCAGCCCGGAGGAAGACGGCCTGTGGACGTCTCTGGGAGACTGCTGGAACATCCCCAGGTAGGGGCGGCTTTTATAACCCTCAAACACTTACACAAGTCTCATATATAGCCCTCTGATTATAAGTGCACCTATACCTGCTCTGACACGCCCTGTCTTGAGGCGTAGTGTGTGTGTTAGCTGATATGAAAATATAGGTCAGAGTTAATGCTGCATTCATGTCCTACGGAAAAAAATGATAGACAAGAGTGTTTTAATTTGAAACTGCGTTTAATTACAATTTTAAGTCTGGAGAGACTTAGTTTGGCAAAGGACAACAAGCAAATACTGTGAAGGATATATGAAGTTAACTAATTATTACTATTACGTTTTTGGTCACTTATAAGCCATTAATAAGAAAAACATTACACATCCCTTTGGCTGGTGTTTATCTTCCTCCAGCTGTACACTTGCTGGGAATCTGGACCAAAATCTACTTATTAACATCTTATCAACATGTAAAGCTAAACATTAGTCAAATTAATACTTCCCAAACCTTGCAAAAATGAATGGCCTCTAACTGATCTACACAGCATTAGTAATGATTTATTAATCATTAATAAGCAATTAAAGGAATGGTTTGACAATGATTGGAGCCACTCTCATGCCTGTCAGTTAAATGTGAAGATACAGTCAGAAGCCAGTTAGCTTAGCTTAGCATAAAGACTAGAAACGGGGAGGAAACAACGAGCCTGAGTCTGTGTTAATTAGTGAGCAAGATTTTGAACAGCTCCTACATGATTTTGAACCTTTGTACAGGCTAGCTGCCTCAAGTCTTTATGCTAAGCTAGCTGGCACCAGCTTCAAATATAATGTACAGACATGATTGGTATTGATCTCATCTAACTCTTGGCAAGAAAGTGAATAAGCACAATTCCTGAAATGTCAAAGTACTCCTTTAATTTCAGTTTATAAACCCTTCATGAAAGGTGCCTTATTGGAAAGAGGTACCAAAACATTTTGTGATCAAAACTCCTAAAATTACATATCAGGACTTTACTTCTTACTGTATTTTTTTGTTTGTTGTGGACATTTACCATGCTTGAATTACCTCAAATCCATCATTCACAGGAGCAACCAAATTCTACAGTGATGTTTCATGAAGTCAAGTCACTTCAGCATTAGATAGTTCTCTTATGTTTTTCACTTATCTAACAGTTTTCTGCCCTCCTGTGACCTCACAGGTCCAGATGGCTGGATGAGGACATCCCACCTTACATCCCAGAGTTCTACGATGGCTGGCAGCCGCCTCCCTGCTCACCCATGCCTTCCCCGCTCACTTATCAGGACGGTCCAATGAGCCGGAGCAACAGCCAGCGCTTCCCACCTGGCAGGGGGATGCAGGAGGTAGAACCATACTGACACAATAACTCAGCTTTACCTCTGGTTTTTGTCTCCAGTTCTTATGGCTGTCGTGTCAACAGCTTTAGCAATAGGTGTGTTAATGGTGCTCTGGCAGAAATATTAGGCACTGCTAAACTAGTTTGCCCATATGGTAGATTACAGTGCTAGTGATTACACCCTGCTGTTTTCAGCACCTCAGTAACTATTATTCATTAGAAAGCGTTTTAATGAAATATGTTGACACTGTGCTTGAGAAGTTGGGAGTACCCCATTGAAAAGGATTACCTTTTTTTTTAAAGTGGCCTTTAATATGCAAGTTTTCAAAGCAACATGAGACAACTAAAGTGAGGCCATCATCACAAGCCTTGTATTCATTCAGTTTCCTCATGCTGCATTTTGTGCCTTTTACAGCCTATGACCAACAGTCCATGGAGTTCACCACCACCACCACCACCACCACGGTAAGTGTTATTACACTGCAGTAAACATGGCTTTATGATCACATTGGTTGCAAACATTTCTTTTAATCAGTACTCACTGGGCTTTATACCGGCCATACGCATTGCTGTCACAAAGTGTGTTTCTGCTGCTGTTTTAGCCCCACTGAGCCACCCTTGTACATGCGGGTCATTTACGACTTCATGGCCAGGAACAACCAAGAGCTGAGCATTTTGAAGGGTGACGTGGTTCAGGTGAGGTTGGTTCATGTCCACTGCATGTCAAATACAGGCCAAAGACCTTTATCAAATCAATATTATTGTCACTATTAGAACTAACCACAGGGTGTTGATGCTTTACTACTCTGAATGGAGCCTTTATTCTATTTAAATCGTCATGCAGCTGTTTATATATTTACCACAGTCACAATCAGTTGTCATTACTGACAGTAGTAACTTTCAGGTGCTTGAGATTTTGGGCTCTTTGGGCTTTTTACAGGTGGTTCAGAAATCCAAGCAGTGGTGGCTTGTTCGTAACGCCCGTGATGAGGAAGGCAACGTTCCCCAGAATGTCTTGGAGCAGATGGAGAGCACCAGGCCCATGGAAGATCAACCGGTGAGCGAAGTGACACATAGCTCTGCTGAGTAACACTTAACAGGTTTCACATGATGTTTTATTCCCTCATAGCGGGGCAATCGCGGCCCAGTGACTCTGGACATGACCTCCACACCTTTAGAGGTCAGAGCCTGGCTGGAGTACAAAGGTTTCTCCAAAATGTGAGTAAAATAACGCACAGAGGCTGTGAGAACGATAAGATGTTTGTACTGCAAATAAGACTTGTAATTGCATGACAAGGTTGTTTCATGCCTTTTCACGTACAGCACCGTGACCAGTCTCGGGGTTCTGACTGGTAAACTGCTTTTGGGGATGAGCAAGCATGAGATGAAGATTGTGTGTCCAGAGGAAGGAGGCATGGTCTTCTTCCAGCTTCAGGCCATCAAGTCAGCCATAGCAGTAAGTAATGCGTTATGTGATATGAACACACACTCACACCGACTGCAGCACATCAGTGATGTTTCATCCTGTTCCCTGCAGCTCGCCAGCGAACCATCAGGCCTTTACAACAGCCACTACTAGCGACCTGCTCCGGTTTATTTCTCCTGAGTTTTCATCCACAGATCAACATCTGGAATTGCTGGCGTCCAATTCATTTTTTAATGTCATGAATGATCTTTTGTGGATGGCTGCTTTCAGCATTTTATTTAAGGGAAACACTTTTAGCAAATGAAACATATATTGTATAATTCATCTCCAGCAGCAATAATTGTTATAATAATTGTTACTCAGAGATTAATATTTAGTGCAATTAATTTTATTTATGTGCTTCCAGTAAATGTAAACTGTGATTAAACTTAAAAATATGTAGATGTTTATGTTCAATCCAACACTACGGTAAGATTGATTGAATAACTATTATTAGATTACATATTGTATAAAATACAGCACATTCTCTTCTGCTGCATTAACTTATACCCTATATTATATTTTCTTTTCATTGATTCTTACATGTGATGTATTGTACAGGAAGTGATGTTGAAATTAAGTCACAAAATAAAAGACAAAGTCAGTACAAGATTTACTTTAATCTGTCAAAAAATCTGTTTCACGTGTAACAAAGAAGTGCTTAAACTCAAATTTAAATTTCTACTTGTATTCGTAATATTAGTACAAACTTGGATTTCTATTTACACAATTCTGATTCAACTAAAAACGGTTTTAGAACTTTCGTGTAAATGTTTGGGAGAAACCGACACAACCAACTAGTTAAGGGATTATAAAAAGACATACAAACTTTTCTCTTGTCCTGAATTATGAGTTACTGAGTCAGTTGCCCTTGAACATTGTTGTTCACTCTTTCGTGTTTCCCCACTTGGCCATCTTGTTGTTGACAGGAGTCTTCATGAATCTGTTTGACTTCATGTAGGCAGCAATCTTCTCCAGAGCCTATGATGATATATTATACCAAGTCATTAAAACAAACAAAAAAAATTGTTATGGTGAGTTGCATTACACTACTGAAAAAGCACAGAAGTGACTCCACATATATATTATTGACCTATAGACATCACACGGAGACACACAGGAAGACAAAGTGCAGGACTTTCTATTTCTTGACTGCAACTTTCTGTGTTAAGTGCAGGATGTGCTGTTTTTATCTGATAAACAGTTGCGAGTTCTCACCTCAAAACGGTCTAAAAGATCTTTGAGGTTCTTGAAGTCATCCAGACATGTAGGATGAAACATCCTGTGTTGATCCAACAGCTCGTACATGATGAAGTCCACAAAAGTGATCTGTTGTAAAGAAATAATATACATAATATTAACAAACATGTTGAAAAGAAAATAAAGGCTCAAAGTAGACTTTAAAGCTGTACTAATCAATAGTTTTATGTGAGCAATCAGTCAAATGACTTGCATGTAATGTGAAAGGGGCAGTTATTCTGCTGTACTCCCTCAGCTCTATGAAGCTTTATGGTCTGTTTATGCCCATTGTTTTTTCTCACCTTATTATCAGCTCAAATCGACAGTTTCCAGAAATTTAAAAAAAAAAAAAATTTACTGTACACTACCTGCTCAGCACCAAACTGCGGATAGACAAAGTTAGTGACTAACCGGTGAACACAGGAGCATCTAGCAGCTCAAGACCCAATTATATTTCTCAAAACACAACTCCAAATGTGAATGCTAATGTTGCCCCCCCCCCCCCCCACCATATCAACTTCATGTCAGATCTAAGTGATTTTTGGCTTGTTGAGGGTTACGGGCCCAAGTGGGCAGTAAAAAACCTGAGTAATGCAGCTTTATGACTGTGCCTAACATATGAATGAACATATGATCCCATGTCTAAGTGGTGACATACCTTGTCACCAGCAAACCACTTCCTGTCTCCCAAGAAATCGGAGAACTGCTTCAGTATGTCTGGCAGTGCCTTAAGGTAGCCTGGCTTCTTCTTGTCCTGACATCAGAGGGGTAAAGTTGTCATTAGTGGAGATTCAAAGGTGTAAAATGACACATTCAGTGTTATTAAACTTTTAATGTAGCACTCACAAAATCAGTGTAGCACAGCATCACAAAGCCATTTCTGAAGTCCATTGACTGGTTCTCCATGATGTCCACACGGATCTTCTCATCCTCCGTCTCTCCGCCTGTGATCAGACTTTGTGACACACTCAGGGAATAAAGACTGAGGTGCTACAACTGAAACCTGGAATCTATGTATAATTGTGCTTCTCTCTTTTAAAAGGAGACTATAAAACTCTTTGGTGCGTTTGGAGAATTTCCAAAATAAGATATTTTATTTTGAAATTATGAAACGACTTAAAAAAAACACACCAAAAAACACCTTTGTTCCACATGTTCAAAAGAGCCAAACACACAATACTTACACAAATTGTGCTTACGAGCAATGTATCTCAATATAGCATTGCTCTGCACTATCTTCCTGTCTCCATCCTCCAAGTAGGGCAGCTGTGGTGAGATGTCAATCACAATACCATTATTAGTTGATGTTTTATACTCACTCACTTTGCACTTAAATTCATATGCACAATATGCAAAGGTTAAACTCACTCACATTGGGAAAGTTCATTCCAAGTTTCTGTTTTTCATCAAACCAGCAGCTCTTGTCATAGTTGGGAGCTGTGTGAGAGAAAGATGAGTTAGATGATTTAGTGGGTATATTGTATGGATACTGCACCACTTGGTTGTTTATAACAGCTGTTAGTTGAAGAGGTAAGCTACCTTCACCACAGACATAAAACTTGTCCTCATACTTGGTGCCGGTGTACTCCAGCAGCAGGCGGGCAGGCTGGGCAAGCTGCACAAGTGTCCACAAAACATCAGAGATGGGAGAGAGTTTGGTGATGTTTGTGTTCATGGGGGGGTTTACACATGGACTGCAGATAACATGCATTCACATTTTCATCTCTCCCTTTTGTAATTTTCCGATAATGAAATTGTCATTATTGCAAATACAACTCTGGCCTCATGATAACTTAAATACCTTGTGTTCATAATAAAACATGGAATTATGTGCTCACGAGGACCTTCATCATTCATCATCTCATGAAAAGAGAAAAAATGTTCATGTATGTCTTCAGCAGACGGCTGTTTAAGTTTGACCCAGTTTATTAATTTAGCTTTCTGGGGATCGATCTTTAGTTATGTGGTAAAATTATTAGTCTATTTGATTAATCTTATGGCAAGAAATTAATAATTGCCTATTTACTGATCGATTTAAACCGTTTCAGGGCCACAGTGGACTTGGTGTTTTATCCTCAACAGATTTTAACCAATAGCACGGCTTGTGTGCATTTTGTTTAATCAAAAATCACAAATAAAAGTTATTTATTAAGTAAATATACAGAACATTTGATGCACCTTCTTAAATGTGAAGTTTTGTGTTGTTAGCTTTGTTTAATACAATATTAACCTTGGGGTTTTATGTCTTGGTCAAATAACGTGTAGTTAAACATTTAGAGACAAGACCTTTCACCACTTGACCAACAATGGAATTAGGTGTGTACATGTGCCCGCACGGTGCAGCACGTCGGTCACAGAGCTGCTTTCGTTAAAATGACACTTGCAAGTAGCTATTTCATTTATAAGAACATTTAATGGTCCATTTTCAAGAGCTATTTCCCCTCTAACTAACTTTACGGCCCTTTAATTCCTCCGGTAACATTACTCTTCCAGAGAGAACAGCGGTCTGAACGCCGGTTAATTAACGACGCTGCTGATTTAAAATCTCACAGGTTAACGTTAGCTAACATCTTCGTTAGCTACATTCGAACGTTGGGGTCGTTGCTAACGTCACCGATTATAACATTTTGAACACGTGCACGTATTCATCAGTTGCATAACGTTGAACCGAGCGACGCTCTGCCGACACTTGTATTTGTTTAGAAAACACACTTAAGTTATGCAGTAAAATGTACATTTCAGTAGTAACGTTGAATACAAAGAGTTTGAGAGGCGGCGCCGCGGTGTGTGTTAAACCGGGGACTGGTGGATGACCAGCGGCAACCGTTAACAGCAACAGCGCTGCAAACAACGGGAGCTACTTCAGTAACAAAGACGGCTCAACTTACCCCACGAATATCCCAGTAAGCCAGTTTCATTGTCATTTTGAGTCACTTTCAAATACCAAATGTGGCTGACCGCGACTTCTGCAGCTGCTGTAACACGATGACCGGAGCGGGAGAGAAGGTGAGGTGGGCTGGTTTCTCTCTGCAGCCTGTGAGGAGACCGATAGAGGAGGTGGGCTTAGTGAACCGGGCGGTCACACACACACACACACACACACACACACAGTTACTCTGAACCGGTTCTGTTGTTTGCACTTATGTAACATTTACAGGGTGTGTGAATATGAGTACGATAAGCAGCTCTGCCTCGTTTCTCCACCTGACATAAAGAATGTAGGTGATTAATGCTAAGTATTGTGTATGGAAATCCTAACAGATGCGGAGTCATGCTGAGGCAAATCTCACAGAAACCAGTATAACTGTACAACAAGATTACTGAGTACTTCCTGAATAACTCCGAAGTGAGCACTATAGTAGATAATGATGATGATGTAGATAACTTAGTTACTCTGTTTGTGCACCCCCAGTACAGTGATACATCATACTGAGTAGATACAACGTAGTCCTTAGTTAGGCCTACTTCATGATCATCTGACCATTTCTTTATGGAAGTTTTGATTTGACTTTAACAGTTTAATGGTGAAGTCCAATCAATGCATGCTATTGTAAAGTGTTAGCAATAAATACACCTTTTACATAAAGCTATGGATTAACCTGCATACAAGAGTTGTGTAGGAGGAGAACAAAAAGCAACAAATATAAAGATGAAACTTCATTTTGACCCTGGAAATGGTAAAACGATACAAACTCAAGGTTTGTAATTGGTCTGAATTTTGTGTTGAACCTCCTGCTCACTTTGACCCACATTAGAGAGTAATGATCTGAATATGGACACAGCACACAATGCACTCTTTGTTTCACTTCTTTTACTCACTCACAAATTTCCACCGACGCCTGTCTACTTATCTACTGCTGAAACTCAGACCGACCTTATTTGTCTAAATAAATTACAAATATTCAGATTTCTTTTCTGATTCTTTTTGTCTTTATCACTTTTCTGCAGTTTTTTAGATACAGAAGACATTTATTTGATTTCTGGGATGTAGAAACTGCAGCAAGTCAAGCACTCCAATGTGAACAACATTTATTTTTTCTTAGACACAAATGTCATTAAATAATATTTCACAAACAGCACATATAATTCTCTGGGAGGGACATGTAGTACTTTTGAATAGCAACAAGTAGCCCCACGGATAACACCAGGGCCCGAACTGAAGGCAGGAGTTTGAAAAGGGTTTGTCAAGTTAGTTCTCTAAAAAATGTGTTTATTCTTCAATTTGGCACTGGTTCAATTTGAGCAAGGAGTGAAAACTGAAGGAACAAATCATGCATTATTCACTGTACTATGACTCAGAAATGTATGTATTTAAAATATCTGATCAGAGTTACAGTTCAGACTGTCAGTAGAAACAATATGTCACAAAATAAGAGTTGGTTTAATACAATGCTAGAACTGAGTAGCACACCAGAAACAAATATTGACGTGCCTTCATGCAACCCTACTGAATCACTGTAAAAAAAAAAAACAAGAATATGACACTGAACAGCTGTGAGAAATGTTGTTCATATCATTACCAGTAGCAGGAATACTGAAGGTGAAGTTATACAGCATGACGTTTGGTCCTGTGGATAATTACAGTACAAAATGTCAACCAGACAGACAAATTCACGTAGTGTTTTTAATTAGACTATGAATGTTCTTTTAAGATTTTTGCATCTTTGCTGCAAAAGTTTATGATTTGATAATTAGTCAGGGCCGTAGCCAGGATTTTAGAAATACTGAGGTCATCAGTCGTAGTCCGCCTCACCCTCCACTCCCCTCTGCACCAAAGAAAGTTATTTTATTATTTTGATTTTTTCAGTTATGATATTCTTTCAATGAAATTCTTCTGTATCAGGTTGCACCAGCTTTTCGTTAATCCATTACTTAGTGTATGAAGTTGTTCCTGAACTCTTTGTAACTACGAGCTTCAAACTTATTTGTTGTTTATTTGTTGCACTATTAAAACCTAATGAGTAATGAGTAAATCTGTTGCTAGGAAACATCTGTAACACTGTCCAATTAAAAACATTCAACTGTAAAGAGGACGCAACAGTTTTAGGAGGCCCAACAATATTTTAAACTTAACTACCAATCCTGAGTGAATGTATGCATGACTTGGTTTAATTTATATTTGCATACATGGAGACATTTGTGTGCCAGAGTTAGTAGTATTCAGGAAGTTTTAGATGAGTAGGAAATATTCAATCACACTGACGTTATTAGAAAACTAATGTTAGTGCAGTTAGCTAGATTACACCTGACATTTAGTTTGTGTACATATTTAGTAACAACTAATCTCTATGTAAGAGGTAGTTTGGGTGGTGTAACCTCTTATTTTGGTAATACCTAAATCTCCACTTGCGTTATAGCTACGCTAAGTTAGATAGCTTAAGAACAGCTGGTGCAGCCCCTCATGGAAACCAGCAACAACAACTAACTGATCGCTAACTAAAATGACTCAGAACTTTGTCTCTACTTTCTCTATAATGATATAGGTTATATACTTATTTCCAGGAGACTTGCTAGGAAATTATTTGGAAATTACAGACCTATAAAATTGTTTTATCTCCTGAAATGAAGGTCTAAATGCTGTTTCGAAGCCTTCTCTTTGCTGCACATTTGCTTATTTTGTTGGGCTAAAAGTCAATTCATTTAAATATGTGGAGTCTATAAACACTGGAATCAGCCTAAAAAAACACCATGTATACGTTTTTAACCGTAGAGCGTAAAGGTCACTAAACCCCCAATGTGCCAGAAAAGATAGCAAGAACATGACCTCAGTGTCCTCAATGGTAGCTACAGTCCTGTGTGGAGTTAGAGGCTCTTTACTTTGAAAATTGTTCCTGATTGTCTTTTTACTTTAAATCGGTCAGTGTTAGATCCAGTTAATAAGTTTTATTAACGGGTTGAATCTTGAATGTCAATATTATTCAATGCTTTGTACAGGAAATACAGACTTTGTACAGACACTCTGACAAAATGTAGTCGCAAACCATGAACATATAATAATTTAAAAATAAATAGCTCAAGAGACATTGTGAAATCACGGTGACAAATTAAACAAAGAACGACTCACAGAATCTAAAGTGAGTAAACACCTTGGGAACACAGATTGTAGGTCCTCTCTCATATAGCAACTCTCATAATCTTCTTGTAACAAAGCTTTTCTCATTTCACTGGTGTGATATGTTAATATGCAAATCTGTACAAAGTCCTGATATGAAAACAGGGAATGTGGTGAGCATTTTGTTTTTGTTGTGCCGCACGTTCACTTCTCTCCCTGCACAGCTCCCATGCACAGACTCCCCTCCTCCTCGATGGTCTCCAGCTCATCTGTGCGGATGGCCTGCGTGATTAAATTCAACTCCTCACACATGGTCTCATACCGGTACGCCACACGGATGTCAGGAACGTTGGTGCGCCGGATGTCATTACTCTCCTGCCCCTCCTTGATGTAGTTTGGGCCAAGCCAAGACCTCTTCACCTGATCCAGAAGAGGAGTAAAATGAAACTGTCTGCAGAACAATAGACTGAGGAAGGACAGTAAAATGGGATAATGTGTAATGTGCTATAAAGATCATTTATACCTTATGAGAGAACCCGCTCATCAGCACGCTGTTTCTGGCCAGCTCGCACATGTCACAGGAGCTCAGCTTCCACACCTGAGCAGCAATGCTGTACTCTTCCATCAAGGGCTCCTATGCAGAGCACAAAAGAAAAATCACAACTGAGAAAACACTGCTTGTTGGAGGAATCAAGTTGTAAATTCACAATAAATACCCTAAAATTAGTAAACATAGAAATGATGGAGGTTTGTCTTGAACAGTTTATGTACTACGGTCTTCCAGACCATTTATAACAGCAAGTGCATTTAAGTAATACAGTTCTATGAGTATCGACCACTCGTGGCAACAAACACCTCTTGAGAGAAGATGAACTCCTTGTGCGTGGATACACAAATTCGTGTTTAAGGACCCATTCAAGCATCTAATTAATTCTAATTTATTGACGACAGGTGTGCAGGAGAAGTCAGCCAATAAAGCTGTGTTAAAAACATGTTGACAGTGTTGACATTAATTACAATACAGTTGTGCAGCATGTGTGTACATGTCATGTAAGCATTTATAGTAAAATAAAATGTCACACTTTCTCTTACTTCATACATATGTATCCCATTATTATAGCACTTTGCTTATACCATATTTCCTATTTTCAACTTTTAGAAGATTAACAACAAACTTACAGAAAATTTGAAATTCTAAAAAGTAGGATGTTACAAATGTTTGGCTGTGTACGCTAACCTTGGTGAAGTGAAACTGCAGCGGGTCGTCTGTGGACAGAGAGACCATGAGGCCTCTGGACAGGTACTCTGGCAGAGGGTTACGATGGTAGCTGAGGAACAGGCTGTTATTGCTGAGAGGAGACATGGCGATACCTATCTGGGCCAAGTAGTACAGATACTGCAGCACAGGAGCCTGGAGGAACATAAATCATGATATTGTGAGTTGTCATAAACAATCAATGCTAGGAGTACATTAATACTGCAGCCCCATAAGGAGGCAACATTATTACTGAAGTATGACTCAGCTAAACAAACATAAGTCAGATGATATAGATTATCATGGGTCACACCTTCCTGAGCAGCAGCCCGTGGGAGATGTTCTCTGACAGCATGAAACCAGACACCAGGTGATGGATCGGCCCAGCCTCCCCACAATGAGGACGTAGGACAAGCGTGTGAAACCCCCGCTGCCTGGAACGAAGAAGACGCAGATACAAGGAGGGTGACTTCAACAGATTAACACTAACAGTAACACTCAAAACAATCAGGCAAAGTATAGTCTGCATAAATTAACATTCATCACAGTTCACCCAGTGACTCAAAGATAAAACAGATGACAGATAAAGTGCAACGGATGAATCCCTAAGCATAAAGTGGATCCTCTGGTTTGTTACCCTTTGTACACACACTTGTACTTGTTATGAAGGTTTTTGTATTTTGATTTTTCTGAGGTGGAGTGGGACAATCGGCTGTTAAATCAGTTCAGGAGGCGTTCAAGAGTCCTTGTATTGCCCTGTTAATGCAATAAGGTTATTCAATCTATCCTATTTTACATTCTGTACATTCTCTCATTCTCTAATAATTGTGTTTTTTGTAAGTATTCCATTATTTAAATTGGTTTTATGTATTATGAATTGTAGCTGTAAAAATGTGAAGGCAGCTGGAAACTGGATAAAGAAAAACTGATATGTTAAAGGTGAATTTGTAATGAAAATGTAACTGCACTATATGAGACCATAAAATATAAGAAAGACAAAGAAGCTAAACCTTTGGGAAGGAAAGTTTGTTGCTCCATTATTATTTGCAAATAAACTGTTATTTGTCTTGCGTATTTAACATAATGTAAAGCTGGTTTTGTGTCTCAGAGTTAAAAGACTAAAGTTTTGTGTTTCAAAATGTGTTACTGTAATGAACTGATTAACAAAAATACAGTCAATAAGCATCTTAATTTGACGGTTGGGGCTAAAATGTTCTATATATACTTTTTGAATAATTACGAAAGCATAAGAGATTCATATTTCTACCCAACACTTCCTACTTCCTATTGATCTTAAAATATACATTAAGTCTGAGGAATCTACAGGAGTCAGAAAAAAGAAAGGATATAATCTAAAACATATAATCAGGGGCTGTTGGCATTAACAAAAAGCAGATTATGGCAGCCACTGGACTCAGGTGTAGTTACGTACTTGCGCAGGTGATTCAGCACAGTCATGTTTGCATACATGTAGTAGAGGTAGTAGGAATAGGGCGGGTTGTCCTCCTCTGTCCAGTTGACCGGCAGCGGACTGTCCAGGTTGAAGATATGTTGCTCTGGTTTTGACTCATCATCCACGCTGTCAAAACCCACAACCTGTGCGAGGGACCAACAAGAGACCCATGAAACCCCTCTGAGGTCCGGCTACACGTGAATAATACAAATTCATGAATCCACAGCAAAGACTTCGTACATGCTGAAGGAAGAGGTGCAGCTCTGGATGGCTGCTGGGGTCGACCGTAACCTCGAACAGAGGCATGAAGATATTCTCCAGCATCTCCTGAAAGTTGCACAGCTGTTTCTTCGTGTGGTAGACGTCGCTTTGAAAGAAAAACACAAATCAAGAAGTCAGTTGTGAGATTATGTTTTTTTTATTTTTTATTATATATTATAGATTAATCATATGTTTTGTATGTAAAATTGAAATGAGTAACCTAACTACCAACTATAGCCGTCAAATAAATGTAGTGGAGTAAGAAAGTACAATATTTATAATTACAATAATTACAATAAGTATAAAGTGGCATAAAGTTGAAATATCTAAGTGCCTCAGAGTAAATGTAGTATCACACTTCCCAGCACTGGGGTTACTCACAAGAGTCGTGGCACTTGCACAAGCCAGCGCACGTTATTGGAGTAGACCCGATGTTTGACAGCCCACTTGGCCAGCTTGTCCCACTCATCTCTGGAGCGCCCGTAGATCGACAGCCTGAGCTCCACGTTCTGGTACTTGCTCTCCTCCAGGTCAGCCATCACCTCCTGAGACGCAGCGACACAAACAGTCAGCAGAGGGCACCGGTGCCTCACACGGTCTCTGCAGGCATCAGCAGCAAAAAGCAGTGATAACAGGTGTGCAAGTGAGCACCTTAATAATGTGGCCAAAGTATTTCCCCTCAATGAAGTTGTCTGTTTTGATGAAGATCTCTCTCAGGATGGACTCGCCAATGGGATTGTATTTGGCGTTGAACTTGTCAAAGCGATGAAAAGTGTTACGGTCCTGCAAGAGTTGAAACAGCGTGTCACTGTGATTCAAACAATCTTACATGTTTTAACCTACCTCTCTCCCATGGGCGTCACTTACTGCGTGCATGTCCAGGGTGTCCACACTCAGGTCAAAGGCTGTCAGGTTCATGCTCTCAAACACCTCCATGAGTGTCTGGCCTTTGCCTCTTTCCACATGTACAATCTCCTTGGGATACTTCTTCATGGCCCTTTTGATAAAACGCAGAAGGTGCTTCTGGTTCATACAGGACGAGGCGTGGATGTGTGTGTCCACCTGTAAAAGACAAACAAGAAAAAAAAAAAAAAGGATGGAGCTCTGGTCGTGGATTACAACAAATAATCGTGATTAGGATTAGTAGACACAGCTCTCAAATTCACCTTACGGATATTGTAGAAGTCTCGATGTGGGACTTTCTTCTGCGCTGCCAGCTCTTTCATCTCGTTCAGCAGGATGTGCATCTGGAACTTGGAGCTGAGATACTGCAGACGACGGTAGCAGAAGGACTTTCTGTGGCAAAAAGAAACAAAAACAAGTGATGGATACTTTCTGAGGTAGTCTAAAGATGTAAAAAAAATATTTTGCTGCCATTTTTTGTATTTTCTAGATGACATAAAAGTCTGGTGGTAGACCATTTCAACGTCCAAGGGTCATCATTTATAGTTAAATCTAAAATGCATGATACACACATATACACATATTTTTGTCTTCAAAAATAAGGAAAACGTACACGGGTCCATTGATAATGAGGGCCATCATGACGTTCATATCAGCGATGTACTCCTGCAGGTCTGGATACGGCAGGTCCAACTCTGTGCTTCTGTGAGCAACATGAAAATATAAGCAGTAAAACTCTCTGCAGCCAACAAAATGTGTGAACTGAGTCTAAAAACAGACAGACATCCCACCACATCGAGGACCACAAGATAAAGCATGCCTGCACCGAGTAAAAATATCTCACTTTTCCATAACGTTCCTCGCCGTGTACACATGCATGACACCATCCACCATCTTGCAGCCGTAACCCATGTCAGGGGGCATGCTGGCAGGGTCCTGGTTCTCGTAGGGGTGCGTTTTAGAAACAGGTGGGTGCACTGTGGCATCTGAGAGAAGACAGAATGTCACACTGTGTCACGGAGGTGGGAACGCACATGCAACTATGGTCTGATGTGAATGGCCTGTGCGTTGTGACAGCCTGTTCAGGGGTGTGTGACAGATGGATTGTGGGTGTGCCCGCTTATGTCTTAATGTGAGAGTACCGCACATGCCCGGACATGACTTATATTCCCACATTGACATTATATTATAAATTGTTTTTGAGTAAACTGAGCTGGAATAGAGGTGCAAATAACCACTATTCTTACTCGTAGTTAATATGTTGATTGTTATTTTGATTTATCTTGGAGGACAGATCCCTCATCTGTCACACTTTCAGAGGTTTCTTACTTTTTTCCTGTGAAAGGTTTTATTGTTTTTCCTTATCCGAATTGAGGGTCTAAGGCTAGAGGGTGTCTTATGTTGTACTAAAAGTCTTTGAGGCTAATTTGTGATTTGTGATTTTGGGCTTCACAAATGTTATAAAATGCCAGAAAATAGTAATGAAGTAATGAGTAATGAAAATGCCCATCACAAGATTCCAGCCCAAGGTGACGACTTCAAATTGTTTGTTTTTCAATGATAGAAAAGAAAGAAAAGCAGCAAATGCTCAAATTTGAGAAATGTTTTTGCATTTTTTCTTGATAAATTACTTAAATACTTTAGGATTAATCAATTATCATAATTGTTGGAGAATACTTTTCTATTGACTAATCGTTTCAGCACAAATAAGGAGTATGTGAGAGTGTTAGTGTGGTGTTGGAGGTGTGTACATGCGCATATACCTGCAGTGGCTGTGGTCTCTGAGAACTCCTCCTCATAGATGTCTAAGTCCAGAAGAGGCCTCTCGCTCAGCTCCTGCAGGTAACGAGCGGTGGTCCTGCAGAAACTCTGCAGCGACAGACCCATGTACTTCTGTCTGATGAACAGAGCCTTCACCACACATTTGGCAGCATCCAACAGATCTGTGAAGGGAACCTTGATGGGAGAACAATAGAACAAAAAGGAATGAAGACGGAAGCTAAGAAAAACAGATGGTGTCTTTTTGAGAGAGGAGGTGTTATTTAATTGTGAGAAACGACACAAAAGAAATTGTGTGCGAAGAAAGACATACTTCTACTTTCTTTTCTACTTTCTCCGTGCATTACTGCCGTGACTCTGACTTACCCCACATTTCTCCTCTCCAGATATACTGACTCGCTGGTACTCTCTCTCAGGAACCAGCTCTCTCTCCTGCAGGTCAGGGACTTGGCTCTGCTCCTTCATGTATCTAATGGTAGATCAACAAACAAAGTATTTTCTATTCTGGTAGTTTAAGATATACATTCAATGGGTGGGGAGGTCACTGTTGCCAGGGGAAACACTCACTCGAGATCTGTGGCACTGTCAGTCTTCATGAACTCCTGTTTGGCTCGCAGGAGGATGTCGGGTTCGAACCTGTGAACAGAGGCTGAGCTCACTTTGGGATCATCGGAGCAGAGTGTGACTGCAAACACAGTCACGTATGTTAACTACCAACCTCCTTCCTTTCTCTGAACTCACTTGACATCCTGGCTAATCTGACGCTCAAGGCGATGGCGTCTCTCCTCCAGCTGTTCGATGGGGCTGTCCTCTGGAAATTCATAGGGGGCGCTGCGCATCTCACTCTCTGCCAGGGTGCGTGAGAACAGCTCCTTTACACGGACACATGCAATAAAGAACATTATGAACGTTTACACATCCAGCCACAAGTACGTTTGAAATAATCTTAATATTTTAGGTTAATAGTTGAGCACAAGTACTAACCTCTGCAATCTCCTTGTACTTCCCGTCCATGGATGTACGCAGGTCAATGGACTGTTTCAAGGCCACAGGGATCCCAGGCAAGGAATGCTGGGAAATGAGGAGGTGGCGGGCACCACGGAGATCAACTAGAGATAAAGAGGGAAAGAAATCATAAAATGAGGGAGGAAACTCTGCATCTTTGGAACTACTGAAGAATGTTTCTCCTATAATAAACATTAAGGCCTCAGTATCTTCTAATGTCAACAGTCATCAAGTTTCTCCTCTTAAGACACACACAGCAACTCATTTCAGTTTGTAAAGATGATAAATCAGCTGTATCCTATTAACTGTCAAAGAGCTTATCAACCCTGATAAAAATAAAAAACGTCTTCTCATTTTTACTCGGAATGGAAAAAGTGGACTCGAGCAGCCAAATCACGAGCTAAACTAGCTTGATGAAAGTACTCTTTCTTCATGATTCTTCATTCCTTCAACATATTATGAATTCACAGTGACCAAAGCAGTCTGCAGAAGCTTGTTGTTCCTCTGTCAGTGGGCCCTTACACAACAGTGGAGGTCTGAGCTCAGCGGCTGTTTGTGCCTCAAGACACAATGGACCATTCAGGTGGAGAGCTCATCAGCACATACACCGGCTAATACCCTCCGTTGTTGCCACTGCAAGTTTTATACAAACACAGTTGTCATGGAAAGGCGAGAAGGGAAAACGAAGGGGGATGGTCGTTGAAAAAAAAAAAAAAAAAAAGACTCGGGACGAAGAAACAATGCCTTCACTGCTGTACCACCCGGGGTATATTTAGCAGTCTGCCTGCAATGATATTAATCTTACCCTCGAAACTACGCACCTGCCACTGAAATATTCATCATCCTGCTAAATATTTCATCCAGTGTGTGCGCTAGTGTGTCACTGGGCCTGTTGTCTGTCAGTATTTATAGACCACAAGAAGGTCAAAGAGGGTATACTGTATGATACCTGCAGGCTGTGTTGTCTTTGTACTAAATCTGTATTGTACTCTGTATTGTGTCTAAATTAGGAGTCTGATTTATTTAACACAGTATGTCTGAGTCTGTCTGCTGTACAGGGACAGTAAAGGAGACCAGGGGGGCCAATTAACTGGGCCGATAAGGCCTCGACAAAAACCTTCATTAAAAGGTATAAAAACACAGGCAGACAGAAGAGAAAAGAGGTGATGGTGTAATCATTGGCCAGACCACAACTCACCACGTGTTTATCACCTTCTGCTTAACACTGTCCAATCAACACATCCCACTCAGCACGCTAAGTATCTCGGACTTAAATACTCTAGCGAACACAGAAGGAAACACAAACTTCTTCAGCGCATAAATATTCAAGCGGGCTCGTGCTTTGACCTTTTAAAGGCTGAACAGTCGAGCCCCAACAGTGAGCAAGGAGATCACCTCTACGTACATAACATAAAGGAGGACTTTAAGGAGCATGACGTTTTAACCAAATGAGAAAAAGAGTTACGCGAGTTCGGACACCCATACAGTATAGATGTTTGGGACGATGAAGATTAAATTAGTTAACCTGTGATTTAGTTTGATAATAAGACATGAAAAGACCTGGAATATGTTCCCCTCTGAATTGTATATGGATTATAAAAAGTACATAATTAGAATTAGAATAGATTGTGATTATAAAAATGTGTTTTGGGTTGCAGAAAATGTACTTGCCTGTACTGTGTTACGGTATGAAAAGTAAATATAAATGTGTTCGTCCAACTTAAGTTATCATCATAGTGACTCCATCATAGTGACTCCAAGGGATGCAGACTTTAGACATTTAATTATTCATTGTTTTTGCCAATGAACGTAATACAGCTGTATTTTTCAGTATTATTTCAATTTGAATTTAGTACTGAAACAATTTATTGATTAGTCAATTGACAGAGATTAGCAACTATTTTGACAATTGAATAATCGTCAGTCATTTTTTCTTAATTATATCATTGTAAATTTAATATTTTGGGTTTTTTTTACTGCTGGTGAGACAAAAAACTGGACTTCATCTGGGGCGTTAGGAAACACTGTATAATGGATATTTTACAGACAAATCATCAGCAGACTGAACGATCATGAAAATAATCGTTAGTTGCAGCCCTATTTACTTGAGAAAGAACAAATGTGTCATGGGCAATCATTATGGTAGAACCTCTACTGGACATAGCTGGTAGATAATTTATATAAATAATAAATAATACCATTAAAATAACACCATTGTAAGACGCCCCTGTGGTGGAAGCAAGGAGCACTTCTGTGTAATGTAGCGGCCGGCTAACATGTTATCTCTGCTGTCGGTTTGGGGCATATCAGTGTGTCGTGATAACAGCGGACACTGGTGTGGAGGGCAGGAGGCGACCAGCGGCAAAGACATCCATGCTGGGCCACAGCAAAGCCGAGCCTAGCCAAGCCTGCGGTGCCCCGGAGCTAATCCCCTAATGGCTGCTATATTTGGATCAGTAGCATCTATGGTTACGTAACAACTCATCCCCCCACAGTTGGAGAACAAACCACTCAGAAATTAAAGTCAGCCATGTTTCCTGAATATATACTACATAATCTAGCTGGCTAAAGCTTATATTGATCTAATAGGAGAGGGAGAAAAAGCAGCATGAGGCCTTAATGCAACATGAGTAAAACAGATTGGAAACTGCCTCCGCGCACCACCAGGTGTCTTATACAAAAACATGTTGAATCAAAGACAACACAACACACCATCTTCTCACAGCTCATCGCTCCATGTTGCCACTGAGCCTCAAAACGAGGTCAAATACTATCAGCTTGCAGAGGGACTCCCACTGCATGCATATTTCAGCAGTAATACATGAGTATGTAGAGTCCTGACTAACAGTCGAACCGGATGGTGTGCTGCAAAAGGTCCTCGGGGATAAGATCACAAGTGGAAAGTCATTCAAAGCCTACAGGCCAGAGGGGAGCAAGAGGTCAGGGGTCAAGAGACATCCTGTGGAACTTCATCTACATCTTCATCTGCTTTTTTCTCCCTCGCCTTTGTAAGAAAACTCCTGTCTGAGTGGAGTAAAATACATACAAATCTGGAAGATTATAGTTTGATATCAAGAGATTCCCTTTCTTTTACCCCCTCCTCCCTCCTCTCGCAGGCCATGCATCATCCATCCCTGTCTACCTGCTTCCATTGACTATGCAGATTTGGTATTCAGCCCACAAGAAATGCCAGTGACTCACAGCCTCTGTGGAAAATGTTTCACTGTGAAAGCCATACTTTCTCACAGCTCACATGTGTCAGTACCGTTGGGAAAAGCAGGAATACCGGAAACGACAAATATAAACAGCTCATTTTGAAGTCTTTAATAACATTGGGTATTGTTTGAAACAATAATAGTGCTGATACACCACCTTAGTTTCAGTACCAATACCTAAATCATACTGTTTTCAATTCCTTACTATGAAGAATATGAATGTTTTTCTGAAAAATCCCTCTTTTAATTTAACAAAAGAAGGCTAAAACTGGCCTCATTTTGATTTAATTCAGGAACTATACAGAAATAAGATTACAAATCTTACCAGGCAACTGAAGCCAGTTTTCAGGATTTGAGAGTTTTTGATACTTTGTGCTTTGGATACAATTCAAAAAACAAATCAAAGTCCAATGCCTAGCTCTAGTTTTTAGTGCCAAAGCAGTTTGGCTTCCACAACTAACAAATCTACGAAATCACATACATAAAATCAGAAAAGTCAACATAACTGAACTGAAGATTTCAGCTATATTAATCTCCGATGTTTCACAAGAAAACATGGCAGACCCACAGTTCAGCATGACAACAATTAAAACTGGCCGCTCACTATCATATAGGGAGTCTCACGTCCAAAGGACAAACACACATGCATGGCTGGGAGACTGTAGCAGGATTTAACAACTCCTCTGTTCCTCTAAAGGATGCTCTCTCCTCCAGCATCTCTCCATCATACAGCTGACATCTCTCAAGATGTGTAATCAAAACCTTTCTATGGCCAGAGATGGTTTAGTCTCTGCAGCTGAAATGAACTGCATGTCTGCAGGCCGATGTTGGTATTCTTGTAGAAACCTTCTTCCTGTGTTTCTTTTACTGCTGTCAGCCTTCTCGCTTGAACCATAAAGAAAAGAAATGCTATAAATATAAAAGCAGGATGCCCACCGGCTTGAAAACAACCCTTTTTGATCAGATCCCACAGTTGCAGGTGTAGTCAGCACAGTTGATCGATCTGCTCTGCTTCTTGTGCACAGTTGCACCTTCACACCGTCTCCAAAACACATGAGAAAGCTAGTTTTGTGGGACAATCAATCGGCACAAATTCTCCTCAGCACACCAAAGACAGCACTGCTCAGGGCTACTACACAAAGCCGTCAAGGGACAGGCAGAGGAGAGGGGCAGTGAGTGTGAGAGGGGGAAAGGAAAAAACGGGGGAGGGTTAGAGGGGAGGAGAGGAGAGGAGAGCGTTATTTGTGGTTTTTGCACAGGATGAGGGTAGTGGAGCGTACCTGTCTCCTCAGAGCCTGCGTTAACCAGCAGCTAGCTGGGCTGAAAGAGGGGAGAGAGAGAGAGAGAGAGAGAGAGAGAGAGAGAGAGAGAGAGAGAGAGAGTCTGTCCTGGCAGGGGGATGGAGCATGCCACACAGCAAATGGTCCAGGATGGCGTCTGCTGTCCTTTCAAGATGGGTTAAAACATGATGGGAGCGAGGGATGGAGAGAAACAAGCCAGAAACACTTCAAACACTCAGTCAAATGACAAAACTGGCAACAAACACACATGCGCTCTCACATAAACACACTCACAGAGTCAAAGAGTCATCTCCTCTATTCCATTAATCTGTCCCTGTCATACATACAAAGAGCTGGTCCAGCAGATCCATGAACTCCCCCTCACATCCCAGTGTGTGACCCCCCCTCTGCTCTGTGTGCCTCCTGGTTCAGGCCAGCTGTCGCTGCACTAGCTGCCTCTGGAGCTGATCCTCCTCATTTAAATGCCTCTGACATCTATCTGGGACGTACCACAGGAGGGAGAGGAGGCGGGGGGGAGACGACATACATCACCAGCGGATGTGGATTCTCCTGCTGTGAGTTTCTCTAACAGCACCCCCCCCCTCTTGTCCACTTTATCCTCCGCGCTGTGTTTTGCTGAGGGGGACCATGTGTTCGGGATGTTTGTGTCGTCTGCGTGCATGTGTGTGAATAAATGGTGCTGTCTCAGCGGTAAGATTTGAGATGTTATGGTCTCTTTTGTCAGCTGAATAGCGGCAGTCTGAGGGAGATGACTGTCTAATAAATGAGACCTTGCCTCCATCTCCTCTCACATGAATGAAATTAAAGGGCCAGCACGTTGTCCCCATTATGGTTGCAGCAGTCATTTCTGGAACATGCTTTCCATGCTATAAGCACAGGACTGTGTGTGTGCTGAAAATAATGAAATAACACACTAATAATTCAGTGAACTGATGCAATTTCATGACACAGAATGATAAATGTTTGCGAAATCTTTCATTGTGTCTGCAAGTTTCTCTGCAGTCGTATCTCTCTTCATATTATACTTTTGCACTGAATGTAAACTTGTTCCGGATAAGAGCAAAAAAAAAAATGTCATGAACAAACTGGACTGCACTGTGCCTCTGATTTGTGTCAGAATACCTTTCATAAATGTCATTTCTTTTAAGCTATGAAGAAAAACGTCCAGTCATGGCAGAACACAGCCATGAGACATCTATGTGACTTGTCCACCACCACACAAAGTTCCTGATCTTTAATTTAGTCAAGAAAACATGGCACTTACTGGGCAGCAAATTGAGTGTTTTACAAGCCTTATAGACACGTTGACTGAATCTGTTGTTAATGTTGTTGCTAATTTGCAACCAATGTAAAAGAGGCGTTTAAGCTCAATCAGCATCAGTTTGTATAAACTGTTTGCGCTGCCTGTCTTATCTTCTCTTGCTCAATGCTGTCAAGAGTTCAACTCAAGTTGTCTTAACTTGGAACTCAAAGCTGAATAAGAAATCTACCTTTTCTAACACAGAATCTTATTTAAGCATTTGTGCTGTTTTCTTACACATATATGAGACCAAACCAACAGTGTGTGAGTCCGTCTCTCGATACGTGTCTGTGGCACTTGGCCCCAAAACCATTGGTTCATACTGAAGACCTGAATCTTTAAAAGTGTGTCACAAATATATTTTTTACAGCAAAAATAATGTGCATTGATCTATTTTAGGACCCTGAGCAACTGCACAGGTTTGTCCTCTCTTCAAGCTTATGGGGAGAGCAGCTCCTCAACTGGAGCAATCCACTGCTGACAAACTAGACAGAAAAAAACGCTCAGAGAGTCAAATGCAATCAGACCACAAGCAAATTACAACTCTGCCTCTCAAGGTAAATTTTTATTATTTTTTCAATGCACTCAAAGCTAAAATAGCTTACAAGAGGACCAATCAAATTGTTGTGGCCCCACGAGGAGCACAACAATCAGGACTGCTGGTCACTGATGGATCAGTGTGGCTGCATTTATTCAGACCCGGCTCCCTCTGATGGTTGAATGCTGCATCACACACAAATCAACACAAGCTCATTGTGGTGTGAGGCAATCAATCACTGAATAAATAAAACTCTGGAGGCTGGCAAAGCGTTAATCACCCTGACCTGAATTCATTAATAAAATAGAAGCAGTGGTGGAAGAAGTACAAAGACCCTTTATTAAAGTAGAAAAAGAAATACCACCATTTAAAAACACTGCATTACAAGTAAAAGTCTGTGGTTTATATTATCATATACAAGATATTATATTATTATTATTATTATTATTATTGATACATTAACATGTAAACAGCGTTTTGATTTTGCAGCTGGTCGAGATGGAGATCATTTTAACTACTTTTTATGGTATTGTGCATTTTTATCTATAGCAATGCATCATATTTTGTAAAATGATGACATGTTTTGCACAAAACTTTTTAGGGCTGCAACTAATGATTACTTTCATTACTCTATCGATTGATCGTTTATACTATAAAATGTTTAAAAAAATGTTTTCAATTTGCTGTGAACATTTTATTTGTCAAATATGAAAAAGAAAAATCGTCCTCACCTTTGAGAAGCTGGAACCAGCAAATAATTTGCATCTTTGCTTGAAATGATCAGAATAGTTGCAGATTCATTTTATGTTGATCGACTAATCAACTAATCGTTGCAGCTCTAAAAGATGTAATCTGTAAAGTAGCTAGTAACTATAGCTGTAAGATATGTGTTTAAACGTCAAATGGAAATACTTAAATAAGTACCTCAAAATTGTACTTAAATACAGTAAATGTACCTTCCACTGCTGAATAAAAGGACCCACTAGACAAAACACTGCAATATTTCAGCCACTAGATATTTGCTTTAATATAAGATCATGTCTATACCAGCATGCACTGTACCTGTCAAACAAGACTCTGGTCCTCCACAGGTCGATGTGTTGCAAACAACAGCCGGCTCAATATCTACTGCTATCTAATATCACCTCACCATTAAGTGCGAGCTACAATACAACAAAGAGGTGGTCCGATCCACCGGGCACAAGTCCACGAGACCTCTGACAGGCCAGATGTTGGTTCATATGAGCAGCAGAGACACATACAACAACACAACAGTACACGAGGAGTGACTGACTGAAGGTTATCACATGAAGGTGTGTTGGGGTGGGAGTCTCAGGGCTCAGTCAATCATTACTTACAATTTGAGCCATTACTTGTACAGATTGCGTTACCGTGGGGAGTGACAAGGCTTAACATTTAACCTCCAGGGTCTCTATGTCCTGTAATTACTGTATTTGTTCATGATGCAGACCTTGAACATGTGTGGGCCTGTAACCATGACAAGGCGTGACACAACCAGGGGAGGCGTGAACAAGATGTGGGCGAAGTGCAATATGTCCAAAGGTCCATCATCAGCCTACTGTGCCGCATAAATGACCATTTTGAATAAAGGTCTGATTGTAGTAAATAATAGTTATTTGCTGTTTCATGTTATTGTAGTATTGCCTTCCTGCAAAGGTGTGAAAGTAACTCTACACGTCTGCTCACTTATACTGCACACACTTATCTGACATGATTACTTGTTACTTTGCAGAATACAATTTTACATACAAAACATACGATCAGTTTACAAAACAGGATGGACTGGTATAATTTTAACTAGCTAACTGTATATAAAGTAGGTAAATTAGCTCCTCCACCTCATCTAGCTATAACATTAATCTAATAATATAATATCTGATAATATAACACTGACAAGAGCTCTTCTGTTGCATGGGTACTTTTTTCTGATAGTAATTGTGTACTTTTACTTGTAATTGAGTATTTTTCTACATTTACTTAAGTAAAGTAAATATTCTAACACTGCTGTCCTGGATATGAGAGAACCCATATTTTACAGATATAAAATATATTTTACTCGTGTAAACGACATATTTATCATGTATTTTACGTGCTCATTAGTAGTTATCTGTTTTTATATCTGTAAAGTACTTTGTTTGTGCTATATAATACAGTTTAGAATAATTTTCATTTCCAAGAGAGAGTGTGTTTTTGCTATTGCTTCACGTATTAATGGCTGTTATTGTCACTGCACAACCCTCAGAAAGCAAATACCAACCGCTACATGAATTTCTTTTCATTTGCGCCAATTTAAGTGGTTCAACAAGTACAAAACAGTGCGGGGAACAGAATAGGCTAACTGTTGAGTGGGTGGCGCTCTAATCTCAGAACTCCTTTTTTTCACAGCCAGAGAAATGATTCACCCACTCGCCGCTCTCTGCCGAGTTCACTCCACAAACCTTGCAATAATGAGCTAAATATGGACAACACACTATGCCTCAGCTCTTCACACGATAACTGCACAAAAGAGCAAAAGGCTGTCAGACAGACATGGAGCAGTATATTATGTGTACAAGAGGTCCATGACCTTTAAAGAAAGCTGTGAGCGATTTAAACTCGTTTAGTGCCGATTAGATACTGCTACAGCCTTCCACACCTATTCCACTCTGCTGTGCTGATTGATCAAGTTTATTAGATTGGATTGAAAGTTCAGGGTTCTTATTAAAAACAATCAAAGTGTCAGACAACATGATCCTGTTATGAGTGGCTGCAGCAGATTCAAGAGCAGCAATCACTTTATAAAGATTCATTGAGCATTTAAAGACAATTCAAATAGCCCGTCTAATACAATCAAATGATCACGTATCACTGCACCTCTTACTATTTACACAGACTGTACTGTGTCTGCCCCAAACTAGATTAGTGCCCTTTTGAAAAAAACAACAAAAGAAGATGAGTCACCTAAATGTCATCTTTGCTTACTCAGATGGTTCCCCGGATGCTTTAACAGCATAAAATGTGGATGTTATCTTAATGTGCGTCTGCAGAGACTTTCTAAATCAACCCCCGGAGGCTTCAGAACAGAATCTGCGCGCAGTCTGCCTTTCCTCCACATCTGAAAAACAGAAACAGACATCTGTCTCTGTCGAGTATAAAAGCCAAGACGGCCTCCCATCATTCTAGCGACTATTTATTCCTCCCAGTCTGAGACTCCAGAGCAATCTTAGTAATAGCCACTGTCAGCGACGAGCTATAAATGAGGGTAATCACAGAGAACATCCTAACTGGAGGAGGGAGGGGTCGGTGAATCACTCAGACCTCCAGCTGTTGTAGTTACTGAACAAATCAATCTCTGACTACCTTGACAGTCATTGTAACGTCACAGCGTGTCACTGACGTCCGTATGTACGTCCCCCCCAGTGGTACCATGACCTGGGTGTGGGAGATTTTTAAAGGTACAGTATATTTTTAAGGCAACGTTCGTATGTATTATGTAGCTAATATTTAAAACTGCCTATAGTGGGAGATTACATAATTTGCTTCCAATACAAATAAACTTCAAGTGTCATTTTCTTGACACAAGTGCACCAGTCTTTCTCAGTCTATCTGGTCTCAGGATATCAATATTCATGTCTGGATTATTTTTCCAGCAGGAACAGCTGAAATTATCTCGCCACATTTGCATATTTCTTTCCTGCTCAACGAAAGATAACCGTCAAAGGCTGAATGTGACGCAAAATGAGATTGAGATGAGATGACATTTCCGCACAGAATAATTTTAACATAAACTGACATCATGTCAATAAACTGTCATGATGTGAAGACCTTGATGGTTGTGTGCTGCTGTTTAAGAATATCACCATTTGCGCGACATTAATATGAACGGAATGATTTTAGATTTCAGAGAAGATGTGTTTCGATTGAGAGATGACACTGAATGAACGGGCAGCCTATTTAAATGGCTGGTATTTCGTCATATGGTCATTCTACACTCTTTGTGGTTTGAATGAAAGGCTGATCAGTGTGTGCATACATCAGAGAGGAGGCTAATCCTCTCATTCAGCAGGGGATCAAGTCCTGAGGTACCAACCTACATATTCTCTCCAGGCCACATCCTGCCATCAGGCTAAATGAAAAACACCATCATCACATTTATCGAAGCAACACATCGCTGTTCTCTAAGGGAAAGCCTGTGTATACCAATAAGAAAAGTAAGCTTGCATTTTTTTCACCTTATGCAACATGTTTTGAAGAGGGTGTCACAAGCCAAAGGGGTCACCAGCTCATGAAGGAGCATGTAATCCTCTAAGTTAAAACATGAAAACTGAGTTTTCACCTGACAACGAGTTACGCAACATCAACACACATCAACAACATCAAAATGGTTTCATGCAGCGTTGGCTGGTCCCGCTGCAGATTAACTTTGAGGATCTGGCTGATGCTGGAGAATGTTTGTATGCATGTTGTGACATTTATTAAAAACAAGCCTGAAAATACAGGAGGAATGGAAAAGCTAAAAGCCAGCACACTGACATGTAACTGCCGAAATCCTCCACAGAGAGCATCCTCTGCTACACCTCCCTAATCAACAGGTTTGCATTTCTCAAAACTACTCGCAGAGGAAAAGTATTGCACCCTCTGTCTTCTTCTCGCGAGTGCAGTCTGTCACTAATACTCTAAAATAATCAGAAATTTAAATATAAAATTGTTTGTCCAAATGTCCAAATTTCCTTAACAATGCACAGTCCAGAGCCCCAGTACCCCGGGCTCACTTCATGTGAGATTCCTCCTCCTTACAGGACTCAAGCCGTCCTCCCTCTCCAGCCCCAGGCTCCCTCCCTCCACTCACCTGTGCTGGCTGTGTACTGTAGGCTGCCCCGCTTCCTGAAGGGGGAGAGGGGCTTGTTCTTGGCGGTCCCGGGGGGCAGGTTGGAGGACATGATCCCAGGTTGTGCGGTTCAGCTTGGCGCGGATGGGAGAAGGAGTGCTGAGTGAGTCAGATCTGCAGAGGACGGAGCGTCGGAGAGCTACAGAGTGAGAGAGGAGAAGAAGAAAATAAGAGGACAGAGAGGAGAGGAGAGGGAAGAGAGAGCACAGATGCTGGGAGCTTGAGGGGGTTTGACTATGCGAGTATGCGAGCGTATGCGTGTTTGCTTACGTGCCTGTCAGCAGGGATTTCCAGACTGGTTGGTCCAGCGTGGGGCTGCGGAGCATCCCTCTGCAGCGAAACAGGTCCCGCCCCTTCTGAAAGACTCTCGTGCCTCAGCTGCAGCCGCTGATGGAGGCTGAGGGGGGCGTGATGGAGAGGCTCGGCTTCCCCCTGCCACACATAAACACACACACACACACACACACACACATACAAAGGGTACAAAACACACACACACACAGCAGTGCGCAGTTCTGCTGTTGCCATGACAACCACAAATCTATGTGTGGGCATACCAGTGGGGAGAAAAGTTGTGGTTACAGAAGAACTGACATAGCAAAATGAAATGCTACAACTAAATGTGACAAAAATGTGTGAGCAATAGACTTAACGTAACAATAATAATAATAATAATAATAATAATAATATCTAGATGAAAATATTTCTAAAAACCGCTTGATTGATTGCCATGGAATATTTAACAGACTTTCATGACTCTCAGAGGATGAATCCAACCGACTTCGGTGATCTCCTGACTTTTCATCCAGCGCCGTCATCAGGTCAAAATGTGTTTCATACTTTGGTTTATGACCAAAAAACCTGCAAAACTAATGACATTCCCATCAGCCTCAGTTGTAGGCCCTACTTCTTTTGTTTAGTGCTGATTCGCACATGTTTGCATGCTAACACGCCAAACTAAGATGGTGAACGTGAACTTGCTAGACATCAGCATGTTAACACTGTCACTGTAAGCAAATTAGCATGCTGACGTTAGCAATAAGCCTCTGAGTGCAGCCTCACAGAGCCACTAGCATGGCTGTAGACTCTGCATGGTCTCGTTAAGTGATAAAAGAAACAAACCAGGAAGCACTTCTTGGTCTGACAGTGATACAACATAATTTTAAGTGATTTGATAACTAAATTATTTTAATCATCCTCTCTTATCAGGCATAAGAAAAGTAGTTACAACTATCAACTGATAAAAGTATGTAAGCTTAAAAATATTATAATAAAACTTTTAAACTGTCAAGCTTGACAGCCTTGTTAAATGTTTATCAATCATGTACATGTCATTTTCACCATGACAGTTTCCTTCAGCCCAGTGTGACATCTTCAAATTGTTTGTTTCGTCTGACCAGCAGTCCAAAGGTATTCAGTTACTATCACATTAGATAAAGAAGAGCAGCAAATAGTTAAGAAGCTGGAGACAGTGTGGTTATTTTGCTTAAAAATGACTTAACGATTAAAAGATTATGAAGATAGTTGCCGATTAATTTTCTGTCAGTTGACTAATCGATTTCAGCTCTAATTCTTTCCAATGTATAATAAAAATACACTTGACAACCACGGTGTTGTTCCACCCCTCCTGTGGGGCTCACCCTGAATCATGACTCTTGTATGAAATGCAGAATCTTTATCATCACATTTATTTTTATCATTTGATTATGACTTCAACTTCTCATCAGCCTGCGAGAGGACGGACAGTGTGACGAGAGAGGACGGCAGGGACAGAGCAGCCTGCGGTGAAAAGCATTCTTAGAAAACAACTCGCTGGGTTACAAAATCTCAGAGGGGGAAAGAAGAATAAAGGGAAGGAGAGAGGCAGGCTGGACTTTAAATCATAAAAATCAAAACATTGAATATATTTAGTGAACTGAACACCTCAATAGATGTAATATATGTACAAAACAAATCTCCAGGTAAAAAGAGAGGAACATTTGCTGCATATTTAAAGGACTCAAGAGTAATTAACATTTCATTTATCATTCCAGAGAGACAGTCTATAAATGCAGATGAGAGCACAAATGGAAACCAGTCAAACATCCATCTTTCCTCTCCACAAGATTTATGGGTTTTACATGACAATGCCATCCTGAATACAAACTAGGAGCTTGCTGAAAAATATGCCTGGATAATGGAAACCCCATGTCTATTCAGTCCTGATACAATCGCTTGAAACATCAAGATGATATTCCAGTTTCACCTTCTGGCTAAAAACCACAGAAACACAGATATAAAACGAGCGTGGACATTTCTCTACTTTTAAAACATTTAAAATGACAAACTGGCGGCAAATTGATTAATAATGATCAAGTAAAAAAAAAAGGCATCTGATAAGAGCATTGCAGCAGAGCCACTGCAGTGCACTGTGGAGCCGGCGCCCTCTTGTGGTATTCATGGGGAAGTAGAGAAACTGACTGCAGCATACAGCATACTGCAGTGTGTAAATCTCAGAGTGAGATAAACTGCACCGTGACATCATTAACATGGTCGGACATGTTTACAACACATAACATCAATCCGGTCGAATTTATAGGCATTAAGAGGGCACATAGTGTATCTCCTCAGAATTATACTATTCCACATATAAATCCAGAAACAAATGATGCTGTGATTATTTTATTTTCATTTCTTCTGGATGGATGATTTAAAAAAAAAAAATTAAGTTTTTAGTTTGTAGTGTAATGCAATGTTAGTCCATGTGGGCTGCACACTTGACACAATAAAGAACAAATACATGGATTAATCTGTATTATGATCAAGGACGACCAACTAATACTTTGCCTCTAATGTTTCAAGAAAAAACCCCCGATAACTTAATGCTGTAAGTTCCTCAAAATTTCTCAAAGACTCTTCAAACAATATGTATTAAAAAAAAAACATTTCGTCTGCTGCACCAGAAAAGACTTAACTTAATCTGTTTCCTATTCAGGAAGCCGGAAATGACATATCTCCTTGCTTATTTTGAAGTATTTAGGTGTCAGTTTGTTTAAAAATATAAAGTAATAGAACGTAACACTAATACAGACAAGTAATCACAGTTCAATTCTCGTTTGGTTCAAATTGTATAAATTGGGCGAGGACACACGTCATTTCCAGCTGCCATCAACTTGTGCAGCTGGCAGAATGTTTTTTCATACAGATGGTTAAAAAGAGTCTTTAAGGATTCTGGAAATACCCTCAGCACAGCGGTTAGTGTTGTTAAACAACCTTCAGGGTTTTTCAAAGATTGCAAAGTATTTTATCTTGCAGAAAATCAGATGCTTAGCCCTGTGACTCAAATGTAATGGTAATACAGAGGCACAAACTGGGGCTACATGGAACCATTATATCAGCAGGGAACAACACTTTATACATTTCAGATTCATTCAACAAAAGGCCAATATTGATCAAATATACTGACAAGCTGATGTACGAGCCTAAAGTTTGTAAATATGACAACCATGGTCAGTGAGAGTGAGGAATCCAGAGATTGTGGTGTTTTGCAGGAGAAATGAGGCCCTGAGGACATTTTTAGAACAGATGGAGATGGATGTGTGGGTGAACAGAGCGGCTGCTCTGAATCTCACTGTGGTTTCGTGCAGCTCAGTGATGCGGCGCTGCAGACAGTTTAGGACGGTCAAAGTGGTGGTGTATCAGACAGTAATAGAGAGGTGAATGGATGACTGGGGACTAAGAGTCTGATGCACTGTATCCATGAATAAAATCACCTTAAGTCTCTGACTTCTTTTCACTTGTTACCTCTAAAGTTAATCTGTCTGTGGTTAATCCCTCTTCAGCTGCAGGAAAATATACATCGACCTTGGACACAGAGCCTATGGCAAAGACACATCTATACATGCAGACACTGACGAGAGTGTTAGGAGAGAATCTGGATTATGTTCTTTATACTGTAACAAAGGGGCTGTGCGTCCCAGCATGCACAGTGCGTCCGCAGGGAAACACCCTGCATGGTAGCCAATCAGTTACAAGATCTAAACACCAATAAACATTTGACTGAGACGTCAGAGAGAGGAAAGAAAGTGAAACCAAGGATGTGAGATTGAGACGGTGTGAACTGAGCCATCATAACTCAGTGCAGTTTTGATAAATCTAGCTACATTTTTGTGTTTTGCACAGAAAAATATATCAGTGGCTTTTCTCACTAAAATTATATTTCTTTTATGGCAGATTTCTGAAAATATTTTTCCCCAATTCCTGTTTTTTCATATTTGCAATTTGTCTCATCTCGATTCTTCTTCTCATCTTTTCAATTGTACGCCCTCAAAATTCAATCAAACAAAATCTACAAAACATAAATAACGTAAAAAGTGTCCCATTTATCTGTGCATAATTGAAAGTAAATGCTCAAAATCAATGTTTTCTGTTTCTGTTCATTAGGTGTTGACATGCTTGGGTGATTTACATTTTGCCAACATGTGTAAATTGAGCATTTTTGTCTGTAAGAAAATAAATTGGTGCGTATGACGTGGGTCGATATATATTTGGAAAATTTAAGACACAATCTTACGAAAAAAAGAAGATAAATTGGTGCATCCAAAATATACTTTGATAATCCTTGTGAAAATGAAAATGCTTCATGATATAAGTCCTCCTTTATCGCTGGTAGTTTTGTGACGGAGCTGCAGGATGTTTCGTGTAAGCGGATTAACGGCGAGTATCACAACATCTTGTGTGTAAATGCTACAGTACGGTACGTCACCAAGGTTCCCCCATGCGTCATCAGTAGGAGTACACTTATGTATTTTGCAGACTTGTAGAAAAGCTTGTGCACTAAAACCACATGAGCTCATCAGTGGGTGGGAACCTTCTGCAATGGAGCCTGCAGAGGATTTAGAGAGTAACATCAACACACATCACACTCAGGAAAGTAAAGAGGATTCAAATGTAGCTGTCAAACACAAATTAGCTTTATGTTAGTTTAAACTGCCAGGGGAATTAATGGATTTCACTAAGGGTGAAATATGAGGGAATATAATTGATTTAGCAGAGGTCTTTGATTATCTCTTTGCTTATCTACTTGGATGGTTTGTTTGTTTGCATGTTTGTTCAAAGAGTCCAACCTCACTGAAGTCCCAAATTTAAAAAGAAGAATCAGCACGTTCCTTTATTTTTATGACTGTAATATGAGGTGATTCATGAATTAGTAAAGGCTCGCTGTGATCCAAAAAAGCAAGTGTTGGTGTTTTACTAATGATGTTGATGAAGTATTAGTGAACCTCCAACTTCACCGACTTGAAAAAGAAATGTGAAGACAAGCTGCGTCCTTATTCATGCTTTCTGCACCACAATGTATGATGTATGAAACATAAGTCCTACATGTTCAGTCTCCCTGCTCTACACTGCACCCAGCGTCCCAAAAAGACAATGTGTTAAGCCCCCTGCCTCTCGGGTTGATCTGAGGCTCTGTGGGTAATCTTGTCAACAGATCAGAGACGCAGGGACTGAGCACAAAGCGGGGCTACGCCATCCACCGCCTAATGGGATTGGCTGCCATCGCTAGATGCGCTGCAGTGATTAGCCTGCTTGGAAGCGCTCAGGGATTTAGGCCTGGAGCACTCTGCCCCAGGCAATTAGCACTACATGCTTAGGCAGGGTGACGTGAGTGTAATGTTCTGTATCTCAGGTCAGAACTGAACTCTGACATGGTGCTGAGAGGTGAGGCGGTATGAAAGGGAAAGTGCTGTTTGGTTTTTTTGATGCAATGATCACAAGGAGACAGTATGTACGCCTAATAAGCAATGTTTACGAGTGGAGTTGTTTTTTTATGTTTACAAGTTTAAGTTTGTTTTGCTATTCAAACAGATTCTGGGATTTAATGCTTGTAAGGTTGAACTCACTCTATGGTCAGATAATTTAATTATATAAAGACTTCAAAAGGAGGATTTGAAATCTTTTGAAGCCACTGTGAAACTTCCTGAAATCATTTTCTTTCTGTTTTTCATTCACGTTTCACACTTTTTCTTTCTCCGAGGTCTGTCAATCGTTTAGCTGCCCGCTGAGCCTATTTGACCCTGACATCCCTAAACTGGATCTCAGACTGTCTGAATGGCTGAAGGACAGACCCGAGGGCTGTTAAACCGGCTCCTCCTACAATAAACTTAGAGAGAAAGTTATTAGCATATGGGAACTATGTATGCAAAGTTTACAAAAACCCCTTTAAAAATCCAATAATTCCCTTCTAGTTTAGGCTGAGCAGTCGCGGCCTGCCTTCATTAGATTTTATTTGATGAAAAAGCTTTATGGGGTGATGCAGATGACGTCCAACAGCTGCTGGGTGTGGCTCCAAAACTGAGGCCTGATTAACAAACACTGTCCTACTGCTGAAGTTAAACACAACAAGCAAACACATCTGCAATCGCACCATCTAGCCATATTTAACCATGACACATTAAACTCAAAGGCTTACAAAGAGTGACGACACCAATTAAACTAATTAATGTAATGATTCGCAGATATTTCTGTCTCAGCGGGCTTGTAGTCACAGAACACACAGGCGGTATCATTATTAACTACATATGTTGAAGCCATAAAGACTTGTCGTAGTATAACATGCCAGTTTATGCAGAGTGGTGTTGAAGAATATCAACACATCAGACACACTGACAAAAATCTACAGGAGATGTCACCACAGAGAAGAGATGACCTGCTCTTCATCTGCCATGTTGATTTTGCTTTAAAGAGTCTGCTCAGGACCAGGACACTGGTTTCAAACTATCCCAAAAGTCATCTGTCCAAAACTTCACCTTCACTCCTTACGGTGCAGTCGTGTCATGTAGACAATTTGCCCCAATATTTCAAATACATAAACGGTACACAAACAAAAAGAAACTTTCAGTCTCAACACAGAGACCACGCCAAACTACAGTTGAACTCTGAGTGGAAATGATTTCTAAATTCAGCTGTAGTATATGAGGCTTCAGCAGTGTCAGTCAATCAAATCTCTAAATTCAGCTGTAGTATATGAGGCTTCAGCAGTGTCAGTCAATCAAATCAAGAGGATGTTAGTGTTTTCAGTATGTATGAACCTCCCTGTTTGTGTTTCCTGAGAGATGAGAAGCAAATACTAAGAGGAAATGTCAGACTCAGACGTCTGAAGCCTCATGTTAGCTTCAGCTGAACTTGACAATAGATTTTTCTACACAGAACAGTGATGGACTGGTTTTGTCCATCACTTACATTGGACGCACTTTAGGAAGAGATCTCTTTGCGGACAGTCTTTAATGTACAGTATGGGCATGTGAGCCTATCCTGTAACATTCAAAATGTCTCCATACCAGTGTCAGTACATCAGTAATAGAGGTTTTATACCCAAAAAGCATTTAGTGATGCTTAACTCAGCCACACAAGAACTCTGACGAGAAAATACAGTAATACAATTTCTGACAATTATGATTATATGACAACAACAAAAAACAACTATAATTTACAAATTTACAGAACAGATAAAGGATATATATATATATATATTATTTTATTTCATTTGTCTATTTCATAATTTATTTTATTCTGTTAACCAATATTGTTATTGTTATTCACATTATTTTTGTTGATTTAATTCCTTAACATTGTCTTTTAAAATCGTAATTGTCCTTTGGCAACACATGTCAAATGTCATGCCAATAAAGCCTATTGAAATGAATTGAATTAAAACAAGACTCAGAATCTGATCGACCATTCAGTGCCGAATTGCAGTAGACTTGACAATTCTTAACACTCATTCAGTAGTCAACAAGTACTGAGGTTTGAACTGCGATGCTCCTGTCTCAAACACAAAGGTTTTAAACATTCAGAAACCAAAGGATTAATGCTTTGATCACACCCTGAAAGTGTAGTGTCAAAAGTATGCACCATCTAGTGGAACGTAAAAGATAAATTAAAACTGTAGCTCCAAACGCAGAACATGCTAAACTTTCCAAACTGGTTTCTGACAGACGTTGTACAAAAATATACAGTAGCAACTTCTGACTGAATAAGTAGCCTCAGATACAGCATCTCTAAGTCGTCCAACATGCAGGACGGGAATGTAACAGTCCTGAAGACAAGGCCCACTGACCTCCACCCATCAACCCCACAAGGTTGACCTCTGCCCAGATCAACTGCTCCAATCCTGCTGCAACACGCTTACTGTACGTCACATCTCACCTCCTGTCTTAAAAGTTCTGCTCTGGCTGAAAGAAAACACAAATATTTCTGAGATGGTTTCCAGTATTGGATGTTGGATCTTGTTCAATCTGACGCAGATTATGTAACTCGGGAAACACATTTAGGTCATGCTATCACAGAGACCCTGCTAAACAGCACAACGCAGTGACAGTTGCTTTATTTAGCAGGCACACCACACCACCTGGGATTTAAACGTCTTAACTGTAAGAAGTTTATGAGAGGTTAATGCCTCCCTCCCTGCTTTGTCCATGTGACTGACACTGAAGTCAAGAGGCCAACAGGCAGGAAACTACACATTTAATCAAACGGACGTTTTCATACCAGTCAGATGTTTGTCAGGTCAAAATGATTAACGATGGTTACCACAACCTTATATACTGTATATATACAGAATATATAGTGTATACATACTGTATACATACACACACCAACAGGCAGATAGGCTCCATGATGAGGAAATACAGCATGTCTTCTTTTCTAATGTATATACAATAGAATAGCTGTAGAAACAGAGTAATCTATAGTGTATTTCCCTTGTATATACACACACATCATAGATTCTATATAAGGTATATACATTTTGTGTGAGAGTGTCCATGTATATATATATATATATATATATATATATATATATATATACATGGACAAATCAAATCAATGAATTCCAGTTGGCAAAACCAATGATATCAATGACTCTCACTGTGCCCAAGTATGTGAGTGTGTTTATTTTCTCCTTTTCTTTACATCATTCACTATTGCCCTTATTAGACTAATTGGATTGGCTAGCCAATCAGGAAGAGGCACCTCCTAAGTCAGGGGTTTAAGCAGAGGGAATTAAAGGGTGGACAGAGCTGCTGAATTGATTTGAACCTTGAGAGGGACCCAACTGATCATCTAATCGAAAGAGGCCAAAGAAGCCAGGACAGCTCAAGCACCTCCCTCCCAATCCCCTTCCGCTTGGAAATCGCCTTTCAGCACGATTAGTGTTGCAACCAGATTCTCTGCAGCTGCTCACAGACAACCGTCAAAATTTCCATCCTTGAGGATCTTGAGTTTGCGGAGGAAGAAAGCATGGGTGCGGGAGCAAGCGCAGAGGACAAAAAGTCCAAGGAGTTGGAAAAACAACTCCAAGAAGATGCTGATAAGGACTCTAAAACAGTCAAGCTATTACTGCTTGGTAAGTGGACTCAGGAATAGTTGTTGCACCACTTTTTGTCCCAGACTGCAGGTGATGCAATGTGCTCAGACTGTTTTAACTTGAAAGGATTCAGTACTTTACAAACTCTTACAAACTTTACACTTTCCATCTTCGATTGAACAACACTTTCTGCGGAGGTCCAGGTCTGCAGAGTAGAACAGTAGTCTTGCAGTCAGCCGACAGTCAACAGGTGTAACTAATGCTTAAAATGCACAGGTTAAAAAACATGGCTGCTTTGGGGAAAATGTTTTAATCAGCTTTCATTAAACCCTGAAAGGTAAACAATCGGTTCATAAGTTTCAGGCTGAGAGTTAATTTATGTTACAGATAATGTAATTCATAAGTTAATGATGGATGTTTCACTCAGTTTATTGACTTGAGTTTATTTGCGGCATATTCTTCAAGACTTGGAAATGAGCCATCTGAGGTGTGTTAAACTGCTCTGACACAGCTGTTCACTGCTTAGTTAGATGGGAGATATGGTATGCTCAGAGGATTTACAGGCTGTGCAGATGATGTGTTTCTGGATAAAACCCTACATTAGTTTATTAGAAAGGTGGGAGGACTTTTTGAGCTCATGCAAAATGGAGAGGGCATTAGCGAGAGTAAAGTAGCGGCAGCAGAGAGAGATGAGAGAGATACGATTGCAGGTTTACCACAAGGATCTGAGACGAAGAATTTAGAGAACAGATTCACAATGTAGAACAGCAAAAGTATTTGAGAGTATACTAAAAACTAAACATTAGTAAGAGATTTTCATGTTAACTCCTCATGCACAATATAAATACTGCAGCATTCTTTACCCTCACGGTGAGTTATTTCGAAGAATTTGCAGAACTTGAACCTTCTCAAAGGCTTCAGCCATGAAAGTGTTGGAAACATTTCTTTAAACATTTGACATTTGAATATGTTATATTTGGAATAAGTAGTGGCACAATTGACTTTTGACATTTTCTTGGCTCTGTCTTGAAATCAAGACTGACTTTTCAATTCTAATGGAAGGACGTTGGTGCTTACAATAATCATAGCCTTTGGTCTAAATGAATCACAGCACAGCAGTGATATGTCAATCCGATTAGCTAACTGGTTTAGCGCAGATCCACTTGGTGAGTTCTTTGTTGATCCCTCCACTCGTGCACAGCTAAGATAGAAAGAAGTATAAAATGTGTTTTATTACCTCTAACGTTATAACAGCAACATTCGCAGAGTCAAAATACTAGTAAAATCAAGGAGACGGTGTTAAACAAAAAGGATTAAAAAAATTATTTTGATTATTTCTAAAGAGTTGGATTTTGGAACATAACGAAAAAAAACTATAAAAACAAGAATGTTATTGCCAAATGAAAGTCAATACTTTATATCATAATGTAAATAATCAGTCCTTGCAGAGCATGGACCTCTGTGCTGTTGATGCATGTTGAAAATCAACTCTACATCTACTTTCATTATATTTACAGAGGAGATGCTTCTCCTGCAGTACAGTATCAGAGACAGACAGCAAGAACTGAATCAGTAAAGATAACAACAGTGACATCTTGTGGGCTCTGATCAACACTGTTAAAAGGAGCCAGAAAGAGCTGCAGAGGCCCAAAACTCTGCAGGTTTTTATATGAACTAAACATGTTTGCAGCAGATGTCAGTGGTTAGCTCCATGTGTGCAGGTGTGCTAACCAGTGAAATAAACATTGGTGAAGTTTTACACGTCTTAATAAATGTGGGGACCTCTTGAATATTTAGGTTACATAAAAATAGCTTTTACAAAGAAGATGAACCTAAATGTAACTGCAGTCCTTTATGTTTCGATGCAATCTGAGCAGTTAGCTCCAAAGAAGAAGAGAAATGCTGTACTTAATTGTTCTCAAACTGCATTAACTAAGATGGTTCGAATAATATTTTATCTAGTTTGCATATTCTAAATGAAAATTCAATTAGTTAAATTCTGTGTTTTCATAGGACGGCATTTTTCCTTGGTCCCCAGAGATCCAGACTAAGTCATTAAGTCCTTAAACATCCGTGTTAACTTCTGTAAACACAACTCTCTATGGTATCTTCTGCAGGATAAACATGGGCATAGAGCTCCCCCTTTGAAGCCCAGATTTACTGTCAAAGCTTTGGGGCACATTCGCTAATGACCACGAGGTGAAAGAATGACTCGCAGTGAGGATAAAGGCACTCTTCTTTAAATCATCACCGCTGGTGAAAACCAATCCTGATACCATCACATTGCCACCTATACAACCTCACCACAGATTAGCAAAACAAACTTGTTATTGACTTACTAATGACTGCTAGCAGGGGAAAACCAATAGTTTCTGGGTTGGATGAGGCCGCATGAGTCAAGTCTTTAAATGCTCCCGCAGTAAGTCTGTGGACGGAGCTTAATGTGGCTCCAGTGAGAGCTGGACAGGCAGCTTTGGCTGCTCTGTGATGTGATAAATTCCTTCTGGCCTGAGTGAGCTTACAGTGTTACAGAGAGCCTGATCTACCTGCAAGCTTTTCTTTAGCCAGCACATCCGATTGTGATACTTAAATCTATGTGTATGCACAAAGTACATTTCATTCTGAAAAGCTGTTCTCCTAAAGTTTTACTGTAGTGTGATTTGCTCAAGTTTGGAGATGTCTGCCAACAAACTGGAGCTCAGTGGCATTTGCTTCAGTATGAGGTGCTCAATGAACAAACATCCGCTGGTAATCTGACATTAATTGCTTATGGAAGACCAAATTAGACAACTTTAGAGCTCAGCAAGATAAAAATAAGCGGGTTGTTTTTGTGTTATGCGAGGAGATTTACTGTTAGTGGAGTCTTTAGCCAGTTTGGTGTCCTCTGTTAAACCATCACAAGGCCTCACACAAAACTGGGAGCCAGAACACTTCAGACAACTTCACAATCTCCATCATTTCACAGGCCAGCTGAAACTACCAGAAATGAATGCGCACAGACAACACTTGCTTTTTGTAGCTGATGTTGTCTGTTACCTGCCTCACATACATATTTTTCCAGTGTGCGCTGCCTGTTTTATGTAAATTCTGAACCGTAAATTGTGCAGGTCTTTGTCACACGTCATATGTTATACCTATTTACATTTGGCTGGGACAAGAAAGGGAAAAATAGCTTTTAAAGCTAACTCAGGCTCATGTAAAGCTCTACTGTTGAATAGTGGCCTAATGCTGACACACATCTATTTGCTTGGAGATCGACAGGAGAACTTTAATACAAAAGCAGTGGTTAGTGAAACTGTTGATAATGGGTTTTCTTGAATAACCTTGTCATGATTTCCATAAAGAAATGTTACTGATGAGTTCATCTGGCATAGCTCTTTGGCCTTTTGTTTCATCCTGAAACTATCCAAACAGATAGACAACACTTTGGGCCAAAGTAACAGCATTTCTTTTCTATTTTTGCAGTCTGCTCCTTTAAACTGATTGCATCATCAAAGCACATTCTTGGGCTGTTATGTCTCATAGTGCGTTTCTACTCAATGGCGTGTCAAAGGGAAGCACAGCAGTTATGATGTTGTTGCTAACCTTTTTATTCTCTTCCAGGTGCTGGTGAGTCAGGGAAGAGCACCATTGTAAAACAAATGAAGTAA
The DNA here is from genome assembly GCF_043641665.1 of Enoplosus armatus. Taxonomy (NCBI): domain Eukaryota; kingdom Metazoa; phylum Chordata; class Actinopteri; order Centrarchiformes; family Enoplosidae; genus Enoplosus; species Enoplosus armatus. Next base: position 11,489,609 of record NC_092187.1, read on the forward strand.
GTATTAAAATAAGTGATAATGTCAGTGGCAAGCAATGACATTTTTTATACTCTCATTGGTCAGGCATGCAGCCAGCAGGCCAAATCTCCCCCATCTCTGTCTGTTTCACTTCCAGTGAAGCCTTTTACAAAAGGTCAACAGGGCAAACATCCGCTTACTCTGATCTGTCAGCACTTGTTTTGTGCAGTTAGTTATGCTCTGGCAATAAGAGTCGAGTGAAATCAGAAACACACCACAGGGTGGCACTGTGAGCACTAGCTCCAGTAGATATCCAGGTTGTTATATTGTATGAGCTTGACTTTTTACATGTTCACAAACCGAGCACATACTTGCAAGTATTTCCATTTTATTCTGATGAAAGTTGACAATTTTTTATATAACAATTTTCCATATATCAGGGATATATAACATGATTTTCCCTGAACTAAAACACTTTCCCTACTACTCTTTGTACAGGATTCTGCATCAAGGTGGTTACACAAAAGAGGAACAACTGGAGTTTAGAGCGGTCATTTATGGCAACATCCTGCAGTCTGCTCTGGCTATCATCAGAGGCATGGAGATTCTGGGCATTGATTTTGGCGCACCCTCTGCACAGGTCTCATATGACACTTACAAGATGTACACCAGACATGATTAACTTGTGGAGATCATTATCACTGACATACATGCTATAAATAGTGCCAAGTTCTGTAACGGTGCTGATGGATCTTTGTTCTGTGTGCATGAAACCACAGGAGGATGCACAGAAGCTGCAGAACTTGTCAGACTCCATTGAAGAAGGCACAATGCCTGCTGAGCTGGCTGATGTCATCCTCAAGCTGTGGAAAGACTCTGGCGTGCAGGCTGGCTTCGAGAGAGCTGCTGAGTATCAACTGAACGACTCTGCTGGCTAGTGAGTCCATGTCTACTACTGAGATTGATACAGTGGTGGGGTTATGTGTAAAGCTAAAGAGGAAGCTAGCTTAGTGTTTATAGATAGACAATTTCATATCTGAGGCCTGTTTGCTGAACTGTTTTTCTGCCATCACCAGCTACCTCAATGAAATGGACCGAATCTGCAAGCCCGACTACCTCCCCACTGAGCAGGATGTGCTGCGATCTCGAGTCAAAACAACTGGTATCATTGAAGAACAGTTCTCCTGCAAAGAGTTGCACTTCAGGTACGTCACAAGTCTGACACCAGCAAAGACTGACTAAACCTTACGGCTCTGTGATACCCAGGACACTTTGGCAGACTGACTTAGTTGTGACTCTCTGTGTGGTGAACAGGATGTTTGACGTGGGTGGCCAGAGGTCAGAGAGAAAGAAGTGGATCCATTGTTTCGAGGGTGTGACCTGCATCATCTTTTGCGGAGCCCTCAGCGCATACGACATGGTGCTGGTAGAGGACGACGAAGTGGTGAGTTGAGATGCTGCTGCCCGATGGTAGAGCGTAAGCAGACAGACGTGTCAGCTAGTGACTCACCCTGTTCTTCTCTGACCATTTCAGAACCGCATGCACGAGTCCCTCCATCTATTCAACAGTATCTGCAACCACAGGTTCTTTGCACTGACCTCCATCGTGCTTTTCCTCAACAAGAAGGATCTCTTCGAAGAGAAGATCAAGAAAGTCCATCTGAGTATCTGCTTCCCGGACTATGATGGTAAGACCAGCTGACGCTGCTTTAATGGTCCATGAGTTATACCTGCTGCACACTGTGCTATGACAGGACGGGGACATAGTGAGACTACATCGGTCAGGCATGCAGTGAGAGTGGATCACAGTGTGCCAGCAAGTCATGCTTCAGCTTTGATTAATATGAGACTGCAACAGCAGTGTGTGTGAAAAGCAAATCAATTGATAAATTACACTAGAAATAGACTAAATTGATCAAGTAAGAAATCTTGAAAACTGCATACTGTGGGAATTCCAGTGTTGTTCCCTCAAATTAAAGTTTGTGAAGCAAGTTATTATATCAAATCATGTCAGCTGACAGTGACAAATGATGTAGAGGGTTTGATGTGGATTTTTTTTTTACAACAAAACTCATGAACCTTCTCATAAATGTGCTCCCATCTTCTCCCCCTTGACTTGGTTTAGGCCCCAACACGTACGATGACGCCAGCAGCTACATCAAGACGCAGTTCTTGGAACTGAACATGAAGAAGGGTGTGAAAGAAATCTACTCCCACTTGACCTGTGCCACAGACACAAAGAACGTCGAGATTGTGTTCAACGCGGTTACAGACATCATCATCAAAGAAAACCTTAAAGATTGCGGTCTCTTCTAAGCAGCTTCAGAGTGAAAAGAGGTGCGCGGTGACCACATCACTCCCAGGGACTTTGTTGATACGGACTAATAGGGTCCAGATGAGGCAGACTCCTGGCAATTCAATTTAACCATCACACAGCGAATCATATCTGGTCTTCCTGTGTTGCCAAGCAACAACTTATGACCATAACATGAGCTAACACAAACTCAAACCGCACAGACAATTCAGACCATACGGGACTGCTGAGGATGCGGAAGTAATGAGAAGCAAAAAGGCAATCCCTGTAGTGATTTGTGATTAAAATCAGTTGCTCCCAAAGCTGCAGAACAAGTTAACTTTTCATTTTAGAAATATATTGAACCTTGCAACCAGCAGATTACGCAGCCCTGAAGCTTTGAATGCAGCAAAATGTCCACCTTTAAAGACAGTGGCACATGATTTTATACATGATTTAACATGATTTCAACCTGTTTGAGATTTATTTTGTATTTTCCTCTACATTGCAGGACTCCCTTTCCTACCTTAACCCCTCACATATTGGCATTAACTGAGAAGTGTACTGATGGAGCGCAGAGGATCCTCAGTTTGTTGTATTCACACCATAGCTTCCATGCCAAGTCCCGGCCCTTGACTGCTCCTAGCACATCACCATCTCCAAAAGCACACCCCCTGCAACACAGTGCAAGTCCAGCTGGGTTGAAACAACTATCAAAGTCACCACATTGTTGTTGCGGACATACAGCTTCCTACAGGTTTCTTCAGTTTTTCTAAAGTACAGTATTTGTCTCATACCAGAAGCTGCTGGTTTGAAGGTATGAAGATGAAATAGTTGCTCATTCGATCCTCGTCGCTTCCTTTTGACTACTGTGTTGTGAGTTATATTTACTATTAAAACCAAGCTCTGTAAAATGAATAAAAAATCAAATCCAGGGGAAAATATTAATATTTTGAATAGCAACATTGCAACCTTGTTTTTGTTTTTGAGTTCAGTAGTCTCTGTGGTCTTGATATTTAAACTGTAAAAAGTTGCTGAGCAAATATCTCAGATATTCCCAGTGCTTGCAGTATATCCAGATTGCAAACCAAATTGTACATGTATCTAATCTAAATAGTGTTAATGTATTGCATTCAAATTTCAGAAGGTCAAAACCTGGTAGAGCAACTTTGTACATAAGAGTAGATAATTCAATATATTTTGAAAGATAAATCTATATGGAAATATAAGAGAGAGAGGGAACCACTAGGGGGATGATGCTTTATTATGAAAAGGGAATGAAAATCTACCGAGTTTGTCCTTTCTTATGAATGTAGAGGCATGAAATAAAGATGCATTAACTTCACTTGTGTGCCTGTTTCTTTGCTGCAGAATCGCACTGTCAATCACTGAATAATGTATATCAAATTAGAGAAACAGGGCTGTCAGCAGTGAAAAATAGCCTCAGGCTGTTACTTGTTGGGGACAACGCTGCCGTTATACAAGTTCCCTGTTCTAGTCAGAGGGGAAATGGCAGCGTATGGAAGTTCATCAACAATAAAGCTATTGAGAGCGCAAAACAAATTAAAGTGGTAATTAATCTGCGAGTAGAGATCTACTGTGGGATTGTGCAGGGACAGATTCATGAGATTTGACAGCAGGCAAGGACAAAGCTGAGAGTGTAATCAGTGTGTGGAGCTGCCGAGAAGACCTATATCACTAGATTTGAGCGAGCAGTCGAGCTTCTTTTGCTCCAATATTTAGAAGCTGAATGTTCTCAGTTTTGGTACTTTGTAACTTCAGAGAAAAGTGGTGCAGAATCCACTGGATCTGTCCTGAACGTCGAGTGTCACTCTGTTACAACCCAGCTTTGTAGCATCAAGCTTCTTACCAGTGTGGTTCATTAATATTTCCATCTCCATCAAGATTTGTATTACCCTTACACTTAAGCTTTGACAGTAACTGCTGAGGCCTTTTAGTCTACAACTGAATCTACTAAAACAGATGGAGAAAAATGTCAGCAGACCTTTAAGGATGAGTCTGGTGATGTTCTATAATGTTCTTATTGTCAACAAATACCATGAAAAGACCAAAACCAACAATTAATTGATCCAACAATTATTCCTCTGAGCCACAGACCTCCATTGATGCCCAAAAACCATTAAAAACACATTAATGGGTGACACGTTCCTTCATTACGATGAACACTGTAGTTCGGTTTGATTCAATCCCACATACAGTTTGAATTTAGGTTGTTCATGTTCAAGTGTTACCCTGCAGACACAACATACAAGGTAGGACAATCAGGACATATCGGTGAGCAGTAATGTGTGCAGCAGCTGGAACACACTGAGCCCTCAGCTCAAACATACAGATGTGTCTCTGAAGTCTAAAAATACTGTTTCCAGCATGCATGACCTCCTTCCCTGCATGGTTTAGGTAAGACTAAGCCTTTATAAACTTTCACAGTGCATCTGATCATCTGAACATCTGATTGCCGTTGCCTATGGTGAGACTTTGGTGTTGGTTTACTCTTTAAAATAGAAGGAAGGGAAGACAAATGTGTGCCATCATTTAATGATGTTAAAATGAACCAATACAACTGCAGCAACGTAAAGAAAGCTAGACATGGACCTTTGGGAATGTTTTCTACCAGGACTTCTCCGTGCAGGAAGTGACTAACCAAACCCAAACTGTGCTCCACTACAGTATATATACACAGTAAGCAACAGACTTCCTCCACATTATCTGATGGCTAAGGCCAAAGAAAACAAATAGCTGTATCAAACTACTATCTAGCCACTATTAATGTTTATTGTGTTCATACATCTTCATTGATATCCATAGGATTTAAAACATTACCTCGGAAAAAAAAAGGATATTCTACATTGACCTCAACTGAGTGAATAATATTAGTCAAATTCAAACTCCTACGGAAAAAAACAGGGAAATCAAGATCTCCCTTTACAAATTGATTTGCAGTGATGTGTTTCATGTATAAAAATATTGTTCAGTACAATGTGGTGCTGCTACCTTGTTCAATGCACTCTCACTAACTAATCCCAGACCCAAGAGGTTACGTTATATACATCAAAACTGCTCACACAAAACAATTCTCCATACATAAGTTATGGCATTCACACATCCAAAAAGTGAAAATTACTATATAATTGCAACTCAAAATTAAAATAAAATATAACAATTGCAAATATTCAATAAAAGCAATGTGATACAGACTTAAGCTAAGAGAAGATGCAACACAATAAAGGTGAACAGAATTTACACATCAGCTGTGAAACTGTGAAATGCAGTGATGGATTTGATAAACAGGCAGTCTGTTTTGGTCCTTGTACATATGACAGACAAACTATAAATGTGTCAGAGACTTCATCAGAGGGGCTTTACCTGCCAGCCCCCCCCCCCCCCTCCCCCCCAAGTAATGCAAAGGTCTTAAATATGACTCCACAGAACTCACAGTGATCATTTCACAAGCCCCCCCCCCACTTATCACTGCCTCCCAATGTGCTCTGCATCGTAAAATCTATTAAGACAAAAGTGATCTTAGAATTAAGTCCCCAAATTGTGGAATTTAGGTCCTGCATGCAGCACGGCCACCAGCTCAGTCCTTAGTGACACCTACTTTCCAAATCGCCCTCTGCAGACAAGACAAACCAGCCCAGAAGTCCTGATCCTGACACCTGCAAGGACAGGGAAAATAATCATTAATACAAATGGCTACAGGAAAAAAATGAATTCATACAACCCTCCTTTTTGGGCTCTTAACAGACCATAAAAAATAGTTGGATGAAAACTTAATACTATATACACATTGTCAGACTTTCATCAGCCTAAGCTGTATACTTTTCAGCCTCTCCACTTTGAGCTGAGTGCTAATGTTAGCATGCTAAAATGCCTAACAGTAACATGGTATTGTTCGCATAACGTTTAGCATTTTAGCATGTTTAACATCCACATACAAATATCTCTGCCTTAATTTATATTATCTTGTCTCAATTTTTAGTTAGCTTAGCATGTTCATTTATTGTCAGCTGTCATGTACGCAGCAGTAAAAAGACTAACAGTTTGGTCTTTGGTCGTTTTATTAGCGCCTTTGACACTGTTTTCTAGATGAAGGGAGCACATTTACTAAATGTAAATTGGTTTACCGCCAACAATTGTCGTTAAGCTTAGTGTAATATTGTTCCCTTCTTTACGTTACCATTGCAGCCGACACAGGAGACATCGTAGCAGACCGCGTAAAACACACAACTGACAGCCGGTGACTTGACGTGCTGACGGCTGGCTGATGGCTGATGGGTGATACCAAACGCCCATCACAACATGGGGGTGTGCGGAAGGCAACACTTTGTGTTTAAATGATTTAAAGGTTCTTCAGCATAGAGTTGATATATTATGCTACTGTTTTCCAGATGAAGGGTTAACAATCTATCTTGTCTGTTTGTTTTTGTGGATATTTTAATTATTATGCAGTCAGACAAAATAATCCTAACTCAAGGTCTACTTACTTGGCTTTTAAAGAGCTTTCAACCATATCACACATTCTTCATCAGTGGATGGAGTTGATTATTAATTTGATTTGATTGTTTTTGTCTGATAACAGTTTATCCACTTCACATTACTGTTCAGCTGTATTTTTCTGCTCAGTTTATTCAGTATTATTCAGTACTTTTGATTTGTATTTTTCAGGTTTGGGTAAATAAAAGCCACTTTTTTGACCGGATGACTGGCATTTCCAAATAACTACCTGCTCAGTCCATCACAAGTATGTTAGCAAACAGCTGAGGCTTACGTTATCCAGTCAAACGTTTTTTCAAGTATCCTGTCATGAATTAAAGCACTGGAAAGTTTAACATGTTGGTGACACTATGTGAAAACTCAGTTGATAAAGTGTGTCTTAGAATGTTTTAATTGCAATTAATGGCAAATAGTTATCAAGCTATTTAACTGTCTGGACCAAAGCGGACCCAGCAGGATGACACTGTCATCACGCAAGACTTGACTGTTGTCTCTGGGGTGATGCAACAATCTGCAAAACATTTTTACACTGTTGGCTTTGACAACAACACCGCGTTGCCACGTCTCTTCAGTGTCCTGCATGAACTGTAGCGCAGGTGAAAGTCAGTGTGCTGACCTGCAACTGCCTGAAGCTTTAGTAGAGCCCGATCTCCCTCAGGTTGATCTTGATGATGACGTCGGTCACAGCATCGAACACAAACTGCACATTCTTGGTGTCTGTGGCACAAGTAAAGTGGGTGTAGACCTCCTTGGTGTCCTTTCGTTTATTTAAGTCTTCGAACTGGCACTGGATATAAGCTGCAGTCTCTTCATATGAGTGCCCACCTACAGTAAAAAAAGGTCAGTTATAAAAAGAAATTTACGTGGAACAATCCTGTATGATTTCAGCTCAACTCATCGTATTTTTAATACGTATGTGGGTTAAACACACTGCAGCGTAACAAAGATGCAATTAATCTGTGACCAGCTGAAGCTTATTTCCTGCTGCAGTTTTTTTTTTTGATGCAGGTTTTTGTTCAAGCAAGTTCGTTGGTCAAAAGTGGAAACAAATCAGCAAAAACATTTGAAATTCAAACAGGGGCGCTCCTAATCAAGAATGATCTGTTAAATTCTGTGTGTGACTATTGCGTCGAAACACTTTAAGGGCTGCTCTCTATTGAGAAGTTAAAAATGATGAACCGCGACACACACCCTTGCATTGCAGATCTATAAATAGACATAACTGTCTATTAACAAAATCCATCATGGACATTAGAGCGGCCTGGGTTAATAAAACTGAAAGCAACTGAAAGCAAAAAAAAACAAACAGTGAATTATTCAGAACTAAATTTAAAATGCTGTTATGTTATGCTACTATGCAGAGAATGTATTTGATTGTACTGGTGAGGAACAGCTCAACAGTAGTAACACAGAGCCTTTGTCTGAAAAAATTTCACAATTTCAGGCACGCACTTTATTCTCTTGAATAGAGCATGATCACACATTTCCAGGAAGTTGATGCTCAGACACAGCAGGTAGATAAATAAATATCTCCTCTTATCAAAACACTCAAGGGGCAGCTACACACAATCTGACAATGTCACATTAAAACTGCTGATGCATAGGTTTGTCTCACCGGTGTATTCGGGGTAGCAGATAGTGAGCGGACTCCTGCTGATCTTCTCTTCAAACAAGTCCTTCTTGTTGAGGAAGAGGATGATGGAGGTGAGCGTGAACCACTTGTTGTTGCAGATGGAGTCGAAGAGCTTCATGCTCTCGTGCATCCGGTTCTGGGGAAAGAGCAGGTGTGAATTTACCCATAATAGGCCTTTTTTTCAAAGTGGACATTTTGACACATCACAATAGGAAAAGCACAGGTGAACCAAAACCAGCGCATCCATCACTCACCATCTCCTCATCCTCAGCCAGGACGAGGTCATAGTCACTGAGCGCTACACAGAAAATGATACTTGTGACTCCCTCAAAACAATGGATCCACTTCTTCCTCTCCGAGCGCTGACCCCCGACATCAAACATCCTGTAGATACACACATACAAACACACACACACACACACAATAACTGCATGAATCAGCGTACAGTGAATGTGCTCATTTTAATTCTAATGTAATTTTAATGTTAGTATTTCATGAGGATGAGTGTCCTCGTAAATCCAGGGCAAGCACACACGCACACACACACACACAAACACACACACACACACACACACACACACACACACACACACAGACACACACACACACACAGACACACACACACACAGGTGTCTGCTGCCTCTGCCTCCACCTCAGGCCCTCAGAGGCACACTGAATCTATAATGAGTTGTTTAACTGACACAGAAATGAAATGAACACTGTGCGCTCCAACACCAATTCAGTGATTACACATTTCCAGATCCTGAGCATTTTTTATAATGGGGTTACGAAGGCAGGCCAGGGAGGCCATTACAGTTATTGTTTCACCAATATTTATAAGTACAGGAGCTTGAAAAAAATAATGTAAAAGGACGGAAGCAATGCAATTACATTTGCTGCTACAAAGGTGGGTCATATTAGGATGAATGTCAGAGTTACAAAAGAGGTTTGAAAATCAGCACTTCAATATGCATTTTCTAAAAGCAACGAATCAAAGGACAACTGACTGTTAAAAGAAAAGAAGAACCTGAACATTCATAACATAAAATGTCTTAGTCTTTTCTTCTTGTGACTCCTCAATATAAAGGAACGTCCTCTTGAAGCACCTCATCACAGTTTGCATATGAGGCATCCAGTATTTCACGAGACAAAAACAAACAGAAAAGACTGGAGAAAAATCCAGACAATAAACATAATTTTGCGTAGAAGACTTTAATTGTTCAATTTATCTCTGCAGTAATAATCTCGTACCTTGCGACCTCTTAGGAGGCTTCAGACGCTCAGGTTGGGAATCACTATATGAAGTCTATAATGAGGACATCTAAATGCTGACCAATACAGTGAACCACCTCAGGTCCTGACTGCTTGTAAAGCTTAATAAGTTCTTTTTATGGCACAAACAGCCCACCTGAGGCCAGGGCCCTTCATGAGGAGATAAATTACAGCCACACTCACTTGAAGTAGAGATCTTTGAAGGTGAAGTGAGTTTCCACGATGCCAGTGGTCTTCACACGTGTACGTAGCACGTCCTGCTGAGTCGGGACATAGTTCGGCTGACAGATCCGGTCCAAGTCATTCAGGTAGCTGAGAGACAGAAAACACAGGTATATGAAGACACATCACAGTACAACTGAAATGTTACCATAGCAGCATATGCAATACAGGCAGCTCCCAACTTGTGCTTCATGAAAACAGATGTGCTGTGTTTTGTGTTTTATTTAGCATCACGTGGTAAAATTAAGTTATACAGAGGCTATCCAGACTTTCTCAAAAATAGACACCATAATGCAAAGCATCAAAATGTTTTTCAGACACTTATGTCTGTTGAAGTGGAGGGCTCACTCTGCAGTCAGACATCCAAGGACGCCACAGAATGATACTAAATATGGGCTCATATTTTGGTGCATGATAAACACTGGCTCCTTGTGGGTTGAGTAAAAACAGACTAACTCCACTGGTTCCTCTTGTCTCGCAGTGTGGACAAAGTGCACCAAGAGCCATGACAGCTCTGCTGTTTTCAAAACAAAGAGCATGTCCTTCAATCTAAGCTACTTTCTTTCAGGGCGAGTGTGATATAAACGCCGCAGAAACAGAAAACCTTGGGCTTTATCTTTGTCTGATTGGTGATACAAGACTGGGCTATATTTAGCTCAAACTGCTTTGTTTGCCTTTTTCATTAAACCTCATCAGACAGTTGTATCCAGTGGTTGTCTATCATAATAACTTGAAACCATTTTGTCAAATGAAGTGATATCTAAACCGCTGCAAGTCGACAGAAAGATTTTCCAGTTTTCAGTTTCTCCTTCATGTTTCTCGTTGTTCAGGAATGCAATTAGCCGTACAAGCTGACACAAGACGGTGAAGAACAAGACGCATCTTGCCTCCCTTTTTGTTCCAGTGGAAATGTTACAGACATGAGGGAGGAAAGCTACTCTCAGTCAAAGTTGTCCCCCTTCTTGACATGGGGAAAATACAAAAAATGCCATATGCAAATTTAAGAGTAAGACCTGGATGGATGATACAATTTCGAACTTTGAAACAGTTTCTCTTCCAACTGGAATTTCCAGAAGGTGATAATAAGTGTTATCAAGAAAAAGGCTGAAATTAAAGATCATTTTCTAGATTAATGGATTCATTGTTTGGTCTATATAATGTCAGAATGTAATGAAAAAAAAAATTATAATTTCCAATGGCCCATTGTGAGGTCATCAAATGTCTTGTTAAGATATTCAGTTTTTTATCACATTAGATTAAGAAAAGAGGCAATCATCTCAACAGACAAGCTGGAAATATTTGGCGTTTTTGCTTGAAAAATTACTAAAATTATTAATAAATAGATTATTCAAATAGTTGTTGATAATTCTTTCTAGACTAATTAATTTATCGACTAATCGTTTCATCTCTAGAATCCAGTGAAATTATCTGATGGATTGTTTAACTTGTTTTAAGACAAAATAAATGAAGGCTGAATACCAGATTCAATAAATTTTTTGCAGATTTCTTTCCTTTGAATCACTCATCTTAAGGCTGCAGGTCTTATTCTGTGAATTGACTCATTTAATAAGCTTGGAGTTGGATATTTGGTAAGTCTGTGGGGGTCTGTACGTAGAGAAGCGAGTCCTCACTATGCAGCAGAGTCGTTGAGCTGATACTCTCTGGATCTATCGAAGCATGCCTGAGCTCCTGCATCGTTCCACAGCCTCTGAATCACGCTGGTCAGCTCTGCAGACATCACTCCTTCCTCCGCCGAGCTCGCCAGGGCAAACAGCTGGCGGGCATCGTCCTGGCAATAAAGACAATAATTGCCGTCATTGTAAACTTCTCCTTTGTGGTGACTTGTGTCATAAACAAGGACGTGGTTCTTTGAAACTCATGCTGAATGCAGACTGGATGTAGTCGACTTACCGCCCTTGCGGGATCCCCAAAATCTATCTTTAACCGGCCCATTGCCCTGATGATGGCCATGATGGACTGGATGGTGTTGCTGTACACCACCACTTTGTACTGCTTGCACTCCTCTTCTGAGTAGCCATCCTCATGAATGATTCTGACACAGAAACAAAATCCAAATAGGCTTTTAGAGTCTGGATAAATATTTGACAGAGTGAACAATGGCTTTAACGAATGTGGGACAAATTACAGATTTGCAAACTGTCATGCTACACTGTCATTAGTGCTGGAATTTGAGCTTCAGTGTGCATGCAGCATGCCTAATGTGGGAACTGGGGGAGCCTATTCAGGGCCTGCCAGGCTACGACTGGCCTCCGTGGCCATTGTTGAACATGTTATGCAAAAGGGTGCTTCCTCTGCCTGAGTGAAAGGAGGCTCCTACTTTGCTTCCACAGTATTTCCACAAAGATGAACCCTATTTGTAATCACAGCTCTCCCCAACACTATTAACCTCTGACAACAAAGGCTGCAGCTGAAAGTGGGAGGGAGGGAGTCTGTCTCTCGTCAATTCAGTACAAAAGTAGCGTCAAAGTTTGTATTATCATCAAAGGATGTAGGGGATTGATATAATGTCATGTGCAAGTGTTATAAGGACCAAGCTGTAACTTACTTCATTTGCTTTACTATTGTGCTTTTCCCAGATTCCCCAGCACCTGAAAAAGAGGGGCAGCGGTTACATGAGGCAGCTGTACCAGAAATGACAGCAGCCCCAAAAACAACACCCCTCTCACATGGACGACAGATGAAACCAGTTTTTCATAGCGGCTAAACTTAATCTGATGTCATTTAATCATGCATCATGCAGTATGTCTGCGTCAAAACACCCCCCCAAAAAAAAGTGTGCCTTGTGATGAATTTCAATGGCAGACACTTAGGTTTAGGCCTGAGGGAGTGTATGCAGTCATGAAGTACTCCTTTGCATGCTGCAGGGATGAACTATCTGATGCACCAGTCAGCAGTTTCAGTGCATTAATTCTGCCTTGAGAACCATGTTTCTGTGTCTGTCATGTGGAGGAATCAGGAATCAGCCTGGAGCTTAAGAGATGCAGAGGCGCAGAGAGGATCATGGAAAATAATGAGTAGGGTGATGAGTTGGGGTGCCTCCTTAGGAAGTGAGAGCTTTCACAATAGTGTCAATCTGTGAGAAATGTTTATATAAAAGCCTCTCATTACAAAAAAAAGGGGGCATGGTAATAATGATGAGTGGGGAACCTTTACAGTATTTCAACAATCAACCAAACAGGAAACAGTTGTCACGCTTCTGGCTGAGCCAGTGTTTTTCCACTGGAGAGACAATCCCAAGATATCATGCTGTTCTGGGCCTTAGAGAGCAGAGGGGCCATAAAAACCCCCCTCTCAAAACTAAATCTTCCTACCAGCACCTCTAACGCTCACTAATTAACATGTTATTTCTTGTTTGTTTAAGCCGTACAAAAACCAAAGTGCAAAAACGATGTGGAGACACCAGGAAGTCACCGTGACTGGCCAAGAAATAGTCCAGTGCATACAGTCCCTGTAAAACCCCAACATGGTGTATTTACACTTCTGATTTGTACTTTTGTAAACAAAGCAGATATGAAGTGTTAATTAGTGAACTTCAGAGGTGCTGGTAGGCAAATTTTACAGAGCCAGGCTGGCTGCTTCCCACTGTTTCCAGTCTTTATGCTAAAATAAGCTAACTGTCTTCTGGCTCCACGTTCATACTTACCGTAGAGATATCCGATATCCTTACAAGGAATTTGACTCAGAAATAGACATAACAGCTAAGAACAAGAAAAACAAAACTGAACAATAAAGGTAAAAGAATAGACAGGACTAGTATATACACAAATATGTGAAAAAATAGGTGTATATATAAATATATATATAAAAAGCACCAATGGCCAACAACAAAAATAAAATGTCTATATACAAGTCAAGAGTTTTGTAAGTTGTAATCAAAACAAATAAATAAATATTGAAAGGATATACATGGAGTGGACGATTGTGTACTGTATATGCGTGTATACCGATCTTCTCATCTAACACTAAGCACATTTCCCAAAAAGTCAAACTATTTCTTTTAGTCTTCATGGTTTAATTCATAACTTTGTTTGAGGTGTCCTCAAACTGTTTAACAGACTACGGGAGAGAAACGCTTTCTGGGCTGCAGTATCACAGTTGGCCTCTGGGACAAATTGGCACCACGAACAGATTGATGGTTATAATAAATGAGCAAGTCACTGCTGGGATTTGAACCCAGGTATCTGGGGTGGCCAGGTATCTGGTTGACTCACTCTCGAATCAACAATTGTTTCGTAGCTGGAGTTTAATTAAAGAGGCCTCAGAACATGTGTGCACATGAAACGTTGGATGTCAAATTCAGACAGCCACAGAAATTATTTCCATAAACATCTGGGCTGAGTTTACACTGGCAGTAGAGCCTCCTTTTGCTTAATGTAACCACAATAATGATCAGCAACTGCAGGATGGAGACGTTTTCAGGAACTGGATGGATACCTGCCTCTTTTTTAAAAGCAGCCGAGATCAACTCTCAGTGTAAGAACATTTTAAAATAAGAATATATACGTTGTCTTAATATTGTTGTTCCTATAAAAGGTGGCGAGACACGTTCCCATTGCCAGTGAGGAATCCTTAGCAGATGAATTTTGTCAAGGAGGCTTACAGTAGAGTAATATGCTCAGATGGCCGGCCAACGAGAATTAAATCCATGAATTCTTTGGTTAAGCTGTCACCAGCAAAAGAGATTTACGCCCGCTCACACAGACAGGGAGGAGAGGACAAATTGTGTCGATCCCTTTCCTCAGTTCTGTCAGGCCCCAATTCCCTCATTCATGGCATTTTTTGGCTGATCGTCAACCGTGGCTTCCTGCCAGTTCACAAACCAACTTTACACAGGCTTTCAGAGAGTCGTCCAGACCCATGCAGGAGTCAGACTCCAAACCAAGCCTCATTTAACAAGAATCTCAAATGCAGATCTTTTTTATAAATCACTGTTTGTGGTCAAACAGGAGAGCGTTTTCATTGGAAGGGTGCGTTGGCTCTCCAGCTTTGTGGTTTTTGTACAAAGAAAAGCAGCCGCGCTCCTCTTTGTTTTTCCCCCTATAACTCTCTTGTTCCAGCACAGACAGGGAGTGGAGGGCACTGCCTGGAAAAAATCACTTCCCCCTCAACTCTGTGGTCAGAAAACGAAAGTTTCCATACAATGAGATTTCAGCCTGCATTGTAATGTTGTACCACCACACGAATCGGCCTGAAGTTAATCCTCACAGATCGTCTGCACCCTCGCCAAACTGATCCAGCAATCACATCTATGTGACCTCATGTGAAATCTATTTCAGGGTTTACCTCTCTCATTACTCTCAGGGCTCAGCTACCTAAAATAGCTTGTCTTCCACACAACAAAATGATGCAATCAGGCTGTAATCTATCAACAAAACAGTGGAAACAGTTTGACAAAAATCGCCTCACAGTTGCGGGCACTCGTGGCTCTGATTTGGTAGGAAGTAGATTTACTGGCTCGGTTTTGTTTTGCCATATCTTCTCGATCAAGGTACAAGCACTGCAAACATAAAGGGCAACCCGCTGATGGGAAAGCTGCCTTTCGTTGTGAGAAAATATCCACCATCGGTAACGTGATCCAGAACGCAAACAAAAAGGAAAAAAAGCAGGAAACTTATTAAAGAATACATCAGATCACATATCTGGAGATTTGTGAAGCATGCAAATCGTGTTAGTCTTGATCAACAACTGGCATGTTGATATACTGTCGTTCCAGTTCTGGTGATTACTGTGGAGACATAAATCAGTTAAATGGGAGTC
Organism: Enoplosus armatus; assembly: GCF_043641665.1. Lineage (NCBI taxonomy): Eukaryota > Metazoa > Chordata > Actinopteri > Centrarchiformes > Enoplosidae > Enoplosus > Enoplosus armatus. The sequence goes on from NC_092187.1 coordinate 11,505,280, forward strand.
CTATGGAAGATTTACAACATGGAACTTCTGAACACCTGATATTGTTTTTCTCAAATCTACAAAAGGTTATTTCTACCTTGTCCCTCCATAACAAATGATACTATCTCTAGCATTGATGATCAACCTCACCAGTGATCATCAGCAAATTCATTTGTCCGTTTGACATACCATGACGGATTCTTTTAATAACATGAGCTTAGGGGTAATAAACACCTTCCGCTGCGAGGAAATAAAGCTGTCCTGTGGAGATTTTTCACGATCAACAAAGATGATGCAACTTATTGAGACACAGCCCTCTGTAAATCACAAGCCATCTGTGCATTATGTTGCAATGTCTTCAGGAAGTCCTGCTGCATGAATGAACATAGTGACTAATCTCATAGCTGCATCTATACTCAGAATCATCAGTTTAATTAAATACTTGGGGCTCTCATTTATGTCTAATCAAAAGTCAAAACACCTACGTGAGGACTCTACATTCTGGTCAGTCACCTCTTGAAGCATTTCAGTAGCATGAGGTGTCTGTTTTTCTTCATCATGTCGTTCTTTTGACAGGAATTGCACAACATTTCAAGTAAAAAAAAAGAAAGAAGCAACGCCTCAACCAGAAGGTCAGGATCATTGCATTACAACATTGCATCAGTGCAATCCGCTCCTGTAGTCCACACACATCTTTACAGTGTCAAACATTTTGGAGGCAACGCATAGCTGATGCTGAACCAGCTGTTTGGACAATTTGAATGGTTATTTCAATCTTTTTTTTTTTTTAATCCTTTTTGTACTTCAGTGTAGTTTCAGCTGACCTAATGACATTGTTTGCCTTTCTTACTTTTCTCAGACTTTTGCTTGTTGTCTTGTGAAATACTCAATACTTTCACTTCTCCAGGCCTCTAAAAGTTATTCAAATGTGACAAATCTGAGAAGGAAAAGTTGCAGACACTGCTTTATCTTAAGAGGTCACAAACTAAAAAACACTGGGAACCACTGGTGTCGAGGACATACGAACGTATTTGCAGCTAGAAAATGGGAGGTGGAGATAAATGACAGGACGCTTACGCTCAGGGAGAAGTTCCTGCCAGAGGGCACAGAGCATAAAAATGTTGAGTGCTGCTGGACTGGAGGGCATTTAATCCCCCTGGCACGTCTGTGCAGGCCACACCCACATTGTCAGGACCACTGAGTGTGTGTGTGTGTGTGTGTGTGTGTCAGTAATATGCAGTTACGCACAGTCAGTGGTCAATACAGGCATGAGAGAGTGCTGAAACTCTGACACTTAGTGTAGGAGCGGTCATGACACTGAACCTGGAAGTCACAGATGAACTACCGGAAATGAACTGTAACAGCCCAATGCTTCATCAATTTTAATGACTACAGATAGAGCCAAAAACCTGAAAACACTCTTTTAAAATCAATAGAGCTGAAACCATTAGTTGATTAATCCATTAGTCAATCAATAGAAAATTCATTGGCAGTGATTTTTGTGTATCAATTGTTCATTCAAGTCATTTTCCAAGCTAAAATTACAAATGTTACCAAGTTCCAGCTTCTCAGTTCTGAGGATTTGATGCTTCTCTTCGTCTTATATGATGGTGAACAGAAGATTTTTGAGTTTTGAACTGTTGGTCGGACGAATCAAGCAATCTGAAGACATCTAGGAAACTGTAATAGACTGAATGCTATTTTCTGACATTTTATGGCCCAAATGATTAATCGGCTAATCTAGAAAGTAATCGCCAGCTGGGGCCCTAAAAATCAGCACACGCCATATATACCAGGATGTAGAGATGCAGCAAGAGAAATCACATGTTAAATTATCTGGTTGATACTCCTCATTGAACTTGTCATTATGGGACAAATCTGACTCAGCAGTTATTTTATCAGCTAAGACATCCAAATTATGTGGGGAAAATGTAAGAAATTAAAAACACCAATACCAACAATAAATATTCATACTGTCCAGCTCCAGCGCAGATAAAAACATTTATTTCTCATTTCTTAGTGCTTGAAATTGTTGACCCAGAAGAGTCCGACCAGGGTTACCACTTCCCTGCAGCTGTAAAGTTTTGTTTGTGGGCACTGAAATAAAACAGGCCTGCATGAGCTACAACGTGCCTTGTGACAAGTGACAACACTTGTCAACAAATAGTCTCCTCTGAGCGTGCACTCCCTACCTTTCAACAATCCACAACTGATAGAAAAGCACTGAGGCACCAACATCTGGTTCACTTCTACAAGTGGAGAAATGATGAGCCACAGCTGCATTAAACCAACAGAAGGAGGAGGAGGAGTGTTTGGAGTCAGATAAAGACTGCCGTGAAAAAGTGAAAAGCACCCAAAGACAGATGATGACTATAAACTGATTTCAAGCATTAAAAAGAGCCAGTAACATAGTGCATACCAAGCAGAAGCAGTTTCACTTCCCTGGAGGATTTCTCTCTGTCGTCCCGCAGGTTTTTATCAATCATTTTACTTCTCTCCACCGCAGCTTTGTCCTCGGCGCTGATCGTGCAGCCCATTTTCACTCTCAAACAACTTCTTTAAGGTCTGGTTGTGGTTTCAGCAGCTCATGAGTTGAAGGGAAACGCCGTCAAACAGCCCCTGGGTCGGCGCGAGCACAAGTTTCCCAGCCGAGGACAAGCGGAGAAAAGGGGAAAAGGCGTTGGCAGCGGAGGCTCGTCTGTCCAACTGTAAACCCACAGTCTGATGCTGCTGCGCGCACACAGATCCAGTCCAAACACTCCCCTCTGCCCGGGTGATTCAATACGGGATTTTAGGCAAATAGACGTTTAAATTTTTTTTATCCAACTTATCCGTAGTTTAGACTCACAGAAGACCATACAAATGTGAAAAGAAGTGAACAAAATATTTGATGTAGAAACTTGTATGAAAGAATCAGGCACTTAAATCCAGCGTTTTCAAAGAAAGAAGAATCGCCGTAATAAATCTCCCATAAAACTATTACTGCTGCGCAGTCGCGCGTTCATCCAGTTGATCCAGCTGCAAACCAAGAAAACGGCGCTAGAAAAAAAAAGGAACATTGATGCGACCCACAGGGCATGTGGGAAATGTAGTCGCTTCTAAACAACAGATAGTGGAATCTGTCTGTGTAGCTTACATGTTGCTCAAAGTCAGACACAGATCCATTTATTCCTCACAAGGCTTTTATAGTTTAAAACAAGCTGGAGACACATCTGCACGTTTTTTTTCTACAGCTCACGTTCATATAGAGTTTTGTGTGGTGTGAGATCGCCCCCAGTGGACTCACACCTGAACTGCAGGTGTGTATTTGATAAACTCCTCATCCAATCTGCACTTCACTGCTAAACGACAACAGACAAAGCAACAACACACATCTCAGATCAAGAGATCAAATTCCAGTTTCAGTCTCATGGCATTGTTTTAAACCTGTTTTGTTCCTGGTCGCCCAATAACAAACCTAGAACTTATATTGGATCTATTGGGGAGAGAACCACAACTTTGAGACGATCATCTTAATGCAAACACAAGACCAGATTATTGGATTTCATGTGATACATACATTTAGGTAACATCATTTAACATAATTTTACTGCAAGGAACCTTTCATAACAGGAAACTATAATTTCATCTCTCTCCACATTTTATCTCTCCACTTAATGTGATTGTGTTTATAGATTATTTATAAGCCATTGATAAGAACACATTTTGGGCTTCTAAATTGTCAAAAATCCTTTTGATTGGACCGTATGGCCACTTATCCTCTGGACCAAAATCTATTTATTGAAGGTAGCTTTTTGTGTATAAATGTATAAATTGCTTTTTATTGCTAATGTGTGAACGGAGTGTAACATCACTTAAAAAATGACATTTTCCCCCGACATTCTTGGTTGCCTATAGCAACCTGTGGACCGATTTCAATGTAAAGGACTCAGGACGTTTTTTTCCTGGAAAATCCAAAGGATGTGACGGTAAGCACGCTCCCGAGTGCCTGAGCCTCAGCTCAACGTTCAGCTCAACGTTCAGCGCCAACATTGTGCAACACTAGCTAACCTTAGCCTAGAAATGGAGTCTGCTAACATCAACAAACGACTGGCACCCACCAAAACACAGTCCAACACAAAGTCCACGTAGCTTGCTTGCTAACATGGACGACTTGAGTGGATAACGTCAGCTAATTCATCCAGACTCCTGGGCCTGATGTGGCTGGTAAACTGCCGTTTGCAAATTGCGGTATCAGCTAATGTTACGAAGCAACCAACGGCAGATTCATGCAGCGTAGCTAAGTTACAGCTACCTGGCTAACCTTAGCTCGCTATATTGCTGGCGTTATCGCTAGCAAAATACTGAGCGGTTATGTTAGTTGGCTAGGTTGCCAAATTACTCCATCAGCTAACGTGATCCTTTCACTATTTATTAAGCATTTTTCTTTTATGGATTACCAACATTTGTGTCTACATTAACTGAAAATAAAAATGATTAACAGCAACAAAAGGAATTTGTCACAACCCAAAAATGTGTTCTTGTTAATCTACTAACTAATTTATAAAGCATTAGTAAATTGTTTATTATCCATTATTAAAGACACTAGTTACAACTTATAGCCTTTTTAGAAAATGGTGCCATCATATAACACGCAGGGTAAATGTAGATAAGATTTTAATATCTGAGGTGTAGACTTAGACATTTAATTCCAACACCAGGAAAGTTATTTAAGAATTGCATTGCTAGTAGTGACTGGCTCATTAATTAATAGACTAATCAAATCCCCTTAAAGGTCCCCAGACCTCATTTTTGGAACCACTATACAGAATTAAGAATAATCTCTAATTTAGCTCCTTTTGCAAAGTCAGGATTTGGAAGTAAGTGAGAAATTCATGTGATTGAGTTCATCTCTGATCCAGTGAGGGAGACTTTTCACTGCAGACAGCTTCCATACCTCACGGATGTTTTCTTGTTTTTGGTTGCTATTGTGGGGGCTGCAAGTGTGTTTGTGGAATCTCAAATGATCACAGGCCTCTGTTTATCTGTTTGGTTTATAAAAAAACACACTCAACGCATCCACTGAATGGCTGCGCTGTGCATCCAGTGGCCCTCAAGAGGGACGCAATGGTGGCATCTGTCCTTGAGCACTTTCGCTGGGCGTGTTGCAGCCTGTCACAAAGGTCAGGCTGTTTGAACTGTTTCTCTGCGCTGCGGGAGTCGCCCTCCGCTGCTCAACATGAAAGCTATGAGTCACTCCGTCCGATGGGGAGCAGCACAGGAGAGGGTAAGAAAATTAGGATGAGCCAATTGAGGTGCTGATGGGTTGATCGTGGAATCTGTTTGGATTTTTCTTGTGAAAAACAACTGCCACTACATGCTAAAACTTAATTTTTTTCCAAAAAAACCTTCAGATGTGCATTAAAAACTTACAATATTTAACATCCAAAAGAATCTTATATTCTTTTTATTACCTCAACTGTGTATTTACATTTCTGCTTTTTTCATCAGATTAAGATTTATAATTGAAATCATTAAGGATAATGGCGAGGATTCACCTCAATGCACAAAATAATGAAAATAATGTCCCCAATATTTTGTGCATTTAGCATATGAGTTGAGGTGTTAATTACGTTCTCCTGAACCTGAAGTTGTGGTAAAAAGTCAGGCAAGTAGTGGGGTCAGTGTCATGGAGCATTACAGTGTCGTGTCCATTGATGAGCTTCAGCATCCTGCCTTCTTCCAAATGTCACTCCTCTTTCATCCTGTTCTTAGTGCCGCATTTCACCTCTGTGATGCTGCTCCCCACGCCTCACACACACACACACACACACACACACTCTCACACACACACACACACACACACACACTCACAGAGGCAGAGAGGAGGAGGCAGCAAGAGGGCAGGAGAGAAAGAGATGATTGACGGGATTGATCATGTGATAGATGCGGTTATTGATCTGAAAATGTCTGGTAACTACGACAACAACCACGACACTCAAGTTAATCTTCTTGCTGTGCCTTTAATCATTTCAGCTGATGGGTAACCAATACACACTGACATCTTAACAAGGGAAAAACAAACCCTAATAATGAAGAATCCAAAGAGTCTTTTCAGCTCAGGTACAAAAAAAAAAAAAAAAAAAGATACAGTGAGGAAAATGAACATATCGACTGTATCGATGAGTTACAGTGAACAAAGCTGTAGCTAACAACGTCCATGAATATTCCTGAAACTGGGAGTATCATCTGCCATTCACCTTCACAACAGCTTATTTCTCCGTCCTCGTAATCAACAGATGGCAGCAGACACGAGAGATTAAAGCATTTAATCAGATTGGTTGGGGCAATTTTGCTGCTACGGTAACAGAAATCCAGCTGATTGAATGGTGGTTTGATGTACACTCAACATAAGGGTGCTTTGTAATGAATTTTATTACAGCATCATACCATAAAGAGGAGACGACCAATAATGTTCAATGAGGAAGATCTCAGATCATCTAAAGAGATTAAACCCTTGTTCCTGTATGCTGATGTAATCAATCAAGGTAGTTTTAATATTACTAATAAAAACACATTAAAGATGCATACATATTGTGGAACATTGAAGGTTATGGCAGTGATTTTGTCTTGTCTAACTAAATTTGGGCCTCACATTACTGCACCATCCTCTGGCACAAGATGACATGACGACCCCGTCTGCAAAAAACAGTCAGCAACAAAGTCATATCGCAAGAAAATTAAGAACACTATGTCTCCCCCCTGACAAAAGGTCCCTTTGTCAGGGGGGAGATCACGCCAACAGTCCGGAATGAGGCAGTCCAAAATAGATGAAGGCAGCAAGAGAGAGCAAGTATAAAAAGAGTGTGTTTTAGTAAGAGAGAGTTTTTAGTAAGAGATTTGTGCCTTTTTCTTTGGAACATTTGTCACCACTCGTGTGACTTGTGCAAAACTGTTTGTATTCCACCTGAGATCAGAGAAAGTATCACCAGTGTCTCCCATTTGTTGCTAAATGAGGCCAAAGGCAAAGCTTGCCATGTGTAAGCATTGTCTCACCTGTGTGCTATGTAGCCACAACAAGCCTGGTTGTTTATAGCACAAACACAAGAGCACTCACACCGCTCCTGTGTTTACCTGCAAACAGCACAGACATCTTGGGGTGATGGGGGATGGTCGCTGTGTCCGAATCTGTCCACATTGACACTTATTTCAGCAGACTGACAGCTATAATGTGCTGTGGCCAATGTTTTCACAAAGCTAAAAATCTTTAGCTCCATCACTGTCATACAAATTAAAGCAGTCACAATGTTTTTCTTTGAGTGGAAGGGGGTGGAATCACGAGTCTACCAATGTGAGATGATTTTGGTGAGGAGGTGATAATCACAAGACTAAGAACAGATAAACATGATAATAATGTTCCTGGAAAATGGTTAAAAATACACTAGAGTGTCAGCCTGTTTATTATAAATACCACCAGCAGCACCAGATGTGGAATGATCCTCTTCAACACAATGAATATTTCAAATGGCAAGACATTTAAAAATGGCTCTTAATATTTAATCCTTCCTACTGGGAAACCAACACATTTTTTTTGCATAATTCCTTGGTGGTATGAGGAGATGTGCAAGTGGAATAAATACGCTTTGATGGAAACAGATCCTTTGCTTTATTTGCTAAACAAACTGGCAAGGACAGCTACAGTAATAACTGACAACCTTTACTTCCTCCTCAGTTTTTTTTCCAACAGAAAGTTCTACAAAATAACACTTTGTTGGAGATGAACTAGTCTTATTTTATGGTTAGATCATTTGTTAAATCAATAATTAAACACCTGCTTGGTCATAGAGAACCTGCTGTATCACTGAGTCAGTTTGAACTGATTGTCAAGGGGCTTCTTCAAGTCATAAAACACAAAAACGAGGGAACATTTTTCCCTCTATTTGAACTAAATGAAAAAACTAAAATATTCCAGGGGAGGAAAATGCAGATGGCATTACAGTATTTTTTATGTTTTATGACTAATTTTATCCTGTACATTATATTCTAATTTCTGATGGAGAACCCAACTGTTAATGAGGAATGAATGAATGAATCTTATCAAAACAAAAAATTCACTGAGCATTTGTCTCAACACTCTTCTGTCTTCATTTAAAATGTCCTTTTAATGGCTCTTATAGTTTTATAAACTGTGTTCCCCTGAAGTTTCAGCACTTCTTTATGCTCATGTGATGTTTGTCACTCCACAATTAACACGAGGGTTTCGTGTCCATCTGCTAACATCACACAGAAAACAGTCCGACACTGTATGGCTCTCAAAATATGTAATGCGGCAGCGTCGTGACTGTTTGTCTTTCTCTGAAAAGCTACATGACTTATATTCTTCAAAGAAGTTTTGCAGTTCACTGGATTTTTTTTTAGCTTAAAAGCACTGTTGTAGCATGAACAAGAGATGTATTAATTCAACAAAGTTTAGAAAATATGAATAAAACTAAGTATATTTATTGGATAATAGATGGCAGAGGAGACAGTACATGAGAGCTACAGCTCTGGTACAGTTTTGCAGCAGTTCTCTGATACATGTAGCTCATTGTTCAGCTGTTGCCGCTGTATGAACTCTGAGGTTTCCTCAAGGATCTGCCCTGGGATGTGGAAGTCAGCTGGCGTGTTCTGCTGAACAGCTGATTCCTGAAGGCCCTCAGTCTCTGGCTCCTCTGGGCTGGCTCTGCTGTGAGAGTTGCAGGGCTCCAGATTGCATCCAGTGCCCTGAAGGAACTGCAAAAAGTTTTCCTCAATAGAGGCCTCGCGGCTGGGCAGCTGCTCCCCTTCGCTGGGCCCAGCCCGCTTGAAGAGACAAGCCAGGTGGCGGCCCAGCTCCTCACGAATCTGCCGGTTCAGGCAGCCGTAGAAGAAGGGGTTGGAGGTGAAGCAGAAATAGCCAATCCATGTGACCACGTCCTCCAGCTGGGCCAGCGAGGCGGGAGAGGTAGACACCACAGCCGAGTAGAGATGGAATGAGAAATATGGCAGCCAGCAGCAGAGGAACTGGCCTCCCACTGCCACAAGGACCACCGCGGCCTTCCCGCCGCTGAAGGTCCTCTGAGGGGTGGTGCGGGCGCCAGTTCCCCCGAGGCTGGCTGCCATGGTGGAGTGGCTGCTGATGGACTCCGACCGTTGTCGCGGCGTGTCCATCCAAGTGGGAAGGGGGCCATGCTGCATGGCTGCTACTCGCGCCACCTTGAACATGTTGCAGTAGACCACCAGGATGATCAGCATGGGGCACAGAAAATAGATGAATGTAAAGAAGACCATGAAAAGCAGCCGTGTGGTTCTGCCTCCCGCCCAGTGGAGGGAGCAGTGTCTCTGACCGTGAACGAGGACTGAAGGAGTCCCCAGACCCTGGCTCCCCTGGAGCAGCCATCCCAGGAGAGGCAGCACTGACATGACAACGGCTTTTATCCAGATTCCCACTAATACCATCACCACCACCCCCACTGTCATCTTCACCTCATGACGCATGGGGTGGACGATGTAGTAGTAGCGCTCCACATTGATGGCACATATGGTGAGGATGGCAGCACTCACTAGACACACACTCAAGCAGAGATAGCTCCGACACAACGCCTCGTCCACCAGGATTCGGTCTGACAGCATCCCCAGAGGCATCAACACCAGCGCTGCCAGCAGGTCCACCAGACAGAGGTGGAACACGAAGGCAAACTTGCGCAGGTGCGGCGTTTTGGTGATGACAATCATCACGGCCAAGTTCCCCACCACTGCCAGCACATCCATGATGAGCATAGCACACAGCGCCAAGGACTGATTCAGATCCACCCCACCTCGGCCACTTGTGACGGGCAGGGTCACGTTAGAGATATTCGGGTGCAGGGAGGCTGGAAACGTGGGGAGGAGGCCGGAGAGAGAAGTGTTCCAGGAGGGGCTCGGTGTGACGGGACGCTCCATGAGAGGATGGGATAAGGAGGAGAGAGTCCGCTGAATTTCACAGGCCCATCACCCATCCTCCCCTGTCATAGGGTGTCACTGAGAAGCTCAGGCAGTGGTGTCAGTCACTGGCCCTGACCCCGGTAGACTTTAGCCTGGAGCTCAGCACGCGATCACAGGAGGTTTCACTCAATTCCTTGTAATTTTTAGTGAAGGCGTCCTTCTCTCTCCAATGCGACCTTCAGTCGGAAAGATCTGAAACAAACGAGACAGTCCTGTTTAAAAGAAGGCGCAAGTGATTTTGTTTCAGTTTTCACAACATGATGCATTTGAGTGAATTTCATGAAATATGACAAATAATACTTGTTTTCTAATCCTAGTTTGAAAGGTGCATAATATATGTAGGACATGAAATTATGAAAAACTACCTTTCAGATTACATAGTTTTATGGATGTTATATGACCTACACCTTGATGAAATATAACATATCGTCGTGTGGAAAGACAAGTTGATAGATCTGTCATCCCAAAAGTCACCTAAATCCTTTTTGCTCAGTCTGTGTTGGATAGAAAATGCCTAAAAACCATCAATCTAATCTACTGTTAATGCAAATAACAACATTATAATCCTTTTTTTTAGTCTATCCACTCATCAAAAGACAAATCGATGCAGACTTAGATCAATTCAAAACTGGGAATTTACAAGCAATCTGATGTCACTTATATCAAATGCAGTCTTTTGTGAAACATTATTTCTGTTGCTGTAATCTGACGCTGAGTCCCTGTTCTACAGCTGTAAAGCCGTCAGACTTGATGCAGTCCGCACTCACTTGTAGCCGGGCTCGTAATTTACTACATATTTGACATCTGCATCCTCAGATGTGTGTTTTCAGGGCAGCCGGTGCCCCAGGGAGAAGCTAAAAGTGCAGAGTGGACCATATGTCCCCCTTAACAGAGTCAAGAAGCAAACTGGATGAGTGAATAAATAAAACTGCCCAACTCAGCATTACAGAGCCCCGTGCTGTCTGAAGTGATGGAAGCAAATGATCGATAAACACTCCACGTTATTATGAGCATGACATGAAAAATAGACAATGTTAAGCTTCCTATGATTTTCTGATTCATAGGAAAACACATTTTGAGAGACTGAATGAATAAAATGTATGTAGCTATAGTAAAATTGTATCTAAAATTCATGTAAATGATGGCAGAGCAGCCTTCAGCAGTCAAGTGGAAGTGTTTGTGTGGCCAGTTGAGTAGTCGAGAGGCCCCGTGCTGTGTTTACTGTCATAACCTCACCTGGACGCAACCCCACACACTGTAAAAGCCGTGGAACGAGCACTAAGCCTTTGGTACATTTCCATATGCTGCCCACCTGCATGTGCAAGTTTTCCATTTCACAAGTGTGACAGGCTTCTTTCCTGCAAGGGGCCTGTTCTTTTCCTGCCCACGTACGCCCATCGAGCACGACTATCACCTGATAGACGCAAGGCGTAAGTAGGTGGCCTTTGCTGAATAGGTCAAAGGGTTACAGTCACCTTCAGCCTAATAAAATAACCAATAAACAACATCTCAGCTATGATGTAGCAACCCCTGTGGAGCAGCCCTCAGGAGATTCCTAGTCTAATCATCATTGATTGTTTTATTGCTCTCTGGTGTCTGGAGTCACTTTGGTGCTCCAAGGACCACCAAAATGGAAATTGTTGCTCTAAAGGAAACACATTATCACCACAACTCCCTGAAGTAAAATGTTCTAGTCCCTAAAAGGGCTTTTTATTACACAAAATCACACTAAAAAGCATCCAAATCGGAAAATTTGTATCATGTCAACACCACACAGGCACAATTTAAACAATAAAAGGATAAAATAGGGGCTTAGTGGCTCTCTCACAGCACAGCCTCCAATAATCAAATCAATGAGCGTAGTACAATTACAATTTATAGTTCAACTCTGACTCAGGAACTCCAAACAGATTCACACAAAGCGAGAATATAAAGGTTGCAGCAGAATCTCTCCGGCTGCCGACTAAAAACCATATGACCCTGTAATATGCACATGACACGGTGTTTACTGCGAGGAGAAAACTAGCCTGTTGTTCAAGTGTCCCTTTCATTGCAAAACTGTTTCACTCCTCAGCAGTGACACGCTGCGCTGACAAGCCAGGAGTTTAAATTAACATGCATGAAACGAGGTGTCTCTCCCCACAAACGTCGTCCTTCTACATGGATACACAAAGATAACGTGTGATATGATGAAAGAAAACACTGGCTCTAGTATCATTCTCTTGAGTCAGGTTTTACCCATGTCCCACCTTTCCAGCATCCTAACTTCCACCCCAAAAGAAAAACACACACACACACATCTCAACGCACACTCCGCTAACAGGGTAGGTATGTGTGGAGATGTGTGTTGATGAGAGGCCGGTGACATACCTCAGTCTGGAGAGGGCTGCTTCCTCCTGTGCAGGTTCACAGTCTACTGAAGGAGAGCCGACCTGTTTCGCTCTCTCTCTCTCTCTCTCTCTCACACACACACACACACACACACTGACACACCACACACACCACGTCACACACAGAGAGAGAGAGGGAGAGAGAGAGAGAGAGGAGAGGGGGGAGAGGAGAGGGTCGCTCCTGTGTCTCCTCCTCACCTGGCACCTTTCATCTTGTTATCACCTCCCACCCAACCAAGATGATCATCCCCCTCCCCATCCCTTCAAACACACACACACACACACACACGCACGCACGCACGCACGCACGCACGCACGCACGCACGCACGCACGCACGCACACACACACACACACACACACACACACACACACACACACTCACACACACACACACCCCTCCACTCAGCTCTCTTCTAGCCAGGTCTTCGATCCAGGCGGGAGAGGCAGAGCAGGAGCAGAAGGGAGATGGAGCAACAACAACAATAAAAAAAAAATAAAAAAATGAGGAGAGGGCTCTTGTCTTCTAGCCTGTGATGGGCAAAGGGTGAACACACACACACATTCTTCCACCTCACACACTTTCACACACACATGTAGTGGCTCCGACATGCGCCCAGGGCAACTGCAGAGCTGTGCAGAGCAGACAGGCAGGCGGCGGGTGGGAAGGCAGCACCCAGCCTCCCTGCTCTCCACTGGGTCTTAGTGCCTTGCTGCCTCCAGGCTCCTCACAGAGGGATGGTCTCTGCTTTTCACCCTTCCAACTGATCTCACCGCAGGTCACACCAGGTCCCGCTAACAGGTGCAGAAGTAGCCAACAATTAGGAGAGAAAATCACCTTCATCCTCTGGATCAGAATTTCTCTAATTCTTTGTCTCCTAATGCTCAGCCCACCAAGATCTCCCTCGATGCACAATCCGGCAAAAGCCCTCTCACGAGGCTGGATTATTGATTCGCAGAGAGGAAAAGAATCCCAGTGGTTAATGTTAATGAGCTGAGATTAACATTTACAAAAGCCCGGCCCACGCACAACATACATATTGCACTTACTCAACTATTCTCCAGCCCTCAGGAATGAATTTGTTTACCACCGGAGTGTGAGATGTAGGATCCAATGGATTGTGCAATTCAGATGTTGATCTCTACAATGTCTTTTTTGAATATTAGTATTCTGTTTGTTGTTATTTAATCGGGTAGACTCGTTTCGAGACCTGAGAACAAAAAACATTGACAGTGTAACAATGGGCACTCAAGAAAAAAACAAATGTCAGACAACCAGCAGAAAAGAATAAAAACAAAGAGAGCTGAAACAATTAGTCGATTAATCAATTATTTGATTGAAGATCTATCAGAATTGTTATATTTATGTAATCAAGCAAAAGTAGCAAATGTTTGTGTTTTATATTATTTTGTACAGTCGATCTTTGGGTTTTGGACTGCGAGACTGAATGTTACTTTGGTTTTAAAGAACTTGGTTTTTGAATATTTCAAAGACTAAACGAATAATCGAAAAATAATCATATCACATCATATCAATTGTTAATGGAAATAAGTGTTAGTTGGCACCTTTGACAGGAGTCATAAAAATCTGGAAATCTGGAAATTTGACACATATTTTTCAATCTATAATTACACAAACAATAGAAGATTTTCTACAGACCAAAAAGGTGTACAGCTTGTTACGCCAACTCTTCTTACAATACGCAGCCTATAAGTACTATCAGACAAAAGTATCTAAGATTGATTAATGTTAAGATCGATCCCAGCTGTTGGAATAAAAGAGGGAGATATATGAGGAACTTTAAGAATATCAGATGATTAGAGCGCAAGTTTGTGTTTTTTTTTTGTGTCATTTTAGAGGATATCTCATTAGCTTGAGTATCTTATTTTGGGATTAAACACTTGTAAACAGGTTGGCCCACTGTTGCTGCCTCTGGCTCACGCTCTGTTTTTTCCCTGTGAATCATACTTTTAGTAATAGTGCCAAATGAGGTGATTTAATAACAATGTGCTTTGGACACAAGAAGTAACCTTTTGATGTATGGAGGTGGCTGTTGTATCTGTCAACTCTACTCGTTTTTTTATGTTACTGTATTTTACTGTATTCATTCCCTTTGTTATCCAGTGTACAGTGTATGGGCTTTATTTTTAGGCTTTTCTTGTCTCAATTGATGCTCTGAAAATTGCTTATTCCTCCCTCAGGATTTGTATGAATGGACTGTCCCACACATCAGTACGTGACAGCTCTCTTTCATGAAGTCTATTTCCTGAGGATTTCATTCATCAGTGGAAGTGTAGCTCCACAAACCCTGATTAGGTCATGAGTCATTGATTCACTGATAAATCAATTGGCAAGTTGAACACATGTTTGCTTATTGATCCAAGTGCTAAGGTTACCTGACATGAACCTGCTTTGTCTCACACGCTGTTGTTTTTGAGTGGATTTTGTAGCAGGGACGGTTTTATGATCAGACTGTGTGCTGCTGCTGCGGTCGCTCATATGATCTGTAGGAAAAAGACAGTATCAGATATTTATTTTCCCCTGAAATGTGTTTGGAGTAAACTGTATTGCTGAGACACAACATGATAAATAATGCCCTGAGAGTTTTTATGTACAATAATAACCCAAGATGTGAAGATAGTGATACTATTGAGCCGTTTTGAAGATGGAAATGGAGTATAGACAAGTCTTTGTTTGTGTTTGTTAATGTATGTATTGTGTGTGTGTGTGTGTTTGTCCTGTGACTGCGCTCGTGTCTGAGGTGTTGAATAATGATAGAAATAGCAGATACTTGCTCACACCAGCAGCACCAATCACAGGGGAGGGAAATACAATGGTTTCCATGGCAACCCCAACTTCAGCCTCCCTGCTTGCCTGGGCAACCCCCCCCCCCCCCCCCCCCCCCGGACCACATCCACCCCCCTCTCCTATCCGCCCACAGCAGATAAGAAAAGGGCATAAATACACACACAGTCTCGTACACACTGAACACATTACCAGCCATCAGGACTTGTGTTCAATGTGTTTCCTTTTCTCCCTATTTAACTGGACAGGCAGGTGGGCTGGTTCATGCTCAAATACAGCTGCTCATCTGATATTGTTTTCCATTGTGATCTCAAATCTCATCAGTAGAGGGAGCTCTCACATTTAACAAGAAACAATCCCAGAGAGGATCCTGAAATAAAATGCAGGGTTGCTTGTGGTTCCTACAGTCTCCAAAAGCAGAACAGGAGCCAGAGCCTTCAGCTATCAAGCTCCTCTCCTGTGAAACCAGCTTGCGTCCAGGAGGCAGACACACTCTCTACTTTTAAGAGTAGGCTTTTTCTTTTTGATAACGCTTATAGCTAGGGCTGGCTCAGGCCTGCCTGGACCAGCCTCTAGTTGTGCTGCTATAGACCTATACTGCTGGGGGACTTCCCATGATGCACTGAGCTTTCCTCCTCTCCCTCTCCATCTTAACACATTCATCACAGTCCAATGCATGTTACTAACTTTATTTCTTCCCCGGAGTTTCTTTGTGCTTTCTCGTCTCGCAGGTTCCGGTGGATCTTGGTCTTGGTACGCCTGGCTGCTGCCGCCATGGTCCCGGTAATAATATTATAAAGAGTACGGTCTAGACCTGCACTATTTGTAAAGTGTCATGAGATGACTTTTGTTGTGATTTGGCGCTAAATAAAATAAAATTGAATTGAATTGATTCATGCTCACAGAGCTGGACAGTCATTTATGTGGTTCATCATCATGGCCATTAAATGTATGTGTCACACTGACGTTTTTGCCCTCATTCAAGTGCACACACTGTGGGAAAATGGTGAGGACCACTAGAATTAGTTTATCAATAGTTTAAGATGAATGAGGCAAAAGATAGAAAAGCAATATGGGATTTGTCTATTTGTCTATCGGTGCATTTCAGCTCAGCAGTTGTGATGCACTCAAGCAGACACACAAACTCACTGTTCTCGCAAGAAGTGATTATCATGTTTGTGCTGACGTCAAACCCCCAGGGATAACTTGATCCACAAAAATCCTTTTGCATTATTTCATACAGAGCTGAATTGTTTCACTTGGGGCTTCATGACCCCCATGACTGACATGCTCATGGTTATTCAAACCAGCAAGTGAGCGCGCACATTATTTTAAAACCAAATCAATGCCACATATTTTTTATATATTATCTGTTTCATCATCCTCTGTGATGCCTAGTACTCAATACATTTATAACACATGTGGGTAGCCAGTATATGACCAGAGTTAAGTCAGCTTTGCTCCAGTTTTATCCTCCCACGGTACCCCAGGGAGCAACATCCACCTGGAAGGTCACATCAGACTGATTACTAACACCCCACCGTGCTCCTCAGCAGACGGGGGAGTGCGCACAAACCGATATGAGCTGATAAAACCCTCTGAGCGACACTGCTAATCACAAATTATGCTAAGTTTCATTTAAATATGCATACCGTAGCTGCAAGGACTTTGGAAAACAGCAGTGACCCAAACTAGATTTTCTATGGGTGTGTTGAGTCTCTCACAGTGTGTTTCTGCAGAGATGGGAAGAAAGAGTTGATAATGTTGATCGACACGCTCCACTACCTCCTTTAGAGTTATTAGAGCATGTAGATCATAACATATTTTATGCTGCCTGGTTTTAAACATTCACTCTGCAGCACTGAGGGAACAACACCTGGTCATTTCAGACACATAAAACACCCAATAACAATTTTATTTAAAGAGATTTGTATTTTTGAGCAAATACTTGAATTTAATGGACTCCATGATGGAAATCTGCAATTTTAGAGCTGACTTCAACTATAAAGATCCTCAGTGCAATTTGAGATAGCCTGCTGGGAGTCCTGGGACGGCCTGCCCTCTGTAGGCAGCCAGAGAATACACTAACCAGTGACGGTAACTGGTTTGTTCTGTTTGGCTCCCCAGAGTCATGCATTGAAGTCCAAACAGACACAATTATCACTCTCTGTTGGCTCCAGGTTGGCACTGTCATCCTCTGCACACACTGAGTCACTGATGAGTGTCGATGCTCCAGGCCGCTGTCTGTCTGGGGACGTATTTTAACACTGAACCTCTAAAAATGAGCCAAGACTGATGAAAATAAAAAACTGAGGATAATATGGCCTCTTGCAGGCATTTGAATCTGAGTTCTTGCTGCTGATCGTACAGTATAATCTGTTTTTATCTGTAACTGTAATATGTTAAACTTAAATGTTAATGTGAGGTAAAATGTTACTTTTTAAACACTTATTTGCGACTGGAAAAATACAATGTGCCGCCTCAAGTCCACAGATGCTCGATGACTCTTTTCATTGTCACACTTTTTATTGTGAGAACATCATGACTCCCCTTCGAGTTACTGTTCTTTATTCACTTACTGACTGTGAGTAGTTTCATGTCATTCAACTGATTCAAAATGTGTCATTAAGCCACACACTGACTTACGTAAAAAAATACATAAAAACACAGATTTGCATTCTGACATCAGCTTACAACTAAAAGTAAAAACTCCTTTGTCCCTGTTCAAATATTTTGGGACTCTGACTTTCTGGAGGTGACAACGTCCATGAATAAGAAGCATTAGTAGCATCTGGTGGTGCAGTGAGGAGAGATGTCCTTGGTTGAGTCACAAATGGCCCACAGGGGCTTTTGCTGCTTTACACTGCAGCACGACACGACCTTCATCTGTTAGAAGGACACACAGCTCAGAACCACACAAATGGACCCGGTGGACCAAAAGCACAAAGGGGGGGGGGGGGGGGGGGGGGGGGGGGGCACAATATAATTAAATCCAATACATCAATACATCAGACCTGACACAGACAGTCTCCCTTGTGTATCAGAGAGGTGGGATTCTTCTCTTCAGTGATTTTTTTACACTAGTGTGCTGGATTGCATTCCATAAAGTGTTTCTGTTATTTTGTCCATCCCCTATACGTATATGGGGTGAACAAAACAACAACGATTTTTCTGCCTGTTGCAAGGACTGAGCTGTCAAACAGATACCTTTTAAACCCACCAACATGTATTTTCCCCCACACATTTATTTAGCACATTATAAAACAAAGGTCCTGAAACGTGAACAGTGTGGTGCCATTAAAGCATTTGTGTTATAAACATTCAAGGCTACAAAACATGTTTGGAAAGCAGAAAAGAAATGATCTCAGGCACTTAAACAAGTTAAAATGTCTGCATTGAAACATGGCCAGCAAGCCATTATTATAGTCTTCATCAGGGTGTTTAGAAATCATAAAAGTTGAGTCACATTTGAAGGAGATGTTTGACATTTTGGGAAATATGCTCATTCACTTTCTTGCTGAGAGTTAGCTGAGAATATTGATACTACTACTATTTGTACAGTAAATATGAATCTACAGCCAGAAGCCGGTTAGCTTAGCTTAGCATAAAGACTGGAAATAAAGAAAGTGTAAAAACATTAAGCTGTAGTTTTAATTATTTTACTTCAGAGCACAGTGATTCCAAGAAATAGTCCCGCATATAACCGCCATAATACCACAACGTACACTTTTTTTACACAGATTTAACAAACGAGATGTAATATTGTTAGGTTTAGAGGTTTAGCTGTGCTGTTTCCCCTTGTTTCCACTCTTTATGCTTAGCTATTAGCTAAACTCACGGCAAGAAAGTGAACAAGCGTATATCCCAAACTGTCGAACACTTTAGTCAAAACACGGTGCGTCACATTCCTCTCTGTCTCAGTCCTGAGCAGCGCATTAACGTTCATTTATAATTTTACTGTTAATCCTCCGTGCAGTAACAGCAAATGTTCTGTATTTGGATGTTGGTGTTTCTGTAACAACCTTGTGAAACACTAGAATTCAAAATACAAACAGCAAACTCAAAGGATGTCCTGTGGGTGCGGTGCAATTTTCCATAGAAACCAGTCAGTGTTGTCATTCAGTTAATTAATGGCCGTACCATCAAGCAGAACCGAGGCCGAGGCCATCACACGCCCCTCCCCTCTGTAGGTTACCCATCAAACACCACAAGTCTCTTCTCTCTTCTGCCAATAAGGATGACATATTTGCATTTATATTCTCTCCTTTCCCTGCTCGCATCAGGAAGCCTGAGCTCAGCAGTATTAGATGTAACATCGATATGCATCATAAATATGAGCACTCAGAGCCTTTGGACAGAAGCGTATTTCAGTTATCTTCACTTAGCCCACCTCTCAGCTTTTGCTTTATCCATTTTGATACTATGGGAGTGGGTGTAATCTGTAACTTTTTGTTTTTCATAAAAGGATTATTCTCTCTCTCTTTCTCTTCAGAGAAAACGTGTAGTTACATAACAAATGAGCTCATTCTTGTCCCTCGACTCAATTAGATCATTTTATCATTTGTATGTAATGTAAATAGTAACGTGGAAGTCCTAGATTATTTTTAAAAAAGTGGTTGTCCAACAGAAAGATTAAACCCATTTCAGTCTGCCCAATTCGTGGAACAATTTATTATGTTAATACAGAATATGTACAGAGTTGATGTTTGCATGTGGACTCTGACCTCGTCTCTCCCGGCAGGCAAAAATCAAGGCTCGGCCTACTGAGATCAAGCCTACAGCTTATTGGACCAGCAGCATCACAGCAGAGCTAGAGAGCAGGTCTGATGTCTAAAGAATACCATGAGAGAAAATAAAACACATTTCTGAGAAAAAAATGAATATAATGCTTGAATTAGATGGAATTGATGGGATTATTATATTAGTTACAGTTAATAAGAGTCTACAGCAGCCATGCTAGCATCTCTGTGAGGCACAGCTGTGTTTGTTGTGAGGCAGGTATAATGTTTACCATGTTTGCCATCTTAATTTAGCATGTTAGCACGCTAGCATTTGCTAATTAGGAGAGCTGAGGCTAATGGGAACAATAATAATAATAATAATGATAATAATAAAGTTCATGTACCCAGCACTCAAAATCAGTGAGTACAAAGTGCTTTACAAATGGAGAGGCATGAGGCAAAAAAGTAAAAGGTTGATGATTGGGATGATGATGCTAGATGAAAAGAGCAGGGATCACCAAAGTGATTACAAATAATCCTGAGGACAACATGAATGTCTGTATAAACTTTCATGACAATCCATCCGATAGATATTTCAGTCTGGACTCACCGACCAGCTAACATTGCCGTCCTTAGAACAAGACTGCTAGCATGGCTAAAGCTAAAAGTCAAAGGCCACAAATTGTGATATTTCCATTTCTGTGAATCTTTTCTTTGAGCTGAAAGTTCCCACAATTGTGACAAAAAAGTATTTTTTATTAATTAACCTAAAATTGATGTTTAAAATCTCACATCTCTGAAAGTAAAGACTTTTTTTTTTCATTGCGATGGTCTGTCCTTTCCAGCATATATCTTTGAGTCTGCCTTGGTAACAACTGGAGTTACACTATTTCACTCTCAGTGACTCATTAGTCACAAACACTGTGATTAATGATGCTAAATTACATGTTGAAATTGAATTTTATTTGGTAATATATTTCCATGCAAGGCTGTTAAATGACGTTAGTCAGTTTTAAAACTGCTGAAAAGGCCGCAGAGTGATTTGTAAAATAAAAAGTTATTGTGTGTTAATATTACAGTGGCTCACACTGCACAACCTATTCTGTGGTTTGACAGCTGATGAAAAAGCATTGCTCACTCTAACTGTCCGAATGAACATTAGGTGGCAGTAATAGTCATGACATACATATTTATGAGAACATTACAAATGCCAGAGGTCTGCAAAAGTGAAACATTCACGCAGCAACTTGCCATGTCTTTAGTACAGTTTGTGAGTTTTGTGAGCTTTTCACTGTTAAATCATATGCAGTTCTGTCAGTGAGGGACTCAAAGTCCTGCTGGTGGTCTCTCCTCTATAATCCTATATGAGACATCTGACATGAAAACCATGAGCACCAGGTGAGGACTGCACTCAGACACCAGTGCAGTATTACCACTGCAATCTTACTCATGTCTTCTGTCCTCATTAGAGCCAGAGCTGAGTCCTGCGGGGGGGGGGTGTTGTGAAATCCAGGCAGATGCTGCACAGTTAATAATGCAAGCCAGCTGTCAGCATTCAGAGGAGTGAGAAACTGGAACTGGAAATCAGCCAGGCAGCCTTCAAGCTAGTCGGGCACTCAGACACAACGGCTCAACAACCTAAAACACATCCTGACTGCTGCCACAGCAGCACACGCACAAGTTTACAGTTTACAGTACAAGTCAGGGACAAACTGAAACTGCAAAATACAAAAACCCTGGAAAAAAAACAATAGTTCTTTGCTTTCTTGCTAGATGAGAAGATTAGCCAAAGAACAATTTGATATATAAGGCCACAGCCAGCAGCCGGTTAGCTTAGCACAAAGACTGGAAACGGGGGGAAAGAGCTCGCTAACAGCACTGCAATTTGTCGGCTAATGGTAATTTTGGGGTTTTGTACAGATTAAACAAATTAGATAAACTGGTATATGGATGTTGTTACCGTTTCCCATGTTTGTGCTAAGCTAAGCCTGCTGACTGTAGCCTTATATTTTACAGACAAATCTGAGAGTGGTAACAATCTTCTCGTCTAACTCTCAGCCAGAAAAGGGAACGAGCTGCAGTGCCGCGATCATCAGGAGGCACACATCCACAAAATGTTTGAAGGTGCTGGGCAACAACAAGCCACACAAAAAGATGAAAGAATACCTGCAGGCTGCTTTCTCGTTCCCAACTCCTCACAGTGACGATGATGTTTTGACCACAAATGCACTTCCTCAGGAAATATGCCTGTCCACATTATGTCAATTCAAAACCATCAATCAATCAATAAAAGACAAGAAAAGCATTGAGGATAATTGTTTTTCTCTATGGTTTCTGACAGTGGTCTCCATACTTTAACTGACTGCAGTTCAAATACCTGGAGCAAGTGAAAAGTATCACCTGTGTAAATACTCTAATCTGCTTCCTTCTGGCTTTATTGACCTTTATTGCCCATGATCCATTTCTGCCAAATATAGTGACTGAGCTTTGCTTCACTGTACCCAATAATCCTAAAAGGTTTTTCAGACTTTTAAATCATTTATTATTGTCACAATACAATTGTTTGATGATTCTTTCTAAGTAGCCAGTTTTATCTCTCAGGGACACCGTGTGTATTATACTGTATAATTTTTTAAAATAACAAAAAATAAGGAGCTTAACCCAAAGCATTTCAAATGTGATTCATGTCTGGGCACAGATTACAACATAATAACACTGTAATACATTATTCTGGGACTGGAAAATAAATATTGTGCTTGTGTAGATTTGCGTGTTCATTAGGGGAAAGGCAGATTAGACAAAAGGACAAATGTTAAAACTACAGGATTTATATTTCTGACAACACATAAGCAAACCAAGGGTCTTTGTGTCTGTGTATACAGCTGGATCAGATGTAAAAAAAACTCAGAGGTGGAAATCCATTAAAGAGGTTATAACCAGAACAGTTAAGTGCTCAAGTGAACTATATTTTCTATATATATATATTTTTTTTTTACCGTGAGTTTGTTTAAGAGGAAGAGTTTTATTTGTACTTGTCAGTGAGTGCACAGCTGACAATGACAGCAGAAACAGGATGGAGCTGTAATAATGACCCTGCATTAAACCCCTGTTTCCCAGAAAACGTCCGCACACCACAGAGGGCTGTGATTAATAGAGAAGAAGAGAAGTGCAGCCTTTTAAATCCCTTAAAGCTCGCTACAAGCCTGTCCCCCAAGCCGAAGATTATTACAGACCGACACAGACACGAAACAAATCTGTTTAATTTACAGTAGCGCTCTCCTTCTCGTGATCCCCAGAGTGCCGAGCCTTTTCTCTCGATTGTGGTTGTTTCGGTTGCAGTATGTAGGACGGCCCTGGACCCTGGATAGCCATCATCATGACACGGATGTCAGGCACCAAATCTGATGGTACCACGGTTGCAGTAACATTGTAGCTTTCCAAATGAGTCACCCGATGCCTCTGGAGAATCACTGGGAAAAGTAAAAAGGAACACAGACAAATAAAAAGCACAGGCAGTGGTAAGAGAAGTATAAAAAGTAAAATTAGCGACACTACAGTGTAAAAATATTCTGTTACAAGCAAAAGTCCTGCATTCAAAATATGAGTTAAGGCTGCTCTTGTCAATGTTTTTACATCACTAATGGATCAAATGACTACATGGAATATGAAAGGTGTCGCTCATATTGACAAACCAACAGAGAATTATCAACCCTTCTGCAGTTTCCCTCGTTGTTTTGGTTTTACAGCCCACAGCTACTGTTTTGGTTGACTCCCACTGCTCTCATCAGCATCGTTTACAGAAACAGTGGGCAGATGTTTTTGACAAAGAAGCTCTAAAAGCCCACTGCACACTACCCGCCCAGCACAGCACACAGTTTTTCTTAAACAATGCATCATATTCTGAAAGTTGATCATATGTTTTGTATGTAAATTGTTACTCTGCAAAGTAATTAGTAACTCTAGCTTCACTCATAGTGGAGTGAAAAGTTGATGTAGTTGATGGGTGATGGGTACATAAGTGCAGTACTTAAGTGGAAGTACTTTCCACCACAGGGCGCTGGGATGACAATACTTCAGTCCGCATCATAGTCCCATACAAGACCACACACTCTCACTGTTTTGCAGCAGATGTAGGATTTTTAATTGTGCAGTACAGCTTATTAAAACATTAAATCGCATGAAATCACACAGAAAAAAAACTTGCATAATGTCAACTATACTTCACATATCTGGTTGTCATCCTGGGTTAATTTAAAAACATAGAGTCACTTTCAAACTTCCCAGAATCAAAACCAAGAATGATTTGTGAAGATCAGCGTTCACTAATATCTCTTCCGCAGCCACAAACAGAAACGAAAGGCACGTTTGGGAGTGTGTGTGTGTCTAGTTTCTTTATCTGTCATGTACAGTAGCTGTAAAGGTCAAGAGAAATAGTACATTCAAATGGGTTTAGATTTAGCTTTTAGGTTTTTAAAATAAAGGATAAAAGTTGTGTTGGAGTTTTGTTTGCTTGTCTTGTTCTTATACTGTCAGCCTCTCTTGAAGAAGAGATCTTAAGATCTTAAGTAGGAAAAGCACAGGAATAAATAATGCAGTAAATGATGGCTGTATTCCATTTAGATTCTTCAGTTTCAGGATCCTGGTATTATGCATGCCTTCACTCTGGGACACTTGAATGTAATGCATTATCATTAATGTTATTACTAACATCTGTGACAACAAGTCAAAATGTCTGCTGTGTAAAAGGCCTATAACAGAATATTTTCTGGTAAATTTGGTGACTTTATTTCTGGCTATAAAAACAATTTCTGCTTCTTGAAACTGAACGGTGCACCGCTGGAGGACTGCAGCTCCGCCACAGAGTGTGTCCAGTCTTGGCTGGAAGATGGGCACATGGGAGAGCACCTGAAGGCGAACCCACACCTGAATAATAGATACATCCTCCAGCATAACTGACTCATTCACTCCCTCAGCATCAGCAGCCATTATATAACAACTGCAAAGGCCAGGTCCTGCTTAACACGGGGCTGGGTCTGTCTGTCTGTCTGTCTGTCTGTCTGTCTGTCTGTCTGTCTGGAGCTGCTGCTGAATTGGCTTTTTGGGCTGACTTTCCACTAGTGCATCGTGGGATTGCACAAACCACATGCTGGCAGGAGAGAGCTATTGGACAGGGGAAAAGCCTAAAACCTGTTTTTAAAATCCTCTTACTCATATTGGAGTCACTGCAGTGCATTCATGCGTGAGGCATGTGTCTTATGCAATCAGGGCAGTCAGGTTTTGTTTTGGCTGGCACTGTGAAGGCCAGAGTTCAGGGGGATACGAGACGAAGCGGTGCTCAGGCGGGCTGACCTCATCCTGGTATCTGATAATAGTCAACCAGCTAATGATGGGAATTGAGAAGGTGCGCCTGAGTGCTTTGAGGATGACTAAATTTAGAAGCAGCAGAGAGCATCGACATGTCCATTAATCGAAGAGGTGTACACTCAATTACATGCAAGTGAGTTCGAGAATTGCAGTGGTGAAATGTAACGAAGTACATTTACTCAAGTATTGAACAGTTTTGAGGTACTTTCATCGAGCACTTCCATTTGAAGTTACTTTATACTGATACTCCACTACATTTCAGAGGGAAATATTGTACTTTTTACTGCACCACATTCATCTGACAGCTGGAGTTACTTGTTACTTTGAAGATTAAGATTTTGCACACAAAGCATGTGACCAAGTCATAAAAAAACGATGTATTGTTATAGATTAAACTGCTCAACATAGTTAGCATGTTCTGTACCTCAACCTGCTAAAACTTTAGAAGAACATTCAAATGCATCTTATTGCATAATAATAATAATAATCCAATGATATAACACTATGAAAAAAGTAAAATTATGAATGCATGCCTTGAGTATTTTCATAGTGCTACTTTTACTTGAGTAAGCTATTGCAATACTTCTTTCTTTCTTGATTCCCCTCAGTTGGCTGTGTCTTCACCTCCGCTGACAAGGAGCCTCCTCGGTGTGTGCTCCATTATTCACAGCCCAGGGCTGAATAAATAAAGGCACACAGTAAACACCCCTGATCTAATGATGCAACAGGACACTTGACTTCAAAAAGCCAAAGGACATTCCTTTCTCGCTCTGCCACCCTCTCCTCCTCCCATCAAGGATCTCTCCCCTTTCGGCCCTGCGTCCCCTCTCCTCCCCTTGCTCCATCGAGTCCTAGCAAACGCCGCCCTCCGTCCTGCTTGTGATCCATTATGGTTTAGAGGGTGCAGCATATCCATGTTTTCAGGCTCCTTTATCTCTTTGAGGTACTCAGTTATACTTTACTTTCCTGTATCACATAGCACTCACCCCATTATAATGTAATGTTTCCACATTAATCTCACTGAGGTTTTGCAAAAGATTCATTCAAGTGCGTTGGGAAAAAAAGTCTCCTTATTCCATTCTGTTATTGCAGCAGTGTATTGACAATTCTAACTGTATTACTGTGATTTATTGATATTGATAATCATTCTGCTTCTTGTTTTTAAAATGAAGAACATTTTGTATCTCAACATGGCACCAGCATATAAAGACATTCAGGGCTGCACCCTGCATGCTTTCCTCTCAGCCTCATTACAGCACTCTACTCCAAAACGCAGATGCAATTTTCTGTCTCCCCTGGAGCACAATCATTGCCGTTTGACTGGAGAGCTGTAGAGAAGACCTCTTCATCCAGGCTTGATGTGCCACTAGTGGCCACAGACACAGGCAAAAGTGAAGGTAAAAAAAAAAAAGAGAGAGAGCCAAGTGCTCAGCAAACAAGCCCTGCAGGCCAGCGTTTTAACCTGTCCACTCTGGCTTGATGGGCTCTTAGCAAAGACAACGAGAGGGACTCTGGGATATGCACGGTCTCGGTCATTCTCTGCCGAGTAATGTGCTCTGAGTTGACTGCTGCTGCTCCGCCTGTTGCACCTCTCTGACACACTCCCAAAATGGCTCCGGAGCAGGGAGTTATAAGAGACGCTGAGTCAAAAACTGAACATGAGGAGACAACACAGAAGCACATGGGGCATGAGTGCTGAATACAGGATGTGCTGTAGGCTAAAACTACTGCTGCACATGCATCCTTATCACAGGCCATGTTTGAATTCTTATTTCTGACACAGGAAGCCAAAACATTTTCAAGGCAGTGAGTCACTGGCTATTTAGAGTCTTTTCCTGCCTTCTCCAGGGGGATCTCATTGGCCGGGTGCAGGGGCACGTCTTCTTATTGCAAAGACAGAGGATTATCGTTGTTTTCCCACATAGTTAATTAGCAGAGAATCATCAGTTTCCTTTGGGACCAGCCAGCATGCATCAACTCCTTTATCTTTGCCCTGAGGAACGGATTAACAGGTATTAGAGATACAGACTGGGAAATGCCTTGTCTTCCAATATCTCTCTCTCATCCTCTCTCTATTCAGACTATCAACAACACAACATGATATCCTTTGTTATGTCTGTCTTTATGGTACACTTGACAGCTTTAAATAGATCTGTAACAGCTCCTTGGCTTGACAGTTTCACCTGACAGAGGTAATTATGCCCAGTTATTACAGCAAAGCTTGTAGCTGCATTAGTGACAGCTTTAATTAGTGAGTGAAAACAATGTGTGCCCTGCCTCCCTATTACATCCATTGTTAATGCTCACAGCGCTTCAGTTTAGGCTGACACCTGCACCCCCTTTCTCCGTGATTTAGAGTAGTGCCGTCCGCTGTTGAAAGCGCACTTGGCCAAAGCCCGGCCTGTTGCTAAGCAATGGGAGAATAAGACGTGTTAAGATTACAAACAGCTTTGCTTTCATTCAAACATGTGCCGTCCATGTGGGCTTTTTCTCTGAGGTATGATTGTTGAGTGAACTTGTTTCATCCCTGCACTTCCGATCAAACGCAAAAAAACTGAAAGTGTTGCCATGGAAACCAAGAGCAGTCCAGATGCAGGCCAAACAATGATTACGTTTTCTTTCTTTTTCATGTTTTGTGTTCGAGCCAGAGGGAAGTGATACAGCAAGAGGGGTAACTTGACCCCTGATGAGCTAAACACCTCGCTTACCTGCGTCAGACATACTACAGTCTGACAGATTTGTTTAGAATGAATACATTATTAACAATGTCTTTGGTGCAAGCTGCACGATCAACACCAGATGTAAAAACAATAACACTTCGGTCCATTAACACCTTCAAGTGAGAAAATGGACCATACATTCATCTGGAAGCAGTTTTTAATGTGTAGCAAACAGTTGTAGATTCAACATCATGTCTGTTTTCAGTCAAACATTCAGTATTTTACATTTCAATTAAAAAAAAGGGACTTCTGCTTGACAGTTTGCTTCTGTGTAACCAGCTACTTTCAACTGTGCTCTGGAAAGAGGACACTGCACCTCGGTGTCAGTGAAGAGACAGGAAACTCACCCTTTTAGTTGATGACGTATCTACCAATGTTATTGATTTCAGTTATATTGATTTCAGTTTTATGACCATGTATAGTAACTATGGCCTTGCTGTAACTGAGCTGAGAGCTTTTTTTTTTAGGCTTTTTGGGCTGTGTCTTTTTATTCACACCTCGTGACATTCTAGTATTGCTAAATTTGTTTTAATTTAAAAAGTTTTAATTATTGCTTTCTGGGTAAATAAAACCGAGTAGAACGTTTTGATCTATTGAAAGACATTCTTCTCGTTTTTGGCTTCTTCAATTGGCCCCTTGCATTCTGCAGGTCTCTAAATGTTAGAAGTGCTACTCCCTCCTAAAGGTGCTAAGATAGGTGTTTTAGATAGAGAGAGTCCTAGAACAATTGAAAGCCTTTGGGAAGAGAGAGACCTCTAACACAAGTGATTAGAGACACTGTAGGTTTAGTATTCATTCACGCTCAACCCGATGACCAACTAGATTGCGTAATTCCTATAACAAACCTGACAACCTAGCAGATAGGCAGGAGGTAGCGTAGTAGTCTTAGTAACTCGAACCGCATGACAGTACTTGTGAACAGCGAAATAGCACCAAACCAATACGAACAGGACTTCATTGGGCCGTGGCCTAGGCTCCTAAGCAGTGCCAAGACTGACACTTCCGGTTAACACAGTAAAGACCCTTTGAACGCAGTGCAGGGCAAAGTTTGTCCCCATTCATTTGCTATGAGACGCGCAATTTACTCTGCAAGGCATTGTGGGATTCCAGGCAATGCAGTACTGTCCATGAACACGAAAAACTTAATTTGCACTGAGGGAAAACATTTAACTTTGTTAGTGCAAAATTGACCTGGAAACTGATTTGCCGAAAACCCAGAAAAGAAACAGTGACAAGGTGGTGGGACAGGACGGTTTTAGTCTTTACTTGCTGTTGATAAATGTCTCCGTAACTGCTGGATGTGTAAACAAGGAACTGTTTGCTAACATGTTCACCATATCAACTTGTGATGATGATATGTCAGCGCCGAGGTGATTGTCCACAACTTGTTTCCGCTGCCCCCAAGTGGACAAAAAAATCAGTTATTGCAGGTTTAAAAACATGTTCACAAATGCAGTGAGACAATAAGATGAATCACAAGTATGGCCAAAAATAAACCAGCTGCGGCTCTAATGTGTGCAGCCAGCATAGAGTCTAGTTGCATCCAATTGTGTATGTTGTGTAAACCAATCAGCTTGGAGACAAGAGTGTGTGTTTACCGTGTCAGCAGAGGCCAGGCGGAGCACAGAAAGAGCCTGCTGTATGTAAACATCATTTACATTTGCGTGATCAGGCTTCAGAAATGAAGAGATGGCGCTGATAATTCTCCTTATAATAGCTTTCAGAACGCTGAGCATCTTGTAACTCCATATGTTATAATTTGTGAAATGTGATCGGGTCATCTCAGGCGAAGAAATGGCTTCCTGGCTGCTAAAGTGCTGGTTACAAGAGCCGTAGTCACTTAACAACGCTGCCGCCACTTAATGATTAATAAGTGGTGGAGTCAGGGATCTCTGTCTGCCAAGACTGACGGCTTTGCAGATAAAGAAAGAGGTTCAATATTTGAACATATGCTGATGAATTATGGAATAGTAAAGTAAATTTGGTGTGTGTTCATGAAGAGGCAGATTTTTGTGTTGTTGCAGAGATCTAGACATCGATCTGTGCTAGAAACCCCATCTGAGCAGGTACATGGAGATAAACAAGAGAAGCCACCTCAGATTTGCCACAGAGCCAAAACAGTCAACGAAAGGCCGCAGGCAGTTGCCAGGCAACACTATCCCTATCACAGCAGGAAGTGGAGTCGAATAGAACATTAATCACTTTCAGCTCCATCTCACAAGAGTCACAGTGCTACAATGCTGCGGTCAGACAGGTTTCACACTATGTTCAGTCACACTGGCTCGTACCTGTATTTCCTGGCATTTCACTCCAGGCCAAGTGAGAAAGAGACGTCTCCAGCAGGAATATTTACATAATTCATGGAATACATTTCTGAGAATTAATATCAAATTAGTCCATTTTTGTCCTACTTTATTTCTCAACTCAAGCCTGAGTCCAAAATATGAGGAAGTTTACTTTCTAAACACTATTTGTTTAACAAGTTAAACTTGTTTCAAAGGATTTATCTTGCGCTCGGAGAATTTATCTGGCTCTAAATTTCATTAAAGCAAATCATGTGGGATGTCTGCCTGCAGTTCAGTCTGCTTCAAATCTGTTTCTTTCACCTGCCAAAGCACATCTTTTCAAGGCAACTCCAGCTCCAACAGAGTTTCTGCAATTATATATCTGGTCTGCCCATGCTTGTCCGTCTCACACAGGTTGGATCCAAGAAAAAGCTTGAACCTAATGTCTGCTGAACGGATTAAATCCAAGTCACACTCGAAGCACAAAAGCATGAAAGGTCACAGTATCCTATATGGTCTGCTTTTTCTCCCATGGATACCTCTGCTCTCGGTCAAATGAGTTTAAACTTGGGATCAGATCGGCAACAGAGGTGCAATTCAAAATGACCCAAATTTCAGGGTCTGACCGATATCAAAATAATTCCAATTACAGGAACAGGATTGCCCTGTGCTTTATCCTGATATATCACCCATTCATATATCATTTTATAATGAGATAATAATTCACATGACATTCAAATTATCTAGTGTCCCCTTGTTGCTATAGTCTTCATTTATTAAATGATTTCTGGTGGCATTCTGTGTAGGAGGCTACACTGGTGTAGCAGCTTATTGGCAATGCACGGGCTCTCGCAGCCTTGCCAAAGCCAGGCTCGCAGCAGCAGATCTGTGAATTGAGGAAAACCCGAAAAAATCTCAAAAAGCGGCATGTGGGTGGATTCACTTGAGTAAAAAATGACAAGGTTTTCCCCGCTCAGTCGGCTCTCATAAACAGACCTGATCAAATTCATAAACAGAGACTGCACGTTGAGCAAGAATGGCAAGAATGTGAGGAAATCATTGTTGGAGAGCCGGACAGTCTGGTGGCCGCCTGCCTACCTGAAGCACTCATCCACAAAATAATGTACTGATGTAAATATTAATGTTACCTGGGCTAATCAACAACTAAACACCCATAGAAATACTATAATTTAAGGAGTAGTTCATGTCTCTTCAGTTTTAAAGGCCCTCAAAGACTGGATGTAACTGAGCTGACCAAAATAATCAAGTTTTCTAATTTCGTATACAGAATGGCTGAATGCACCAATTTATCAATCACAGATAAACTGACAACAAATACCACTTGTATCACTCTGTCTAGGCACCGGCATAACTAATCAACCAAAGATAAGTCCAGTTTATGAACGGGAGCCTACATATGGTGGAGAACTACGAACAGTGGCAGTCATCAGAGCATACAGTGATTGTCAACATATTTAGCTGTCAGATGGTGCTGTGAAGATGAAAATGTGTGACAGCTTGGTATGTCCACATTCAGCCACATGCAAGTCAAATCTTTTTAATCTTTCTTAAGAAAAGCATACAGAACACCTGGGTGTTTGTGCCAAAAAATATTCATTATACATTCACAGAAATTCAGGAAAAATCGCTTGAGCTGCGACTGCGATGTGATGTCTTCATATAAGACCAAAAGGGGGAAGGTTGACAGAGCATTACAATGACCAGCATTTAGATTTAGTGCATGCGGTTAGAGGGGTATGAAGATATGTAGTTTGACCTGCAGTAATGATGGTGCTATAGGTTAAAGGCCAAAGGGTCACCAATATTTTTTTTTGTCTCCTGGGAGCATGAATGTGCACAGCAAAGCAAACATTAATGTGAGCATGTTGTTGTTGGGTTGAATAAATGACATAACCACTGCTCCTGGAGCTGATCATAATAGACTAATAATGATGATGATGATGATGATGATGATGATGACGATGGTAAAACTACCATATAGGCCACCTGTTACCCTACAGCCATACAACTATAGCACTGTAACTGCTAATATTACATTGTCCCGTCCCCTCATGCCAGCTCTCCCTCAGCAGGCTAGTGCGTCTCCGCAGCGCATCTTTGCAGCGGCCACTTGCGGTAAACAGCGCCTTCTGGGTTTGAGCGCATTACATCTCCCGAAAAACACGCCAACCACTGCAGCAGCAGCAGCTGCACGGAGGCAACAGCAGGCCTGCGAGGAGCCACAGGGAAGCTTCATTACCTCCTTGGCTGCTGATGAGACCCGACAGGAGCCGGACCTGCTCGAAAATGCGCCAGTTGTGACGGGTGCGCGGTCGTGTGTCTGCAGAGCAATATGCTGAAAGCAAAGACAGCTGATTAAAACCGAGTCACTCATCGGTGGCCGTCTGCAGTTAAAAAGGACGCGTGTTTGTGTCTGCTCTTTACGTAATCGCTTTTGCGTAATTTTGCCGCGTGGACCAGGATTATTTTGGCGAGGATCTCTCTAGTGCTCTCCCTCCTCCCCGCATCCGTTGTTGTCCTCAGCAGCAGCAGCAGACACGGATCCATTCAGACGGGGACTATCTGTCTGCAGCGACATTGTAAACAGACGAGAGGCTGTTTTAATGAAACCCAACATCGCTGCATCCCGGTTGAAGGTAGGCGACTCTCTCGGTTTCCTTTCTCCATCTCTCGGCTCACGTTTCCATGTTGTGCTCGCTTGTTTTTTGCACAGAATGGTGCAATGCAACGTTTGCACGGCTCTTCGAGCGCTTTGACATTTCAGAATATAACATAACGTAAATGTTTGCACGATTTCACATTTTGATGTCTTTTGTTTGTTTCTTCTTCTTGATGTTATTGTGTGTTATTGTTTTCTGCCTCTCAGAGAGATACAGAGAGCCAGAGAGAGAGAGAGAGAGAGAGAGAGAGAGAGAGAGATGGGAAGAGGAAGAAAATCAATGCATGTCTTCCAGGAGTCAGTGTGAATGACATGGGTTAGCGTGAGTGCCGGCTGTGTGTGTGTGTGTGTGTGTGTGTGTGTATGTCTTTGTTTTAAAGGAGGATGTGCATTTTGCAAAGCAGCAGGGGGGAATTTGCACTGTAGCCTAAATATACGTGAGGAAGCTGTGAGCAATACAGAGAGAAAGTAGCTACTGTACATGTGATACTGCATGTACAGTAACACACATTTACCCAAGCAGGCCAACTGTACATAAGTACAAATTTGAGGTACTTGTACTTTACTTGAGTATTTCCATTCTCTGCTACTTTACACTGTAAATATTGTTCATTTGACTCCACAACATTTATTTGATAATCTTGGTTACAAGTTACTTTGCAGATTCAGATTAATAATATAACATATAATCAACACATTCTGACATTTTATCAAAGGTTAAGATAAAATAAAACTTGATTCACCCCAAAGGGTGAAATTCACAAGCTACCCAGCACTATATAAAGTAATTAAAATTAACCCCCACCTTAAAGCTGCAGCATTGAAATAATATACGCATTCATGCTTCAATAACTATAATCCAGAATATAATATTTTACTATTCTGAAATGGGCCATATTTCATAATGAGTACTTTTACTTGTGGTACTTAAAGTATATTTTGATGCTGATACTTTTGTACTTTTACTTAAGTAACATTTTAAATGCAGGTCTTTTAATTGTAACAGAGTATTTCTACTTTTACTTCTGTACTTCTTCCATCTCTGCTGCATGCTCACATGGTGCAGAGGTGGGAAATAACTACGGACATTTACTTGCTGTGCAATACACATTTGACCAATACACATACTTTGTTTAAATATTTTCATTTTGGGGGATTTGGCAGTATAGAGGGAGATTTTGCCGTCAACCCATGCCGTGCATTCATTCAAGGCTTTGGCTGCATGCTCCTTTGTTTGAATATTAAGCTTTTACTTGCAAAACATTGGATAAGCTCATAAAATATGATGCATTTCTAGAGTTTTAACCACTCAACACCTATATAAAGCTGTTATACCAAGTGCTACAACATTAAAATACTGGTATGAATATGAATACAATTACTTTTAATAGTTTTAAAAATACTTTTTGTTTATTCATGACCATGCAGGTATATTTAAAACAATGTTACCTATAGATGAAAAATAAGCATTTAAGTTTGTCTCAAGGGATCATAATTGAACCTATAGGCATGTTTTACACCTGTGTTTACAGACATTACTGATAAACAAAAATTTAACAGCATCAGCATCAGTTATCCCGTGTTTGTCCCTGTATTAAGAAGACTTGTTCAATGTGGGAGTGACAGCAAGTTCATATGCTTTGAATTGTGGTGGTGGGGTGGCCCTTTTGTTTACGTTTGTATCTTCAAGTACAGGACTTTCCATTGTTGTGTTGTTGGGACTTCAATACTTTCCCTGCACGAAATGAATATGCATAAGTGTGTCTATACAAGTGTTTGTTTGTTTATACACAGCATGATATTCACTTTTATCTATCTATCTATCTATCTATCTATCTATATGTACTTCTGTCTAATGAAAATATCTGTTTATCATCTTTGTTTCTGCTTTTTTTCAGCATTCAGTCAGCAATGCCTGGGAATCCTCCAGCTGCTCCCTCATGCTGTTCTCTGAGAATGGGATCGTAGTAAACCTCTCTGGGATTTAGATCAACTGCTAGCATGTTGCAACCTTCCACCAGAACAGGTGGCAGCCTGTCGGAAACATTACCTCACTGGAGTGAGCGTCCAAGATGGACCCTCTCCCTCATCCTCTGCATGGCTATCCTCTGGCTTCCAGGGGCATCGGGATCTACCCTAAACTGCCATAAGACATGCATCTGCGCCTCAAACATAGTGAGCTGCTCCAAGATGAATCTGACCACCGTCCCGACAAGTCTACCGCTCTACACTACTGTTCTGGATCTCAGCTATAATAAGATAGCGAAGCTGCTATCCGAGTGGACCCCGGTCAAGCTCCCGAAGCTCCATAACCTCCTCCTCAGCCATAATGGTCTCCACTTCCTGTCTTCAGAGGCGTTCATATGTGTGAAGCAACTGCGCTACTTGGACCTGTCCTCCAACATGTTGCAGAGGCTGGACGAGTTCATCTTTGAGCCTTTGGTCAACCTGGAGGTCCTTTTGCTCTACAATAACAAAATTTCCCAGATTGACCACTCAGCCTTTGTCGGCATGAACAACCTTCAGAAGCTCTACCTTAGCCAGAACCAAATCGCCCGCTTCCCAATGGAGCTGGTCAAGGAAAAGTCCCGTCTGGAGAAAATTAGCCTCCTGGATGTGTCCTCCAACAAGATCAAGGCGTTACCCATTGATGAGCTCCAGGTGCTGCCCGCCTGGATTAAAAATGGCCTCTACTTCCACAATAACCCTCTGCTGTGTCACTGTGATCTCTACACACTCTTGGCCCACTGGTACATTCGAAAGCTCAACTCCGCTGTGGACTTCAAAGATGACTACACATGTATTCTGCCTGGCCCGCAAAAAACCCAAGTAGGTGTTTTTGATCTCAGCGTCGACAACATGAACTGCAGCACATTCAAGGAGGCAGACGAAGAGGCTTTTCTGGAGCAAACGCCGATCCTTGGCTGTGACACCAAACACAGGGACATGTTCAAGACCTGGATGATGCCTGGTAATGTGATGGTGACACCTGGAAGCAACCAGACTGCCAAAGTCTTGCCAGATGGAAATCTACAGATTCGTTCAGTGAGGCCTGAGGACTCTGGGACCTACACTTGCTTGGCGATGAGCGAGTCCTTCAACGAGACGATCTATGTGGTGCTGAAGGTTCACAACTTCACCATGAACGGAGGGGGGGACACCCTAAACACAGCATACACCACCTTGGTGGGCTGTCTGGCCAGCGTGGTTCTGGTGCTCATGTACCTTTACCTGACGCCGTGTCGCTGCTTCTGCTGCCCCAATAAGGGAAAGGCTCGGGGTGAAGACAGCATCCACTCGTCCATGCTCAGTGTGACACCTACCCACGAGGACCCGGCACTCAAGGCCGAGCTGAACAGGCATGTGGCGTTCATAGACTCCAAGGACTTGCAGGGCCAGAACGGCAAGCTGAACCCCAACGGTCATGAGGATGATGATGATCTGGATGCAGAGGCTGGTTCTCTTATGAAGGGGAAGAGGAAGAAGTCAGTAGCAGAGTCCATCAGCTCCGTCTTCTCAGACACTCCCATGGTGGTCTGAGATGATGACTATGGATGCCACATGACTGGATGTATATGGTACAACGTGAGCCATGTTTTAGTTAATGTGAACTGTGACTGTGACCTTGTGTGAGGGAAATGGAGGAAGGATGTTCATCTGTAGTTGCTGACAAGTGGAAATGAGGATCTCAAAGGGAGTAAAAAAAAAACTGTCTTGTTGTTGACAAGGACAATAAGCAGGACTTTTCCAGCATTTTAATCTGTAGCACTTAATATTCATACTGTGAAGGAATGGCAGTGTACATGAAGAGTGGAAACTACTGAAGTCTTATGAGAGCAAAACGTAGATGATATACTGTTGATATCAGCACTCAGGAAGTGATACGTGAAACTGCTAAAGGGTGAGAAATACATATGATACAATGCACGGGTTGAAGATTTGAAAACATAGTATATGTTGAAACCATGGCTGGCTCATAATTATATTTATTACAAGGACTAGAATAGATTGCATCTTACGTCAACATTAGAGAATAGATACATGTACCCCTCCTCTATCAACACAGGGACAGAGATTCAGATAGACAGACTGCCATCACCAGGCTATGAATACATCTGTCATTAGCTTTGAGTCATCCATAGAGAAACAGCATGCCATTATATGAGGTCCCAGACTGATCTGTATGAGTGGGATAAAAGAAATGCAGATTCATCAGACGTTTAGTCATTTATATTGAGAAAGCGGTAGCATAAACACTATATTAAGAGGCCATCGCAGGTCATTTCCATCCTACTTCAAGACTGATACTCGGTTGCACTCAGATATAGTTCATCAGACCGATCGTTATTTGTATTCATAGTCATATGTGTAGCGATATAGGAAAGAGCTATGTTAAGGGATCAATTTACATAGAGGTATGGTACAAAATAGTTAAACAGCTCGAGGCAGATCGTTGTTTATAAATGAATTGTATATCAAAATAGTTGCTTCTTAGTTATTGCACATCTACTGTATAACTTTTGAAGCCTTTCGCAAATTAAAAACATGGAACGGCTCCAGCAGATACACATAAGGTACAGGGAAGTATTTTGTCTTGACTGATTATCAACATATTGTCTCAATTGTGTATACAGACAGGTACCATGGTCCTTACAAGGACTGCTTGTTGTCCACTGAGGTGCCACTTACTGCAGAGTTTGACTCCTCCTCTTGGCCAAGTCATAGCATTTGTTTCTCTCAGTCACACTAGCAGGAAGTTAAATATCAAGCTGCCATAAAAGCAGCCAGCTTGAGTTTATTTTATTCTTTTCCTGAATGTAAAATGTGCACCTTACACAAAACCCTGAACTATTTTAGTGTACATTGCTCAAACAAAACATAAACCTTGGTGTATTCATATGTCACAAATTATGTCACAGATTTAAATATTTGATCTTGAGTTTTGCTCAGATGGACAACTACCAGTGATTTCAAATGTAGCTGTTTTGCCCTGTGGTAGGTAGAAAAAATGCTGATAAGGCTGTATTTGACAGGAGAGAGCTGATTTTACAGTTTGTCGCTACTGACAGGAAACAAATAGAATTGAATCTGTTGTGAATTAGATTTGCCATGCAAGACACGTCATGTGCTGTGCATATTCTATTAACAAGGTTCAAAGCAGGAGGCTGTGTCTTGGCATAAACAAGAACGAGTGATTTCATTAAACTGCGCGGCGTTTTGTGTCATAATACAAACAAGGCTAGCCCGGCGTGAATGGTAATTGCATCTTTTGATGGGATGCGGCTTCCCTCTGCTTTCCATGTCTTTGTCTCTCTAAGCAGGAGGGGATAGGTGTGTGTTATCATGAGTCACAGCAGCACAAAGCCATTCTCTCTGGCTCTCTGTACACTGACAGCCTCAATTCAGCCCAGATGTGTTTGCTTTGTTTGTGTGCCTCTGTCATTACGAGGTTGCCCTTACTTAAGTTCAAAGGCAATCATTCAAACAGGCAATGAATGCGATGCCCTTTAAGCCGTGTATAATTTGTTTATGAGGGAAACGCCTGGAGCTTTCATTGAACATTTCCTCTCCCACTGACTCGTATGGTTGGAAAATATAATATAAGAATTTGGAAAGCATAATGTTAGAATTCAATGCTCTGTGCTTTTTATTTTTCCGGTTCATCAAATGCCACATTATATATCGCATACATCTTGCAATTAAATGTCAGCATAGCTCTCAAATGTCACATTTCTGGGTGTAATAGTTTTTTTTTACGCAAAAATTGATGTTATATTCACAGTTGCAGAGTGCGCCGCAGCCTCTCATGTGTGGGTGAGAAAAGGAAGTCACACTTAGCAGAGAGGTGGTGTGTGAATCATTCCATTGCTCACACATAGGAATACCAGGTGGAGAAATAGAGAGCAGCGAAAATACCACAAGACGCACTTAAAGAAAGCCACATTTAGCACTACTGCAGACTGGCTGCAGTTGGCAAAGAATCTGTCCCATTTTTAGGGATCCAGGCTCTACGTTTTGCCCCTCTAGAATTGAAATACGTGTGCTGGGCCCTGCTTTCTCGTCGTGGGATCAGTCTAAAACCCCTAGGATTTCAATGCCACTCTCAAGGCAGCATGGGAAGCTACTAAATGCCCGACACAGAATATGAAATGGCTAAAAATCATACACAGATATTATAGCTGTTGAATAGCATACATTGAACTGCCAGACCATGAAGGAATAGCATGTGTTTGCCCTGCAGTAACCCAGGGATTGTCATTGTTGCAGTTCTGTACAGAGAAAAACTAAGTGCTATTGCGAAGGTCCTGACATAGAGGAGAAGAGAGGCTTTGTTCTCTCCAAAGCAAATCTGCCTTCCTATATATATATCTATATATACAGTATATATATGTATTAAGACTCACTTTTATGTGTTCAGTATTGATTAGTTGTGTACTGCTATGTTCTACCAGTGTACTGACTGTGTTCTTGTATAATCTGATGTTGTTGATCATTTTGCATTTCGTCTGCCGCTGTGCTACTGTTAGTTGTTTCAACATTCAAGTCTTGACATAAATGTTTATTTTTTAAGCGGGGTGGGGGTTTAGTTTTTTATTGAAATACAATGTATTTTACACTTGACTCTGCTGAAGAATATGGCTAAACAAAAAGATATATATTGATCATGTATCAGAAACTGCATGGGAAGAGTACCAGTTCTGAAATCAATCCAACGTGATGCATCATAATGGGCAGTGACTATGTAGCCGCCAGTTATTTTCAGTCAGTACTTGACTTCGCCCTTAAAGCCATAAGGAATTCAAGGAGAAAGGACAGTGGTGGCTATGTCAGGTGATGTAGGATGTAGACTTCTCCAACAGATACTTTACGACAATGAATTCTGTCCATAAAAAAAGTCAAAGAATATTTTTATAAAAGCCAGGGGATGTAGGAAAATCAAGAGATCTCTCCACCCACAGCAATGAATCAAAACACAATGGGTTTTGAATGGATTTCAAGACAGAGGGTAAATAAATCTTCTCAGGACTATGTCAGTTTTAAGTTCTAATGTAATATGGTGTGAAAATTGCTTCACATTTGCAGCATCAGTAAGACAAAATCTTTGGTTTTAAGATCTGTGCAGCTCACAGACCCTTTGCTATTTGCAGTAATGGCATATTAACTGTTCCCTTAATGATCGTTTCTCACAGATTAGGAAAGGCAGCGGCCTCTCACTGCCCAATATACATCTATCTCCATTCATCTGACTATGTAGTAGCAATTGCGGAAACATCCTTGAGATGGTGGGGCTAAAAGCTCGCTGCTTTAACAGTGTGCTACTTCAAGTGTCCACAGGACAAGAATGGAGCTTTTAACAGCTTTAAAAGCACCAGGTTTATTGACCACTGCTTCAGAGATGAGCTGGTTGGTCACTGCCATAAAATCTGAAAGGTCTCACAGCTAATGTGGAATGGCTTTGCATGGTATGCTTAAGAGCTTCTCTGACTGCAGGATAGGTGCAACCTAGTAGGCATTAAAGATAGAGAATACTGATCATTTGACTAAATAAAAGATCAAGATTTACATTTTGTGCTGCCTCCATTTTTACTGCTGCCTCTTCCTGTTTCCAGATATCATCTTTGCTCCCGTAAACATTTGCTTCTAAATCTTTATCTCATGGAGTATTTTAAGGACAAAGCCGTGACATTTTGACAGCATCACCAATGTTTGAAACTGCTAATACAGTAATTACAGAGTTACCATTAAGACAAAACACCACATATTTCCTTGATTAGTAATGGACTGAATTTTAGCTACATGTCATCAAAGAGCTGTATGGCAAGTCTGATCTACATAGATGGAGGGTGTCTCGTATAAACGCCCTGAAAGTTATAACTGTTTGTGACCACAATATACAGGCTAAGTAGGTTTATATACAACGTGTGCTTATATAACTTGGTGGAAATGGCTGAAGGTTCATCCTGCTGCCTTTTCTGAGGAGCAACATTGGTGGCTTAACTCCATCTAGTGGTAAAAGTAGGCAGTGTACTACTGTATGTAAACATTGACATTCACCGGCCACTTCTATTATAAACTATAATAGCATTAGTTTACAAACGTTAACAAATTATTTTGCCTCTCTTATACATCTGTATGAATGGTAGAAAAATAAAAATTAAGGTAAAGTTAGTTTTTCAAAATGTCCATGAAACTACTTTTGATGTCGGAATCTAAACCAGAAACATGAGCATAATAGATATTTGTAAAAACATTTTCAAGTAATTGAAATAACCTGTATGTATGATAGTTATCAATTGTACCACATTGTACCACAAATTCACCTAATTTCAGCAGTCTGCTGATATGATCCTTTACCCAGCGTCTATGTATATACATATATATGGAGCTGCTGTGATGCTTGTGTATACTTGTCTAAAAATGTTAAGTTTAATAGTGTCTTCTGGTTAAACAGGAA
This sequence comes from Enoplosus armatus, assembly GCF_043641665.1. Taxonomy (NCBI): domain Eukaryota; kingdom Metazoa; phylum Chordata; class Actinopteri; order Centrarchiformes; family Enoplosidae; genus Enoplosus; species Enoplosus armatus. Next base: position 11,546,659 of record NC_092187.1, read on the forward strand.
CAAAACAATACCTTTTGCCCAACTACTTGACTGAAAAAGCAGCAATTCAATCTGTCAATTCATAGTTTGAGTAAACTAAACTGACCAAAATAGCATTTTTACTATCTTTAATGCTCCATTAGTACAGAGCACAGTAAAAGAACAGACACATGGTTATAAGGATGCAGGACTTTTTTTTATTGTTTTGCTTTGAAATGATTCATTTTAGCAGCAAGATGAGTAGATTGAGGTATTTTTTATATTTTTACACAGTTAACAAAGTGAGACATCAAGTCATGTAGAAAAATACACATTTTGCAAAATACAAACATACGGTAATATGCAGACAAATACTTATTCCTGATGTCTGTGCATAAAAATGTGAAGACATAAACAAATGGAGAGAAACATACACCAAACACATTCACACACAGTCATACCATGCTGGCAGCAGCTGCAACCTGCAGCAGGCCTCTTCTCCAAGTGGTCTTTTTAAGGCTGGAATCATTATTGGCTGTGAAGATGAGAGGTAAACAACAACTGCCACCTACAAATGCATTCAATCAAGTTCAGATAAAGAACATGTTCAGTGCCATTCATGTCTTTTTAGGCTTAAAGGGATAGATACACATCATCAAATGAACATAGTATGGAACCTAATAGCTAGTCTACTCATTCTTCAGGAGTCTGGTCGTTTCTCCAGGCCCCATGAAAGCACGTCCCCAATATTCTCTCCCTTCCAGGCGAGGAGGCTGGAGCGGGAGGGGGAGGACAAGCGTTGACACTTGGAGGTCCTGGATAGTGATGAGCTGAGGGGCGGTGACTCATTGCTGCCTTTTCGCTTTTGGGCAAGACCCCTGTGATCATAGCCCGCCACCTTCTGCTGCATCCCTGGGGACCTCCCTCTGCTGCGGGGGGAGCGGTGCAGAGGAGGGCATGGCTTCTTTCCGTGGGAGAAGGTACCATTTACTGGTCCTTGAGAGGAGGGGACATGTGGCTGGCCCTTCTCATGGAGGGGGGGATCCCTGATGTGTTTGGAGGATTTGTCCTCACCGCTGTGAGACAGCTTGGCAGCTTTCTGCGCTGCGCTTGCGTCTTGCATAAGCTCCACTTCCCTCTGCCGAGCCTTGCCGGGTTGCCCAGCAGGGTTGCGCCGTCGGCCAGGCCCAAGGATCGCAGAGGTATTGGAAGAAGGCGGTTTGATACTGTGAGCATTGTGCTGACTGCTTTTGCTTTCCAGTTGTTCCAGTGAGGTAGACTCAAAGCTGAGGGAGCCAGGGGATTTGGAGGGTCTGGACCCAGTCCTGACGGGTGATCCTACAGTTGGAGGTGTGACATGGCGTGACCTGAGACTTGATGATACTTGAGGCATTTTCCTGAAAGTTAAAAGGACAAACATGAAGCTGGTTTGGGTTCCTGCATTTCATGGAAAGAAATGTAAGATATTTCCACTTACCCTGATGTGGTTCTGGTGGATCAGCTCATTTTGCTATGAGACAGATTATCTAGTGGCTGATCTTCCAAAATGTTAGCTAACATTCCTGTGATTGAGTCTGCACAACTGCCTGCTTAAGTTCTGAAATCTGACTCCATTAATACACTTGAAGCAGGCAAATACATTTTTTTTAACTTTGTCTGTTGATGTTGTAAGATTCAAGTTAATTGGCAATGCATCCCTTCCTCTTCAAATGTTTTATTTCTGGGATACTTCAGTATCAGATCAACTTTTTCTTAATTGGCAATGCACTACACCTTTAAAAAAAATCCTTGATATGTAATAACTTAATTCCTGCAGGAAAGAAACCAGATTGAGCTGGAGAGCAGTGCTCTGCAGTGGATTCAGTGTTTAGTTCAAGGACAGACACTTGACACACTGGATGTCTCCCAGCTCATTGAGCATCTCTTTTCTTCATCTTGCCGTGCTCAAACAACATCAGTGACATTTCTGCTAAATATAGAGTAGTGATACTCACTTCCACAAGTGTGTGCTGACATGGTGCTCCAACATGGCACTGAGGGCAAACCGCAGGTGGTGCCAACGCCGGTCAAAGGTGAAGATGCTGCAACCCAATGTGCGGCATCCAAAAGTGCATAGCTAAAGAACAGAAACAGCTTTATAAATACAAACACACTCAAGTGTCCTTTGGACACGTAGAATTTTCCACCACTGACAACAATGACTTTAAAAATAATTCATAGTCAAATCCATTGATAAAAAAGGGTGGGCCTTTTTTATTTTTATTGAGAAAAGGAAACTAAATTGTGCTTTTCACTCTCTAAATTCATACATCACAACTGCTTAAAATGAAATCTTTCCTTCTTAAAATAATCATACCAAACTATTTAAAACTCTGAAGTGGGCCTATGATACAAATCCCAATCTACTGGCCAATGCTGTGCTTCTGTATGTTTCTGCACTCACCCCCAGAGGCTTGGGGTGCCAGGGTGTGGCAGGCAGGCCTGAGGCTTCCTCCTGCTCACCGTCTTCACTCTCATCACTCGACAATAGGCTCTGGTTGAAGGGATAGGGAGGCTGTACCTCCACTTCCACAGTGCTGTCGCCTTCCTCCTCTGCAAAGCTTTCCGACGGATCCTTAGACCTGCTTTGACAGCCATTCAGAACATGCATTTTTCTAATTGAATGAAACTATCTTCACTATCTATTATGTCAACTCATTATGATGCAAAATAACAAACTTTGCAATGAAAACAGGTATAAATAGAGATTGGTTGCTATGCAGCAGGCTAGCTGTGTAATACAGGTAACCAGGTGTACAATTGGAGATCTGCAGTTCTCCAACATGCCATTACTCTGCATTTCTGCACAACACCGTAAGTATGTAATTATGTTATTTAGATCTCATGTCGTGCCCTTTGTTTATACAACTTCATCTCCAGCAACAATTTGTAATAGTTACTCAAGAGGTATTTGGGTGAATCCAAAAAAAAAAGTCATACCTGAGAATGTGACAGTTGCTGTTTAAGTTGTATTTATTGCCCTGAGATGTTATTTTCTCTTCAAAAGCTTCCAAACGTTGCTCTTTGTCTTTTGACTTGACGAGAAGCTGCTCCATATCTCGACCTGCTGAGGCTGTTCTCTGCTCCACTGCCAACTGATCAAAGGTCTTGGTCCTTCCCAACGCTTTCTGCTGCTGGTGGATGGAATCAGTCTGTGTAGAAAGAACAACATAGGAGAAGTAAAGAGGCATTACATCCCATCCCGAAAAAAATAAAAAAAAAGATAAAAACGACCCTGTTTCGGTGTCAAATAACAAATCAAACCTCTCAGACAAAAGATTAATATCACTGTTAATAATGAACAACAGAAGAGATATTAGTAGCAATATTGGATAAAAGGCCGTAACAAGGCACTGAGAAATTACATTGCATATAAGCTCCCGGCTGCACAGCTTCGTCCTTTCTGGATCCAGAACTCCGCAGTGTTTGTTCAGGTCACATTCTTTCTCTATGGGAAAGAAAGCAAACACAGTAGTCAGAGAGCAACAGTGGGACACAGACACAGTCATTTTTCCAAAACAAAATAATAGGCATATGATCCAATTATACTATTACGCAAATACAGCTGTACACAACATACCATACCCAGGCTCATACACTTAATGTTTAAGGGTCCTTGGCAACAACAACAGTTGTTTTGTAAACTGCAGACTTACTGCCGATGTTTTTGGAAATCCGGCTGTAGGTTCTCGTTCCCCGCAGAGGACTGTGAGAGTCACTGGACTGGCCAGCTGTGGGCTTCTGCACAGAGGGTCTCTCTGACGGAGATGTGGAAGAGGAACAGTGGCCAGGGGGCAGGAGTCCTGAGTGCCACAGAGGAACCCTGGGACGAGGCGTGGAGGAGGAGTGGCGTGGGAGGGGAGGGTTCTCCTGAGGGAACTTCCCCACTGAAGGAAAACTGCAGGGGAAGTTAGAGATGTAAACCTCAGAATGAATTTGTGAGATTCATGCAATTCAGGCTTGTGATTTAGATACAATAAGTGACAGAATTCAAGTTTGTGTCCCAAATGAGATAAAACCTGAGACAGTTTCTAACTAGGATCAGATCGCTCAACATTTTGTATGTTAAATGTGATTCTTTGTGTATGTGGGTTCCTTGGTGCTCTGCCAGCTGGGTCAGTGACATATTGAACTTGTAAATAAACGAAGAGGGTTACTGGATTTAATGTCAACTCTAAACTTTAAACACATTTTTTCCTCCATGATACTAACAAACATTACGCTGTCCCACCCACATCTGTCTTCCTACTGCTCTAGTTACTGTTTCAAACAAAGCTACAACAAAGACAATGGATGCAAACAGGACCACACATCACCAAAATCAGCATATTTCACCTCTCCTGCATTGTCATGAGGTAAATAATCTTAAACAGTACCTCAATGCCTCCTTCTGGGCCTTGGTAAGCCTGTGCTGGTGGACAGCTAATGCTGCTGAGGAGGTGGCACTGGCTTCATGACAGCTGCCATCCTTCTGCCTCTCTCTAGGGGAGGGGAAATTTGTAGGAGGGCGGCCAGGGCGAGGTCTCTGCTGCGGAGTCAAAGTAGATGACTGACCACACATCTTCGTGAGAGGGCCGTGCCGCACCTCACAGTGCTTCTCAAAGGCTTGAGGCTTCACCACCTGGCCACAGTGGCTGCACACCACCAGGTAGACCTCATCATGTGCTGGGCAGTGTCCATATATGTGCATATCTGTAGAGGAGAACACAAAATAGAGTTAACACACTTCTTGATACATCGACCTGGGGTGAAACTGAATGCACTGAGCTTCACGAGTCTTCACCTTCTTTCCTGAGGGTCATGGTCTCAGAGCGGTTCCTGCCATGCTTGCTGCTGTCTTCAACATTAGACCCAGCTGCATGAGAGGTAAAAACAGTCAGCATGAAACACTGGGATGGAGCATTGTTGTAGCCTCTTCCAAGAAGCAGGTTGACTGAGATATCTGGATAGCTTGGATGAGTAAAACCCGGATCGTTCACATAGGTCAGTGATCCAGATTTGAGCAGGGTTTCGCCGGGTTGTACTCATAAATTTAAAAGTTATCCAGATAAAACTTGCTTCAAGACATTTCTCCTGTCGTACATCCACAGCCAGCAACGCCATCGCTATCGGGTCCAGTCGCAGCTGTCGGCTAGTCAATTTTGCTGTTAGCGAACTGGACAAATCCCTCTTAAATATCGTTGGTGTTGTTGTGTTTGGTGTGACAGTAGCTGACAGGCTAACGCTAACGGTGCATTCACCTGTCATTCATTCACCAGGTAAACCGTTCGCCTTGTGTTTACGAGCTAGTGTTTTATCACTAACATTACTAAACGTCCAAGAAACAATTATTCAAATGTGTTGTTTTTGTTTGTTGCCAGTTAACATTCTTAGCGAACTCACCCTGCACTAGGACCCAGCGGGTCTTTTGTTTGGGTCGCCCTTTATGCCGCTCTATGTGTATGCAACAAAAAAAATAAATCACAGGACGTTGACACTGTGACATGATGAAAACCAGGTCTGGGGTCAGGGAGCGCGACTCACCGTCAGATGGTAAAATATTCACCCTATCTACCCAACAACTCCAGTTTAATCCGACAAAATCGTCGAGATTAGGATTTCGCCGATCCAAAGCGGCCATTGCTGCTCTTGCGCGTCCACGAGGTGATACCGTCAGTTCACGCGCATCACGACGGCGTCACAAAGCTCGCGGCCGTGTCCAAATAACGTTAGATATGTGCACTCAGCAGCACAGCCTGTCCCTCGGTCTGAAATGGACAAAGTGACTATTTACCTATTTTCATAATAATCTGGGCCGTAGTATATTTATGTAAGACTAATGTCATCAGGTTTTGAAAAGCATTTGAGACATCAAAGCTGGCAAACTCTTCCCCAAAATCAAAATTTCAGTCTAATAATGTGAAAATTGTAATACAAATTTTACAGTGAAGATCCCCAGCAAATGTTACCAGCAGAAAATCTGTTAAACTCTCTTTTGTATAACTATCAGAATAAATATATACTCACTATAATAGACTGCGAGTGTTGAAATTCACTTGCAGGGAATGCATGCATCACAAGAGCCACTAAAACTAAATACATTTTATAAGAATGTAATGTGGTTAGAGATTGCACACACAAGAACTTTGTTTCTTATATAGGGCTTATAACACAAAGGGCCTTAACACTTGCCATGTGTCCCCATACCCCGCATGCTGTGTTTTTTCAATTGAATAGGATTTAGCACAATATAATCTGTAGGGCTGCAACTAATGATTATTTTCATTTTGTTTGCCAATGAATCAGTTTGTCTATTATATGTTAAGAGATCACAGGAAAACAATTTCACAAAGGTGATCTTGTCAAATTATTGACAACCAGCTTATTTTGTCCAACCAACAGACCAAAACTCAAAGATTTAAAAAAAAATGTTATATATTAATCAATTATCAAAAATATTACTTGTCTGTTGATCAACAAGTTGTTTGACTAATTGTTTCAGTTTTAATCTGCTCTCAAAACAGAATTGAACTGAAATTAAATATGCTGGGCATATATGCAAGTTTAACAAATTCAATTATGTAAAGCGAGTTTAACGATAACGGCCACCTTTTGTATAGTTTCTACATTATAGCCTGACCAAAGCCTGAAGGTTTATAATTACAGTTTTAACAGATCAGACACTGATGGTTTCACATCTGTTTCACGGACAGACCACAGCATTATGACCTAAGATTTGACTGGACTGCTGAGGGTCAGGAGGTTCACTTTAAGTCTCTGTGTGTGTGTGTGTGTGTGTGTGTGGATGTTTTTGGTGTCAGCAGCTGATGATGATGATGTAGAAGCAGCATGTCCTCCACCCAGTGAGTGTCAAACTGCATTGCCACGTTACCATGATGAATGCCTAATCAGCACAAATTAATAAAACTTAGTCATCAACTCTTCCAACACTGAGAAACAGGAAGTGTGGCAGAGTCTACAATGTGAATCTTGTGCTCAGAGGTGCCAGATCTTGTTCACCTGTCTGATGAAAACATTACGTACAGTATGTGTACTACCACCAGTGAAACAATCATAAAATCAGACACGCAACAACAAATCCAGCTCTTGCTTTTAATGATGAACAGTATTTCATGTCCATGCAGTATCTTCCTGGACTGTAATAAGAACTCCAGTCTCATCTATCAACACAGTAGTGGATCAAGCTAGAAAATGGCGAATCGAGCAAGGCTATATCAAAGTAGGAAATCATAATGATGGCAGTAACAGAGAAAAACAGCTTGCCTTCCCTTATAACAAAGTGGAGGTAGAAGCCAGGCAAAAGCAAGAAAAAAAAATTATGCAATTAATTAGTAACAGGTTAGAGATCAGTCAGTTGTTTATGAAAAAATGAACATCAACTAACTAGCTGAGGCTATGCAATTGATAGTACATTACAGGACATTTGTGGGGTATTTTCTATTTAAACATTGTAAACATTCAGGACAAAGAACAAAAATCCTGTCCTTCAAAAGGAAAAAGATTGCAAATTTGTGAAATAGTTTTAAATGTAAAATTCATAAAGAGCGAACATGCTCTAAAGAACTATATCCACCACATTCAACATAATATTCAGGCACTAGGCTAAAATAACGAATTTAGCCTCACATAGTGAGATGAGGTGAGGTGCAACATGACACAAGAAAGAGTCAATGAAATTGCTTTCACCCATTAAAAATAATCTCATATTGGCAACTGAATTATTTTTCTATAATTAACATGAATTCATTGTGACTACACTTTTTGATGCCTATTGTATGTTTTAGGATTTGACTTGTGTTAATAATAAATGCACTTACTACTTAAGTATTTAATATTCATTAGGTATTTTGTAATTCGTACACTTTATAGCCCTGAGGTGCTGATATGAACTGAAATGAAATACAGTTGGCAGTTAACATGATTTATCTTCAACAAGTCTGTACAGTCCACATCTGCAGTACCATCTGAGATAAAGGACAGTTCAATTTGGATACTTGGGTATAAATATGTAAAAAAACATGCAAACTGAGCATCTACGAGACATTTTTGACTGCTACAATTTCCCGTATTGACTTCACTATGTAAGCTAAGTTTTAGTTCCTTTCCTAAATGTACTTGATATAATACAGCCCTGAATATACAATGAATACTTAGCAAAAAATAAGCAGTCAGTTTTGGAAATTTATACCTTGCAATCTACCATATTTTTTGAACAGTTAGTACCAAAATGACTCATTCAATAACACCACGTTAGACAACTTTGAAATGAAGAAGTTGTGCAGTTACGATGGCCGAACTCCTCCCTCCACATCCGCAGGTTGGTTGGCTGATTTGTGGAAAGGAGTTTCCTTGTAAATGAACCAGCAGTTTCCACTCCACAGGATGAGGTTAAGAAAACCAAAAATCTGTCAAAGAATAAGATACAAGTCGAATATCCCAGGCTGTGGCTGTTGTTTAAGCATGTCTGAAAAAGAGTGACTTGCAGACAACTTACCACAGAGGCATTGAGTCGGCCCATGTGAGGTATAGCACCTGGCGTGCACTTGCCGCCATCCATGCAAACCTTAAGAAGACTCACAATGGTTACAGGACTGGTGGCCCACTTCACATCAGACAAGCCTTTAGCCCAAGCAGAGGATGATGCCAACCACAAGAAGGCAAAGGCTGCAGTCACCAGCAGGTCCTGAGAGAAGAAAAAATATCAGTGTATTAAACCATTAAAGTGACCACAGTGGTAGCTACACTCAAGGAGCTTTCTCTGATGGAGACTACCTAGTGTAGTTTGATCCTTAGCTGCCTCGGAACCACACCCTTCCCACTGTTTAATTTACACAGCTCTGTTAAATGCACTAGTTGCACTTCTCTGACCTCCAGTTGGATTCCAGGATGTGGTGGACTCCTTGAAATCCAGCAGCTGACGTCAGATGCAAACATTTTGCACACAAAGCATAAAATATAAATATTGCCTGCATAGATAAAACTATATCCATACCTTCAGATCAGTAGTATTATTACTGAATTTAAACAGCAACTCAAAGAAAACACATGCAACACTTTCCTGCTTCAAATACAATCTATTTAAGTCCACACTGTGTAATTTCAGCTCGCTGCATTTCTAAGCTATTTATAGACGGAGAGGAGGACCTGGCTAAGCACAATCATATCACCAAAACAACTGAAAAATATGGAAAATCCAGACAAACATACCACAACGGGGCCACGACTGGATTCCCTATACACGTGCTGGTAGCCCAAGTAGAGGACTAGTGTTGCAGTACAGTAGAGAAAGGCAAACACTCCAATGCAGACGTAAAACTGTGCAGAGGATGCGTGGTCTCCAGTCAGGTAAGCGGTGGTGGTGGTAGTTTGATTGATTTTGCAGTCGGGAACGTTATAAGGATGCTGCGTCAACCTGTGTAAACACACATACAGTATCTTTAATTATGGCAGTCCTAAAAGCAAACACACACTTTGAAGTGAGCTGGGTCCTTGCAGTAAAGGGGTGTGAGACTGTTTGTGTTTGCTCTCACACACACACACACACACACACACACACACCTACCTGAATGGGTAGTTAAAGTCTGCGTGTACTTCACTGTCAACCCCATGGCACTTTACGTTGATGCTGGTTGTGCCGCTGTAACCTCCAGTCGTAGCAAAGGCAAATATGGAGAACACCTGCAGCCACAGACACAAGATAAGGGGAGACACGTTGGCTGCTTATTGCTGATCAAACCGTCACACACCCATACACACACACTTCCTTATGTTTTATGCAACTCATTTTTGACAGGAAATCCTTGTCTTAATCACAAGATGCCAGCACTGTGAATGGTGTGCAGAGATCACAGCAGAAGTATGTCCTTAAATTTAAAAGGCATATTATTAAGTAGCTAAAACTACTAGCTATATACTGAGAATACAATGATTTATCCAAATGTGGAAAGTAAAAACATTTTCTATTGTTATTTGCATAGTCAAGCAGAATATCAACCTCAAAAGTTAGTAACCAACTTTTTTCCCCACATTATAGGACACATCATTAGCTACAGGTGCTACATTGAACATGCTAACACAGATTAGCCATCAGTTTGAACCACATAACTTGCGGTTTATTGGCTGACATCTTGATGTGCTGATCTGATATCGACATGGACTGATAAACGCCCCCTGAACTAGCTGGCTACAGTGCATACCATATTTGAAACGGTGTCACAGCTCAAAGGAAGAGTTGCATAGCTTCTTCAGGCGTGTAGCGGGTCACAAGACAAACGGCACAATCAATTTGTGAGGTATTTTTTGCTACCAGGGATGGACAGCTAGTGTAAAAGACACCCGCCATTAGCCTTATGGTAAAATAAAAAAATGTGGAAAGAAAACGTACCCATTCTAGCAAACGGATGAATGCCAACGGCTCTTTCAGAGGGCCCAAGTCAAAACTGAACCCCGAAGTCAGCACTTTCTGATGACAAATAAAGAGACATTGTAAGAAAACAAAAATTATACGGCGAAAGAAGTCACACACGAATAAGTGTCCAAACAGTAAGCGCCGTAAACCGCTTTCACTCTTCCTGTCAGCGCCGTTACCTGGGCGACGGATTCCATCGTTTGTCCGGATAAAAATAGTATCGATAATGTGTCTCCTTTCCTGGATGTTTTGCAGCTCTTTCGATGCTCTTCGGGGCTTGTCAAACTTTTCTCCAACTTCAGCGAATCGTAGTAAGTAACACGTGATCACTGACGTTAAGGCGTCGACAGGGGCGCTGCTGGGACAGAGTGGTGAGATGTAGTTATGATTTCAGTGATTCTGAGTTTGAGTAGACTGCACTGCGCATTATGTAAACTGCTCATTACATGTTATAGTTTGATATTTGCATAAGGATGCAATGATGGTACAAGTATTCAGGTGTATTATATTATATTAGATACTTAATATACTCAAGAATCAAAAGTAAAAGTACTCTATTTGCAGAATGGCCCCTGTCAGAGTATACATGAATGGATAAATGAATGAATGAATAAAGAAATAAAGAAATATTGTGTTATTATGTTGCATTATTATTACTAATGTTTTCATATCTAAGCAGCATTTAATGTTGTAGACAGTCAAAGTGGAATTAATTTAACCCTGTACATGTACCTTACATAATTTACATAGGTTAGGGACTGAAGACCTTGATCATGCTTATTATCACATCATTTGCACTTTATAGTTCACAAGGTCCACATATACTCTCAACATATGCACACTAACCCATTTCTGCACATAGAGTGACTTATTCCCCATATAGTATTTATTCCAGCATTCTTTGCATTGCCATGCACTCTTGCACTACATGTACCACGACCCTGTGTATACAGTAGTAATAATCAGACCTGCTTATAGACCGCTCTTGTCTGTATATAACAGCCAAGTTTGATTATATTTGTTTAGCTGTATGTCTGTCTCTATAGCATCCTGTAGATTGGTCATCTGCACTGTATATTGAGAGCTAAGGAACACTTAAGTAAATTTCCTGTATGTGTCAACATACTTGGCCAACAAAGATGATTCAGATCCTGATATATACGTATTAGCCAATGTTACTGTGCAGTTTCTGCATTGTTTATTTCACGTAATGGATCATTTTAAAGAGATTTTAATGTTTAAATCGACGATATGTGACTGAGTACTCTGCGAGAATGGATTGCCAGCTGAGCAGGAAACTGCCCCAAGGCCCCAAGATCCTCAAGAGCCCCAAAAGTCCCAGGTTCACTGCATGTCAATTAGTTGCACATAATTTGATCAATTGCAAATGAATGAACTTCAGACTTTGCAACACCAAGGTACAATATCAACTTAGTGGGTCCTGCATTTTTACCTAATCTTGTAGGGGGGACCTTGGTTATTTTTGTTTAAATTGTTTTCAAATAGTGCATATACCTAAACTGAGTTTTGCTCAATCAAAGCACCAAAAACTGACACACAGCACAGAAGGCAGGAACAGTTTTTTATATTGTATTTTTGCTCAAGACACAATGATGGTAACCGCTGAAAAGAAACAAAATACTTCATACTGCCTCCAAAAAGGTGAAGTGCAACCATTTAATTCTGAAAAAAGCAAAATTCAAATGCTTGAAACTATTCACGTACTGAATAATTCTGTTATTCTAATTATCTTTACTTCAGCATCAGAGTTTGCAGAGTGTAAAATGTCAAAAAAAAATGCTCTGGGAGGATACAGTGAATGCACAGTTATGATGATTCCTTTTCACTAGAGGTCGCCATTGCCACAGACACTACCTGAGCATTATTAACCTAACCATTTTATTACAAAGCAGGGCATGTGTTTCCCATGACTCCCATCAGTGTAGGCAGAACTCATTCACACACAGGCTGTCCATGTAATTCCCTCAGTGTGGGTCAATGGAAATGCTTGTTCTTGGGTTTGGTGAGCAGGGAAATTTAGGCACACTTGGTTCCATCCCTTAATTTGCCTTCCTTCTCTCAACACACCGGGCATGTCAAAAGGAAAGTCTGGGTGCTTGTAGAAAAGCACAGTACACTAACAGAGTACATCTCGAAGGAATAAGAGTGGCTTTGTTCTCCACCTTCTAATAGTTGACTGGGCTGCCATGGGGGAGGGGCTGCAACTCCATTGTACAGTCCCTTAGTGGAGGAATGCTGCTCTCCAGATCAGATTGTTTGGCTTTCTGAGTAAATCTGGGAATCAAGAAATACACAAGCAAGACTTAATACACGCAAAGGGTGTTCCTGATTTGCCAAGGCACATTTGAGTGTAGCTAAGGTGTGGATTCCTTGGGATGTTCAAGGTTTCAGGGTTTTTGAAGCCACTGAAACCTGTTCAACAGCCTTTTATTTTTGGCTGTGATGAGATGACTCTTTTTGTCACTTTGTTGTTGCAGGCTTGAAAACTTGTTGGACGGGTTGTGCCACACCAAAGGCTAAACAAGAGAATAATGAAATACTCAGCATGTCTATCTGACCAGGTTCCTCCCATATTCTACCAAGCCAGTTTCAGTTATCATGCTGGTGTGACCAGGCAACGATGTCCCGCCCCGCCCAAATGTTGGTTCACAGAAGAGACGACACAACAAGGGAAACCTAAAACTGCATATTGTCATATATGGATTACAGTTTGTGGTCTGTAGTTTGAATCTGTTCACTCAGGCCTATAGCAGCTGTGGGTACAGGGATTTTTTTCCTCTGCAACACATGACCAGTAGTCATGGGTTTGTTATGACCCACTGTCCCATCACATGCACTAATTTGATAAAGAACGCAATCTGACTCACGACAACCAACAAAATCAATAAATATAATTTAAGAATACAGCAGGTTATACAAAAGCATCCACTCAAATTAGTGTACAGAAGTTAAGATCATGTTAGTTAGAAAGGTTAGTTTTCCTCTTTGGCCCTGTTCTTCTTCACTATGATGACCGCAATTATAAGCTCACCGCTCAGCTATCTCAAAATTGTTGAGACTGAGAACTGAGACTGGAGTTCAGAGACATAAATGAAATACTGTGTACTGTGTTACTGTGTTAATATCCACTGGTCATTTGTTACAACAAATGTCATTATATTACGTGTTTTTTTTCTCCAGTGTTAATTTATATTTGCATAAAAAAAGCATTTCAAATACTCTGAGTGCACAGGATTTCGATTCATTGATGGTGACTGGTGGAGAGATTACTCAGGTTCAGTGTGATTTAATCTCTTGTTTAAGCCTCCAAACATCACACCAGATCCAGATGTTTAATCCCTGACAAAGCAAACTGTAGCACTTTGCAAAATGTTATCATTGTATTTCATTTTGCACATATTCAAGGAATTAAACTGAAATGTAATAGAATCAGACATAATAGTATAGTCATCACACTTATATACAAAGGCCAGTGAAAACACACCTCTGAATTCAAAGCTCACCAGTTTTTTGGACGTCTGTTGGTTTTCATGTGTGGAAACGTGGAATGTTTCCCAATGACATTTCCACCTCTGAATTGTGTGTTTGCATACAAAATCAACTATAAATTAACTAATATTGTCAGATGGCAGGTGGAATCATTAAAATAAGTTAACATGAGGGGGAAAAGGCTTTTCATCTTTTTAGACTTTGGGAAAATAATGGGAATTGAATAAATGCCAGAGCCTGGAGGGTGGACTAATGGGGCTGAGCCAATTAATGAAAATTTTAAAAAGCATTAAGGTGCAATTCCACTGTTATTACTGTGTGTGTAATTTCCCTGATGTGTGTTTCCTCTATTTAAATACGCCCCACCGCCACACACACACCCATAGACAGACAATAGTGAGCGAAAAATTCAATTTACCAACTAAAAAATTAAGTTCAGGCTGGATGGAGTTACATGATAGTATTGCTCAACCTATCTAGACGGGCTTTGACATCTAATTATGCTGCTTCTCACTTTGACACCGCCTTGTCAGAGTTAAACCAATCACAACAGCGGATAGGTGGACCAGAATAGAAGGCCAGCCAATCACAGTGGCTCGTCTCTGCATAGAGCATTACGACCGCAGCCACAATTTGCGTGATCGGTACAGTGTATCATGTTGGCTAAGGAGTTGCAGTGCTAATAATTGGCGTTAAATACTCCGGTTAATTTGGAAAAGTGCGATTTTTTGCCCTGTTTTGATATATTTTCCCGCTGCCTCGCGGGGAAATAGCCGGAGCTTTGAGGTCGCTCCGTGTTTTCAAAGCCCGAAATAGTCGCTGTCAGGACTACTGTTTTGTTGATGTCATCAGCGGCAGAGCTGTAGCGACCTTCAATTTCTAGGCAAGACCGGGATAAACAAAGACTCGTTTTTTGGAGGGGTGTTTTTTGCGTCTTTGTTTTGTTTTCTTTGCCGGTGACACTAGCAACGAGGATGGGACTGTTGCTGCCCTGTATCCTGCTCTTATCTGTCCCCACTCTCTCAACCGGTTCAGATTTTCAGCAGGGATCCAAAACCCTTGGACAGTCGGTTTTTGTGAAGCACTCATACATTGAAGAGAAAGCTGCGAAAATCGTAAAGAGGTCCCTGCCTGCATGGCTGGCTGCATCACCAAATCACAAGATAAAACGGAGGAGCACCGAGCAGGGCGACTCCTGCAAAGCTCTTCAAGGATTTGACACCAAGTTAGCAGACAACACCCACCGTGTAAGTTACCAACTGAGGTCCTGTTACTCTTCGCACGTCTTACAATTAAATGAGCCTAGAAAAGATGATGCGCAGGTGCTAACCAGGTGCACGTATAGGCCTAATCAGCTGTTCAGTGTCCTCAGAAACCTAGCTACTGATGGGCTGTTTTCCACTCAACTGTAAGCCCTGAAGCCCAGGGTAACAGTTGGATAGAAGATATTGCTATTGTAGATGTATTTCTCCTCTTGCACAGCAAAATCATGCTATGAAAGCATTATATATTATGTATCATCATCAAAATGTCTTGCAGAGTTCTGGCGTTTCCTACACCTTTTACTGAGCTCAAACAAGCCATTAAATGCACCTTCCTTTCTGTTGGCTACCAGTTTTGGACTGCCATGATTTTTTTTCTCCTTTTCACATTTGGTGCAATGAAATACAGTGTAGTGAAACGGCAACAACGCCTATTTTCCTCATGCTTTAAGACCTACGTAGGCTCCACTGGAGCACTACCAGACCGGTTTACCTCTCAAATGCTCCACTAATGGCTCTGACCTATATCTTATTCTTCTCAAGGATGCAGCTGCATTCTGTGTCTGAGGATCCCACTTTTCTCCTGCCTCACTGAGAGTGAATCGGCCTTAATGTTGACAGGGAAATTGGCTCAGGGGAATCCATGTGACCGGCTGTGTGGTAGTTATTTTGTAATTAAAAGCTGTGTTTGTGTGGTAGTGAAAGCAGTTAACAAGCAGGGGATACAGAGAGACTACAGTATTTAGTTTTTACTTGCACTTAAAATCCTGAATTGGAGGGTAGGCTGAATTTGGTTTCACCAGATGTGTAATGGATTTTATAGTTTTAGCACAGAATTTTCCCAAGAAGAGAAAGCACCCAAATTTATGCCACTTCTAAAATATCTTTGCAACTATGCAATGCTCTCCTCAAAACAGCAGAGCCCTGTGCTGCTTATTTGCCTAGCTCCTCATTGCCATGTGATCAACTTTGCATTGCAGTCTTTGTATACTCTGTCCCGGTAATCTAAAGTTGACAGAATTCCTAGAGGCTCAGCCTCGTCATTCCCCTCGAGGTTACTGCTGCAGGTCCCACCGGGACTGGAGCTGCTTACAGCATGAGCTGCTGAAAGAGACAGTTGAATGGGTTTCACCAGTCAGGACTTTTATGTCAGGCAGCTGAACTCTCTTTGACAATGAAAGCAAAAGTATTTCTGTTAGAGCCACGCTACTAAACTGACTTGATTTGCTCAAAATAATGCCCAGGGTTAAAATTTGATTCTTGATCCATAGTTTTAATGTGGTGTCTTTGCTGAGAGCAATCGGCTTGGAGCCTTGTGCTTGCTGAAATGCTTGTCTGGTCTGATAAGTGGTGCTCCACTTTTTACACTTTGTTGTCTGTGCTTGAACACACAGTGAGGTGAAACATGTTGCCAGTCAAAGCAATAAAGCAAATAAAAATGTAGTCTGGAGGCAAAATTTGCAAATAGGTTTTAACGTGCAGTTTATAATTGTGTGGTTAGCTCATCCCTCTTTGTGAGCCAGGCTCAAACGGTTTTTCCTCTCATAATTCAGTATCTTTCACACAGATGTTCAGACATACTCCTCAACTTGTGCTGTGGTTTTTAATACATTTATTGTTTAAAATTATTTTTGATGTATTTTACATATATGAACATGTTTTTGTTTTTTCCTCAGTATACCTTCAACGACCTGAGCGGGTCAGTGTCGCTGGCCTGGGTTGGAGATGGCACAGGGGTGAGTGTTATACTCCTCTCACATGCAGTGCTGTTCCTCTGTAGGACAAACTTGGCTGGGTTATTTAGTGAACTGCATGAAAGCGACAGGGTAGTCTGCTTGCAAAGAACCTCGTAGATTACATAATGAGTTCCCTCGCATCAGGGTCTCCTGCACATTAATAAATGATCCTCGCTCCACTTTCCTCAAGCTGAACCTTCTTTCTTGGCAGGTCATCCTGGCTCTGACGACTTTTCAGGTGCCCTTCTTCATGATCAGACTAGGGCAGTCCAAACTCTATCGAAGGTAAGTCTCATGATCTCACCTGTTGGGAAAAGGGACATGCTTTGTATTTGATTTGCATTAAAGTCTTGCTGACTTTGTCTGCCAGTGAGAACTATGGGAAGTCGTTCCAGGACGTGACCAGCCTCATCAACAACACCTTCATCAGATCAGAGTTTGGCATTGCTATCGGCCCCGAGAACTCTGGGAAAGTAAGTCATGTCCTCATCAAGTCCTCCGCTTGTGAATTCACCACGTTTACTTCATGTTGTCAAATGTAGAGCTTCTGTAATATGTGCCTGCTGTAAAGAACCTGTAGCATCTTATCATCTTGTGTGGTTTCATCAGTCTGATTTCTGGACTCTGTCTTGTAGGTGATCCTGACAGGAGAAGTGTCTGGAGGTCCTGGCTCTCGGATCTTTGTCTCCGATGACTTTGGAAAGAGTTTCACCCGACAGGACCTGCCCTTCGTCCCCCTGATGCAGATCATATACAACCCTGACAATTCCAATGTGCTGCTGGTCCTCAGCAACAACGTAAGTAGTGAATGTTGAAGAGCTATATTTTGTTGGGAAAGTAACCAGTCTGGGTGTAAGTTAGCTAGTCTATATAAACATGAAAGCTCCAGTATGTACATGGGTATCGCAGATTAGTAGATATTTTAAATATGTCATTTGTTTACGAGGGCGAGCCACCGTTTTCATGGCCTGTTGTTAAACCCTTAAGCAAATTCCATCATCTCACTTCCTCGTAGCAAGAAGACTCTCATTGGTCCATCATTTTGTCTGTGTTTGCACAGAGTACATTTATTAACACGGATATGGTGTTTATGGTCAGCTCTAGTATACTAAGTTCTGTGTGACCTTTGTAAACGTTGGTGTCAAGTTCATAATTCTAAATCTTTTTTTCCGTCCTCAGAATGAACTGTGGCTGTCTGAAGATTTTGGCAGCAACTGGAAAAAGATCCACGACATGGTGTGTCTGGTGAAATGGTAAGAAACGAGACAAACGAAGGATGTTAGCACCTTTTTTTCAGGTGCTTAGAGAACAAACAGCGGTGTTATTCAATATCCCCAAGTGTCTGTGTCTCAGGGAGATATTTCTCTTCGGTGAGATTAGGGAGGAGTGGAAGAACCCCATTCTTATTGGTCTGGCATGTAGCAAAGATTTCAAGAAGTGATATGATATCTGTTAGTCGGCTGTGAAGTCTTTTCTTTAGTTTTAGTTCCTCCAACAAGCTAATTATTACAAAAGAAGTGAAGTTCTACCTCTCTTTGCTTTGCTTTATCTGTGATCAAAGTACTTCATGACTTCTTCATGCTAACTTACTCTCTCTTGCTGATCGCAGCACTCTTGTTGTTCTAGAGGCCCGTCCTGGTATGTATTCCTTAGTGACCAAGGCAGCTTTAAATGTCTTTTTTAGTTTCAGTTTTAAGGCTGTGTTGTCAAGGTCACCAAGTCTGAGAGGAGTCTACGTACAAAACAGTCATCCTGAAACGTAACCTTTTATTAGTGTCCCAGAGATGCTGATGTGAACACGCCCCAGGAAAATTGGGTCATTTTCAACTGGGGCAGGAGCTTTCTGAAGTCAAAACACAACACTCAAAAGAAAGTACATATTTAGAAAGGGCATGGCTGTATGCTGGCTGTATTTGATAAGCCACGTCATGTGATGCTTACTTTCACAATCAAGCAAAACCTATTATGAGAATAAGAATGCGTTGAGAGTCCTGGGTGAGACCTGATTTCTTCCTTGATGCAGGAATACTCCTCAGCATTTCACATCCAGATTTAGTTGTTTATCGAGATGTAAGAACACAGAGAACTGTCATGTCCTTGTCAACAAAGCAGTCTACATCTATTTTGCTTCCATGTCCTTGACACTGTGGACTCAAAATGTGTGTGTCTGCTTATCTGAGATTCTTGGTACTTCTTCCACTTTGATTCTAGGGGAAGAAAAAATACCATCTTCTTTACGGCCAGCTTCAACGGATCCTGCAGTAAGTGATCCATCTTTAAACTAAGCCTGAAATAAAATATAAACATGCTCAAACCCCTCTACTTCGACCTCATCAATGTGTGTATGTGCATGTAGATTACTGTGGAGCAGTACATATAATGTCTTTTAAACTTTCTTGAGACAGTTTAAAAGATAAGCTCCTCCTGTCCACACTGAACCCCAAATTGCTCCCGATGGTCAGGCCAGTACCTTGCATGGTTGTTTATTTATTTTTTTTTTTTCAGGCGATCGGGGAATGTTGGAACTGAAGAGGACGACAGACTTTGGCAAAACCATCAAGACTGTCGCCAGTAAGATCTACTCCTTCGGCCTGGGTGGACGCTTCCTCTTTGCCTCTGTAATGACAGGCAAGGTCAGTATACAGCAGATACAGAAAGATGATCAGGCATCCAGAGACAAAATATTGATGGTTGATACCTCTGTGTTTGTAAGAAAAAAGCTTCAGTCTACTCAATGTGAAATACAGTACGCTGTCACGGTGTAGCTCTAGATTGTTTTCATGACAGGGAATTTCAAATGTTGTATTGTTATATTTAAAATTGATATTCTTCCTATCTCTGTGCGCGCTTTAAAAGAGAAGTAATTGTGTAAATATGACCCATGAGTAAATATGGAGAAGTATGGTATTTTAAAGGAGAACTCTCCTGATTTTACACATCAAAGTCTGTGTACAGGTCTTGGGTTCAGGTGAAATGCTCAGAATCTGCATGTATGAATAGTTTGCTAAATGTGTGCTCCATGGCTAGCTCATGTGGTCATAGTTACACTCAAAATACTTAGCTCTCATGACACATATTGGGTGCACATTTCTGTTTCTTTTCCTTTGCCTGATTTTATAAGTTTATAAGTCAAGTTCATTTGCATGAGGTTCATTATTATCTCTTTCCCGCCTCTCTCTCTGCAGGGCACTCTGAGGATGATCCACGTGTCTGTGGACCTGGGCGAGACGTGGAACATGGCCCAGCTGCCCCCTGTTGGTCACGAGCAGTTCTACTCCATCCTGGCAGCGAACGATGAAATGGTCTTCATGCATGTCGACGAGCCGGGAGGTCAGTCCATACAGACACCTCACCTGTTTACTCTTCATATTGTATAGAAAAGCAATAATAATATAGAGAGCAAAAAAAATAAAGAATTACATGTACTTTTGGCCATGTAGTAATAATAACTAAATAATAACATAATAACTCCATAAGCTGCCTTGTTATTTGTATTACCATCAGTGCATTATTTGAAATGACCAACTCTGAAACCCTGCATCTGAATTTCTCTGCAGCGTGTGTGAACCAGTTTTTGTCTTTTTTTTCTACGTCCACAGATACAGGATTTGGTACCATTTATGTATCAGATGACCGGGGCACTGTGTACTCCAAGTCATTGGAGCGCCACCTTTATACCACCACGGGGGGCGATACAGACTTCACTAACGTCACCTCCCTGCGAGGAGTTTTCATCACCAGTATCCTGGCCGAAGGTAGCTCTATTCATGTGCCTGTGCTTAGATAAAGGAATATCAACACATGCCTGTACTCAAATTCCCCTCAGAAAACACACACGTATGACTTCTCCATTACATATCAGAGGGAGGGCGTTAGGTAAATATTTAATTAGCTGTTAAGCGTTAGATGTGCTGTCTGTCTCAAGCGGCTGGCTGACACACCAGAAATACCTCACATCTTAACTCCATCATGTCTGCTGCTCTCTGTCTTTCCTCCGTCTTTTTCATTGTATTTTAATCTGCTCTTTTTCTTCCCTCCGCTCTTCTACATGACCACTCTGTGGTTACATGATTATTGCCAGGGCAGTATGAGTCTTACACTTGCATTGCTTACTCTTGCTTGCTTGTAATTTTTGGGTGACTGAATTTAACCTTTATTTACACACATTGTTTTTGAATAGGAGTATCAGCTAAACGTTTAAGGCTGCCTGCAAATGTGTCCTTGTTGTTTCAGATAACTCCGTGCAGTCTGTGGTGTCCTTTGATCAGGGAGGGGAATGGGTTCCACTGCGGAAACCTGCCAACGGCAAGTGTGATGCCACAGCCAAAGACCCAGACAAGGTAAAGACCAGAGAAAACATAGAAATTGATTGGTCTTGATGAGAACTGTTATAGGGTTAGATTGTTTTTGATTTAGTTTTGATAAAATTACTTTTGGACTGCAGTGCCAAAAAGACCAAACACAGTACATGTACCGTGGCAGTATTTGTTAGTGTTATTGTTTTGACTTTGGCAGTGTTGGTACTATAAACAGTCAGATACCAAATGCTGCTTGTGTTTGTATCAACAGTGCAGTCTCCACATCCACGCAGCCTACAGTACTGCTATGAAGCTGAACGTCCCCATGGTACCTCTGACTGAACCAAACGCTGTGGGTCTCATCTTAGCTCATGGTAATTCAGAGCTTTCATCCCAGTATTTTATTCTCAGTTATTTAACTGGATAAACAAGAGGCTTTTTTTGCCATCTGACCACTTCTGTGTATCTCATCAGGGAGTGTTGGTGATGCCATCTCAGTGATGAGGCCTGATGTATATGTGTCTGATGACGGGGGGTACACCTGGATAAAGGCCCTCGATGGGCCCCATCACTACGCTATTCTGGACTCTGGAGGGCTGCTGGTTGCTGTGGAGCACAGCCCCACTCAACCTGTCAGCAAGATCAAGTGAGTTACAGTTAGAGGGAACGGAGGAGTTTGGGTTGGACCAAAGCTGATGCTGAGAGAAGTCTTTTTCTTTTTCTTTATGTATGTATTCTGAACTGTAATTGGCCTTTTTCACAGTAGGTATTTTGACTTGTCATAGTAGGAAAAGCATGTTACTAATAACATTAACGATGGCTTGTCCCAGTAAGCCGTGACAGTGAGCCAGCATGCACAATACCAGGACTCTGAAACTGAAGCGGCTAAATGGAATTCAGCCATCATTCATTTTACACCTAAGCGTTTCCTTGTGAAATGTCAAAATGTCTCTTGTGAAGATTTTTTTTCCAAGGTTCTTAGTGGAATAATCCACTACAATCCACTACAGCCTTTGCTTGTTGCGTTGCGTTCCTTCACGCTACAATACATTACACTCTTTACATCACAGCAATGCTAATATTGCGTGCTATACAACTCCCTCTCATATGTTATGACTTTACTTTAAAGTTTCTTGGGGTCATGCTAATGTTCTTCGATGTCCTGACAGATTTTCTACTGATGAAGGACAGTGCTGGGGTGTGTACACTTTCGCCAAAGAGCCCATCTACTTCACTGGGTTGGCATCAGAGCCGGGAGCTCGCTCCATGAATGTCAGTATCTGGGGCTACAGAGACTCCCTCCTCAGCCAGTACTGGATCTCCATCACCATTGACTTCAGGGATCTTCTCACCAGAGACTGTGAGTGACATAACTTAATTTTAAAAGCATGCATAAATAATTTATAAATTGTTTGTCAATCTTTTTTTGAGATTACATGTAAACAGAGTCCAAAATATTGATGTTTGTAGGTGACGACAAGGACTATGTGCAGTGGTTGGCCCACTCTGATGACATCAGTGACCCCAAAGATGGTTGCATGCTGGGCTACAAAGAGAGGTTCCTGCGTCTCAGGAAGGACTCTGTTTGCTGGAACGGACGCGATTACGAGGTCAACACCCAGCCAACCCCGTGTCCGTGCACCCTGGATGACTTCCTGTGGTAAGACGTTCGCTGTGTCCCAAATCCATACTGCAAAAACGCCTGTCTTAAGATTTACTTAATACTTTTTTTCTCCCAGATCTTTCTGGAGCTGTTTCACCACCATCCATAATGTATTTCAAGCAGTGCAGCTCTTTCATTTCCTTTGTGCATTGCATTGTGGGAGATTATTATCCATCAGAAGCACACTCAAAAATTGACTATGTTTAAAATGTATTCTGTCTGGTTCATTTTGTCATTATTTCCAGTGTGAGCACACTCTAGACCAAAAACCTGCTTAGACTTCGTTTATATTTGGGACTTGCTGTTAGACTTGTATGCTCAAAAGCTCAAACACAACAACTCAATGTCATAAGATTAGATCAGAAACTGTTTATTGCCAAGTAACATACATTACAAGGAATTTGCCGTGGTCTGAAGGTGCTATTGTTTTGACAACAACAAAACAATGCGCTCCAACAGACCAAGGCAGCCATCCGCGGCGCTATCTTGGATGTAATAATGTTAGATTTCAACTTACTTTTGATGATTATGCACTTGTCCTTACTTGTCCTGGGTGGTGACTACCAAAATATCCTGTTTAGGTAGAAGTACTGCTAACTGACTCATTGCTTTTATTGAAAGAAAAACGATCTTCTTAAGTAAAGGTTAAAGGTTGCTCCTTTAAATGTGATTCACTTCAAAATCTGACGTTGGAGCTCATGTTAAATTTTGAAACATAAAATACAATAACTTGTCCACATTAAACATGCCAAACTGGTATTGAACAGCAGTGTAAAAGTATCCTGGAGGGGGTTTTTCCTCTAAAAAATTGGTCAGTTACAGAGATAAGAGTGAACGTAGGACATTTGTTCTACCCTTGCTTACCATCCCAGCATGTTCCGACTCTTTGCAGTGACTTCGGATACTACCGTCAAGAGAACAGCTCAGAGTGCGTGGAGCAGCCGGACCTGAAAGGCAAAGTGCTGGAGTTCTGTCTGCACGGCAAAGAAGAGCAACTGCAGACTAGTGGGTAAGGCTCTAACGTCAGTCCAACAGATCTCTGCGTGCCACAACCTTTTTTTGACAAGATGAAGGAGGTAGTAGTGAATGTGTTGACCCACTCCTTTGATAATTGATGACTTGTTTTAACTCGTCTCTAACTGTCTTGCTTGATAATTATCTGTATTTAATGTGTAATTTTACGACCAGAGTCTTACCTGAGCAGTGATGGTGATAAAAGGTTTATTTCTTTTTTTTAGTCCATTTCTTTATTTACAATATTAAAACATGTATATATATGTATATATATGTATATATACATAGTGTAAAAACACATTTTGCACAAGGCTATCACCTCTGCCACAGGATTGGCATCAGTGTTTGTCAGAGGAGGCGAGAGGTGAGAATGAGGAAGTAATTGTCATGCAGAGATCAGTCAGAGGAAGCTGATGAGGGTAAGAGTGAGTCTCAATGAGGAAGGAGTGAATGCTGACCAGAAATGCAAAAGGAAATGTTTGGTAAATGCCTCACTGCACACATACAACACATCTATTAGTTACTTAATAGAAAAGGAATAGTTGTAACACAGAACATGAAAACCCAGTTAATCCATTATGTGCAGTAGGTAGGGTAAGCTGTTGTGTTAACACAGATTCATTATGTGTAGGTAATCGTGAAAATCAAGAAATGAACACTTAGTGTAATAACTATGAACTGTTTTAGACTCATTAGCATTTGTCAGAGCCAAAACAAGTATATTGTTTTACTGAATAATAAATAAATAAGAATCCGTGTATCATCATGTGCAACTAACTATCATTAAATCACCGACGTGTCTTTGGTCCACAGCTACAGGAAAATCCCTGGAGACAAATGTGAGGGGGGAGAGATGCCTGAGCGTAAAGAGATCGACCTCAGTAAGAGGTGTGTGAGTGACCTGGTGGGCCCAGAACTTCTGGTCAGTACCTCTGTCTACTAAGGCTTCTGGAAAATGTTATGTATATAGATGTATTCATGCTGTATGTTTACCTACAGTGCATCTGTTACTGTACTATCATTTTTTCCTAATTTTTGTTTTGTCTGCTGTTATTTTTTACAGATAGACAGTCACTCCTCCAAGTCTGTACCCATAGTGATAACAGTCATCGTCGTCATGCTGCTGAGCATCGCAGCAGGGGTCGTCTTCGTCAAGAAATACGTCTGTGGCGGCAGGTTAGTGTATCTTTACACATATATGTGTAGTCCAAAACCTGTCTGCAGGAGGACATGTCCAGGATAGCAGACTGTATTTTTGTCATTGAATTTATTTTCTTTTATTGTCCTTGCGTTGATCATGAATGTGTTTCTGTATTTTTCTGATGATTTTTAGTGACCTGACAGTATTTTGAACGTGCCCTACAGGTTCTTGGTTCACAGGTACTCGGTGCTGCAGCAGCATGTTGAGGACAATGCTGTGGAGGGGGTGGACGACCCGCTGGAGACCAACCACACTCAAAATGGAAAGATCGAGTTTCATGACGACTCAGATGAGGTACAGTGGATAGCTTTTCCTCCATCACACACAAGCTAAGATAGAAACATGGCAACCAGGTTTGTCCTCTAAGACTGGGCTGGTGTTGCTTGGGTTTATGGACGCAGAAAGAAGACATCTATATGTCAAGGGCCTCATTTATCAACCTATTAAACATTAAGAACCCTACAGTAATGAAGCCATGCTGTCCCACTGTGCACACCTACTGTACAGGCCCACCACCTGCTGTGACGGCTGAACTTGTCTTCTATAAATAGTGAAGGTGTAGCTGATATAACACAAAACAAAGACAAACACTATTGATAAGGATCCCTTAAATGTGCTTTTTAAAGAATTGTGACCAACCTTTCAGTGCTCTCTGGTGGACAAACTATGTAACGACACTGCCTTTAAATGACCTCAAACAAACCTTTGCCATTTCTGGAATTTCTCAGCTGATGCATACACCGATACCAAAGTAGCTGTGATAAGCTAATACTTTCCTCATCACGGACAATCAGTTTGAATCAAGACTCCTGGGAAGGGACAGACATGCTTTGCAGCTTTCCAATTTTTGTTTTTACATACAACATACAACATACAACAGTAATCTGTCCAAGTCAGACATTGTAGCTGGGTTTTTGTTTTATTTTTTATCAGAGCGTGATTTTACATTACTGCTACAAAGTTATGACATTAACATGAATTCACCTACAACTGTGTCACTTGAGTAACCCAGTTAGGCGTGTGTGGATAAACATAAACCATAATGTTTTCTTGTTTGCTCACATGTTGGTTTTAGCTTCATTGGTTATGTCCTTGTCTTTACGCAGGACCTGCTTGAATAGCAGGCACAACCTGCCGTGCAACTGAGCACCAGGTTTCCAGTCCACCTTGTGGCCGGCTGCTGTTCCTGTCACTCTTTGTCTCCAGCTACTTCTTCCTTTCACCTTCTTGTATGAACATTGACCTCAGCTACCAGACGAAGAGTCTGCGTCACTCTGCTGTCATCTATGAAGTATAATGAATGTACGGAGGCCTCCTGGGACTAATGTCGCAGTTGAGGAGAACTATGAAGGAGGTCTTGTAGTGCTGTGCTTCAGTTACTGATTCTATTGGTCGAGTTTGAATCTCTAAGTTATTTATTTTAGGGAAAGAAGAACTGATGCAGCAATTTGAACTGCTGACAGAGCCAGAGTAGTGGGTTTTTGAGGCAAAGCTAGTTGTATAAATCCACCACCATTGCATTACGGGTCCTGCCTCTCCCATCACCTGGGAGTGCTCGTGGAAATACTTCTCACTTCTGTTGGAAGATCTGTGTCCTTTTTCTCATGCACTTGTACATAAACCTGTTTTTCTTTGCCATTTTTTTGATGTGAGATCATCATATTTGGTAGGTGTAAAAAACAAAACAAAAAAAAAAGGTTGCTGTTGGTAGTTGGTTAATAACTCTCCCAAACCACCCAAGTCTTAAATCCCTACTTTTAAGTATTTGTTGGTCAAAACGTGTGCCCCAGACAGCCAAGAGTATGTAAATGTAAGGGTTTTTAGCCTCCTCCTCTCTGGGCACTGATCCCTGGTTGTAGTCTGTACTTGGAATACAAGCCTGTATAATTTTGGTACTCCATTGGCTTTGAGATCCATGGTTGAAGTAATAAGACGCAAGTGGAGATTTCCAATTGCATTAGATTTGATAGCAATAATATGTTTAAATTCAGTATATTGTCCATGCACGTTAAATAATCCTATTGGTACAATATCTCTAATGTATCCAGTTGCTCCGTTTGATGAATGGAGATCACGTGAAACACATTATGCATCGATGTATAGGGCGGTAAAGTGTGTCTGTTTCAAGACAGGACTTGTTCAAAAATTAATGTCTGCCGTTCTAACTGCCCAAAGCACAATGTCCTTTGTATGCTTAGAGTTTGTAGTTTAACATTTTTCCTAAATGTGACCTAATGATTAACGTGATAAAGACTGTAATAATCACTGTAGTCATATACAAGTCGTGTTTATAATCATTTGAGCAGTTTTTGTACCAACAAACTTTTGAACTTTATGTAACAAATGACTAATTGTGGTTTCGAAGATGTTCAGAAATGATTATAGTTTGATAGTAAATATCTACAGATATTTTTTACATCAGATTCAGATAACTGAGTACATCAATATAATTTGGCAGCAAGAGCAATGCGAAATTCGATTCAATTATGTAAATGTTGTATAGCCTGATTAACACTGTAGCCTAGTAGAAGAGGTAACATACATGGTTGTATAAGTTGCTTTTTTTGTTTTAATTGGTATTTGCATCTGAGCTGGAGCAAATTCTCTAAAATAACAGGGTTATTGAAAGTTTCTCATTGGTGTCTTTTACAGTGAACTGGTGTTTTCTTTGTAATCATCCTGATACTTCTAAACTGGATTGGCCAATGCCTTTCAACAGCTCTGTCTCGTCTATCTCGTCAAGTCTTAGAGGTTTTTTTTCTCCTTCTTTTAAACGTGTTGCACAGTTATTTGTCTGTCTTGTGTTAAATACGTTGCTTTCATACAGGTTTTATTTATTTGTGACTAGCATGTTCAAAGTGCAGTAAATTGGATGTGGTTAGACAAGTGCCTGGTGTGAGGATATGATGCGAGGCCCTCCCAATGTGTGGCCAGCGTCTATTTACTGATAATTATTTATATCAGCTGATGTGTAACCAGTTTCATCCAGTATGTCAGTGACACCCCTAAGTTGCACTTGTTGCCTACAATGAATCCTTGAGCAGTAAAGGCATTGTCTGTTTCATACACGCTCCTATTGAACTGCATGTTAACTTTCAATAATATTTAAATCTACAGAGCTTGGTAAAGAAAGTAGCTTACAATAACCTGGTTATTCTTTCTTTCATGTCTTGGCATGAGACTAAATTCTGGCTGTGATACTTTTGACAAGAGATTCAACTCAAATAAAAAACATAAGAGTGGATAAAGAGTTAATATGTAGCTGCTTTACACTGGGAGACACTTATTAATGTTGTTTATTGCATTAAGTGAAGGTAACACATTTTTCTTACAGTTAAGAACTGCTGTTTAAATTAATTAGTCATTGTGATGGTTCTGTAAATATACAAGGTTACATCTTTGTATCTGCTATGTTTCTCTCTTCTGTATATTTGAGGCAGTTTTCTTTGGGTTTGCCAATAAATTCCTATGTTCCTCTTATTTTAGTCACCTGATTCTTATTTTGTTACTAATAGTGATGTAAAATTCTCGTTACAGGATTGCTGGTCCTTTAAGTACAACTTGAGCTTCTGTGTCCTCTGCCTAATTTCACAAAAGCTGCATTTATTTCAGGTATTATTTCCATGTTTTACCTATTTCTATGGGAATAAATACAGAGATCAAGATATAATTACATGGAGGAACAAACGTTGAAATAAACAAATACAGAAATTGTTGTTTTACTTTGCCTGTTTAGCCTGCACAATAATCATCTGTTTTAAGTGTTCTCATGCCAACCTGAACATCATACATGGTTAGCCAACAGTCCAACACAGGAAGGTCCTCAGATTCTATACAAAAAATTGCCCTCTGCATCAAAGAAGTCATTCCCAACTTGTGCCACGGGGGAAGGCTTTTCCATTTCCATAAACTCTTCGAGTTCTTCTTCTGTCAACACGAGTCCATCCCAGCTCTCCTCGTCCTCTTTGTCCTCCTCTGTTGGATTTGTGTTAGTAGCGCTGTCCTCCTCTGTTGTTTTTGCCATTGGGGCATCTTTACAAATAACAGCTCTGGACTGGGTGGGCAGAACCATAACAGGGGCAGGACTCTTATTAGCCAGGGATCCTGAGCTTTCACTTCGAAGCATTAAAGTCTGCTCAGCCACAGGCACCACTGCACCTTCTGTACTTCCTTTTGGGAGTACAGCTGCTGCATGGTTTCCAGGCAGCTTCAGCCTGTCCCGCCCTGCCCCAGCACCCGCAGGCAGCACCTGCTGACCGACTACAGACATTACTTTAGCATTCTGCTTGGCCTTTCTTTCTGGAGCGGGGACAAACTTGCTCCTGAGGACCCTCAGGATGACATCAGGGGTGACAGAGAAGCCCTCAGCCAGACGCTCTACTGTCCACTCAACTGGTTGCTCTTGCTTCAGATATCTGAAAATTGAGTAAGCCTCATTTATGTTGTAGACAGAAAAGCTATTTCTTGAGATAACAAAGCTCCTCACCTGATCTGCTCAATAGCATCCCAGGTTAGCTTCCTCTGTGGAGGTCCTGATGGAGTCATCTGCCTTCTCAGTATGTGATACTTCACAGTCTTCTGCCTCTTCCTCCCCTCACTGAAAAACACAAGATAGGTATCTTAATTATCAATAGATTTTAAAAGACAGCATAGACAGAGCATTGTGTATTAATATTTTTTTCTACACTAGAATAATGTGTGATTACTCCTGCTGACACTTACTCAACCAAGGCCTGGAGCTTGTCTTCTACATCCTCCATTTCAAGGTCTTCATCAGACATCTCATCGCTGTATCTTGAAGCTCTGTTTGATACTCTGTCCTTGTGCCCGAGGCTCTGTCCCATCCATGCCTTGCTGGCACCTCTGCTGGCAAATCGACAGCCGTTAACAGAAACTGAAGGCATCACTGACGGAGCACCAAGCCTGGAGAGGAGGGACAGGACCTGGAGAGGTCGGGCCATGCTCACAGACAGTGTGTCCTCCCTTTTTGAGCCAATGTAATCGGCTTGTTTTGCCAAAGACGAGGTTCACACAAGTTAAAACACACGTTAACTGACATTAACACACGTCTAGTTGCAAACTGTCCACTGTTTTGCTGGAAACACCTTCACCACACCTCCACAGACATGCCACAGACCCCATGAAACTCACAACTGGAACTTCCGCAAACATGAGTCTCACAACATAAAGACGGTGCGGTGCTGCCGACTACCGGAATGGAGGTGCAGATATTAAGAGGCCCTGAACTGAACAAAGACGTTCACTTGTAACATGAAACACAAAAAGTATCATCCATCGCATGATTCACCGGCTAGTTGATTGTGTCATTTCAATTCCTAATAATGCGATAAATAGACCCATACAAGAAATAATATATCCTAAGGGAACAAAAAATATAACTCAACGGCGACATCTGCCGGGCGCCACGGACTCTGCACCCTGCTCTGTCCCCAGGATCCATGTGTCACGCAGCTGCGCACCTCCTCCCAGGCGCCGTTGTTTCATTTGCGCCATTTTGTCCGCTCACTTTGTTGATTGGGCTTTAGCGAGCTGTACCAGAGCCAATCAGAGGGAAACCGGACAGCGGAGATACGGTAAGGGAGACCCGATTGAAGGCATTGGTAGTTGTCAGCACGGATTGGTTTGCTATGGACCAACCAAATTACTAACCCTGCTAAATGCAAAAAACTCGAATGGCAGTTTGATTTCGACCGCTGCGTCCGAGGCTGGTTAGGCTGCAAATACCTTCTCGTTCTCAATGTTGGCTCATGTGAGGAAACATGATCTCTGGTGGTCGACAAGCCTTAGCTAACGTTAGCTAGTTAGCTAAAATATCGAATCTCTAACAAAGGGGTGGCCCGCCCATCAGTAAACGTTGCTCGGGCAAATTATCATCAGCTCAAACGTTAATAAACAACAACCCACCTAAAGACTAACGTTAGCAATTTACCTGTTAACTAGCCTCCGTTCTATGCTTTCTAGCTTTTACCACGCTTTTTAGCTAGCTAACTGACGCTAGCCTTGTTAGCTCTTACGAAAACAGTCTGTTAACAAAACACCCTGTTCAAGAAAGCCAGCAACTGACCTAAATCACCCAGTGTTTGGAAGGTATATCACCTCTAAAATTCAGACATATGATTTGACACATTATGACACGAGTTAGCCTGTTGAGTTGAAACGAGAGAGGCCTCTAATGTGTCCCTATTTAGATAAATGAGTTGGCAACAGTAACACGAGCTAGATACCGGTTGGAAAGACAAACAACCTCGTTTTTTTTCTGTATGCTCGAGAAGGTTGTGGGCTGCGTCTAAAATACATTGCTAAGAATTATAAATCCAACGTTTGCTAATACTGTATGTGTCTCTTTTGTCTTAAGAGAGGATTGTGACAATAACAAGCTATGGAGCAGTACACCACTGCCACCACTACTACTGGGGAGCAGATAGTTGTGCAGACTTCCAATGGACAAATCCAACAGCAGGTGAGCTCAGAATTTACTCAGATAAATTTGGTTTGGATAATGATACCATAGCACCAACACTTAAACCCCCTGCTGTAACATCACAGATAACAGGTACCCATAATTAAAGCGCTCCAGTGGATTCCATATCCAATCTTTTTTTCTAATAATTATTTGTCTGAGACTGTATTGTCCTGCCTTGCCTGCAGACACAGGGCACAGTGACGGCTGTGCAGCTGCAAACAGATGCGCCAGTGGTGACGGCCTCAGGCCAGCAGGTGCAGACACTCCAGGTAGTGGTGTCACCGCCGCCCTGTGTCAGTGTCATGACAGTGTTACAGCCTACGAGTCTGCATGCTACAACCAGGGCTGTTTTTCATGACCCATCTTTGTGCTGTTTGGTTCATCCTCCTCCCCCAGCATGTCTTACAGCTGCCTGAACTGCATGATCCTCAACACAGTGTGTTGTGTGTCAACCTCGGGTTTCTGCTTGTGCTCTCATGGCTGTCAAAAGACTACTGTTTGTCTGAGTTGTGTTTGTCTCTTGCTTTTAAAAGCAAGTTTTGCAAGTCAGACGCTGTTCTTACTGATCAAGACGAAAGCCATCACATGGTTGTATTTTGCAGTTAGCATAAGAACCAGCATTGAACAGCATGGACCCATAGTCATCATTAATGGCTGTCTATTATCATTTAGCTGTGTTTTTCTTATTGTCTTGATGCAAAATGGCAGTGGAACCCACTGCCATCTTCCCTCTGGCATTTTTCCCTATGGTACAACTGCTGCCACAGGCTTTCAGTTGTCCATTGTGGTCACTCACTCATTTATGGATGCAAGTTGGACCATCTGTACTTGTCAAGTTGCATATGTGAATGCAAATTCATTTTATGGCAGCATCTTGTCTAATCATGTGCTTTTAAGCAAATCAAGTTGAAATGAACTTCATGTAACCTCTTGGTTCAGCAGCAGTATTCCAGTAAGTACAAAACCACTTTTGCATTTGTAGCCTAACTTCATGACAAAAATAGTTGAGAATATACAGTACATAAGCTACAGTTTTGATCCACTATGGAACTGGAAGGTTTCATGTTTGTATATCCCAAAACAGAAAGTGACAGCAAATCATCAAATGCTTACACCCTGGATGTTCCCAATTTGACATGATTGAGCAGTCCTGTGAGTCACACTTAAGTGATATTGAGGGAACAAACACTGGCAGTGCTACCATAACAGCTGTATCTTTCTGCAGGTCCAGGGACAGCCTCTGATGGTCCAGGTGAGCGGTGGGCAGCTCATCACATCATCAGGGCAACCCATAATGGTGCAGGCCATGTCCGGGGGTCAGGGTCAAACCATAATGCAGGTCCCTGTATCTGGAGCCCAGGGTCTACAGCAGGTAGGGGATAAGGCCCAGTTACTAGATTAAGATCTGTATTCAAATTGTGCCACATTATCCTGTACAAGGACATAGTGTTCCCTGTTTAATAGAATTGGTAGACGTGAAGGGTGGGTGTAATATTTTACTATGAGAAGTACATTGTGACTGGGCTTTCATTTATCAGTTCCTGTACATGTTGATGTTGACAAATGCTACTTACTTGTCTGTTTATGTAGCGATTACTTGATTTTGCAATGCAGGTGTAATTATTTTTTGTGAGGTTGTCTAATTTAAAGTGCCAGAAAATAAGTGTTTTCCTTACAGTTTATTTGTGCAGATGTTTGAGGTCACTGTAGTTAATTGTAAATTAACCTATTCTGGGACATGCTGAATTTACCATCTAATTGAAAAGTGAATCGAGGCCAATCTGTGTGTTGTGCTGTGTCCATGTGTAGATTCAGCTGGTGCAGCCAGGTCAGATTCAGCTGCAGGGCGGTCAGACTCTTCAGCTGCAGGGCCAGCAGGGTCAGCCCCAGCAGATCATCATCCAGCAGCCCCAGGCAGCCATCACCGCTGGGCAGAACCAGGTGTTAAATCCTGAACAGTTGAATGGCAAATCCATTTAATCAAACTATTATTGATATGATTACTGAGTGTCTTCTCTCCTGACTTGTGGTTCCACAGGGGCAACAGATCAGTGTGCAGGGCCAACAGGTGGCACAGACAGCAGATGGACAGACCATCGTCTACCAGCCTGTCAATGCAGATGGTACCGTCCTGCAGCAGGGTAAACTCATTTTTCTCCTACCTTTTCTGTTTGCCTTCTGCCGTGAAGACTTTACAACGAGGAGCACTGTTGAGTCATTTTGAGTAAGAACTGTGATGATAATCTGTTTGCAGGAATGATCACGATTCCAGCTGCCAGTTTGGCAGGCGCCCAGATTGTACAAGCAGGGGGTGCCAACACCAATACCACTAACAGCGGCCAAGGCACTGTGACCGTCACCCTGCCCGTCTCCGGTAACATGGTCAATGCAGGTGGAATGGTCATGGTAAGACCCTGTGCAGAGGTACCCAGCATCTTATTACTTTTTTTTTTTTTAAGAAAAAACCTAGACTCTCACAAGGGTGTGCTGTGTAGTGGAGAGCACATAGCTTTTTAGAGCACCAAGATAGTTTTTGTGCTAATCATAACCTTTCTCTATCCAATGTGAAACAGTAGACACGTAGTGTAGTAATGTATTATTTTGTTCTCGTGGAATCATATAGTGATGATATGATGCAGTGAATATTACAGTGTTTATTTAAAACCCCTAACACCCATTGTTCACCCACACAGGCATTATGTTGTCTGAATAGACCTCTTCTTAGGACTATATAGGCGTTTACAGACTGTGTTTGATTGACATCTCCCTCACCTCTACTGCAACTTACACTTTTATGGTTCTTATTAGTTCAGGATATTTGGTGGCCTCATGGTCCACCCAGTGTCAGCCTGTAGAAAAGTGTATTTAGCTAGAATGACCTGTGTGGGTGCACAGGGCCTCTGAAATTAGACTATAAACATGAAAGCTGTATTGTGATTGTACTGTATAAGGCCTAATGATTGCTCTGATACTAATTTAACTATTTGCACTGTAACTGCTTGTTTGTGTCAGTATGCTGGCTTTCCTTGCCAGAGGTTCTAAGCTCTGTGTCCCTTGTTTGTTCCTCTCCCTCTATCAGATGGTGCCTGGAGGTGGTGGAGTTCCCACAATGCAGCGTATCCCCCTGCCGGGGGCTGAGATGCTCGAGGAGGAACCTCTGTATGTCAATGCCAAACAGTACCATCGCATCCTGAAGCGAAGACAGGCCCGGGCCAAGCTGGAGGCTGAGGGCAAGATCCCCAAGGAAAGGAGGGTAAGACACATTAGTTTTCATCTTACTTCACAGAAACATGGGCACGTTGACGTTCTCTTCCTCACTACCTGCCAAATGCAAGTGCAAATGTTTCAAGCCCTTGTTCCTCTCTTCACCAGGTACTTGTTTATGTTGTCTTTCTATCATTTCATGCTGGGCTCATTCTGTATATCATCTTGTGCTGTGAAATCGGCTGTCCATGAGTTTATATGGGGGTTTTGGTGTGAGCCAAAACAATGAGCAGCATAGAGCCACAGACTGGGGTGTTAATTGTCAACAGGACTGGTAATACAACCCTTCCACATTAAAAGTAGTCATTTAATTTAAAGGTTATATTAAAAAATATCCCCGATAAATATTTTACAAATTGCATAAAGAAAACCTACCTTTAGTGGTATCTAGCCATGTAATCTCAGAAGGATATCTCAAAACCTGGACCAGTACCTGCATGGCTAGATACCATGGGAGGCAAATAAGAAAATGTTTAGTTTGTTGGAGTGGGTGAAGTGGCCTTTGAACCAGTACTGGTACAAAGGTGGTACAATGTATCCACAATGTTAAACTGGACCAAATCCAATACATTTGCATTTTCTTAGCAGAAATACCTACACGAGTCTCGCCACCGTCACGCTATGCAGCGCAAGCGAGGAGATGGAGGACGTTTCTTTTCACCTAAGGACAAGGAGGAAATGGCTTTGGCCCTGGCACAGGTAAGAAGCTGTGTGTAGAAAAACATCCCTCGGTAATAAAAAATATTTACTGACTCAAGCCTGTAAATATGTCATTCATTAAAACTAAGCACTTAAAACTGCCTGACGTCCTTTTTAATTTGTCACTTTGTTTGAATAAGTGATATCTAATTTTGGAATGAAACTACTCATAATTTATGATGGGGATACCATAATAATACCTTTCTCCCCCTCTGGCGCAGCAACAGCAGGATGCAGCCCAGGCAGCAGCAGATGAGACGGTGGCTCAGATGATCCGAGTCTCGTAGCGCCGTCGCCGACATCATCACTTCTGTCTGTGAACTCTACCCTGCCTGAGCCCAGCTAACCGATCTCCCGCACCTTCTCCTCTCACTTTCACTCCTTCCTGCCCTCAGACACCAAACCACGGCCCTGCCACTGGGCTACTTCTGTTATCTCTCCACTCCTACACCGGTCTTCCAGGGAGCTGGCCGTGTGGCTGCTGAGCCCTGTGGACTGTGCTGGTCTTCTTCACTGAAATAGACGATGCTTCCACGCTCAGCTTATCTGGTTGAGCACTTAGGGCCATCTTATTATTTTCATAAGGATTTGTTTGGACAATAATGAAACATGAAGGGATGGGTAACCAGGGCTAGAGGAAATGACAGCTGTGAAGCCATACTCTGTCAGACCCTGGTCTGTTTAAAAACAAGAGTTTGTCACCAGTGGATACTTGTTGCTTTAAATATTTTTTGTAGATGGTACAGAAGTTTTTTTCAGAGACACCCATAAAGCGTTGATGCTACGCTGGTGTCCAACATCTTTTATGTGATGCCCTGTATTTTGACATTTCATTTTTTTCAACCCATGAACTGTGGGGGATGGGGAAATGTGATATGTGTGAAGATATTGTACAGAAATTCTTTTCTTCCCCAGTGTGTATCGGATGTATTTACTAATTTGCCCAATTCAATTCTGTGGATGCGTTTTATACAATTTCCTGGTTAGACATAGCGTTTGTTGGAAAAAATGACAAAGTGTTGCA
Organism: Enoplosus armatus; assembly: GCF_043641665.1. Lineage (NCBI taxonomy): Eukaryota > Metazoa > Chordata > Actinopteri > Centrarchiformes > Enoplosidae > Enoplosus > Enoplosus armatus. The sequence goes on from NC_092187.1 coordinate 11,583,219, forward strand.
TCACATTACACTTTCTATCCATGTAGTTACTACTTCATTGGTCAGTGTCAAGTGTTTCGTTTTTTTCATTGTAGATAATAGATTTTTTTTACCCATCAGATGCAGTTCTGCGATGTTATTTTTTTTATATATAATGAAAAAATATTGGACATTGAATTCATGAAACCTATGTCAATTAAATTTTATTAAGTGACTCAGGGTTATTTGTGGTTACTTCACTTCCAGTTTTGGTTAGTTTACACTGTCATCTTTTCATTATTCATTCAGGATCTCCCATGAGTCAAATCCAGGGGCATGCTATCAGAGTTTAATGGGAGCTGTAGTTGTATACTTTGGTTTTGGTAGTTTAATAAATAATGTATCATATTTTATAAATATTATTAATATTAATCTGCAAAGAAGTATCTAGTCAGAAATGTAGTGGAATAGTATGAAGTAGGATAAAATGGAAATGCTCGAGTAAAGTACAAGTATTTTGAAAGTGTTCTTAAGTCCAGCGCTGGAGCAAATGTTACCTTCTTGTACTGGCCATGTTGCAGCTTTAGATTATTACTTTATTTCTTAGCTAATTATAGTTAAGACCATTTAAATTAGTTGTATAACTTTGTGTTTACATATTATACAATATTCGTGTCTAATGGAACACACTTGATTTAAATTCGTTCTGAAATGGGACAACAAATACATGGTATTTTGCCCTGGCTTCAACTCACAGGTTAAACACTGTCTGCCAATCACACGCTATAGATTACACACGGCCAGCCAATCATAGCGAAGCAGGCGGGACTTGTAGTCACCCTTCTACGAGGTTTAACCCCGGGCTAACCGGATAGGTCAGCTATGGAAAAAGAACATCTAGGTCAAGCTTGCACCGACTGACAAGTAGTAACGACTAAATGCAATGTAATTAACCAAAGCTAACGCTACTGATGATACGAGGAACGAGCCTCAGCCGCTACTTCTCCATTTTCCTCTGCACCGGCGCTGACTGGACGATCACCGCCTACACACTGCCCACTTGCTCAGGTGACAGCCTCGTCGAACCGCCCCCTCCCCTCGGAGATGTTGCTGTCTGTGGATGACAGCAGACCGGGAGGACCGACACAAGTGTTTGTGCCGCTCTTTTAGAAAGTAGTTAAGATAGAAAACAGCTTAATCTCTCTTAAACTCGGCTGTCTAGCTAGTTGAGGTGCTTCAGCGTCGGTTCGGTCATTTTTTGTTTAAAGCCACGAAGCTTAAAAGAGAGCAAGAAGACGACGTACAGAGCTAGCGTTAGTCTGAACTCAATTCAGAACCGGCTTCCTTTTTTCCCCTCTCTAGCAGCAGTATCAATATCACCTGGATGCAATGACCGACTCGGTTGTGGACAGCAAGGCGGAGGTTAAACAAGCCACGAAATATGTCAAAGAGACCGAAAACGTGGCGGAGAAATATTCAGCGATGACTGTCAGCAAAAACAGCAGTGATGTGAACATGAACGTCGGCGAAATGCCCTCCGCAGCGTTCACCGCAGTCCCCACTCTGAAATCCGTCAAGAAGGTAAGAAACGTGATGCTCGCCATCAGTCACTGACATTGGGCGAAGAGACCGAGTGATACTGTAGGCAGGCACCTGTGAGGAGGACACATCCACGTTGGTACGCATTGTACTGCAGTGAAGTACTACTGTACAGCAAGGCCAGGAAATGTCCTGTGTGGATTAATCTTGTATTCATAAGGCAGTGAATGTATTTTCAACCCTAAGTGGACAGTAGAGAGGTCAATGGAGCTTTGATGCACTGATGGATGTGATGCTGCAGTGTAACAGTGACTGAGGGATCACTCCATCCCAAGCCCAGCTGCAAATTGAAAAATTATATTTACCATTTAAAAATAGTCAAGATTCAACTAAAGATTCTGAGAAATGAGGCCACGAAGAACAGCTTTGCTCCACTGTCTCACATGTGGTATTTGTCTAATCATATCTTTTACTATGTTATTACTGAGGTAACAACATATAATTTAAATGGAGCTTTCACCAAGACTGGATTATTGTTAAAATCTTGCCTTCATGGAGCCTTCCTGTTTTTTATTTTTAAATCTACATCATGCCAACATCCTGCAGGCAGGAAACAAGCCAAAAGCCAAGTTGAGCTCTTAAACCTGTGCAAAAAGAAGAAATACATGGCCTAAGATACCTGAGCTTAGATGGAGGCCCGCACGCTATGAGGTATTCAATGAGGTGGAGGCTTTATCTTTATGACGAATGTCAATCTGCCACAAATTGCAGTCTCTCAGCTTTGAATTCTTTGAAGGTGCATGGTCATGGAAAAAAATGAATCATGTCTGTACCTAGTGAACTCATCCTTCTGTTTGTGATATCAGTCTTGAATTTGTTCAGGAGCGTGTGTGTGTGTGTGTGTGCCTCATCACTGTTAGTAATAATAACAGTGTGATAAAAATGTATTAGCAAGCACAAGGTGCACCTGTGAGAAAAGCCCTTGAAATTTCTTGGCTGTGACACAACGGCACAGAACAATCATCAGAATGAAAGAGTCCCTTGAGGTAGCTGCTCATATCATTACAGATCCACCGCCGCGAGTAACAGCTGGCAACAGGCAGGGGATAAACATGGAACAGGCAGAAGATGAAAGGCTTCTTTTTGTGCTTTATCAGAACTAACCAGCTCAGATGTTGAGAAGAAAACTTCTTTTGTGTCCTTGTGCTTTGGGCTTCAGGTTTGGTGGTCTTTAAAGCAATTTTACTGGTTTTGTGAAGCACTTATTGCCAAGACGTGATGATGAAATTCTCTGGGACATTTTAATACCATAGTATTGTCAAGTTTGCCAGCTGAATTGTCCCTCTATCCCTCAAGGTGACCTTTAACTTGTGACCACTGTCCTTCGTACTGGTGCTCGTGTTGTCATGATTTTAAGAGCTGGAGCCTGATCCAGCAGTATGTGTCGATATTATGGCCTGATATATAAAAACACTGATAAGTATGCTGGCATGTCTGTCAGCAGATGTCCTGATATCCTTATATGTTATTACTTTGAATGTATTGTAGTCGTGTTTTTTATTTCTAGATATTCCTAATCATTTTATTTCCACCAAAATGTATTTTTACGTTTACTATCAGTGCAATCTTGATGTCAGCCTCACAAATTCAGTCTTGGTTGGGTCCTTCATGACACAATAAATAATTGTGCAGTGCTTGTGACTGACACAACTGCTATTCTGGCACCGTCTGTTGAACTCCATGTAGCTTTCGCCTCATTACACAATTTGGGATATTTGTGGCATCTTTGTACTTCTGTATGTTGCCTGATGTTGCTTTAAAAACTCTCAGAAAATCTCAGAAGTCACGATGACTTTTACCCAGTACAGGAAAACTGCAGGAAGACAACTAAACCCAAGCAGAGCACCACTGGTGACTAAAAGACAGTTAACTTGCTAAAGAATAATATAAATTATGGGCAAAGTGTAGAAGCCCCTATATACTTTATCTGTATGGTCCCTGTTGAATAAACTAAATAAATATAATAATAAACATATATATATTTTTGACAGACTCAGTCTCAACAAAAACAAAAAAAAATATGAACTTCACCAAACTGGCTTTTACTGCTAATATTCTGCAATGTAATGAGGTGGACAAAATGATCAGAATAATAAAAATATCTGTTTTCCCAGCAGCGGGGCTCACAGACTCCAGAATATTAGCTCAGACCCCCTGTCTGACGAGGCAATAATGTGTGGACTGTAAGTCGCCTCAGGGAGCCTGATTGAAAACATATTGGATGGTAGGAATGTGCACTCCGCTTATGAAAACAAAGCAGTGTGTTATGAATAAATGTGAGAGCCCTGTGTCAAACTGAGCCACCTGTTCGCCTGGAACAAATGCTGCAAATTGAAAAAAAAAGATAAAACTAATTAAAATCCCCTATCACAACATGAAAAAGTACAGTATGTTGAACTGAGGCTGGTGCATAGTCACATAATTTACCATGGCATGAGCACAAAACAATCAATGCTACGAATTATAAATGAAATGAATGTGAGTGTGTGCGTGCGTGTGTGGGTGGGTGAGTGAAAGAACACCACTACTCGGCCTCCTCTCTCTGAATCCATCCAGCAGTTACACAACACGCCCCCCTGGGAATGGGACTCACTCTCTGTGAATTTGTTCATGCATGCATGCATCGTTTTCTATCTGATCCCTGTGGGCTGTTTTACATAGATTCTCAAGTCTTCATACCTTATTTTCACCATCTCATCTTGTTTGTCTGCCAACATTATGGAAGAGTTTTTTTCCCCCTGTCAAGTTTAACTGAAGGCGTGGAAACAATAGTAGAGTACAGTGAAAAAAATAAACTCAGTCTCAGATCTTTGTGTTAAAATCCAAAAGTAACCCAGAGACAGTCATATTAAAAATGCAAACTTAAAGCCCCTTCAGTGTGTGAAGCGTTTGAAAATGTGTGACTTTGGTGACTCCTAGTGGTAAGATCGGACCTGGAAAATGAATGGGCTGAAAGCATTACATAGACCAGTTTTCACCAGAACTTTTACATTTTCCTACAAACAAATTTATGACAACAGAATAATTTGAAAGATGTTATTTATATTTCACATAATAAATGTGACACTTTGGGGCTTTAAGTCTATCTTAGCTATATTTAAAAGATGACATTGACAACAGTTTCTTTCTAGTGTTTATTGAGACTCAGTCTGCCGTGGTCCACATAAGTAAAGTACTGTGTACTGTACCACCGTGTGACCAATATTAACCTTGAGGGAAAAGTCACCATAAGATGAGAAATATAACACATCCATACTGACTAGTTTCATCATTTCCCAACTGTTCCCAGTTAAGCTGTTGGTATTTAAAAAGGATCTCTCTAGTTTAACTACAGCATTTGTTATCAGCATTTGGCTTTCTTAATATTTGACTTCTCATTTTACAGTTTTGGGAACAAAATGGTATTGATCATATTGATATTAGATGGTAGAGTTGCATTCCCTCGTGTTTGTTTATGAAATATGCTTGTGGGTTACCTTGATTGTTCATATTCACTGAAGATTGAGGTATATGGTAATATGTAGACGTTGTAGAGTTCCTGCTAAAAGGTCACATAGTTCTGGAGGAAGGATTAGCACACTGTATGTTTTTTTCACAACACTGTGTAATCTGTCATGCATGTGTTGATCTAAACTGGCGCCTTTGCAGACCAAAGGAAGTACAATGATTTTAGAACTACACCTGTCTGAGGAACTTCACTTGCTTTGCTGTCTATACACCATTTGTGCTCCATTTAATACGTCAGGCCTTCTGCCTTTGACTTGACCACTGTGAGTAGTATACAAAGATCTCTGTGGATGAGACTGCATGTCTTCTCAGTTAGATGGCGCTGTAGAGCGCTAGTAGTGTCTGGCGCTAAGTAGTTCATTTCGCCTTATGCCAGGCCCCCATTGAACCCTTTACACCACCGGCTGACTGTCACACCACAGCTTAAGTCTGTGACCTGGCCTGCTATCCTGAGAGAAAGGGTATTTTTAGCTGTAGGATGGGACTGAATGGGCCGCTTATTGATGCTGCAGAAGGCTAATGGAAACGGTTTAATTCCTCCTGTCAATCCCCTTTTATTTAGCCATCCAAATCAGGAGTACAGCCTGAAAGTAAAAGCTTGCAGCAAATGTGGTTTTGGTCTGTGTGTGTGTATGTGATTTTTTTTTTTCTGTGCGTGTTTCTCGTTTGTGCATATGTACATATTGGGATCTTGCTGTCTTTGCAACTTGTTTCTGCATTTGCTCTCTCAGCACTTAAAAAAATCAAGCATAAAATACAATCTACCGACTTTAGCAGCTGGTTGTCAAGGGCAGAACCAGAGTGGGAGAGAGAGAGAGAGAGAGAGAGAGAGAGAGAGAGGCTCAGTTGGAATCAACCTCCCCTTTCTCTCTAGGCCTCTCTCTCTCACTCTCCCTCTCCAGGTTGGCCATTAGAAATCACGATAATAGGTGGGAACCTCCCCCCGGCTCTGCCTGGGAGTGTTCTGGGATAATAGCATCAGGGACACCTAGTACCATCAAACAGAGGACACACAGGCACAGGGAAGTAGGCTGGAGAACTGGAGAGACCAATCAGTGACTGGCAGCCATGGCACACAAACATGGGCACGGGAGAGAGAGGGTGAGTCGCTGCTAATGCATCACCGGGAACTCATCCAGCGCACTTATTCTTAAAGATATAAGTGCATATCCCACACACAGATGTACCAAGTTTTCTTCTCTTCTTTTTGCAGTTATGTACAATAATTCTATAGCTTATGCAACAATGCGGAGCTTGCAGAAGTGTTTTTCTTTGACTTGCAACATAAATGCACAGGTTATTCACAGAGCTCATCTCTGGTATAGTTTACTGTGTAAGAGTAGCAGAAACAGAATGCTGTCTTAAGTAACACTGAGCAATTCATCATTAATCAGATTAACCTCTTGTTTTCCTTAATGCTAAAACCACAAGCGAAGGAGGCTCTGATTTTTATGTCTGAATTTTTTTGGGGGGAAGGACAATGCAGAAATGCGAGAGACGGTGCAAAAACCTCGGTTGGAGCCTCAAGAGTCCAAACTGATGCAAAGCAAACATAAAAGAAGTATTTTGCAAGTGTATGAGACAGAGCACACTCTCAATTGTGAAAACAGAGACATGCAGAGATCTCATCAGCTCACACTGCCTCACAGGCTTCTTGAGTTTCTTTACACTGACACACTAGGTTGTTGAAGCCCAGAAAGAGGCATTGTGGGACATAAACACAGGTTACTAGTGTTTTAGTCATTTCTGCTCCTGTTACTTCAATTTTAGATGAGTGGAAGTCATAACGGTAACCATGACGTTTTTCAAACTTTATGTAAAAGCGTACCCGTTTAGTCACACAAGGCAGAAGTAGTATGGTCGTGTTGTGTGTAAATTATGTTTATGCTGGCCGTTTGAACCCCGTTCAATCAGCCTTTGCGCTAACGTTTGCGTGGTGACTAACAAGGTAACTGAGTCACCCAGCTGTGAGCTTACGCTGTGATGTCCTCACTCTTCAATGTCACTACCATGAACACCAGACTTTACCTGTACGACGTGGCTGCAGCCTGATGTCTGCGTGTTACGGTGCACATCACGCTCAAATGTTACCCAACTCACTGTTGTTAGTCTGGCGTTCATGTGTTGCCGGATTTATTGTCTGTGTGTTGTGTCAACTCTGCTCGCCTGCACGTTAGTTTTTAGTCCAAACACGTTCTATGGACATCTAAAATAAGAGAACAAGGAAAAATCCTGCGGCATTGTCACAATGAATGAAGACGTTTGGAAAGGATTTATCAATGAGGCAAAGTGAATTTAAGGATAGCACAGAGTGAAGGTGCTTACTGCTGAGAATGGACTATAACATTGCATTTCCATTAAAGAAAACATTTTGTATAAGTAAATGATCAAGTCCAATAAAACACTGCAATGATACGGAAAGAATGAAGGCACAAACAATGGACCACAGGAAGAAATTATTCAAGAGAAATTTGTGTGAATGTGCTTGTTTTAAAGTCTTGATTGCGTGACATTATACAATGTTGTGACATTATACAATGTTGTGACACAGACAAGAGACACAACATCAGAGTTTGAGCTTGGACTTGAGCCAACACGCTTGCCTCTAAGCCACCAAGACACCTGTAGGATTTCTTGGAAAGGCAGAGAGAGAGAGTGCACAGCAGGTCTCTGTGCAGCACCTCATCAGGCTTTTAGCAACGTCGAGGTAACATTGGTTTAAACTTTTTTTGCAAGATAATGTTAATGCTTACACCCTCTGGCTAAACCTGCAGTAGTGATGTAAATGATATATACAGTGTTTTGCCAGATGGGATATTGAGTCTTACTTGGGAACAGATCAATGAAAGTCAAAGCTATAGGGACTAAAACTAAAGGACATCATGAGGTTCTGAAACCCACCTGCAGACTTCCTATTTAAGTAAAATGCTGAGTAACTCATGTACCGGTGACCCTGTCTGGAAACAGTCTCTTTCTCACAGTCCTATTTGTTTACAGTGCCAGGTGTAAGCAAAGAAGCCACAGCCTACAGCCCACCTGGGATTCTACGCATGTGAAAATAAAGTATTTCTGCATTAGGTTGGGACTGTTACTGACTTCTCTACATTTTTAATTAATTTCAGGATCAATGTAGTTAAAATGGTCTGACCCAGTTTCCTAAATGACCTCGGGGTTAGGTCTCGCTACTGTTTCTAATGCTGACAACTGACTGTTGACTTCTCCTGCTGCAGCCAGACTGTTACAGTTTCAGGGTGTTAAAGTGACACTCAGTGGATTTGTCAGATCCCATGTATAATTGTAGCCTGCCAATGCCAAGCCCTAAATAGAGCCAAATTCATACCAGGCACTGGCTTTTACTTAGTGGCTGAATGATAAGATTTTAAATGATGGATCAGCTTCTGTGGTTTGGTACAGTAACCCCAACGCCTGGACAGTTGAGACTTAAATCTTCTGTTAAAGGCTACTCTAGAAAGTAGCCAAGCTAGCTAGCTGTGTGTGCTGATCCGCTTTGTGTGTTTCCAGGTCTTTTATCTTGGGCCCTTTGAAGGGTTGGGTTGACACGATGAACCACACCAACAACTGAAGCCTGTGTATCTGAACAAAGCACAAATCACAGAGCAGGAGGGGCCGTCTAAAAATAGGCATCAGCTCCCTTCTTCTTGATCCACCTGTGATTTACTGTAACATGCCCAGGTGATTTACCTTCGAAAGGACAGTCTTAGTGGCTGAAACAGCAAAATGAGTCTAAATATAAACTAAAAAAGTGCAAATACATTATCTAAAGAGCGTCATCGCTGTTAATGTGTGGTGATGATGATGATGGTACTTTTTGTTCCTCATTGTTGACACTTGATCAGTACATAGAGACAGAAGAAGTCAGCAATATCTGGAAAAATGGTGCGTATCGTTCATCGTCTGTTCTGGTTCTCCCCAGATCCAGTTTGCTAACACGGAGGACAAACAAGAATTCAGCAAGTACCCTACCAAGGCAGGCCGCCGCTCCCTCTCTCGGTCCATCTCGCAGTCCTCCACAGACAGCTACAGCTCAGGTACCAAACACCCGAAAGGTTCATTCCACTTCCATGAGATGCTAAAACACCCACTGTGTTTCGACAAACTGAGTAATTATAAACGATAATTGAAATAGTAATAATTTGTTTTGTTCATTTGAAAAACTGACTGATGCATTTTATGTATCCTTTATATCATTTGAAATGAAGTATGTACACCCATTCACAAATGCAGCACATATAAGGTCATACAGTATATTTGAATAAAATCACATATACAGACACAAGTAGAGCTAGACTGATAAACTGACCAGACCAGTGTATCGGCCGACATTAGCTTATAGCAGATACAATATCAGTGTATATGTCGACTGATAACTAACAAGAAATTGCAGTACAGAAATGCCAAACTAGGTTTGAGGTAATTTAGCAACAGTGTTGATTTTTCACCTGTAAAATATCCTCCTCTGTGTCAAATTCTTGTAATGTAAGGGATCTGTATTAAGATTGTGTTTTTTGTATTACGTAATAATTGCTATCAGCCGACATGTAGATATCACATTTTTTTAAACTCCCAAATATCAATATCACTATCGGCCTCAAAAATCCATTATCTTTCTGGCTATGCACACTACATGCAGTACACTCTTGTTTACAATAAACACATGCAGTATGTATACATATACAGTATATATATGCACACACACACACACACACACACACACACACACACACACACACACACACTTACAGAGGAAACACACACACTCAAGCTCCTTCCTACACACAATGGATTTGAAGTATACATTTCATAATTGGCTCTTTTGTATGCTTTTCCACAATAGTGACCTTTTGTGTTCTCCGTTTCACAGCTGCGTCTTACACCGACAGCTCCGATGATGAGACGTCCCCCCGGGACAAAGCCCAGGTCAACACCCACGGCAGCAGTGACTTCTGTGTGAAGAACATCAAGCAAGCCGAATTTGGCCGCCGTGAAATTGAAATCGCAGAACAAGGTTCAAAGATGATCTCCCCCATTTTTAAATATAAAATAGTAATAACATAAAAATAGATCCTTTATTATTATTTAGTCAAGAACACTTTATTTTTAGCAGAGGATTTGTGACAGTAAATGGGTTTGAGTTGAGTTGGATTTGCAGTGTTTGGTCTCTTATGGAATCACTTTTCCACCACAGAGAGGCACTCATATACATGCTGCGATCAATCAGTCTTAAAAGTTGGTTTTCACAGTTTTTCTGTGATTTTGTTGTGATACAGTCGGATAAGAGACTTGCTATCAAAACCATTTATACAAAGACAGCTTTGTGCTACCTGTTGTGACTTTGTTCCCAGATACGTATCACATGGCGTCTGTACTGCTGCTTAGACACTATTTGATAAAGGTCCTCTCCTCCTTGTTTCAAAATAGTTTATGACCCAAGGCTGGGGCAGTGTCCATATTATTCTGGAAACATGATCGGAGTTCCTTCTCTCTGCTCTATTTATCGCTTACTTATTTTCTCCTTTATTACCTCTTCTTCCAGCATTTTGGTTTTGTGTGTGCTCCCTCCTCTTTCTTCTGTCTCTCTGGTTGTTTGCGTTGCCCATGTGAGTGATAAGTAGCCGTGAGTGCTTGACAAGTGTTCTTCAGGCTCAAAGCCTGGGCGGCAACAGCTGTTGCAGGAATTGTTGTTTAATCAGCCTCCATTTTACAGCCATTTACTGCACATCCACCTTGTAGAAAGGGCTTATTTTTGTATTCAGAATGCTCCGCCATTCTTCTCTCTCCCAAAACAAAACCTGACCTTTATGTCCTCTCAGCTTCCACTAACTTTTGCTCAATCTCTTCCTCCCCAGACATGTCTGCCCTGATCTCCTTGAGGAAGAGAGCCCAGGGGGAGAAGCCACTGGCTGGGGCGAAGATAGTCGGCTGTACCCATATCACTGCTCAGACAGCAGTACGTCCTCTCGTCCTGTTCACTGCAGATCACTGCGATTGTTCTGTCCTTCTCTTCTTTACCTCCGCTACCTGCTAATGTATCTGTATATTCCATCGTTCCCCCTCAGGTCCTGATTGAGACTCTGGTAGCCCTCGGGGCCCAGTGTCGCTGGACTGCCTGTAACATCTACTCCACTCAGAATGAGGTGGCCGCTGCTCTTGCTGAAACGGGTAAGATCCTCTCCTCTCTAAGGCCATGGAACACATCACCATTATCAAGTATTATTAGGTTTTGTGGATTAAGATTAGATATAAAACATATATATTTCTGATGATTAAAAAATATATATATATTAAGTTAACTTCAATATTAATAACATGATGCTAACTTAGCTGAAAACAAGCTAATTATAAGTCTATACATTAAATGTAATGGATGTCTATAATGCATTTAAGAAGTGTTGTGGCATTCATTTTTGATTTTGTTTGAAATCTTGTGTTAAAGTAACGTTGCATCAATCTGTGCTTGTGCTTTCACTGTGTAACGCTGCTCTAATGGACCTGTTGCCCATGCAGCTGGCCAGTCCTCTTCTCCTCTGCTGCCTGTCGTTGCCATTAGGTGTGTGTGTTTTGTTTCCTGCAGGGGTGCCTGTGTTTGCATGGAAGGGTGAGTCAGAGGATGACTTCTGGTGGTGCATCGATCGCTGTGTCAACACGGAGGGCTGGCAGGCCAATATGGTATCAACCTGATAATCCCATGATAAATTTAACACCAATCTTATTCTGTTCTCGTTTATCTGCTCTATCCCTGGGCTCTACTGTGCTATCATGGACTGTGGAGGTTATCAATCATGCCGTTAACTCTGCTGTGTTTTTTTTTCTTAGATCTTGGATGATGGTGGAGACTTAACCCACTGGGTGTACAAGAAATATCCCAGCGTCTTCAAGAAGGTCCGGGGCATTGTGGAGGAGAGTGTCACTGGAGTGCACCGGTGAGACGGGGCTTCGATTTGAGGAGTTTGGGGGTTTAAAAGGAAGTGGGAATTGAAGGAAAAACATTTTTGTACGCCCTGTGTCTGTTTGTGTAGTTAAAGCCACCATTTGGGAAAGAGCGACTCTATTTGATATTGATGTGTAAAATGTGGATGGTGGTCAAAGCTATTGTTGCTACTTTTGGCAATAATGGCCAAAAATATAAGAATAAGACCCTGGTTGAAGAAAAGCGTTTCTCTTTTAGCAACCAAGACATTACAAGATTGACTTGTCTGTGGCACAGCTTATGACAGCCCATAATGGACTTTGAATAATAAATAAAAGCCGGTGGCTGAGTTATTAGTATTGATCAAACCCCGGGAGTTATTTTATGGTCATTTTGTGCTGTGGGATAGTGAAATCTGGCTCATGGTCCCATTAACACTGACTAGTGGAAGTAGACAAAACAATTTAGCAGTATTTGTCAACCCCTTACATAATGTATATATCCCAGTTACTGATAGTTTGACCTTCTGGCAATGAAGTTCGTGTTCAGCATATGTTTTCATGAATTTTAAAACAGTGTCTCTCGCTATGTAAAATAATTTAGCAGCTTTTTTAAGTGATGCACCTCACTTTGGGTACAGATGATTTGGCCTTTTTGTACTTCTAATTACCAGAATACCTTTATAGCTAAGAAACTAAGATATTCAAGCTAATAAAACCCACTGTTGTAACATACTGTTTTATTTAGCTACTTCTAAAATGCTTTTCCGAGAAGTGTTTATATTATTTTGTCTTCTAGATGGAGCTGAGCTGGAAGCAAAACCTGCTTCCTGATGAATGATGTATTCCGTGTCAGCACAAACAGTATCAAAAGCAGTTATATAAGTCATAATAGTATCAACACACACTGACACTGCGGATTGAAAAGGTCACTGGCCTGATTTGACCGGAGCCTATTTGAGAAACATGACATAGCTCAACCGCAGGTCACAGCAGCTGTGCATGTACAACTCTCAATAGAGTCAATTAGCCAGACGCTCCGGAAAGTATAAGGTCACGAAGGATTGCAGCTCAGTTTGTGTATGTGGATATGTGCATGTGTGTTGTGTGGGAGTACAGTATCTGCCTGAACGTGTTTCCCTATGTGTCCTCTCAGATTGTACCAGTTGTCTAAGGCTGGCAAGCTGTGTGTCCCTGCCATGAATGTGAACGACTCGGTCACCAAGCAGAAATTTGACAACCTTTACTGCTGCCGTGAATCTATCCTGGATGGGTGAGGAGAACTAATCATGCAGACAGCTAGCCACTGTTTGCAAACACGCCACTGCAGCCTTTTTTTTTTCATAGTGTGAAGAGTTTCTGTATTCGAGTTGTGCAGATGGATAAAAGTGTGTGTTATTTTGCTTGTCTCTGCCAGCTTGAAGAGGACCACAGATATAATGTTTGGAGGCAAACAAGTTGTCGTGTGTGGTTATGGAGAGGTGAATCATTCTTCGATTACGTTAGCTCCTTTTTCACAGGTGCAGCAAACCTGTTTATATGTATTGTGTATTTCTGTTTACAACTATTGCAACTGTCCTGTGGCGCGTAGGTGGGGAAAGGCTGCTGCACGGCTCTAAAGGCCCTCGGAGCCATTGTGTGCATCACAGAGATTGACCCCATCTGTGCCCTGCAGGCATGGTGAGTCACTAAGCATTACCATTCAGCACTGCGCCATCAGTAAATGTGCCCCTCTAGTTGTGCTTTTGTCTCTATGTTGTGCATCAGATTAGCCGTGATTCCAAAAAGAAAATGTATTATCAGCGTTTGTGTGAAGTTGTTTCCACCGTGTTTGTGCTGCTTGAATTATTGAAAGTATCTCTGTGTATCCACGCAGCATGGACGGCTTCCGAGTGGTCAAGCTGAGCGAGGTCATCCGGCAGATGGACGTGGTGATAACTTGCACTGGTACTGCACCCCCATGCAGTGACATCCATTACTTCAGCTTTGATAGTCACAGTGTTTCCAGTTAACAAATGCGTGCCTCATTTAAATATGATTTCATCTGAATGCTAAAATGCTTTTTGGGTCCGCGTTCTAGTCAGATGACAACATCACAATCCCAATTTACATGTAGTTGTAAATCCATTTGTATAACAGATTTCTTTGCAATCATGACTTACTCTCACTTGTACTCTCACAGTGACTCACATTACATTACTGCTCTTTTTCTTTACAGGCAACAAGAATGTCGTGACCAGAGAACAGCTCGACCGGATGAAGAACGGCTGCATTGTCTGCAACATGGGACATTCCAATACTGAGATCGATGTGGTAATGTGTCTACGTAATTGTATGACTGTTCTGTAAATATTTGTGTCTGGGAATTTCTATTTACATTTCTAACTTTGAGAGCACACACACACACACACACACACACACACACACAAAGCAGGTGCAGACCAGTGTGAGTCCAACAAAATTAAAACATGTCGTCTCCTGCACACCATGTTTTATTCACCTACCAAATGTTTCTTTTTTGGGCTTTCTTGTCTTTCTTGTCTGAGGCTGTTTCCAATTTCCTTATATATAGTATTGATCAGTCATGTGATCTGTAGATAAAAAAAATGTCTTCTGTATTCTTTCAACCTCATTTTTCAAACAACATTTTCAAAATACAGTATCTCAAAATCTTTCTTAATATTTAGGGAAGTTGATCTTAACACATTGAACTCTTATTTAAATTTTGAATTAAATTATTCTTTGAGACCAAATAAAATCCAGTAGACTCTTGCTTCATGTCAAATTCCTCATTTAACCCTCTCAGATTGCCCAATTTAGAAATCAAAAATGCCTCTTAAGGAGCAACTTCTCCACAGGATCGATCTATTTCTTACATCTTGTTGTGTTACGTTTTATTGTATTTGTGTTTGTCGTGCAGTTGTAGGACTTACTTCTGTCTTTTATGTCCTCAGGCGAGTCTGCGCAGCCCTGAGCTGACCTGGGAGAGGGTGCGCTCTCAGGTTGACCATATCATCTGGCCTGATGGAAAGAGGGTTGTTATGCTTGCAGAGGTAATGTCCCTCTCTGTATCTTAAAATCTTAAGATTAGTTTTCATCATGGCTTTTAACACCACACTTAAACTCACACAGAACTCTTAGGCTATAAACTCAGACTACATCTTGCATTTACTCCGGGCCAAGAAGCATTTCTTTTGTGAAATACTGTGGTGTTAGCATATTGATAGGATGCAGGGTAAAACCTTGCTAATTGAATCACGTGGGTCAATTTAACATTCAAGTATAACAAGGCCTTTAGGTGTCAGTCAGCCAACAGCTACTGTGAGCTGCTTATTGTGTCACAGTCTAACTTCTCACTGCTGTTGCTTCACTTTGCCTCAGCGTCTGTTTAGAATCACTTTCTACAGTTGTAGTTCATACGTGTACTCTGTTATTTCTCAGGGCCGCCTCTTAAATCTGAGCTGCTCCACTGTGCCTACATTTGTGTTGTCCATCACTGCTACAACTCAGGTTAGTAGTTTGGCCCTCTCTGTGGGAGATTCTTGGACTTCTGGGGCACCTGAAGGGCCCTCTCACTACACCACCATGCTGTTCTATAGTAACTTATAGTTTATAGTATATATAGTCTTAACAACCAATGTGTGTGGTCTGTGTTGTCTGTAGGCCCTGGCCCTGATCGAGTTGTTCAATGCTCCAGAGGGGCGTTACAAACAGGATGTGTATCTCCTGCCCAAGAAGATGGGTAAGAAAGAGCAGGCTCCGTTTACAAATTAAAAACATTAAGGAACAGTGATCATATATACATTTAAAAATAATGCTGTAGCCAGTTTCTAATGCCTACTTTATTTGTGTTGCTCATTGTTGCCACCTTGTGACTTGACCTAAAGATTACACCAACCAGTGAACCAAAAAGTATGTAGACTAGAACAAACACATTGTCTTTGCCTCCAGATGAATATGTGGCCAGTTTGCACCTTCCAAACTTTGATGCCCACCTGACAGAGCTTTCTGACGAGCAGGCCAAGTACATGGGCCTCAACAAGAATGGCCCCTTCAAACCTAATTATTACAGGTGGGTTTCTTTGATTGTCTAGCATTTCCTATATTTTTACCATGATGTGTTATACTGGTTATACTGGTTGAATTAACACTGTATTTTGTTCACAGGTATTAATTTGAGTGTCTGATGGTGTGATCCTTAACACACAGTTGCCCTGGGATACAACAGAGATATCTATTTTATTTTCTAAATTGCTACAAAATGGAGGAATTATTTTACTTATGCTGAATGTAACTTATTAATAGCACTTCAGACATGGTGTTAAAACAAATAGGAGTAAGACTAGTAGGAAACATATGATGTATAACCAACTAACATTTTACATGTCTTGTCCCGTGTTTAAAAGAAAAAGCCTGCTTGCATGCTTTCATGTGTACGTACTTATTTAGTTGCTAATGCTTATGTCACTAGATCACAAAGTTGTTGATTTGTTTGTTTACCCTATTTACGCACAGTGCCAAATGATGGCTGAAAGGATGGAAACGATTTATGTTTTGTCTGTCAATGACATTAAGACTTTATTAGTACATTCCATGAGCCAGGGTTTGGGCTGAGCCAAAACAAACTCTGTATTACAATGTACATTATTATAGAAATGTTTGTTTTACATACATTATATAATCTCATTGAATGGTATCTGCATACATGCCCTAAAAGGTAACATCCAGTCATCCTTTTTGTTACAGTGATGAAATATAGCACTTGCTATATAAACAATATGACCCAATGTTGTTTATTTTAAGAAGTTATAATAGCCTGTGAAAGACGGAGTGCATTTTAAATCCCTGACTCCCTAAACAAAAGCAAACCAAAGGAATGTTTAATGTGCTACCCACAGATTAAGATGTTATGCTTTGTTAAAGATAATGGGCTGTATGCATTCCTAAAATCTGAAAAGGGTTGAGGAGAAGGAACCAGCCAAAAGATTTTCGAACTACTACTACTTCCCTCATTTAATACCAAGTTTCCATTTGCTCACTCAAATTCCAGCTGAGATCTGTCAGACTGAAGAGCAAGTGCGGTCGGCTATGAAGTGTTTTGACTGGATAATACCTTTAAGGCCATGGTATGAATGTGCCTTGTAAGTAATTTACAACACGTAAATATCAGCACTGACCTTAATTAAATGAACATTCCTCTTTTGTAAAACCACATCTGTTAGTGGTGCATTTAATGTCTTCCTTCCACTGCTTCTGGTATTAATTGTAACTCTAATGTATGAGCTATATGTTGAGAAAAGATATTAGGCTTTATGTTTGCCATATGATTGTCGCTGTCTTAATTTGATCCAACTGGGTCACCTAAAGTAATATTTCATGTGATCAAAATGCACAAGTGTATACAATGTATGTAAAAGAATGCATTAAATCAGCAATAAAGCAAATTCTTTTAACAGAGAAAAGTAACTTTAAGTAAGTTGTTGCTGTGTTTATACCAAGAAGAATGAAAGAGAGGCCTCTCTAGGTCAGTGGTTGAGTAATTACAGAGCATGTTTTTCATTATTTTGGGGATAAAGCTGACATTCATGGCTACTAACACTTCCACATACCTCCCTCAGTGTGCCTTACTGCTACATTCACTACATTGTGTTCCCTCGCAGTCAGCCCTGCTGGCCGAGAGTCAAACTGCTGTCCCACTCTGGAATATTCACCGGCTCTCGAGCACCAGGCCAGCTGCATTACTTGCTAATATTAACAGTTGAGTCACTGAGCTTGGAGGAGGGGTGGGGGTGCTGGGAGTGTTCTGGAAACCTGGTTGTAACTATATAAGCAAGGGGCCTGAGTCAGTCTAGGCATTAGTTCAAGAAGAACCACACAGAGGCGAAAGCTGACGCTACTCAAGGAGGCTGCTGGGGTCCTTCAACATCTTTGAGCAACAGAGAGATTATCACTGAAAGTAAGTAGCAATTGATTATCAGATTGTGGTTGAATTTATTTGAATGGAAACAGACTGCAGACTTCTTCATGTTAGGACATATCTGTGATGGTGTAGTGTGCATCCTCAGGCATTATTTTAATCCACCGGTTTCCTAAAAGATGTTATTAAAACTTTCTGGTATTAATGAATCAATTCTGCTTTATATTATGTCTTTATTAATGGCGGTACAAAGTTAATTTCACAATACACCAGAAAAACAGTTGAATTTGAGCAGTAATTATAGAAAAGATATTAAAATTACTTCAAGCTTATGTTTTGGGACATTTTCAAAGTAGACAGATTTCTAATTTATGTAATACATAAATCAAATGGATAAGGGTAACCACTCAGATTCAGAGATTACATTAGATTAAACCTGTGCCATGAAATAGTCTCCTCAGCATGGCATAACTAATAATAATAATGTTTTTCAGTCAGTGTTTCCTTAATTTTAACGGCACCTTAACATATGTCTCTGCCTGATAGTTGTATAGACAGAAATTGTGGCACTACAAACATTTTATCAGTATTACTGACATCAATAATCTAGTCATTTTGAATGATTTTAGTTGCAGTGATCAGTGATTTAATTTGCAGCATTACAAAATTAAAACATGATATTCCCATATTTCTTCCAGGAGCTCTAAAGCAACAAGCAAGATGTCCTCAGCTAAGGGAATCTCTATTGGCATTGATCTGGGCACCACCTATTCTTGTGTCGGGATTTTTCAGCATGGAAAAGTGGAGATCATCGCCAACGACCAGGGCAACAGGACCACTCCCAGCTATGTGGCCTTTACCGACACAGAGAGGCTCATTGGAGATGCAGCCAAGAACCAGGTTGCCATGAACCCCACCAACACAATCTTTGATGCCAAGCGGCTCATCGGGAGAAAGTTTACAGACGCCGTTGTCCAGTCTGACATGAAACTCTGGCCTTTCAAGGTGATCAGTGACAACGGAAAGCCCAAAGTCCAGGTGGAGTATAAAGGGGAGACCAAGGCCTTCTACCCAGAGGAAATCTCCTCCATGGTCCTGGTTAAAATGAAGGAGATCGCTGAGGCCTACCTGGGACAGAGGGTGTCCAATGCAGTCATCACAGTTCCAGCTTATTTCAACGACTCTCAGAGGCAAGCCACCAAGGACGCCGGGGTGATCTCTGGACTGAATGTTCTGCGGATCATCAACGAGCCCACAGCAGCAGCCATAGCCTATGGCCTGGATAAAGGTAAAAAAGGAGAGCGCAATGTGCTCATCTTTGATCTCGGTGGAGGCACCTTTGACGTGTCCATCCTGACCATTGAGGACGGCATCTTTGAGGTGAAATCCACTGCAGGAGACACACACCTTGGTGGGGAGGACTTCGACAACCGAATGGTCAACTACTTTGTAGAGGAATTTAAAAGAAAACACAAGAAGGACATCAGCCAGAATAAGAGAGCAGTGAGGAGACTGCGTACAGCCTGTGAGAGAGCGAAGAGGACCCTGTCCTCCAGCACCCAGGCTAGCATTGAGATCGACTCTCTGTTTGAGGGCATCGACTTCTACACCTCCATCACAAGGGCACGCTTTGAGGAGCTCAACTCTGAGCTCTTCAGGGGAACACTGGAACCAGTTGAGAAGGCCCTGCAAGATGCCAAGTTGGATAAGTCCAAGATCCATGAAATCGTCCTGGTTGGTGGCTCCACAAGAATTCCCAAAATCCAGAAGCTCTTGCAGGACTTTTTTAATGGCAGAGAACTGAACAAGAGCATCAACCCAGATGAAGCTGTGGCCTACGGCGCAGCAGTCCAGGCTGCTATCCTCATGGGTGACACTTCAGAGAACGTCCAAGATCTGCTACTGCTGGACGTGGCTCCGCTGTCTCTGGGCATTGAGACTGCAGGCGGAGTTATGACGCCTCTAATCAAACGAAACACCACCATCCCCACCAAGCAGACCCAGATCTTCTCCACATATTCGGACAACCAACCAGGTGTGCTGATTCAGGTGTATGAGGGTGAGAGAGCCATGACCAAGGACAACAACCTCTTGGGCAAGTTTGAGCTCACAGGTATCCCTCCTGCTCCCCGAGGTGTACCACAGGTGGAGGTAACTTTCGACATCGATGCCAATGGCATTCTGAATGTGTCCGCCGTCGACAAAAGCACCGGCAAAGAAAACAAAATCACCATCACCAACGACAAGGGCCGCCTTAGCAAAGAGGAGATAGAGCGGATGGTGCAGGACTCTGAAAAGTACAAGGCGGAGGACGACATGCAGAGAGAGAAGATTGCAGCAAAGAACTCACTGGAGTCGTACGCCTACCACATGAAGAGCAGTGTCGAGGACGAGAACATGAAAGGAAAGATTAGCGAGGAGGATAAAAAGATGGTCATCGACAAGTGCAACCAGACGATCTCCTGGCTGGAGAACAACCAGATGGCGGAGAAAGACGAGTTCGAGCATCAGCAGAACGAACTGGAGAAGGTGTGCAAGCCGATTGTGACCAAATTGTACCAGGGAGCAGCACCATCAGGAAGCTGCGGCAGCCAGGAAGGAGGCAGCTCCAAGGGCCCCACTGTTGAGGAAGTGGACTAAAACCATAGAAGTCAGCATTTTGTTGATAGAAATACTTTGGCCGCATCACTGTTGTTTGATACCAAAAGTTTTGTAATTTAACAGTTAAAAAATACAACTCTTTTTAATTTGTTCTTGTGAAGCACACATTTTTAATAAGTGATAAATGTTCTCTTCAAAGTCTTAGTTCAAGCTAAAACGTGCAGTTTGTATGAGCAGAAGTGTTTGTAACTTCAAATATGAGCTAGCCTGTTGAGGCTCTACTCATTATTAGAACACCATTTTATTTTTCTACACTTATCAGACTCACTCTGCGGACTGGTTTCTGGTTCCAATAATACATTTTGAGCTTGGAAGGTTTTTCTCCAGGAATAATTGACAACAGATTCTGATGCTTGATACCCTGGGCAGAAAATGTATTAAGGGAATCATTAAAAGTTTGTGGTGAAGACGCTTGATTGGTAATTTCCTGATACTTCTATTTCTACCCTTGTGATGGTGAATTTCTTTGACAGTGATCTTTTTCTTGTTTTTGAATATGATATATATCAACATATCATCAGTGGTAACAGTCAAGTCAATAATATATAAAAACAACTCTGACAGGGTCCACTACGCATAATGAGTTGTTTTACTCTTGATAGATTTTTCTGATAATATTTACGTTGCAACTCCACTGATTTAGCATTGCACTCCTATAACAATGTCGGACTCACGATGGACAATTTAATAAAATAAGTATTAAACTCGATGCAGCAGAGCCAGAGATAGGCCTATCATCTTTGTTATTCCTGGCACTCTTCTTCCTTGTCAAAACCTGGCGCCAACATTACCCACAATGCAACTCGATCGCCGACCGTTTGATTGGAGATTCAGGTGTGTTATGCTAGTAGCGGCTAATGTAGCCTCGAGCTGCGAGCCTGAAGCAAAGATGAGGAGGGGGCTACAGAGGTCAGGTGAGCTCACTTCTTGTTAACTCCTCACTCGCAGATTTTTTCATTTTCAAACTTGTAGTCTTCAGACTTCAACCATTAATCAGACTTCACGCAGCTCCCTCTGGAGACACAACAGGTGTATAGCTAGCTACTACAACTTTTGTCACATAACAGACTTTCAGAGTTTCCCTTTAAATAATATTTTGAATACAGTACTTTCCCTTATGAGTAGGAGTATTGCAACTTTTGGTAATGCAACTTTTACTTAAGTAAAGCAATGAAACACTCCTTCCACCACTCACAATCACTATTGATAATTGCTGAATGGCTCATTCAAGGGGCTCGCTCAACATGTTGTTCACTAAATTATCCACTTGGTGGCAATCTTAGATCGTGTCAGCCACACATGAGTTTTGACAACACACTGGAGGCCTCAAAGCTACCTGTTGGATCACATTTTGTAGATGCTGAATAATAATCTTGGCCTACCCCTGGAAATGACGGTAAAAGCACATCTGGATATTTCAGTTGGCATATTGAGACCACTGTTGAGAGTCGAGGCTAACATTAATGCTAATTTAAAGAGAGATGAATTAATTTAAGAGGTTAGTCTGTGTGGCTGTGTTTGCATGCAGTGAAACAACACCAGCACATGTTCAGGACAGTAATGTAGTTGTGTCTGTGCACTCCTTCTACGCCATCATCAGTCATCAAGTACAGTATGTCCCTTAACCCAAACCCATTTTCACATGCAGGAGTGGATCATGAACACCTGTACAACCTACAGCAACCCCATGCAACCGCCATGGCAACAGCAGGTACACTGCAATACACAACAATGCACATATTGTGGTCATTGCTATTTGCCATTGGTCTTCTATATAACTATTTACTTTATTATTATTATTATTTATTAATTATTATTATTATTATTATTTTTTTTTTTTTTTACAAATGTTGGTACCACAGTGCAGGTCTTAATATTACAGCCTACAAAAAAAGTAAATTGAGGGTTGATGAAACAGCTGAGCTATTGCTCTCATTTCTCTCTCTCTCTCTCTCTCTCTCTCTCTCTCTCACACACACACACACACACACACACACACACACACACACACACTCTCCATCAGCCCATCCTCTCGGTCTAATTAGAGGGAGTGGTTCAATAATGCGCCAACCTCCGCCAGCAGCCAAAGAGTTAAACCGTCGAGCCTGTTGTTGAACGCACCATCCAACCGGGCTGCGTCGCTAAGGGAAGATCGGCTACTTGTGGAGAAGCAACAGATCCCCCAGCTGGAAAACAACCCCACATCTGGCACGCGAGCTGAGCGTCGTTTTTCAGCAGGAAGAACTGGAGGGATGTCTCAGAGCGTGATTCAACGCGCGACTGGATCATTCTCGGGCTTCCTCCTCTTGTGCGGAGAAGAGAAAAGTTGTCAGGAATAGTTGTGGATTTCGGCGTTGCAGAATTTGGATAAGATTTGTCAACAAAGGGGCGAAGAGTGCCACATTACTTCAGGTTAAGTGGTTCATCCTACAGGCCCGTGCTACCGTGCGTAATTAGCCGATATATCTGTATATATATTTATCATTGGCAACAACCTTTTGTTCATGAGCGGGAAATAAGTGCAACATCTGGAAGAATCAATTAAAGTCACAATGTGCAATCTATTCGACGAAGACATTTGAAACCACATGCAGTGAGTCTGTCCACCTGCGGCTTGTTGCGACACCAGGCAGAGTTGTTGTAACAGGTGGTTTTTATCACTTTGTCGCTGTCTGGACCATTAGGCTGTTTTTGTTTGGATAAATGAGACACACGGACCATTTTAAGGACTGGGGTCTGAAATGAGGGCGCACTTTGCGCTACATTTCTAATTTTCTTTCTACAAGTGGACAACCCCTGCTTCTAAATGATAAGCTCGGTGTGTGTTTCGTCTTACCGAGGGCGCAAGTCAGGCAACAAACCTTCGTCCAAATCATGTCTGAAGGAGGAGATGGCCAGAGGAGAAGACTCGGACAAAATCATCATCAACGTGGGCGGCACTCGACATGAAACCTACAAGAGCACCCTCAGGACCCTGCCGGGGACCCGCCTGGCGTGGCTGGCAGACCCGGACACGCAGGTCAGCTCGGACGCTGCGCCCCCGAGTGCCACCGAGTTCTTCTTTGACAGACACCCGGGCATCTTCGCCTACGTGCTGAACTACTATCGCACCGGCAAGCTGCACTGCCCGGCCGACGTCTGCGGGCCGCTCTTCGAGGAGGAGCTGGCGTTCTGGGGGATTGACGAGACCGACGTGGAGCCGTGCTGCTGGATGACCTACCGGCAGCACCGGGACGCGGAGGAGGCCCTGGATATATTTGAACCGCAGGACCCGGAGGACACTGACGACGACAGAGAAATGCCTAGGCGGTTCGGCATCGAGGACTGTCCCGACAGGTCGAGGGGCTGCTGCGAAATTTGGCAGCCGAAGATCTGGGCCTTGTTTGACGACCCGTACTCGTCCAGAGCAGCCAGGGTGAGTTCACCAGGTGTTTTCTCCTCTGAGCGCTTTAGTGGGCACAGTGAGTCAGTGTGAGACCATAAAGCCTTCAAGTGATTTTCCATGTAGGAAAAAAAGGCGCACATGTCCTGATCAACAGGTGTCCCCACAAGGCTCAGCCAGTCAGGCTGCAGCAGGCACAGGTACAATGTAAAGTCTCTGTGTGTGAACCATCTGCGTTTGTATTTACACTTTTCACGTCGAGGTTTTTATCATTCACCCCTCACAATTGGGATTTCTCTGCATCAGTTGTGTTTTAGCCTAACTTGTAGCCTGTATCTCACTGTCTGAAGGGCCAGCAGCTCAATTCAATTTCGATTTACTTTATTTCACTCAATATCAATACTGCTTTCTCAGCCCTCCTGGGTACATAAGATCACAAGGACACCATAAAACAATAGAAACATCTGAAATAATAGCAACAGTCTGAATAGTCAAGTGGACCGGTGTCCAGGTTTCAGTTTACTCCTCAGTGGCCTGAAATGTTACTGTTGTTTGTTGTTAAGTGGTAAAATCTACCAACTCAATAACTCAATGAAAACGTTTTCAATGTTGTGAGTGATGACACTTTTCATGCATTTCACATTAATATCTGCACTTTTCCCTCCTGGCATCCATGTGACTGTCCCTGTTAATTTCGAGCACTCGCTTGATTTGCTGGAGTTTGAAACAATTCTAGGAAGTTTTTGGCGCGTTGAGTTGAGGCTTGATGAGATTCTTTGTATGAGAAAAGTGTTTGGGTTTTTTTTGTTGTTTTTTTTAGGACACGTCTGCTTTCTGGCCACAGTTCATATTTTGGCATCTGTTTCATTGACTGTCTTTCTGGGAACAGACTCACCCACACATCAACTCAGGATTGAATCCTAAAAAAGAGACGCACAATGAACATCCTCTATATCACTTTGTCTTGTTTTTAAACAGAGAGTTAAAGGAAAAAAACATACTGCTGTATGATAAATTATGCTCATTTGTTTGAGTTGGCTAATATCGTGAATGTAACACTTTTTTTTTACAATGTAAAAACACAAATGGCTGATTATTATTACTGATGTGGGAAAAGTGATTCAACAACTGAAACAAAGAGAACTAAATACAAAATTATACTATAATATCCAAACAATGCAGCCACTCTGACAAGTGGTTTCCCACCCAGAAGAAAAGTCAACATAAATTCAACAAAGATTTGATTGTGTTAGAACATCGTTTCTGAGATATTAAGATTACACATGTGCATTGTAAGGGGCATCTTCATGCTACAGCATACAATGGTGCTTAAGAAAAATCCAACATTGTGGCAACAAGACCCTTTCCTGTTTCAACATGACAGTGTCCTTGTGCACAAAGCCAAGTCCATAAATAAATTGTTTCCCCAGTTTGGTGTGGAACAGGTTGACTGGCCTGCACAGTGCCCTGACCTCAACCCCATCCAACACCTTTTAGATGACCTGGAACGCCGACTGTGAACCAGACCTTATTGCTCAGCATCAGTGGTGGACCTCAGTAATACTGTTGTGGCTGAATGGGAGCAAATCCCTGCAGACAGATTCCATAATCCTTCCCAGAAGAGTGGAGGCTGATATAGCAGCATTTTACTGCCCATAATTGCGAAATCAACCAATTTTCTTTTCTTGAAATATATTGTTTTCTATATTGTTTTACTCTGACCTTATTAAAACGCAATATGTAGAAAAGTTGTAACCCCTCCCTTTGCCATAATGTGGGCTTGCACAAAAACACATTCACAGACAGAAATCTACAGTATTTTATCCTTCGTAGTAACTCATGTCAGGGGTCAGTTCAACCCCAGAGAGGTCTAACCTGTTAGACCTCCTATGAACAAACTCCAACAACACAAATCCAAATAGATGTACAGTACTTGAACTCTGGGAGGTGTAGTGCTGTGTCAAACTCTCAATACCAGTCACAGATAAAGAGCATATGAAAATCCAATATATTTAACCAACATATTTATGTTTCTGTAGCGGACTTCTGAAACATGTAATCAGTTCAACATTATGTTTATAAACAACTCATAAAAGTAGGAGAAGTCATAACGTCATGGGACATTCAGGACCCCAAACAGAACATCAGGGTTAATGTAGTGTGTCTTTGTACTAAATTCAGCTTCTTACCTGTCACTCCACACATTTGTTTTGTTGCTAATAGTTATAAACCATAACAAATGTATTTATTTATAATTACTTTTTTTCTAGGCCGGCACTCTCTCCAGACAACTAAATGTTTCAGTTCTCACTTAAATATATGTTATGAAATTGTACCAAAAATTGCTGTAAATAGAGAAAATGCTGTTTCATGACAAAAATACAGCGATGCTGAAGTGTTCCCACACATCCTGTTCAAGGTTTGCACTCAAAGGTCCTCAAAACACGAGTGTTTGAAAAGGCTGCAGGAGTGTACATCCATGTACAGTAAATCATAGCGTATATTAAACAGAAGAATGGGGTCTAAATACACATACAGGCAAGACAAAAATAAACTAATCACCAATTTATAACATTAAGAATTAACAGCTTCAGGGTTTGACAAAGAAATTCATGATTTTAACATCTACAAAACTCCCAGAAAGTTATCTCAGTTTTTCATTTTATCATAATGAACAAGATCCACTTCTGTCTGGTGTATCGATTAAATAAATGTTGTTTATTTTGTAAATTAAAATCAATTTGCTCTCATTTCTTCCACAGGGGATATCTGCCGGCTGTAAGCGTTTGAAAATATGCTATGCCTAATGGCTTTGCAACAAAAGCAGCAGAGTGCTTAGTGAAGTAAACGTTAAAGCAAGTATCGAGTGTCACTATAGCAGGACTTGCCAGGAGCTTTCATCGATCAAAAAGAAAAATACATTTCGTCCGTAAAGAGAGAGGTTGATGCTCTCTCTACTTTGTGTTTGCCTGTTGGTGGAGCTGAGTGGTCGACTCAGAGCCTCGCATGCCAGTCACACCACAAATAGTGTTTATTTTAGCTTCTTGTCCAGGTGGCATTTGCAGGCTGTCACCGTAGAACAGCCGACATCTCTGAGTCACAGCTGCCACTGCGCTGGTGCCATCTGAAGATGACCGCGCTGTGCCTGCCAGTTTATCATGTCTCTCACCACTGAATATTTGTAAATGAATCAATTGGGATTTGGGAAGTTCTACAAAAAAAAAACATTAAAAAAACCCAGCAGTGGAGATGTGAATTGTTCTGGAAGTGTGCAATAAGAATGAGTGAGGGAGGATCCATATTGACCCAGTCGTAATGGTCTTTGTCCATTTCCTCTCCAGCTGATTCATGTACGTATGTTTGCTCTGTGTGCTTTCTGAAAGGATGCAGAGTGCATTTTGAGGGACTCACGTTACCTTTATGGCCTTTTTATTTCAAAGAGCCTCTGAGCCCATCACAAGTAATGTGATTCTTGAAAGCCGGAGGAAAGTTAATCTGTCCATCGTTTAAGCAACATCCACATCCTCAATATCAACCGAGACTGGAGGTGCAGCTCATGAGGCCTGTACACTGATTCTGGCATCACTCACAGCATTCATTTCATTTAGGTTTTCTTAGTCAAAGAAGAAATCTGCTAAGCCTGACCGTGTGGCGCTAATGTTATTATAACTTACGATATTTACCCTTGGTAACGGGCGTGCTGCTCGGTTGGGAAGCAGTGGCACTCAGTGTCAAATACAAGGCATTCCTGGAATTTAAGCCCATGTTGCGTAGAAAGACGTTTCAGCATATTTCCACCCTCACTTGAGATGATAATTTTACAGACATTACAACTAGCACTGTTGTGATCTTCCTTTGTGAAATGAAGCCACGCTTTGGACCGTTTCTTCTTCTCCTTCATGACTCCTTATTGTTTCCAGCAGCGCAGACGCATGAGTTTGACATTATTGTTTTGCAGTGAGCAACTGTCAGAAAAAACATGTCAATAAAAGGAACTGATAAGCTCGGAGGCAAACATTTCCAATGGATTGGACAATTTCTAACCGATTCATGATCCCACCCCAAATAAGATTTGTGAGTTTCATGGTCCACAGAGGATGTATCCTACTGACTTTGGTGATCCCCTGACTTTCCATCTAGCGCCACCATAAGGTTGTGACTTTGTGATTTTGAGTGAAATGTCTCAACTGTTTTATGAATTGCCATTAAATGTGTTAGAGATATTCGTGTTCCCCTAAGGCTGAATAACATATTTGCAAAACTATTGACATTCTCATCAACCCTAACCCTAACCCTAACCCTAACCCTACTTTCTGTTAGCATGCTAACACGCTAAACTAAGAGGGTGACAATGACGTAAGTAAACATTATACTTGCTAAACATCAGCATGTTAGCATTGCCACTTTGAGCATGATAGCACACTCACATTAGCATTTAGCTCAAAGCGGCTCTGTGCCATAGAGCCATAGACTCCACAATCCTTCAATTTTAGGGGACAAAGTAACTGGACAAATTAAAATAACCTTAATCTTAAGTCATGATAATTAATATTTGGTTGTAAATCCTTTCAAGTCAATGATTGACTGAAGTTTATGACTCAGAGACATCAGCAGACTTGTATCTTCCTGCTGATGCTATGCCAGATTTGGACACATATTCACATGGATTGAGGTCAGGTGACTGACTTGGCCAGTCAAAAACATTCCTGTTTGGCCATAAAACCTCTTGGGCTGCCTCGTCTGCATATTTAGGATCACATATCTGCTGCAGTGTCCTAAATCAAAGTATTAAAAGGGCTACAATGTCGACACTGTTCACCAAATATGGACGAATGCTTTCGAAGACCTTTAAAGCTGAAAGTCAGAACATTAACCTCATAGTGATTGTTTCACTTTTAAACCAAATTACTGGAGCACAGAGCCAAAATAATAACAATGCTCAAATAGTAATACTGTAGAAATAAACATGCAGTTAATTAGAATTAATGCCTTATTAATGACAGTGTTATTTTAGCTTAACACCTGGAGACGCTGATAGTGTACCAGGCTTTGTAATCTCAGTTTTGTAACACGTTACAATTAGACTTGACATTAACATTAAGCTCAGACCTGATAACTTTATTCTGTCTTCCCTAATGCAATATTTCATTGATTGCTGCCTGTAATTAATCACTGCTGTGGTAATGGTCTGCAACTTGTTATCAGTGGTGAGCAATTAAAACAGCTTTTCCCACAGAAAATAGCAGCGCATTTTATCCCACGTAGAGAAAGAAATCAATTTGTCTTTGTTGTGAGACCAAGGCATTGACTGATGTGGAATACTTGCGGTTTGATTATCTAGACTCTAAATTTCCATTAACCAATCTATTTGGCAATTTTAAATATACATTGTTTATTGATTGACGTTTACATTCAGACGTATCAAGGTTTAGACACCTTTGCATGATTTTTGATTTGTTAATTGTCAAATTAGACATGTAGACGTTCATCCTTGTTTAATTATTATTTATAGATTAGATACAGATATAATTCATGCCTTATTAGCCATCATTTTACTGATATTAATGCATTTTAAAAATGTTAATGTTGGGTGGAAAGTCTAACGCTAATAAAAATTAAATATTGACATCTGAACTTTGTCTTCATGGGATCATATTATTGTATTCACTTTGCAGAAATAGTGTCACCGCATCTTCATCAAAACCTGACTTCTGCATTTAGGGCTGAGGTGATGTTCAAGAAAGCAATTAACATTGATTTAAAAAAGGATATTGGTGAATATCAGTAAGTTGCTTTGTTCATTGCTGATTATGAAAGTTATTCTCACACCTCACATTTAGTCTTAAGTGTGACACCCAGCTGATAAATAATAAAGGAGCGTTTTGAGCAAAACCTCTTATTCCTCTGGGCCCGGCTTCCTCAGCACTGACACCTTTCTCTGCTGCTCTGTGAATGGAACATAGGATTTGATTTTTCACACATCATCAAAGCAGCGCCGCCTCGTTAAGGAGACTTTTATAACACTGAACTCTAAGTGAAAAAGGGATGTAATCCTGTGTGATTATGTTGGTTGTTTATTCTGCTCGGTTCTAAGCTGCTTGCTGAAAATAGCTGTGTTGCTGTGAGATGAGCGATTGCATTACAAAGTCTGCACAGAGTTTCAGAATTTTTGTTGCAGACAAAAAAAATCCATAAATACATGTACTGAAAATAGCATCTTACTTCCACGTAAACCAAAGAGCAATTATCAGTGATGTGTTCCCCTCTTTTAACTTAATACAACTGCACATCAAGTGCTGTCAGTATTTTTACTGGCTCACTAGATTAGAAAGGCTCTGATGATCAGTGCTGAATATTCAGTGATTATGTTTCTACATACTGAGACTCTGATGCCACTGGACACACCTGCAACTTTGAGGGTGGCCATGAGACACACAGTGAAACCTCTTCAGTGGATATCTTTGGATTTTGACAAAAAGTCAAAAACATACATAACAGACATAAAGTTGCAGCTCAAGGTTCGTTTTTTTTGGCTTTTTTCCCCCATTATTTCATCAGGATAGAGTATGCTCAGTTGTCATGGTGATGGCTCAATCGTCCTCTCAAGTATGGTCACTTCATAACAGACGGTCACATGGAGATTGTAACCACTGTCCCTGTTCAAAAATGGTCTCTGGTATCGGATGTGGATGGCCTGATCTTTCCCTGGTTGTCTCCGATGATGTAGAAGTGCCCATTCTGGTCTTAAGCTTTCTCATTATCATTGTTATTGTTGGGCCAGGAGTTCCCCCTCTCTCTATCCTCCTCCTCATTAATAAGATGTTCTGTTCTGTGTAGGAGGGTCTTCACCACTGATCTTTATGTTGGACTGTAAGTGAAGTCCTTTCTGTGCTGCAGTTCATTGATCGACGATTAAGGGGGATTAAAGCTGTAAATGACTTAATGCCCTTCAGTAGCATGGAGTCAAAACTTGGAATTGTGTTCTACCTCCTCTAATATTGTTTTATACCACGGTATAGATTACAGGAGAGTAGTGGGCATTAGTTCTCCTCCGTCCTCAGGTGAACTGACTCTCAGACACGAATCAGCGTGACATGGATTCTAAGAAAACACCCGAAGTGGCTGCTTTCATTGTCTTTGCAGCTGTTGACTGCTCAGAAGGCTCCTCGTTGTGGTTCTTGCATGTAGCATGTCCGTGTTAGTAACAGAGCGTGATGCTGAACAGCTGGAGGTGATGGCTGTGACGGGACTCCCCAGCTGCTGCACACTGACGCACAGCCTGCTTCCTGTCTCGCTCCCTCCCGCTCTGATTTTCCCAGCTGGGACCGGGCAGCTGTCCCCTTGGGGGACCTCTGCACTGTCTGCACATTGACACCTGATGACCTTGGATTGATGTCTTTTTGGCACCATTACATATCCTCAAATGCTGCACTACACTTCTGTAGGTATAGTGCTCTTTAGTGACTTTTATATCATCATTCATATAAATCATTCATTATTTCACTTGTAAGATTTACTGGAGCTTTTTAATTGAAAAAGAAGTGATGGAATAAGTGTTCAGATCGTTTACTTAAAGCTGCTATTATCAATATTTTGGTATTAACAATGGATCAAATGTGTAATGTGAAAGTGTTGTTAACAGTGACCAACTGACAGATATCACCAACTCTGCCGTTTCCATCAGCTCTACGGAGCATCTTTTAACACATTGGCTGTCCGGTCTGCAACTTTACTGTTTTGGTTCACTTTCACTGTTCTCACAGCGTTATGTTCAGCGAAAAAGCTCTTAAAAACTCCCCATACACTACCTGCTCAGCTCCAAAGAGCAGACAGACAAAGTTAACAACTAGCTGGTGAACATTTAGGAGTTAGTGGAGACCAAACACAGAGCCAAAAGGGAGTGAATATTAGACTTGCATTCACCAGGTTGACACAAACATGACTCCAAATTAATGCAAATTTTGCTCTTACTCTTTCCGTCTCTGCTGGATGTGTAAATAGACAGCTGTATGCTAACAAGTTCGCTATAACCACTTTATAAGGTGATAATATGTCAGTGTTGTGTTTACAGCTTGTTTCTGCAGACCCTCAAAAAATCAGTTGCTGCAGGTTTAAGTAAAAGTGAGAGTCCAGCTTTAAGAATCATACACGTTAATGTGAAAGTAGTAGTAGTTTATTGTTGCAGATGGTGCTAGTGGAGATATTTATTACTAGTCCCTTTTCCATGAGCTTTCAATCGGATCTCACAGTCTTCATCAGCAGATGTAGATGGTTCTGTTGCCTACAGCGATTTAAATAGAATGAATGAAGTGAAACATGACGGCCATTCAGTCTGATTATCAGGCTTACTAACTGTAGCTGTCAAACAAATGTAGTAGAATAAAAATGTAAATATTTGCCTCTGACACAGTAGCAACAAATGGAAACACTCATGTAAAGTACGTGTACCTCGTAATTGCACAAAAGAGTAGTCCATTAAATGTACTGTAGGAAAATCAAAGATATACACTACTCACAAAAAGTTAGGGATATTCAGCTTTCACATGAAGTCGATTCACATTGAGCAGAAATGAGGAATGAGATGAAGAAATTACCATTGCATGCTTCTACTTAAATGCCCTACTTTCATGATATAATATCACTGTAGCATGAACTTTTTACATTTTCCATAAATTTCACCCGAAAGTCGAATATCCCTAACTTTTTGTGAGTAGTGTAAATATTGATCCCAGGAGGGGAATTTACCATTAAAACAGAACAAGAAACAGACCATAGAGGAAGGAGGTAACTGGACAGAAATAAGTAGAAAAGATATACAGGGTACAAATAACAAATACATAATATAAATTATGTTTTATACTGCTTGTATCAGCGTTAACTCTCAGAAAGATTGTAGAAGCTACATTTAAGTTCCCAGGGAATAAAAATAAAAGCTCTGTGTTAACGTTATCTGGCCTCATAATGATTCTCGCTTGTATAACATCAGCAGGCTCAGCAGACCAACATAGAAACACTCTGTGGTGGCAAAGAGACATTATGGCAATCGCTCCAACACTGTGACTGTGTTTAAAGTTTCCACTGCTGAGCTGTAAACACAATGTTGTGGTCTCCCTTTGTGTCAGGCCTTAAATAAACTGCACAGACACATTTAAATGCTGCAAGATTTATTGGACAAGACAAAGACTGGCAGACATGCAAAAAATAAAACACAAACAGCCAAAGAGACAAACACTTCACAAACAGACAAAAGTACTTTCGGCAAGAGAAGTGGCAGTCATGCATCCACCTACAGGCACACACACACAGGTGTGAGGTCAAGCTGTGTCATGTTATCGTTAGACTGTTTTGAGCCTTTTATGAGTCGAGCAAACTGTACTCTGGACCTACAGCACCTTCCCCGCAGAGGTGCCCCTGGCTGCAGATACCGAGCTCTGTTTAGTTCTGGGATAAACCGTTTGGCATTTGAGTAAACTGAACGCTGTCAGGGCCTGTTGGGCTCATCACAAGCATCTGAACAGCAGCAGGACTCGCAGTTTCTTATTGGTGGCTGCTGGTTAGTTGCCATACCGAAGCTCAGTGTGGGACCCCCTTTCTGTGTGATGACGTGTTCGGCTGCAAGAAGATTTATGCTCACCAAGGTGATTAATGAATAAATTCTGAAAAGGTGCATTAGACCAATACAGAGATCTGATTGATGATGAAACGTATATTCAGTTAAAACTGTACCCCATGAGGATGTGTGTAAAAATGTAAACTGGACGCATGTATTAAGGCTTTTGTATAAACTGAACCTACTTGTTGCTCCATAGAAGTACACATTTACACACACTCGCATACACACACACACACATGCAGAAACACACAGGTGATAATTCCAGGTTGCCTTTTGAATCAAACAGAATTTTCCAAAATGTTACCAGAGTGATTACTGTTGTCCTTTTTATAGCCAGACATGCCTGATAAACACCTAATAACACATTTTGGTACTTTGTCAAGATGTCATTCACAGTCACTACATGGGAAACAGAGACACACAGCTGCCAAATTATGTGGAAAACTAGGTCAGCAAATAATTTAACTTATTAAAATGTAATTTGTTTGTAGGTTTTTGTTACTTTCAAAGATACACATTCATTTGCTTTCAGTGCTGCATTTAAGTATCCAGTCATTCATTGAGAATGTATTCGTCTGTGCCGGAGTCATTTTTATAACGCAGGACTAAAGTGGAACATGCTCCTTTCATGTTATGCCACAGTGACATTTATCATTAAACAGATGAGATGACGCACACAACATGTGATCATCATGAGATCATCATCAACTCAACAAATTATAATTAACTACACCAATATGACAGTGAGTTACATCTCGTATAGCCCAACAGTGGC
Source organism: Enoplosus armatus (assembly GCF_043641665.1). Classification (NCBI taxonomy): domain Eukaryota; kingdom Metazoa; phylum Chordata; class Actinopteri; order Centrarchiformes; family Enoplosidae; genus Enoplosus; species Enoplosus armatus. Next base: position 11,617,558 of record NC_092187.1, read on the forward strand.
CATGTTTTTTAAGTGGTGAAGATCCCCGACAGAGGTCATAGGTCATAGCACACATTAGGCCAAACATCCCACTGCAGTGAGGCTAGAAATGGGTGAAAGACCTAATGTGTCTAACTACACTAACTATACAGTGCAACGAGGGAAAAACCTCAGGATGGCAGAAAGAGGAAAGCCCAAAATGCGCTTAATGTTTAACTAAGTCACATAAGCATAAGTCAGTTCAACTCTGGATCAATGATGCATGATTATAGCAATTTCATTGATTTCTTTTTGGTACAATGCATTCAGATCTCGAATACAGTAACTTAAAACACATTAAGGAACACTAAGACATCCCAAACAGTCTCTTGCAGTTCTTATACCTGGGCATTGTTCACAACATTTACAGCACTTTGTGTTAAATAAAGTGGTGTAAGACTGTAAGTGTCGCTCACATCTACAGAGACTCTCTGTAATCTTTGTTTGGTTGTGCATTCAAACACAATTGGGTGTGTTCGCAAAGGGAAAGTGACAAGGCTTCAACCTACTGGATGTTTGGGGGGTGGGAGGTGCAACAGGTAGGGTATCATCCCACATGTCGCTGGCAGGCAAAAAGAAGTGGCTGTCTACGCCGCTGTGTCACAGAGGTGGCACCTGTCTGTCTACACTGTGTCCAACAGTGCTGCAGTGACGAGTACTGCAGTGCATACAGGGAGTTGTGCTCAACAAATTGGGAGAAAATGGGTAAAATTAAATATACTTTTCTTCAGTCATAATTACACACAGTAAAGGAGGGGGTGGTGCTGATCGGTATATGTCTGACCAGTTATTCAGCTCTTTTCGCTTTTCAGGTTATTATTCAGGTCTATCATGCAACCAGTGAAGAAGTCCGGAGAGGACTGATGAAAAGCTGGGGCCATTTTTTATTAATTGACTTTGGAAATTGTCTTGCTGAGGTGCTTCAACAGAGGCTTAACCCTCTCGTTTGGTGGACACCCCCTTAATTATCCGGCGCTGTCTGCAGCTCTTTTGTCTGGGTAGCTTTCCAATAGGAAATCATGGATGAGAGGACACAATGAAAACATATTTTGCATTTCTCTGTGTGTTTGAGAAACTGTGAGTGCATGTAAATTAGTACTTGATTAATTTTCGGGTAAATAAAGGCTGTTAAATTCAGTGTTACAGAAACACATTTTCAGATGAAGGGAAGACAAAAATCTGCAGTCTTTTTCAGTGATGCAGGATTTAAAGATTCAATAAGACCTAATGATAAATAATAAATCGTTTAAATAAACGTGTTTTTACATTTTGGAATATGCACAACATGTATGTCGACTCAATTACAATTTTGAGGCACTTGAGTATTTCTACTTTCTGCTACTTTATACTTCTACTCGACCACAATTCAGAAGACTTGAATTTAGTTTCTATGCTGTTTCTATGCTGTTTGGCTTGTTGTGATATACCCCGTGACTCAGCCCTGTAACACACACACATAGTTAACCTTGATCCTTCGGGGAAAATCATGTTGTCCATGCAACAGGGGGAACTCTGAGCTCCTCCTGGGGCAGAGTTGAGGCTTCATGGCGTTCCCTCTCATCGCGTGTCTCAGTCCTCGTCCTCTTGGGATCAGATCTGTGAGCGCCTCAGAGCTCTGCAGGGACAAAGCTGAGGAAGGTTGCCATGGTAGAGAGCTGCACATTATCTGGGTGCACAATAGAGATGTAAACAGACATGCATTACATGGAATATTTACATTTCTTTATATTTATATGTGCAGTTTTTGCTGTTTAGTACATGAGCTGCTGTTCTTCCAACTCACTAAACTGTCCAGTTCTTATTTATTTTGTTTGTTCCACAATTAATAATGTCCCCATTGGACATTATATGCTTTATTTGTTTTTTCTAATCACAGACCCAAACACTATAAAGCCAAATGATATGTGAGAGGCTCCCGGAGGGAGAAAATAGCTAAGTGCATGCAAGGCACAGGTACATATTTATCCAGCTGGAAGATTAGAAAGGTTGGAGAGGCATTACAATTTGTCCAGGCTTTAGTAAACAGTATAGACAGATCGGGTATGAGTTAGCACACAATGTTAAGACAAACACAGGCACGGCCATTGTGCTCAGGTGAATGCCCTGCAGTCATATTGTTCAATTGATGATGTGATGTGCAAAAGTGGTTTGACTCACTCGCCATTTCAATTGGGTTTGTATTTTTGAGACAGATCACTTGTATTATATCATAATGTGTTTATATTATATGGAGGACTGAGAGCAATGTTTCACTCAACGTGAAACGTGATAAATAGTAAGTCTTTCATGACTCAGCTCATTGTCCAGAATCTCTCCCTCTTTATTCCTTGTGCCGGCAGGCTCTGCTCGTCTTTTCACTTCCCTCTCCTCCCCTCGTGGCCGCCGTGTGAGCGCCCCCTGCTGTCTGCGGCTGGCAGGGCCCATGTTAATGGAATCACGTTTCCTCTCAGCGTGATTCAGTCTCTGCGTTCATGGGCATAATTGGTTTGAAATTGGTCTGTTTTCTCAGAGAACATTGTCCTGGCTCTCCTGCGGACAAAGTGCCTTTTGATATAAAAAAAAAAAAAAGAAGAAGAAGAAGATATCTTCAGTCACTAATCTTCAAACTAGAGTGGCAGTGGGCAATCACAACAATGAATATTTCCTGGCAGGTAATAGGATGTCATGAGGAGGCGTAGTGGAGGTAGAAAAAAAAAATTATGTTTGATGTTTTTTTGGGTTCCACCTTGGCTACATGATTGGTATAAATTAATAATATAAAATACTTTCCTATTTATGTGACTGACTGAACTTTTCATATTCAGCTATTATAGTGGCATGGTATAGGGATGGCAATATCAATCAGATATAAAAAAATCTCACTGTCTGGACCTTATAAAGACCTTTTTATTTGCAAAATACGCTACTTAAAAACACTATACCTATACTGAAATAATTTCTCTCAAAGACTGACTGAGCCAATCAGTTGTTCCCACTTTGCTTGTTGCTGCAATTATCCAATGTTGGTCAAATTAAGATGTATATTTTTCTTTCCCACTGGGGACACCTGCTGCTCCATTTTAAAGAACAATACTAGTATTTGTCATGGGTAGGTGGGTGAAAGTGTGTCACAGTGGTCTGGGTAGCCTCTTTTCTTTTGTATTATTGATATTTTGTATATTGGCATTGCATTCTGGCTGGTTTCTGCACACAGTCAGCATAGTTAGAGATAGTAGGGCTCATTTTCTCCCCTTCAGATGAAGCTTTTTGCTGCCATAAATTCTTGTACGCTCAAAACTAACTTCACAGACAACGATCCATCACAATAAACGTCCATTCTTACTTTGATGTTGTCGAATTTAGAGTCTTATCATATTTCTTTGTGCCTGACTTAAGTGTTCTCATATCAGTGTGTTCATTATTTTAGTCTTTGCTCACTGTCAATCACCTGACACTCGCTGCATTCACCAGAAAAGAATCCCTCAAAACATGCAGCTTTACAGACTTGATTGGCACGTCCGTGTCTTTTTATTGGTGATACTATAAAGTTTGTAGATAAAAAGAAGTCTTAAATTATAATTACATATGGCATGGATTGAAAAATAGGCACACGTCATGCAGACAAAGGTTTTAATGGAAGCTCTAAAACAATACTTGATATAATGAACACAGTATTGATTGCTTATTCATTTGTGGGAAGACATTCAATTGTGTTGATTAATTGTTTTATCTGTCTCATCCAGGGAGTGGCATTTGCCTCTCTCTTTTTCATCCTGGTGTCCATCACCACCTTCTGCCTGGAGACCCATCAAGCCTTCAATGAACTGCGCAACTGGACGGAGAAAGTTGTCGTGGGCAACGTCACACAGTTAGTGGAGAGGAGGGAGATGGTGACCAAGCCCATCCTCACCATAGTGGAGGGTGTCTGTGTGGTCTGGTTCACATTTGAATTCCTGGTGCGCATCATCTGCTGCCCAGACAAGGTGTTCTTCATCAAGAACACGCTCAACATCATTGACTTTGTGGCCATTCTGCCGTTCTATCTGGAGATGGGCCTGAGCGGTCTGTCATCCAAAGCTGCCAGTGATGTGCTGGGCTTCCTCCGTGTGGTGCGGTTTGTTCGGATCCTCCGGATCTTCAAGCTGACACGGCACTTTGTAGGCCTGCGTGTGCTGGGCCACACGCTGAGGGCCAGCGTCAATGAATTCCTCCTTCTCATCATCTTCTTGGCACTGGGAGTGCTCATCTTCGCCACCATGATATACTACGCTGAGCGCATTGGAGCCAGCCCCGACGACCCCACAGGCTCCAACCACACACACTTCAAGAACATCCCCATTAGCTTCTGGTGGGCGGTGGTCACCATGACGACGCTGGGCTACGGAGACATGTACCCAAAGACGTGGCTGGGCATGATGGTGGGGGCTCTCTGTGCGCTGGCCGGGGTTTTGACCATCGCCATGCCGGTCCCCGTCATCGTCAATAACTTTGGGATGTACTACTCGCTGGCCATGGCCAAACAGAAGCTGCCAAAAAAGAAGAAGAAGCACAACCCGAACCCAGACGCTCCGACTGACTCAGCCTCGTTTGGGAAGTCGGAAACAAACTCGCACAGAGACAGCACTCAGAGCGACACGTGTCCGCTGGCTGCTGAGGAGAGCGTCAGCAGGAACCGCTCAGGTCAGGCTGCAATGCAATATTAAAGGATCAGTTCACCCAAATTACAGAAAAAACTCACTTACCTTTTATGGTATCTCACCATGCAGATAGTTTCATTCAATTCCATTCACCTCCATTGTATTTAGCAGAGATCTTGTGGAATCTCTCAAAATAAAACCAAAACTATCTGCATGGCTAAATACCACTAGAGATAAGTTAGAAATTTCTTTATTTATAATTTGGGTGAACTTTAAGCTAATGGTACTCTTTATTGTAAAGATTATTTTGTTTAACCTGTACATTTAATCAGTGATAAATATTTGAGTGCAGTAACATGAAGAGCCACTGTATTTCTTGTAGTTGTGGCTGTGGCTTCTCAGAGTGTGCCTGACAGATGAACCGCGTTTAGTCATAAAGACAGTAACACACCGGGATCAAATTACTGCTTATAACATCTCAGTCAAATTGAATTTCATCACAGAAAAATACAGATTTTATGCAATATACCTCTGACTTTGTCTGGGCCCTTGGGGCAGTCTCAGTATAAGCTTTGGCATTTACGATGCCGTGTGTTTTTGTCTTCCTGTCAGACTCCAAACAGAACGGGGATGCAAATGTGGCCCTTTCAGAGGAGGAAGGCTGCAGCCTGACCCAGCCGCTGTCCCCGAGTGAAAAGTGGTCCCTGCGGTGCTCCCGAGGGCGAGACAAGACTAAGAAAGAGGCCACCTGCTTCCTCCTAACCCCTGGAGACCCCAACGACCATACTGGTAAGTTACATACATATCTGAACATACTTGAATATACTCATTGCACTGCATGCTTGCTGCATTGTAGCTTTACTGTGGTTTCAGTTCACTTATTTGAGAAAATTCTAATTTGGTTCTGTAGGTATGTTGTCAGGTATTGTGTGTGTTTCCTCCACTGGTGCTCTCTGGGAATTGAAGTTCCAAGATGTATGTTGCTGATGTATGATGAAGATGTATTGTGTGTATTCAAGAAAATCCTGAATGCTAAATATGAAGCTACAGGCAGGACACGGTTAGCCTAGCCTGGACCTGACACAGGAAGAAACTAGCCTGGCTCTGTCCAAAGGTAAAAAAAAAAAGCTGCCTACCAGCTCCTCTAAAGTTCACTAATTAACATTGCGCAGTGCATAGATGATATCTATTTCTTAGACCGACTGACCCACTCAAACTAGCCTCACATGAACTATGGACTTCATACTGTAGTTATAATTCTTTTCCCTCTCCAGCTGTCAGGAGGTTTAACAGGACTGAAAGTCTACAGCCAGGCTTGCAGCCCATGCTGTAATTACACACCAGAAAACACAGTTGATGGATGGATGACAAAATTGAGAGAAAATGTTGCTATTCTTAGTTCCTTACCAGTAGTGGACCATGTTTTTAGCTACATGTTGTTAACGCAATAAGACAGCTTAATCCTCTACACAGTGTGCATTCTGTTATTAGTTTTAGAGGCACTGAATCCCATCATGAACAAACGTAGGACAGTTACACATTTTGAGACATTGATGGGACTAAATGAGAAGTCAGGGGATCAAAGTAAAAATAATTCATCCTCTGGGGACCAAGTGTTGTGATAATCCATCCAAATGTTAAGATATTACAATTAATTATTATTATTATTATTATCATTGTTATTATAACTAAGTATTATTTTATGTGATATATTATAATCATCTCAGTGTTGATAAAAAATTATTTAAAAAGGAGTGAAATCCCACTCAACTTCAGCTACAAACTTCAAAAGGCTCTGTGAGGCTGTACTTAGGTAGCGCTAGAGCTAAATGCTAACATCAGCATGCTAACAGGCGTGTAATAGCTTGGTTTCCATCCAAATGTACCGCACATTTTAACCAAAAATTTGCCAAAGAAAATGCGTATTAATGGGTGTTTTAAATTAGGAATTGGTTTGTCGAGATATTCAGCTGGTGGCGCTAATTTTCCATTCGGGTGCCATTAAGCCATTGCAGGAAAAGAGGGGTGCAATTGGATGGAATGAAGAGTGGCAGTAAAAAAAAAGCATTTTGCTATTATCGACTATCAACTTTTTCAGCCAAGTGTAAAAACTTTTTGGGAATATTTTGAATTTTTCACTCAGTGTGAAAGTGAAATATGTGAAAATGGATAAAAACAGGCAGATGGAGACCCACCTAATGTAAAACATGTTTAGCAGATATAATGTTTAGCATATTCATCATGTTAGTTTAGTGTGTTAGCATACTAACATTTGCTGATACCACTAAACACAAAGTACAGCTGAGGTTGATTTGAATGACATTAGCTTTGCAGGTATTGGACAATTTAAAAGTTTTAACCCGATGATGGCAATAGAGGATCACCAAAATCAGTAGGATTTATCCTCTGGGGCACATGACTGTCTGTACAAAATGTCATGGCGAGCCATCCTATTGTTGTTGAGATATTTCAGTCTGAACAGATCACTGGTCGACATCCCTAGAGCCGTGCTGCTAGCATGGCTAAAAAGAATACAGTGCATGACAGTCTGGTGGACTGGCATACACTGGATTAACACAACAAGGTTTGAGTTTGCTCATTGAAAGGTGAGAGAAAACTCCAGTGTACTTCCCAACTTCTATCATCTGTCTTGCAACCTCCAACCTCCTAAAGGCAGTTTTAAATCATTATTCACAGGACCGATCAAAAGGAAATCAATGGGACAGCTTTGTAACACTAATTGCATCATCTATCTGTCTGTGTGCACTCTGAAAGAGCTTTTCTTGAATAATCGTCTTCACAGAGCACTGCTAGGTCAGGGTTAGTATAGTAACATAAGGTACCAACCTGTCTAAATATGTAAGAAAACGACTTACATACTCAAGTACATACGTTCAGGTTCAAGTAGAAGTGTTTGTAATGTAAGTTGCTGTAATTTTGACTATTTTAAGATCTGTCTGAAACAGGTAACATGGGTACAAAGAAGACGGCGAAGTTCCATTTAATCCTATCAATTGACATCCGCTGTCAGCCTGCAATCTCCTGCTGCTTGAATGGCAGCTGGATCTCACATCTGAGCTTCCCAAAGTACCCAAAAGCCCCTTGTGAGAAGAGGCTCTATATTTGGCAGTCATGGATCCATTCCTGACATCCTGAGCACACATCCCACCCAGTCGACATCCTGACTCTTGTCTGCAAACAGCACAACAACACTGAAGGTGTTTTCCTGCAAAATTGCACTTTACTGAGATAAATTTTTCTACCAAAGCTCATTAGCACATCATTGTCGAGAAAAAAACCCAACACATAAATGGGGCACTTACTGTAGCTTGGCGCCTATGAGAGTACATACCCTCGCTTTTTTCCGACAGCCCATTACAAGAAATTGTATTTGAACTTGTTTCCTGAAAGCCTCGCCAATCCCTGAATCTGTTGAGTGTTGTAGATTGGTGTAGGTTAATGGCATTGTGTCACATGCAGACGAAAAAGGAAAGAAACCCACACAGCCTCAGTTATATCTGTCAAATACGTGAGAAGCAGGGATGTTCATCTGTTAATATAACATTTAAAACAGCCTCACAGTCACAGTGGGAACGACAAAAACAGATTCAGAGAGACACAAATTGTCCCCAGCCTGCCTTCACTCTGATTTCTCTAATATTACGCTAAATTATCTGGTCAGCTCATAAAATTGCCAAGCTAGCTTTCCTCTGATTGCAGAGACAAACCCCCCCCAAAACAATGGAAAGCTGAGTAAAGCCAGAACACCTCAAAACTAATCTTTGAGAGAGAGAGGGAGGAGGGGGTAATTCAATCCTGAGCCCTGTGTCTGGTGAGTATGTGGATAATGACATCCCAGTCTATTACAGGGGAATATCACACATAAGCAACACATTTTAGTGCACATTACCTGCAAAAAGGGTTCAAGTGGACTTTCTCTGTTTCCTAACTGTGTTAAAAACTGTTGTGGCAGAGTTCAAAATCAAAAGCTCCTTGTTTTTGTCCAACATGCAAAAGGCTGGCCTTTGTGATTGCAGCCATTTTGAGTTGGTTAGATGGAGATCGATTATGGCACAGTGGCTCTGCTCAGAGCTATGCCCATAGGGGATGTTGTTAGGTTAATTCCACGGTTACAGGATATAAGGTATGGATAATATTTCACCAGAGCAGTACGGCAGGAAACAGAGAAAAGGACAGATGGATGCAGGTCTGAAGATGCTCAGATGGTTATCAGTGACAGGAAATGCGCCCCCCCCCCCCACCACCTGCAGTGGGAACAAAATGCTGGTGGATTTGAAGTGATTAAGGTCGTCACAGGGAGCCTGTGACAGTGTTAGCACTCGCTGTCACATTTTGTACATACAAAAAGCAAATGCTGCACTGGTCGAAAGTGCATTGTCTCAGCGATGTGACAACCGGCAGCTTGTTTCCTTATGATGAGTGCATAATGTTGTGGCAAAGCATTCAAGTGCTGGTAAGAGGAAGCAGCAGGCGGATATACAGGCGAGCGGAGAAAAGGCTTCTGAGCTGGGATGAGCCTCCACGCTCCTGAGTGACTCCTCTGGATGATTGCGACTAATAGGTTTCCATTAACAACATGGGTGGTCAAAGCAAAAGCCTCCTGCTGGCCTCTGAAGTTCAGATCTGATGGATTTCACTATCTGTGGAGTAGAGCTAAAATATTAGTCAATCTATTACTTGTTAAACAAAATTTTTTTGACAAAACAATTCTGATAATCGCTGAATCAGTTTAGACAAACATTCACTGATTTCTGCTTCTCAAGTTTTAGGATCAATTTGGGGTTTGAACTGTTCGTCAGACAAAACAAACGATTTGAAGATGCCACCTCGGGCTCAAGAAACAATTTTTTCATTGATTGCATTTTAGCTGCTGTGACGGCTTCACAGCCCAAACAGGGTCAGCAGAGATATTTCATTACACTACGTCAAAAGCTTTTCGACTCCAGGTCTATTTTCTAGGTCTTTCGTGCTCATATCATAAGTCACCATGTTTCGTTGTATTTCTGTTGTTCGTGTTTCCTCACAGAGGGCTGCAAAGACATCCTCGCTGCCACTGGAAACTACGCTCAGCCGGAGGTCACCACTCTGACCTGATGCTGATTACCTATGAAAAGGAGAAAGAGCACGGACCTGCGGTGGAGCACGTGCTGAGTAGAGGCTTTTTCCCGGCTTTGTTTTCCTTCCTGAATGAACTGCAGACCGAATTCTTTTTATTCAAGACGAGATGTTTTTTTTTGGTCTCTGTCATACATCCAAAACCCTGTGGTACAAAATCAGCTGCATAGCAGATTTACCATATGTACACTCATTTACATGTTACAAAACATTCTGCATGTATTGCATGATCCAGTTTGCTGGATAAACTAAAAGATTTTAAGTCCATTGTAAGATGTACTTAAATAACTGGCTATCATTAATATGCTTATCCTTTAGTGGACATAAAGGTCTTCAAGGTCTTGAAAACGTATTTTCTCGATTAACTTCTTGTTATGACTAATGGAGTCCAACATGAACACACACGTTTCTGCCAAATACAGCAACGGTTTTGGTTATTTCACTTTTCTTTTTCTCTGTGCTCTTCTCATTGGTTTGAAGTGGGCGCGGCTCAGTTGGAAAAAGGTGATGTCATATAAGTCCGTGCTCCAATCAAGATTTTACTGTCTCTGTTAATCAAATCTTATCAAACCACACTCACACAGTCCTGATGAAGCAGAATAGCAGAATTTTGGGGTCATAAACTCTCAATAAATAATAACTACCTTATTAGTTATTGGTCAGTTTGACTGTTGCTTATTCAGTCATGAATATTTCATGTTTTAGAGGAAGACTTCAGATTTGAAGTTTTCTTTAATCTGAAGTGACATCTGTTTTAACCATATTTGCTAATGAAATGTTGCATTTGTTAGTGTGATTCTTATTTTCTTATTGTTTTTTTCATGTTTGGAGTAGTATGTACAGAAACAGTTTGAGCTCTTTTTGGAACTAAAAAAAACAAAAGTTCATCATCATTTGGATTAATGTCTTATATCCATAAATGTTGTTAACTGTCGAGTAAGAACACCCAGACACTTGTAAATATGGGTTTGTACAGCGAAACTGTTACTGTGAACTAGGATTAGATGAAAACTTGAAATCATTGTTTGATGCTCGTCAAAAACGGACCCAGACTTCTTTGTTGATCATGCGGTCTCTGCCTTCTGTCGTGCCACTGCTTTTTAACACTGACCACAACGTGCAGATATTTTGTCGAGACACACGCGTGGTATGAATGCTGCTCGGGCAAGACGTTGTTTGTAAATCCTTGTACAATAAGAGAGTTTAACAAAAGAAAAAAAGAGAAATCAGTGGAGCAGTATTGTCTATTACATTAGCCGTATACAGTTGATGCATCATTACTGGTTGAGTCCGGATCAAATGTAGACTCTTAGATCACGTGGTAGTTTTCAGTACCATCGTTAGTAAAATAAATAAATAAATAAATAAATAAATAAATACATACAGTGCAATGCCATCACTTCCACTTGTGCCTCATGTTGAGTAATGGAGCTTAAGTGTGTGCAGTAATGTAATTAGATTTGTTCCTTAACACGTCTGGTTGTGTCGGATCTGTAGAAACCCTGTTACATGTTTCCACGGAGAGAGAGAAAGAAGTAGGAGGAGGAGTGTGGTTTCTTTCACTCGTGACTTATAATATATTCCTCATGGTCTACCATAGTGGCCTTATGTTTAATAAACAAAGGGAAAGTTCATTTCATCTTCATTTGCTTCGTTTCCATGCTGACCCACGGGTCTGTAATTATGTATAAGCACAGTTGTACGTATGTAGCACAGTACAGTATTCTGGATCATTCCTTCAACTAATTTCTCCTCTGTATATGACATGCACCATGAAATAGCTGTTAACCAATAATGAAAGACTATTATTTTGATAATTCACCTTTATAGCTTCATTTCCTGTTTTCCCTGTTGTATATACTCAAATGTGATGGAGAAGCACACAGCACACCGGTTTCATATCTCCCCGTTATGGATTGTATATGTGACTGTGACGGATTTTAACCCAGTCCAACTGTCAGATGTTGTGTGTGTGTGTGTGTGTGTGTGTGTGTGCGAGTGTGTGTTGTTGTATCATGTAGGCATGTGTTTCTATGCAGAAATAGAAATAAAATCCATTTCCCCCCTGGTGTAGAAGATGAAATCTTGTCGTTTATGTATATTCTGTTTTTTTTTTTTTTTTTTTTTGCTCTCACAGCTTGCATTATGGAATCTGCATTTTTTCCCATTACCTGCACAGTTTGCGGCTGTATAATGCTGCTGCTGCTGCTGCTGCTGCTGCTGCGTCATCTACTGTACCGCTATTTATAGTGGTGACACAAGCGTAGTCTGGTGTTTGATCTTGTGCTTGCTCAAAGTGGTGTAACGGCAGTCACAGCTGCACCTCCTGCTCTCCTGTGCCTCCATGATTATGTACCGAAGGTGTAGATGGCATACAGAACGCATCTCCATGGAGACTTGGGATGACAGGCAACACTAATTACTGCTCGGCTGCCTCCGTCTCCCCCCTCCCTCTGTCTTTCACACGCAAAGAAACAGCACTCTCTCTCTCACACACACACACATCCTCACACACCTCAGCTCAGCGGGATCATCATTAATGTTGTTGCCCATGAGGAACGTTTTGATGTTTAGGGATGTATTGTGTAGTGCACTGTGGTGATGAAGGGAGGAGGGGGATGGGGGGCAAGATGTCATGGGTGAGTCTAAACCATCAAGGCTGAATGAATATGAAAGCAGACGCCATGTGTTCATACAAAAGCAGACAGTGTTCTACCAAAGCTGAATGTGGACTGAGAGAGTGATTGGTCAGATAGAAGCAGAGCGACGAGATGAGAAGACGCTCTTATTCTGCCTCTCTCTCTCACACACACACACACACACACAGTATTTGACTGCACTGATGTTAACTGTTAACTTGAGGAAGGATGTACAGAGAAATATTCAGCTCATCTCCACAAAGTGGCAAGTTATTGGAGTTGTGTGCATGAATTGCATCTGTTCATGTGACGACATCTCAAAACCTGAATCTGCATATATGTTGTGATGCATTTGTGTGACAAGTGCATTTTGCTTGAGGTGTGAGATGCATTAAATCTCAGGATTTAAAGGGACAGGTCACTCATCTCCTCACTTAAATCTTGAGGCTAGTCATGCAGACGGTTTTGGATTTGTTTCTCCAGGTTATGAAATATAGGTTTCTGTTTACACATCAACACAATAAAGGTGAATGGAATTTGAAGAGCTCACAGTATTGAAAAGTTACATTTACAAAAGCATCTCTTTCCAGATATGGGTCCCCATTACTCACAACCACTATTTGGGGTTAATTTGGGATTTGATTGCAGATCAACAGGAAGCAGCAAAAACTGGTGCAACAATAATTTAGATACAATGTGCTTTGCGTACTGGCGTTGTTACTTTTTTGCCGTCATTTTTGGCATTTTGTTATCTTACGTTTGTATCTCTTAACCTGTAACTTCATTGGTTTTTAGAACAAATTGCCAAAGGACTGCAGTTGACAATTAGCCAGGCACATTTACAGAAATGTTGATTAATGTGCGTTTTCATTATAAGTACTGTGGGCACCACAAACAAAATTCCATTCACCTCCATTGTATTGGGGTGCATGTAGAAATTTAAGAGGTGAATATTTTAAAACGTGGGCAAATAAAACAAAAAATATCTGTGAGAGTGAGAAAATATGTTTTTTGTTGTTGTTTTTTGTAAAGTGGATGAACTGACCCTTTAATTCACTGGAAATTTGAGTGACATGGATTTTGCAGCCTTCTCCTTTGCTAAATGAAATCAAATCTTTTAGTTTATTTTATTTTAGTTGTGTTGTGTCAACTTTACATTAATGTCTCAATATTTTCTCATTAGAGAAACAATCCAAAAAACGACCCTGTTTTCAGGACACTGAATGTGTCGTGGTTCAGGCTGCCATTTCAAATAAAGCACCAGCCTTAAATGCTTTGTTGCAATTAAGTTTTCCATACAGTGGATGTTGGGTGGTAATTGATGAATAAATGATGAAAATGTTTTGCCGCTCAGTATGTTCTGCCAATCTGGCCTTTTAATGTACCTCATTTTTGCTTTATTGTTATTTGAATGTCATGGTCATACATCACAGGTATCATCATAATCACCTGGTTTTAACACCACTGCAACATCCGCACAGTGGATGAAATACAACGCAAATTATTTCTCTAACTCCAGAGGGAAATACCACCTTAACAGTCCTCTTTAAACCTGTGTAGGTCTCTGTGCTCAGAGGTGATAATTGACCAGCTGGATCCTTTGATTTGGTTGAATGCCATATTTTGATGACTCTATCAACACAAAAGCAGCCATCATGCTAGTAGCTGATAGTTTTCCACACCTGAATAACTCCATTAGTGAAGCAGCATCTCCCGCTCACGGGGCTCGGAGGAAAGATGATTGACAGATTTGCGGTGCCGTGATTCATGAAACAAGATGAGCTCAGGGCTGGAGGAGAAAGAGTCGGAGCTGGAACTTGAGAGAGAGAATCTGTCAGGGCTTGTCCTGTCATCCTTGATTATTCCCTTTCATCGTTTCCCCTCAGTCCTTGTTGTATTTTTTTTTCCCCTCTGAAGGTTGTCATGACAATATTGAACACAGTTTCCATGGAGAAAGGCTGAGCCATTTCACCATTTCATTATTGCTGGTGCGACCCTGTGGAAAAGGGACCATCTTGACATCTTATCTTGCCTGGTGGAATAACAAACTTTCACTTATTTATGGCTTTATGAGGATGTAATTTAGAGGGTGGGCTATAACAGGCAATGAGGACTTTCCACTATTCATAAGACATAAGGAGCTTTCATGTAACATATAAATTATATATTATTATTGGATAGTTGGGGCCTGCAGAGCGTGTGGAAGATTAAAATACGTGCAAAGTGAGATTTGGACCATTGTATTGAACTCACTTTGTGCATGTCATTTCTTTTAGGATACAAGACTCCATTCATCTGTTTGCAACAACATGGTTGTTTTTCTATTATGAATCAGATGATATTTTCAATCCAGGATAAGACTCTGACTTTTACTTCTCCTCTTCAATTTAAGATTTAAAGTTGAATGTTAAAAATTACAATCCAGCAACAGTAAAGCTACTGCGACGTCACATCAAACATGTCCGAATCCTATGCAGTTTTGACCCCGTCTGACAGTACTGACAGGCTTTGGTAAGTCCAGTTCCAGCAGCCTCCAGGGACAGATGAGAGGAGGGAGGACACCGCAGCACAATGTGGTTGCTATGCAGATGGAGCTTTGGGGTTCTGTTTTTTTTCTTTCCCTTTCATCTCTCCACTTTCAGAGTTCAAGGGTCGTCCCCACTTGGAGAGCTAACCTCTATTAGCCTTCAGAGCTTGAGTGGATGTGGAGCCTCAGGAGCTCTCCACCACCGTCAATTACAGGGAGCAGAAGATCTCGTGTCATGTTATTTTTGGACTGAGCTCACCGCTCTCACAATTCTCAATTCTCACGATTTTCACAGATTGATAGTCATATAATACACTCAGGTCAGAATCGCATGGGGAAGACATTTTCGTATTGGCCTGAATATTTGACGACCCTGATTATAAGACGTAAAAGTAAAACATATACTTCCATTAAAGTGAATCGTAAATCCCACATTTGTGTAGATTCATTAAATCACACACTCTCCTGTCAGGCTCTTGGAAACAGTCGGATGGCGGTAAACATTTCTCAGACTTTTTGAGCTCCTCATCTGTAACTCTCAGCTGCTTGACAGATGAATTGGTCCCCGGTGAGTTCCTGCCGTGGACGCAAGAGCTGTCAGAAACTCCTGTAGTTTGAACTGGACTCTAAAGGACATTAGATTAATAATTATTAATATTTGGGCCAATATGGTATTTCTAGAAAGCTGTCATGGCCGTGAGGCCCCATGTTTTTTCTATACCCTATTTCCAGTCTATAATCCATAGATACTAAAGGAAAAAATATCAAAAAGAGAAATAAATATTTAAATATTTATCTATATCGATCAGGTATGTTGATGGATATTTGATGTCCACCCATTCATCGTATCTGTCTTGCTAGCTATCTGGCTGTCTAGCTTACATAAGAGAAGAACCTGAATTGAAGTGTTTTTTTAGCACTGCCCTGACGTACAATTATAGGTTATTAATAATTACGGTTTGTTAGAGCATATTTAAATAATTTGGGCCATCATTCATACCAGCAATAACAACATTGTTCTCGCGTTAAGTGCAGAGATATGGCAATGCAGCAATGTCCCTAAAACATTGTCAGGCAGGGTAAGAAATGAGAGCAGTCAGAGAATCTGGTGTAGATAATCTGGCTAATCTCTTGGTTTGTTTACAACCTGTCTCATCGTCTGATTGCATGCTTCTGCTGTTGCAATTTTTCCGTTTTCCCGAATCTCTGCAATTAACTTGGTGAAAACAATGTTATCATAGCCAGCTGAAATGATGGTCAAAATTACGAAAATGAGAGCCAAGCTATAATAAACTAAACTACAACCAAAATGTCCATTTGAAACTACAATATCATCAGGGTACCAAATATCAACATGTTTCACAGCTGCTCGCAACCGTTCTGCCAGAGTGCTTCATGATCATGGCTGTCCTAAAGAGAAAAGCCCACTGACCATAACAACAAAAACCCCAAATAAAAAGTGAAACCAATCCAACCCTGCAAGAGGGGATGGAAATGTAATGATCTGTGAAGAGCAGGAGAATAATTTCTCAGCCAAGTATCCTAAAGGGAGTTCCCCCCGCCGCAGAAGCATTATGTGTTCAGCAGAAGGCAGCCAGTCTCTTGTGGGCCACTAATGGACAGCACTCCCTGTTCTCCTGTGCCTCAGTGTGTGTGTGAGTGTGTGTGAGTGTGTGTGAGTGTGTGTGTGTGTGTGTGTGTGTGTGTGTGTGTATGGAAGGGCTCATTCAGCATTGACCCTGGTGGACTACACATCACACCAGTTCCCCCTCTCCTGCCGCCGCCACCATCATGTAATGATCAAACACACCAGCTGAACACACATCAGCACTGTGATGTGAAACTACACTGCATTTTATGTAAACTGGCACTTCAATCCTGGCTGGTAGATTTGTCTGGTCAGCTGAAGAAACATGTAATGTGTGATGTAATGTGTGATGACTGGCCACTACTGACACTGAAAGGTACTGATGAAGTTTACTGTATGCAGCGCCAAGAGGAGGCCAAGAACAGTCATCAGGACATATGGGAAACAGCTGAATCAGTCACAAACAGCTTGTGACTAAAACAATTCAAGAAAGGTTTGATCACAGCTGAATGTGCTTCGCACAGATATCATGGAATTAATAAAACATGTGCATGAAGCCCAGTAAATGATTTTATGTGTTGTTTTTGTTGGCTGAATATAAATGCCTACGTTTGCGAATAACTGGCTGTTGTCTGTTTCCATCAGCAGGCCAGAAGACTCAGATGTTGTGCATCCACATCTTAATGACTGATCGAGGTGCAGCGTGCAAGCCAATGGAAAGGCCAGATGGCAGAGCTGCTTCATTATGAGCTCATTTGGCCTCAACTGAGGGAGGAAAATATGAGAAAGTGGTGTCTGAATTTGTGATGAGGAATCTAGTTCATACAGCTGTGTTTCTAAAGCGCTTCTGTGTGGATCCTTTCCTCATGATGCAAAACTTAATTACAAAATATATAAATCTTTAAAGGACTAATTCAACATTTTTGTGAGAGCGGGATGAGAAGATCCATATCACTCTCATATCTGTCAGTTGAATATGAGGCTACAGTCAACAGAGTTAGCTTAGCTGGAGCATTGTCTTCACAGTGGAGTTGCCAGGCAACCAGTAGAAACTCCAGAATTTGACTGCACTCGGTCAAGAAATAGTCCCACAGATAACCTCCCCATAAAACCACAGTGTGCCATTCTTACACTTGGGTTTTTGAACAGATTAAATACATGAGATATAACGTGTTAATTAGTGATCTTTCGAGGTGCAGGTAGGCAGATAATGTTACATTTGGACAGAGTCAAGATGTTCAGCTGTATCTAGTTTCCAGTTTTTGTGCTAAGCTAAGCTAACCGGCTGCTGGCTAACCCTTTACCGTACAGACATGACAGTCGTATTGATCCTTTTATCCAACTCTTGGAAAGAAAGAGAATCCACATATTTTCCCAAAATGTCTCTTTAACAGGTCATTTAGTTTAATGAGCCTTTACATTTTATATTTACTAGAAAATAACTTCAAATAAATAATATCATAAAAATCACTATAGATTGAACTGATCATTTCTTACACAACTGGCTGATATTTACACATCTTATGTAAGAACATGGATTTTAACATTTGATAATGTTTTGTGCATTTGTGAAATGAGGATTTACATATAAAATAAGTATAAGTAAGTAGGAGCTATATATAATCTGGCTCATGTGTACTCCACCTTTTACTTCTCAAGTTTCCTGATTGTTGACCCTTTTGGTCATGTTCCTGCTCTGGAAGTCTCAACAATCAACCTTCACCAAGTGACTCAGCTGATTGGATTCATGCCAAAATCTGCTGCTTCTTTATGCTTTTCTGAGAAGTCAACCCCCTCATACTTAGATATCTCCCAGGTGGATTGTGCATATAAACAGTTCTAAGAAACATTTATGTGTCCTGAACAAACTTACAACAATATCATCAATCAGAGTGACAAGTAACTAACTGACTGTTACTTTTTCGGTTGACATTTCCGCTGTGGCTGCATATCTTTGTTTTGAATCTGGAGTCATCTTAACAGCAGGGAAGTTTATGAAACTTTGAACCAAGTGTTTTCTGGACAGCCTCTCTTAAAGCTCTTTACTACCATTTAGTAAATTCATGATACCGAGGGATGAGATTCCTTTCAGACGAGAGGGATGTCTTGTGTAAGAGCTCGGCCATTATGTCCAAAGACAGGCGGGAAATAACACAGCCATTAATACTGGGTCCATTTAGATACATTCCCATACACTTTGAAAGGGGATTTAAAGACAATAAAAGTAGGAGCTCATGAATATTCATAAATCATATGGCTTCCTTTAAAGACACTTCATTACATGCTGTGACGGCCTCTGTTGAGACATGACAGACAATCTTCTCTTTACAGTAGCACCACAAACATACAGTACGTCATTACTTATACATGATGAATTCTTTACATCACTCTGAAATCAATGAGGAATTACAGAATGAGGAGAGTGTTTTTCTTTCTCAGCAGTGGTCTAATCAGTGCCCACTGCTCCTCGGCTGTCATTATGGACAGGGTGTTTCAGAGCTGCACTCCAACACAATGGTTGAATGGGTGCAATCATCCCTTTGACCAGCGCCGGCATACACTAAATGGCTAATGCATTAGTGATGAGGCCCCCCTACCTTATCATTAAGGCACCACTGTTATTCATTCAACTCCTCAGTGTAGCCTACAATGTGAAGTTGTTGATATTTGATATTTCTATCTATTTACTAATTGCAGCCTCGTCAAGTAACCTCCTTTGGTTGCATGCGGATAGATTATCTGACTTCAAGATGGATCTGAGGTGAAACAAAAAAATGCTGTAGGCTTGAGGCTTAGACTTGAGTTGGACTTACATAAAACGGGTCTGTTCTTGCAAATTATAAACAAAACTGAGAGTCTACAGCCATGCTAGTGGCCCTGTGAGGCTATACTCAGGCACAGACATGCTTTGAGCTAAATGCTAACATCAGCATGCTAACATGCTCACAATTACTACGCTAATGACAATGCTAACTTGCTGATGTTAAGCAGGTATAATGTTTACCAGGTTCAACATCTTACATTATGTTAGCATGCTAACATTGCTAATTGGATCTAAACACAAAGTACAGAAGCTGATGGGAATGCCATTCGTTTTTCAGGTATTTAGAAACTGGAAATCTGTATCTGTATCTACTTCACCTGTCATACACTACCTCACTATTTATTGTGAATGTTTAAGTGCAATACATGTATAGTGCAATACATATATAGTTATACACTACAGTTCAACACATCCATACATATATATACATTGTTACTGTATATATATATATATATATTTTTTTTTTTTTTACCTCACTTCACTTAAATACTGTAAATGTGTATATTTTTTATTTCTATTTCTTATTTTTATATTTTGTACATACCTTTAGTTCTAAATTATGCTATTTTTCTACTCTGGAATGGGAGCACCGGTACTGTACAATTTCCCCCCGGGGATCAATAAAGTATTTCTGATTCTGATTCTGATTCTGATTTACTCATAAACCAAAGTATTGGACAAAATAACATTTTGACCTCATGAAGGCATCAGATGAAAACTCCAAAGCTGATGACCAAAGCTGTAAGTCCTCCTCTGGAAACGATGAATACATGCAACAAATTGAATGGCGATCCCTCCATTATTTGTCGAGATATTTTACTCAAAGCCACAAATGTCAGCCTCGTGGTGGCGCTACGGGAAAAGTTAAAGGACCACCCAAATCATAAGGATACATCGTTTGGGAACCTTACATGTCTGGCCAAAACTTTTGGATGGCAAACCATCCAATATCTGTCAAAACATTTCAGCCTGGACCAAAGTGGGGAATTGATCATCCAACTGATATTTCCATCCTCGGAGCCACACAGCTAGCATGTTTAAAAATCCTATTTACCTAGTGGTGTAAAGCCAAAGTTTTGTTCTTATTTGCACAGATTTTGAGGACTCTCTTAAGGCACCTGCTTTAAAGACCTCATCATTAGGAAACCTGACTGAGAGCGAGCGCAATGGGACCACAAGGAAGACACAACAAACACGTCTTCTGGGAAAGTACGATATGTTTCCTGCTTGTTTTTGTAATATAAACATTTAAAAACGTTTACGTTTAAAAAATTGTGCCCAAGTAGAGAGGACAATAGCCCAAGTAGAGAGGAGTCATGAAGTCAGCAAACTGACCCAGTAATGTACTACACAGACATAATCTATGTGAAGTTTGCTAACATTAGCCACCATAAGCTACAAGTCATACCGGACCAAGTAAGGCTGTAGCAGTAACAGCGTGCACAGTATCGCTTGAAAAAGACGTGACTTGGACCTGACGGTTTAAAGACTTTAATCCTTGTTGTCAAGACAAGTTGTGACCTGGTAATATCTCTTAACAATAAAGAATAAATATCACAGCAGCAACAGGCCGGCCTTGCATAACCATTAGACCTATATATTGAAAGGACTTTATCCTAGCACTGTAAAAAAATAACTCATCTAGCTATTGCTGTTAAATTCACCTTAAAGCTGAGAAAAAGACTAGACATGAGTGTGTACCTGCAGCATCATGTCTGTACATTAGTCATCACCATCTGGGTTATGTATTCGTTGGTGGTGATTTCCCTCCTTTCATTCACACCAACTTGCCTGGTGTGAGCAAAAGCTCTTGCGAGGCAGCGTCAACAGACAGACAGATTTAGCATAGACCTGAAACCATGGCAACCAATGAGCATCTCTATAGGAGCAGCTTCAATCAATGCAATGATCAATGCAACAAATCAGCCTCATCAACCATCTGAACTCACAAAAGGGAAACCACAAGAACCCCCCCCCCCACCCCAAACTCCCCCCACTGTGGGACAATAGTCTTCCAGCTCTGGTGATCTGTTACAGAAATGGTTTAAAATATATTCTTTATGGATTTTTAACGTAGCTGAAGCACAAGTCATTACTCAGCTGCACTTCTTGTCTGTGTTTTACGACGCAGCAACAAACCCACCATTTGCAGTAAAATAAAATTGTCACATTTTTGGAGAGATGCCCTCCAGGAAGTCAGAGGTATGAATCACTCAAGTGGGAAATTCATGTCTGCCTTTGAAATTGGTGTGAGCCATCACTGTCACACCATTGATGATGAAGATGTGGTGTTTTCAGTTAAGATACCTGATTAACTGAGATCTATATCACTATTTCGACTTACAAGATTCCTGCCAAGCGCCGCTGGAGAAGAATCTGAAAGAATGAACTGATTCCAAATATTTCCAGAGATCCTGATGCCAGACCCCTCCCTACGCTACGAAGACATGTTGATGTTTCCATCTGTTCACGGGTCTGGCCTTTGCTTTTGATGAGTAATGTTTTGTTTTTGGTGGAAATTGTTTTGTATTCGTGTTCAACAAACCATCATTCAGAAATCACCAGCAACAGTTTCTAATAGTGACACCAGAAGTTTTTAAGCTGTAAAAGAGGTTAACCTTAAATTACACAAAATTACATGCATGAATTGAATTATGCTCCAATGTGTCAGTTGGATGTCAGTTAAATGTAATTTCAGGCTAACTGTTAGCTTTTAGTTAAACAATTTTTTATAAAATATATAAGAAAGTAGCTGGCTAACATTAGCCATTAGCTGGTAAGACAGCAAAGCTGGATGCTATGTATCCCTCATTTTAGTAACATTACATGCGTTAATTAAAGTTATTAAAATGGGATGTCTTAAAAAACATACGGTATGTAAAATTATTATATAGCTACTGACGCTTTATCTGTGAATTTATTTTTCAGTTGATAGAAGTGTCTCAGTTTTAGCCTAAATGTCTTTTCTTTGTGTCTCAATGTCCTTGTTTCTTAGATCGCCAGAGAAATACTGCCCATCTACTACCACCACTCTGATAAGGAACCCTGTAAAATGGTTCTTACTGAACCATTTAGGGGCTCCGTATATGTACCAAGATATATATAAAGCCACCAACCCTAAAGCTACTTAAGGGGAAATAAAAGGGGAAAACTGGATGCCAAGAGATTAAATCATTGAATAAATACAGTAGTTTGAAGTGCATTCCTGGACAGGTCCATATATTATGCTTCTGTCTATTTAGTCTACTCTCAGCAGAGCTTATTTATCATCATTGAAAATAGTCTTAAAAAAACACAGTTAAACTGTCTTATTACCTCTGTTTCACAGCAAATGTTTTCCAGATAGACTTCCATAATACCAAGAAATGACTGATGCAGTCAGATGGCAGTGTTTGTCTGTGGGCTTGTTTGTTTATACTGTATTACTCTGATGGATCCTGTGACCTCTGCACCCCCCCTCTCTCTTCCTGGTGCTTTTTAGACGTCTTCCTGTTTACCTGTGACCTTTCAACCTCGCAGATACAGATAGCGTTTATGTGACGATGAATGGCACTACTTTGTATGTGTATGTGAACATTATTGCTAACAAAAAGAAACTGAGCATTTTCTCTGTAATGGAGTGTTGTTTTGTTTTAACTTCCTATTCAGATACTGTTGGGTAAGGAGGTTTTCTGTCCATCAGCAGCTGCTTTTACAGGCCAATCAGCTATGCTTTGGTAAACTCTTCTCGTTGAGAACACAATCCTCTGTCTTTATTGCCCGTCCAGAGATATTTCTGGCTCCTCTTTAATGCAGCACAAGCTCCAGTTCAAGTGAAACATGAAAGGTTCTCCTCTTCACAGTTCACGTCAATGCTGCAGTTAATAAAGGTAGCTGGTTGTCAGTGGGTGTCTGGGGCCGCAGTCGCCTCAACCATCTAATTGGGATCCAGGAAGACAAGGTGCATTGTGGTCCAGCAGGGCTGTGCAGAGTGTGGAGATAATTGCTGCTGTGAAGTTTTTTCGGTGAGATGGTCGGTGCAGAAGGATTATTCTCAAAAGCTAGATCTTGTATTTATGTATTTTCTAATTTAAAGATCCCTGTTTTTAAGTGAGCTATATCCTTACATATGTCTGATCATATTTAAGGAAAAACAAATGTTCCAAGATAAATTTGGGTGTTTCTTAAAATCCTCTCATAGCTTCCTGCTTCCCTTCACTCTACGTCAGATAATTGACCTCTCCAGCTCTCTCAGCAGTGCATGAAGTCTTGCACACAACTTGTTACTCATCCAACAGGAAAAAACAAATGGAGCGGAAACATTCGCCTCTTGTGACCTGCTCTACCTGTTTCTCTGTGTCCGAATAGTCTCCCAGTGAAGGGAGTAACAGGCCTTGGTTTAGGTTCAAAAAGGCTAACAATTTTTAATAAGCACTAGGGCTGCAGCTGACGATTATTTACATTATCTGATGCTCATTTTAGTTTTATTGTATGATCTATAAAATTACTTTTTCAAATACCTTGTCCAACTAGAGTAAAATCCAAAGATATTCAGTTAAACATTATGTAAAAAACAGCATGTCTTTACATTTGAGAGGCCCGAACCAGAGAATATTTGCTATTTTTCTGGATTAAACTGTAACAATGAATTGTTAATTGTTGCCATAACTGTTTCAGCTCTAATTACCACTGAACACAATGTCGTCAGTTTTGCAGGTATTTTGGTCATAAACCAAAGTATAGGACGAATTAAAACTTTGACATGATGATAGTGCTGTAAAAGTCAGGGGATCATAAGTAATCATAATTCATCTTGTCTACAAAGTTTAATGGCAATCCATCCAACAATCCAATTTAGGGAGGTGTTGTTAGGCATGACGCCTCACATGGTTACACATTCACATTTTGGAGTCTTTTGCAGTTTCTGTCCACCGAGCAGACAGTCCAAGGATTCAAACTAACAACACATCTCTCCGACCTGCTGCCTAGCTGAGATCTGTGTTAAGGTCTTTAAAATGGATCAGATTTAAAAGCAAGTGAGGAAAAAAAAACATCCATCTCCAAAGCATGAAATCAGAGGGCAACATGTGGCCTCCTTCACTAAAAACGCTGTTAAAGCTCAGAGTTGTTTGCAGTGAGACTAGCTGATCAAACAGTAGGCCTAATGAGCTGCCGTGGCAGTCGGGTCAGTCCTCTGAGCAGGCCTCATAGAGGACCATCTGGCCTCTGCTGTGGAAGCTGAAAGCAGCTGAAAGAGCCATGCGAGAATATGACAGATCTCTGCCCACGCAATCCCAATCTGCCAGGAAAATGACGCTCAAAGTGTGAAAAATGTCCACCGACACAGTCTTTTCCTGGATCAGGTGGCGGGGCAGTGGGAAAATGGGAAGCGGCCTCTTGGCTGCGTGTGCTGTTTTTAGATAAACATCTGTAAGACAACCTGCAGCTGGGATTCCCATTACTGCGTGTGCATATACACTCTGTGCGTGTATTATCAAGTCACCTCAGACTATTTGTGTATCTCATGTGTTACACTGCGGTGGGAAATTATTTGTTTACAGGATACAGAATAGTGAGATGTTCTTCAAAGTGCACCGGACAGCCGAGTCAAGAGAGGAAGTGTGACGCAGCCTGGGAGACAAATAGCTTGATATTTACGCACACAACATGTTTGGCCAAAAGTAACACAGCAGCAGCATCAGCCCCTGCTTTATTGAAACTCTGAGTGCATGCAGTCCAATATCAATTAAAGTAACATCATTCTATAGACTCCAAGATGGCCTGTGGGAGTGGAGCAGCATTTTGTTAAATCCACTTCTCAGCAGAAGAGAAGCTACAATCAGACTGGAATCATCTTGGTCATATTTCAAGCTCAAGTACGTGAGAATAACAGGAGCCACGTGTTCAGAAACAGAAACGAGGATATTTTCACAGCGTTGTTGCCACTGATGTTCTGCAAATGTGTCTCTGTAAATGTGCCGTCTGACTGCACTTGTATAAACTACGAAGAGCCAGCAGGTGATGGACCTCGCAGCTCAAAAGGCAGATGATGTATCCCTGTCCGTAGTCCATAATAAGTCTGCATTGCGATGTGTGTATGAATGTGCGCAGCCTTTACTCTGGCAGAAGGCCCATATTGTGTCAGTGCCACGATATTAGAGCTGGCTGAGCCTGGATCTGGATCTGTGCTGCACACGCTGGAGCTCATGGCGGTTTCGGTAGGATAAACTGCACATAGTGCAAACCGCTAACCCTGACCCAAATTGCTGCGTCCATTTCCGTCTGTCACGGTGGGACATGAAACAAAGCAATTTAGTCAATTTGAAGAAGCCGCATGAGTGAAGTACTCCAGAGAGTCAAAAGGAGCTGCGAGTGCAATTAACAAGATGTCCTCTTTGGTTATTGAATGCCAATAAAGCAAATTGATTATGACTTTATCATTAAGAGTGGGCTAAGAACTACATCATCTCTCTCGTAGCTTGATGACACATTTACAACATTTTCCAGAGAGTATCAAAGTATTTACTCAACCTGTAGACGACCATTACCTTTTTTAATTTCATAACATTCTGACAGGCACCTCTCTTCAAAATGAACAGTGATAGTTGAGCATATTTTACTGCTAAACCTTGTAAACTTTTACTTGAGTGAAATTTCTGAATGCAGAACTTGTAATAGTGTTCTTAAATCGTGGTATTGCTAATTCCATATAAGTAAAAAAATGTACTTCTTCCTTGGCACCAACACTCACATGAACACTAAAAATGTGTTATAGGCATCATTCTTCCCTTTATGTCTCTTTTTCATACAATCATATTGTCACATACTTCCTTCCTTTATTTAGAGTAACACAGTCAGTAATTATAATGACTATACCAAATTAAGGAATGTTGTTTCAGGATTACAATTATAATAATTACACATTTTAGAGACACTAGACCAGATTTTATGATTACAGTATCACAATGTTGAGGATCTTCCACGTGTTTTTTCTTTTTTCTTCACGTCATGCAACAATACAGTTTAAGTGTCGAGGCTTGAACAGATCACAAACTTAACATATCTGTGCATTTGAACTTTCACATGAATCATAATAAATGAGACACACACACACACCAGGATCTGTTTAACAAAAGTGGTCATTTTAATTTCCCGTCGCGTTTCTACAGACCGTCACTCTCTTCAACCATAGAACTTTTTCTGAAGGTTTCATTGTTACACCCAAACATTTCCTTTTTGATTGTGTTGCCAGTTTTGTGCTGGAAGCCACTTGCAGTTCCAGTGACAAACACAGAGAAGAGATTGCTTACATTAGTGGTCCCAGTTCACTGTAACAACAGGATTTAATCTACTGGATTAGATCAGCAGCGCACAACACTGAGAGAGGAGAAAAATAAACACACATTTAAACACCAAAAACCTACATATACTTTTACTTTACACACACACACCCATACATATACACACGCACACTCACACACACTCACAGTCACTCAGCTATTTTGATTGAGAACAACCACACACTAACACCAGAAACCAACAGACACCAAAGTAACATTACCTACAGTACAAAAATCAAAAAATATCTCAAAATATACAATTATTATTTACAGCTCAAGTATACACCTTGTCACTCTTACTATAGATACTCAGTGTGAATTTATCAGAATGTACATCAATATGTACAGATTAAATACATCGTCTTAAATACTATAAATATAACTATGGGTTTGGTCACATTAAGACTATTTGCACAGCTAAATAAATACACTATTACTCTACTTTTGTTGAGTTAATCTCAGCGACTTCACTGAGTTAAGCTCTAGGAGTTGCTCTGTAGTACATAACGCAACACAGCCGACACACGGACAAGACAAAGAGACCCTGGAGTTGGAGTCTTTGTTTTCGACAATAAATATCAAATATCAGTATGCCAATACCTCATTACTGAGCAAATCTGAACCAATATGACGACATTTTTTTCCACTGAGCAGAGTATTTCAAGTGTGGGAACTCCTTGGCGAAATGTGGCAAACTGTGCATCATGTATTTAAATAAGCCACATGGTTTTAATATGAGACATATAAAGTCACGTGTTTAGATTGTGCTCTCTGTCATCCTCCACATCAGTATGTAGCTCAGGTTTTTTGCAGTTCAGCCTCTTGTGAAGATGGCAGTGCGTTTCAGTGTGCAGTCCCCCCCCCGGGAGGGCGCAGGAGTCAGACTATAACTAACATAAAGTTTCATCATCTAGCTCACCCGCACTGACTCACAGTGTTTTTAACTCATTGACTGGTGAAATGAACTGCTCACTAAGACATGAAACTCGTTTGTGCTTCCCTAAATGTGCTTTAACTCTAAGCCAAAGCTGCAGGTGAGTACAGGTGAGTGCCTTCACCTGAGGTTATGTGCCATTAGTCAATTGGGTTCTTGTACATGCTACCACAGCAGTTCTGTATGTTTTTGCAGCTAAATTTTTAGCGACGGAACCGGTTATAATCTGGCGTCTTACGACATTAAAGGCATTTAAGATGGAGAGGAACCTCTTTCCCTGTGATTTAGGGGAGACCAGAGTGGAAAGATCCCTTCGCTTTTCTATTGTTTTGTTTATACAGTGGTTCACACACTCACAGCATTGTATTGCTGCCCTTCACTCCCTTTAATGCAGACTTTCTCTACTTGAACCCTCTTATTATTATCATTATTACAAAAATATGTGCCAACAGAATGTTAAAGAACATATAAATCTATGAAAGACGAGAAAAATAGATGATATAAAGTGGTTTATGGTAGATCAGTGGGGAATATTATTCATCACTTCACTATATACATATGTATATACCGCAATATATATCACAGCTACTGTAGGCAGGCACTACTACGTAGTAAGTACTGTAGCCTGATACCTGAGCAGATGCAAGAGCCATGTGGCCACATGACCACATATGACAACAGCGTAGGCATGGGCCAACATTTACATCACGTAAAATAGGGAGGAGCTATTGTATAATTTCCCCCCGGGGATCAATAAAGTATTTCTGATAGCAGTGCAAGCCAAAGGTATGGAAGCATAAATCAACATTGCCATGATAACAGGGCAAAATTTAACGTATCAACACGCTTTTAACATCACAAGATACCACATTATATCTCATTAAAACGCTAAAATTTAGTGAGTAAAGATATAAAGATCTAGCATACTGACACATAAGAAACCAGATACTTTTCATGGACACTCAGCCCTCTATCTCTCTCTCTTCATATAAATATTGCTAACCAATACATATTCTGTGACAGTATTCTTGTAATTAATGTTTAAACTCCGCAAAGCTTTTGTCAAATCTCTACCTAACAAACAACTCCAGGGTCTCCACCTAATTAAAGTGCTCGAGAGAATCAGATGAGACGTCGGTCCAAACTCTACACAAATGCGCTACGTAATCAAGAAAACAAAATGACAAAAGCATAAGGCAAAACAGACAAACGGAGATGCTGTTTAGGCACCAAACAATGTGACAGACTGTGCTTCACACTACATCTGTTCAGTCTCAAGTATTGGTGTTGTCTCAGGGAGGGGCAACGAGACAAGAGAGAGCTTGTCATTAGCTCTGCTGCTGGCCAGCAGAGACACCCAGTGGTTAAATCTGTGTATTACCACTTATTCCAAAACATTTATATCACAGTACATTTTCCACATTATACCCCTAAACATACATTGTCATACAAGAGAATACATTAAAAATGAAAAAAAAAAGACTTCAGTTTTCACGCCTCAGTTCACAAAAAGACATCAAAGTGTAGATTGTAGTGCTTATGAAATGATGTCTGTAGTGGTCACAATTTGAGGAATGTACAGCAATTAAACCTAAACGTCATCCTCTTAGGGATGATGTATGATAAAGCCACAGCGTGGCATGGCAGTGAACCTCTCACTCAATGCACTGTAACAACATTAGAGATATTTTCTTGTAGGACAGTAAAATGTCTCATCTCCGTATTGCTGAACAAACAGCCGTGCAGGTGGAGCAGACAAAGCAAGGTGTCCGCTCTCCTCCCTCTTCCACATCAGAAGAGGATCTGTATCTATGGTGCGTTGCCACGGCTTCCCCTGGGTAACGCAGCTCTATTTTTAAAGAGGCAGGGTCACCGGGAGCTCTCATTCAAGTGGCAGAGAACACACTTGCACATGCACATCTGCACGTACACAAAGACAAAACTCACATTTCCTTCTTGGTCTGCCTCTCTAAACACAGACAGACAAGTGTGAAGCTCCCCGCTCATAAAACACGAGCCGCTCTGCTTATCTCTGCACGTGCACCGCCACCTCTGCCCGCCAACGGACACCCTTGATTAAAATGATTGATTAAAATGGAAAAGCTTTGTCTAGGTCAGCTGCGACTGGAAAGGCGCGGTGACGATGTGTGCAGTGTTGTTGGCAACAACTCTAGAGCCTTATTTGTCGAGGAGAAAGGTTGTTTGAAAGAAAAGTGCTGCTCTGTGTTAAGGCTCAGAGATACTCCAACGATAGCGGGCGTCTGTGCTTCGGAGACGAAATGAAGAGGCGAGAAGTTTTGCACTACTGCGGTGTATATACACGATTTACGGCGACATCTCAGACAATTGCACAACACGTATGTACAGTATTCTACATCAGTGGGGAAAGTAGGGATAGAAGGAGATCCACAGTTTTATGAGGACCCTACTTTGACTGGTTATTATTGCTGATGCATGATAGGCACAATAAACTTAAAGATGTAATGTGCTTGTAACACTGTTTACACTATCAGAATCACTTATTACATACTGTTACGGATGCATTTGTAATCATTTAGTTTTCTGAGAAATGCTGTCGTACGTTGTTTTTTTTTCTGAGTCTCCTTCCATCCAAACCCCACAAATAACAATCCTCTACAACTGAACCAGAATAAGACGGTGATCTCCTAGGAACATCCAACCGTCTCAAAAATAACCTTCTCTTCAACTGGTGAACACATGGCGGTTCAGTACAACGTAAAGCATTTTGGCGTTGCGCACACCTTAACCTCAGCCAGAGCTCATTACAAAACAAAGCCTGTATCTAAGCCCTCAGTGGACCTTTCTAAGCTTCATTCATCCCTCTGTTTCCATCTCTGTCCCTCTCTCTCTGCCCCTGTAATACATTAACAGATGGAAAAGGTCATCATATCTGGTGGGACTCACATTCCCGTGATCCCGTCATCACAGCTGGGATTGACGGGCAGTTAGCAGCACGGATCCTATGGTGGGGAAGAGGGGAAGAACCACAGGTAAGGAGCGACGGAGCAGGAAAGATGGGATAGAGGGATTCAGCTCTGGGGGTTAAGGTGTGATGAACGCTGCAACAACCGGCAGTGGATTTTCTCTCCCTCTCGACATCCTCTGTTCCTCCCTTTCTTACTCTGTCTCCCTCTTTCCAAGCAGGGCCGGGGTTTAACGTGCGGGAGGATCTATGAGCTCAGTGGATCATAGCTCAGACTCGGGCGAGCCGATGTTCTGGTAGCCCGTCTTGGTGCTGGTGCCGTAGTTGGTGTTGGTCATCTCCTGGGTTCCGCCGGGGCCCAGGTAAGCGCGGTGGGCGGGCATCGGGGACGGAGCCTCGCTGGGGTTCTTGCTGAGGATGAAGCGCTGTTCGTCCTGCTCTTCGAGGTTGGAGATGTCCTTCATCATGCCTTTACGGTAGGAGACGGACAGCTTGTTGGAGCCGTCAGAGACCAAGTTGAAGTGGCGGGCGATGAAGACGATGGGTAAAGGCAGCATGGCCACCACGATGAGGGAGTAGGCCATGGCTAAAGCCCAGGGAGGGTAGCTATGGAAACGCTCTGCGCCCTGGCAAAGAAAGAGTGCAGAGGGAAGATGATGAAGACAAAGAGGCATAAAAAGAGGGGAAAGTGGAGAAGGGCATTTATGGAATAATGATGCAAGTCTGGTTGAGCTATCACTTTGTTTATCTCCTTTCTCACTCTCTTTCTTTCTTTTTGTACTTGAAACTGAACACTGACCTCAGCCTCCACCCAGGCGTTGTATCCTGCAGGACTGATGGCCATCTCGATGACGGTGGCGATGATAAGCACCACCAGGACAGCTGGTGACACGTACCTCCACATGTAGTAATAGAAGGAGTACGGCCTGAAACCAAGCATGTCCTCCAGGTCCTGCATGAACCTGTGAGGAAGGGAAACAAAGAAAGAAAAAAACTAAAATTTATATTTTGAATCATTATAATTTTGCGTCATCGCAAAAAATTGTAATTTTCACATCTATAAAATATGGAGCATTGCATTGTGGGATTGTAGCGTACAAGCCCTAGACTTTTGAGTGCACTATATAAAGCATAGATTTGCACTCAGAAATCAGATGCTCAAATTAAATGGCGGATAGTAAATCAGAATCAGATCAGAATCAGAAACTGTTTATTGCCAAGTAACATACATTACAAGGAATTTGCTGTGGTCTGAAGGTGCTATTGTTTTGATAACAAATAAGTAGAATATAAAAGCTAAAATAGGAATAAGAATAAAAGTAAAAATAAGATAAGAATCGTACACCATATAGTAAATAGGAGGTGATTTTGGGTCCCAGGAGTCTACAGCCATGCTAGAGGCTCTGTGAGGCGTTGTTTTGAGCTAAATGCAGATATCAGCATGCTAACACAAGTTAACATGCTGATATTTAGCAGGAAATGTTAAGACTGATCACCATTTTAGTTTAGCGTGTTAGCTTCTCTGTGTTGCTGAACGATGCTAACAGTGCAGTACAGCTCAGGCTGATGGGAACGTCATTAGTTTAGCAGATATTTGAACATAAAAGTATTGGACAAATTAAAATTGAGGGGCTAGCGTGGCTTAAGTTATTTTGACTTTTGGTGATTAGTATAAGGCTGGTTTTCAAACTGATCACAAAGCTCTCTTCACAAATAGATCAGACATTGCAAATGTCTACTGGTATTAAACGTGCTGCCTGAAAACTAATTCTGTTCAAATATGGCTTCAGTCTGCATATCCAGCAGAGTTACCTCTTAGTGCCGTAGATCCAGGCTACAGAGATGTTCTCCAGGATCACCACCACAGTGAGCGGCAAACCAGCTGAGTAGTCATCAAACATGGTGACAAAGTAGTTCCCTGAACGCTGCACAAACAGCAGGCCTAACAGGAAGGCTATGACACAGCAAGCCACTGAGAAAGAGGAGAAGACAAATCCAATCACAAACACTTTAATGTCATCACGTACAAGAGATTTGAGTTTGATAACCAGAGTGAAGACGGTTAGCTCACCACACAAGATCTCTTTGCGGATCTTGAAAGTGTCCAGTATGGGCGTGGTGATGCCGGTCATGGTGCCGATCATGCTTCCCAGACCCAAGTTGATCAGCATGAAGAAGAACATGACGGACCAGAAGGGACTGGCAGGGAAATGTGTCATGGCCTCTGTGAAGGCGATGAACGCCAGGCCAGTGCCCTGAACCGCCTGGAGGATGGAGAGAAGGACGTGGAGGGTTACACTGGTCAAAGGTGGCTAATGGTGGCTAATGTGCTGCTTGGAAATGAATGATCCTAAACTTAACTTCCATTTCAGGGTTCATTAATTATAGTGCAGCCATTTAAGGCGATGCACTCATCCAGAGACACTTTAAATGAGCGGGTTAGTACTGTAGTAGACTATGCTTAAAATTCCAACACAACAGGCAAAAAAACAATAAATGTATGACTGACGATCACACCGCCTTGACAACATTCCCGTGAAATCTAAATGACCTTTGTAGTAAGAAGTTCTCTGAAAAGCATTAACAACACTAAAGACTAAACAGAAAAGGATAAGCTTTGTTTATATTTCAAGATGTGATCAAAAACATTTGTAAACTGGAGATAATAGGGATATCTATTAAGAACTGGGTGTCATAAACTATAGCCCCCAGACTAAGTCTCACAAGATCACTTTTCAGTCCAAGATATTAGTTTGGAAAACATCCACCGTTGACTGATTGACCCTGTGTGAACTATAGGGAGTGGTTTAAATAATGACAACAAACAGTATCACTGTGTTTGGAAAAAGGAAAATGTGGATTGTGAAAATGACTCGTTATATCTTGACCCTGTAGTTTTAGTTTTCTACTCACTGATGGGGCTCTTAAATCAAGCTAGTGCATTTGCTTTATGTTTCTGGTGTTTAAGCTTAAAGTGGTTAAAGTAACTATATAAAAAAGCCAAAAAACTGAATGATGATTTGAACACAGCTTCTGGAACAGATGCAATAATACACTAAGAGATGGCCTGCTATAGAAAATAACACTCGGTAAAGGAAATATTTAAAAAACGATTATTTTCATTATTGATTTGTCTGCTGATTACTTTCTCAAAGAATCGATTAATAGTTTATTATATCAAATTTCAAAAGATAGTGAAACATGGTCATTAGAATTTGAAGTGATTGGTGTTTGTTTTATCTGACCAACAGTTTAACACCCAAAGACATTTTATTTCATCACATATGACAAAGAAAAGCATTAAATTCTCACATTTGAGAAACTGGAACTTCTTATGGCCTTTTTGCAATTCATCGATTGTCAAATTGATTGTTTGTTTAATTGATAAACCGACTAATCTTTGCAGCTCTAGAGGAAACACATCATATTTTTTACTTTCTCTGGGTTTATTTTATATACAGTATTAGGTATCATGACTTCAACTACATCTTGATAGCTAAACACACCTCTGATTATTCAGAAATACTCAACAATCACATTCTGATTTCAGCTTGTGAACTCCCCTCTGACCTTGTTGAGCTCATCCTCCAGCATGCAGGCGTCCAGGCCCAGCTGGCCGAAGCCGTCCTCCTTCACCGTCTTGATGACGCTGTACATCTCCGCGTAGTCCTCTGTGGACAGGTGGGAGAAGTTGATGTGAGGAGGGATGAGCTCTCTGCTCAGCACACCTGTGTTTAAGAAGCCCAGGATCTTCTCTGCATTGCTGCACGTGGAAAATCGGAGATGTGGAGAGGAGTGAGTAAAGTTTACAGTAAAAAGAGAGACTGGTCAGGTAGCATTTGTTACAGGATGACATACTCACTCCACAACACACTTCTCGTTCATGACGTTCGCCTTGAAACCCAGGACAGCAAACACAACCAAAGTGGCCAGGATGGAGGTCACAAAGTTGATGGTGGAGACCAGCGCTGCATCAAAGTGGCAGTTGTTGTCTCGCTTGTTGTAGCTGGAGAAAGCGATGACGCCTCCAAAGCCCAGACCGAGAGCAAAGAAGACCTGCGTGGCTGCTTCTCTCCACACCTGCGGCTCCAACATCTTCTCCAGCTAAAGAGAAGGGAAGAAATGTCAAAGATTAGTGACAGATTAGGTCATACTTACTGTCATTTATCCTCCTTCCACGCTTGATTGAAGCTACTGCGTATCACCCAGAGAGAAATATTTGAACTGATAACACACTTTTTTCACAGCTGCCCCAATATAACAAATTGAAAAAGATGTTTTGGACATTATTTTAATTCAGCAAATTTGAAAACCTTTCAACGGAATTAAAAATAAAGTTATGTGAACAATACTTTGTCCTGCAACATGTGTTTGTAATAGGAAATAAAACTGGAAAAAATATCAAATAAGTAACTTCACATGGCATGATGATATATAGCAAATAATAAAGTAACTGCAATTTTTTCACTCTATGTAATGATGCTATTCGGTCTCCATTTTTCTATGTAATTATATATATTCACCACTAGAGGGAGACATCAATCCAACACGTGACACATGGTGGATATTAATGACATTTTTGTATGAGGCAATCTGAATGGCCTTGGTGGTAAAGCAGCTAAAGCCATCATCCAGTCATGGCTGAACAGCTTGCAACAGACTGCATCACTCATGTTACATATCTGTTTGGGTAACAGTCCGTGAATGAGTGATGCCTTCCAACACACCACGGTTACATTATGTTTATTGTGAAAATGTCCTACAATCCTTTTTTGGTAAAAATCTGCTCTGTTTTTCTCTCACCTTAGGGGTGAACATGTGAGCGATGCCGTCCACCGCGCCCTTCAGCAGCAAACCTCGCACCAGGAAACAGAAAAGCACCACATATGGGAAGAGAGAGCTGAAGTACATCACCTAAGAGAGAGAGAGTGTGAAAGTCAAGTACATTACACAGTGTTGCCATGGACACGCTTTTCTGAGGCCTCACACATGGAGGAGGACCAAACTGACACACACACACACACACACACACACACACACAATGAATTAATCCCAAAACTGCTTTGTGTTTGCTTGGCACTGAATTTGTGAAATCTTACCAAGTGTGGAGAGCTTTGGAGAGATGAGTCAAAAATCCTTCCTACAGCATTTCGGGGAATCAATGCAGTACTGACTATGATAATTGGATTACTAAGTTTAGTGTTTAAAAAACTGTGTCAGACCTTGGCGATCCATGTATTTTCCTATTGAAAATGTGGGCTGGATGTTGCGCTGTGGCATATGACTCACTCCCTGGATCGAGATTACAGGATGTTGTTGCAGTTGTTGCCAAACTGAGCATTTTCCATCTGCGTCCTGTACCGGGCTTTGCTTGGTATACAGTTTAAGCTTATTAATGTTGCATGTGCCTCTCTTCCATAATATAGATGAGATCCAAAAATAGACTAGTGCTGATGACAGGCTTTTGACTGAAAAGCATTTGCAAAGTGAGTAAAACACTTGATATGGATGAATCATTGATTAAAGCGTTTGTTAAAATGATTTATTGTGTGCATCTTAACACAGAGTCTTTAGTGAGGGATTCTCTACAGTTTGCAGGCTCTGGCCCTGCTCTGAAACCATGGAGACCACATACCTTCCCAGAGGACTGGATGCCCTTGATGACAGCCAGGCAGACCAGGATCCAAGCCACCAGCAGGGACAGGGTCATCTTCCAGTTCAGGCCGCCTGTATCGTCGATGGAGCTGGTGATGTTGAGAGTCTGGCGGTACCAGAAGTAAGTGGTGGCCGAGCTCTTCTCACACTCCGGCACCACGACTACAACAGTAACGAGGAAAGGGAGGGAAGTTGCATAAAGAGTCCTCTGACAGTGGAGTCTGCACATATGCAAAATCAATGATGGTCAATTTGGTTACATGTTTTACGGGACACCTGAAATATTTCTGTAATTTAATCTGTCAGATAAATGTATTTGCAAATAGCTAGTGGTAGAAGAATGTACAAAATGACCCTTTTAAAAGTAAGGTATACGTTATGCAGAAAGGTTCCTCTTAAACATTTGTTTACAGCCATGCTTGCTAGCTTGCAGTCTTCTTCTTCCCTGTGTTTGCTGTTTCCTGTTGTTCAGTGGAATAGTGTTAAACCATTGGCAGGAATGTGTATCATGTCACCCGGCTGCATGTGCATGTGCATCAAGCAAAGTGGGGACCCACTCAGTAAAACATCGCTCTACTAGTCAAAAACTCCAGAGTACCTTTAATGTGCAAACTAAGTAAATACCTGCAACTGTCAGATAAATGTAGTGGAGCAGAAAGTACAACAGTACAAAGTAGTACTTCATAATTGTACTGAGTAAATGTACTTAGTTACTGTACTTTCCACCGTTGCACATAGCTTAACTAAATCCTATTGGACACAGCATCCCCACTGCATTCATAATCATAAGCAGAGTCGACATCCTGCCCTCGAATGCTAATGAAAGCTCGTGCCCTTCACTCTGCCAGAAGCTGCATGTGCCTCCACCACAGGCAACCAGCTGACAGCCATTCGAGGTATTGACACTGTCGGCCAGGTCATACCATCTGACAGGCCTCGCCAACAGAGCCGCCCCGTAGGATGAAGTGAAGGGCCAATCTCGGCTATAGAGACGGCACAAACACTTTTCTGTTAGCCTGCAGAGAGGCTGCTGCTTGACTGCAGAGCCACAGCGAGGCAGGCTGTTTCAATGCAAAGACACGTTCTGCAGCTTTAAGCACCGCCCTGCGTAGCACAGGGTAGCCTGTGAGTCTGCATCCGTTGAGATACTTTGCTGAATATGGAATTGTCTTGCAGGACTGCAGTATTCATTTTTCGACCACATGGTGTAGACATCTTTATAATAAAAAGCTGTATATGCACTTGTTTTTCGTTGTACATCTCTATTCTCTACTGTTGTGCACTCACTGGCTTGGGTTCCATTTATCTGGATGGGGCATTCAGCCCAAGGCAGTGGATACTGGAAAGACTGGAAGAAATAGAAGATGCTCCAGCCGATAATCACATTATAGTAGAGGCCCACAAAACCGCAAACCTGAGGGGGAAATAAGAGAAAACAGCAATACTTATCACTTCTGAAACAACCACTTTCACGGGGGACAAACAGCATGCAGTTTGTTGAGGTGAACGCCCCTTCTTGAGTCAGGGCAGAGACGCTGAGCACACAGCTTAAGTCGGAGAGCGTATAAATTATTGAGCTGTTTGCTCTCAGCAGCCAGGGCTGGGGTCCTCTGTGAGAAGGTATTTATAGCTGCTGAATCTCCCTCTGCCACATCTGAGCTGCCACACGCCTCACTGCCCCAGGCCAGGCCTCTCCCTCCCCTCTTTAGCACTAGATTGATGAAATCAACAATCAGAAAGACTGACGCAGTAGATCACAGACTGACCGACTCAGCCGCTGACTGACTATGTTTGAGGCTGATGACGGCGATGGGACGGGGACACGCTGGGTCACCACTCCTGCAGATGATGGGGACAGATTATGACAGTGATCGGCGCTGGTCTTTGCATGCCGCTCGCTGTAAATCATCAAGAGGAAGTAATGTGAGCAGGCAGAGGGAGCCCAGTGAACTGAGCTGTACAGCACGTTTGTTGTCTCTGCACATAACACGTCCAACTCTGAGCCGAGAAGTGAAAGTGAGAAAATGACCGTGTTAGATACAACACCAAACCCCAAAACATGGACATTCAGGTTATTGGTCCCAAATACACATTGCATTTCCTCAAAGCCTGCTGTAATCACAACAGTTATGGAACTACGTTAATGTGAATGGCATTTTATAAAAGGGATCATAAATGGTCACCAATAGGTTTATTAATGATTAATCAATCATTTTTAATGCTTAACAGATCAGTGATAAGCCAATAAAAAACAAATAAAATGACCTTTTGGGTTGTGAGTTTCTGTTTGGTGTGTCTCTTCTGTAATTGTAGCTTCGTTCATTGTTTTACAGTCTCTAATGGCTGACTGTAAAGTGGAAAAATATGGCATGGGTTTTTCCACTAATAGTAAGAATTCAAATATTTGTTGGTCAATAATAAATCAGCCTTCCTGCAGAAGG
The DNA here is from genome assembly GCF_043641665.1 of Enoplosus armatus. Lineage (NCBI taxonomy): Eukaryota > Metazoa > Chordata > Actinopteri > Centrarchiformes > Enoplosidae > Enoplosus > Enoplosus armatus. Next base: position 11,656,199 of record NC_092187.1, read on the forward strand.
TAGGCACTCAAACTGTTTAATGGGACAGGTTTCTTTACGGATACTTTAAAGAGACAGGGGAGAGGAGAGATCGTCTGTGGTCGACTTGAATTCATGTCATGTGCAATAGATTCCAATGTGAAGTTTTCATTGAGGGGAAGTATCAAAATGCCCATAGAAACGTCTCAAACCACATCATTTTCCACTGTATAAACCACTGGATTACACTGTAATTTACGTGATTTCATGCTGACCTTGTGAATGAAACTACAACCATTTTACAGCCATCATTTAAGCCTACAGAGGTTTTAGTGTTTGATATTTCAACAATAAGATTTTGGGTGTGTGCAGTATCACTCGACATGTGGGGTCACAATCTGGCCAGGAAAATGTTTCAATTATGAATTATAACATCATATCACTGACCTGGACATCATTAATAACTTGACTTGAATCTTTTTGCGTTTCATTTAGCATTCAATTTAGTATTAACAAGATTTGAATGTATCAAATACTTCGTTAATAGCTATTTTGGCCGCCCCTGGTTCTGAAAGTAAAAGTCCCATAGACGATATTACCTGGCTCATAGTTGGAGCTCTTCTACGGATTGGATGGACATGAAACCCTCCAAAATATGAACAACTGCATTAGAAAATATCTGGTTCTTTGATAAAAGTGTGCTGTTAACGGCGGGTGGAAGCTAAAGATTATACTGTTGAGGAAACTCATTTTATAATCTGCAGTTTACATGTAAATCAGTGCTGTTTTTAATTTTGGGGTCAACTTTGGTTGAATTCAGCAACTATGGCAACTATCATGTTTTGTTAACAAATGCAACAACAAAGCGCTTTGAATTGACAACCGCTCAGATTCACGCCTCTGGCTGGAGTCTTCTCCATGGCAACGGTGGCTAAGGCTCTTGGGTTGAAAGTTGAAATAATTGAAACTGGTGGTCCTAACGTAAACCTTTATAATGGGAGTCCTGTGTTTCTATGTTAAGCAGCACTGAGGATATTGGATTGCTCCTCCCACTTCGCAACTCTAATATGCCGTATTGTAAAGTGCGACTAGTATGATGACTTAATTGGCTAATGAGTTCATGTTGGCACTTACCATCAGACTGGAAACCCCGATGCCTCCCAGCTGTGGGTAGACGTAGTTCCACACCCCTATGCTGCCACGCCTGATCCTCTGACCCACCGCCAGCTCCAGGAAGAACAAGGGGATGCCGATGAGGAGGAGGAGAATAAAGTAGGGCACCAGGTATGCACCTGAGACAGTGGAGGGACAGAGGAGAGAGGCATTACTGCAGAGTGTACAGCTACTTTGGATAATCTGAATGTTTCTTTGCTCTGTGTTTGAAATCCATGTATAGTGACGAACAAAAGCTCATTGTAAAACAGCAGAAATAAATTCTCTTTGTCAGGTTCTATTTTTGGACTCTGATCTCTTTATCCTCCAACTCTCTAATTTCCCTTCTCTTCCTCTTTCCCCTCCCACACTTTCTCTTTCATCCCTTTTCATCGTCAACTGCCATTTACAACTTTGTCAGATGTGACCATCTTCTTTTTGGAGTGGACAATGGAGAGCGAGAGAGAGCAGAAGGCACTCAAAGACAACAAGTCACGTCCATTCCTGCTTACGTCAAGACACGAAGGGGCACCATGGTGACAAAACCATTCACAGCCAGAGGGAACGGGCTCGTACTGATGGACAGCTGGAAGGAGCAGCCTGTTTCCAGACCAAAAACAAATCACTGTGACGTTTGACTCGATCAAAAATACTGATCACGTCGTGAGAGGCTATTAGAGCTAGCAGCAGACAAAGGAAACAAAGACAGGGACCCAGTGTCATGTTACACAGTGGTATTATTATCTGGACTGTTAGAAGTGACTTCTGTGTTGCTGCCTGCTTTCACTGATCTTTGATGTCTATTCTGAGCAACAGACACACAGACGAACAGAGGAAAACAAAACGTGTCAGGGAGATGATAGGCAGTTACCTCCACAGTTTTTCCTCTTATTGTTTTTCCTTACAGATATTTCACTTCAGCCACACTGGTGTGGATTCCATATATAAATTACTCCACCCGAGGTTTTAGCCCTACTAGCAACAGGATGGTGAAGTTGATTTCCTCAAGCACTTTAATCTAGCATGGTCAGTACATGGTCACCCAGAGGATGATTCCTGTTCATTTTCTAATTGTAAAAACATATTCTTGATGAAAGTAGGTTATCATATGTGGTAGCACATTCATAGAGATATAAATCCATTATACATTCAATTTCAGTTAAACCTCAGACTCAAGGATATAGATCTTGATGACTGGCACAATGAGGTGTATAATAACCCGCAGTGTAGTAGCAACAGACTGTTTAAGACTGATTGATTTTGCTCAGCCTTGTGTATCTGTATACATCTAGGTGTGGTAATCATACTCCATTAATTTCAGAGAAGAGATATTTGCATGACTATGTCCTAAGATTGTGTACTTTATGTCTGACAGGAGATCATTATATATTAGTTTGTCCTGGCTTTGATGATGAGAGAAACACAAAGTTAAAGCATTAAATTGGAGTAATCCATTGTTAAATAAAAAACAAAAACTCCTCATAATGCCAATGCCTTCATCACGTTGCCGTCACAGCATAAAGAACATTAAAGCCACTGAGAGCCGCTAGCGGTTTTAGCTGTAATTAATACAAATTAATTTTACTTAAATTACTCATTTGTAAGACAGAATAATATAGTAATTTGTGAGGTAAGAAAGCCTGCCAACATGTTCTTTTGTTTCCATAAGTTTTATTTTGTTGTGGGCTGTATGGCATCATTTTGTTTTGTGATTAATTATTGTTCATTCTATTTTAAGATGAGCCTTTGTGATGAAAGGCAACAATACAAACCTTCGCTTGACTAGAAACGACAAGAGAGCAAGAGAAAAGAGGAAGAGATGGACAAGGATGGACAAGAGACAGAGACAGTTTGTCCTCATCTCTGGAACAAGCTCAGACAAGACAATGCAACACCGCCCACTGAATCCAAATTCAGCAGGGGATACACACAAGTTCACGCACACACTCTGATTAATATGATTCAGCTTTGTTATATCATGCTTTTCAAATACCCTCTTTACACACACCTCCCACACAAGGTAGAACCAACATTGTCTGAAAGCCCAGGAAATCAGTGTTTACTCTTCCACTTCCTCCATCTTAGTCATCACCACCCTCTCGTCTCATCACAAACCAGTAAATCATAATACCGAAGAGATAAGGCTGAGAAACCTGCAAGAAAAGCAAATAAAGACATTATACCCGACCTCTCAATGTTCCCTCATCTTGCTGACGGCACAAGTTCACAAAGTCTGAGAAATGCTGAAGAGGCTGCCCCTCTGACTTGCATGATTAGGTGGCTAATTGGTTGACAGGATGCAATTTATCAAGGAGGAGGAGGCTGCAGCCCCATCAACAGGACTTCAATATGAGCATGGTGAGAAAGGTGCAGAGCAGGCCGTTCCATTGCTATCCATTGTTATTACAGACATAATATACTTATTAGCTTAGCTTAACTTAGCTTAGCTTAATTTAGCTTAGCTTAACTTAGCTTAGAACAAAGACTGGCTCTGTCCAAACGTAAAAACAAAAATAAAGCTCATATTGTGCACCTATTTAACAATGTATGCCACAAAATCATTTTCTTTGTATTTTTACAACAATTTTTTTTTCCTTTTTTGTTGACAAAATATGATGTGTGCTTACACAAGCTCGAACCAACCAATTTCAACCAATAATATCATGACATCCACCAATCAATCAATCTTCAACTTTAGCAGAATAGAGCTAGTTAGCTAGCTAGTGACAGCATGGTACGTCGGTCATGACACGCCCACTTTTCAACGTTCAAATCAATTCCTCCCAACGTTATGTCCCGCCTGCCCATCACTTTCACTTGGAAATGCGTCACCATATGGAGGCTAGATACTCTCGAAATGCTGTTTCATCTCGACTTTAACATGTTATATCTTGTTTGTTTAACTGGTACAAAAAACAAAGCTTAAAATCAATTAGCTGTGGCCAGGCTAGCAGTTTCCCCCTGTTTCCAGTCTTTGTGCTAAGCTAAGCCAACTGGCAGCTGGCTGTAGCTTCATATTTGCAGTACACACAAGAGATTGGCATCAATCTTCAGATCTAACTCTCGCCAAGGAAGTGAATAAGTGCATTTCCTAAAATGTTAAACTATTCCTTTAATCAAAATAAAGGAAAATTGAGGCAGAGAATAGATTCAAATTCTGGCGTAGCAAAATCCACCAATGATGAACTCAAGTATTTACATGATATGGTAATATGAAGAAACATCTAAGAAAACTTTATAAGAGACTTTCTTTATCACATCGTGGAAGCCATTTTGCAGTGTTCAAGCATTTCACAGCAGCAGTAACATCTTCTCACTACATTTACTCCTCTGTCTAAAAAGCAGATGGTTAATGGTTCAGAATAATGTTGAAAGTCTATCTGTACGGTGCTGAGACTTTGTGGCAGTTTTGACAAGTGCAAAATTTTAGGTGGTTGAAACTGTCACCACACTGGTTTGTCCTTGGGTGAAATGTTTACATGCTGGGAAGAGTAATAGGGTTAGTGCTGTGTGTGTGTGTGTGTGTGTGTGTGTGTGTGTGTGTGGCAGAAAATACAGAACAGTACTTCTTGACTTTATCTGGTAGAGGAAGTAAGAGCAGAATAAGTCGAAGCTGCTTAAGTATTTTTTTTCTGTAATGTGATGCAAATGAACATTTAAGAGATAGAGCAATGCAGCATTAAATTTCACGCTAGTCACAGAGATCGGTGGGCACTCATGATCAGATCATGTCTCAGGGAACAGTTGCCAGGCACAGAACAGTCTCCTGGACGAGACTGCAGACAGGAAAATGCAAATCCCATGCTCAAACAAAAGGATAAAACCAAAATCGTTACGTGCTATTAAGTTAACTACTCCCATCTGGCGGCTTATTTCATTGAGGATTTTACAGAACTAATAAAAGAAAATTCACATTAACGGCATTGACTCAGCACAACATTTCTCGTTGTTAACAATTACTCAGCACCCTGAGGGGACACATGTTCACTATGGGTGGCCCAATTAGGAACCGACTTACAAACCAGGGAAGTGTTACTACGCTTTGCACGTTGGGCTACACAAAACCTCAGGTTCCTGTGATTCAGACGCTGAACTGTTAAAATACACAGACATCCACCTACCTCCACCGTTCTTCTGGCACAGGTAGGGGAACCTCCAGACGTTACCCAGGCCCACAGAGAAGCCCACCTGGGCCAGGATGTACTCCAGCTTGTTGTTCCAGGCTGGTCGGCCGTCCTCAGCGTCTGGGTCAGGGGAGGGTAGCAAGGCCTTCACTGGAGCCGTAGAGCCAGGACTCAGACCCATGCTCATCTGACTGCTCTTATAGTCCATGGGGTGCTCCAGGGACAGCAGGTCAGCCACCGACTCAGTGACCGGCTCATTGCTGTGCTCCCGCTGGGTCACCTTGGTGTTCTTTGGCATGGCTGCAACACAGGACCTCCTGGTGGTGGAGGCAAGGAGAAGAGCCTGAGGTGACTGACTGGAGGGAGATCAGGAGGCAGCAAGGGAAGAAAGTTGTGTTTTTTTCTTAAGTCTGTGAAGAGAAAAGGTTGGAGACAGACAGGAAATGTAGGTTATTTATGTCCTTTTTCTGCCTACACCATAAAATGTTATGATAACAACACAACACTTCTCATGTAAAGACCCAAACTTTTCTGTAACTGTTTCTCCTTGATCATCTGGATTTGATGAGAAACTAACAACACTGAACACTTTAAACTAAGTGAATTAAAGTGAAAGTAAAAACGGAGAGAGAATGGCCACCATCAAAAATGGTTTCAGCAGTTTGAAAGAGTAAAAGGTCAGTTGCTAATCCAGTTTTGGCACTGAAGGCAGGTCACATTGAATTCATCAACATGCTACTTGTTTCTGATGAACCTTGAACTGGCTCTACATCTTGGAAGACAGTCAAAAATAAACCCTACAGCTTATTTCATACAGCTTCTCCAATGTGAATATTTGCTGATTGTCTAAGTCTTCTACAATATCAAACAAAAACATTTTTGTTGTTTGAACGGCTGGTTGGATATTAATTCATTAATTAATCGAAAAAAATAATCAGCTTAAGCGATAATAAAAATAATCGTTAGTTGCAACCCTTCAGGAAAACAGTTCAGAAGACAAGTGACTTTAACCATCTTGGTTGAGAGTCATGTGCACTGCTTTTCCTGTTAGCTAGTTAGTACATGGAGTATTTTAAAATGGCAGTAAAACTCCAGCAGTTTAGAGCCATAAGTGAGGTATTTTAGTAATCCACTTCATTATGGTGAATGAGACACAAAGATTGAATTACAATCCATTTCACAGCAGAGCCCATTATACTAAAGTTGAGTCATGTGAATAGCATGAGCAGCAGTGAGCAGTTTGTCTGTGTGACGGCTGGTCTCAGGAGAACGCAGTGCAATAAAAATAAAGCCTCTAAACACGGGTTTCATCAGTTATTAGTGGCTGTGTTTTTCTCTCATCACGCAGCTTCAACATCTGCAGTTTGTCTTAAGATTTCAGCCTGCTCATCAGGCTGTGATGAAAAAGTCCAGTAGTCCAGTCCTCCTGAATTAACTGTCTTTTTTCATAAAGAGAAAACCTGTCAGGAAATTTAGTCGCTCCAAGCTCTCTGGAATGTGTTACCTTTCCAGAGGCCCTTTGCAAAAATCCACTAATAATCCCATAGTCCTGTGTGTAGCGCCTCCCCTGAGGGATAACAGCCCAGTATAAGAGCTACTGTGTCAGAAATTACAGAAGGCCTGATTCTCCTGAATAAATGAGGATTTTTACAGTCATTGTTTTAGCAGAGGCTGTAAGCCATCCAGATCCTGACACATCAGGATCAAGTTAGTAGATAACGGACAAACAATAGACGCACTGATTAAATGAGTACTCCACCGATTTAGTATTGCACTAAAGCCCACATTACCCACATTACCACACAACTCGGCCACCAACAGTTTGGTTGGAGATTCATTTTCAAACTTCTTCAGCTCCGACCGACGCTGACCCAAGTGACATCACGTGAGGCAGTTTATTAGACTTATTAGACTCTCTCTGAAGCCACAACAGGCTTTATACAACTTTTTTCACATGTGCAGTAGTACCCCTCGAGACCTGTGAACAAGCTTTGATGTATACAATCGGTGGAGTTCCCCTTTAAATGTGGCATTTGCTGAGTGAAATAGCACTTCTACTCTGTCATGATGTTAGTGGAGGTGGTCTGTATTTCAGGCAAAGAGGCCCATCTCCGCTATAAAACACTATGGGAAACACTGTAAGCACTGGGGACCTAATTCTTTTAAATTAAAATGGAAATTTGTAGCTGCAAGCATGAAACATGCAAATGTCAAGAGCCTTGACCCTCAAAGACTGGCGTTTGAATATGACATGAAGACATTATGAGACAGTTAGTATTTACTGTACATTAACTAATCAACTAAAGGTCAGCTTAACAATGAATGATGCAAACAATCTTGTTTAAATGCCAAATCTGCTACAGGAACATAAGACGACAAAAAACAGACTTAGAAGACAGAAAAACACAGTTTAGCTGTGTGGGATGGACAAGCTCTGACTTTTCACTCTGGCAGCTCGAGGGCAGAGAATAGAGGCAAGAGGTGTTTGATCTGGAGACAAGGCCTCTAATCTGCAAGCAGCCAACTGAAATCAGAGCTGGGCTTTTATTCACAGTGACTTCTCGAGAACGGCTGCCAGCCGGCTGGACTCTAAGCCCACCCAGAGGCCGCACCAGCAGCACGCACACCACATTCTTCAACGGCGGCGATGAGCCCCTGCAGTCACGACACGCAGCAGCTCCGAGGCTGAGAGCTGCACACAGATCCTAGAACAGCAGTGACCTTTCCCACAGCAGTCTACAACTACACAATACTGAGTCATCATCGAGCACTCTTCAGATGAGGTGTAAAGCCATGACGTGCATGTTTGCAAACAACATTTTTTGGGGGGGCAGGCTGCAGAGTTTTGGGTGATTTTAAGATTTGTGGAGTGGAGCTCGGACAGACTGTTTCTCACCATGTTTTGCTCCACTTTTCTTACGAATGGAAATGTTATAGTTAGTAACAAGCTGTTCCAATTACTACTTATGGGGTTAGGATGACGGTGGCCCGTTGAACACAATAGGCCAATGGGATTCTCACTTTCTAAGCATGAAAAAATTCAGTGAAAGTTTTTTCGGATGTTGATGCAGAAATACCAGCAACTTTCAGAGTTTCACAGTATGTGCTGACACAGATGGCACATTACAGAGACAGCAGGACTTCACGCACAGTGCAAGACACTGTTGCAGATTATGACTCAGTGATCAATCTCCATCTGAGGGACAGCAGTGAGTGGCAAGAAGGGTTTTCCCCCCCTACCAGGATACTCTCAAAAAGTGTACTGATAGATAATAAAATGCATGTAACAAAGGAAAAGGTGCTGCAGAGAGTGAAGTATTTACTTTTCAAAGAAAGGGGAGTGGTGGTAACAAACCCTTGTGACCAGCATGTGCATGACAGTCCAGGGAGGCAGATCTGTGATTCTTCTGCGTGATCCTGGAACTACATATTCCTAATTCTCTATTCACAGTTTGGTGTTGATGATGTAACAGTGCAGGTTGTCTGTTTCTCCTACAAAGACACGATCCACTTTTATCTAGTCTGGTTGCTAAGCAATGGCTCTTCCTGCTAAATTGAAATCCCATCCCTGCAGCATCAGTGGTCGCCTATCTCTCCTCTCGCCATCTCAAACGGACAGACGTGATGTCGCCTGATGGAGCTGCCGCTGAGGGGGGCGATAGATTGTGGCAGAGCTGGACGTGACGGTCTGTTGTTGGATCTATTGCAGTGTCAGTCAGTCAGGCAGTCTGGCATTTCTGGATAGAAAACTGTGTCATTGTACGAATATAAGGTTTGGACAGATGCCTCTCAGTAATGAGGAGTGACTTTCCTCCCACTGGGATTTGATCATGAACAACACAGTGATTCTGACAGGTACAAAGCAGCACCTGCACGGCCACGTTCAGGCATCCTCCAGACACGCTCACACACACACACACACACACACACACACACACACACACACACAGGCCCATTTAGGCTACATCTCAGCTCGAGGACTGACTCTCTACGTGGCTATAACCTCTGATGTCTTGTCAAGGTCAAATGAATCACCCGATAATAGCAATGCGGAGATGCGAACAACACCAATATAAGCCCGCAGGTGATCAGCGGCCCCGCAGATTTTTGCCATATTTGAGCCAAATTTGGGCGCACGCGGCGCTGCGCCGTCAGACGCGGGGGGTTAATGAGCGACGCTCACCGTCAATGTTGCGGCGAAATCAACGTTTGTCAGGTGATGAGGTGAAAGCTGACGCTCGTCTCTATCGAGTTTTTTTTATGGGGAAACTATCGCCGGTTATTCGAGCGATCCACGACGATAGGGAACGATTTCTTCGTCACAGAGGAACACATTGATCAAATTGTGAAAACACTAACAAGAACGTCATTCTTACCGTGTGTGGCGTGCAGAGCGGCTATAGCGTCCGTGTCAGCGCGACTGTATGAATCCAAAGTGTGTGCACGGTATCTTCATGCAGGCGCCGTCTCCGTGTGCAACATCTCTGCGCGCACAGAGATGCGAAATCACAGAGCTTCCAGTCACACAGGGCGCATGGTGCGTAAAGTCTGACGCAGGAGCTCAACGCCTGCCACAAGTTCGGTCACTACAACAACACCAACTCGTGCAGGTGATGCCTTATTGCAACTGTTTGTCTTTGACGAGGTTCTGCAGCTCTGCTCTCACCTCTGGTTTCCACGTGGTTGTGGCCGTGTTGTAGGATAAAACCAGGTCCCCATAGGATGAAGAAATTACTATGGCAAGTCACGACGAAGTCTGACGCAGGTTTGAGTCACCCGCTCGTGCGCACGTCAGCAGTTGATCCAACAAAACATCTGCAGTGTTCCCAGTTCCCAGTAAGGGCATCACACATGTCGCTTGTAATCAGGCACATCAAACCAGTTGATTGAATATGCTGCTTGTACAGCAGCCCCAATGAAGACTGAATGACAATAAGTCTAATTATAATAATAATTATTATTATCTGCAGAAGTAGTATAAGAAATGAACCGATCAATCACTTCATCACATTGCATTACATTGATGGAAGCTGCCTTGACACAGTTTACCTCCATTACAGAGGCTGTACTTGATGTTGACACCTAATAGACATGTCAGAATTTGCTGTTGTGGCCACAGTGATGTAAAATAGGTGTGTGTGTTTCCTAATTTGACGTTTCTCAAGTGTAGATAATTTGTGACACAGTCATTTTTCTCTCTGACACCAGCAATTTATTCTGCCCTTGGCTCTGTCTGCCACGGCTCCACACTCCATATTTCTTCCCTCTGAGCTTGCTGGGTGGCTTTTTAGTGTTTTAGACAACAGAGAAGTTTGCTTGACTTTTCTTTAGCATGTAATTGTTTGCCCAAACAATAATAAGGATGTGGATTTTTCAGACAACTCAAAGGTAAATGGCTTTGTCAACTCAGGGTACACTTCAATTTGAGGTGTCAGGGAGGGTGTTTCAGAGAGCAGCTCATGGCAACATCCTCTCTCTGTCACCAGAACAAGCTTAGAGAGAGAAAATGAGGCCGTCAGAAGGTGTGAGTCAAACAAGGACACGGATACTGTTTGAGGGATTAGAGCATTTAGAGATGCAATGTGCTACTAGTGTGTCAGACGCTGAAGGATATCCGCACGGAGTGACAGTTTGCTTTTCTGCTGATAAATTCTTGACTATCTTCACAGAATATAGCCCAAAGTTTGTGAGTTTCACAGTGTGTCAGCGTCGGATTTTCACAGTGAAGGTGTTGGATGATTGCTCCTGTTCCTATACTGTACATCGTGTTCCACTCTATGCCTAGTGATGTTTAAAAAAGAAAAGAAAAGCATAAAGGACATCCTGACCCTGCTGTAAGTGTTAACCCCGGGCAATTCTCACACAAGACACCCCCAAAACACACACACTCCCTCCTCACTCACACACACACACACACACACACACACACACACACAGACACACAAATAGGACTGCATCAACCAACATGTATGCACAGTATGCTTCCTGTCTCCTTCAATTCACTCGTGACTCACTTTCCAAGGGCTGACTGCTGGGATCAGTTGCCATGGCAACCACAGATCATATGATGGTTACTCACCCTGTGAGCATTTTTATTTCTTTTCTATTTTTTTCTCTCGAGCACCTACTGGTGTTATGCAGTACGGCTGTGAATGAGCCACTGAAGTAAAGTACTACATCCTCCTCCTCCTCCCCTTCTACAAAACACAACTTATCACGCGGTTGGTTTTCTTGCCTGCGGTGTGTCGCTGCTGATGTGTGACTCGACTCGTAAACACGTAGTTCATCACACCTTTAAATTATGCAACAGGAGACACAACGTGCGCTGCCCTCTGTCATAGCCAGAGATCTGCTGCAGTATTACTCACCTTAAAGCTTCATGAATAATCACAGATTATAATTCTCAGAGTGGCATTGGATCATCGATGCAGCACACACAAACAAAATCACATTTCATAGCTGATAAATGGTGCCACAGGAGAAATTTCACTCACAGTGCAACATCAACACAGCTCTCCATCATTTACAGCTCTGACCTGAAACATCTTGACCTTGAGCCGGGTGGTTTTATTTTTATTCATCTCACACAGCAGAGAGGGTAGTCGAGGGAGACGCTGCAGCGAGGGCCCTTGGATTCAGCCTTAATATTTCACATGTTGTTAAATCGGAGCACAGAATGGAGGGGTAATGAGCCGTCAGACTGTGATTTACTGAGCCATCTACAAGGGTGTAGTTGTGTGGAGTCGGACTGCTACAGTCGGACGGCAGACAGCACCCTGAGACTGAATGCAGTCGTATGCAGCAATATAATCCAAGAGTGCACTGTCAAATATTGATTTTATTTAGGATGTGAAATCTGGCATTGGAACAGGTGGGAGATAATATGTTGTTCAAATTGTGAATGGCGGTGATGTTTAAATATTCGATAACATTGTGAGAGTCCCATTCACCATCAGCGGAGCACCAGCCCTTATCTCCAACCTCAGGAGAGCCAGGTTGCCAGGTCACAAATTAAACATGCTGACGAACACCGGCGGGCCAAATCTGATCCGTGTCTCGGGGGGTGTTTCTGTGCAGCTGAGCCTCATCAGCACTCACGATTCAACTTCCTCCCTCTGCTCCCTCCCCCCTTTGCCTGCTGTTAATGGTGCAGTCCCGACTCTGTCAATGCACTGACACCTTTGTCAGCTCCCCTCTGGGTGTGAGAGTGCTGCCATAGGAAAGAGGATGGACAAATAAGGAGGGAGGGATACTTCAGCTGGTCCCCTGACTGACTACTTGCTGCTTTTCTGTCCATGAATAAGGGGAAAGAGGAAGACCGCAGGGAGACTGTAACCACGCTGGCTCAGGTGCAACACCAACACATTGACCGAAAGCTCCACTCTATGCAGAAATGCTGCTGATGCAACAGCAGTGAAAAGGTGGTGTTTTTCCACATTTGTTCACTAAAACTTTAAAAATCAGTTCACTGGTGTTAACAAACTATAATGATCCAGGACAGACATCTCATTAAGTGTTCCTCCACCGCCCTTTGCCTATATTTCAATTTAATCACCCCTCCCTGCTGTTCAAGTGACAAGAGGCTCATTAACACTCTCGTAAGGCTTCACTCCTCTTTCCTAGATAAAGAAACATACACGAAAGTCATGACCGCAAGAGGACAAGCAGGAGTATTGACACCTGTGATGAATGTGCAGCAGTAAAATTTATGAAGATTTGGCCTAAAGGCCGTGTAATAAACACAGAATTAAGCTGATGATGCACGATGGGCATGATGGTTGGACACAAGACACCATCAAGAGCTTCTCTATAGACAGCATTTAGGTTTGGTTAAATAGCATCTGAATTTGAGGCTGTGATTCTGTTGGATGAGTACAAAGAAGGCTGGCCGTCTACCAGATGAATGGACTATAAAACTGTTAGATAAAATGAAGTTCCACAGGGAGAGTGAATTTACTACTGAGGTAGCTTTTATGAGCTCAGAGGTGACAGTTGGCCTGTTATCACTGGTAGCAAAAAATAGAACTACTATAAAATCCTGACACTAGTCATGATTCACCAGGAATAACATCATTCAAAACATCTCAAAAGTCAGCAGAAACTTCAGCTGTATGGAGAAATCAATCATTTGTCCATCGCTTTACATCGCTGGCATTTACAGCCCCTCTTGATATTGTCCTTTCTTTCATATTAATCCAAGATGTAGAGGTTGTTTCATATTGTTTGAGTTCTTTAACAGTGATTATTCACATTATGAGGCTTGTTCAAATGGAGAAATAAGCACTGCAGTGCAAACCACTTATGCCAAATTCCTCCATTAGTGCCTTATGTGCCCTGTGGTTGGCTATAGCATGTGTGTGTGGGTGTGTGAAGTGAGGAGGCTGCTGGAACCAGATCAGACAACTTATCATGTCAGCAGGATTACCACATCACTGATCATCTTAATCTATTCTCTGAGGAATGTGTGATGCAAGTATTGTGTTGAGAACAATTAGTATTATAACACAACGGCTTGATTGTGTGATTGCTTTGCAATCTGAATGTTTGTTTCCTGAGGGTAAAACCAATGAATTGTGAAATGAAACAACTCTTGTTTTTAGTCTGCAGCGCTTCCACCAGCTGCTTTAACAAATTCAAAGTGTTAATCATTTTTTTTCATGCAGTGCAACCAGCTGTAAAGGTCACCGTAAAGTAAAGGCTCAGAGAGGGTTAAAGTCATCCCTGTAGATTTAGGTGTCATAGTCTGAACACTGTCCTCCGTGTCCCGTCCTCCAGTATACCAGATGGCTGTTCAGAGCCCTGCTGTTCAAGGCTGGACAGTAAAAGAAATACGCAAATAGCAAAGACTTCCCACTAGTTCGTAGATCAATGTGCATTCATGCTTTTCATGCATAATGAAAACTCATTGGGCCTTGTTGGTATTAACGTGAATGAGCCAGTTTACCCCGATAGAAACAACAAAACAATTAAGTGGGAGTTGTTGTTCCTCAGGTTTATGCAAATCCTGTAAACAACAAAACTGAACCGTATGAGTAAATGTTAACTTGCATCAATTATAGTTATGATCACAGTTTTTATGACTAAATGTGGAGCCTGTAATGACCTCAGCAGTGCAGTGATATGTGCCCCTGTGACCAGAGGACCGTTTCTAAACACAGTGACATGATATACCAAAACTCCAGAGACCCAGTCAGTGGCCTGTGAAAAGTCCACCTCAGACTGTGGACTCGTCTCTGCCACCTCACGATGACTAATCCACAGCGAGCGGTGCCAGGAGGGCATTACGAAGCTTAAAGAAACAGAGCATGCACCGTCTTTTATGTAACGACATAAAAGACTGTGAACAAAATGTTTGCACCCTGGCTGTTGTGACCCTGTCAGCTGCATTCTTGTCAAAAAAAAACCTGAACTCCCTGGGGGACGATCAGGCTGTGCTCATGTGTATGTGTTGTGTGTGTGCATTTGTGTCTGTGTGGCTGCTGTATTAACTCCCTGCATTTCTACTGTCTCTGTCTCTTGGTTAACCATCCTCGACCACGGCAGATTCTGCAGTACAATTAAAAACAGAGGACGTAATGAGGTCTTTCTTTGTCATATTTCCCTAAAATCCATGTTACACCCAAAGGAGTTCCACTTCCCATCATGTTAATCAAATTTCTATAATCACCCCCACTGTTCTGACAATACAATGGATGTTTATTGAAATTTAAATAGGTATCCAGTCTTTGATAACACTATTTCACCCAGCTCCCATGCCTAAAGAATTCCCATACAGTGAGGCTTATTTATTCATGGATGAACATCTAATGGACGTATGCAATTTAAAGGCTACTGCCTACAAACCACAGGGTGACTCATGTCCCCCTGGCTCTAATACCTCAGCCAGCACTCTGTAGGGACTTCAGTGTTAAAACTAAGCTGCTCTGAATAAGTAAACAAGACAGGAAGACAAATTCTGCACAAGCATTAGATTTTTCTTTCTTTCTTTTTTTATCCAGAATTTGGTAGAGGAGGATAAAGGTTGTGAATTTAAAAATCCTTCTCAGTTTCACACCCAGCTCTTAGTGTGTTAGGGTTAGGGTTTACTTGTGTTAATGGAGAGTGGTCTTTGCAGAAGTCCACTTGTCAGCCAGCAAGCTAATTCAAAGCTGATGCAGTTTCTAAGTAACATGACAGAAATGTAAATAACTGACCTATCTCTGAATTATCGCTCACTGTACTATATATATAGAATTACTGTTTGGACTGTGCATCATTTATATACACTCCCTGACCACTTTATTACTGCAATCCAGTACAACACCTCTGTCACATATTATGAAGTTTAAAATGGACAGTTTTTGTTTTGTTTGTTTGTAACCTGTAATCTGCTAAGAAACACCTCTTAATATCATGCAGTCCAGCTCAACACCACTGAAAACTACAATCTCAATAATAAATATATGATTATAATAAATAAACACATTTCTGACAGTCAAAACAATCAAAACTCAACATTATCTTTGTAAAAGTAGAATTAATGGCTGAGCTGTTGTATTGGATTGCTTTAGATTTTAAGGATGTACCAATAATAAAGTGGCCACTGAGTGTAAGATCCACTGTAATATTGTTGTGCCCTCTACTGGTTATAACTGTAGCAGCACCATATAATGTGAATTTAAAGACTAACCAGTGCTGAGAGATAATTTCAATGCAGTTGGTATCATCTGTATGTCTGCAGTGTGAGACAAGATTTGGGGAATTGGTCAGAGAAAACTTGTCCACACTGATGTTATATTATAAAAAGGTGTTTACTTTGTAATGCTTTTCTATTTACAGGGGTTTGTTTAGTCTGTTGTTCTACGAGATCAGTAAATGACAAATATTGATTAGCCAATTTTCCACAGGTCTCATGTCTCAGAGCGATTAGCATGGTAATCCCCTCTCCTCCCTCCATCTCCTCTCCGGCTGTCGAGGCAGGCTGCTGAGACCTCTGCTGCGGAGGGAGGGCCTCGCTGCCATCTGGGCTGCAGTAGGGAGTGGCAACCAAGACACCAACACCAGATACACATTCAACCTTTACGTGCCATCAGCAAGACACATGGAGGAGAGGCAGCCTCTTAAGTCTGTGGAGCTTTCGATTGAGGGTGACAAGAAAAAATAAAATAACAAAAATGGCATGTAAGTGTGGTCTTAATATAAATCAAAGACACCATCACCAAAAACATTCACAGTTACAATAAAATAGATGCTTAATACGCTGTGCCAAACTGCCCAGCTTTGCAGAGTATAGTTTCAAGGTCTGTTGTCAATTATTCTGGGATGACAGCACACTGGATCAAAAAAAAGGAATATATGTTTACTTTAGGAACCTCCAGAAAAAAGGCAATTCTTCTGAGAAGCTCTAACACACAGATCCAAGTCTGAAGAGCTTGGATCTGTGTGTTAGAAGAGACGTAAGGTGGAAGTGTATTCAGAAAAGCTCCATAAATAAACAACAGCTGATGATACTCTCTTCTCAAATAGAAGTACATGAGTACATGGAGTAGTAAGAGTCAATAAATGTGGATTTTTAAATTTGGTTGGTCACTGAACGCCAGGTCTGGGGTTGTCAGCTGAGAACATGGCTGATATAACTGCCCTGCTCTCCAGCCTGATTCCCTCTCTCCGTGTTTAGATTCATGTCTTCGTCAGCAACAAGGCCAGCAGTCGCTGCGATAAATTCTGCTGTTGTTCATACAGAGTCTGGCCAGCTGCCAGCTCCATCAGCAGACAGCTCTGTCTGTATACCTCCTCTTCTTTCTCTCTCGCCCTCTCGTGGAGACAAACGACCTCATCTCTGCCATTGCTCTGTGGCCGCCATCGATTATCTCTCTCGCCTCGCCCTCCCCTTCTACATCGCTCTCATTTAATTCCTTGTTTTCTTCACACCCTGTTTCATCATCGATTCGCATGCAGGGTGATAAGAGCTTGATGTCTCTTTTGATGTCTCGCAGTGTGCTCTTTTTTTCTTTAAACACAGCAATAGCAAAGGGTTCCTGCAGGCTAAAAGCAAAGATAATAACTGGAGGAGCTATCCCCTATATATTAAAAAGCCTTTCACAAGCTGTTGGTGTGACAGGATGGTTCAAATGATTAAGCGAGAGTGTCATTCTTGCTGTAAAGATGCTTAACTTTGGGGTCAGCAGCATGTTGCCTGAGTTAAAATCAGCCACCGCAGCCATGAAAGCTGGCAACAGTCTGCCATTAAAACCATAAACAACAGAGTAAAGGGTGAAATGACCTGGTCATAAAATCTGGCTAGTCACTGGGTTTGATGTACAGTTCTGGGCTCTATAAAAACTGCCTTTGCTCTGAGCTCCACGGCCATTAGTGGGAATGATTATCGCCATATATTTCAAGCTGTAGTCGCCTACTGAAGTTTTTAGGTAATAGCAACTCCAAGGTCTTGCTCGTGACAGTAGGGAAAACAAATGATTATTATAAGAGGGTAAAGGTAATTGGCCATAATTCACAAGGCTCACAAAAGAGTTTCTGGCCGTAATCAAAGCTGGTTTCCATACATTGAAGGTGCCTGTCTGACAGGCCGTTTGTCTGGCTGCATGAAGTTATTACACACCCAGCTCTCGATATATGTGCCAACTTTAAGAGGAAAATGATTTTAAGTTGCCTGATTTTGATGATGTTATTTAAACAGTCGCCACGATATCTAATAGCATATTCAGGCTTCAGGGCATCAATTACAAGACCTCGTTCTACACATTTACAGGATATAGAAGTGAAACACAATGCTGGAGGAAGCGGATGCTTTACTCAAGTAAAGTACAACAACCTCAAATTTACTCTTAAGTGCAGCCCTTGATTAAATGTACTTAGTTACATTCCACCACTGGTGAAATGTTCAAAGCTGATTAAAGTTTACTTATTTTCACCCTTCATACAGTATAGGATCATATAGGCCTTAACCATGTACAGTTAAAGATACGGACCAATGGCAAACATTTGTATTCACCGTTCATAAATCAAAAACAGTGGATACAAGTGCAAGACATTAAATTCTGGTTGATATGACCGTTAATCACCACTAGGTGGTATCATTAATGTCACTGTGCTTCAGGATGTGACATAATGATGATGAGTAGCTGGCTTGAAGCTTGAAAGTCCATCCACATTACAAATGTCAGTCTGCTGCTGCTCACTTAGCCCAGTTCAGAGACACAGGCTGTGTGTTGCACTGACGGATGGGTTGTCTTGCTCCAAACCAGGAAGTCATCATCTGCACATAATACATGTGTCAGCTTCCTGTGGAGTTCATTGTGAATCTTAGCTGACTGTAAAGAGAAATTTTGTGTTTAATTTCACAGCAAATAGACTAAGAAATACATACTAATTTCTGAGTGTGAATACACACTGATATCTGATATCACAGATATCTACAACTGCTTTTCCAGCACTGAAGTTAGCGGGCCAGACAAAACAAACACTGGTTTCTGGCTGTAACTACAGATAGCATGAAATTAATTTAAGCAATAGAAGTCATTTTACGTGTGTGTGTGTGTGTGTGTGCAGGAAACATATCCTAGCTTCCTAATAAAACAGCAAGAAACTGCACAAAGCACGCAAAACTTTGCAGCAAGTCTTAAAAGTAACGCAATAAAAATTAATAGTGTATTTAAAAAAAATATATAACACTTATTTTGTCAAAACACATGGACACACACAGACTTCAATAAGCACAGTTGCCTGTTTGATACACAAAGGCCGCTGCTCTCTAGTCTTTTTCCGTGGGGTCAAAGGTAAAGCCCTGACCTGGTGAGGCCAACATGCTCTTGTTAATAAAACAATAAACAGCAGTCTTCTCTCAATAACCCCCCAGTCAGCACTCTCGCCAGCAGGGTTAGCTTTCTGAAACCCGCACTTTCATGCTCTTACTCTTAACTCAAAATGCAACAAGCATACAGGCATGCAAAGGGGGCGTGCGCACACACATGCATTATTTTGTTCATGCATCATCATTCCGACCACAGGAATATAAGGCTCATAATCATGATGTATGCTAAATCCTGTTTACACTTGAGTGCTGAAGGGGAGTTTAATAAAGCCTTATTTACTCTTTGCCCACCATATGTGATGTTCCCGAGCGTTTGAAATCTAAGATCAGTCACAGAGGGGGGGCCCTGTGGCTCCCAGGACACCTAATACTCTGCGTGCTCCAGGGCCGGTGAGAAGAAAAAGAGCACAATTGGATTAGATACCAAAATAGGGTCAGTGTTTGTTTTAATCAGTCTGGTGACACAGGGAGCTCTTGAAAGCACCGGGTAAGAAGAGAGCCTGGAGAGAGAGAAAACGAAGAAAAAGAGGAAGGGAGAGAGAGAGTAAAAGGAGACAGATAGTGAACGAGAAGGAGAAAGGGGAAAAAGAGAGGCAGAGAGGGCAGCCGGGGTGATTGGTCCCCAGGCTATGGCTGGATAATGGAGACTAGAGGCTGGAGGGGAAGCTGTCTGGGAGGTGGCTGGCCTTTCAGAGTTCACTGTCAGGTCTCCAAACCAAGGGGACAGTGGTCACTTCCACTCGCCCAGCGTTTGTCAAAATGAGCTTTGACAAATATGCGGTGCAGCTGGTTTGTTTTCCACACAACACCAACAAATCATCTGACAAAGAGTGCCTCTGAAGAAACAAGCGTCCATGAAATTGATGATTTATCTGCTAACGATGATTTAGATCAACAACAACCATTGCTTTTGTGTTGACAGGGATTCAAATAAAGTTGTTGCAAAAACATTTGAAATCCGAAGCTGGGAATGTCAACTGCCTTGTCTTAGTCAGGGCTATCTGATTACCAAACATTTTTGTAATCTTAAGGCACACTGGATAAGTAGAAAGCGAGAGTGCTGAAGCTTAGAAAGATAGTAAGATACTGTTCACTATCAGCCAGAGAAGGATCTAGTGTGAGTGCTAGGCTTTGGCTTTTTTTCCCATCTAGGTTGTTGTAAGATTACACTCCCTCGCCAAGTCAGTGAATTGCGGCTCTTGGGGAACGAATCGTGGTCGCAGCTGACTAGACTTTCCATGGCAGGGCTTAAAATCCTTACTGGGATATACCACTGAATTTCAGATGTCAAAAATGATTTTCCTATGTCCCGGGACAAATTCAGTCTGTATCGGGGGGAACATTTACTATTGTTTCCCATGGACAGATATGAAAAAGAGCAGCATTCCTACCCATAATCTATGATGTCACATCTCCATGAAGAATGAACAGGAAAAGACAGAAAGGTTGGTGGATTTTTGATCAAATAGATGTATTTTCTGGTTCATTACCAACCTCAAAGTCAGTCTCCAATTTATGGTCAGTGGAGTAGCTCCAGACTGTGGATCTGAGTGGTATTACAGATTAATGTTTTAGCTGTCTGGCTTTGCGAGTTACTTGGTTATTTAGCTCCAAAATACCCATTGAGCTGTGACATATATAAATACATATATAAACTAAAATCAATTTCCCTTTCAATGCCACCCATGTACAGTCCACTGACCTGAGAGTTTAGGTACACATACAGGGGGGAAAATAAAAACAAGAGCACCCAGATCAAAATAGTGGGGAAATACAAATCTTCATATTTTTATTCCCATGTAAATGTGCACAAAATGAATTGTAGTGTCATATTTTTTAGTCCGCTGTGCGAGCATGCACGTTTGCGTGCACGTCTCTATAAATATTCAGTATATTTGTGGGTCGGAAGAAGGCAAGAGAGCAACAGCGAGAGTGTCCTAACTCCTGCATATCCATCATCCTTCTCTTCTCCATGGTGTTTGGTAATGGTATCCCCTGGTCGGAAGTGCAAATCCAGCTGCTGCGAAGTGGCCATAAATTAGATTTTCTGAAACTTGGTGCAGACGGGGTCTCCAGTGTGTCGTTTACTGGAGCGCTCAAGCACCACTCGCCCACTGCAGCTTTCATTATCATTACCTAAATCCCTTAAACTTTGCCGATCGATTGTCACACACCTCAAATTAACTCAGTTGTGCATCAGTACTTTTGTCTGCTGCAGGGCTGCTTCCCTACAAGTCAACGCAGAACAAAAAGTTAGTTTCAGTTCAACTTGAACCTTCAGCAGTGCAATTTATCTTTTTTAAAAAGCAGAGACATGTTGAAAACATTACAACTCATGCTTTTGCTCTCTGAGCCTAGAGGTTAGTGTGATGTGCCTGCTGAAAGCTTTTCCAAATCACAGAGAAATCAACTGAGTAAGTTCAGATTTTTGCAGCTGCTTTCTATTCCTCAATGTGCAGAGTAATTCCAAACAGTTTATTTTCTATCCAGCCACTTCAGCCCCCAAGGTCATTTGCTTTTTCTCTTTCTAAACAGGCAGAATTCTCACATGTCCTCTCTTGGTGAAACTCCACTCAGTCTAATTCACCATGCCGGCCTGTTCTTCCCCAGCAGAGTTGTGACAGCCTCGCTCAGATGTGTCGGAGTTCCTTTGCTTTACAGACCTCATCTTTTGCCTGAGATCTTCTGATAACAAAATAACAGGGCCAGTTTCAGCTGCATAAAGCCTTTCACACGGATTGTTAACAGCTGAACATTCAGTGTATTGTATCTGTAGGTTAGAGACTGCACAAACAGTAAAGAAATAGCTTTTGTGTGCGCTGCGTGAGTTGTATGCGCTTAAATGTTTGTGCATATAAATACTGTAATTGCAGCCATGTCCTGCAAGATAAAAAGAAACTTGAAAGTGGAGGATGAGTCAGAGCGGAGACAAAACACCCGCCACCGTGCTAGCCTCAGTGAGCTGTGGGTGAAGGAGGGCATTATGGCCAGTGTCGGGGTGGCTGTTTGGGGGGTCGTGCTCTGTGCCCAGGCCCTCGGGGCACCAGTAGCAGGATGGGCCCGAGCATCCGCTGAGAGGATGACCCCAGCTATCCCTGTGGAGTTTGGCTTGTACAGCTGTATCTGATTGGACAGGAACAAAGGGCTGCACTGCACCAGGGGGTTTGGCATTCAGATATAAGAACTGATCCTCTTAGACAAGAATCACTACTCCTATATTCTCACAAATAGCTTACGATTGTGTAGATCTGTATTTCCTACACTGGGAATGATGAGGAAAATGTTTTAAGGAACATAGGTTTAAATATACAAAATGTATTCATCCGTGTTCCTGCAAGGCAGACATGCTGACGTGTCAGAAGTATAACTAATCTTGACTACTAATGTTTGAGTATAGTTTTTATTGTAGCCATGTAAGCAAGAGAACATGTTCTTAGTTTGAGTCCTTGTATTGTTCAAATGAATAAACGAATATATGAAATGTCACTGTAAGAAAATTGATTTTGTTCAGTGTGTTGAACTTCTTGTTCTTTGTTCATGGTCTGCAGAAATGCTTCTAAATGCAAATTGCTCACCTGACGTTTTGGTATCGGGCAACATTTGATGCTGCCTGACAAGTCAAATCTTTTAAATGCATTTCTCTGACATATTCAAAGACAGTCTAAATATCTATCTGTGTTATTTGGGGTTATTTCAAGTTGTATTGTGCTTGTATGCCTGGAAAATCCACTACAGAGGAGTAGCAATATCCTGGAGATTTCACACCTTGACTCATTTGTAAAACCTATTAAATATCATAGTCCAACAAATCCTTCTGACACCGCTGATAGCAACGGAGAAATATGAGCACTTTAAATTGGTTATAATTTTTGCAACTGTCACCCCTTCCCTCCGCTGAACTCGCAACAACAGACTGATTTATTGGGAGGCTCTCCGAAAAGAAAATCGTGTTGTTCTTCCGCGGACTTTCATAAGTATTTATCCAGAATATAGCTGACAGGTTTCTTCCAAAAAATGTGAGAAAGCTGGTAGGCTACCGGAGACCTCCTGTGCGTCAGGAGTTTTCTCATTTGATGGGCTGGAGACGGAGGCCGCTGCCAAAGCCGCAGGTCTTGTCTGGAGCCTCAGGATTACAGACCTGTGTGTGTCGAGTGTCTGTCTGTACGTCTGTCACGATGCCAGAGCGATCATACACACTGTCACACACACACACACACACACACACACACACACACACACACACACACACGAACGTAAAGGCTGCGACCTTTACTAAGAATAAGACATCTGATCACCAATATCTCAACAAAAGTCAATTGTGCTGTCAGAAGAGTGCGTTTCGCCAGGTACATGGGTGTTGCTATAAAAATGGTTGTCTATGCCTTGTCTGTAATATTTCGTAAAATAAGAAAAGTGAGAAAAAAATCGCTATTCCCCTACATTTTTAAACAGAGGGTAGGCTATTATATTTTTGCGATATAACGGCTTCAAACTTTTTGAGAACACAGAGCATAAAACTAATTTTACTTATTTAGTATTTCGTTTAGCAATAGGTTCATAATTTGTTTCATTATAAAATAATGTATCTCAATGCCGGCAACAACTAAACATTTCAGAGTGAATATCTCCTCTCACTCCGTCGTCCTAAAATAATTTGTCAACAATAATCTTTTTTTTTTTCACTGTGAAAATCACAGTCCAGATAATAGGCTACATATCCAAAAAGCCCATACAAAATGTAATGTTTATCTTTCGTTCGTTTTCTTGCCCTAATCCATTATTACGCAATGGGAAGATGGAAAGATTTTAAAAAACCAGACAAGAAGCTCGTTTCCTTCAATCACCAGTGAAAAACGACCTTAACGATCTCAGATCTCTGCAATATAATGCCAAAATGCATCTACAGCCTACTGGAGATGTAACAAAACTTTATAAGCCTGAAAAAATATGTTTCTGATTTTGTTCGCTGTGATAGAGACGATTAAAAAGAAACTCGTCAATAATGCTTGTTAAAGTATTATTGGCCACATTGACAACAGAGACAAACTCTTTGCTGAGTTCTCTTTGCTGCACAGTTTAAACACCCGTTTATTAGTTAGTCCATGCCTGCGTATTCAAATTGATAGGTCTATGTTCGCTATTTCACCGGCATTTTCACTGTAATGTCAAGTTTTAACTTGCATGATAATGAATGGAATAATAGGCGTTGCTTAAATTGGTTAAATGATAGGCTACAGCTCAATTCTATTTGGATATACTATCATAAATAGATAAACGAATAAAGGCTACACCAACTAATTTAAATTCCCCATCATTACACCAAAATTCATTTATTTTTCTGTTCTATCTTTTGGGTTTTTTTTGTTTAAATGTAGCTCAAGATTCCACTATTTTTGTCCGACAGCTGGACACCAGATTTTTCCATAAATGTTCATGTCCTTCCAGGATGAACACAGGTGCTACATGTGTTGATCCCATGGACACGTTTAATCTACTCACCGGAAACCCGCGGTGGCTGCAGGACAGGAGGACCCGGGGAGGTTCCTGTCCTCTGGCTCTGGATAATGAAAATCCCATGATCTTCAATCCGTGCTGTTTATCACTGCTCGACCACCTCTAATTCAATCCCAGACCCCGGGTCACGGGCAAAAAACAAAAACAGCATCAATACGATTATAGCTAATACTCACCTCTAAAGTGATCCCGCAATTCGTCCTGCGTTTAACTTGCTACATTTGCCTACTTTTCCCTTAATATCTTGGCGGAAATAAAATCAGTCAGAAACAGGATACTTCATTACCTCAACCTTAATCTTGGCCAACAATGGTCATGGCAAACAAATAGCCGAGGCTATATGTTCCCAGATAAATGTAGGCTAGGCTTCCACCTCAAGGAAATAGCCTTTATTGACCGTTTCTAATCTAATGTTAGCTTATTTTAACCTGCGTCAATAATGAGGATGATTAGCCTACAAGCTAGTTTATAGGCTACTTGACTTCAATATCTTAGGTCACCTAAAATAGACTAGATGAGATAAAGGATAAAAGTGGGATTTATGTTTCTATATATGGCTATTAATATGAACAATACAAGTGTAATCCAATATTTAGCCACATATGCTGACAGTTAACAAAAGAAACGACCGAAATTTGTTTTAACGGAAATTGCAGGCTATTTTTTAGTCTACTCTGTTACGCATGCGTCACCACTCAACAGGGCCTCTTCGTCAACGGTTCCTTCTCCGCTCTAAAACACATTTAGTGATTATTTATTTTTAGCTCTGGCGTGTGTCCGCTGAACCGGGACCTAGCTGATACATCCAGATGGTTTTGCTAAGGTGCATGTTTACGGATTCCTGGAGATTGTGAGTAAGGAGCGAGGCTGCACCGGTCTGTCCTTCATTAAGAGCCAGTCAGAGCAGAGAGGCATTTATCACGACAGACTGAGCTTTCATAACCCGGTGTTCCCGCACACACGCAGCATTTCTCTCTCTGAGCTACTGTGCCGAGCAAGCCTCCTCATTCAGCTCTCTAAAACCAATATAAAAGAGGTTAAGTGCTCAAATTAAAATGCTAAAATGTCAAAACGTAAGCTAGCACCTGTAGGGGTTCTTCAGCTTGTTGCTATGGCAACCACAGTCAATGCATGTTGTTGATATTTACAAAACTGTTTGACAGGTTTCATATAATAGCTGCATCTATGTTTATGCCGAAAAAAATCTGAGGGAACCGGCAATTTTCATTTACCATAGGTTATCTGTTGTGGCCCTTGTGAGCCTTTATAGTAGTTCTGTCTTGAACTAAACGCTCCCAAATTCTAAAACTACAGTGAGACAGCAACACACAGCATGCGTTGCAGAAGAAAATCCTTCATGATAAATCAACCATAAAGAGCTATGTCCAAATTTAAATTAACAAAGGGTGCAGGACTTGTCATTGTTAGTCTGTCTACACTGTCAAACATCAAGGTCCTTTGGTTTGAAGATCACCAGGGGGTTAATTGAGTAGCTTAATGGAAAAACTTTTCTTTTTCACTGTTTTATGCTCTTACAGAGCACTGTGGAAAATAATATTTTCATATAGTAAAATTCTAAGCAAAACAATACCATCCAACATTTGAGAAACTTTGGTCTTTTTTTCTGACAGATACATACCCAGCTCATCTCATCTGTGTTGTGGCCGTGGACCCTGACTTGCTGCAAACACTCACTGGGCTCCAGTGTGCTCCATGACGCCTCGTACGAGGTCAGACAGAGGACAGCAACCCCACTTCCCATTTCCCTTGGAAACCTCAACCCCCATTGCTGCAGCAGACCAGCTTAAGCTTCCCAGAATGCACCTCTCCCGCCGGGTGACCCCGGGGTCGGCAGCTGTCAGTCACATCCTCAGCTGGCTCTGCAGCTTCTGGACATAGACCGGAGGATGTGAGGGAGGCCTCTGAGAGGAGCCCTGGCTCTGCATATGGGATCATCTCTGTGCATTCATGGCGGGTAATTGAATTAGCTATCCTTCTCCTATTCTAATGCAAACCTCAGGTTGAATCGCCACCCTGTACGTGAGAGGAAAGGCCCCAGGCAGTGATAGCCAGACAAAGATGGCCAGCTTGTATGAAGTACAGAGTTGTACTTCATTCTTGCTGGCTGTCTATGTTGGTATTCATCTGGCAGGTCCATCTTAATAACTTCTACATCTACATGCTGTTGGACCATCACACAGATTGTCACTGGAAAAGGTCAGATCTTTGTTTACTCTCTACACACATGACAGACGGTATTCACTAATATAAGATCACTAAATTAATGTACAAACTTTTGAAAGTCTGATTTTATGTAATAAAGATTAGTGCCTTATTACTTAATTCATTTGATTACAGTTGATTAAGTTGTATCTGTAAGAGCGGATGTAAGGTGTAACAGGGTGTGACAAAGCCCTGCAGACTGACAGCCAGGCCAAGAGGATGTAGTGAAGGGAGGGGTGGAAGCGGCTCTTTAGCCCCGAGGGCCGCAGGGTGTGCAGTGAGAGTGCAGGGTCACCTTTATCCACGCTGTCTGTGCCCAGAGCCGGGAGGCGGCGGGGGGAGACCTGGGACTCCCAACAGGCTGAACTGATTTCCTGTGCAGGGTCATGCCCAGGACAGGCTTGGAGGACAAGGGTTTAGGACCACGGGGAGCAGTGAGTGGAGCTGGTCATGGTATGGACAGCGAGTTGATGCTATTTTCTGCCATTTCCCTGCTCTTAACCACAGCTTCTTTCCCTGCGAGGGGGTGAAGGTAAAATGCACACATCTCTTTCTAAGGTAGGATTTTACTCATAATTTCACATAATGTGCTTATTTTATAAAGGACAATGCTCAGTTTTGTTTGCTGTGGCAAAGATTTCAGTGTCTGTTTTGAAAGTTGGACTTTTCAGTGCATGAATGAGTAGACCCCCCCCCCCCCCCCCCCCCCCCCCCCCCAAGTGTAATTAAGCAAGCCACAGCACACAGACGTCCACACAGACTCTTAGGAGACTTCGATTCCTCAGCAAATAACATACCCATAATCCTCTACATCTTATGCTCTCTTGATGCAGTATTCATATAAACACTGTTACCTGCGGCAACTCTGAGATCATAGCGCAGACGTTCTTCCTCTTGCCCACATTTCTGGAATGCATTTACTCAGCTGGCTTCGTGAATTCAAGAGTGCTCTGCTGCCTCAGGCTGCAGAGGACATGCTTGTCACGAGATTTGAGAAACATATCCGTGTCCCCCCTGTGTGTACATCTTAGAGCTCATACCTCCCCTCCTAACTGAATTATGAGGTTTTTAATGGTGGTCAGCCAGACAGTTTGATAAATGCTGGCAACTACACCTAGGCTGAAGTTTACGGGGATGAATACACTCAGAGTGTGGGAGGGTAAAAGGTGGCACTGTGGTTGTGATTAACATGACAGCGCGTCCTTTTTTTAGCCTCTACGCTCTACTGACCCAAACATGTTAATCTAAGTCATGTTACTCATAAATGTCATTAGGCCTCATATCTAAGGTCACTAATCATTTTAAACTGAAAGGAGCTCTTCCTTTCCATGCAAGCAGCCATGTCTTTGCAATTTGTGTCCAGATGAAGACTGGAATTTTCATTTTGTTCATGACTACACTTTTATGAGCCTCTTGGTAAAGAGAGGAATGTAGTTTAAGAGTATTATCTGCATGCTGGAATATGAATGAGATTGTCACTACAATTAGATAATGTTTTCCCGTTGGTTTATTAATGTCTGTTTTTTTTTTGACAAGAACTGTTGCTAGGTTTCTCGGGTTTTCTCTTTTTGTCATTGAAAATCTGATGCAAGTTAGTCTTTGGACCAATAACGAGTCAAGGAAAAATTGGAGCTCACTTGGAGCCATCATTCACATGCCATCTTAACTCTGTATTTCTTTCTTCCTACGCTTGGATCTGTAACGTGTACTGTGGACACTTTGATATTTCAGAGCTCAAAATGGAATCAAATGGGGCTTATGAGGCCTCTCAGCCCAAATGGACCTCATGTTTACACACTTGTCCGTCAGCTGAGCAGCGTGCGGCCTCAGGTATCCAGAGAGATCGTGAGATGTCCCCAAAACCAACGGTACCGCGTCTGAACCTGGTAAGTGCACTGTGTTTAGACGAGGTTTGTCTAGATCGGAGATAACATGTCAGTATCAAAAGCCCTTTATCTCACTGCTGAGTTCAACTCTTTCTGTTCTGTTCAGTCTGTTTTGAGCTGAAGGGGTAAAAATGAATAACACATCTTGTGCTCTGTGTCATGGACAAAAAGCACATTTTTCTGCTTTTACTTTAAATATTGTTATTTTCATATTGACTCCTATCAAAACAGTTGTCAAGTGAGTTCAAGTCAAAATCCCACAAAGATTTAAGAATTGTATTGCATTAATTAAAACTGTATTTCACTGCAAGCTGGGAAATGTTATGACCTTCATAACTATTGTTTTGCTGTTTCCATCATTTCTAATAGACATTCAGTATTATTTAGTACAACCACAGGAAATCACCAGCTCAGTTTAGAGTTGAACGACAAGGAAACGGCGAAGTGAACTAGCCTATTGTATATGTCGGGTAGACTCATACTGTACTCTACTAGAATGAGTATTTCGTATTTAATCAGATTGATCAGCATTATAATGATAACCTATATTCCAACCAACCATTGGTTTTATAGGATGTTGCATTATTCTCAAGATTGCCGATCGAATAACCCTTTAGTTTAAATTAATAATTGATGCGTTAGAGTTCTTCGTTTAAAATGACTATTATTTAGATAACAGCCTCCAAAATCCCAAATTTCTCCAGTTAGATGTATATCTCTTCAGGGTAAATATAAATATAAACCTAACTGCCACATATGCCGTTATTTTTTGATGAATGCCGGCGCGTTTTCAACGAAAAATGATGGTCTGTATCTGTTCGAAAACAAAGCCAGCGACAGAAATATGGCACTGAGTGGACGGTTAAATAAATGATCCCAATACATTTTGTTTATATTGGTTAGTACATTTAATGAGGATGTTTGCGTGTGGATTTATGTGTCATTTATTATCCAGATTGTTGTTGTTTGACCTCGGCTGATTTCCACATGCTTTGTAATTGCTTTAGTCTTTCATTTATTTTTACATGAGAAATTTGTGTCACACGACAGTGAATTTGCTCATTTTTGATGTGTGTCTTCCTTTGGTTTAGCGGCAGAAGGACACGTAGGCTACATTTATTGACAGTAGAATAATGGATCGAAATTGAAAAGGAAAAATAAACATATGCGCTGTTAAATAGGCCGAACACTTTATAGTGCGTGCAGAAATGTTTGTAAATTAAAAGGAAGAAAGTCTCAGTCTGATATAATGAAAAGAAAATATTTAGTCCCGTTCGTCACGCCCGACTTTTTGAAATTAGAAAAATAAAGTAAAAATGAAATGAAATAGCTAACGGTGTCATCATGGCCTTCAATAACAAAAAACAACGGTGTTTTCATTCGGCCAATTTTCAGTGCGTAAACTGTTGTGTGTGTGTGTGTCTGCTGTCTGCTCCTCCTGTCCTGCTTGATTTGGTGATTAGGTCCATAACAATATATGAAATAGGAATTAAATGGTTAATTGGAGGGACAGAAACCACACGTGATTGAATTTTTGGCGGATTATATCAGACTGCTGGATGCTGTAACAGACACCCCTCTCTCTCTCTCTCTCTCTCTCTCTCTCTCTCTCTCACACACACACACACACTCTCTCTCTCTCACACACACACACACACACACACACACACACACACACACACACACACACACACACACACTCCACTCCCGGTTTCACGGGTCTTTGTTTCTGATCTGTTAAATCCCACCCACTTGACATGAACACAGAAGAGGAAAAAAAATCTCTCACTCCGGCGCCCACACTATCAGCGCCCAGTCGCTGTTGTCTGTTCTGCCCGCTGGAGCCGTAAGATGGACACGGAGAGTTGTTTGCCTTTCTCTTCGCAGACCAGCAGGAGGACGCCAGAAACCTCTCCGGGACTGGAGCACGGCGGATCCGGCTCCTTCCTTCCCTGCGATGAGCTGCAGAAACCCTCGCACCTTCCTCCTCCTCCTCTCCCTCACCGTCTCGGCCTGCGCGGGGATCTGTACGCCGCCGCCATGGGGAGGTTTGGCGATGCTGCGGCGGACTTTACGCACGGCGCTGCCCCGGCGAACCCGCCGGCCTCACCGTCCAAACACAGCAAGTTCTTGGACAGTATAAACCAGGATCAAAAGGGGACCGCGATAAGCGGCAAGCCGGCGTTTTATGAGAACAACTCGGAAGGTAAGTTAGTGAGAATTTATGAGTTACAAAAAGAATAATTTAAAAAAAAGAGCAACTGACCGATAATTAAAAGCATGAGTAACAACAAGATCTTTACAACTACTACCAATAATAACGAGGATCTGGGCATGTTTGTATTTGTCTCAACTATCTTTGGATGAAAACAGCACATTTGCTTGGATTTTGAAAAATACTTAAGAGGTGTAAAAAATATATAGTTAGTATAATATGTAACGTTTTTTATGCCTACCTTTCTTTTGTTCGGAAGACAATCCTCGCATTAGCATATTTATTTCTCTATTTTGACATTTCTGAAATACAATAATGGGCATCCTGCACAAGCGGGTGTAAAAAATAAAAATAAAAAAATGGAGGAATAAAATATGAGAATTATCTTTATCCTTTGCGGTGCCTCGTTAACTTTGGGAAGAAATGAAATGACACAAATCCAGTGAAGCCAGTTTTCTTTTCTTTTCTTCTTCTCTTTTGTAGTTTGCAGGCTTCATAAATGAGTCATTTCAACTAGTAATTACACGAAAGTATTACTTGAATTTTACTGGCAATGCAAATGAAAGCATGGTTGTGATAAAAATGTCAACAAGTTTTCTTTCACTTGACAGTCGTTGATGTAAAGTGAGAGAGGCTAAAGGTCAGCCTGACAGCAAGTTGGGTGTGTCATTAGGCTACTAGTCAGCTATCAGCTTTTTAGGCCAACACTCAGCTTAATATTTCTGCATTATAGCCCTTGGACTCTCTCTCCCATTTGTTTGTGCAAGTTTTTGTCACCCAAAACACATCACAAGTGACTTTGCATTTTGCAAGCAGGCATGTGCACAAAGGCTGTCAGCCTGTAAATGTCCATCTTGGGAAGAAAAGTAACGACTGTATATGTTGAACTGAAGCCTGAAGAAATGATGTGGTCTTTCACTTTATTTATTGGTGCTGATGATTCTGCAAAGCAACAGAGGATATGAGCGCTGATAAGGTCTTTGTGATATCTGTGTCCAGAATAATATACAACAGCTTGATTCATGTTACTGCCAAAGACAGCCAATAGACTGTTTCACAATTAGTTATGATAACGATATCAACTGTCCTGGTGGAAAGTGGACTTTTATTACTTTTCTTTTAAATTCTGTTTAAGTAAGAGAAGGCATGTATAGTCTCCCCATTCCTCTGTCAAGCATGCACACACATGCGTGCAAGTTTAATTTATTTTTTAAATTACTGTAAGGGAGTGGGGCTTTGCATGTATGCATGTGCATAATAGAAACCGTGTGTGTGTGTGTGTGTATCTACCCATATCACTCACTACGTATTTGTGTGTTTTTGAGTTTGGGTTCGTACACCTTCAAAGGCAGATGCGTCTTCCTGTTTTGTCTACAGTGAAAGGAAAGTGTAGAGATGGTGGGACAGGCCAACGCATTTAAAACGCTTCGATCATCTTCACACTTTGAACTTCTTATGTAGTTTGCAGCATCATTGTTTGCAATCAATTCTTGCAATTGTAATACACAATTTGCAATTTTTTAATCAATGGGTGAGTTGATTTTTATAAAATAGTTTCTCAATGAATTGTATGATTTTTATAATGCAAACTTGTATTTTTACAACTAAAAAGGAAAGATCTCTCTATTTTTACAAATAAAAGGGGGTCAGACTGTCAAAAAGAAGGCTTCTTTTCTTTTGCGTTTACTCATTTGGGAGATTTAATGCTTGAATGTGTTTATTTATTGTGTATATTATGTGTTTATTATTATTATGTTGCTTACTATATTTGCTATATTGCTAAATTCTGGTTTACATGTATGATGTTCTCAGTGGCAGATTTGTTTTTTGTCTCTTTTGCTTGGCTTATCCGCCACAACACATTCCAGACAAAATGTATCTTCGGGCACAAGAAATGTCTTACCTTATTCATAATTTCTGATATAGAAATATGCTACACAAATATATCTCAACTCCATTAAAATAAAATAAAACGCTTCCTCTATTTAAATCCTTTTGTAAACTCAAGTTCAAACCTTGCTAATCCCCTGTTAGAGGCTGAGGTCGCTTCATTTTTAATTAACTTCATTTTTATAATTCATCTGCTAAAATAAACGTTGGCAGATGAAATTAAAGCCAGTGAATATTCTACACTAATTAAGGAAACAGGATGAAACGCATGTTTGACTGAAGCACCGTTTTGCACAAATTGAAAACCTTAATGTACGGGGCAAGAGGCCTGGAAAAGAAGCAGCTTAAATTTCCACCACGACTATTTCCGTGTGTTAGAATTGATCCTCGTGCTCACAGCGTGATATTCCTACCTATACATTTTGAATTTATCCTCTATTTGCCTTTTCCCGCATTTCATAGATCTCCAGTTACACAGGAGTGGAGGCACAGCGGATGTGGGTGCTTGACAGCGTAAAAGCTATACAATGTCCTGCGGCCCCAGTTTTCAATCTTGAGGGAGAATATTTTCAGCATGAACTGCGGTGCGAGGTGGGACCTAATGGACACGAGGAAATTAGTGTTGCAATGAAAAGTGCTCTCTGTTGGGCCCCATATTGAATTAGGGGAATAGCAAAGTAGTGTCTCGGCTGCCCCCATTGAGTGAGTGCCTGTAGATAGATGGAGAGTGATTTTGTTTTGGAGCTCAGGGTTAAACATAATGAACATGGACAACAACATCCAAACACTGCAGGAGGGAGCAGCCCTTTCCATGGTCTGTTAACAGGAAGGGAAATAATGCTTTCACATTTCCCCTTACTGCTGAATGTAAAGGGCAGAATGTATATTATTAATTCAAACAAAAATCATGTGCTCTATCAGATATAAATTTGTCATATAATTCAGTGCTGTGTCCTAATTTTCTTACTCCTAATGTAAATATTTTGACATGGATGTTGCAATACGTTTCCCATAGAATAAGTTGATGTGTGTGTTTGGAAGGTGACCCTGAACATTTCTTTTCTGTATTTCCAAATGAAAGTAATCAAATCCTGTTTTTCAATTATTGCCTTGTGGGTTTAATTCAAGCCAACTCACCGAGAGCCCACTGCCTAAATATGGGCTGTCTGAGCTAATCAAATTAAAACGCTGTTTGGCTGAATGAGTGTTGTGTGTTGCTTTCTCAGAAGTCTCACAGTTGAGCCTCTTGTGGCACTTTGAGTTTGGGAATCAAATTGAGAAGCATGAAAAAACAAGAAAGAGATTAATGGTTTTCAAACAAACAAAGTGTTTCATGTGAGACCCTGTTTGATTTAAGTTTGTAACAGTGTGCAGGATTATAGTGTGTTCTTAAAATCTGACCACTGTGTGTCAGAACCATATCCAGGTGAAAGTGTGCTGTTTTTTGTTTTTTTTAAATGAAGGACTTTAAACAATTTCTCGGGCAGTGAAAATGGGAGTGGTTGAGCATTCGGTTGTTTGCACTGGTGCCTCGCAAAGAGATTTGATTCCAGCACTGACCTTTTCTCAACAGTCATGTTCGCGTGGTGTCTTTTGGATGCTTTTCCTCACAATTTCAAAAGATATTTAAATTGGGTTTAAGCATGAATGTTTGTCTGTGTTATCCTGTAAAAGGCTGCTGATTTGTTTGTGGTGTTTCTTTGTGTCCTGCCCAATCTTTCTACAACACTACAAAAGAAATTAACCAAATGTAAAACAGCTGTCATTTTAATTTTATTTAACCTTTATTTAACCACAAAAGCTTCATTGAGATCAAAAAACTTTTTTCATTGAAATTTTTTTTTTTACCAAGAGCATCCTTGGTCAGCAACAACAATGGGTTCCAGACAAACAAAATAAAAAAGATTACACAAAATGTCTGACTTAAACAATGTTAAAATCTTACTATAATCAGAAGTTAATGATTGCAAAATACTAAGTTAAACCAGCACCCTAGAAAAAACAAAAGTGGTACCTCAAAGACCGCAGTCTAAAATGATCAAACAATAAATTGACAATAAAAAATGATTATGAATGAATTTGCGTAATAATTTCTATTTATTTTGAAATAAAAACTTTTCTGTCTGCCCTCCATGCCTCAGTCAGAGAGAAAGGAGCTCCAAAGAACATGGGTTATCCTGGTATTGGCACAGACTGTTGTGGCAAGCTGAAAGAGCCAGGCGGCTTACATGGGGACTCCATCGCTGACTCCATTGACTTATCTGGCAAGAACAAGAAGCGGCGCAATCGCACCACCTTCAGCACCTTTCAGTTGGAGGAGCTGGAGAAAGTGTTTCAGAAGACGCACTACCCTGATGTGTACGCCCGGGAGCAGCTGGCCCTGAGGACCGAGCTCACCGAGGCTCGGGTTCAGGTCTGTTAGGGCGACTACTTCATATTTTACACCCTTCACATTTTATAACTATAAGCGTTTATGACCTGAATATGACCCGCTGGCTTCTGAACCTTTACTTTTATACTATATTTTTGTATTCGAAAGGTTTGGTTCCAGAATCGAAGAGCCAAGTGGAGGAAACGGGAACGCTATGGGAAGATCCAAGAGGTCCGCAACCACTTTGCTACATATGATATCTCTCTTCTCCCACGCCATGACACATACCAGGTGGGCCACTGCTGATCTTAAATGACATACATGTTGTAGCACTAGATGTAAATTATTGATCCTGCTGTGATAACTTGCTTTTTTTTTCAAGCTGATAGTGTATCTTGATTTGATCTTCATAGTAAAGTATGAAGGATTTTAATGTTCGTTCTATTCGTCTCTCCTCGTCCAGATGCAGGGCAACCTGTGGCCAGGGGCGGCTCCAGGAGGAGGCGGTGGTTCAGGTGCTGGCTGTGTCCTAGGAGCTGACTCCATCCCCTCGTCCTGCATGAGTCCGTACGCTCACCCCCACAGCAATCTGCAGGGCTTCATGGGCATGCCTGCATCCCCCAGCCATCCCCACCACCACCACCCGCCACACCATCCGGGCATCAACGGCCTCTATTCTCTCCACAGCTTCCCAGGAGGCCTTGGGTCCCCTTCCATGGAAGGGCCCGAAACCGAATACAAGCCGACGGGCCTGGTGGCGCTGCGGATGAAAGCCAAAGAGCCAGGCAGCATCCTCTCCTGGCCTACATGACCACAACAGTGCCAGCTCCCCATTATGCACTGACTGAGCCAAAGCATATTACATTCCTGACCCATACACAGTCCCCGATGTACACACCCACCTCAGCATATGACTCAAATATTTCCTCTTAACGTTTATATAAGCCAACTTGAAGACTTTTCACAATTCAGAAGATCTTGGAATAGGAATTTCATGAACATTGAGGGCAACTTGAGCCTCTTGCACGAACCCCCCCCCCCCCCCCCCCCCAGTGTATTAATAGGAACTTTATCGTTTCCAGTTTTAGTTTGATATCACAATGCTGAGACCAAAGAGGAACAATTATTTAAGCATGTAAAAATTGTAATTATCATATTAATCTTTTTTTTGTCTGTCGTGCTTTGTAGTGTGACCAGTAATAAAGGCCTCCATCTAAATCATCTGTCTTATTCAGTTGGAAACTATTTTTGGGAAAACGGATTAAGGAAACGGAGCAAAAACAATCTCAGCCGGAATTATTCTAGCCTTGACATGACTCTTTTTAAAAAAACGATAACCAAGAGAGTTAACCAAAAGTCTGTGTCACAAATTTATTTGGGAGTGTGGTTTGCAAGGCAAAAATGCTTCACAGGCTCTGGTTGCCATAAACACAAAGATTTCTGCTGTGCGGGAAGTGAACTTCTTTCGTATTCGGGAAGCGTGCAGAGAGAGCGTACATGTGCAGCCTACTTGGCCTCGCTTCAAGAGGCCTTCAGGTGGCACCTCATGTATCAGGGGCGAGTGGCAGGTTCATTAATGGAAAGCTATCTGAGCGACCACACTTCGGTATTGATGATAAAGTGGAGAGCCTCCCACAGACGGCTGGCTTCACAATGAGGCAGGCATTTCTTATTCACATCTGGCATCAGCGGTAAACCCGACCAACTGAGTAATGAGTTACAGTTTAATCAAAGAAATTGGGTTTACCGTGGCCCAGAGCGTATTGTGTTTGGTAATATTATTCACAGAAGCCAGGTCATCTGCTTTCTGCTTTTATTTAGAGATACGTATGTGTTCATGTGTTGCCTTTTGGGGAAAGAAAAAAAAAGAATATGGCATAAATATGTTGCTGTAGCATACTTACTCTCACATGTAATCTGCATGCATTCCTAATAATTGCTTTCAGGAAATCTCCTTGTTGTGCTTTACCCCAAACAATTTACTTTATTGTCAAGGAAACACTGAATTGCATGGTACCATCCCATCTGGTGTAAATTACTAAATACCAACATATTCATGTCAGATGTGCACACATTTCAATCTGTGTGAGATTGAAAATGCAACTTGAATTGAGAAAAAAAAAGAGAGTTCCACTGGTGGACAAAGCCCTCCCAAGCTCCACTTACTCCCCAGGAGTGTACATGGCTTACGGGGGAATATATTGGCTCTCCTTTCCCTTTGCTTGCTTCGCCATGACAGCCATGCTGGGGCGGATTAGTTGCCATTCCCTTAGTCTGTGCCGGGGTTTTGTGTGAGCCACTAACATGTGGTTCCAATAGAAGAATGCACAAACCCATCAGAAACACTTTCCACACCCACAGCTTCAAATTCCAGCCAGGCCCTGGGAGACGGCAGCCCTTACTGCAGTTACATAGCCCCCCTGATTAAATCCCAGATTAAGTGAAGAAGATAAGAAGAGCTGTCAGTAGGGATAAAGGATTGAGGCGATGGCCATCTTTAGGAAAGCTGAAGAAATAGCAGATGGTGGATCAGTGCTCAATTTTGCTATTTATTTTTAGATAGGCAGCAGGTTAATCAAATGTATCTGTCCATAAACAAAAGAGGAAACTCTGTGGCTTAGTGATATGTTAACTCTCAAACACTGTCAGGATGGTTGTAATAGAATAACTCACAATATCATAAATGCAGTATGGTTTATCCCACTTTAAAAAAGGACCAATTACCTCATCTTACAATAGGCGGCCATAAGTTTTAATTAAGGTGTCACTGAAGTTACAATGGTGTGGCTTACGCTTTGATCTGTATCGACTCAATATATCAAGCTACAAAAGCCTTATATGATTTGTCAGAAAAGAAATGAAAAATGTTGAGTTAAGACTGCACAATGCTGGGGGCAGTTATTAACTAAGCATCACTCTGTGTGTCAGGGTCATTGGGTGAAGACTGTCACTAGAGTCTGGAAATTACTATCCCCTTAGCCTCATTAATGGACAAAAAATATGATTTAATGCTCATTAAACTCTGTAAAGCTGCCTGCTGGCCACTGTTCTGAGCTTTGATCTCAACAAGATTTATCTTGGCCTTGAAGTGCAGCTATTGTGACACAACAGATCCTTGTATTTGAAGTAGTCGAACCACATTAACATGTCCCACTAAGCTAAACAATGTGGTAGCAGAGTGTGGCCAACTCAACAACAACAGTCAGACAGTGGAGTAAAGCAAGTACAACACTGTCTGTCATGTCAAGTATTTGGCTGCTACCACACATTTATCAGTACAACTTCATTTAGCAGTTCAACATCTGCAGGAAGAAAAACCTTCAGATTAATTAGTGCCACATTGAGTCGACCATTTGCATTTAATTGTACAGTTCGCACAAAATGGTGCAAAAGGTGGTTGATAGAAACAGTGAACTCATAAATGTTATTTATATTTTAGCATGATTCAAGATAAAGTACAAGGAAAAGCCAAATAACCGTAGTCTTTTTTCATTTTGCTTTCAATTTATACTACCAAAAAGAAAACAGTTGTATCTGAAATTAATTAAGTGTTACATATTAAAAGGAACTAACAAATATACTAACCTAATAAATTAACTTAAAAGGTTGTTAATTGCATTTTTCATCCTGACAAAAGTCCTACAATTATGAGTGAAGCTTGGCTACTGTGTACTTATGAGAAATTACAACTGTTTTATCAACAGCTTGCTTTGCCCACGGAGAAAGGCCATGAGCCTATCCAAGGACATTTTTAAGGATTAGTTAAGGGCTTATGTGCTACTGTAGCCTTTGAGCCACCGTTCAAATACTGCCACCTTGTGGTATAAAGTCGATTTATGTAAAAAGTTGTTCTATGCCTCACTACACCATGATCGTTTTGTTTCTCGTCCTGTGAAATTCTAGATTAATTATTACTGTCACATAATCTAGTCATTTCAGATGTTTAGTGAGTGTACTTTCCATAATAGAAAAGTAATTTGACTGGGGATGGACAAAAAACAGGAGCGCCTCACAAAATGACACATTCAAATACCCCTGCAATAAATTGTAAATCTCAAAATAATTACTACCTTGTGCTCATAATGTTTAGTATTGTGAAATCATGTCAGGGAGGGTTGACTCAACTCACTGACAACAGGCCACAGGATGTGTTGGTGTTTTGTGTTGAGTTGCAGCACATTGTAGTGTGTTCCAGTTATTTCGTCCACCGCCTTCGCTTCGTTTCAAAAAGTGAAAAAACACATAAATACATTTTTTTTATTCAAACGTCTCAGAGGATGATTGACATCCGCTTTAAAGTTTTCCACCCACTTTTTCAACCAATCAGGTCGAAGGGGCGGGTCTTCTCACTAATCTTTACAAAATGGCGACTGTTGTTGTTTTGCCGCAGGGTCAGTGAATAAATCCGTTTTTCATTTCAATAATTTTCTGCAGTAATTTGCAGAAACTGCACTAAAAAAAACAGGCGTCCCGAGGGTCGGCTCCGTGTGGACTGAAATGAAAGGTAAAGAGCGGTCGCCG
Source organism: Enoplosus armatus (assembly GCF_043641665.1). Classification (NCBI taxonomy): domain Eukaryota; kingdom Metazoa; phylum Chordata; class Actinopteri; order Centrarchiformes; family Enoplosidae; genus Enoplosus; species Enoplosus armatus. The sequence continues at coordinate 11,695,863 of NC_092187.1, forward strand.
ATTAAAAAACGCTCCCGGGCCTTGGACGATATTCGAGACAGGGGAGGATGCCACCCGACCAGCAAGAAAATGGGGGCTCTCTCCGTTTCCAGTGGGAGTAATAATGGAAATAGCTCGACCAAAAGCGACGGCAGCTCGACGAGAAGGAGTCTGCTCGGTGAAAAAAGAGACCGGGATTTCGACGGTCATAGTCGGACTGGAAATAATCACAGTTGTCAGTCTGCTGCTGCCAGCTCCGTCGGTAAAAACCACAACCTGAGCCTGACGCTGGATTTAGCCTCACCGAGGACCACTTCACGGGGCGAGCAGCGGGTTCCGCCGCCCAGCGCCGAGAGTGAGTACAAAACCCTCAAAATAAGTGACCTCGGCACCCAGCTGAGCGACGAAGACATAGAGGATGGACTCTTTCATGAATTTAAAAAATTCGGGGATGTGAGCGTTAAGATAAGCCGTAGCAACGACGAACGGATAGCGTTCGTGAATTTCAGGAAGCCGGAGGACGCCAGAGCTGCTAAGCACGCGAGGGGACGGTTGGTGCTGTACGACCGCCCGCTGAAAATTGAGGCAGTGTACATAAACAGGAGGAGAAGCCGCTCCCCTGTTGAGAGAGACTTGTACGGTGCAGCTCAAAGCCATAGACATTTGCAGAGACCCCTCTCGCCAACCGGGCTTGGATACAGAGACTATCGGCTGCAGCAGCTAGCCTTGGGACGGCTCCCTCCTCCCCCGCCGCCCCCTTTGCCCAGAGAACTGGAGAGGGACAGGGAGTTTGCCCTGTTTGAAGCCAGGGCACGTCCAGCTTTCATTGCGGAGCGAGCAGCTTTTCGTGAGGAGGATTTTATATCTCCAGAAGATGACCAAAGAGCCAATAGGACGTTGTTTTTAGGCAACCTGGACATAACTGTTACAGAAGCAGACCTGAGGAGAGCTTTTGACAGGTTTGGGGTCATAACAGAAGTGGACATTAAAAGACCCACACGGGGACAAATCAGCACATATGGATTTCTGAAATTTGAGAACCTTGACATGGCTCACCGTGCTAAGCTTAGTATGTCTGGCAAAATAGTGGGCCACAACCCCATAAAGATTGGCTATGGGAAAGCAACCCCCACCACCCGCCTGTGGGTGGGTGGACTTGGACCCTGGGTTCCTTTAGCCGCCCTGGCAAGAGAGTTTGATCGCTTTGGCACCATAAGGACCATTGACTACAGAAAGGGGGACACTTGGGCCTACATTCAATATGAAAGTTTGGACGCTGCACAAGCGGCATGCACACACATGAGGGGCTTCCCGCTGGGAGGCCCAGAAAGAAGACTTAGAGTGGACTTTGCTGACACTGAGCATCGTTACCAGCAGCAGTTCTTGCAGCCTCTCCCAATACCACCTTTTGACATGGTGGCTGAGTCATTTGTCCACCGTGCCACTCCTGAACCTCTGAGGGTTAGGGAACGGACTCCACCGCCTCTTCACTTCAGGGAGAGAGAACTCTTTCCTGGAACTGAGTGGCCCAACCCGGCTATTCGTGATCGGGTACGTGCATCACCGTTTGAGCCTCTGGAGCACTTGGAACGTGAGCGGCGGGTGCGGGAGCCCTGGTCTTTGGAACGAGAGCTGCAGGGACGAGAACCTGTACGCAAGCGGCGTGTAATGGAGGACGGACGCCATATAGACCACTCCCCTGACAGTACTGAGAGAACATTAAGACGTAGACGTGCTTCTCCAGATGGTAGTCCTGGTGGTAGCAGCAGAGATGGAGGGCGCTTCAGTGACTCAGAGCGCCCTCTGCGGGGCGAGCGACCCTCACCAGCACGAGAACATCACAGCAGCCTGGAAAGAAGTGGGGCTGAACGGAGACTCAAAAGCCAGAGTCTCTCTGACAAGGGACCTTCAAGCAGCAGCGTTTCAGCAGTTGGAGAGCGAAAGCGCAAAGCAGGCGATGGTGGTAAGGGGCCAGCCAAGAGAGAACGTTCTGAGAGCAGTTCCAAGGGAGGCCAGCCGTCCAAACCAGACGGCACCAAACTCAGTTTGGCCTGGCATGGTATGCTGTTGCTCAAGAACAGCAACTTCCCAGCCAACATGCATCTGCTGGAGGGAGACCACAACGTAGCCAGCGACCTGCTTGCTGATGGCACAACAGGGAGGCAGGTGAGCGAGCTTAAGATCACCCAGCGTCTCCGTCTGGACCAGCCCAAGCTGGACGAGGTATCCCGGCGCATCAAGGTGGCGGGCCCCGGCGGCTACGCCATCCTGCTGGCAGTTCCTGGGACCACAGAGGATGCATCTTCGTCTGACCCTGCAGTCTCAACTCAGCGGCCGCTTCGCAACCTGGTGTCCTACCTCAACCAAAAACAAGCAGCTGGAGTCATCAGCCTACCTGTGGGGGGCAGCAGAGATAAAGACAACACAGGGGTTCTTCATGCTTTCCCTCCCTGTGATTTCTCCCAGCAGTTCCTGGATTCCTCTGCCAAAGCTCTGGCTAATAGTGAAGAGGACTATCTGGTCATGATTGTGGTTCGTGGAGCATCTTAAAAAAATCTGAACACACTAAGTTCAAGTGGTGTTAAAAAAAAAAAAAAATCTGCTGTATGTCAGTAACTATTGCATGCTGTGTGTTCTGCATTATGGGGTACACTAGTATGGTTGTTGAGTGTTTGTATGTTGCCATGTAATCCACTGAAAGGACAAACAGTGCGCTCCTACAAAACTAAAAGGGTGTGTGTTTTTGAAATTATTTTGAATGAATTTAATGAATTGCTCACAAGGTCATAAACCGGCAGTAATTCAGTCAGTTTAACAGTAAAACATGAGGAGCAATTGTTGAATACATTTCAATTCTATTTAAAAAGATATCAGTCATATAGAAAGCAAGGTTTTGGTTCATTTCCAGTTTTAAAATCTTAGTTATCCAACTCTGATACAAGAAAAGAATTATAACATTTTGAAATGCAGTGAGTGGACACAATAACACCTCCACTACAGTAAAACCACAAACAAAGGCCTCACAAGCTACTGTAGTGTTGAAGCCACATCTCTCCAACACAGTGTTAACAAAAGCTGAAAATGACAAGCTTAACAAAGGTCATGTTTGTTTCTGGGCTATTATACCATATTGCCTTAGATTGTATTGGTGTTGTTATTGTGTCTACCTCCTAAACAGGTATTTACAGAAAACATCCTTTTTCAAAGCTTTGAATTACAGTGCAATAATATTTCTATTAATCACTTTTTGATGGATAAAGACGAAAGTGAGCATGACATTCTTGAAGTTAAGGTTTTCAGTAAAGGTGAAGTGAATGATTTGGTACTGCAGTTACAAAGCTAATCTCTTTGGAGAAATAATCCTGGTAACACTTTTGAAGGTCTAAGCATGTCGCACAACTCTTCTCCAGTTTACCACACAACATTCATCACACGTTTTTTTGTCTATCTTGCCCTCCTCAGGTAGCCACCCTGACGACAACAAGATAGTTTAAAATTTGTGGTGAACAGAGCATGGTGTACTGAGGAAGAGTTGTGTGATGTGTTTAAATTTTTATGGACCTGTGCGTGTCCTCAAAGTTGGGAAAACATCTTGAAGGTCACTAGTTAAAAGTTTCTTGATAAACCCCACACATTTCAGTTACCTATGTTGTGAATTCTGTTTGAAAAATTACACATTATGTTCAGGTTCATGGCTTGGATTTGAGTGTATCTTTATTAATGTGTTCCTCAATATTGGAACACCAAATTGCAAGATAGACAATGAACTCAGTGTGTGTTCACTGGTAAAGCTAAATTGTTATGTCAACTTTATGTGGAATGCTGAATACTAACAGATATGAGATTTTTGCCCAGGGAACAGCCCATAACACAATACGCATAGCATAGTGAAGCAAATACTAACTAATGTTTTTCATATTTTTTACATCATATTTTATTTTGTGCATCCCTACCTTAGAAATGGTTGTGTAATGTGATCTATGAAAAACTACAGTAGTAATGGATAAAAAAGCTTAGAGAGTTTTGTGTTGTTTCATTTATTGCTCTGAAAACAGTAGGTCCTCCAACAATAATAATATTCAGTATCAGTAAGATGTTGGTACAAAGTAACAAAAACCTGCTATTTGTTCAGTAAGTAGGTCTGTAATTTTAAAGTTTTAGAAACAGTTATTGTTTTAAGTTAAATTTTAGAGGTCTAAATTGGACAATATTTTACTCATGCCTGCCAACATGTTCCCAAGGCCTACTTACCGTACTTTGTTTTGCCATTGTATGTTTGTCATGCAATAGTAACCCACCCCGAATCATAATTTGCTGAGTTTGGTTGAATATGTATTGAAAACATTAATATGTCAGAAAATTGTTATGTGTGTGAACATCACACCCACTTCAACGCTGGACTCCTGAGGAGACGAGTGCAGAGCCGAAAAACCTCTGCAGAGAAGGCTACCTAGTGTTTGTGAGTCCTCACTAATGAGGCAGCTTTTTAAGTTGTGTATCCCATCTGCACCTGTGATGACCTCTGTTTTAAATGGAAAATTGAGCAATGTACACTTTGATGTCATGGGAAAGGAAAATCCGTAGAGCCCATGCGAAGCTGTTCACATACCTGCGAGTGCGTTTGGGCACTTAATGTGACCGATTATCAATAAATTGTTCATTTGAAGGGAATCATGTTTCTTCGATGGAAGTGAATTGAAGAAACAAGCTGCCATACCTTATTGTGTTTCGAAGGAGTTGTCACTTGAAATTTTGTTTCTGCACACGAAAAAGGGAGACAACTTGCAATTTGTTTAGCACCAGTGAAGAGAGCCCTGTATCGTGTGAGGATCGCTGTTTGCTTACAGGCCTGCTCTGAGCTCCTAAGTTGCCCATCATAAATCATTCCCCCATGACCCCCTGTTATGCCCTCAACTGTTCCTGTTGGCATGTGAACACCCGATCAGGACCGAGGAGCCTCCGCTGCCTCTTGTTTACAGCCAGAATCCAGTTTGCAGTGTGAAACAGTGGCAGATGCAGACAGCGGTCCAGTCCGGGAGTCGAGGGCCGGAGCAAACAGCAGCACGCGCCAGTATCCTGTTGTCTTCCCTGGTCATTACACTAAAGATTTCATGTGCATTGTTCCTGGTTCTGAATAGGACCTGAGGAAATCCCACCACCGCCCGTCACACACTCCACTCGGGAGATTGTGGGTGACACCGCTCTGAAATTTCCATAGCAGCTACAGTTCAAGCGGTCTCACTGCAGAGGCCAAGCTGAACCACTGGGCTGATATGTCTGTATTATACTTTGCCCAGTTATGATTTGATTTGACTTAATGTTTGGCTCAGGGAAGAGGATTGGCCCAAACCTCAGCTAGGAATATTGTTTGCCCCCGTCTTTGTGTTCTCCTCTGATTGAACCCTCTCCGAGGAGACGAGTGAAGAAGTGTGTTGCTGTGCTGACGCTGTATTCGATCGTCATCTGAGGTCTGCTGCAGCATGGAAATGAAATACGAGCAGGCCAATTTGTTTTAACTTTTTTGACACCACTGGAAGGAATCCACACTGAGGACCCCCACCCTTCCCCCAAATTCTTCTAGGAGACCTGTTTATTTTGCCAGTGCCCTTTTATACGTTTATGGCCACTTTACACAGGAAAGAAAGTTTTTCCATTTCCTCCCACCATCCATTTTAGTCATGTTAGTGTGAAAACAAATGCTGTGTTCTGTGCTGAGAAGGACCCCTCACTTCACTAGAGAAACATTGCCATCTTGAGGACCACGGAGCTCCTGCCTTCTCCTCTCACAGTCTGCCTGACAAATCACACTCATGCACACCAGACACCCGGGACAGAGCTGGTATCACTGTACGACTACTGTGTAGAAGCGGCATGAGGGTGAGTAAGGACAAAAAGTGCTGCCTGCCAGGTCTGTATCGGTGGCTTAGGCAGCAGTGGTAAGTATAAAGTGTCAACACATGTTTTACAATAACAAATGCAAGATGACACACTGTAGTTTTCATTACTGAGGTTATTTCCACTGATGGCAATTGGCATACATCCAATAGTGTAAGATAAGAGCACCATTTACTGCCCACAATAACCCATTGCATATAGTAGTGCTTTGATCAGCAGCTTAAGAATCAAAACAAATTGATAAATTGTTTCAAACAAGTGAACATTTTAAGACCTTAATTCACAGTTTTTTTTGTTAATATACTCATGCAGAGGCTTATGTTTACATCCATTGCCAAACTGATGTAAAAGGTTGAAATAAAATGTCAAGTTTTTAAGTTTTTACAGTACAGTTAGGCTACTGCAGCTGTTGATGCCTCTGCCTAGATTAGATGTTTTTGCAGCTTTGTGGAGATGTAAAACCAAATGGAGATTACTATCATTCACTTTTATACAGTTATAAAGGCCTTATTGTTTCACAGTAGACCTAAAACAGCTTCAAGCCACTGTGTTTTCTTTTAATTCATGTTGAACATTCTCAGTAAGCCACTCCTGATCGTGGATAATGTTATTGATCCTGCTAAAAGAAATCTTTATTATATCATTTCTTGTTTAAGCCTGAAGCATTATTATCAGTTAGGGAAATGTAATCCAAGGGAATTAACATAGACAGCTTTTGGCACAAAAGTGTCTTTTGCATTCAGAGATGTTAATGACTACAGGCCACAAATGATAACCTCCAGTTAATGAAATAGAGAATATTAATGGTGAGATTTAAAGGAGGCCCAGTCCTGGACCCTATAAATCTGTGACATGCCACCATTTAGTAATCAAAATGTAGCTTGTGAAAATAAAATCAATCTGTGTCAATACTTGACAACAGAATGGGGCAGCTGGCACTTCACTGATACCAGTTTGTCTTTTACACTGCTCCCAGTATATTGAGGCTGTGTGAGCAGCTACATTGTGCTGTTTGTCGTGCTGTGACTGTCAAATAACGCAGAGAGTTAATCAAAACCAGAGAGACGTGCAACTAAATATTCACTCTTCAATATATGGAGGAGCAATACGATGCCTGCTAAGGTGCTTTGTTCAAAAATGAGATATTAGCTTTTGTCTTGATACACAATGTTAAGAAAACAGGCTCACTTTTACCTGCTTAAAACAAGGATTTTTTAAACAGATTTCTAAATGAGGGTTGTTACCTATTATCCTTTGTAGAGGTACCATATTATAATTTATACCAGTTTTTGTAAGACATCTTAACATTTTGTAAATGTGAACTGATGTACAATATGGGATACATGTCATGTCATAATACTTGCTCATGCATTACTGTTGGAGAGATAATCTGATTTAAATCAAAAAAGCCACAAATGTGTCAACTACAATTGTACACTTGATTGATGTTGTCCATGCTTGTACAACGCACTCACTGGGCTCTTATGTCGACCAGCATTTATGTTTGTAAAACTTGCAATAACAAGCATTTTCAAATAATTTACACTGTCATAAGTGAACATTTAACACTGTAAACTGCTGTCAAGAGATTAAAATGTGTTTGTATGTTTCCTATTCAGAGTTCCACCAGACAGCAGTTGGTGCATCAGTTTGTTTCCAGGCCATCAATACACACCATCCGGTGTCATCTACTGTAAGTAATCTGTTTGCTTTGATTAACTACATTACTTATCTAAAAAATGACATAAAATGTGGAAACCGTCTTTTACAAAGTGAAATAATTTCCATTTGTTTTGTCTACTTTTAAACCCAAGATGAAAATGAATGTAATAATAGAGATGAATCATTTTGTTTGTTCATGTCAGTGTGTCTAAATAATGTGTCAATAAAACATGTAAAGACGTTGCACCTTGTGAGTGTTTTCTGCAGAGAGATAGAAGTTGGCCTGGTCTGAATCACACAAGAACAGACTTGAGTCACATGTCAGTTTATTACAGCTGACTGCGCGTTACAAGGCTTAAAAATGAAGTCTAACGTCTCGGAACAGGATATCTATGATTAGTTAAGCATATTTCCTAAACTATCAGTTCACAAATCCAGGAGCCAGAGAAGTGACAAAACAGTGCTTTACCCATAAATGCATTTCCTGCAACAAAAAAAGATCAAACGCCATCAAACAGAACTCAGTTCCTCATCAATGGTGTTTGAGATATTACCAAAGGGACATAAAAATTCTTTCAAGATATTGCTCAAACATATAGTTCCTTAAAATATCCAAGTAACTAACAAGTAAAATAATCCCAAACCAAAATCTACTTTTAAAGCATCAAATACTTTTCATAAAAGATTTATTATCGTACAAAATATTCAGTGGCCCTCAATCACAAAAGCATACTGGTGATGAATGCAACTCGTGAGCCAAAAGAGCTTTTGTGCATGACTGTCGTTATTGAAGCAATACAAAGAGCCTTGCTCATTATTGTGTAAGTGAGTTGAGGAGGAATAATTTGGTACTAATTGAGACAGCATTCTTTGAGTAGAAAGGTTCCTCTGCCACAAGAGGGCAGCGTAACAAAACACATGTCCATCACTGGATTCTGGGCCGTCCTCAATTAAGACTTGGAAATGACTGAATAATGTGTGGTCATAGTGGTTTAAATTATATAAACGGTCCAACCTGTTTTTTTAACATAAGCTTCAAGTTGTAGGTTTCTAATGTGTCTTTGGCTGACATCACAGGAAAGTTAGTAAAGATACAATACAGTACCTTACAAGGCAAACTGGTGAAAAACAAGGACTCCACCGAAAAACGCAAAAACCTCTACATAAAAAAAAAAAAAAAGGAACCAACAGACTCCCATATATAAACACAATATAATTATAAGTTGCATTGTCATTAATTGGCTGCCTGCAGGCACTGCAAAGACTGGGCAACAGTTTCCTACCGGTCCAGTTGGGGAAGACATACAAGGTCAACAAAATCACAATCACACAGAATCCACTGCTGTTCAGGAGAGCGCATCAGCTCCATCGCCCCTCAGTCCCAATGTGACCAAAATATTTAGGAAGCATACTTACATCTCGACCAAACAGGCTTCTTCTTTCAGGAGCTACCTTTGCTACAGTTAAAATGATGTGCAAGTGGGCTGTTAACGACTGGAAAATGTCTCTCCGTGTGCACTTGCATAGAACAGCTCACAAAGTATGAGCTGGCTGTGACAATTTTCTCATCTGCAGGTGATGCCTAGTATTTAGATGCATATTATCATTACTGACACTCAAAAGGAGGAAGGCAGTTTCTAGTTTGTTGTAGTATTTAAAAAGGTCACAACTGATGTTTCGATTAAAAAATAAATACATTCTTAAGTAAATTAAGCGTGCTCGCTGCAGGTGCAAACACTGATGTCTTAAAGTGTGATAAAAGGAGTTGAGGTGTCGGTTGAAGTTGAAGCACTGAAGTAGTTTGAATTGTCAGTTGTGAGCATTGAAAGGAGCTGAAGTTAAAAAGTGTTAGAGCTTAAGTGTAATGAAAGCACTTTGCTCCCTGTCGGCAGCTATTTTTCTGCAAGTGCTGAATGTAATTAAACTGACAGCTGAAGTGTAAGAGATGAAAGCAGTTGAACTGTCATTTGCAGCATTACAAAAGTTGAAATGACAGTTAAACTGTTAACGATGAAAGCAGTTCAAATTCAAGTACTAGAGATAGTTAATAGCGTGTGCCCTGGAAAAAACAGTGAGTTTTGACTGTCAGTTGGTATGTAAGCAGTGACAGCAGTTGATATGTTGGTAGTAGTTGAACCATCCATGTGTTTTCTGCTGAAAGCAAGTGAATTGAATTGTCAACAGTTGAACTCTCAGTTCAAGGGTAAGTGATGAAAGCAGTTAACAGAGTTTAAAAGGGCGAGAAAGCAGTGGAAGAAGTTGAAGGGTCAGTTTATGTGCAAGTGCAGAAGATTTTAGTTCAACTTCCCACTGCCTTTGAATGCTCTATTGCCAGCAGTGTCACCAGCCCAATACACACACATAATATTATATATTAAATCTTAAAAAAAGTTTAAAGCTTCAACTGCAATTCCAGAAAAACTGAGCAGTATGAAAAAAAAAACAAATTAAGTACAAAGGGTTGTATTTAGATGAAAGTATGAATGAGTATGAAGGGGTTAAAGAGGAAAAGAAAATGTTCAAACAGAAGCACAGCTGCCCTGAATGGGCTGAACATTTTGAAGTTTGAATGGTTTGTGTATGTGAGATTGTGCTGAAGTAGCTGACAGGCAACAAAGAGTCCAGAATATTACAAATAAAGATAAAGCGAGCGCACCAGTAATACCTCGAAATGCTAGCACATGCCATACAGTCTACCCCTGGGGCTACAATAATCTTGTTGGGGCGAGAGACACTTTTGTTTTCTCTGTTAAACTACTGAAGCAGTTGCTGCTTTTTGGCTTTGAAGAGCAGATTACACATTGTGTCATAGAAGCAGGCTGCAATTAAGTGGCAGTTAAGGGTCAGGGGAAATGTCATGCAGCATAACCACAACTTGACCCAAAGTGCATCATCAGTGAGTACAGGTTCACAGATACAGGCAAAGGCTTCCAAAGAAATCAGGAGAAAAGCATTTCTTCATGGACATGTGCTTCCGAAAAGAGATGAAGACAGGATTTCGAGCTCAACTGCATAGCTTAGATTTCCTGCGGAGTGAGTGCAGTTTTGTTGTTGCATTGGAAAACAGATTTAGATTATGTTTTAATAACTTATGGTTGCAAGGGCTGCTAGTATTAAAATGTGCTGGATGATGTATGAGGGGGATTATCTGCGTTTTGGATGCATGTACCTCTGATAAGAACAAGAATAGGGGATAAAATATTTTGCATGAACACTAAAATTTTGGCTTTTTAAAAGTTTGACATAATCATCTATTCACCAACGTCCTGACTATTGTATGTTCTTAGACCGCATGTTACTGTGGTCACATCCTTCTTCTCCTCGGCCCGTGTGACGCCCCTGCAGAAATTAAGGGCCACTTGGGTCACGACTTTAAGCTGGAGTCCAAGGTCCAAGGTATGCAGGCACATGGCAAGTTATGAGCATGCTGGTTCAGGATCGAAGGCCTTCCCTGGGTTTCATTCCTACACAGCGCCGTTCTGCAGGCGGTCGTGGGCGAAGCAGCCGTTGGTCTTACAGCTGCTTTCTGCTCTCTTGTCCCGGGTCAGTTTGTTCCTGGCCTTCCAGCGCTGAGCCAGCGGCTCCATGAACAGGGAGAGGGAGGAGAGCAGATAGCAGAGCCCAGCCAGGTAGAATGAACAGTCGTACGTCTGAGTGTAGTCGTACAGGAACCCTGCGACACACAAACAACACGGGAACACTTTAAGAGTCTGTCTATTCGTCAGTGAACAACAAGCTGAGCAAACCAGTTGAATGTGCTGATGTGGAGCTTTCACATTATTATTAATGTTGTCAGTGATTTACAATGGCATACATTGACTTTCAATGAAAAAGGCACAAAAACAAATATAAATAGACATTTTTTCATTTGTGGGTGTTGATAGTGAAACAATATTTTTTTACAACCCTGAACTGTTCTCTAATAATACTTAATAATAAATAATAATAATAGTCAATAATTATATACAATTATTACGTCATTAATAAGAACAACTCTTGTGTTGCCAGGTTGTGAAAATTCCTATGGTTCATGTTTATTGTCCTCTAGTGAAACACTTTGTCTTTTTAGCGCTTTAGTTCATCAGGAAAACTCTACCAATGACCCCTGACCTTATGGAAAAGAACTTCAGAACGTCCAAACCAAAATCCATTGAAAAACGTATTGGCATTTACAGCCATCAATTATTGAAAAAACACTTCATCTATAATTAATGCAGATTTGATGGCTTATTAGAGAGAAAACCCCACAGGTATTTATTTATGCACTACAAACATTCATAACTGCATTATTAACAAATAAAAAAGGATAAACACCAGAGATTTTTCACAACCTGACAACCCAAGTGTTATCTTAATAGCTTGTAACTTCTTTATAAAACTTGGCTTATTAGAAGATACCAGAAATTACATAGACATTGGTTCATAAAATCATTTTGAGGAGACTTTTTTTCCCAAATCCCAGCATCATTTTTAAAGTAAACCCTTTATATTTCCCATTTGACTTGAAGTCACATTACAGCTTGGTGGGGCTCACATTTTTAGCATGCGTGAACTATTGCAGGTGACTCATAACTTCCCGTGTTTCTGTGTTCTTACTTGTCTTCTTGACATGAGCCATGTTGACATTTCACTTCAGACGTGAGTTGGTGTGTGACAAGTGACCGGACCAGATAAAAAGTAGGTGTAACGACACTAAGCTGCTGCTGAGACAATTAACAAACAGTTGACTACCCTGAAGAGATGGAGTGAACAACAGGGATGTTATCACAACCTGGGCCCTGAAGGAGGAACCACAGTTTGCCTAATGTCAGTTTCTTACTTGAACTGCGGAGATGGTAAACAGAGCCACACGCTATTTCCGTACCACCCTAAGGGGGGTCATTAGTCACATTTCAATGGGCAGGGACCATGTCAATAGGTTCAAGGGAACCCCCTGCTTTAACTGGGGCCAAATGTTACCTATAAGGGCAAGTTATTTTTCCTGGAAAGGCCTCATACGCAGAAAAAAAATGTGGGTCAATAAATGTCTTTATCATGATGAGACATGCGGTATACGTTATGTGCAAGTTTCAGCGTTTCAAATATCAAACATGAGAACTGGTTTGGGTGTGTTAAGGAGATGATTGATTTTTTTTTTGTTTTGTTTTAGCTGACCTAGAAAAGGCCATTAGAAGGAATATGTCGCAAACTAATGTAACAAAAACAATGTAATAAAAAAAACTGATCCCAGATTAGAAACAGACTCTTTAAGGCTAACGAAGCCAATCTGCCATCACTTAAACAAAGTGACTCAAAGCCAGCCGTGAGCACAACACTGTTATTCTAAGGGTTAGACTTGACTCGCTTGGAGGCAGGAGGAAACTTGACCCAGTAACCCCTGTATGTATTTTCGTCAAAGCAACCCCAAACTCTCAGTCTGCATTGAGGGCTGCACTAACTATAGGTTGTTTTTCTCCTGTGCGTTTCAGTTTTCACGCTCCACAGTGACAGCACGCAAACACACAGGCAGACACACACTTGGAGGCACCGCAAGGAATTGAGGGCCCCATGAAAACATGTGCTACAATGTCCCCCCAAAAAATATATGTTCATAGGAAAGGCTATTCAACCCCTTCACTGATCCCCCCACTCACTCCCTCCATTTGAAGCTCTTATGGACCGTCTCTCTCTCTCTCACACACACACACACACACACACACACACACACACACACACAGAAACACATACAACTTCACCTTGCCCTCTGTGTAACAAATCACTTTAGATGACGGTGACGTCATGGCTACAATCCCATGCACATGCAGTGCATATGTACGCGTTTGTTATTGTGTGCATGTGGAAAAGTGGGTTAGCACATGTCTGAGTCCCGGAGGTTTTCCATGACGTGATCCACTCACCTGCCAAAGGAGGCCCTGTGAGGCAACCCAGGCCGACAAAGAACATGGAGAAGCCCATGGAGTTGTTGAGTTTCTCTGACCCCACGAGATCTACCTGCAGAGCAGAACAACACATTCAACCTGAAACTGTTCACACACTGGGACTTGTACCTGCCCGCTTCTTTCTTATTTGCATTTTGGAAATTTACCAACTTAACATTTAATAAGATTGCATACATTTTAGCACAGTACAAATCACATATACTTTACATCACTACCGTATTATAATAAACATTTTCCAAACCATACAACAATTTAAAATAAATAGCTAACAGGAAGCTGAAAACATTCAACCACTTAAGTAAAAAGGTTCAACATGATGGATTACCTGTCAAAAAAGATCTGTACGTTAATTTATATCCTGTCAGGAAAATAATAAAAACCAATACCTGCCTATAGAGTGGGACAAACACCTTAAAAAACCAAACAGTACGGTAAGCTTTGGAAAAGGGTGGGAGTGCATCCTTGACTTGTAATAAATTGTCTAAAACATGCAAAATGCATTTGGGGGCTGCCGGTTCTGGCAGCTGACATGGCGGCAGCTTGTCGGTGAAGCAACGACATACACAAACACAACCGGCTGATGAGAAGGTGAGCAAGTTGTTGATTTTTAATTTTATCATTATTATATATTACTACATGATCAAAGTGGGTCTTCAATGTACTATATGTACTATAAAGGAAATTATAATGGTTCTATGTGACAATAGAGATGGAATATAATGAGTACACTTGAATTCTGTATGTGTTGATATTAACAGGTTTTAAAAAATGTTATTATTGTGATTATTAAAACACATTGTCTAAATCCTTAATTTGCTTAACCATATACATCTGACCTAAATTACAACAACCCTTGCTTGCCAACTGAAACTAGGTGAGATGATGGCATGTTTTAGGAGACGTAAAAAAAAGAAAAAAGAGAAAACCTTGTCAGGAAAATCTGCGATTTATATCAACGGGCCGAGGCAGGGCAGAGATACAGGTTCTAATCTGACTGAAGAAGAAAAGTGGTTTGACTGGTTCTTCCATTCACATTCAGGAAAAAAAAAACTGATCACACAACATTTAGGTCCAGAGGCATGTCCTGGCCTTTGAGACCACACCATCATCGCCGAGTGAAATCACACCACATACGTCCTCACGTTTTTGTTTTCAGGTGTGATATGACCTGACGATACTGGATACTCGCTGACTTAATGTTGTTCCACCCATAACGACAGTTGGGAAACATCTCCAATGGTCTGCTTGGAGGATACGTTTCCCTTTCAGTGCGTGACACATTGGTGCAATGAAGCCAGTTTTACGTGGTGCAAAAGTCCCCACACACAAATACAGTTATGGTGAATTCACCAGATTAGAGAGCCCAATACTGCAGGGGTCTTGCATGATAAACGAAGACAGACTAATAATCTTGTGAGACTGACGCTGGTGGGATTGTGTGAAAAGGCAAAATGATATTGAGAGAGCAAACTATGTAACGGTACCACAGATTCTGCAACATTTAACTGCCTTAATTGATTAGACTTGAATTACATTTACTCTCTGCACTGCCCTGTGCCTTGTTGAGACATTTCTTAGACCTTTGAATTTGCCAATGAAAGTTAGGTAACACTTTATTTTATGGGTCTGTAATTTTAATCTACTTGCAAGTTCCCTGGAAAGAATTACGTAATGTGGCACTAATTATAAGGAAAATAGATAGTTATTTGAGTTTAGTTAGTTGCTGATTTTTAGCAGAATTTCCTTCAAAGAACTGCTGTGTTTATACTCAAGTACTTGTTAATACATTTTTAGCCATGCTGTGTTGGTGTACCCTTTTGGTCAAATATCTTAGAAACTATTCGATGGATTGCCATGAACTTTTGCACTGATATTCATGTTCCCCTCAGGATTAATTGTAATAACTTTGGGGCTCATCAATTTCAATTTATCCAATATACTTTGGTTTATGGCCAAAAACCTCCAAAATGACTTCCCATCAGCCTCAGCTGTACTTTGTGTTTTGTGTTAATTAGCAAATGTTTGTATGCTAACACGCTACACTAAGCGTGGCGTGGTACCACATAGAACATGGTAAACATCTCTGCCCAAGTACAGCCTCACAGAGCCGCTAGCATGGCTGTAGACTCCAAAGGCCCTATTTTCTTGGCGGTTCTTTTCTAGGAAATTATATGTGGGACCTGTAATGTAAAGTATTACTGAAAATGACAACCCTACTAGTAATAGAGGTTACTTTGTTTTGGGAGTACAAATGCATAACCATGCTCAGATAGGGTGGTCTTCTTACTAGAACGGGCAGCAGCAGAGCCATGTATCCACCACAGAAGATGGCAAAGAAGACAGCGTAAACCATCAGCAGGATGTAGGAGGTTGCCAGTGGGGAAAGCAGGTTGACCAGGCCACAGAGGATCAGGTAGGCCTTGTGGAAGTGGTATTTATGGAACAGGTTCCTGTCTGTCACCCAGCCCGAGGCCAGCTGGGCGATTGTCTCTGTGATACCTGCAACAGAGGTAGACAGGAGAGGCTCATGAATTGGGTGGATGAGAAACTGGTTGTTAAGACAAATGAAAAAATCAATGTTGGAAAAATTGAAATTAAAATAGTTTTACAAAACTGTAGATAAAGTTGAGTCTTGGTGGTGAGAGCAAAAGAAAAGGGTTAGACAGATCCTTTTTAGACTCAGGATATTGGTAATACTACAGAAGTAGCCAGAACTCCTAAAAAGCAGTATTGATACTTGTGGATTACCCTGAATAAATAACATAAAGTAAGATGTCCCTAAGAGGGAAGAGAGACTGACTGGGAAATGCATACAATAAAATATTCAGGTAGTAACAGGAAGCTGCTCTTTGGTAATAGAGTTTTTGATGGAATCCAAAAATGACAAGAGCATCGCTACTCTCTTCACCTTTAGATAAAAATGTCTTCAATAATCAAGAAGCTTCATATTTGACATTTAAAAAATAGATCCAGCCACAGTAAAGCAGTAATTAACTGAATAAAGCAGACTGCTTATTAAGCACTAGAAATAAATAATATGCTACTGCAAAGCAAATGCCCAGAGACTTTTGAAGTTACTTCTGATGGCTAATGTAGGTTAGATACGTTACACAGTCACTTCACCCAATTTTCCAAAAAAACCTAAATGGTTTCTAGCCATGCAGATAGTTTTAGTCTGCATGGCTCTGTAGCCTACATCTTGTGAGTCAGACTACTTCTACCTCAATAGTCCCCATGAAACAGTTGATATTCTGAGGAGACACATTTCTGTTGATTTTTTTTAATGCTGTTTTTCAATGTCGCAAGCACTGGGTTGCAGTAGAAATCTCAAAATTGGGGTAAGTAAAACCAAAACTATATGCATGACTAGATACCACTAGTAGAAAATATGTTTTTGGCCATGCTAGCAGCAAGCATGACTCTAGGGTTGGTCTGTTGGTAGGTTCACCACTTTGATTCAGACTGAAATATCTCAACTATTAGATGCATTGCCATAAAATTATCATCAGGCCAAAATTTCGAGTTCTCCGATAATTTGGTTTATGACTAGATACCTGCAAAACTACTGACATTCCCATCAGCCTCCTCTGAACTTGTTTTGTGCTAATTAGCAATTGTATGCTAAATTAAGATGGTGAACATGGCAAACACCTACAAAACATCTAGCATGTTAGAGTTGTCATTGCGAGCATATTAGCATACTGACATTATCATTTAGTTCAAAGCACCGCTGTGCCTAAGTACAGTCTCGCAGAGCCGCTAGTGTGGCTATAGACTCTTGGTCTTGTTGTAATTTGGGTGAACCGTCCCTTCAAGTTCCACATAAACTTTTAACCACCATGTGGTGTGTCATCGCTCCACTTCATCTGCATTCACCTGCCACACCACTAGCTCCTCTCCAAGATAATTACATGCGGACATGTTTCCTGAACAATGACATGTCATAAAACCATAAACACATTTGTTCTTCGGTGTTGAGACAATCCTGACGGGACTTGCTTCAGCAGACCACAGTTGTCAGAGATTGACGACACTGTAAAGTGTAGTTTAAGGGCAGCTAAAGTAATGTGAAGGCATCTACCCAAAGGTAGGTGACCTGTGAGAGTATCTTGTACCTTTAAAATCAAGTTATTTTACGCTTGATAAAAGCAAAGCTATGAGGGAGTATGAGTGCGCATCTACACATGGGTGTGTGTGTGTGTGTGTGTGTGTGTGTGTGTGTGTGTGTGTGTGTGTGTGTGTGAGAGAGAGAGAGAGAGAGAGGGTGGGGCAAAGAAAGGAAGGGAAAAATGACGCTTTGCAGCAAAACTACACAGGTCTGCATTAGTGTCAAACATGATGTCTAGTCTATTTTAAGACTCTGTTGTTCCTGTTATCTGAAACAAGAATGCTGACAAAAACAGTGGGTGGCAACATCCATTTGTTAACATCTGCATGACACTGGTAACACCCAGGAAAACTACTCATTGTGCACTCCATCCTATCTGATTGATTGGTTGCTCCAGTCTGGTATGATGACTGGGCAGATATGTGCTGCTCTCTGCTGAGGTCAACTGGAACTCGATAGGCGGTGCGGAAACTGCAGTGGTGTATTGACCGTCGCAGGAATAGCTACAAGCAGGCACCGCTGAGCCACTGATCAATGAAACAAACTGGTTCTATGCAGATCAGAGTTACCCATCCTTTGCTCAGCCTCTGCACCACAACTGAACAGCCTGCAGCCACTGACACTCAGCTTGAACCCTGGAACCTCTGCTGAATATGGATGAGTTTGCATACAATATGTGTTACCATGCAAAGTATGCATATTTTCCTTTATTGTGAATAAAGGTTACATTATTCTACATATATTAAGTGTGGATGTAATTAATGATAATCAGCTACATCTTCACTCTGTAAGGCTTTGAATGGAGTTCAAATGAATAAACAATGAAATGCCTCTTCAGTGAACACCTCTGCTTTTCTTACATAACACTATCTAGAGCGTCTCTCTCTTCCAAGGTTAGAAAGATGACATGAGGCAGCTGTGCTGTGTTTATGTGTCCTCCTCTAGCGACCCAAGACAGTGTCCCGGGGTGTCCCCTGCTTGCATACAGACGAGTTGTGAGTTTGTTTGTGTGTTTTAGCCTCAGCAGGTTGGTCCGGGCCTGCAGCTGTTCCTGTTCAAACTCAGCACAATGCAATTTAAATTTGGCCTCTCCAAGTAGCACCTTAAGCCAAGTGCATCAGGGACATTATTAGTTCTGTCCATTTCTGTCCATAGTGCAGACAGGTGTAGAAGGTGTGTGTGAATGCCTCTAGACAGACCTTGGGGTGTTTGCAAGGCATGGAGCGATGCCATTCCCTTTGCTTCAAAGAGGGACATTGTGTCACTAGATTAAAGCTAAGGGGTTGTAAAAGGCATGTTGGTTTTCCCAGCTTCTCTGAGGTTGCAGTTGGCTTGTCTTGCCTCCTCTTTTGTACGCCTCAGTGCTCCTCTGCAAAGTATCACCCACTTTAGAACTGAACACCCAAACTAAATTGGGAGCCCCTCTTGTCACCACGCCAGCAACTTTACTCAGTTAGCTGTTGCTTAGCGACTCCAGTTAGCTCCAGAGTTGGTGGCTGAGGGTTGACGAACAGACTGACCCGGACGATAGTGGCCTCCCTCCCTCAGCCGAGTCAATGGGCCTCTATAACAAGCGCTGGGTCGGGGAAAGAGGGACAGCGGGACACTGGGATGGTGGCTTTGTGGTGTGGGTGGCACCCCCTCTCTCTAACTCTGTCTCTCTCATTGCAGCGCACATGACCAGAGAATGTGACAGAACAAACGTGTCTGAGTCAAAAGAATCTGTCAGTCTTGCTGCTCGCTGGCACTGGACGCTGGCGCGAAGCTCATAAGTAGCCCCACAGACCATCGTGGGGAAATTCAGACATCTATATCCTCTGGTTTACGTTACACCTCCATATAAACATTGTAGAGATTGGTTTGAGAACCCATTTGTCAGTTAATGTTAGTGTATACTGTGTCATTGTATACTGCAGTGTTATTTGACCCCAATCTTAGTTTTGGCTCAATCCATTGTGTGTGTCCTGTTGTGTTTCTTGTGCAGGCTATAGTGTTTTCTTGAGACCTCTTTCTTTCATAATCCCCATTTTCTCCAGCAGTGGTGGTGTCCAGCCGCTGTTGCAAACCAATGCTGACAAAAAAAACACATTACAATTTTTCAAGGCCGTCTACATACTGTACTTATGCCAAAAATGCATCACCAAAACAGTCCTTTAGACAATCTAAAACCATTTCCATTCATAATAAGAAATGTATGAAGCACTTCTTGTGTTACTTTGTACTGTAGCGTCTCTCACACCCTCTCCCATTATTACATCCTAAAGTGAGTGAAAACAGATCATTATTCTTATCTAAAAGACACCTCTCATCAAAGGTAACACTATCTCTGTCTGCTGGGGACTGATTACCACGAGATAGATTATAAAACAGAAGCGTGTAACTCATAAACGCACAACCCCATCTGGAGCATTTCAATTATTCACAAAGCCTGACCAAGCACTCTTAAAGAATTACATGCACATGTGGACGGTGGTCAAAATGTTAATGCTGTTTTCTGTTCATATGGAGTGGCCTCATCGATGGCATACTGCTGAACCCGCCCGCCCTGGCCAGTGGACCAAAGTTCAGCTTTTATGTAAGCACATTCATTACATAAGACTGCAGAGTCTGAGCAGCTCACAAATAATTAATGCCTAGAAGTTGACTGAGGACTTTTTTTCTGCATTGCTTCTTAAACTCAGTCGTAAAGAAACCTGGACCTCCCTCTTCTCAGCCACATTCCAGAAGATGATAATTTGTGCAAACACCTTTTGTGATGAGTTTCAGTGATAAAATGAGAGACAACAAGCAATGAAGTGCATTTACATTGAAAAGTATGACAAAAATTTACCAGTACAATTAACAGAAGCCAACGGGGGAACACTGCAAAAATACGTGGCCATGAATACGCTATCACACAATAGGTTTGCTATGGGTTTTAGACCAATCAAATTGCTGAGCTGGCAGTCAGGTGAGGGGTGGTACTGGCGTTGGATGTAGGGGACACCATATGTGGTCTACAGAAGTACTGTACCTAACAGAGGTACCCAGAAGGGGAGGTCTTTTGTTATGGAAAATGATGTGTTAAAATGTTCATGTGCTTGTAAGTAGAACATGTGCCT
This sequence comes from Enoplosus armatus, assembly GCF_043641665.1. Taxonomy (NCBI): domain Eukaryota; kingdom Metazoa; phylum Chordata; class Actinopteri; order Centrarchiformes; family Enoplosidae; genus Enoplosus; species Enoplosus armatus. The sequence goes on from NC_092187.1 coordinate 11,716,547, forward strand.
CACACAAATGTGACAGAATGCTATAAAAACTCATGGAGAGATTGAGAATGTTATAAAAATATAGTTCGAATGAATTAAAAACCTTGCAACAGTTACCATGCCCTGTGATTCACCCTTAAAGAGATGTTTCATCCGTGTTTATTTTACCACATGAACACTGTATGATGTAAGCGACATTTTTTGTTTTGTATGTTATAAAAGCCCCACTTTTCATACTCTCCACATTTATAGGCTAAAAGAGTTTTGTTTTAAAGTCATTTTGGGGAATGTGCTGAGAAAAGCAAATAAGCTCTATTTCCCAAAATCTCATACTATTCCTTTAAGGTGGATCATAAAACCAGTTGAGCAACTATTGAGAAATGTGTGCCTCACCTGCCACAGAGATGATAAAGGAAGCATCCATGGCATCGATACCCAGGTTTCTGGCACGGGCAGACAGGTGGAAATAGGGGATGAAGTAGGCCAGCTGACTAAAGACCAAGGACCAAGTGTAGATGCAAAAGAATGGGTCCTTTAGCAGGGAGAAATCCAGTACTTTGGCTTTTCTGACGGTCACCTCACTTGGTGTGTTGGCATGTGAGGGAAATCCAACAATGGTGGACCCATTCATGCTGCCATTGAGCTCTGTGGAGCTGTCTGGAGTTGTGGGTTTACACTGACCCACGTCATGGTGTGGCTCATGGCCATTCACACCATTCAGGACCAGTCTGGTCGGTGCAGGGTTCACTGACTGGTCCTGGAGTTCCTGAGTACATTGGCGCCCCAGGTACTCAGTGTCCCCGTGAGGAGGAGGAGGGGATGGGAATGAGTCTGATTTGGAGATGCCATTAGATAAGTGAGAGGAGCCATTCAAGCAGCTCTTAGTGTATTCCTTCTCTGAGGAGCTCTTAAGGGAAACAGCAGGGCTTGTTTGAATGGGAGAAGAGGTAGGGTTTGACACGGGGGGCTTCACGTTGATGGGTCGCAGAAGCATCCCAGAGGCCACCAGATTCAGCATGAGACCGCCAAGAATCAGCATTGCCCCTGTGGGGGAGAAAGAGAGCTCAGAACCCAAAATGCCACCTTATATGAGCAGTATTTCTTCTCACACACGGAAATGTATTCAGATTTGTCCTTCCTACCTTGCCAAGCATATTTGTCCAGGAGCAGCTGAGTGAACGGAGCAAGGGCAAAGGTCAAACCCATCCCAGAACGCCCGATGGCATACGCTGTCGCCAGCCTCTTTCGGAAGTACAGCGCTGTGACCACTGAGAAGGATTGGTATAGTAGTGCAAAACCCATTCCTGAGAGGAGTGAAGAAGTTTATCATTATCAAACACCGTCTGTCACAGGAATGTGGGCAGACAAGAAAAAATCCAACACATGTCCTCAGACAGAGGATGACCTCGGTTTTGCTTTGTGAGTCTCATTGAGGTATTTTGGCTTACCAAAGATTTCTACTCACCAACTATCACTCCCATGCTGATGTAGAGGAACACCACATTGTTGGCGAAAATACTGATGAGGAAGCCTCCACTGACCAGCACTGCCCCAACGATGGAGGTCACCCTGGTTCCTACCTTGGCACAGGCCACGGAGGCAAGGGGTGCTACAGGAGAGGAAGCACGAAGACTGTTCTACTGTTCAAGTGTAAACACGCAGAGGAAGAGTGGCTTCAAATTCAAAGTGGCTCCTTACAAATTCACAGGAAGGAGAGAGGACACAATTATACAAGAAAAACCTTTATATATCATCATCATCTTTATATCCTGTCAATGGACTCGAGGGGATGCAGATCAGAGTTACGAACCTCCAGACAGACGCAGACTCGACATGATGGAACCGATCCAGCTGATGCTCTCTGACGAGCCTCCAAACTCATCTTGGAACGCCACGAAGAAGATCCCAAAGCTCTTCAGTGTTCCCATCACTAGGACATTTACCTGTGTAAGCACACACACACATACATGCAAATAATGGGAGAGAGATCAGAGCCAGCAGAGACTGCATAAATTACATTTAGGCTTAATTAGTGTTCTTGTTACAGGATGAGCTCTGTGAAACACATATAGAGACTTAGGAAAAGGAAACAAAAATATTAAAACGACACTTGAAAAAGACCATCATTGCACACAAAAACTGGTGATTGAAGAACAAGTGTAAATGGACCAAACATTTGCATGTTTGAGAGATGAGGGAGGTAAACATACCAGGAAGCAATGCAGCACCACCATCCAGCCCCAACCTCCATCTGGAGGGTCCTCATACTGGATCTCTTTTTCCTTCTCCTTCTTAGTGGTCATGGCATCCTTCCTGAACAGGTTCATGGCTGCCTTGGTTTCACTAGGAGAAAACAAATAACTAAACAAAATCTCATAGACTGCCTAATCAGAAGCATTCATCGTATCACAGGCCAGACATCTGCACAAATGCACTACATGTTTTCACGTGTGTAATGTGGATATAACCAGTTATGGTTATTATAGGCACAGCATAATTGCATTTTTAAGGAAAAAGACATCAGTATCAACACATTTGTATTCTGTGAGTGAATCTCCGTCTCTTCATTTTGATGTCACAACAACAACAACATAACAGTATGTAGCATATTAGTTTTTGAGGAGACAGACAAGCAGACTCTTTCTCAAGAGGAAAAGCTTGATTATTTTCTAAATAAGACAAACTATGATATGAATTTCTTTTTCTTTTCAGTGCTTTTGCTTCAAGTTACTTTACAGAAAATTGTAGACCCAAAAAGTCAATCAAATCATTTTGAACCATTCAAGGAGACAACTGATGTTTGACATTAATTTGTTACATGTCACGGTACAAAATGATCCTGTAAGGACAACTGACAGTAGACAGTAATGCTGCATTAACTTGTAAAGTCACTGAGCTGTGAAACAGATCAGTTACAGTACAGCTAAACCTAGTTACTTTTCCACCTCTTTTGCTCTTATTACAGCTACTGCGCTTGACTGAATGTCTCAGCAGTGTTTACATTAAGTGTGTCTATGTCGCAGCAAGTGCGAATATTCAATAATGTGTATCTCGAACCTCCGTGTCAGCACGTAACAGTATGGCCTCGGCACAATGGGCTGAAGTTTGCTTTGATGATGTTTTAACTTTGTGATACTTTAATTTGTGAACAAGAACAAAACCCAGAGGCTCTCAAATCTGGTGCATGGACTCATGTAGAAAGATCTGGCTTTGCAAAGTTATCCAGATAACTCATTAAACCTGCGTCTAGGAATTGCAGTCTGGAAAACATGACTGACTTGCTCAAACATACTCAAGTTGATGTTTTAGTCAGATTTGGGATTTAATTATTTTTTGGTAAAAGGACTTAAAGCTACAGTAATCGCTTTTCATCCCATGTTGTCACAGCTGCACTTGTCTTCAGTCTTTGTCATTCACAAGGACACTTGCACGAGTGACGTAATATACAGTCCTGCCGATGGTTTCACACAGTTGGTGACTGCAACGTGTCAAGAAAAGCAGCAACGCACCAACAAAGGCAGGAAAGAAGACTGCTGGCTAACAAACATATAAACAATGTAGATTTCAAATTATTCCAAAAATCAGGTTTAGAAATGCTTCATGAGGAAGGTCTCACACAACACACACAACAATGTCTTTTGGTAAGAAACAGTGGAAGTAAACATAATTTTCAAAAAATACAACCTCCACAGTAAAGCATTATGTTATGTTTCACCTGTTGTTTCAGAAGTCAGGGTACTGTAGAATTCAGAATTACCAGGTTATTTAAGCGCCAGTAAACGCACCGATGCCGATGGTCTATAAGATAATGCAGTTTGATGTTTGCATTGGCACATGGCAGAGGGGGTCAAAGAGGGTGATAATGGATAACTGAGCGCATTGATAATTTTTTTTTTTTAACCAAATGTCATGTTTGGTGTGCAAAATGTGCTTCTGTGCACGTGTGTCCACACGTGTGGTGATTCCATACAGTATATGTGTAACTTGTGAAGTTAAGACTTAAGCCGTAAGACTGCAGCTTTGTGAAATGAAACTGTGCTTCTGTTGTGAGAGGATTCAGGAGCGACCTGTTCATGCCCGTGTTGTGAGCCAGCTGTACTGCAGTTTGACTTGGCACCCTAACAGGCAACGTGTGACCTTGAATTACTTTGAGCCCTTCTTGGAGCATGCTACCAAAGGATCCCCCTTCCTAAGACTTTGACTTGTGTCAGCAGATACTTAATGAGCCTTGCTGAAGAGTGAACAGACTTAACTTTGTGTATTTATGCACGAGATGTTCTGCTGTTCTCAAACCACAAAAATGTAAAACTCTTGATCTGATGCCAGGCCACTGTCGGTGTCTCGAACCGGCGCTCACCAGTTCTCTGGGACAATACCATTAATTGACTTTCTGTTCGTAGAAAAAAAAATCTAGGGTGTGTTCTGATTGATCACAAGTTTTGTTGCATGCATATCTTCACAAAACATAAATTCAACTCACAAAGGGCACATCATCTGCACTTTAACCTCCTGTCGCTGTTATTTTACCAGCTTGATGGTTGTCTTGCTTCACTGTGCTCTGGTTACTGCTTGACTGACACACTTCTAACTCTGACTATTCCCACCCACAGTTCAGAGTTGCTATTTAAGAATGACATACTGTAAATTAGTGGACTTGGTCTTACATACAGCACTTGCTTGATTATTGCTGGTCTGTCCTGAATTCAGTTGGTTCTGTTGGTTTAAAATCAGGTAGCAAGTCCCTCTGGCACGCTGTCATACTGCTATAGTTCAATGTTCTTCTGCCTTCTGTGGAGCTGAGCTCTGAAATCAGTCCAAAGATGAACCAACATTGCTGTTTTGTTTTGTCTGACAGTCAGTCCTACAGGACACACCTATGTGGCTGTTGAAACTCTTATTCATGACCGACACGCTAAACCTGATGTACCTGATCTATTGACCATAAAGTTTCCAGAAACATTGAACATGTGGATCTATGAAGATGATGCACCATGCAAAAAAATGAGCACCTGCATGGTGTGAAATGAATTAATCCATCTATCCAGCGGTTGCGGGGGTTCCTGGAAAATCAAACTCAGGGTTTACCCTCCTTTCAGTAAAACTGTCCCACACTTGTGAGCGTAATAAATACTGAGCAGAGCAATCACAAACTGCACAAAGAATGCAAGACAGCAATACTGTGTAATATTTTACAGAACAAAGTGCCAGAATAATGGAGTCTATATTTCCAAACATAGTGCATTGTTTTTTTCTGTTGCTGAATAGTGAACTCATACCTGCAAGGAGATCACACCAAAGCAGGAAATGCTTGAATTTGTCTGTTGTACGGGCTTCGATTGAAGTGAACAGGAGACAGAGTGAATATTTGCAAGGTTAACGTGTAATGTGACAATGTGCTTCAACGCACACAGACAGATAACTATTCACAGTTACACTCACACCCATGGACAATTTACAGTTTTCATTTCACCGCTGGAGGAAGTAAAGTGAGGACATGCAACCCAGGACCTTCTTTGCAATGTGGTCTTCTTTGAGACCACATTGTTAACCACCTAAACAAATTAAATACATGTGTCATCAAATAATTGGAAAGGTCTACCAAACCACATTGTCAACACATGGAGAACACGACATATAACGTAGCCTCAAATGCTGGAAAGCATAGTAACCTTGAACAAAGTAGAAGGAGAGGGCGTAGTAAAACTGTGTTTATCACCAGGCTTTTGTAGCCTGCATTACTAACTCAGTCTGACTTAGACATGTATAAGAAGCCGAGACCAAATTAGGCAGAGAGCACAGAGCGGATTAAAAGGGGAATGAATTGGGCCAGTGTACTGCGAGGAAAGTATTTCCCCCCCATGTGCTGTTCACAAGTGTTCCTCAGAGTGTGCTTGAGTGCATGTTTGTGAATGTGCCGGGGGTCTGAGGGTGTTGAGCGGGGGATTGGAAATCAGCGTTTTGTAGTGTGGTATTAACACCATGTTACTGCACACTTGAGATTCTCTCTCCAGTTTTTACATTGTGTTTCTAATCTAATATTAGATTTTACTATTATTATATTATATCAAAAGTTACTCCAAAGTCTGTCCCTATTTGACCCGTACACCATTTATAGACAACAACCAGTTAACATATCTTTTCACCTCCACTCTCTGAAAAACTGATTCACGAGTCCAGCATTGTTTACATCCATATTTGCAATAAGCATTGCTGCATATCTTGGCAAGTTACAGCCAACTGTTGATCAGAGGAATGGTGCGAAATCACTAGCAGGATTGTGTATCGCATCACCCGCATGCATGTGCGTCCTCGTGCACAAGATAAACAAAACGGGGACCCACTCATAGAAAAAATAGCTCCATAGCGCTACCAGAGGTCAAAACCTCACACAGGAAAAAAAAAGCCTTGAAGGGGAGCCTTAAGAATAGTTCAACATTTTGGGAAATATGCTTATTCACATTTTGTTTTTGATGCAAAACTTACTGTTGTGTGACACTACAGCTGTCAGTGATGATGTGTCCAAGTGTCCAAAATCTCAATTTACTGCCAACTATAGAGAAAACTACTGTCTATTATATTGGGAGAAGTGCAAAAACTGCCAGTTGTGTTTGTTGGAAAGTGCAATCACTGCTTGAAATTGCAGTGGGGTGATCAATACTTTCAGTATTATTATGATCACAGATTGTACCTTTTAGGTTAATATAAAAAAAGGCTTTGGCAGAAAACCCAACCCTGCACACCTGCTCGTGCAGATTTAGACCAGGACTGAGCAAGATCACTTGAAAAGACACAGAATCCTGGACAGGATTGTATCAGAGTTGCACTCAAAGCTGTGAGAGGTGGAAAGGAAGGAAAGAGGGACAGCTACAGGAAAGCAAGTGGGTCAGAGAGCAGATAGAGTTTGCAGCCAAAATGCCCAAATTCAATACTAAAAAAAACCAAGATGTCAAAAAAAAAACTCTCCTAACTACAAATGCAGCATAATTTACTTCCAGGCAGGTGAAGTGCTGCGTCCAACTCTTTATTGGCCAGGAGTCCTGATGAGTTACACCTCACTCTTCAGCTGCTCTGAATGATTACATTGCACAAGTATCAGGAAATACTACCACTTGTAGAAGTTCTGTTTTCTTGAAGTTGCACAATTTCACAAAGGATTACTAAAAAATGCCACACAATTAGGTGAGTGCACAGTACAATAAAATAATGTTTATGGAAATTAAAATGTGTAGTTACACACCAAAATAAACATGCAGGAAAGTAATGAAACACACAGGTAACCTCTGTGTGCCAATAATTCAGGTTGGTTAAACCACCATGTTGAGTTACCTCTTATGCTGTTTTGGTAGTTTGCCTGAAGGCTCTGGAGGTGACGAATAAACTCAGGAGTCCTATTCTCTGAGAGTCATTCTCAGGTTGGTCGAAGGGCACTTGTAACTATGGCTGCATCAAGAGTAGCTTTACACCTGCAACAAGAAGTAGGCAATGATCAGTGAAGTAACAAAAGAAAATGAGAACACACAGATACATCGATGCAGGTGCACGCTCACATCTCCTGAACCTGAAAGCAGAGACATGGATAACACTCTCCAAACAACAATAACATATACAACAACATAACAGACAGTTATATTCTGTATTGACAATATTCTAAATATGGCAAAGGGTGTGTCTGATGGTGTCATGAGAGCTACAATTACATCTCACACCATAACATCCAACACTGCATACCAATTCAGAGGCGGGGTCCTTTAAAAAATGCCAGATCGTTAGGCTGAGCCTGTGCCACCTCCGCAAAATGAGTCACCTTTAACTTGTAAATTAAACAACCACACAGGTGTGAGGCTCTACTTAGGCACAATGATATTGTGAGATAAATGCTAATGTCAGCATGCTAACACACTAGCAATGACAATGCTTACATGCTAGTGTTTAACAGGTACAATGTTCACCATGTTAACAATCTTAGTTTAGTGTGTTAGCATGCTAGCATCTGAATCCTTCCTTTGTCACAGTAAATCGCCCTCACGTTGCCAAAACTGTGTTCCATACACCTGAGCTTCCTTTCACCTGTAATTATCGACATGTTCAAAGTTTATGTGTGACTTCCATTTTTTCCCCCCTGTTGCTTTTTTTTTATGTGAGAAATTTGCAAGTGACTGATTGCACGAGCTGTTAACTTATTTGGTCAACAAATGCAGAAGAATGTGGCCAATGAGCTGGGATACAGCAATAGTGCCTCAGTCAGCAGTCTGACTCAACAGATGTGTAGCACTGTGAAGAATGTTGCATTGAGAAACGGTGACAAGCTGTTTTAATTGCTAAAAAAAGATGCACAGTAATGATGAAAAGTAGTATTAATCGCATGAACATGTTCTGCACTATATTCAACAAGAGTCAGTATGACAGAGTTCAGCGGGGCCTTCTTACACACTGACGCAGTGCCGGGATGGAGGTAAAGGACCTGAGGTGACACTTTTCAAGTAAAGTCTAATCATACATCTCATGTTTTAATAATAATATAATGATAATGATATAGTTATAGTCTGCATTGTATTGTATTGTATTGCTGCCATGCCAGAAAAGGAAAAATGGATCACTATCACGTGAAAAGTTTATTGTTATAACACAAAGTTTTTCACAGTATAACAAGATATTTTCACGTTTTTATGACATACAAACTTATTACATTAAAACTTTTCTTGTTATAACAAGATACTATTTCTAACATGAAACGTTTCACATTATATCAGGATAAATAATACGTTGTCATAACAAGAAAGTTATATTTTGTATGTCGTAATAACGTGGAAATATATTGTTATAATGTGAAAAACATTGTGTTGTAACAACCTTTTACATTATAACGTGAAACTGATCTGCTTTTCTTTTTCTGATGTGACAGCAATACGCCTCCGTAATATTGGCATCACATAAGGTGGTAAAAGTGTTGTGTGAAAAAGAAATGTGTTTATGCTTCACTCTTCACTTTTTTCCGTGTTGGTGGCGGCTACGTAATCACAGTAATCAGGCTCTTTTGGCTCTTTGCTTTGTTTTAATCTGGGTCATTGCTCAAACATCATTATTATTAGGCAACGGTCAAATGAACCGTCCAAACGTTTACCCTGGAGACGAGCAAGAACCTTAAATACTTATCTTGCTTTCAGACAAGAATAAATTTCCCCCCTCAATCCCAGCTGTGTAGATGCCTCTTCAGTAACATGAAAGCAAAAATTAAAAGCACAAATTAAGTTAGCCAGATGTCACCCTGTTGCTGACTTCTGAGCTCTTGCCACATCCTCCCCCTCACCCCCCTTCTTCCACAGCTGTGCTTTAAGTAACCTACCCAACAGCTTCTACAGGTTTAAAGGGTCAACAGCTTCGTCAACAGCTTCGTCTTATTAAGATCTATCTTTTACAGCAGGACGGACAACCTTTGCAAACAAACATGTGCTCAAACTGTGACAAAGAGAATCTGGTTTGGCGGATGCAAAAAGCATGTTAGTGTTTCGTCAAAAGCACTCACTGACACAGCTGCATGAATACAGACATTGATGGACAGCTGCCCTGAATCTTTTTTTTCAGTTTCAAGACAAGAACTGACACTTCAAAATCTGCGCAGACATGTCTTCAGGTGAAAAACTACAGCTGAAAAGCAAATTTGACAACAATAATTTGACACAGTTTTGTCCACAAGGGCTTAGGGCAAGAAAATCAGATTCATGGTAGAGCACGCGAATTGTACAAAAAGTGGGTCAAACAATGATCCCGCTTCCAAAATAGTTACAAATTTCACTCCAACACTGGGAAAAACTTTCAGTTCTGCATTGTCTTGTGAAAAAAGGGGGTAGCTTGAGAATATACACTACATCACAACTGCTGATATCACTGTAATAGTAGATCCATTATGTACAGTACACACCAAGACCGCAGAGCAACACTCAGTAAAACAATACATCTCCCTCTGCAGCATTATTGTCCTCAAATGTAGCCTGTAAAAGTTTTTCTTCTTTCGGCATGCTTGCAGAAAGTAAAGGTTTGCTCACACAGTGGTGACTGGACATGAAAAGTCCTGTTCAGACTCTCTGGGTGATGAGAAGAGGTGAACAAGTGTTTATTTTAAACCTAACAGAACTTCTTTTTGTTGTAAGTCAAAGGTTTTCATTTACTTAAAACGTAAAAACATCTGGATCTTGGGCACATTCCAGCCCTGCCCATAACCTGCTTTCATGCAGATTATGCAGATTATGCATTGATAGCTGAACTATTTTTTGCCTAGGAAATTACTTCATTAACTGAACTACTCTTTTGCAAGAATTTGCATTTTTCCGTTGTCCTACAAAATAAAATAAAGATAAAAATGAGTTCCTTCAATTGTTGAAACATTATTTATCCAATTAACTTTCTCTTTTGTGTTATTTTCGTTATTTCTCTCTGTTTGTTTGACAATTTCATCCACCAAGATATCTCAAACCCCCAACCTCGAGTCTCCAACTATGACCACAGCTTTGAATTGTGAGGAAAGCCAGACATCAGTCCCGAGGAATTGTGAGATTATGTAGTAAATGCAGGGTGTTCAGCTGAAAGCTTTTGGCTTAGCCCACGGAGGCATACACAAAACCGTATTATTGTGGGGAGCAAACAGGGAGGTCTTACCGTGTGTAGCTGTGAACTGGCTGTTATCTTCACTTCGCAGGCCTGTTGCATCGTGCCCCTCACTCAACTCAACTCAACACTGCTGGGAAGACAAGAAAAACAGGCGTTGGAGCAGATGCGAGAATTCAGGCACACTGACACTTCAGCGGTGAATGTCGAGAAGATGTCATCTGGGTGCCACCTGAAAATGAGACACAAACCTGCACTGACGCAATGTGGGTGAAAAGTTTTGAAAACCTAAAATAACAGTCGAGGGCCACAGAGGATGACAGATTGGAGGATGGCTTGTGCTTGATTTCTCAGGTTGGAAAAGTTTGGTGTCACAAAACCTAATCTAAATACAATGTTTTTGTTCAGTTGTCTATTATTTAAAAAACGATCCATGTGTTGATATAAGTAAATGTGTAAAAACAAATAAAGTCCATACCTGAAATCTCCTTCGACGCGCTTCAGCACCAATTTTCAATTAGTTCAATTTGGGGTTTTGTCGCTCCAGAGTTGTGAGTCCCAGGAAGGCGTGCGCGTCACCGGTGAGGGACTTTCTAGCATAGAGGAATTGCTGTGGGGCCTTTTTCTCCGAGGATGGCCGTGCCATAACTTTGCCTCTATGAGCGAGTCCCTCTGAGTTGCATCTCACATCTCCGCCTCAACATCGCTGAGCTGCGCTGAGGAGCCGCAGACAGCAAAGCCTTCACTGAGGAGAGCCACGTGACTGAGGCGTAGCAGTAAACCCCATCTGAGGGCTCAGAGGGAGAGGAGGAGGAGGAAGAGGAGGAAAAAAAAAACAACCTCTGCGGTCAAAACATCAGAGCCACCGCCTGAGCCACCAAGACGCACTGCACTGACAATCTACACAGCAGAGAGGAAACCACGTGGACACTCTGGTTTTCTGATCAAACACTACAACAAGGAATTTCTCCAGAGATGAGGGAAATCTCCCCGGTGCATGAAAAGCAGCAAACACCTGCCACTCCACGGTTACCTGTTCCTATGCGCCAATATAGTCCTTATGTATGAGATCTTACAGACAAATACGACATCAGTGTGACAACGACTCCATAGCACTTTTAATTAATGATTGCATTTTTTCCCCCATATCTGGGATGAATGTCGGCCAGCTGCCAAAAATGAACAGGTTAAACACTGAGCAAAGGAGAAACAAATGAATACTTAACACGGAAGAGCACAAAGTCAAGTTAAAGTTTATTATGGGTTGTTATTCTGTGCATGGCCGCCTTGGATTGAAGGATAAGGACACACACACACACACACACACACACACACACACACACACACACAGCATTACATCGCTGGAAATAACATGATACAGAGCCGAATTGACATGACATCAATAACAGAGCATTATTTACTTTATTTTGGTGAATAAAACAAAAGCTCACACTCCAAGTATTAGAACGTTTGCAGAAAATACAACAGATGTGAGGAAACTCCAGCTCTCTCTTGCAAACTGTACATTTCTTTATAATTAAAACTCCTCAGTGAGTTGCGTTGTCTTCAGGATGCTATCTTGTGAACTGCTACTGTGATGGTCCCATGACTCCTCACCAGAATGTTTCTACAAAACAAACAAACATAAACAATGCACTAAGACAAACATTCACCGGATAAACAATAATCATGCAGACAAGTGAGAGAGAGATCAGTCAAAACTGACAAAGTTTGAGAAAAACATTGTTTTGATGATATCTCTGATGAAACTCTATTGCAGATGCCCATGATGATGATGATGATGATGATGATAATGGTGATGATAAATAATTGTTACAGTCATTATATCACCAACAAGCTTAGGGAATCTGGTCAGAGAGTGTAGTTGTAGTTGTATGCGATGCAGTTTGAATAGTTATTGTAGGACTGATCAATACTACACTCAGCCAAACCAAACTCAGCATGCATTATGCATTTTGGCAATGTTATGACTAAAACAATTATTCTTAGTATCATCATCATCATTTGCATAAATGCGCTATTTAAAAAGAAGAAATGTCTAAAGATATTGAATGTTGGCCTTCAAACTCACACTAGACCTGTTAGTTGAGCCATTTCTAACAGCTTTTTTGATAAATAATAATCAGAACAGAATAATGATATCTGTGACATCTGTCAAGTCATTGATTTACACTTTGTTGACACTGTAATCCTACCAGACTTACAAAGCAGTCCACGTCCCAACAAAGCAGCAGCTCATCTACAGACTGCATACAATCACTTTAAGGTCTAACATTCAGAATTAATTCTTTCTAATAATAATAATAATAATAAGCTGAAGTCACTTTTCATCTGATGCACTAGTAGATGTTTCACAAAGTCCAGAAGGGGGCAGCACAGCCACGCAAATGAAAATGAACTCCTTTGCCAGGACTTTGAACACAGTCTGGAGTACAAATAATGGACGCTCAATCTTTGCTTTTGGATCTCTTTCAATGGTTTTTCCTAGATTTATTGATCTCCCCAAGTATGAATCAAAACCACTTCAGACAGACCTCTTAAATTCACAGAGGAGGAGATGCAAGTCAGTCAAGCAAAAAAGACAAAAGGTTGTGCAGGTGCTCACCCTGACTCAGACTCCAGGCACACAGTTGGAGAGTCTGTCGGGTCTCTGGTGAGAGCTGCAGCTTGTTTGGACAAAACGGACACGACGCCGCCATGTTCATCAGACAGGGATCCGCGGCCTGGTGATGGTGAGATATAAAAGAGTGTTACTGCGCAGAACTGAAGAAACGTCAAAACAAGCACTAATTAAACTTTCTCCTGAGGTAACTGAAGGCCATCCATCCAACCATCTGTCTGTCTGTCGTACATTTAACAATGTAGAAAAATCAACAGGTTTTTGAGGAGAAAATTTGATTTGACTTTCACAGTTGTCCAGTGACCCTAACTGCCCCCCTTGAAGGACAACAAGACTCCAGGAAGTCACCTAAGAAATAGTCCGGCACATAACTTGGTGTTGCTAAAACATGTGAATATGATTGAATTTGGACTGATTATGACACAGGTTGATACAACAAGATGAGTAGCAAGTTGTTCATTTTATACAAATTTAGAAATGTGAATTTTCCATGTGAAGCTTTCACACTTGGGTTAGAAGTGATTTTAAGGGAGCTAATGATAGTTTACTTACAGTTTTACCTCAGTTGCTTTTGCACAATTGTCAAATGAAAATCATTATTTTATAATTTTTTAACACTGAGACAGTCCACCGCTTTTTTCTCCCAACAGTTCAATCACTTTTTGTGGTTTAGCAACAACATGTAGGAGAAGGTTGCATCGTACAAATGGGTGTTTTTAGTGTATTGTAAGACCAAACAGCAGATGGAATGACAGATAGACAGGAGTGTTTGAAGTGGGATTTGCATTTGTTGTTTTTCTTCTTTTTGTATTGAACAGTTCCTATTTGCTAGACTTAGTTGTATTGGGACATGTGTTTTTATTATAACTTCCGTTTTCTATTCAGTTTGACTCTTACTCGTTACGTATAAGCTGTTTACTGTGAACAGGGGATGTACCAGAAAGGTGAGCATTGACAATGAGAAACCAGTGAACTGACTGTCGGAACTGGTGTTTTCTTGACATAAGTTTATTCAGTTGGCTGAAGAGGATATTTTACTTTATTATTGGGTTACTGCATGGACGTCTCAATGAGAAATGACAAAAAGAAACACTAGTTTAGTGTCTTCTGTCATTTAAACATTTGTCTGTCTTGGCTTAAGCAATAATAAAAGGAAATGTCAGTCTGGTAGCTGTGATGAACTGAACTAATGAATTTATTTACCTTTGACTCATGACTTAATTGTTGTGAGTTGGACTGGAACTAACGATTATTTTCATTATCAAATAATCTACCCATTATTTTCTCTATTCATCAGTCTATAGAATGATGTCTTAAAATCTCTTGTTTTGTTCGACAACAGTCCAAAGCCAAAGATTTACTATCAGTTTCAGTTTACTATCATAGAGGGCTAAAAATACCAGGAAATATTCACATTTGAGAAGCTGGCGTAAAAGGCCAGTATAAGATAAATATGGACTTTTGAACTCTGAATCATGTGAAGCTTCTCTAGTGGAATCCCACAATGAAAATATAGAGCTCAAATTAGCATATTCTGGGACCTTTAAACAATTAATGAGTATCAGAAACAGCTACCAAGCACTTTTCTGTGATTGACTCATTTATAAATCGACTTATCAGCTCTAGTTTTGAGTGGCTGCGCGGCCTTTTGCAGGACAAACGAAGTGTTGTATAAAATGAAGTGGTGGTTGAAATTGATGTTTAATGAATTGTCTTTCTAAGGCTCACTACACAGTAGACTAATGACTCGTGGCTTGTTAAAACAACAATGACAGCAGTTAGTTGTTTGTGTTATTTACACGTAGACATGCTGTCGGAAGCATTTGTACAACGATAGTTTACTTAAAGGTGCGTTTGACTCATTTTATTGACCGATACACTAACTCCGCCCTCGGTACAAGTCCAGTTTGGTGTGATTTATTTTGAGAGACATTTTCCGGAAAAATCTCAGATAGAACAAGAAACTCGATGTATTCTCACAGCCCAGGTTGTGTCCTTGTTGATCCGTGCAGAGCACACCGACAACTGCTGGGTTTTTCATGCTGCCAACACAGACAAACAGAGAGCGATCAGTCGTCTTTAACGTCCCAATATTTAAAATACAAACTCAAACACAGTCTGCTGTTAACTCACGTGTCATCAAGATGCTGCTCGAGGGTCGACTCCATTGTTAAAAATCATAAATAACTGCAAAATTCAAGTTTTGTGTGAGAAGATTTGTTGTTATGGTTGTCTGCTTCCTGAAAGCTTCCGGGTGGAGTCAGCTGACCGTCACATGCACTAAGGATCCCTGTGAGGGCCAATATACACGATGCGCGCTATAAAAAAAAACTAAAAAAAACAATACAAACAGAAAAAACGTGACGGTAAAGGCTGCTGTTAAACTTGTAGATATGTACATATTATTATTTTGTGTACGATGTATACTTATAAACATGCAATATATATGTACAATAAATAGATAGATAGATATAAACTATATGTACTTATTGGGTAATGTTTATATGCCCATGGGAGATTTCATATTGTTCTATCAGTATTTGATATATAAGCTTAATATACTGTAGATGTAATTATTATTCCTGGCTTCTTCTATGTGGCTAGGTCCTCATACACTAAAATCATTTTCTAAACTGGATTACTTATGTAATGAAATCCTGCCTCTCTATATTTCATCATTCATGTCTCACTCTCTTCATCCCAGCCTCCAGTGAGGAATGGATTTTGATATTCAGAGTTGCATAAATTTAAAATTAGGTTACTTGACTTTTTTTCCCTCCTGAATCTATAATCTTTATTGATAATCCCGTTCCCACACCGGTCACAATCAGATGACTCTCACAATAAGCTGAGGTCGCCCAAAACAGCTCCAGTGTCACATGTTCCTTAGTCACAAAACAGTTATTTGGAGAAACATGAAGTCCCTGTTCGACGCTCAAAACTTATCAATTTAAACCATCTATAGAGACAAAATCATCCCACCATCCCTGTTAACATCAGATTCATCATAACAGGGTGGTGCAAACATTATTCAGCATAATAAACACTTTTTTTCCATCACAACGTGATCTCTACCAATGTCTGCACTTTATTGTACGTAAAATATAGTATTAATATTTGGAGTAGCAGTTTCTAGCAGCCTTTCGTTGATGGATTTTGTTAATGTGTTTTCTTCAAAAGTTAGCTGGAGGCCAGCGCCTGGGCTCACCTCCCTGCATGATTTCTGCTGCCTGTCCCAAGACGGTGAGGCTTCGGTGCTCCTGCTGACAGGGCAGAAATGGGTGAATGTAATTATGTGGCCGCTGCATTGGAGGAATCCATCACCTGCGCAGCAGCGGGGTAATGTGCTGCTGACTAACCCATGGGGTACGCTCCCTGTCCTCTCTAATGCTTCCATCTTTTCCTCTCCTCTTTGCTCGCTCATATAAATCAGAGGCCGGACGCTTCTGCTGACAACCTGCTGCCCATCACTGTCCAAGCACGCACGTAGGCAAACACACGCACAAGTGCAAGTTTATGCATGCAGAATAATTTACATACACAAACATCTTTTTTCCTTGTCACACACACGTGCATGATTGTGCATCACACACACGTAAGAAATCTTTAAACTTGTACGCCAGGAGGTTGGCATAAACACTAGATCCCATTATTTGTTACGTATGGCCACTTTACAACCAGAGTGCATCTCCAAATGAGCCGAACCCAAAATAGAGATCTGACTCAGAGTCAGTATATCATCACTCTGCTGCATACTGTATGGTGACTAATAACATTTAGGGGTTTCACTATTATTTATCTTATTTAGCTTAATAAGACTCATTATTCATATCCATTAAGTGACACTATAGTTTGATAAGCAATTTCAGTTAGGTGTGTCAAGCTTTTAGCATTGTGATGAATTCGTTTTCAAATGAATGAAATGCAAATGGTGAATTCATGAAAGAATAATAAAAGAAGCATCATTTTAGACCTGGAAACAAACTGAAGCAAGTTATTCCTTCAGTCAACACGACCACACCTGACACATTCTGAACAGAAATAACACATTTTACTGTCAAAAATAATATTTTTTAAATATAAATCAAGCAAATACTTAAGATCATATACACCACACAGATTACAGAGCATCTTATGTGACCAAGCAGATAAGTGTTTCTAAGATAAGAGAGTCTTGTTCTCTCAGTGTAGATGAAAATCATATTAGGGTATGAGAACCTTGCCACGTAGAAGAAGCCAGGAATAATAATTACATCTACAGTATCTTTAGCTTATATATCAAATACTGATAGAAGAATATTAGAATATCCCCTGGACGTATAAACACTACCCAATAACAGCTGGCACAGTACAAAGCATCCTGGCTCACACATCCCATCATAAAATAAGGAATATCACTCTCCTCTCTAGTAAACAGCTTATAAATGCTTCACATGAAGCCCAGTCCGTGAGCCAGCCTGTGGTCATTTCAGTAAACTCGTTATAAGGCTTTGATGTTGATTTGTCTTGTCCTGCTGCTTCAGACTGACAAATAACTCGTGATTTCATGGCACCTGTGCCCTTTTTCTCACAGGGATGTGTCGGATTCATTTTCGTTCATATGAATGTCATCAACTGTTGAGTAGTTTTCCATATTTTTTGTGTTAGCGTGAAACTTGGAACTCATGGAAACTTGAGCAGATGTAGGGGTTACATGGGGTTTGAGCAGATGTGTGGTTGAACCCTATGTGACAGGCAAAGATCTACAAGTGGAGGGGACTGCTGTGAGCTTCCATCAGCCGTCATCAGGATGAGGAAGATGACGAAGGTTCTGAGGAGACAGGCAGGGAGTGCGTGGGGAGATCTCAGACATGGGGAGGGAGGAGGGAGGGAGGGAGGAGTGTTGGAGGGGGGGTCTGAGATGGCTAAAGAGAGGGAGAGAGTGCCCCCCCCCCCCTTCTGGGAACCTTCATGACTGACTGGAAAGCCGGGGATCCAGTACGAGGTGCCGGAGAGACCGTTAACAGCTGTTGTCCAGTGTTGAGGGTGCTGAGAGAGTCCAGTTCTCCTGTTGCTGTCATGGGCTTCAGGGTGGTGCTGCTGTCCTTCCTCCTGGTGTCCCTGAGCTGGTCCAAAGGAGCCGTCATCACAGGGGTGAGTGAGTGGTTTCTGGCTCCGCTGCACACTGTTAAGTCATTTTTGTTCTGTTATTTTATCCGTTTATTAGATTTATGTTTTATCAGATTTTAGAAGCGTGTCTAATTTAAATGATTAATTACTCTATCTACTCATTTGAGTAATGTCTAATTATCTTCTCTGTGTGTGATTGTCTTAAATCGTTAGTTTTTTTCTGACCAACAGTCCAAAACCCCAAAATATTGAATTTATAACAATATAAAAGCAGCAAATCCTCACATTTGAAAAGCAGGAGCCAGCAAATGTAGCATTTTTGCTTGACAATTGACAATTTATTTTCTTTTGGTGGATTGATTGACAAATTTTTTCAGCTTTTATTCTGTATGTGCACTGGGAAGCGTGCTGTACTATGTACAGTTTTAATAGCCCTCAATTTAAGATTTTTAGATTTCATCTATATATTTGCAAAAAAAACTATATATATGCGAACAGCACAGTTTACTTTTCTGGATAATTTTATAAAATTTGATTAGACATGACTGACAGGAGACCACATCCTCCTCCGCTTCAAGTCCTCTGGAAAAACAAGAGGAAATTATCTCATTCCTCTGATTGATATTCATTTGTAAATGGATTAGGGAGACGACAGGCAATGGATAAAATGGCTTTCACTGTACGAACACGAGAGGGCATCTCTATTACAATGAGTAAAACTGACTCTATTAGCATACATAAAAATGAAAGGGATTCACTGGCATCAAACAAGCTCTGCTTGCCTGTCCCTCTGCCTCTTTTATTCCTTTCTGTCTGTGTTTCACTTCATCTCGCTGTCTCTCCTGCAGGCCTGTGAGCGAGACATGCAGTGTGGTTTTGGTCTTTGCTGTGCCGTCAGTCTGTGGCTGAGGGGTCTGAGGATGTGCGTCCCGAGAGGCGTAGAAGGGGACGAATGCCACCCCTTTAGCCACAAGGTGAGGAGAAATGTGATGTCACTAATCTTCCTGCATCACACACACACACACACACACACACACACACACACACACAGTCAGAGTCATACTCTTTTTCTCTCTCGCCCACACTTGTTTTCTGCGTTGGCGGAAATTCAGATTATATCAAGTGTTGGCAGGTTGGCTGAAGCTTTAGAAAAGCTGCTGATAACTGCAGAGGCTATTGATCTTCTCCACAGCGAACCGGGCAATCACAGTCATACATCACTTTGATCATCTGGAGATGGCCACAATTAGTTCTGCCAACATCACATCCGCCCCTGAAATCAGACTTTTACAGAGCAGCTTTTTAAGACCTGCAGCTCCACTTGTCAGCTGATGAAGGATTTAAACTGTCAGATTACCTCCTTTTCCCACTTTCAGGTGCCGTATCCAGGGAAAAGGCAACATCACACCTGCCCCTGTCTCCCCCACTTGGTGTGCACCAGGTACGCCGATAGCAAGTATAGATGTACTGACGACTTCAAAAACATGGACTTTTAAAAGATGCCCGCACACTCAGACGAAGAAGAGCACAGCAGAAGCAGCATTACAGAGTGAAGACTTGAACAGGCTGTGGATCACATATTTAATCTTCACTGACTGTATTCTTCATTTGTGTCCTCTATGCACTGTAACACATAGTTTGGATTATATCAATCCACACATCAAGGACAGAAGAAAGTGTAACCTGTTAACAAGAGCCTCAATAGACAGCAGACACTTTTTACTTCATAAAAACAAGGAAGTTATTTGTGAACAATTGAAACATTTGCTGTTTTATTTTCATGCTCACTTTATGTTAATTTATCAAGAGAAATGTATAAATATTATTGTCAATAAAAGTATAACAACGACATTGTCATTGGAGACGTGTTCTGTAGAGTTTTTCTTTTCCAGTTTATGTTGCTTGATTAAACATAATGTGTGTTATGGGAAAGGAAGTGTCAGGTGGTTTTAATCACGTTCTGATTGTGATGGAGGTGATAATCAGAGTCTCCTTTACCTTCATGAGCAAACACATGACCTTGCTACATAACTGAAGTGACGACTGAAGGCATCTAACATGCCCAACATTTGATTACTGCAGGTGTCAATGAAAGGGCAATTCCACCAGAACATTAGGAGCTTAACAAGCTCTAATAATTAAAAGACAAATAACAGCAATGTGACGTCATATGTCTGTGCACAAGATGGTTTGAAAGAAAATGTAATGAATTTGTGGTTTCACTGCACTGACATTTTCTGCCACCATTTCAAATGATGCTATTTTCTAATTTTATGTTTTTACATTAAGTAAACACAAGGCCGTTGTATTGAGAAACAGAGTGCTGTTTGTCCTGCTTTAGCATCTTTGTGTAAGACATTGAATCCTTCACTCTCTGTTTTATAGAAGAAAAATTGTAAGGGAATATGAATCACTTGTTGTTGTTGTTGTAGTTGTATCACTAGTGTTGGTATTAATATGAGAATTATTATTGTTAACACAAAAATATAAAACACAAATATTCTTTTAATGGATTTGAATACAAACCAATAAATCACCACAGATATTATGAGATGTGACATTCATTAGAATATGGTTGCTTTGTCAGCGGTGGGGTGTCACTGAGTACATTTTGAGGTATTTGTACTTTACTTGAGTATTTCCTCTTAATGCTACTTCTACTCCACTGAATCTAAGAGGGAAACATTGTACTTTTTACTTCCTTACATTGACAGCTGTTAATGCTTCTAGTGTGCTTCTAGTTTCTTTGCAGATCAAGTTTAATCCACCTGACAAAATTGGCTCAACCTCAACCAGCAGCATAAAAAGCTGCTTACATATTAATGCATAACTAATAATAATAATCCAATAATATGATACATGTAACACTGACAGGGAACCATGTTTCTGCATAAGCAGTACTTTAACCTTTGATACTTTAAGTACATTCTACTGCAAATACTTATCCTCTGTCACTTAAGTCACATAGAGTATTTTTACATTGTGGTATTACTACTTAAATATAAACATTAAATATGTGATATCAACTATGTAGATATGATATGAAATTAACTTTGTGATCAAAGTCAAACTACAGTTTTTGGTTTTGAATTTAAGTTTCTTAAAATTCAAAGAGTATTTTGTTATTCCGTGTTCACCCTCCCGCCATTTCCCTGTGTCTTTGTCTTTGTGTAATATTGTTATCAGATAACACTGATCAAATAACCTGAGGTCACACCCTTGCAGACCTGTGGAAAGTTTCCATATCAATGTTAAACAGAAGCTCTGGACATCAAATCCCCTGATCTACATGTCAACAGATGAAGTGAGCACCGTGTCTGTTACCGTATCTTGCAATTATATATTCAAATGATCTGATTTAGATAATAAAAGTCAATCCTCGGGCACATTTCCTCAATTGTTTCTGAACTGTTTTCTTGACTTAAGGAAAATAAATCAACAATGCTGAGACAAAAATGAGCACTGTTTCACAACCTTTGCATGAAGGAGAATAGTAGAAACAGTAAAACAGAAAGCTTTCAATGAGCGGCTGTTCCACATCATCAACCATAGTTTTCTTAATTTTGATTATTGGGACAATATACTGTACCAACAACATACAAACACACAAAATAGCAGTCCCACTTTATAAGGCATATGGTGTTTTACAGTGAATTGTTGCTACAAAATGTTTTAAGGCAAAAGTCCTCATTGTTCAATTGTTTAATGGGATATTTGTTGCTTGATAAGAGGCAACTTATCACCATATTTCTTATCTCCAGCTGAAACATGATATCAAGTTATGCGGAAGGGCATTTTGGAAACACAACCTTGATACGTTGTATATAAGGGCTGGAGTCTACGACTGGAACTCCACTCGCCTGTGTCCAACAGAAAAGTAACCGACATGATGAAGTGGCTCGTCGTCCTGTCAGCCCTCGTGGCTTTCTCCGAATGCTTCCACAGGTAAGTCTGATCTGGCTGGGTGAAAAAGCAACTCCTTCCTTCATTTCTTTGACATTTTACACCTCAATAGGCTGAATTGTTGAAAGGGAAAATCTAAAAGCCATCTTGCTTTGAGCTTTCACATCTTTCAAACTTAAGCTCAAAGCAGAGCTTAATTTCTGATTTCTCCAGCTATAAAATGCTGGACATCTGTGTATTTTGCTGATTTTTTAATTAACTTTCTGTGTGCAGGATTCCCCTGATCAAGGGAAAGACTGCCAGGCAAGCCCTGCAGGAGCAAGGATTATGGGAGGAGTACAGGAAGCAGTATCCCTATAACCCAATGGCCAAGTTCATCCAGTCTGGTACCGAGTCCATGACCAACGATGCTGATGTAAGTCCAGACCAGAGAAGATTTAGACTTGGTTCATCCTATTGTCTCTCCTTTGTGGCCTCTAGTTGAAGGTTAATATGCATACACATTGCATGACCCTTAATGCAGAAAAAGCAGATATTTTATGTTACGTTGAAAGAAAAATTTGCTTATATCCACTTCTGTTGCTGCAACACTTAAAAACGCAAAGAGACCCAAATATGTGCTGCATCTTTAATCAAGTTGTTAATCTGCATCTGTTAATTTGTCTTCTTGTGCCCCTCTAGTTGTCCTACTATGGCGTGATCTCCATTGGCAACCCTCCTCAGTCCTTCAGCGTCATCTTTGACACCGGCTCTTCCAACCTGTGGATCCCCTCAGTCTACTGCTCCAGCCAGGCCTGCGGTGAGTATCACTGCAACCCGGGCTGTTATTCAGTCAGCTGTACGCTGGGGGTTAAAAAGTTGGCTGATGTTTGGATAGTGTTTTACACAGTGGTGGAAAGCAGCTAACTATATTACAATTTTGAGGTACTTGTACTTTAACAGAGTAGTTCCATTTTATGCTACTTTATTTTTACTTCTTTGTACCCCACTAAAGTTATTTGACAACTATTGTAACCAGCTTCATTCATAGTAATGCATCAAGCCAACAGTATAATTATATTATACTGACAGGAGACATTCTGCAAATAGTATTTTTAGTTTTGAAATATTTTGCTCCTAATAAGTTAGGAACATTTTGATGAACTTGTAATTCAGTACTTTTTGTTGTTTTGCTAATTTTACAAGTAGAAGATCTAAATACTTGTTTAAAAAACAGTTTATCAAGTATAAGCAGTGGTACAACACTGCAGTTACTCCATAACGAGAGATGGTCCAAGTTCTTTTGCACTTTCATAAAATGCACATTTGAATAAGACATAATTCCTCTGCAGAGAACCACAGGAGATTCAACCCTCAGCAGTCGTCCACATTCAAATGGGGCAGCCAGCCTCTGTCCATCCAGTATGGCACTGGCAGCATGACCGGATATCTGGCCATTGACACAGTTGAGGTAACCAAAACCCCTGGAACAAAATGCATCGTCTATTTAGACTCCAAACCGGCGTGTCCCCGTGGTCCGTTGAACTGTGACTGACAGCTGTCTTGTGTGTCCAGGTGGGCGGTATCTCTGTGGCCAACCAGGTGTTTGGAATTAGCCACACAGAGGCTCCCTTCATGGCTCACATGCTGGCTGATGGCATCCTGGGACTGGCCTTCCAGACTATTGCCTCTGACAACGTTGTGCCTGTCTTTGACAACATGGTCAAGCAGGGACTGGTGCCCCAGCCCCTGTTCTCCGTCTACCTGAGCAGGTATTGAAACAGAATGGGAAAAAAAAATGGAGAGCGTGTGTGTCGTTTCCCGTGACATTAAATGTACATATGGTATTTGTTTGTTTTTTTTACTCTCTCAGCCAAAGCGAGCAGGGCAGTGAGGTGGTCTTTGGTGGTTATGACAACAGCCACTTCACTGGACAAATCACCTGGGTGCCTCTGTCCTCTGCCACCTACTGGCAGATCAAAATGGACAGGTACAAAGAAAACACAAACAAAATACTAACCACAAGTTGCACAAAGCTTCCAAGCTTGACTGTAAGCTGTTCCTCCTCACAGTGTTACCATCAACGGACAGACCGTGGCCTGCTCTGGTGGCTGCCAGGCCATCATTGACACTGGTACCTCCCTGATCGTTGGCCCATCCAATGACATCAGCAACTTGAATTCCTGGGTTGGAGCCTCAACCAACCAGTACGGAGAAGTGAGTCATACCGTCACACCATATCATTTGAAGTCAATTTTCTGAAACCAGACTAAACAGACATTTAATGCTCTGACGTCAAAACTCTCAAATAAAAATAATTAAGCAGGACTTGGTTACTTGCTTTAGCTGGAAACCTGTAAAACACCAATAAATACAACTTCTGTCGTATTCAACTTTGTGTGTGATGTTCTTCTCACAGACTACAGTGAACTGCCAGAACATCCAGAGCATGCCTGATGTCACCTTCACTCTCAACGGACACGCCTTCACTGTCCCTGCATCTGCCTACGTCTCTCAGGTCAGTTAGACCCCTGCCCTCCGCTGGAACAGAAACGCTTTCAATGCTATAATGAAGATGCAGGGGGAAGTAAATCTATTTTCTCTTGTCTCTTCACAGAACTCCTACGGATGCAACACTGGCTTTGGCCAGGGTGGCTCTGACCAGCTCTGGATCCTGGGAGATGTCTTCATCAGGGAATACTACGTCGTCTTTGATGCCCAGGCTCAGTACGTCGGTCTGGCCAAGTCTGTGTAATCAAATAAGACACCTGATGGATAATCTAGAAATTTTTATTTCCCTGTGGGGGCTTGTCTGATTGAAGAAGCAAAAAAATGGTGCAAATGTGAGACTGTGGAAAGTATACTTGTGAGCTGCCTTTGCATAAAACAGATTATAGCAACTAAAAGCAATCTGTGTATTTTTTGTGTCAGTCTGACTGTGGTGACTACAACGCAGATCATATATCAGTACAGCAAAAAACGTCTTTAGAAACATCTTTATTCGCCTTAGTTTTGTGTTACTGTGCTGCACTGAAATGTCACAGGAATAAGAATCTGTCATCTCTTCATTCATTCGCTCTTAAGAGAAACATGACCTTTTATAGGGGATACAAAAAAGAATTGCCACCAGCTTTTTTGTGTAAAGGAAGAACTGGCCAAGAATAGAATATCGAGCGGCTCTCAGAATAGCGGAGGGCCAGGTTTCCTCTGAGGCCGTAATTGAGAAGAAACGGATAAGGACAAACATTGATATAACAAAAGATAACCTGATGACATGATCTGACAACTCTGCTGCTGTCTCAACCTGTACGACCACAGTGTTGAAAGAACCACGTGAAGGCAAACACAAATGTTTTGTCGTAATTTGACCAGATTCTGTGTTCATTTCACACAAGCTGCTCATTTCTTTAATGCCATTATCATTTCATTTTCATAATTTCGTAATTTATCATTTTCCAAAACAACACGTGCTATGTACACATAAAAGGGTAGTTCAGTGATTGAATATTGCACTTCCATAAAATCAGGGGACTCGCAACAGACAAAAAAATAGTTCAAACCAAAGCAACAGAGGCCAGGATATCCAAGATATATCCAAGATTTTTTTGTCCCTAATATGGGTCAAGCTCCAAATCCTACATTTCCCATAATGCAAACAAATGCAATCTTTTTGTTAGATCCTCCCTGCCTGGTAAATGTCAAACTCTACACAGGCTGAGCAGTACTAACCACGACTAGTAAACTGACATTTATGTGCAAAATCAATGGAGTTCCCTTTAAAAACACAGTGGTGTAACAAATAAAATCGGCCACATTCAAATCAGAAACTAAACTTTCACATGGATTCACTGGTGGACTGCCAGTGTGGAGTACTCCACCATCCCATCCTGCTCAGCGCCCCGGGTCGAGTCGGGGGCTCCCGCTTGTGTTTCGTGCATCCTCAGGTTTGCATACACCTCTGTTGGTTTCTGGTGAGCTCTGAAGTCCACTGTTGTGTAGACTATGCCACTCATTTCCTGGAGGGGGGGACAAACTTTGTCAAGAGACAGTGTTGTAGAGGAAGTTTGAAACACAAAGATTCAATCCGCTTTTCAAAGCAAGTGACAATGAATCACAGAGGCTGTATGTTCCCTGTTTAGCACTTACTGGGGCCTCTTGTTTCAGTGACTCACACAGAGTTTCTCCAAATTTGTCTGCAAAGAAAAACAATATCACTTAGGTTCTGTTTTTTGATTTAAAAAAAAGCACAATATTTCTTTTTCACTTTGCGATCATCAACTTAAGGAAACTGCTTACCCGACTGTTTACGTTTTGCCTTGACTCTGCAGCAAACCACACCAATAACGCAAGTGATCAAAATCATCACTGCAATGGACACGATGACAGCTAGCGGCAGGCCAAAACTCCAGGGAACTCTGGAGAGGAAAACAAATACACTGCATTATTTTTGCATCATATTTGGCCAGTGAGCAACAGGATCTGTAGAGTGAATACCTGGGACCGTCACTGTGGTCCTG
Organism: Enoplosus armatus; assembly: GCF_043641665.1. Taxonomy (NCBI): domain Eukaryota; kingdom Metazoa; phylum Chordata; class Actinopteri; order Centrarchiformes; family Enoplosidae; genus Enoplosus; species Enoplosus armatus. Next base: position 11,743,277 of record NC_092187.1, read on the forward strand.
TGCCACTACTGCCCCAGTGGAGTCTGGGAGTGTTGTTGAGGTGTTGGGGGCTTTGATGGTTGTTGTCAGTGAAGGCTGAGACTGGCTATGGTGACCTGAAACCTCTGCAACATGCAAGATTATCAAATAAGCTTAATTGCATAAAGCACATTTATAACATCACATTAATGAAGATTGTAAGGCTGCTTACCAGACACCTCGACATAGTAATCATTGTAGACGCGGTTTTGAGTTCCCAGCACTGTACATCTGTAATAGCCTTCATCCACAAACCGCACATCCGATATTTTAAATTCTATCCAGCCGTCACTCTCAGTTTTGGTAACTCTTCCTTTTAGTAAATCACAGGTATATCCTGTACTGTCCAGCAGCTTGTAGCATCTTCCTGGATAGAGTTTACAGCAAGACTTGTCATAGCTGTTGTAAAATGAAGGGAAGGCGAGTCTCAGCAGAATGTGTTGAAACTCCTTAATCCTCTGCTGCCCATTTAGATAAGGGACATCTGGAAAACAAACATTTTTTTATTAACATGTCATCACAGGCACTTGAGAACAGAAAATTGACAAATTTGCCTTTTTTTGTCTTACACCATACCTAATAAAAGAACCAAGACAAATGAAAACTTCATCTTCAGTGTGATGGTCACTGAGGCTCAGCACTTTTTGACAGTTTTCCAGTCTTTTAGGATTTGAGGCCCCTCCTTGCTGAAGAAAGGAGGAAGTTGTCAGTTCAGACAGAAGTGTCCCTCACGAGACTGCCGGCTCTTTGAGGATTGTTGTGGCACGCTTATGATATATATATATTTTTTACTTCTTTTTTTAAGTACATGTTAACTGTTTCCACAATGCAGATATACAGAGGGTGGACACAGTAACAGGAACGCCTGAATAGTATTATACAACCAAATAAAATTACCCTGTTGAAACTAATAATGATGACATTTTCACAAGGATGTTGACTAAACTCTGTTCGCTGTAGTTTGTGGCATGTTTGTATTGGATTATGTTACATTACTCAAGTGTCATCACATCCTTCCCTGCATTACTCTATTGCTCTATAAAAATGTTGACACATACTGGAATTGCTATTAGCACTAATGATGCAATATAACACAACAAATTACAGCCTTACAATAGCTAGTATTCCACCCAAATATATAGTAACGACAGAGCTACATCCACTCATTTCTGACAAAGTGTGCAAGAAAACTGATCCTTTTGTTGCTTTTATTGTGTCTACTGCATTATAATATATTATTATTATTATATTTTAAAGCTGATATACAAAGCTTTAAGAACTAAATCCATCCAAGTAAAATCTGGACATCTATAGACACATTAAAGAATATACACAAGTATACACAAAGTGATTTATTTGGTGTCAGCTTTCAGCTTATTAAACACTTAATTTTCACCAAATAAACAGAAGACAAAATGCAAAAGATATGTACATATTAATGTTCAGTAAACACAATGTTGGTGGCATTCTAACAATTAACATATCTTATTACAGATCAAAAATAAACACTCCCTTTTGATTTCACTCCATTCAAAAACTAAAATGTTCATTTGGACACTCCGTATATTTTCTAAAACGTGATATAAGCCATTTGATTTTCTCTGATAACATTGTCTTGCAAATAGAAGCAGTTGAGGCACGTAAACACGAATCATTTTTAGTAATTACAGAACGGACCAACTGTGCTTCAATGAACTCTGAAATGCACAGCCCCTATGATTAAGTTAGAAGCAATGGGTGCAATAATTTTCAATTTACAAAAAGCTGTTGATCTTATTAAACAGAGCAACCGCCCCGGAGCAGATGATTCTGTGGAGGAGATCAAGCTTTAGTTCACAGCCAGCTGAATGCATAAATAAGTTGAGGTCACTGTCAGCTCACATAGTGGTGTGTGTCGGTCCTGCTCTGTGCAGGTTTGTACCCCAGTACGTTTAAAAAGGCATCTATTCGTCTGTGAAGGTAATGACGTCATAGTGGATGCCTTGCTGCTGCAGCTGCTCCAGCTGTTCAGGTGTAGCTTCAGTGTAGACGGTCTGGGTCTGCGCCATGGCTGCGTCTGCTACGGCTACGAAAACAAAGAATTTGTTGTCAGGGTGATGCACTTACTATTGGTGTTCATCATAATGGTGATTTCATAGTTAATAATATGTTTACATTACTTTCACTAAGGTTTAAAAATCATCGTAGCCATTGTTGCCTCCTGATGGTGCGTTCAAGAGTGCACCAACATCAATGTTTTCAGTTAGCTGCTTAAGAGCTTAATTTTATCTGATAGATTTTAATAGTAAAGTGAGAGGAAGTCAACAGCTGAAAGGTAATTTATAAACCTACAAATGCTTTGGAAAATGGTACATGCTAAATGCTAAATCATAGGCATAGTCTTTTATGAATTTGGTAAATATAAACAATCTAACAGGGTAGTGGTGGACTGGATATAGAACTGTTCCCTAAGAGAGCCAACCTGTGACTGCAGAGTGGGCAGCAGCCTCCAGATCTTCAGGATTCACTATCTGTTGCTCTGAGCTCACGGGTAGGTACTGGATTTGTCCGTCATGACTTACAGCAATCTGAACACATAAAGAACATGGAGCAATGAGCTTTTGTCAGAACAAAAAATCTCTAACTGTGCAGCATTTTAGGTTCACTGTTGTTCTACATGATCAATATCTGCCTCACCTGTTGCTCCTGCAGAAAGGACCTGTCATGCTCATACTGGATGATCTGTCCATCTGGCATCTGAGGAACAGAAGATAGAACAAGATATTATCACCTTAAACACAGCATTTATCCACTAGTTATAGTGACTTCTTATGGGGTAATACACTGACCTGGATGTGGTTGCCATCGGCTACAACTACATACTCCTGAGGGATCAGGTGCTGCACTCCATCCTGTGAGATGATGTACTGAACCTGAAAGAGGACATGTGACAAATGAGTTGAGATCAAGGCTAAAGAATATAATAATGACTCATGACATGTACATTAAAAACAAAAAAACATAAGTAGAATCCACAAAATGGCTTACTTCGGTCACCTGGTTGTCTCCTGACATCAGGTGCTGAACTGTCTGTCCGTCTATGGTGGTTATCTGCTGGATGTATGTGCCCTCCTCCTGATTATTGAACACATTGATGCATTTAGTTATAATATGCAGGGTGGCTACACACTGTATGCAAAAAGAACTATTTGAGAGAATCATGTTTCAAGTATGTCCAGTATAGTGTGAATGCTGGTACCTGGTCTGATAGTGCCTGTTCTTGAGCTACAATGATGTGATCCTGTCCCAGAGCCTGCAACCGCTCAGGAGTGATCACTGTCTGATGTGCCTGCAGGGCTGTTAAACACACAGCAAAACACACACACACACACATTAAGTTTGAGATTTTTGTGATTTGCTTTACACTGAATGTGGCCGCTGTTTATAACCTATAAACAGGGTTTGAACCCTATTACCTGGTATCATTCATTAATATTTATTTATCCAGCACAAACTCAGCTGCAGGTTTTGTGCTGTGTTATGTTGTGTTCCTTACACTGTAGTGTGGCCAGGGCCTCCTCATCACTGTTGACTATGATGGTTTGCTGAGATGCGGGGGCACGGCTCTTGCGAGTGGCATGATCCTGACTGTGGAGACGCTCCATGTGAAACTTCAAATGGCCATTACGGTTAAACCTGAAATATTGAACAAAATTTCGTTACCATAAGAGCTCCTGATGTTAACCAAATACATGTTTTGTGACGTGTCAAATTAGTTCTGCTCCAAACCTTTGTCCACAAAGTTTGCATGAAAACGGTTTCTCATTGGTGTGTGTCATCATGTGTCGGCGCAGGTCTTTCTTGTTCTTGGAGGCAAAGCTACAGTTTGGACACTTGTGAGGGCGTAGATAGGAATGCAGCCCCATGTGAGTCTAAAAAAAAAAATCAAATCAAATCACATTCAGAAAGAGTCAAGGTCAGAAGAGGGGTTCAGGACATTACTGTCCATTACTGCCCCCTCTGGAAAAGCTTTGGTCAATTTGTAGCAGCCCATGACTTTAGTCTTTGCCTTTTCAATGAAAACAAATATGTTGTGTTTCATAAAAATGTTTAATAAAAATAAAAAAAGGGTGAGTACAGATTTTAAGACAGTGCTGCACAATTTAGAGCCTCACCTTGACTTCTTGCCAGGAGCTGGAGGTGAAATCACAATCAGGACACTTGAAGGTGTTGGGATCCAAGTGCGCCCTCTTGTGGTTCTCCATGTCAGAGCGTCCGTGGAAAGACTCCATGCATATTCGGCAGGAAAACCTCTTGGTGCTCAGACTGGGAGAGCTCACAGCGGAGGGAGAGGCGGGAGCCTCACTGCTCAGCTGACAGAACACAAACAACACAGTCAGAGAGGACGGGTTCTCTGTGTAGACAGATCTTAACATGCCAAAACAGCCGATCTCTTGCAGTTACCTCAACCTGTTGCAGAACACCATCAGGCAGTGCTGAAGTAAGGTAGTACTTGTCACTTTTCAGGCTCTCTGACCCAGAGACTTCGACGGCCTGAGAAGGACTGCTCTCACCATTACTGCAAAGACAGCCGTTTCATGACATCATAGACACGTTGAGACATCAAATTAAACTCGTCATGTGACTACATCTGTTCCTCCTAGTCAGAGAAAATCACACTGCATGTTATGTTACCTGTATCCAGGGCTATGATTCTCCTCAGCAGCCTGTTCCACCACACTGAAGTCCCCTCCGCCCTCGTAGGCTTCGATGGCGATCTGGGTGAGCTCCCCTGCTTCAGAGGTGGCTGCCTCGTAGGCCTCTTGCAGCACAGTCTCACCGTTCTCAGACACGTGGAAGGTCACGACCTTTTGGGCCTGACCCGGTGCTGCGGTCACCGTACTCCACGTGCCCTTTTCCAAAGCTTTGCCGTCTGACTTCAGCACTGCCACCTGAGGAGCACAATCAGTCATTTTTTACCCTATTTTGTGTCATTTCCAAAACGCAAGCATGCTTTCCACATAAATGTCACCCGCTTTGTAAAGTGACATTTTTTGATGAGCCACAGCACCAACCTGTAAGGCGTTTCCAACCAACTCCCGGGCGTTGCTCATATTCAGCAGCAGGTCAAGCGCATTCTGGGCGGATAGATCACTGGATTCAGCTGAAGAGAAGAAAAAGTCAGCATTTGTCCTTAAGGTGACAGAAATACTAAAAATGTCTCTTGAATGACAAGAGGACTGACCTTGTTCATAGATGATGGTGGTGTTTCCCAAAGCATCCTGGGACACTGAGGCGTTTTCCATTCCCTGCATGGCTTGTAGTGTCGCAGAATCCACTGCAACCTGATGAAGGAGGGTGAAAAAACTGTTACAGTGCACAAAATATAACACATGCTAAAATGACATCCAAATTCAAACCTGAGATAAATAACAGGAAACCTTTAAAACAGACTCACAATAGTGTCCTGCAAGCCCTGTGTGTCGTCATGTTGTTGTTTGAGCTCCTGTATCTGCTGCAGGGTGAAGAAGGGTCTGCGTCGCCTCCTGACGGGCTCCTCGGGGTGTGCCACAGACCACTCATCAAATGCCTCCGGGTGGCGACACTGCACATGTAGACGCAAGTTCTTCCTGTGCTTGGTCATGAAGTGACACATGTCACAGGAGAAAGGCTTCTGTCCTGTAGAGGAAACACATTTATGTGTTAGAAGGTATAGCGAAATATTACATTCATGAGGTGATCATAAAAACATGCTCAGTTTAAATAAATTTTATGAAAGCCTGTCTGACACACTGACCTGTGTGTTTGATGGCCAGATGGGAGACCAGGAACTCCTCTTTACAAGTGGAGTATTTACAGTAGTCACACTTGAAGGGTCGGTCGTTGGTGTGGGACAGCTGATGGTTGAGCAGCAGCTTCTTGTTGTCGCAAGTGTAATCGCAGAATTCACACTTGAACCTGGCACACAAGAGTTATTCATTGTGATGATATCATCGTTACTAGCATCAAACAAAATGACTAACGTTGATTCATTAAGGCTCAGTACAGGCTCAATAAAAGTTTTCAATACTGACTTGCTGTCTCCAAGACTCTGGATGTGGGTCAGTAGGTGCATTTTGAACGTGTACCGTTTCTTGAAGGATTTGCCACACTGCAAACACAGAAAGGCATCTTCAACAAGAGTTTTGGAGAAAGTCCATAAAATTATTGTCGTGGTTATGCACAACATTAGTGCTCAACAAAACTGTTCTATTGGGCAGGTACATCATGCATTCAAAGAAGGGAGTGAGATAAAACAAGCATCTTACAGGAGTAACAATATTGCCCTAAAATCATTATATTTACATTTTCAAGAACATCTTTATAGGAAATCCTCAATTGGTGAGGGGTGTCTAACCATTCTGTACACTCGATTTAAGAGCAGAATTTCACAATATACTGTAAGCTTGATGGAGAATGTGCTCTCTCGTAGTATTTACTTCTCAAACACAGTGACGTGACTGAAAATATTTTTTTCTGTGCCATAATACATTTTTTGTGTTCTCAAATTGTACAATCTTTTGTTATTTGACCTTATCACACATGTGTGGTTTCTCTGAGCTGTGGGTCTTCATGTGCTGGGTCAGTCTCTTCTGCATGGGGTAAACCCTGTGACACACAGGGCAGAGGAACTCTGACACCTTTGGTGCCTGCAAGAATGAGCACAAAAGCCATGAAGTTGACAAAACAGCCCAAAAGACAGCAACAACCAGCCAAAACAGAAACGGACTGCAGTAATTCTGCTATAACATTAAGAATGCATAATATAATTATTATACCATGAGCACGCTAATTAGCATTCAACCATCATTCAAATATGGGAGACCTGAAATGTCTTACCAACTCAGTTTTTCTTTTCCTGCAGGATGGAAATAAAATAAACAAATCAGTAACAATATTTAAAAACATGCGAAACATTGTTCTGGATTAGGAATCATTTATTTTGAATGTAATCTATGTCATCTGAGTTACTTACTTCTCTTTGTTGTGGACTGCTGAGTGGCGAATTACATCTTTCCTGTAGACACTCGAGTAATCACACTCCTCACACTTGAACGGCTTTGTGCCCTCATGATTGAACATGTGTTCCTGCGAAACAGCCCGCGAGACTTTTTAGGACACTGTGCGAATATGCATGTAAATGGAGGTTAGCCAGAATGTTGTGGCCTGTTTTACTGCAACTGACCTTGAGTGAGGACCAGCGCTTGCAGCGATAGTTGCACTGGAGGCACTTGAAGAGCTCTGGATCGTTGCCTTCATGAGAGTCCACGTGGAAGCGCAAATCTTCTTGAGTGAGGAAGCGCGAGCCACAGATCCAGCAGTTGTGAGGTCTCAGGAGTGGTTTGAGGGATTTATAGTACCGACTGGAAGAAAATGAAGAGAAAGAAACAATTAGCTTGTTGTGAAAGTCACACAATACTATTTGTAACACAAAGTTATTTAATAATTTGATACTTACTTTCGATTTATATACTTCTTATACTTCTTGCGCAGGAAACGCTTGGAAGGTCGGCCACGTTTCCTGGAGAAGAACTCCTCCTCTGGCTGTGTGTTGGATGAAGGGTCTTTGTTCTCAGAGTCTGATTGGCTTATTGCTGCCTCAGCTGTCTCTCCATCGGTCACCGCAGCAGGGCCGTTGTTTAACCCGGAAGAGCTTGCCTCTTCAGGTGCACTAGCATCCGCACTAACCCTGGGCTTCTTAGCAACACTCTCTCCTTCTGTGACAAACATATGGAACAGAAGAATGAAAACACACAACCTAACGTGTAAACTTTGTGGTGCAGGCTCTCCTGTTTTGTTCTGTCAAAACTGAAAACCGACCTTTGCCGCTGTAGCCTTCTTCTAAAAGACTGTACTTCCTCGGACGGCCAACCTTACGCCGAGGACGCCCTTGAGAGGAGGAAGAGATAGGAGGAGCAGGCTTCTTCAAAATGGCCGGTTGTCTTCCATTGCTATCCTCTTCTGCTGGGTTGTAGTCACTGTCCTCTGGGGACAAACAAAGGAGCAGAGAGAGGGATAAGTGAACGTGATTCTTATCCCTTAACTCATTCTCTAACTCAGAAAAGTATGAATGTTTATGAACCATCTGCAAATATTTATGAAAATCTTCCTCACTGACCTTCAGGATCATCAATAGCACCAGAATCCACAATATCGTCCTCCTCTTCTTCTGCTTGCTGGGGCTCAGCAGCCTTCACCTTTGCTGCTTTCCTCTTATCAGCTTCCGCCCTCTCTGCCTGGCGACGGGCCAATGTCTCACTTTTAGGAGGCCGTCCACGTTTACGCTTCTTTGGCATGTCCCCTGAAAACCGGAAATTGTACCACAAAATTGTTTTCAAATTAAAATAAATTAGAGAACTTAGAATCCAAGTGATATGTCTTTGTGATTCATAATCAACCATACCACTGTACAATACCTGCAGGTCTGAAGTGTTTGTCTCTCATGTGGTTAATGAGTGTGTCTTTGGAGGCACTCTTGTATGGACACATCTTACACTTGAACTGCTGCACAATCACTACTTCCATCATCTCCTCCAACTCAGCCAAGTTTGGTGGTCTGTCTCCGGAGCCTTCTGCCACTGTTGATGTCTCCATCTCCCTGACCAGCCCGGCTTCATCCTGAGGGCCCTGGGAGCCTTGGGGCTCCTCTTGGCTGGGTGAGCACTGTTGGGCCAGCTCAGGCTCTGGATTGGAGGTGTACGTCCCACTGCTGCTGATGAAAGGCCCAGGCTGGCTCTCACTGCACTCCAATGCCTCAGGAAGCCCGCCTGACCCTGCCGTGTCTGCCAGAAGGTGGTCTGATGAGGAGCTGTCGTCCGCATAGAGAGAGGCCTCTGGGCCATTGCTGCTTTCCATGTAACAGGAGTGCTGGGGCTGTTGTTGGGAGTGCTGCGGCTGATCTGGATCCTGGTTCTGCTCGTCATCTTCATCATCATCATCCCTTGCTTGATACCGAGAACAACCTGGTTGCTCAGAGTCTGCAGCTGCAACACACTCCCCTCCATACTCAGCCCCATACTGCCGACTTGTCAGGGTCCGGTGGTCTGCACTACTGTCAATGTAACTACGTGAATGATGCGGTCGTTCTCCATCGTCCACCGCACACTCCAGATAGCCGGCGCTGCACTCCACCACATAGTGACCTCGGCTGGTAGGGTTTGAGTCAGCCCCACTGCATTCCACGTAACCAGGCAGGTCCTGGTCACTGTTATCCCCGCTGTAGTCAGGGAAACCTGACTGGGAACGTGTCTGGTCAGGTTCCTCGCTTGAACACTCCACATAGGAAGATGAAGACTCCCCTGTCTGGTCTGGGCCATCTGCACTGCAGTCCATGTACTGAGAGGGGTGCGAGTGCTGGGGCTGATCAGGCTGAGTGCTGCTGTCCTCTGGGTAACCCGAGTGACCGGGCTGATCGTCGGGCTGGTCAGGTTCAAGGTTGCCCTGTAGGTCTCCCTGGTCCAGACAGGTGGACGTGGGGCCTTCTGCAAGAGCTTCTATGGCTATACGATCAGAAAGGGCCGAAGACGACATCTGGGCTACCATAGGAGCACCTATAGCGGACAAATAGATGTAGATGGATTGTGCACAATTTATTAAAAATGATTCCTACACTGTGTGTCAACACCTAAAGTGGATTTTAAATTACTTAAATAAGAACTCACTTGTTAGAGGACTGAAAGAAAGTTAACAAGTTGACATGGAAAAGTTAAATCATTTATCTGCTCTCTATTAATAAATGCTGTCTGAGTAACATCCCACCCACCAGTGTATTCAGTATATTGTTTCAATTGTATATAAACATGGTGATCATTTTCTCATTACCTTGAACCTTTTGAAATGGGTTTAAGAATTAATAACCTAGCAATAACAATAGCACACTTACCATCATCTGGTCCTTGTAATATCAGATACTGGGTTGTTTCTGCACCTCCATCTTCTGCACTGGTCACAGCTATGCAACCTAATAGGAGAACAGTAGACAGGATCAGATGTCTGCTAAACTAATCAAACTAACACAACCTTAAAGCTGCTCCACTTATGATATAACAGTAAGTGGCGTATCAGTGGAAATACCATTCATGATGTCAGGGCCAATGGTGGACTCTATGATCTTGTCAATGGCAGATCCCAGGTCTGACGAGGTAGACGCAGTTGAGTCAGAAACCATCATGGCTCCTTCAGACACGGCACTGGAGTGGACCAGCACTTGGGCTGACTCAGACACCAGCACTGACTGAGTCACTGTGGAGACGCTGGACACACTGGTGGACTGGGCCACTGAGGAGGAGTCTGGGAGGTGGACTGATGAAACTCTGACGTCCGTACTGGAGCTGGTTTCTGGGATGAACACCTTCACAGGGAGGGGCAAGAACACGATGGTGATATCAAGAAACTTTTCTCATGACAAAAGCCTGACTGCTACATCTGGTTATGTTGCCTTTAGTATGTGGATGTTTTCTCCAACATATGTAAACAAAATCATCTTTTTCTTAATCAAAAAGGCTTACCACAAGTCCCTCTGAGCTTTGTCCCACATGGCAGTCAGACTCTGGGGCCTGTGCATGAGAGGCAGCAGCATCACTGCTGTCTGCAGACATGGCCTCCGATGACTCCACACCCATGCCGCTTTCAGACGGCTCCTCCATCCCTGATGGACCTGCATCACTGCTGCTCTCCACCTCATTCTCCTCCGAATCCATAACTATCCACACAAACAAAACATAAACTGAATATCAAATGTTTTCTAATACCAAGTTTGTTTCATCTTTACAGCACGCCTTAAGTTACCTGCAAGTTTATTGTGTTAAGATGAACACATCTAATGTCTCGTCCCTTGGTTGCTTGCTATATAACAACTCTGTTTGTCATTAGTGTTATGAGATAAGATATTTTAAACTTCCAGCTAACTAGATAAACAGTAAAGTATGAAATTACTTTTAAAACTAATAGTAAGGGCTTCGAGACCTGTACACACCCCTGACGGAAAAACAGAAGCAGTTTATCAAACTTTCTCAACTGTGGGGACGTAAAGATGTGTAATTTTGGAAAGGGTAACTTAAGTAATCAAGAGAAGATGTTCTATCAAACACATAATTCTTTTTAATGTTATTGCATGTCATTAACTCTAACAGATGAGCAACCAACTGGCAATTAACTGTAGTTTTTGTGGTCTAGTTTCTAGTGTCTTGAAGGTCATTTTGAATTGTGAACACAGTTTACATTTAGTGTGTGTCCTTATACAGTCTTTTGTATTGATTATGCCATACTAATATGGGTTTGTAGGAATATAAATGCCTTCATATCAAATGGAGTGCACAAGGAAACTAAGTTTGAAATGGCTAACTGAGCAATGTTACTATCCAGAGGTGTAAGGTAACAAAGTACATTTGTCCAGGTCCCTTTAAAAACTGTTTTGATTTTCTGACACTTTACATTTGTGAGACTTCATACTTTTACTCCACTAGCTACATCTACGAGCTCTGAGTGACTTCATTTGTGATACTATGTACACTTTACTATGTCCAGACTTAAAAGCAGGTATTTTGTTTCACAGTATTTTATACTTTATGTTCCTATTTTAATCTCAGTAAAGGCTACTGAGTTCGTTATCCATCACTTAGCGAGTGATTAGTGTACATAACAGTATTTATTTCGGAAACCTTAAAATCAACTGCCCCTGGAGTTTCTCTGCTCAAATAACATTAGCATTCACTTGAGCGAATGCCTTTCATGTCTGTCTACCTTAGGCACACTTAAGTGTTTTCACTTGAAGACGTCAACGTTGGTGTGACTTAAAGGTCTCTATTGTGGAGACCCACAGAGTTTTCACTGGTCAGCAGTAGTTAATGTTATTTAGAAACGTGGTGCTAACGTTAGCTCACTATGAACCAGAACATATAACGATGAATCGGAACAGCTAATGTTAGCTTTTAGCTGGCTAACCAGCATTGTTGTCAGCTCAGTATCTTGTCTGACGAAGCTGCAGAAAAGACATATGTCTCCCACTTATACAATTATATTTTAAATGGTTGGACAGGATAACAATATTGAATAAAGTACATGTCGTTCGTCTAACCAAGCCGACATATCTTGTGTAACTGCGACCAACAGAACGTCTTAGCCGCTTTAAAACGGGCCTAGCTGCCCTTCATCCTGCCTGCTCCGCGTCGCCATTTTACACCAGGCAACCCCCTTTTACACTCAGGCATTCTGAAAGCTCTACTGGGGACCTCGAGGGCCTGAGCTGCGGCAGACCGCCCAAATGCTCTCCCTGAAGAAAATGAAAATATTTTCCTTCTCCGGCACTGGAATCTCCACGCTTTTTTCTTACCTTGTATTTTCGCGTAGAAAAGTATCCTTTAGTGTAGATGCGCTAAATAGAACAGAAATTAGTAACCGATAATTGTTGCTTCATTCTAGTCGGGCGCCATGAGTCTTTCCTTGCTTCCTGTCCGTGCAACCGGATCTTATTTATTATTTTTGTTTCAAATGTTCATTGTTTAACTAAACGTTATTTATATGTTTACGAAATTTAACCATTTGTGTTAACTGATAGATTGGTCGTCATATGTTGCTTCAGATATTCGGTAAATGTGATGTATATTATTTCTTAGTGGACTATTGTTTTTAGAGGAAGGCGTATTACGCAATTGGATGCGGAGTAATATGCATCCACTTAAGGGCGTTGTTTCAACAGAGTGTAGATAATCGATACAGCAAAAAGTAATTAAACGGCCTTTTTATAGCTAAGGCTGCGTCCAATACGTGTATGTTTTTGTTGTTAATAGTATATGTATGATAGTGTTGTCAGATAATCCGTGTGCATGTGAGTTTATCTATCTACCCTATTTTAAGTGTTTTAGTCAACGATTGAGACAGATGACAGTGGTAGGTAGTTCTCATTGAAAGTTTATTGCATTGAAAGTTAAAACTTTGATACAAAACATATCAGTCTCATAAATTATTTCAGTGAAGGAGACATGCATTGTCTTCCAGTGCAAGTAATTGGCTTTAAAGCCATTTTCAGAAATACACACAGAATTATACAAAACCAACAAGCTTTAGGACATAAAAATAATTAGAATAGATATTGCTATAAATACCAAAATAATCAAATACTGTCAAGAGTCTGAACCTGTCAGACATAGTTTTATTTTAGTTGGTCTTAAACTTTAGACCATCATAACCTTTCAGTTCACAGATTATCAGACAGAGGGCAGGGCAGGGCCAAAGATAGCAAATTGCTTTGCTTTCCTTTGGGCCTTTGGCTTATTTTCAGGCCAATGCTGTAAGTTTTAGAATTAGCCAACATCACAGATGGCCAATTATTCACATCCCAGAAAGCACACACATTGTACAACAGGTGCTATACACAAATACTGCGTCACATTCTCCCTGACACCTGCACAGGACAGAGAAATCGGTGCTACCACATTACAGACGATTTCCAGCTCATCTCTGTGTGTTCACCGCCTCAGTAGCGAGTGCTTGAAGAATCTGAGCACTTGAGGAGGTCATATTTCACATAGCCAACACGATCCACCTGCCTGCGGGAATTCATACGCCAGTAGAAGCGGTCCCGGCAGAAATACATGTGACCTAAAGCAGAAATATTGAAATTAAATCACTAAAATGCAAAATGAAGATCAGTTATTTTCTCATTTTTGTTGTTGAGTTCAGTAGATAAATATTTGTTGACAGGTTTATTTACCTTTGTACTGGAATACATCATGAGCATCATTGGGGACGCCACCAAAGACGGCATCTGTATATCTGGGGTACCCTCTGTCAATTTTCTGGGCCTTCACGTCAAGCCTGTGTTGATCATACCAGAGAATGTTATTAAAAAATGGCAAAAACAATCAGTCGTCTTCATCTTAAATCACAGACTTTGATTATGTTGTAAAAACTTATTTCAACAGTCAGGTTGACTGGAAAACCACAGTTGGCTTGCTCAAAGACTCTAAATGTCAAAAAAAAAAAATGTCAAAGAAGAGCGTTTAAGCTGAAATCGTCCTGCAACAGACATGCTTCCCGACCTGATTCCTAGACTTAAATATGCTGAAGGCACAATTTTAACTCACCTCCAGAAGTTCTCCCCACTGAAGAGCAGCACTTTGCCTTTCCCTCTCTGCAGTGCTCCCTCCACCTTCTGAATGCTGTTGGGGAGGCCGAGCTTCTCTATGCTGCGGGGACCCAGGGCACTCTTCCCTGTGTACACCCAGAATCGTGTCCCTGTGGAAAGAAAATGATAGTTATGAAAATTGTCTGCACTTTTGGCTTAAGTGTTAGTGGTCCCTTATATACTGTATTAAGCTTTATTACCTGAGAAGAAGTACAATTTCTTGGTCAGAAGGTCCTCAAAGGCAGAGTCGATGACTGCTGGCAGAGCAGGCCACCTCTCAGAAATAGAAAATGGTCCCTTGGGCCCTTCATCACTCCTGCTGGACGTCTTCCAGTAATGTCTGTTGATCAACACATAAAATGAACACACCAACACTTTCAGTTTATGTTTATGCTGCTATTTTTTACTTCTTTTACAAAGAAGAGTAGACTGATTGCTCACCCATCCTTGAAGAAATGAAGTTCTCCCTCAATCACAGTGATGGTGTCAAATTTGGTCAACTTGCAGGCGTCTTTGGCTGGATCCACAGGTCTTGTGGTGGTAGTGGTGGTTGCCTCAGTGGGTCTAGGTTCAGTTGTGGGGTCAGTAATATCAGGGTCTGGGTAGGAGGCTGTGGTGGTGGTGGTGTCGGGCCCAGGGGGGGTGGGGTCGGGGCCTGTTTTGGGTCCTGAAAAAAAAAAGGTGTTGGTTGAGAGAAATTGTTGGGAAGTTGTAAACATTTCGGTGTGATTTTGCGTGATGAAGCAGTTTGTTGGGACTTTACCATAGAGATATTGAATGCCTTCCACATCGTCTTCATGCAGGGAAAAGTCTTCCACATAGCTGTACATGGGGAACATGAGGGCTTCTCTTATGTTGGAGTGATCCAGGCCAAGGGCATGTCCAAACTCATGGGCTGCCACCAGGAACAGACTGTAACCTGGAACACATACAGTAAGGAATATTAATGAATGACAAGGGTAAATACATATCCGTAGCCTGTAGTCTTATATTCATGTTACTCACCATTGTCAGGGCAGAAGCCCCATTTCTTGTCGTCATCATAGTTGTCAGTGGTACCGCACCACAACTTGCCATCTTGTCGTCCCTCACTAGTGCAGGAGTCGTACTCTTTACCCAGGAACACAAAGGGGAAGTGGCAGGGCTCTCCCTCAGAATTTCCGCCGATTACAGCGGTGTCTGGCCAAACAAAGACATGACAACAACAGTAAGACAACAAGCCACTGTGGCAGCACTCCACTGCATTTATGCATTGTGGTTCCTGTCACTCACCACGACTGGGGCAGAATCCATATTTTATGTCCCTGTCAAAGTTGTCTGTGGTGGCACACCAGCGGTAGCCATCGCTGCGACCCTCTGTGGTGCAGCTGTCATATTCCTCCCCCTGAAAGATGAAGGGGAAGACGCACTCAGCTCCGTCAGCGTTTCCTCCAAATGTGTACAGAACTGTCAGGATGAGAATTAGGGGCAAGAGTGAGCAGACAAAAAAGCAATTGGCCTTATCTGGTTGAACTCTGACCTATCATTTCCCTTTCAGAGTAAATTGTCAAACTTACGTTCACTTGGGCAGAAGCCGAATTTCTGGTCTCTGCTGTAGTCAGCTGTGGTGGCGCACCATGGCAGGTTGTCCGAACGGCCATCGGTGGTACAGGTGGTGTAGGATTTGCCCTCGAAAGTGAAGGGGAAGTGGCACAAGGCACCATCCGCATTCCCATAGCGAGTCTTCACAGCTGAGGTCACAGACAAATTCATACATTTAATGCAGTGCATAAATTGAACACCAGGGGGAGACAACCTCACATTAATTGTTGGTTTTGGAGTAATATCTTTTGGTGTGTCTGATTACCTGGTCCTTTTCCCAAAGTCCAGTACTCGTCATCGTCAAAGTGGGCGTCTCCCTGCATGCCCTCACCAGGGGGATAAGCATGGGCCAGAAGGCCATCCTTACCGTCAAATGGGTACGGGTCTCCATGGTCTGAATAGAACATTTAATTACACATCAGTCTTTGATTTTAGATGTGTGTTCAGTACAAAATTACAATGCATCAATATGAGCTACACAGATGAAATGACCACTGCACAAACACACACCAGCTTTTCCAAATGATATCATGATGTCGGCCGTCCCATCAAAGAGGCGGGTGAACGTCAGAGGGGTCACATCACTCCACACCTTGAAGGCTCTGGCAAAGGCGTCATCAGTCAGAGAGCTCTCCATGTCTGGGGAATAGTTAAGGATCCTGTGGAGAAGATAAGAATGACACTATTATTTATTAGCTTTTTATTATAATTGACAATGTAAGCAAAGATACTCGGTGACGTATCTCCATCAGAGACTTCTAGATACCCTTTGTATGTGGTGTCTTGCATTACAAAGCACAATCATTATAATGTCTTTCTCTCTACTCACCTATAAGTGACATCATGATGGTCCCATTTGAGGTCTCCGTCAAAGGTTTTGTAGTTGGCCACATCAGGAACCCCACAGCGAGGCCGTTTCATGGCTTCTAGGGTGTTCTTATCCAGCTTTCCGCTCTCCTCCAGCCCCATCTGCCTCTGCATCCTCTTCAAAGCCTTGGAGGTGGACACCATCGACTGGAAGCCACTGCGATGCAGCGTGTCCATGTAGCCAAACTTCTTCAGATAACTCTTGAAGGAGAAACATGAGAAGTAAACTTTAGTTTGGAAAACAAATGAAATTCTATCCTAGCGTTTTGACACCTGCTCTCACTGTAACACCCTCATTTAGCTTGAATTTAGGAGAAAATATCTTTTCATTAACATTATGATAGGGATAGATCTCTGTTCAGGTAATTACTTCCCTGCACAGCTTGAATGCGCACTGTTTTGGGAATTTCCATCTATCAAGACAAAACGAACCATCTGCTACTCACTTCTGCCAGCTCCGAATCAGTCATGTTTTTGATGATGTCTCCTGGGAAGTTGACAAAGACGGACTTGAGGGGAAGGCTCCATCCATCCTGCATGCTTATTCCCAAAACTAAACACACGGCTAAAGCGCAGCATCTCATGGTGAGATCTACTGTAGATTGCTGCAAAGTGGAAAAAAAAAGAGTGAACAAGTTAGACAAAAAAAAAAATTCAAAAGCTTCTCCGCTGAAGCTCAACAGTGTTTCTCCTTCAGTGTTAGCTTCCCTCTTTGTTTTGACTGGTGGCTCTTGTTGTTGTCTCTGCTCTGTGTCCTTGGTTGGGGTTGTGGACCTTGTTTTTATGCAATGTAACGTCTTAGTCACTTAACCTCGCTCCCGCCTACTACTAACCTCAACCCTCCACCCACTTACCTCTTGACAGACTGTATTGGTTGAATGGGTATAGGGAATTTCCAAAATATCCACATTTAGCTTTACCTAACAGCTAATGAGTGGTTAACTAATTGTTATTTTTTGGAGCTGTTTCAAGCTGGAAAGGGCGTGGTCCTTAGTGAGCAGTGGCAGTGGTAGATGAGACAAATTATGGCAAATTATTATGGTTGCATTCACATTATGTTAATAAAGTAATACATGCTGCCTGAAAACCCACACAAATGACCAATTACTTTGAAAGCTCTTAAAGTTGCTATTGTTTTAAGAATTTACATCATAAAAGCTGATATAAATAACGTTCAGGAAATAACCTAAAGAGAGCATTAACACAATGTTTAAATGCTCAGTGTACAATGTCGTTCCTTTTAATTCATGCGAAAAGCTCTTTTTCGACATGTTAATGTATTTTTAACTGAATACAACACACTCCTCATGGGACCCAGCCAGACACTTCTGTTATTTCTATGGTCAAAGTAATGGTATAAAAAAGTTTGGTTCCACTTTTTGCATAAATAGAGATTTGTTTCCTCTTAATCTATAGTTGGATACTGAATAAAATGTTAAACTAGGTCAAGCCAAAAGTAGATTCTCTCAGGGAAAAATATGCAGTGTGTTGTTTCATTTTCTAAGATGGAAAACCTTTAAATGTCTGTATTTCTTGAATTAAATGTTTTTGATTTTCTATGACAAATGACTGAGGTGATTAAGAAATCCCCCGTGTGTTTCAATTTGATTTTTTGCAGTATTACATTATTGTTGATGGCCAGAGTTTTGGGAAGTACCTGCTTCATCATCACTGTACACTGCTGCTGATGCAACATCCCCAAAATGACCCAATTGATTAGCAATGATTTATACGCCTCATTTGGCAATGAGCGTTGCAAGTGTTTCTGTATTTTTCCTTACTTGTCCATCTACCATCTCTGTTACATAACAGTTAGAGCGATGTGTCAAAATAAATAACACAGAAACATCTTTACTTTTCACTCTAAAAAACAGCTTGTGCACTGGCTGATCTGTAATCTTGAGAGTACCAACTATGTGCGGTAGTGTGTGTGTGTGTGTGTGTGTGTATGCTGGGTAAACTGTGTGTTGATATTTTGGGGTATGTGAGTATCAAGGTGTTGTGGGCATGGATGTGTCTCAGCCAGCATATCATGACTCACTGTGTTCCCACATGAATGTCCAAAGCTGCAGATGAGGGGCTTTTTTTTCACTCTGCTGACATGCCTTCTTGCCGTGCAAACATGTTTACTTAGTTGGTCCGCTGCATTTTCAGGTCCGAAAAAATAAACAACTCTTTTTAACTGATGAGCTAAGTCAAACTACTCCATGTGAGGTAGAGAGGGTAGTCCCGGCACAAGTTGCTGTAGATTAATGGTTGTCCAAATCACACAAGTGGCTACAAAAACCCTATTAGCGATTGAAACTTTATTAATTTGGAGAGTTGCAAAGAATTAAGCAATGGTGGAAAGTAACTAAGTACATTTACTCAAGTACTGAACTTAAGTACAACTTTGAGGTACTTGAACTTTACTCGAGTATTTTCATTTTATGTTTTATACTGCTACTCCACTACATTTCAGTGGGAAATATTGTACTTTTTACTCAACTGCAACTTAAATCGCCAACATTAGTTACTAGTTACTTTGCAGATTCTGATTATTAATACAAAATATAAATCAGCTAATAAATTATGATTTATTTTTATGTATTAAGCTAACCGGCAGTATATAAAGTAGTTAAAGCCTCACTTTTACCAGCTGCAACATTAGTGAATACATGAATGCATCAATAATTATAATCCAGTGATAATATTAATAATATATATTAATCTGAAATGGGCCATTCTCCGTAATGAGTACTTTTACTTAAAGTACTTTAGGTATTGTGATGCTAATACTTGTGTACTTTTACTTAAGTAAGATTATGAATGCAGGACTTGTACTTGTAACAGAGTATTTCTACAGTGTGGTATTGCTATTTTTAATTGAGTAAATGAAGATGAGAAAGGTACTTCTTCCACTGGAATTAAGTTATTAATCAAATGCGATTTTACAGATTGTCTGGTGACTTGCCTTTTATGGTAAAGGAAGTCTTGTACCCATCAATGTTGTAATGAAGAGGAGATGAGATGTTTTGGACCTGTGGTTTGATGAGGAAGGTATCCTTCCTCATATTTGAATCTATGGTTTCCTGATGTGGTTGATGCTTCACACATTTTGACACATACGTGATTCAGCCCCCTCTTCAAACGTATTGTTTGCGTCTCTAAGAAATACTGTCATGTCTTCTTCTCACAAAGTACTTATTTTTTTATGATGTTATTTGTTATGATTTTCCACAGAGAGCAGTGGCCATAATCAAACATGTCTTTTGCATAGTTAGATCCGTACGTCTACACAGGTTCTGTAAAGTTTAAATATGTTCCCAGTCTTGATAACACACATACCTCACCAGATTTTGACAGTGATACTGACAGGTCAAAACACATTTGGTTGTGAGGGGGATTCAAAAATGTAAAGTTCCTTCATTTTATGATGCTTGTTGTCCTTTGCTAACTCCCATTTTGTATGCACATCATTAAGCAGACAACCTTAGCCAGAGCCCTGGAAATATAGTCCTGGAAAATAGTAAATGTAATTCTGAAAAATGCCCTTTGTTTTCAGTGGGAATAGAGATTTATAACAGACATTTGGTTAACACACTAAAATATTACACACATTCATATTGTACATATATTTTTGGTCACATTTCTTTCAGACTAAAGCAGCTCTTTCCAGCAACAAATGCACAAGCCCTCTTTCATTTGATGCAGTTTTTTAATGCTCTTTCAGACACAATCATAAGGTTATTTCTGTTTATATGTGGCTCATCAGAGGATCCCCAGGCCTCCTTTGAAAACATCTGCCACTGATTTTACATGGCGTCAAAGGCTTAATGAATACGGCTCCATGCATTTTAACAAATGCCACATTTCATTTGGTTTCGCCACTTTGCTTCCAAAAAGACGTCTGGCACAGGACCTCGAAAAAATACACATTTTTGTGTGGCATTCTTCCCAAAATTGCCCTCAATCACAGCGGAGTCTGTTGGCACACACCATGTAACTGTATGAGGAGGCCAACTGCGTCATCGTGGAGCTGGATAATATCATAGTAGAGCAAGACCCTCACAGCTCTCGTGGGCGGGATCTTTATGATTAGGTTAACCATGCAACGACAGAGCCATGTAAAAAGTCGTCATTTGTGACCTCTCTCTGTTTTTTCTGGAGCTGTTAAAACAAAGCGAGTACAACGAGATCCGAATGTCACTATTGCATGTGCGGACATGGTGTAGAAGTTGGCATTTTAGGGTCAGCAATAGCTCAGGGTGAAAACTCATGATTACGTGCAGAGCTTCACATATGAAGCACTGATTTCCCACCAAAACTCAGCATGTTTTATGCCCTGATTTTCTTTAGTTGGCCTATATTCTTCAGCGTTTACAGTTCAGCACTGTACAGAAAGTTTTGCAACTTTGTCCTTAATTGTGACATGCCCTGCTAAGTTTCCAACAGTCTTGTTAAAGCAAACTGTTTATGTCTTATGGTATGTTTCTAGCAGGCAGCTATAAATGCAAAAATGACTTCCTGTCTGCCGCAGTTGATGTGGTTCCTTGGCCAGCTTCCTCGTTGAGCTGCGCTGTGTTTTACGACGACTGGTTTGTTGACTTTGTGGTGGGACACGGAGACTGTACAACACACAGGGCCGTCACTGTGTTTGATGTGGAGGGAGCGTTGCCCCATCACCACGTCCAGGTACTTTACCCAGCCCTGCTGAGTCTGCTGTGCCTTGCAGTTATTCTGGGAATAACTGTGTTTTTATACCCCACTAAACTCTCACAGTTTATTCTGGCTTTCCAAGAAGTTAAGCCTCTGTGTTTCCTTTGTTTTATTTTTAATCATTCTATGTTGTTCACTTCATTATTATAATAACAATGAAACAAAAACAGTAATGAACAGCGTGTCTAATGTATTGTCTCTGAATATTGTTAACCCTTTTTAATTTGTCAAGATACTATGCATGCTTGTGGGTGAAATTGGCACACAAAGATCCTTAGAGCACAGCAATCAAAACAAGTGACACGACCAAAACAAAAACTGATCAAAGCAAGCAATCGCCAGGGCGGAAACCATGTTGTGCCCTCAAGTGTCACTCATACAGCATTTGTCTGTAATGAGTCATAAATCAGCATGATAAGTTTGACAGAAATAATTCCATGAACAAACTTTAAACAGTTGCCATAAAGTTGTGTACAGTCACATGAATGGGATTGTAGGAGCACAAAAGGCCACAGCTTTGACTCATGTCTCCCTGGAGCAGCAGACAGGAGTGTTAACTTCTGCTTCACCAAACACTTTATCAAAATCTAGAAAAAATCTACACCATTAGTCACCTTTGGGAATATTTCTTGCTTACTGTGCCAACACTTGCTCATACAATATTTCAGTGTAACCATCTAATTATCTGCTGAGTGAGATGAAATGAAAGAAATCAGTCATGCGAATAACACACAAATATAAATATTTTCATTTTATGGTACTTTCAGATGCTGAAATGGCAATAATGATGATCCTCATAGTGATGCGTCATCAGCCCAGGATGAACAATATAAAATTGGGTTAGGTCATTCCAAGATGACTCGCTGATACGGTGACAAAACTAAATAAACGAACAAAACTAAATGTAGTTAATAGTTGTGTTCATCTGATACTGTTGAAACCTTGAATCCGTTTCAAGACATCATCTGGTTCACATTAGCAAACACCGACTTTTCTCAATCTGATATGGGGAAATGAAGTTCCACCACACTGCCGGGGATCAAAGCCCAGTACCATGTCAAGTTGATCAAAGCTGTTAAAAAAATGCTTGTCATATAAACCATTACTGCTTATCGCTGTTTTGTTTCCAACTGCTCTGGCACCAAGTGTTTGGTGGCAGCCGCAGACTAAAAGTGTACACTTCCTCTCCTTCCACTCAGGTACTTTACAGGATTGGGACACTTTGGTACCGATGAGTGAAACAGGATATGACAGGGAGTCCTCACACCAAAGGGATGCACATGCACCGATGTTTTGCAATGACTTTGTACGGATACATACATGATCATAACATTTGTGGTGCTTTGTTGAGTAACTTGCAGCTTTATGAGAACCAAACATATCATCTTAGTTGTGTACATGGGTCAGCTAAGTGAGAATGGAAAATCATGAAGACGTAATTGAGATATATGCTAAATAGGCATGTTCTGCCATTATTAGATGGTGACAGTAGAGAGATGACAGGAAATGAGAAGATGATGGGGAATGACATGCAACAGAGGTTCCCGGTCGGAAAAGAACCAGGGACATTGTGGCTCATGGTCGGCGCCTTAACCCCTAGGCCACCAGGCTGCCCCAGGGAGATATAATGTCAAGCGATACTGTAGACAATTTGAATGAGTTCATGTAATTATATAATATCACTAAAAAGGCAGAGAGCCATGAGTGAGGGTGGACTACGTCTGCTGAGGCGTGGGCTGCCGCTGCAGAGCAAATCCAGGCAGGCGGAGTTGTGTTGACTTTATGGACAGCCATCTTTCACCACCACCGTTAAAAGCTAATTACTGCCAGTCATAAGCAGTGGCCTTTATGGGCGTTCCATCCGATGCCATCCAAAGCACAGCCGCAGGGAGTGACAGCATGGGCCACGACGGAGGCTCTGATTGCACCGAATATTATTATTGCTTGTTTAACTCCGTATGGAACAACGCCTCCATAACTTTTCAAAGAGTTGTTGTTCAAAATCTGCCAGGAGGAGGAACTGAGGGCCTGTAACCAAAACAAAGTGTTTTGTTACAAATGGGCATTTTGTGAGCTGTAACCCCCCCCCCCCCCCCCCCCCCCCCCCCCAAAAAAAAAGTATTATAAGGAGGTCATGTATGGTGAAGTCCATTCAACAGGTTTTTAAAACCACCGTTTCAGAAAATGGCACAAGGGATGGGAATTTCCCCTTCTTGATAAAAGACAAGCAGCTGATAGCAGGCGGGAAGTGAGTCAGGCTCAGCACTTCAGCTGCCTCTGCACACTTTGGTTCAGACTTGTTGAGGCAGGCAATTATCTCTCCTTTTGATGTGTGTTCTCTGGGGTTTGAGCTCCTCTATTACTGTATGGAGGGTTGCCGGAGTTTGACCTCATGTGGCCTAAGATAAATGCAACATTTCGCTCCAGGACAAAATCCTGGATCGTCGTGCACACGCTGTGTCATTTCCCTGTAATGCAGCAAAACAACTTTAACCCTGACATTATTGTTAGTGGTTACACATTTGCTGATGACTCGGCCTGTGTCACTAAAGTGGACAGCAATATATCAAGCACAACATTATAAGCATAGCATTTGTACCATAAGTAACCTGTTTAAAATGCATAAAAACTGAATCCACAGTCTGTTTATCCTGTTGGTACATTATATTGAAGTTCACAAGTGGGTCTCTTAACAACAGAAACAACATGTTGGCACAATGACTGAGTGTGTGTGTGTGTGTGTGTGTGTGTGTGTGTGTGTGTGTGTGTGTGTGTGTGTGTGTCTGTGTGTGTCTGTGTGGGTGATCTTTTGTGGATGTGGGAACATTTTCTGGATCATACCTTTAGGATCTCTTTGAGATAATCAAACAACTGCTTCATGCTCACATATCTAGAATGATTTGAAAAAAAATGTTGTTTATGATAAAAATAGATGATGAACTGTCTCGCAGAGTCTACAGTGCATTCTTTTGAACTGCTTTTTCTTGTTTAAGTTTGTACCATACAGAATTGTATGAAACAATTAAATCAATTCCTTCGTACAGAACAACAATGCTTGTAATGTGGTGCTCAAATCCAATGTGCAAAAACATGCAGTAGAGTTTTTGTTTTAGCTCCTTAATTGTGATGATCTAATTCTAGTTTCTTGAGGAAATTAATTAGCCAAGCTGGTCTTTGGAGCTGCCATCAGAAGATTTTAAATAAAAGTCTATCTAAGCTGATCTGGCCATCAGGACCCGTGGGACAAGCTTAATGAAGGAACCAGATGTGACCTCACTAGCCTCCATCAGAGAGCCAGATCAACAGCCTCCTGGCACTGCTCACTTTTAATCAAGCATACCGAGATATTCTTCACCAGCAGGTGGCAGTCTGTCATAAGTACAGGCAACGAGGCCAGAAGTAGAGCTCTGGCACAGGGAATTAGTGAAGAAAATGCAGCGTCAAGCTGTAACAGGCACTACAGTATAAGGAAAATCTCTCTTTTACCCAAGGAAGTGAATAATGCTACTAAACAAAGCATAAAACCGTCTCTGCTCCATAAAAACGTCGTTTTTAAATGAACCATTTATTGCATCTTCTCTTTGGGTTCACACAAAAGGCAGTCTTCCCTACATTTTACAATCTTGCTTCAAGGCTGTTTTCAAAACACCTCCTGAGGCAGAGATATGACAAAAAAAAAGGAGATAAAATATTGATGTGGTGCTAATTTTGTAAGCCTGTTGGGTAAATAATTGATTATTGGGGGGGGTGAGTTTGTTTTATTTGCAGGACCCTAATGCTGTTTTATTGAAGGGTTTTCACACATGCCGTGAGCCCTTATAGCTGTTTCTCAGAGGCTCAGTGAGTGGGATGAAACGGTTTCTGAAGGACAGTAAAAGACAATTGATCGCACAGTTTTTCCCGTTACAGCACTTTTAGGTCAACTTCACTGCTAAAGATGATGGCGGTTAATCTGCTTTGTGTAATTGCTTTGATCTATCGCTAACTGTTTATCTGAAATATGTTGCATATCATTACATCCTAATAGGCCGTGTTCACTTGTTACTGGATGCAAATCTTCCATCTGCTGCACATTTGCATCCGCTCATTTTCTTTTGTTTTGCATCTTCTCATTTTTATGCTCATCAGTATTGGATGCAGCCTCTCATTAGCTGCCATGCCAACTAGGAATTGACGTTCCTACACTGCTGCATCACAACACAGATGAGTCTGACACAGATGCTCGTTCAGCAA
Organism: Enoplosus armatus; assembly: GCF_043641665.1. NCBI lineage: Eukaryota > Metazoa > Chordata > Actinopteri > Centrarchiformes > Enoplosidae > Enoplosus > Enoplosus armatus. Next base: position 11,768,817 of record NC_092187.1, read on the forward strand.
AGGCAGAATTGGTGGCCTCGTTTTTTATGACTGATTGCTTTTCTGTGAAATCGCACATGCAGAACAATGCCAACAATCAACTGTATGCGACGGTGGATGTTTCTCTGTGCTTTACTGTAACAACACCATCATACCATGAGTGCTGGTGTGACCGGATAATAGTGCTTCTTTTATGTACATGTTTATCCTTCCTTCATCCTTCAGAGGTCTATGTCGGTGCCGTGTTACAGCTGTTTCCCGAGACAGATGTTGTGAAGTGTTCTGACAAGCAGCCTTGTTTCCTGTTGTGCAGCAGCACCGGGGGCACAACACGCTTGCTTATTCATGACGCCTGATCAGATCCCAGGTAGATCAAACCGCTCCTCCATTTTTAATGAAAAAAGCCCTTCCCTAGGACATAAATATCATGCAATGTATTTCCCTCACAGGCTGTCCCAGGGAGTCCTTAGAGGAATGGAAGGTCAGTTTCCGTTAGAGCTTCAGAGCTAAATATTGACCGGAAACATGGTTGAAACAAACCATCCTGAACATTATTGATCCAAATAGGTGCATTTCACCTGAGGACACAAGGGCAGGTACAGAAGTGTACCTGTCACTTGCACTCTTGTAATTACAATACTCGATATAAATTTGCCTTCATTCTCACACACGATTACCACAATTCACACTTCTTGAGGATTTCCCTTGCAAATGTGCACCAAACCGTTTACTAATGAGCAGATGAATTATTACATCTGTGGTTTCATAGGTTGCTACACCCTCAACACGAGTGGGTTTTAGTGCAGAATGTGAACGTGAAGTGGTGGAAAGAGAGGCCGCTGTCCTTCCCTCAGGATCTGCGGTTAACACCCACATTAGCCCCAAGGACAGCAGGTCGCTGCAGGGAAAGGTCACCTCTGCTGTTCTATTAGAAATACACAGCTCCAGTATTTCCTTTCCTCTTATTTGTAGTTCTTATCTGAAGTCTCCATCGACTTGACATTCAATCCTTCCCTGAAACTCAGCATCCTTGCAAAGGAAACCAAGCCAATATGATAAGAATAGCCTCCAAGACTTATTAGTGTTATACTGCATGTATACTATTGAACCAGATCATTGATTTTATATAAGCTTTCTGTTCAGCACTATATCACATAAAAGTGTGCATATGTATGGTGTATTTTCTGGATTCCGGACAAGTTAAGAGGAGACTGAAGTGAATCTGTTGACAACTCGAGAGGTGGAGACCTCGCAGACGCAGTCCTCGCCAGGATTATCAGGTCTTTCCAGGAATTTTATACGTCGCCAAGTATCAAAGGAATTCATACACAGAGAGGAGAAATGGGCTGTCAGAGCTGTGACAACTCTCGACTGTTATCTAAGAGCCACTTGCTGCATTATTGCACCGCGGTAATCAGAATTCTGACAGCGCTGCAAAGCTGCAGCAAGGTACCAATAGAAAGTTGAGATATCCGGAGCTTACAGTGTTGATTGCTGTGGAATAATTACAACTCAGGAAGTGCTGACTCGTCGTGACTGAATAGGTAGAAAATGACATATTTATCATTCTTTTTAAAAGATAAATGGATGCATGTACTGGGCGGGTGACTTGAGTGTATCCTCAGTTGACATACAAGATGTGCTGACTTTATGTGAGAAACAGATCTTTTTAGGGGGGCTACTTGGAGGCAGCAGAAACAAGCTGTAAACACAACACATGACATTTTAACACCTTTTAAGTGTTCTCTTGAATGCCCAAGATAAATTTCTGCCTGGAGGAGGAGACAATAAAGGCTAATCTAATCTAAAGTTAATATAGCAAAATCGTCAACAAACAGCTACTTATTTACGCAGCCAGCAGATACGTAGCCACATTAGCATTCATTTGGAGTCGTGTTTATGGGCACATGATGAATGTAAGTCCAATATTCACTCTTCCTTTAGCTCCTTAAGCCCTGAGAAAAAACATGTGGCTCCTGAGCTGCTAAATGCTCAAGTTTCATCACCAGCTAGTTGCTAACTTTGGCAACTCTATAAACCTCCACAGAGCTGAGGGGAACTGTAGATGTGCGTGGGTTCGTCACCTCTAGTGACCCATTTCACATGCAAGTCGTCATGTGATCCAATGTTAGTATAAAAGTACTGATTGTAGCCACTTTAAAATGATTGGATGGGTGCACTAGGAATTTGTACTGTGCAACCCTGCCTCCTAGAAATTACAAGTATAGGTTCCTGAATTGGTTTTCCAACAACAGGTTGTTTTGAGTTAATGAAGCTCTTCATTTATCTACAGCACAGGAGTCACAAGGATGTGGCTAAACTCAGGACTCCCACCAAAGTTTCACACCCAGAATCTCATCTGTGGTTTTGGCAATAAAAGCGCTTTGGTTAACGTTAGGGGAAGGTTGTGGTTTTGGTTTAATGTTGTTCCCTTATCTTAACCAAAGCACTTCTGTTGCTAAAAAGATAACCATAAAAAGTTTAGTAATGCAGTAGCCACTACTAGCAGATATTGTATTACCACATCGAATATTTTGGCGGAAAACAAATTAAATACATTGTCTGATATGTTCAGTATCAACATTTTAGCGACTTGAGACTTCAGACACATTAATTAACAACATTTTCTCATCATGTTTATAGAAAACATAATCCAGGCGGCATTATGTTTCCTTAAAATGTATTTGCTGTAAATTAGTGAACATAATTTCTAGGAGACAAGTTTGGCCAGTGTGCTCAGAAGTCACATTTGCACCAGACATCATTCATCAAGCTATGAAATAACAAAATAATAAACTCACAAATATGTATGTTTCACTATTCTATTGAAATCCAAACTGTAAACCTAGGTTGTAAACAGTATTACCTACAGAAAGCACATTATGTTATACATTTATTCATCCACTTTTTCCTCAAGTGTGTGTTATGTACAGTCCACCTGGCCTATACACTTTGTAGACAAATCAAGATACAGGTGGTGTGGATTGCATTGAGCTTTCTGAGATTGTCACCCACTTAGGAGAACATTGGTGAACTTGTGTCGGCCAGAGCTCTGAGCCTTTACAAGAGACAAAACAGAAGTACTTTACATTCTCAAACAGTGTTTGTATGTCAGTGGCATTGAACACAGTTTAATTACTAATCTACTGATGCTTTATGTAAAATGTTGAGCTTACAGTGAAGATACTCACAATCTTCAGGTTGTCTTCTCTAGTCCAGTCTATACTAATTAAAATACTGAATACGGCCAGGCACTGTGTCTAGTGGAAAGTTGTGATGAGGTTATTATCAGTCCATGTAGGGAAATAAAGGAAAACGTCGCTCCCACCACCAGCTGGCATGGAGACTGGACAAACATGAGCTTTAAGTGCATCTTGTCTCTCTCCTCCATGAGTAGCTGTCGTCCTGCAGCCACGAGCCTCCTGCACACAGCCTCTAAACGGGTAACACCTCCCATTCCCTCCAGCTGCGTGTTTCTTATCCCTGTCCATCTCCTCTGTAATGGATCAGTGCTACTGGATCACTGAGAGACTCCAGTGGAGAAGGGTTAGGGGATTACAAAACCCTTCTGTCAGCACACACACACACACACCTCCTCGCCGCAAGAATCTCACCCATAGTGCCACTTGCTCTGCCACTGTTGTGCGATTAAGACCCTGAAGAAGAGATGAGCGATCAAAGCTGTGCTGCTACAGTCCCGTATTTACATTGATATTACATTCATATTCTTCAGCCACCGTCAGTTTAAACACACACACACACCGCATTATAAGATGAACCTGCTCTATTGAATGTATTAAACCTTCATCCTATAGCAAGTTTTAACATTTGATAATCTGATACTGACCAACCACAATAACTTATATTGCACATTTTGTAATGTTCACACCAACTGCAATTCAACCAGACCATAATGAATAAAACATTAAAGCTCAGTGTCTTCAGTCTGTTACTAAGATAGACAGTCACCGTCAGAGACTTCCATTATTGCAAGTTAATATTTTCTTTTTTTAAATTTTTTGCTCTGACCAAACTTTCAGTAAATCCACTCCTCCTGAGTAAAGATAAATGATCTTCCAGATCCAAGGAGCTTCAGTCACTACAGCATTGTAGTTCCTTCATGCTCCTCATTAGACCACATACAGATGAGGAGAGAGCCTAAGCTCGTGCACTGATCATTACTTTCCCAGCCAGCAATCAGCTCCATTCCTTGGCTTTAGACTGCATTCTGCTCCAGTAAAGGCGGATGTTCTTTAGGTTGCTGGGGTGGTTCGGTCCTCTGGTCCTGCTGCTGCTCAGGTGGAGGCGGCTGCTGTTGCGTTGGATCAGATTTTAGGACTTCCTTCTGAGGAGGCTGCGGTGGTGTCGCCTGTTGTGGATTGGGCATCTCCTTCCTGTCGCTGGGCTGAATCTCCAGAGCTGGGGTGTCCTTGCAGCAGAAGTATTGCTGCCAGATTTTCCTGAAGGCCGTGCGGAACTTCTTGATGCGGAAAGCATAGACGATTGGGTTGACAGCAGAGTTGCCGTGGGTGAGCAGGATGGCGATGTAGAGGAGGACTATGGGCGTCTCGCACTCAGGGCAGAAGAGTGTGGTGCAGTTGATGATGTGGAGGGGGAGCCAGCTGATGGCAAAGAGAAAAAGGACCAGAGCCAGCGATTTAGCAAGATTCAGTTCCTTGTCGTAGTACTTGTTGGGGTCTGTGTGACTGGTGGTGAACTTTTTATTGTTGAGCTGCTTGTGGATCATGTAGAAGATCTCCACGTAGATGACCAGCATGAGCAGCAGCGGCGGCAGCACCCAGCCGAAAAAGTTGAAATAGACCATGTAGTCCATGCTGATGACGTTTTCGAACCGGCAGGTGATGATGAGGTCGGAGCTGATGGAGCCGTTCTGCTGGAGGCGCTTCAGGTTGTTCCAGCCCAACATAGGTGTGAGTCCCACGATGAAAGCCACCGTCCAGCATATCACCACCGCCAGCCCCGCTCGCCGAGGGGTCACCACCCGTTTGTACCTGCAGGAGCAAACAACAGGGCATGCATGGTCTCTTATTTACTTCAATTTGGCAGTGTCCTTGGACTGACAAAAGGTGTGCTTTTACAAGAAAGAGTTATCATTCAAAATGCAAAGACACTAGACACTTTACACACAGCTCCCCGCAGCGCATGTTTCCACTTGAACAAGTCTCTGCAAACCCTTATCAGTAAACCTTGCCCTTTGCAGCACTGCTGCTTTTCGTGCTTCTTTTGTTCAGGACAAAACTGAGTTATAGTTCGTCAAATTGGCTAAATATTGCCTCCTAATTTATTACAGTGGCACAGTGGACACAAGCTCAATACTTGGCATGCTACAATAGGCTTTACAGGTTTGGCTTTTTCATTGTTTATAGTGTTTTATGGATAAGAAGCAGGAGGTAGAAAAGAATAAAGGTGTGCAGGTTGTAAAATCTTATCACTGCTGTCCTGTGAAGATATGACACAGAGAGACTCCGGTATTTAGATACTTGCCTAGAGGCAGGGATGAAAACTGTTATTTGATCCGACTCATGTTGTAAAGTGTGTAGAGCAACGATTGATCCCTTGCGGATTTGCTAATGGATGAAATTTACAAATGTTGTAATTGTGAGGGAAAGAGCACCACAATAACCTGACCTTTGCTGAAATGTAGCCTGAAGCAAAACAAAACACTGCAATTTAGCCCCAGCTGTCACAGGTGCCATGTCTGGTATTAGTATTGATTAGTGTGTGCTAAGTTAGTTCTGTGTCTGAAGCACAGTGAGAAGATCGTTATTCACACAGCGAGCCTCAGAGCCGGTCTGCTCGGAAGGGATCAGATACTGATCTAACAACAGGGAGTGTGGAGGAGAAAATGAGAAAATCAGCACTCTGTGTTGTTGATGTACGGAAGAAACACAATGTAAGATTAATCATAAGCTAAAAAAAATTCTAATTTCTTGGAAAAAATATTGTCATAATGCTGTCATTGTGTTTTGTTTATTCTCCCTCCTGATAAGTTGTGGGAAAGGGAGTGGCAGTAGTAACCTAGTGAGCATATTTGTGTAGGTTGCTGTGGCCGTTAAGCTTGGATGGTTTTATACAAAAATAATAAAAATCCTGATAACCTGCTATCATGAGCTAGGAAGACTTAGTGGAGTCTTTGACATAAGATTAAAGTTTGAGGCTATCGCAGACAATATTCTCAGACAATAAATTCCCGTCTTCTACTCATCTTATCTCTTCAGCCTTTCAGCACCTCTGCTCAGTCTTTTGTTTCAGCCTGGCATGATAAACCGCTGGTGGTCCTGGGCTTCAAATACAAAGAGGGAGATTGAACCTCGTGGACAGCAAGCCTGACCTCTTTTGTGCCCTCTAGAAACACAGAAGATCCTCCTGTACAGAACCTCACCCCCAAATGCATTAATTCTGCCACTGTACTTCTCCTCCACACATATTAGTGATCTTGAGGACTGAGGGATTAACTAAAGCTGTTGGTTGATCAGCCATGCTCTGGTTAGCTGTCATGTCAGTGCTGGTGAGTCAGATCTATATGCATGTAAATGCTCTGGCAGGATGGAGGTATCCTGTGAAGTGAAACATGAGGAAATGAATGCCCTGAACACATCACTGGAGCTGCAGTGACTTCTTCTGCTGTGTGTATGTGTGTGTGTGTGTGTGAGGAGGCTTTCCTGGGAAATAAAACAGTGCCATCATCAACATAATGCCCATCACCATCACATAAAGCAGGACTCTGTGCATCTTCTTGTGTTATTTTAAATCCTCATTACCTGGTCGGGATCTTGACCCTGAGATAGCGGTCAATTGCGATGGCCAGGAGGGCCAGGATTGAACTTTGAGTCAGCACCAGCACCGTGCACGCCACGAGCAGGCAGCTGTAAAAGTGAGTTTGGAGTCCGATGCTGATAGTGATGGCCAAGGGGATGACTAGGGCTCCCACCGCAATATCCGCCAGAGCCAGGGAGACGATGAAACAAAACGTGTTGTCTCGCAGCGATTTGTTAATCTTCACCGCCCAAACCACCATCACATTCCCGATCACAGACGCGACTGCGATCACCACCTCCATCCCGATGTAGAGCGACTCCGCTGATAGAAGTGCCCCGGGCATCCTCGCAGATGATTATGTCCGAGATGGGAACAAGATTGATTTGAGTGAAGCAGCCTTATGAGGAGCCGACAGAGCAGTCCTATATATATATATATATATATATATATATATATATATATATTTTATTTTTTTTAATGTCAGCACAGTATTTTCCAAATGAGCTGCGCGTCCTTCAGTTTGGTGCCCACACTCTCCTGGTTACCAGATAGAAGTTGCAATAAAAATCCAGCTATTTTGAGAGTAGGAAGAGCGTTAACCAGGAGCATGGCACATAAAGATGAGGGCTTTTCCTTCGGAGCAGGTGTCGTGGTCTGGCGGCGGTGCTGTGCGTCGCTCCGGCTCTGTGCCCTGCGCCTCCACTTTGGCTGAATACACCTGCTCCTGGTGAGAGCAGCATCCTTCCCATGCGCTCCGATTTATCCAAGAGGGCGCTTCATCTTCATCGGTTTTTTAATTCAACAAAGCAAATATGAAACTGTCTCCTGGATGAAAGCGCCCACAGTTGCAGCTCCTGCGCAGGCGGGTGCCCCCTCTTTCTCTCTCCCTCGCCTGTGCTTTCAGTATAAGAGCAATAATGCAGTTGCTGAAAATAGCTGTGATTTTCTCGCCTTTCTTTTTCCTTTTTGGGGTTTTCCATTCAGATGTGCAGCCTTTGTTTCTGTGAAATGTATAACCTTGCTTTTGACTACATCTATTTCCACTGGTGGCTGCGACTGTTTCATTTCCCCTCCAGAAATAAATCAATTCCGCTGTAGCCTTCTGCGGGACCGTCCCAGGGAAGTCAGGTAGTGCAGAGGTGATCTGAACTCACACGTCTATGCAACGCCTTTCTCCCACGCCCTTTCACATGCTAATGGACCTTGCTCTGTTGCCCATTGTTCTGATAAGAGGTGCAGTGAACCACAGCACAGATAAAGGTAATGAAAATGGCAGAGATCATTGCAGCATATCTGCAAAGTGACACAGGACTGCGTAACCAGTGGCACAATTACCATTATTATTATAATATATGGGAGCACACAATATGAATCCCACTTCTTGTGTTTTCCTCCCTTACAAACTTAATTAAAAGACCTCAGAGAAGCATACATCTGTAATACAAATAGATATTCAGGTCATGCTGAACCTTGAGCAGCCATTGCAAACACACAGGAGTGAAGTACAGCACTGGCATCTTGTGCTCCCTCGCTGTGGTGGTTCAAAGGTCGAGAGCAGGCAGCCGCGTGGGTTCTCTGGATCCCTGTTTTCACATCCAAGCAGGAATGACTGTGTAGATGTGAGGGCGTCCCAGATGGTGCACTGCGCTCACTCACTGTAACTCATGTAATATGGAAGAAGGCAGGGTGGAAGTTTCTGCCGACAGTTGGCGTTTTATTCAGAGTGAAACAAAAACAAAAAGGCAGAGCACTGTGGTTAACGTTCACACCGAGATGCCGTGTGTGATGGCAGGACAGCCAGCAGCCAAGACAGCCTCCATCTGTGACCGGCGTCATGGTCAGAGAGAGTCAGCGTGAGGTAGAGAGGTTAGCCAATATACTGAGGAAGGAAGCAGCCATATGGTCGGCTCGCGGTGATTGGCGTCAGACCCACTTGTGACATTTTAATGAGCACAAGCCGTGGTGGTAATGCATGAGAAATCAATCATTATGGAGTAAACGATGTGAGCAAACACATGTAGGCCGATTAGGCAGACAATTAAGAGAGATCCTGAATGTTTTCTGTTTGATATAAGGTTGCATTTCCTTCCTTTCTTGCACTTTTTCAATTAGCTATCAATCTGTACAAATGTTATAGTTTGTCAAGCCTCAGACGAAAGTAGCAAAGAGATCCAGAAAGAGGCCTATTCCATCATTTCAGGCTGCTGTTTTCTAATTGTATTCCTGCTTTCCGCAGCTTCGAGACTCAGAGCAGGGAACACAGTCATGCTCAACACGGCCAACACCGACCTCATAATGCTGTTTGTGCTTGTTCACTGTCAGTGTTTTCACTGAGGACATCACTGCAACCTGACAATGTATGAGATTTAAAACATTGTACTGTACCCCGTTCAGACTTCCTGAAACAGCTACTCTGAAGGTCTGCCGGGGATGAATTTTAACAACCCTGAAGTACTTCTATGACTAACAATTCAGCTACACTAACTGCCGTGTCCACAGAGTCAGGAAATTAGGAAATGCTTCAGTAAACGTCAGATTTTTGCCATTCGGGAATGTGTGACCAGTGAAGTGCAGTAAGCTTCAATTTTTATGAGACGGATTCTACAGTTCAACGCTCTTTTCCTGCTGAGTCCAGAATCAAAGATATCTCAGCAGTCACAAAGATCCACAGTTTACACGTGGCCTTCAGGTCAGAGTTTTTTTGATTGGTGAAGAGGAAGCTGCTCCACTGTAACAAAAGCTCTTCATTAAACGTAGATCATCCTGATAGATGACAGAAAGGCCCATTAATGGGCACGGGCACAGTGTGACGCCCTCACAGCTTGTAAAGCACATCAACCTTTTTTGTTCTGACACAGCACAATTTATGTGAAGGCGTCAACTGCCTGGATGAAGAGCCGAGCACCGAGCCGTGTCCATATTCAAATGAGGAAAGATAAGATAGCGTCTTCCTCCCCAGTGTCTTGCCTGCTGAACTGGGTTCAAAAACAATACTGCGCAGTCATTAAATAAAAGAATAAACTGCAGTGGTGTTCTCAGTGGACTACTGAACCAGGCAGAAACAACATTATTAAAACTGACAAATACTGGGACCTATTAGCCCGGGCTCCCTGGAAAACAGTTTAGCCATTTCAAACAAGACTGGGGCCATCAAGGGACAGGACTGCTGTGTTATTACACGGGACTCTCCAGGAGAAACAACACAAGATGGATAGCCTTGGCTCTGCCGCTCAGAAAGACCTTCAATGAAAATCTCAGACAATATGAGAACACTCAAGCGCTCGCATGTATCCCCTGGACAATCGAACAGCCTCTAAACTGTTATAGTCGCTGGGAATGGATGTGGCCCTCTGTAATTTACATGGATATTCTCTGGAAAGAAGTGCATCCTAGAAAAAAACAAACAGATATGTATTCAAGCGTACTCATCTTTTCCATAGAAACTCACACAGCCATTAGTGCAGCTTGTTCCCTCTACACAATTAATACACATGTCATAAAATGAAAGTTGATATTGTTGTTGTTAGAGGTCATAGTAAACAGCTGTACACAACGGAGTGAGAACATCTACTGAAGGCAGAGTGTATTGAGTAAATAATAGATGTCATAGCATTGAACGGCTGACTTTATGAATAGAAATACTGAACATTTGATTTCAGGACAAATGCATTTGTCGTTTGTTCAATTTTGACCCAGATTTTGGGTTACATTTCACAAAAATACAGTTAAACTAGTCGTTGGGTCTCATTATGGCTTATTCGGAGTACATCATCATATACCGTATATGAAAAGTGCTTCAGTATACTTGGATTTTCTGTTTACACTCAGAAAACAACCTTGTGGACACAGTGATTTTGGTGTAAGAGTCTCTCTCAGAGCTGCCAGCTGGCTGAGCCACATCTTCTTGCCTGCTCGAGACCCACAGTGTGCCCGTGAAATTAACCACCACACCCACTTGAAGCTTGAGCTGACAGGGTGAAAATGGAAAATGTCAACAGCTAATCCGGCAGCTTGCTGTCTGGCATCATACAAAAAGCGCCCCCGTGATCAAAACTGGGATGTTTTGATGTGTGAGTCCACGGAAGAATTTCCCACCAAAAAAAGTCAGTGTCTGGTTATTTAAATTATTTCAAATTCATTAAACCGTTCAGTTATACTTTTTGCAAATGTTGTCTCCCTACATGATGGTCTGAATGCTGCTTCAAACCCTTCATCACCGTGTCAGGAATATAGAAATTCTGGTAGAAAAACCCTAAATCCCCTCATTTTATTTAAATTTAGCTTTTTTTGCCAGAAAGAGCCAAGTCAAAAATTCAAAACAAGCCTTAAAAATGTAGGAAATTGTGGGTAGCTGCAAAGCCCACCGCAGGTCGTTAAAACCCCCAAATACCCCAGAAACAATAACGAGAAGTAGTTCAACAGTTCGGGAAACATAAAGCCTACTTATTTGCTCACTTGCTCATCATGTACACACCCGTCTGTGGTGAAACCAGAAGTGGAAAAACATTACACTTGTTGGTTTTGTACCAATCAAACAAACAAGATAAAACGTGTTAAATACTGGGCTTTAGAGGTGCTGGTAGGCTGATTTTGATACCTTTGGACAGACCCAGGCTAGCTGTTTCCCCCTGTTTCCAGTCTTTATGCTAAGCTAAGATAACCAGCTGCTGGCAGTCGCTTCATATTTACTGTACAAACACAAGAGCGGGATTGATCTTCTCATTTAAATCTTGGCAAAAAAAAACAATAAGCTTATTTCCCAAATTGTCAACATATTCCTTTAACAATACCATCCTCCTTATTTGGAGATATTTATTTGGGAAAGCAAGCAACCATGCAATATAATAATTGTGTTTTCTGCACTGGGGATTTCCCAGTGTGTTTTTTCCTCTCTCTCTCTCTCTCTCTGTATGTGTTTGAGTGTGTGTTTGTATATGTGTGCGAGAGGAGGTCCACTCCAACAGAAAAGCTAAACCCAAACCACAGGCTCCCTTAATGCAGCTCTGTGGGGAGAGCGCCTCCACGTCATCCAACACCAGCCCCAAACAAGATTACTGTGCAGAAAAGACTGTGTCTCCCACAGCGCTTCACCCCATCTGTCTGCACACAGAAAAAACACAGACAGCAGCGAGTGCCACTCTCTGCTCCTCACAAAATATCAAGGTTAAATATATCATCCACAACTTGCATGTTGACATATTAATATTCCGTTGCCCACCCTGCTCCCACAGACGGCTTTGCAGTGAAATGCTCTCCTGCAGCCTACACGCCAATCACAGAATTACTTACAGAGCTATTTGTAGACAAAAGTGTAAGACAAAAATTAAAGTGAGAAACCCACATCCTGCTTTCATGAAGGTGGGGGCTATTTTGGATATCACTTAAACTGGCCACCATGAGCCCGGTACAGCCAAAGATTTATGATTAGTCTCAATTTCTCCTTGTGGTTGCGCACATATTGAAAGGCCTGGATAATGAGAGGGAATATTCAATGTCTTTTTTCTGAACATGTGCTCCTATTACTGCTGCATAACAATAATTGGAAGCACTTTGACAGCAGTATGTATAGTAACATGCCTCCCATGATCACAGCTTGCATGTGAAATATTGATGTTCCATGTTATATCAGCTGTTGATTGCAAATTTGTAATTTGTCAACAAAGGTGATAATTAGGGGAGTGCAATGTTTAATGGCATGTTCTGCATATGTGCTTATTACTGCATAAACAAGTATAAAATTAGATCACTCCGCATTCAGAGGAAGTGAGAGGAAGAAAGCCAGACCTGAATAATAACGGCTTTCAAAACACATGTCAGCACTTCCCTTTGAAATCAGGCTCTTGTTCTTGTTCGCCTCAACCGTACGGAGCTCTCTCTCTCGGCTCAGCACATGAAGGCAACACAGAGGAAACTGGTGGAGAATCAGGGAAAGGGAGAGAGAATATAATTAGATAGAGGAGTAGGAGAGAGGCATCCGTTATGGCCATGCGACGAGATAGATGAGAGAGGAGATGAAAGGAAATGGAGGGAGAGGTGGAAAAAATATGTGGGTTAATGACAAAAGTCTGAATCTAATCTATTGAAGAGGCGTGGTCGATACCGAATCAAAGGACCTGACGTGACCTCTTGTGCGTGTATCGCTTCAGAACATGTCTTTTTAAGTCACGGCTGTTGTCGGCCCACTTTGCTGTGATGTTTTTTTGAGAAGACGCTTTGGAGACGAGGGTCCTGACGAGGAAAAGAAAACTGGGTCAAACGTGTAGTTTGGGCTCTCTGTGGAAGAAGACGTTGTGCTCAGGCTTCTCTGATGTTTGGCTCAGTGATTTTGGAGGCTGTCAGGATCCAGTGTTGTAAAAGAAAGAATTAATAATCAAACCTAATCCACCAAGAAGCTCCAGCACCAGTAAAGACTGTGTGTTTTGAATTCTGGACACTCATTCTCATCACTGTATACCACACAATGAAATTGGGTTGGGACTGTGGACTGGTCCATCATGCACAACAGTCTGGATGCCACTAATCAGACTGTGGCATACTTTGGGGAATGATGCATCATACATAAACATATTCTAGATGCTGCTGATTAGACAGGTGGGAGGCATTTCATCTTCTAATTCATTCTGATTTCTCTAATGTGTGTGCCTCAGTGTTTGTCTAAATAGCGTGCGTCATGCATGATATATAGACTTCATTTTAACAAAAAGTGATTGCTGTGCCCTATTAATTCCCCAAACAGCATTGATTGGCCCGGAAGGCAGGCACCACAGTGTTTGTTAAATGAGCTCTGGTGAGGAGATCATGTGGTTGCCTCAGTACATCTTGCACAAAACGATTGGTCATTGCAGAAAACTTACTGTGCCTCTAAAATAATTACTGCCCATACATGACATTTGTTGTGCAGATTCACACTATCAACAAGAAAAATGGCCCTGTAACCTTTTGTTTAGCGCTTCAATCAGGCCAAACCATTGCTGCATTTTAATGATTATATTCCCTGACCAGTTAGCCATCAATATTTATTGTGTACCTTCACGCTCCCAGAAGGAAGCGACTTACTGATTTTGGTGATCCTATGACTTCCTATGACTAACACCCTTGAATAACTATTCTGTCACCGATCACGTACACTGATTGTAGAAATCGGAGGATTGTTACTCCTCAGCTTCTGTGTATCAATATCTTGGATTGATTCCTCCTATCGCTTTCCATACCATGTACAATCCCTGATTTTTGCTTATGCTACTTATTCCTCTACAACTCTGCGTCAGTTGTGTGTGTGTGTGTGTGTGTGGAGATGGCATGTGTGTTATTTTATTGTTCTTTATTGTATTTGTCCCACAGCTGAGGAAGATATAGTCTCCATAAAACAAAACCCATCTCCAACATGGTATTTGTTGGTGTATAGAAGACCAAACCTTAAGGCCAACATCTGCTCCTCCCACAGAATAAATGAGGCAGGGTGCTTTTGCTTCAATGGACGTGTGCTACATTCACATTGCATGCCAGCCTGCATGGCTTACTGCGGCATTTTTCCTGTTCACCACCTCTCAGTCGTATGAAACCCCCGACTAAAATGTGGAGCGGTAGACATATAAATGAAATGAAATGTCCAGCACATGGTGTAAACACTGTGGGCAAGACAGCATCTTCTTACCTTCATACTGCCTCCAGCAACAACAAATCTCTATGAATAAGTCTCTGTGTTTCGTGCAAAAAAGCAGCCTGCTTGTCTTGTTTTGCTGTTCCTGTTATCCAGATAAAACTGGGGAATATAAAAATAGCTGCATGGTGAGATTGTCTTTTTATTTTTTTCCACACTGAATAATATCCAGCTTGACCATCACAGTTTACATGTAGGCACTTCAGAAACCAATACTCTTTTTTGCCTCTGTATTAAAATTGGATAGCCTCGGGGAGAAATAAATATTATTATGTGTAATACTTGAAAACAAACAACCACTCAAGTCACAAGGAGCGAGGAGCGGTTTGTGCAAATTGTTTTTCCCAAAGACGCATTTCTTCCCTGTCATTTGTTTTATAGCATGTTCGCCCCCTTTGTGCTCCCTGAACGAGAAACAGAAAATTATTCTAAAGGGTCCTCTTGCCACCCTGAGGTCTTTTCAAACCATCTGAGGTCTGAGATGAGACCTGATAGTTTATCAATGAGATAAATCCCTGTGCTCTATGGCCACTTGCCATTTCAATTTGAGAGCAATACTGCAAATGAAGGAAATTGTTGGCAGATCTGGGATTATGAAGCACCATTTGGAAAGTGGTGTGTGTGTGTGTGTGTGTGTGTGTGTGTGTGTGTGTGTGTGTGTGTGTGTGTGTGTGTGTGTGTGTTTACACAAATGGGAGGGTTAAATATTGGAGCTAAGACAGGAAATAATTATAGCAATGTGAAATGCATTATTCTTGCTTGTGTGTGGATGTTGGAAAGCGCCCGGGCAATAAAAAGTGTTCTGCAACGTGAGCGCTTCTGTCGCTGGGTGAGGGGATAAAATCCCAGTGAAAAACGAGGATGCATTATTAACATGCAGACGAGAAGGAGTATAGGCACCATTTTAGTCTGTCATTTGAATTGTCATGATTAAATTATCAAGGCAATCATCGCTGTAGTGCACGGTGTAGTGCATCTTTCAACTGAAATAGGCTTCACTGGGTTCAGCTTTGATTGATTTAATGTAAGCAGGTTTGTCATGAGCTTTTAAAATCACATCACAGTTTAATTGAGGAGATTGGCAATGAATGGGTTTTAATTTGAGGGACCGGAGTGCAACTGTCCATTGATCCATCTATCCAGCCATCCATCTATGCATCATCAGTGTTTCTGACTCTTGATTGATATTGATTCTGGCTGACTTGTTCACAAATTGGGACTTTCTTATTGGCGCTTCTGTTAGATATTACTGCCCTCCTCAGTCTATCACCAACAATGAATATTTACCGACACATGTGACACCAGCATAGATTGATATGACTGTGACCCCCCCCCCCCCCCCCCGCCCCCCCACCTCCATTCAGAGGTTACAGTTACACATACAGTATGTGTTGTCCTTTCTGAATGTACTATTTCCATATGCAGATTGCTTCATGGCTTTGCATGTTCATAAGAAATTCTCTCTGATTGCCTCTTGACCCAGTGACCTCTCACAGTGCATGTGACAGCCATGCAAAAGCTCTTGATTAAATGCTTTGTTGGGAGCCAAATGCATTTCTTACGCACTGATGCATGCGCCCTCCATCATCCACCAGCCTCCATATGGGAATTCATGTTTGTTTCTATGGCAATGGATATCAATGCCGGAATTAAGGCATTCTAAAATTTTCAGTGGAGTGAACATTTACAGTGTTCAGTGATATAACCACACATGCAGACTTAGCTCTTAGTAGTTGTGGTGAAGTCAAGCTGAATGGTTTCGTTTTCGGTGGAAAGGGGCAGGGGAGGTAAGCAACTAGAAAAACAGATGAGACTGCTTTTGTAAAACCACCCAGTGAGCATTTTTCCCCTCATTTGTCCCAAATCCTGTTAACCCAGCCATCTGAACCTTGGCCGCAAACAACTTAAATGTTTTACGCGTGGGCAATCTAATTCTCTTCACACAGCAGCGGAGAGACTGAATGAAATTAAAAGGAGAAGGTGGTCTCTGGGATCAAGACCTCCTATTTGCAGGTGTACATGGACCCATTAAGGACCAGATGGGCCGTGGGTGTAGGAATAAGATGCCAGGCCAATGGGGATATGACGACTGGGGTTTGTTTTTTAATAATAATAATAATAATAAGAAGAAGAAAAAAGTTACTTATATATTTCTAATTTACTCTCCCTTTCTTTTATTCATTTGTTCATCTATTATGGTTTTATTTTGGTTTGATAACAACCTGCAGGAGGTTGTCTGGCACAGTCCCCGTCCCTGCAGAAGGGGGGCTATTTGTTTGGGTCTGAGGGGCAACTTTCTAATTGAAAGGGGACTTAGCGATCAGGCCATGCTGCCCTAAACAAGTCTATTCCCCCCAAACGCCATCCTCAGCCACCAGGGCCCAGACAGAGGTGTCACCCCAGTCTGGGGAATCGTTGGTTATGGGAGGGGTGAAGAGATTAATAATATATAATAGAAGATGGCTAAATAAGTATGCAAACAAATGAGTAAATATATAAATAATTAAATGAGACAATACATAAATAAATGAGTAAATAAATGAATAAGCAAAAAACATAAATAAATGAGTTGATGAGCAAAGACGTTGTGTATAATTCTATGTATTAAAATGGGAATAAACTCATATGAACTCTGTTGGCTTCTGGGATAAAAAAAATCAGTAAATGCAAACTGATGTGGAGAGAAAGGTGTTTAACATCTCAGGATTTAGCCAAAATTGACAATTTCTTTTTCCGGTGGCTATTAAAGCGCTCACGCTTCATTAGACAGAGATGGAGAGGGAGAGTTTATCACTCACCACAAAGATCTGCTGGAATGCATTAAGGACACTTCTGGACTTGAAACCGATTACTGTCAATGCTGGTAGCGGACAAACTGCTGACTGACCCAGTGTTCCCAAAGCTGAGGTGTTACAAGACTGTGAAACAGCCACTGGCATCTTCCTCCTCTATTAGCATATTCATGCACAAGAATTGATTCTGTCTGACACAACTGAACACACACAAGCTGCAGCTGCAACCCGGGGCTTTGTGCTACCTTATATGATCATTTTAATTATTAAACAGGGAGAAATGTTATATTCACTGGTCACAGAAATGCTGATATACACCTTTAGAAAACACTGCAACAGCGTCCCCTTGTCTCACTATTGATGTTGAGACCATGGCAGTAAATAAAATGTCATGTATAAGCCTGTAAAAAAGAAAAAAAAAACTGTAAAATGCCATCCTCACCTGTGCAATACCACTTTGGACAATGAAATGTTAACTGCCAGAGTATTTTCATCAAGATAAACACTCCAGCCCCCTAAATCACAGACTAGCTAGGTTGCCACACATTAATTATAGCTCAGGTCATGGTGATGGACAGCACAGGAAGAATTTTGGTTTAAAATCTAGCCACTCTACATGCTAATAGCCAAGAAACATACGCCTGTAATAACAAGCTTTATTTCAAGCATCTTGCAAAACAATATGTCCACAAACACAGGGACAAAATCAACAAACAAAACCTCATTAGAAGAAATACATTTTTTAGGGCCCAAACTGTAGTTCATTTTGTCTTCAGCCTACAACTGGTAACAGTCAGAAAAGCTTCTCTGTGGGTCTGAGACTATATCTTTGTTCATATTGACATATAAATTAAGCGGTACAAGCCTCTTGTCTTTGCTGTAATGTTTCTAAAATGAGTCAGATTCTCTGCTGCATTATGAACTAACTGCAGGTACAAAAAGTGTTTTTTGCTGAGATCAGAATACAGAGTTAAAATAGGCAACGTGAGATGAAACGAAAGTATGCTTTTTTTTTTTCTTGTGCAAAGCAACTTTCATAGTAACTTGCAGAGATTTATGGCCACTTTGAGAATGAGAAGGTCACTGGTTTCCTTCTGGACCCAGCAGCATACAGAGAGCTGTTTGCAGATGTACTGAAAGATCCATCGAAGTCCAGATAATGAACGTGGATCTAGAATGTGGATTAATAATCATTAGCTAAGGTTACATTTTGACACTGTCCTGTGTCATCTTCAATGCCTCCAGGAGTCTATAAGTAGCCTGTGATAAATGTACTGCAGAGGTGTACAATATTTACTGTAATGCCTCCTAATTCATAATACACTGTCGGTGTGGGAGATGAATATTTCAGAAACACATTTCCATTCACATTTGGTTCAGGAAGGCAGATATGGGAACTGGACAGTAGTCCTACAAATAATGTGCTGTGAAATAAATATTCATGACACAAGCCGTCATTCAGTTTTCCCATTTATTTTCTTTCCCTTGATCCTGTCTTGCTGGACTGACATTATTGCGCCATCAGAAATGAGTTCCAGGGGATTGTGTGAACACTGACACAGATTCATTTACATTTTAAAAATGTTAATTTTCTCAAAGAAAGACAGAGAAAAGTATGTCTTTATGTAACCTGAATATTGTAGGGCTGACTGAAGTGTTAAGATATGAAGGTTACTGTTTAAAAACTGGGGGGTTATGTTAGTTCACATGATGACTTCCATACAATCTCAAAATGTCCAATTATAAACTTATACAAATTACTTTTTTGTTCACAGTGTGTCAGAGAGGTGTTGACTCAACTCAACTGTTGCTGTTTTTGAGGCCATAGTTTGTGATGTTGTTATATTGGACTGGATTATATTGAAACCTGTTTGTGATCTTTTGTCCCTTCATGTAGGTCATTTTTTCCAAAGGTAGTATTCACTGTAATGCAGTTCAGATACATCGCATTACAGGGAACAGGCGTTTCTATTTTTCCTGGTCAGTCTCTGTCGATATCCTCCTCTTACACCATTTTTGAGGCAACACTTGTACACAAAAAGTATTAAAATAATCAGAATGTGGTTTATAGAACACGTTCAAACACGTTTTTTTCTTTTTTGCCCCACCCTCAGGTCAACGTTGGCACATTACAAACAGATTGCCATGACGTTTGTTGAACACATTCATTCCCACATCAGTAACCTCCGGTTCCTCCGGCAGCTGGCAAAAAGACCAGGCTTTTGCAGTCAGGGCCCCTCAGCTTGGAACTCCCTACCTGAAATATTTTTTATTCCATTCCCCAAAGTTTTACTTTACCACTATTTTGTATGTTTTATTTGTCAGTTGTGGTGCTGAATTGAAAAGGTGTTATACAAATAAAGTTTATTAATGTCATTATATTTACACTGGGTGCCCCACTTCAGTTCTTTCATTCAGTATGTACAAACCTTTTTTTATAGTGGGGTGTAATAAATATTGCAGCCTCTGGGAGCCACCAGTGGGGCTTTACACTTCTGGTCTTGTCACTTGCATCAGTTGAGTTTTACTGATTTCTACCTCGAGTCATGATGCAGATGTCATCCTCTAAGTGTTTTGGTTTATTTTTTGGTATACAGGTATTCATAGGTATTTTGGAGCCATATTTCTGCCCAACAGATACAAATAAAGATGTTTTATAGATGTCCATTCATCTCATGGGAGGCATATGAACCAGCTGTGTTATATATTGCCTTCATATATCTTGTTATTAACAATCATAAAATTCTCCGTGGCATGGCACCCTGAGCAGTGCCCTGTGAGGAGGAATGAGATTGTCTCGGCTGAATTCATGTTGTGTGGTTTACTGACAAATGAGGGCACAGATTAAACACACACACACTGCTCACACACAGATGTCACGATGGTGGTATCCGGATAATCCCAGTGTTGTTAGGGTATCTGCTGAGATTCTTTGATGTGGTCATGTCCACACAAGCTGTCTCAGCCTGAACATCCTGCACTGAGTTATCAAACACAACGGTAACAGAGGAATGCGTCAGGATCTTGGTCAACATTGTTTAAATTGAAGGGTTACTGTGTTTTTTCTACTGTATGTTATTATTACATGCTATATTGAAATCTGTGTCAATCACAAAGTTGTGGTTATATCAAGTTTTAGAAGTGCTCTTCATTACCTCATTGTAAATGTGCATGAATAATACATGCCAAGGTCAAGGTCTTCCATCAATTTTCTTCAAAGGATCTACTGAAGTGTCCAGGTCCTTACCCAAGGGCAGGACATCAGGATCATGCTTCTGTGCATACTGATTAAATACAGTAAATAACCAAGACCAACAAACCCAGTGACATGAAAAGTGAACACAAAAAACTGTTGAATGGATTACAGATAACGGTGATGGGACGGTTTAAAAGGCAGTGACAAACGGTATTCTCCTGCCAACAGGGACATCAGATGCGAAAAGGCTTATGTGTCGCCCTGGAGGGGAATTACAAACAATGTATTTTGTCGTTTAATTTGCAGGACTTGTTGGAAAGGTGGCAGCAACCATGCACAGCGGAATTAATTGCTTATGGGCTGGATGTCAACTCCTTCTGCATAAAATAAGCTGTGTCCAGCCTTTCGTAGCCAAAGCCGAGTTTAACATTTAACCCCTGTTAAACCCTGTTGTGAGCACACCTCTGATTCCAGGTCTGTTAACCTGCATTGACGCGTTCACATCTGGGGTAAACATGGATTTTTATTAGGTCGTTGCTTCAGCGTGGAGGAGGTAAAGGATCCACCTGTTTCTTTCTTGATTTTACAGATGCATTCCTAATTAAGCACGTTTTGGTTTTCCACTTCACAGCTTTCCAGGAAAACATCTTAATCTATCTAGAAGAATCTAATCCTCTCCTGTCTAACACAGAGGTTTGACTTCAATACCCAAAGGTCAAATTCAGTTAATTAGACACTCCACCACAGAGGACTTGAGGGAACACCTGATCTAAAATCAAATCAACAGCGCTCGACAGGCTGGTTGTACCACAGACAAAGAGACTGGAGAGAGCAAACCAGCGCTCTAAAGTAAGCAACTCCACGGGACAAACCTGCTAAATTATAGATGACCTGGACAAATGAAAGTGCAAGTTCTCTTAATGGAAAACTTTTTAAGCAACACTGAGAGATGTGGAGAGTGGGAGAGAGAGAGAGAGAGACGGCTTCTTTTTAAAAACGAAGCTCTGTATCTCAGTGGAGAGAGGTGGGTTGGGAATGAATATTTCATCCTTCTCTCCCTCTATATCCACTCACACTATCTTTTGCTATCACTCTCTGTTTCTGACAAGAGCAGTTCTGCTCGAACAGTGCGTCTGTCTTGTGCTGAGGCGTTTTTGCGGCCTTGGCCACAGCCTCAATCTCAGCCCCCTCGTTCCCCTCGCTCCCACCGAGACCAATCACAGGTCACGCCTGCCTTCAAGTCATGGCAGCCCTGTGCTGACAGCCAGCCAGTTGAATATAAGTTTTAGCACGGTGGAGATTTCTCTTGCCATCCACACGTCTCTTTTTATCACACTATTGCATTCCCCAGCCTCTATATTTTTTAACCTTGGTTCTTCTTTTTCTCTCCACTGTCTCTCACATGCACCCTATAACTTATTTTCTCGCTTCACCTGTCCAGCTGTGAGATGTTTCTCAAACGCTTCTGCCTCCTCTCCCACTGACAATTCTTCTTTTCTTTTCTATCTTTTCATTTCTGCACTAATATTACACACGGTGCCCCACCTCCCACACCAGCCACCCACAGACACACATTTTGGCACTCTTGTAAGCCTGTGGTTTATATTTCACCAGCTGCTGCCACGCAGTGTAAGCATTACGCTCACGCTGACACGAGGGCGTTGTCAATTAGAAGAGGACTGTAATGTAAAACTCAGGGGTGCTCTCAACAGGAGGCTAAGCGCTATTTCAACCAGAATACAATCAGGGATGACACTTAGCTGAACCATGAATCTGACAGCTTATCCTTGACACGCCATCAGAGAAATGCCAATTTAATGGTGATGATGAAATTTACTCCCCGCATCTTTGGAGGTTTTTCCATTTCAAATTGCACCATCATTTTGTGTGCTAAGATGATGTGTGCGAATGTGTGTGTGTATGTTTTAATTTCCTCCATGCCAACATTTGCCCATCGTGTCATGTCACTTTGCTAATGGGTGTTAGCTGGCACGCGCTAACATTTTCAACCCTGACATGCTGGCAGGTGTAACGAGCAGCAGTATTCCTCAGAGGGCGCTTCCTGTCTCGGCTCCATCACTAACAGCTCTGAGAGTCACCTGGCTTGCTCTGGAGGAGCGCTCGTCTCACTAACCTCGAAGAACCTTGTGTTACAAAACCATCGCTCTCAGAGGGCTGATGGCATGTCATCGCCTCATTCTGCAGCTCTTTTCACCTGTGCGGGTTATCCGCTGGTGGATGAGGTGACCAGCGGCTGTGGAGAAGGTTTGAAAAGTTTCTGCACTTAAAAGTCAGTGAGGTGTGTTGAAAATGTGCTGCAGGAGGAGCACGCACAGTGAGCAGAGAAAGGAATAAGTAGTTCAAGTGTAAAAGTCAAATATACTTTCTTTACAAAACCCAACACATGCACAGTTACAAACATGAACAATCTATATACATAAAATGCATACATACAGCGAGTGCTCTTGATCGCATGAATAATGAATGGCCACTCATGCTGCTCTCGAAATAGTCTACTGTCAACATAGCAGCCTGGCATGACAGTAGGAGGATGCTGAATATTGGATTGCATCTCTCAATGCTGCAATCAATAGCTGGCAGGTCAGCGTCTCTTCAGTCTAAGAATCTGACGCACCAAAATGAAAAGGATATTCAAGGTTACAGAGAGGCCAGAGTGCACCTTCGTACTCTGGCCCACCTCTGAGTGAAACTGTCAACTGCAGAGGCAAAATGACCTCAAACTGAACGACTCGTTGACAGACAACAAAGTAACGCTGAAGAAAGGAGAACCAAAAGGAATGAACAAAAAAAAACAGTAGTCAGCTTTTTGCAGAGCTAAGTGTTTCTGCAACCTCACTGCTCTTAGTCACAATGAGAAATTCTGGCCTTGAGGAAAACATTAAAGCGAAGGCAGATTTCTGATTAAATACGATTGCAGTCCTCCCTCGTGGGCTCGCCTGTCTGTGACATTAATTGCACAAGAACTCTGTAATGAGTCAAATGGTGTTGAGTGTGGGAATGTGGGAGATTTTTGCACAGTATCCTCTTAATGATTGCTTCTCACTCTTCCCAGATGCAACTCGATGAACTATCTTAGAGAACATGTGTGGAATAATTTGTCTGAATCAGACGGATTCCTGCTCCACATCTGATCAGCGATCAGGTCATGTTTGTAAATGTTGCCCCTGCACAGCTTTACATGTCAATCTGAGTCGGCCCTTTCTAAAAAGCTTGTTTTCTATTACACACGTTTCCCCACAGCTCTCAACCTCTGTCTGCCGGCATAATAACTGCTTCAGCGAGTGTCAAACAATCCACCAAACATTCTTGGATTCAGAGATAAGGTTAACAGCGCTTTCAAAGTGCTGAGGTGCCGAGTTTTCCAGCAATCATTTTTTCTCCCCTGTCTTTCCCTCTCCTCTGTTCAGTGGGCTTATCTTTTCCTGCAGGATGAACTAGCACATCTCCCAGTATATGATACACTGGAATCTGCAGATGATTTGTAAAGACTATCACCTGCATGAGCAGTCTCACTGGTGTTAGTAATTCATCCAAATAACATGGTAATAAAGACTCTCAGCAACAACCCGATACTAAACAAGATAGTAATGGGCTGCTGCATCGCAGCACGCCACGACTTGTTCATCTTATTAAAAAATATTGTTCCTTCAAGTAATTTAGTTTTAACCAGGGAGAAATACCGAGCTGTTGCATTTAAATGGGCTTCAGTTTCACTTGTATTGATTTTTCCTGCTGCAATCACTTCAAACTTTCAACGTCTTTTGCCTTGATGATATCCTGAAAGAGGAAACAGATGTTGTGGATGTTGAATTGGAAGGTTTGGCTCGCCTAAAAACTGATCTACCTGAGAAGAGAAGTGCTTTAAAGTAAAAGTCAAATCATCATACAAACTCCCAACTTCTTGATCCTGAGCTGTTATCAGCTCTGCAGGAAAGGTCCCAGCACAGATTTAGCCTTTCACTGTCTGAGCTCTGGACATTCAGTCTCTGCGGTCTCAGCCTGAGAAGATACTAAAAATATCTAGGGCAAATGTCTGAATCCTGTTTTAAGTTAATTCACTCCAACAGAGTTCGGGGCGTACAGCACTCGCCCAAACACTCTCTGCCAACTGGGCCTCATAAAATGGTAATGAGAACGCTGCCGTCTGCTGACAATGAGATAGACGCAGCTAACGCAGATGCACTGGCAGCAGATTGAGATTGGCTGCTTATTTCTCTGTTTGAATAAATGCTGCACACTGGAAAAGAGAATTGGCTTGGAAAATGTATTTACCATAGTTTGACTTTGTCTCTGCGGCTCAGTGTCTACATTAGAAAAACCATTCACTCAGAACTGAGCAGTTTCTTCTGCTGACACTGAGTACCGTGGCCCGGTAAATGATTGAGCTTCGTCGTCCGTCATCACTCCTGAGAATGTTTCATATTTGACCGCAGCAAAATCAAAGCAGTAAATTAATTTATCATAACCTGTCTATTTAAAAACTCAAGAGCAAGTGCTCCGTTAGCTCCAATGAAGTGAGCTCCGACGTGAGCGCTGGCTGCTATTTCTGTAATCTCGCTGCTCTTTGCTGCAGTCCTCTGTGAATAGCAAACATCTTTTGTTAACACTTTGAGCCCTGTGTAAGACCTTGACTCCTTGGGGGATTCTGAAGGTATTAATATTTCACTCCCTGTACATAAGATGAAACTTAAAAGACCATCAAACTGACAGATAGTGTGTACCTAAAGGGTCAGCTGACACAACAGATGGAGAGGGATGAACGTGGATCCAAATCTTTTCGATCTCAGTGGAGGAGAGCAATCTGCTTCCTTCCTTGTGCAGCAAGATGTAAAGAATGAAATGCTTCCTACTGTATAAACTAGAGGGAGGATGCTACTGTGCCTGAGCAGGATTAATGTAAGACAAGAGCAGTGTTACATAAAA
Organism: Enoplosus armatus; assembly: GCF_043641665.1. Classification (NCBI taxonomy): domain Eukaryota; kingdom Metazoa; phylum Chordata; class Actinopteri; order Centrarchiformes; family Enoplosidae; genus Enoplosus; species Enoplosus armatus. The sequence continues at coordinate 11,794,168 of NC_092187.1, forward strand.
CAATTTAATTATTTTCCCACCTGCGATGACTGAATAAATAATAAAAAGGCTATAATCAATATTTTTAAACTGGTATTAACAAAGAATGACATGAGTACTTATATGTACAAGGGATCGCTCGCAGAGCCCCCGCAGAGCCCCCCCCCCCCCCCCCCCCCCCCCATAGAGAGTTATCACCCGACCCTGCAGTTCCCCTCAGCTCTACCGAGCATTTTAGCACCTTTCAGCTCATTGTTTTGGTTTTCCTGCTCACAACTTAACTGATTTGCTCTCACCACTCTCGCTGTATTATTTCCGCCAAAACTGGATCTGAAAAATATCTAACAACCCACTGCACACTACCTGCTCAGCATCAAACAGCAGACAAACAAAATTTGCATTTAGCAGCTAAAGAGCCAGATATTTCCCTCAATAGTTGGTGGAGACCAAAAAACAATGAATGCTGGACCTACGTTCATCAGGTGGACAGAAACACGACACCAAATAAATGACAATGTTGCTCCGAGTCTGCTGGATGTGTAAATAAGCTAACTGTTTGCTAACTTGTTCAACTTAAAAGGCGACAACACCTCTGTGTCAGTGTTGTGTTTACAGCTTGTTTTTCGCTGCCCCCAAGTGGCCAAACCAAAAAATTGTTGCAGGTTTAAAGAGCTAATTTGATGATTGGAATGAATTATTACTGTAATGTGTTTTTACTTCTTGTATTGGTAATTGACTCAAAAGTGAAGGTCCCTCCTTCACTTTTTTTTTCTCCATGAAATGTTTCATGCCCCTTTTTTCATCATTTTTAATGGGGCTTTGAATAAGCTTCTTTTCCTTGTCTGCTTTTAGAGTGTTTTCTATGTATCTATTTGTGATCACTTCATCCATCTATCATCCTGTTTCTATATTTCATGTCTGTTATATAATTCTATGTGCAACATTTCTATCCTCTACATGCCGTATATGACCTTTGATTTGTCATTTTTAAACCTTGACAGAGAAAGTCTTGTCAAAACGTTATCCTAATAAATGAATGTACTGGAGCTACTGTACAAGTGTGCGAGGCTTCACCTTTTATTTAACCTGTGTGGTCTGCTGTCATGCTATCACTCCGCCTCAGTGGATTTTTAACATTAGCTCAGTCTTTGAAGTCTGTTAAACCAGACAAGAGGTAATGAAGACAAATGAAGGCTTGCTGTTTAGCCTCATTATTGGAAATCACTCTTCTGAATAAATGTGCAGCTCTGTGCGTTTAGACTTCAGAGGTAACGTCTGCCGTCTTCTTATTCACCCAAGGTAAAGCAATTTGCTTCATGGCTGAGTCATAGACTGACTTACCAGCTTATTAGATACACAGTCTAATGCAATAACCTTGCAATAGAAAAAATTGTTTGTGAAGTTCACAATGTTCAATTTCTGTTGACAACACGTCAGAAAGCAGATGATTCACAGCTACAGTCATTTGGTGTTGTGGTATTGAACTGCATTACATTTGGGGACATTTTTAATGTTTTGTACACCCCTGTTTATATAGGAGTGGACGAGGGGGACAGAACAGTAGACGGGCGTTGCAAATGAGCTTAGGCTATAAATGCTGTGGTATGTGGCATTGGTCAATGACAATGAACGTTAAATTAATTGGAACCGCCTTTCAATGCAATGCAGTCCAACAACACCACTAACTCAAGCTTTAAAAATGACCTTAGAGTCATGACGTCTCTGCACACAGTGTCAGCAAAGACTGAACATTATAAACGCCACAAAGACAGAACATTTTGCAGCGATGTTGTATTGGATTGCATTTATTATACAGATGATACACAATAAACTGGTCACTCAGTATATATGTGATCCTGTAGGCTCAGGGCTAACAGGGCCACTGCAGTCATGTACATTAAGTGTCCAGTACTTCTACATGGGAGCTACAGTGCACTGTAATATATCTTCCCTGACCCTGTCTGTGTCATATGAAGACCTCCCCGCATGACCTTTAAAACTGTTGTATCAGCAGTCCCAGTCCTCCATGGAGCCCCAACATGTGCACTGATTCACTTCAGTTTACACTGGCTGTAATTGATGCTGAGCAGGCCATCCACAAGCATTAAATATTGGCATCTGGCTGGGGCACAGGAAGAGGGGGAGAGATGAGATAAAAGAGCATTTTTCATTCACTCCCTTCTCTGTGGTGGAAGCACTCCAGGATGTTTACCTGAGCCTTTTTCGTTTTTCGTTTTTTTTTTTTTTTTTACGTGAGCACATCTGGCTCTTTCAAAATCAATGCAAATTTTGTCAACTATGGGCACTTCACTTTGAGTTTTGCCAACGTAATTTTCAGAAGACTTAAAAGGGAATAAATCAAACAAAAAGAATTCAACAGATAATCAATATTAAGGTACTTTACAGTATGTCATGCTAAAATGTATTACTCAGAACAATATCCATGCAGTTCTTCAGATTTACTAATCAAAGTACTGTGGATACGCAACAAAATTAATCTTTTATGATTCGTTTTAAAACAATCACACGGTGTCAAGCTCTGTTTGTGCATATTTGAAACACACAAGGAAAGAAAACCTTTGCGCCTTTGCTTGTGTTTTCATCTCATCATCTTGTCAATTAGTGCTACCGCTATCATGACGAGATTAATATGTATTGTGTATGTCAGGATGTGGGGATATTAAAAAGTCTGAGTCTAAGAACCAAGAAACCTGTGAAGCCAGATGAAAAAGTTTGCATTTGGAAAAGACAACACAGACATCTGAAACAAAGACAGCAAGAATAGAAGCATCCTGGGAAAAAGAAATAAAAAAGACAGGGAGAGATGCCATGAAAGTGTCTTTCATGTCAGCCCAACTGGAGGTGCATGAATAATTTCAATCAGTTTCTATTGCACTGTGTGAATCCACAATTTTGTAAACGATAACTAAAGCATAACAAAAAAGTGGGTTAGCCAGAAAGCCAACTAAGAGGAAATCCAGAGGTATCATCTTGTTATTTTTGTGCTGAAAACCCTGCTGTCACTCATTCTAGTTCGCCATCAGCCAACTCATATTGCCCACAAAAAAAAACAGCTACTTATCCTCTGAGAAGCCAGAAGAGCTGCCAACATTTATACTTTGACTGAAGACACAATTTAACTTTTATTTTCAAATCTATTGTTCCACAGAGACGGAGTACATGAAACCTACTCTCACTTAAACCAGAACTGACTTGCTCACTTGTTCTCTTTCTCTGTCTTTCTGCACAAATATACTCAGCTGCCTAATCCTGCGGGGGGAGATAAGAGTTAAACTGCTATCACAGTGAGTGGTAGTGATCTCATAGTTGATATTTACTGACTTAACTTTGCTTTTAAGTGATTGCAAACCCTGCAGACAAAGGTCATGCTGATCTCAGTGGCAGGACATTCGTAATAAAAGGCTGCGAATCTCCAGAGCATAAAAGGGCAGGTGACACATTTAAACATCCTGCGCCTTCGCTGCTTGTTGTTGCTGTAAAATGTTCTTTTATTGATTATACATGAAATAAAAATGATCGTGTACCTACTTTTATACAGCAGATGAATACTGCAGAGATAGTGTATTGATTGTCTTGTAGTCCCACGTGAATACAGCTACCGTTTAATTTACTGCAAATCAATCTGTAGTTGCAGGTACAATGGAGGATCTGCTAGCATGGCTGTAACACATAGTGTTTATAATGAGCCATCTAATGAGGGGTTGTTACCCACAGCCTTGTGCAGACTGACATGGTGACACCTGGATTTTCCCCAACCTGCTGTTTTGCCCCGTTAATAAACTGTAGACTCACAGGCGACACTCAAATCAACTTAATACACTCGGACTGGGCTGCAGGCCACTGCGCGCGCGTGTGTGTGTGTGTGTGCCCTGGTGCCTCATTAGCAGCGGGGTAAAGTGTTGTTCTGACGTTTGTCTGCTTTACCAGCCAGACTGTAATAGACCTAAACAAGGTTACCCCCGTTTTTCTGCAGCTTCTCAGTGCCAGCCCCTTCAAGGTTGCTGTCAGCAACTAACCAACAAAACACACCCTGCCTCCGCAGTCACCCACAATAATAACAGAACATTTCTCCTACTTATTCCCATCGGGCAATATTATAGGGAATGTGAGAAACGAGAAGGGAAGCAGCCACAGCTACGTTTTCTTGCAGCCTCATGAGTGCTGTAACAGTGTTGGGAGAGACGACTGAACAGTGTTCTGCAGTAAATGCAGATCTTTGCGATCCTGTTCCGTAAGTACATTACGCACAGGGGGAGCACTTTGCTAAATCAAGAGCAAACGCATCATTTGTCATGCACATTGATACACTAAATCATATTGCTGCCCTGTGAGCACAGTTTCTTTGGGGCCTTTGTGATCAATTATTCATCATGTCTTTTATTACGGTTTAGTGTACAGGGTACCACTGGCACGAATAACCACTTCTTTAGATCTGTGACATCTGTTACGAGTAAAAGCAAATTACAATCGTCACATATGATACATTGGAATTACATAAACTCTGAACAATGGTCTTTGAACTGCCTCAGACACTGGTTTTCTTTGACATGACCGCCTCACATGAAGACTTGCCACAAGCACAATGGAGTCATGCTTTGCTCTTATATTGCCTTTTTCTAGACCATGTTCACTCATTTTGTACTTTCACTCGAGCCTGTAGCCAGCAGACTTGAAACTACTTGAAAACCCATTTTTCACGACTGAATGGGAGTGCTTCTCTTCCAAGTGAATGGTGCTTTTACTGCATATTTTCATTTTTTTCCGACCATCATCCAATCTCTGGGCCATTTCAGTAATGCACCTAAAATATTAGTTCTCTGTTGTAGAGAGAAAATAGTTTCTAAAAAGCTCTAAGTGCTAAATTCCTTTTTTTCTCTTTGTATCCATGGGGCAATTAAATCTAAATGCCAAACCACTTTTGTGAAATCTTGTCCTGATCTACATGAGTAGATGGAGCAATGGAAGAGAGTCAACAGAGCTGACACGGAAGCAGCTGAAAATCTGTCATCACAGCAGCAAATGTATATAAATCTGATCACTGGATGATCATATTCCTCCTCGCTCATGTGGAAAAGGAAATGACACACAGCTGGATGTTGACAGTACATTCGTGAGGAGTTGTCAGCTTGTTGTCAGAGGCTAGCCGTGTGAGGGACAACAACAGGAACTCTCTACAAAAAACAAATCTGTCTGCTTCAGCAAAACTGCAAAAATTCTTGGGGTTTTTTTGTGCATGAAAGCTTTTACCTAGTGCTCAGGGCAGGAATATTAGTTATGCTGGTGCCAGAGAGAAATGGACTATTACACACAACATTACACAAATTCAATACAGCACAAGAATCATATTTGCAGTGTCAGTGCAGTAAACAGTTCTTGAATCACCTTTATACACCCTGACCTTCAACCCCTCGAGTATTTAGTCCAGGGCATGTAGGGGCGGTGCACAGCAAAATTATTTTTGTGGATTTTCTAACATTTAAGCAAAGACCTCATCACCAATCGATAAAGTAAAAAGGTATTATAGCATATTTCTTGTGCAATCTTGCCATATTGTTATTCCTTCTTGTAAGGCTGAGGGATCAATATCAACGTTTACATCCTCCTTCAGGAGCACAGGTTACATCTGTTTTGATTAAAGACTGATGTGGCTGATAAATTGGCCAGGCCTCAGCTTCCGCCCATAGATAGAGAGAATTAATGTCTCCAACCCCATTCAGCTCTTATGATGCTTATTAGGATGGCACCACCGCTGTCAGTCCTCATCGGCTAGGATTTTCCCCACGCCTGCATCCTACCGAGAGAAATTCAAAAGGACTTGGAGCCCTCCAGGAAGACAATTAGAGCCATCTTTTTCTCTCTGTGTGCAGCGTTGCCGTGACAGCAAGCTATGAGCACATTCCTATGCATAATGCAGCCCCTAAAACAGCACCCTTCGCTGGTCGGTGGGGGATTTTCAGCAGGCTGACTGCGTGCACACCGCTCAGCCCACTCCTGAAAGTCTAATGAACTGAGCTAATGAAATAAGATGTGCGGGGCTCTCATAACCCCCAGTATGTTGTTAAATAGCAGCTCCTCCACCTCTGACATTAGGTGTTGCAGCAGTGTGGTCACCAAGACTGGCTGTAAAGAGGGTCAGACAGCAATCATGCCGCTGTGCTGGGAGTGTGTGTGAGTGTTTGTGCTGGCGTGTCAAAATGACAAACAGCAAGAGCATAAAAGAAGACATCATGAAAACCTTATTGGGGATGACAGAGTGGAAAGGGATGAAGTCAAGAAAATGAAACAAAGACATATCTGTACAGAGAGAGAGACAGTGGGGGGAGGGAACAAGACAGTGACAGAGAGAGACAAACATAGAAAGACAAAAGGAATAAGTGAGAGTGAACGGCAAAATGAGAATATGTCTTCTCACCAGCTCATTTTGGCCAGCAACTTGCTCTTAGCCCCCGAGGGACATCTTCGGCTTCTCACACATGTCCATAAATATCTCTGCAGGAGTGAGTGTGTACAGCACCACTGCATCTTCCCTCGGGGGATATAAGAAATAAAGCGGCCGCTGCCTCTGACTGTACAAATTTGTTGACTCATATGAATGGAGGCATTGGAGATAGCTCACATTGCTCATTATTCATGCGGGATCGATAAATGGTGATGCCAGACATGAGGGAATCCAGAGAAAGCCTCGGATGGGACAATTTCTGGATTTAACGGACAATTTGGGAGTCAATTTCATCTTCAATTCAACTACAGAGATCATCACAACATGTATACTTGAAGTGCTTATAAGTAAGTTCCAGTCTATAGCATAGAAGAAAGAATGGAAAAGGTCACATTGGCATACTGAGGTCAGTAAGACTGTAACATGGAGGATTTAAAGTATTGCTGTACCAGCAGTGGCAGATCACAGACTGTGCAGCCATCTGCCTTCGTAGCATCACTACTGCTGTCTGACAGCACTTCTGTTGTTCTCTGCAAAACAACATGACAGGAAAGACAACTCATCCCCCTGACCTCAGCAACCTTTGGCTTGAGACATGTAAACAGTGCAGCTGTTTTTATTCTTATCACTGTTCTTATATTCCTATCCAGTCTGGAGTATGAAGTAGTGCACCTTGGTTTTGTGTATATAATGTGATGGTAAGAACATGAGCTGGGGCTCAGATTGTAAGTGTTAATGAGGATGTTCAATCATTCAGTGTTGCTGATTGAATGTGGTATACTTTTTTTTTGTTCCTGGGTGTGTTACAATTTATTCAGGTCATCTTCAAATCAACAAAATGGAGCATAACTGAGGGAAATCATGTTAAAATACTGTGGGGTTTATGTGTCACTACTCTTGAGTATCATATACTTATGAGTAAAATTGTAATTAATCATGTGCCAACTTGTCTCTTGACTATAAAGTTGCCCCATACAGTGCACAATAATTTAAAGGACACCCAGCTGTGTAACTTATCACAAAGCATATGATGTGAACGGTAACAAGGGCTCCACTGATTTTCCTGACTGAGCTCGACACACTCCTGTTCAGTTAATCACCAGCACAATATATTCCCTCTCCAGCATAAGGTTTCCACAGTGTGTGTGTGTGTGTGTGTGTGTGTGTGTGTGCGTGTTGGGAAGATAGATAATTAACTGTAAAGCAGAGTATGATTAATGTGCTTCTGGGTACGAGGAGAGGACGCCCGCTGCGTGATAAGAGAGGAATGTGCAGCAATCCCAGGTATAATCCTGAAAAGTGAGCAGTGTGCAAACGTAGGGGGAAGGGGGGCTACAATGGGTAGCTGTCACCATAGCAACGCCCCCATTTAGTAGAAGTACCCCCCACCCTTCTTTAGTATATTGAAAAAAATGTAATTTACAAATATACAAATATTACAGATAATTGGATGTGAAGGACAAAGGATTACATATTTTTATAAAAGCATCATGCCAGATGAGGAAGCAATCCATTGTCCAATCACAATCAGATAAACGCTGTTTTATACATTGTACTGCTTTTTGTTTATTCTCTGTAATACAAGAAAAATAAGCTTCCATTAACATGAGAAACACTTAAGACATGTTTTTGTCATACTGTGGATGAAAGAAATCATAGTGTGATGTAGAGCTTTACCATGTATTAAACTTATATCTGGTTTTTGAAATTTGGTTTTTGAAATTAATTTATTACAGTATAAATTAAAATGAAACGTAGATTTTCCTGAATTTGTTGGACAAATAATATTCTCTATCCTTTCACAATGTCTCATAATATGAACAGCTTACTAATAAATGTCCTTTACACTTATTTTCTATTTCACAAAAAATCAAATCATCACAACAACTGTTTCCTCTCTCTTGGCACCATCTTCTGGAGAGAAGAACACAATTCAGCCAATTTCAAGGCTGTATGCTGTACGTATTTTATTGAACAGCCTTTTTGTGGATCCATAAAATCGATCTTAATAAAATGCCTCATAAGAGTATGTTAGTGGCATCATGGATTCTTGGTTCTGGCAACTGGCTTTGACTAATTTAAGAAAAGGACTCAAAAAGAGTGTTTTATTGTTATCTTAGACAGCGACAACAAGTTCTCTTTCTTCTCTTCTTTCTGAATCAGGAACCAGAGAAATTAAGACATGATATGTGGATGTCTAATCTGATTAACTCTGATTAGGGTATTGTAAATAATATCTCCTGTGTCTTTTTTCTAGTAAAGTTTACTTGAGAGTTTCTCACTTCAGGATCCTAAGGTGATAGGTGCTATTTTGGGTCCGCTGCTTTTTGCTGCTATTTTGTTTCCAGTCATACAGCATTTTGTATATTCCTTGTTCATTGCAAGATATTGGTGGGTCTGTGGCCTTTAAAGCCCCTTAGGCATTCAAAAACTAAACTAGCAAAGCAAGATTTTAATTAATGGAAACCCATTTCCGAAAGAAATCTTATATGTTTTTAATTCTGACTTTTTCATAGTTTTATATAATATAATAATTTTGACTTATCACATGTCAAAATGTAATAATTCTGATCATTTTGACTTACCATCCTATAAGTCACTAAGCACGTCACTCATTTTGTGACTTAGTTTTTCAGGTTTTTGGTTTTTGTGGTCATTCTCAATCTTACCTTTCTTTCCCTGGCGGAAATGTGCTCCCATGTTGACATCTATATCGGTTATTTCTTGATGGTGATGCAGAGGAGCTACGTGTCCGTCAGCAGCTCTCTGCAGTGAGGGGTTGCTACTCGGTACGACCTCCAGGTGGCAGCATAATACAACAACCAGGATATCAGCTACAGGACAACCCTGAAGAAGAAGAGCAACAGCCATGGTGTTAAATTGAAAACAGAAATGGCGGGGTCGCTGTAACTGGAAATGTAACGAGGGCCACCTGCTTGTGATATGATTACGACGGCTGGACAGGGGATTTTCAAAACGCAAAATAATGGCCTCGCGAAGCACCAAGGAGCAAGTATTTAGCCGCATAATGCTAACAACAGCTAGCCACACTGTGCTGTTAGCAACGTCACGAGTTCCTTCTCATGTTAACAACGTCACCACAGGAGTGTCTTCTTTCTTATTATAAATCACCGGGATTAAGGCAGTATTTTTTACCACTGAAACAGTCTTAACTGTTACGCTAATTTCCACAGCAGTTACTTCGATGGGTTTGTTTGTGAGTCGCCGAATAACAGAAATAATTATCAGTTAAATAAACAGTCTGGCGACAGTCGATACTTGTGACAGTTATCCGCCCACCTGCTAACTTACCTGCTGTATGACATCCAGTGAGGACACAGACAATGTCAGTCGGCAAAGTCATCCCGTACACCCCGCTGGCCGTGGACTTCTGGCATGTGCGCAAGTGTCCAGGCGCACGCCTGTTTTTCCTGTCCCACATGCACCGAGACCACACGGTGGGTTTGACCTCCACCTGGAGCGACCGGCCCATCTACTGCTCACCCATCACTGCCACCCTGCTCAGACTCAAACTGCAGGTGAGGGGAGTCACGTGAAACACATGCATGAATGTACTGAGTGTAAACATACTTGTGCACCAACACTCAAATTAGAATACCCCCCAGTTCAAATTTCACATGGTATTTCTCTCCCTCCTCCACGATAGTTGAGTCAGTGTGTGTTTTATGAGGATGGGAGCTGTGTAGGCTTATCAGAGCAATTGGCCTTGCTTAGTGGACAATATGGCGCTGGCTCTGTTAAACACAATGATTTTGGACCAGGTTTGGTTGAAAGTTGTGTGATCTGATCTGTGTTCAGGTGTGGGGCCACCAAGAGCCACAACGACAGATTTGGTGTTCTTTGATATACTTTCAAGTCTCTAGAGGGCTAATAGAGGGATGAACACCGATCTTACAAAAGATATTTAGTGTTTTGAAGATGGTGGTTGAGTGCTTGTCAGTCCAAACTCCCCCATAGGTGTTCAGTTGAGTTGAAATCTAGTGACTGTGAGGGCCATCATATGATCAACATCATTTTCACATTCATCAAACCATTCATGCTCATATAGAAGTGTCTGCATTCATTGCTCCACTGACTTTATGCATGTTTTTTTCTTTTAATCCGTTGACTCGATGTTCGCCAGGTAATTAGAATAAGCAGATATAGAATATGAATGTTTCTCAGAGGAAAATTAGGATCATATAGTTGACGTGGTTAAGAACAACAGTGGACATATTGCTGCATTAACCTTTTTTGTACAGTCAGTATGTTATCTTCTGATCATTTCTGCTCAGGTGAAAGAACAGTGGATCCATCCTTTAGAACTGGGTGAGCCATACCTGCTGCCACTGGATGACATTGGCAAGGAGAGGCTGACGGTCACACTGATAGACGCCAACCACTGTCCAGGGGCTGTCATGTTTCTCTTCGAAGGCTACTTTGGCTCTATATTGCACACTGGTCAGTGTCTGAATGCACGGACGAAACATTTAAAAAATATTTGTCAAGCTCTCCTTTTCTTTCTTTCTTTTCCTTTTCTTTTCGACATCATATTTGATATCATCATATGATGTAAGAATATGTGCAGGTACTGTATCGATTACAGAATCGTGGGAAGTAACAGGCAGCAGTGGCACATTCTTCATTTCAGGTGACTTCAGATATACTCCCTCTATGTTGCGTGAGCAGTGCTTGTGGACCAACACCACTATAGATGTCCTGTACCTGGACAACACCAACTGTGACCCCAACCGCACCCTCCCCTCCAGACAGCGAGCCACTCAACAAATCAAAGAGATCATCCGCAGCCACCCCAACCACAATGTTGTCATAGGTAATTTTATATACTCCTTTCTAAACATGCCTTAACTACTTTCTCCTCATCTCAGCAGGGTGTAAATTTAGGTTCTCACCATTGTCAGAAATGATAAACAATATTGTGATTGACAATAAGCTAACAACCCAGAAATGACCCTGGTTTGCCAGTTAGCATTTTGTGACCCTTATGCTGCATTCGCATGGATTCAGGCAAACGGTAGACTGCAAACCGGATCTCATTTTAGTGGACGAGAGCAGGACGGTAAAATTAGGTGAGGCCGGCAGAGAATATCAGTAATGGTATATGGTATATTGTCGTCCAAATTTAATATTTTTAACTTTTTGCCGTCTGGATGTTGCATAGCTCCCTCACACAAGGAGAAAACATGGGCGATCTGGACAATGAGAGGCTAAAAACAAACATAAACAAGGGATACATCAAGTGCAGTTCTCCTTTCACTATCCATGCTGGAAATGAATGAATGAACTTACGTTTTGGAGGGAATAATTAAGAGAAAGCTGCAATTTATAGCTACACGCGTTACTAGAATAATTACATAAGATAATAGGCATGAAATAATTGTATTTAATATCTTTTATTCATTTTTTTGTAAACAATATGACATCAGCATAGCAACATATCGTCATGGGTGTTCCGTTTTGCCACCTTGCCGTACAGAAGGTGTCCGTCTGCCATCTACCATCTGCCTGAATCCATGTGGATGCTGCATTAGTCAATATACACTGTTTATATTCTGTGCAGTCATCTGATAAAACAAGAAAAAAAGCAATGGGACAGCATCAAGTCCACATGAACATGTTTTTAGAAATGTCCCTCACTATTGTAGCTTCTCTTCAGTGAAAGAATTTATTATTATCCACTCCCTAAAATACAACTAAAAACTACAAAACACCAGATAATTTGATTTGGAAATTTAAGTAGTTGCTATTGTGTGTTTTAGCTTATTATTATTATTATTATTATTATAGAGGGCTGCAGGAATGAGTTCTAAAACCTGGAAATCAGTTAGCATTTTTACACTTCCGGTTTCCTCGTCTCGAAGTCAGTGGGTTTTTGATTAGATGCCTGAAATAAGGTCTGTGGTTAACACAAGCTTAAGAGATTTCAACTTTTTGTCAGTCAATACTCCACTCATGAATTTTGTAGCTTGTACGTGTCTTAAAAAACGCAGTTGATAACAAGAGGCTAAATGAGACTACAGTGGTTGTTGCGGACATTAACGTCTTCATGCCGAACACGGAAAATCATCTACTCACTACAGACTCATTGTGATTATACTCGATATCTATCTATACATCTATATATCTATATCTATCTATATCTATCTATATTCTCTTAAAAGTTAAGCTTATTGGTGGTGACGTTGAAGTAATGCGACCGTTGTGTAGTTCATTTATAGCCTAACATTAGCTTTTTACTTCTGGCAATTCCATTTACGCTTTATAATTCACAAAAGTGGTGTTCATTTGTGAACATTATCTTGCTGAACAAAACGTTTAAGTATCACAAACTTTTGTTTGCCACAGAGCTTATTTTCTGCAATAATCCAAAATCCCATGGAAAAATCCAATTGGCTTTTAGTCAAGGGAACCAGGGCGATGCTAACTTCCGGGTTGGCCTACAAAAATACGTCATCCCTGCAACACTCTACTTAGTTTAAAGTTTAAATTCCTTGTACTTTCCCTACATAAAGCTATAGTCACTTCCCTCTGTGACCTTGCTGCTGCTCCCTGCACTCAGCAGAGACAGCCAAGACACAGACTCTCACGCTCTCTTGCGCTGCCTTGCAGGCCTGTATGCGCTGGGTAAAGAGTCCCTGCTGGTGGAGCTGGCGATGGAGTTTAAAACCTGGATCGAGGTGAGCTTTGAGAGGATGGAGACCCTCAAAGCCCTGGAGCTGCCTGACGTCTTCACCACTGACCCGGGAGCCGGCCGTATCCGAGCCGTGCAGCAGTCGTCGATCTGCTCTTCCACTTTACACCAATGGAACAAAGAACAACCCACTTTGGCCATCTTGCCCACCAGCAGGCCCCTGGTCTCCTTTCACCCCAACGTCCATGTGGTGCCCTACTCCGACCACTCCTCTTACCAGGAGCTGGAGGATTTTGTCTCTGCACTTAAACCTACTTCCCTTGTACCCATTGTAGGAAACTATGTACCTGGAAGCATCTCGACCTTACTGCCCACCAAAAGGCGGCATGAAATCCTGGTGCCTGAGTCAGTCCAACACTACATGTCAAGACAGCCTGAGAGCCAACTCAGCTCGTCGGCATACACCAGCCTTCGCCGCACACATTTCCGACCTCTTTCTCCCAAAGGGGTGGTCTTTGAGTCTCCTGTAAGCAGATCCAGGAAGCCATGCGAAGAAGCCTGGGAGGCGGAGTGCCTGGAGCAGGATGCTTCTGAGGAAGAGATGGACACAGAAAGCAGTGAAAAGGACTCTGACTGTATCCTTATTGACTTGAGCAAGGACATCACCCCCAACAAAAACAGAAGAGGGGCTGGGGACATGTGGAGCCTCAACATTATCAAGACAGTGTCTGAAGCTATGGCGATGGCAGAGTCAGTGCCTCTCAGTCAACTCACCCAGAGCGACTTTGCTCCCGTAAAGATCCTGACAAACGCACACAACATAAAGGCCGGCTTGAAGCCCGTCAGGACCACAAAAAGGCCTTTTGAAAAGAATGCCAAAGCAATCAGCGAGACTGCGTCGAATGGAAAGTGCAGCTGTCAGCATAGCAGACATGTAAATGTTCAGAACAACCACACATTGTCAGACGGCGATAGCTTGAGTCAGCACAGTGGAACTGATCAGGATGACAGCACGACATCAAGGAGCCTTGACAGGGATTCCTGCGCTTCATCCAGATCCTTAAATAGGATGCGGCAGGAGTATCTGGTGGAGCTTGAAAACTGTATTTTAAAGGATCTCCCCTTCACAGAGGAGGACTTTCAGACACGGGGCCTCCTGCAGCAGAGCTTTGCACAAGAGTTTCCTCTCCGTCCTTCATTCAGTTCAAAGAAGAATGACAAGAGGATCTCAGACTGATGATGTGACCTGACGTTCAAGTTTTTGCCTTGCTTTAGAGGCCTTTTTTGTTGTTTGTGTGTGTGTGTGTCTTTCTGTGTGTTAAGATAAGCACCTTACAGCAACCTTGCTATTTTGTCACTGGTACCTTCCTTGTTTATGTAATTTTCCTCATGGTGCCTCCACTTGTTTGGGTGGCCTGGAGTTTAGAAAAGCCGGCCTGTGATAGAAAGGTCACGTGTTTGTCCTTGAACTGGACCTATAAAGTGATTGACTAACACTTGCCCTCACCTTTCATCATGGTAGCCTTGGCCTCCTGTAAGCCAGGTCAGCTTTCTAATTTCTCCTTTAAAAAAAAACCAACTTCTCTTGTTGTAATGGGAAAAAAACACCATGGCTGGGTCTTACAGTAGTTTGTAAAGTCACATTTTCACGATAGACAAGATAGACAAGTAGGCTAATTACTGTTTTTGGGGGGGTTTTGCCTTGAAAAAAAAAACATTGAAACACTGGTCTCTTTTTCATTCTTAATCCAGTTGAAGGGATTGTTGGATGGATATGTTTTTGCTGCAGTGAGTCAGAAGCCAAAATCTAATTCAGTTTTAGCCTGAAAGCTAAAAGGAAGTGATAAAAAGCTTAAAAGCAGTGATGTTTTTGCCATAAACCAGATTCGCCTTTTTCACTTGTGTGTGAGTGATGGCCTTTTATTTGAAAGTTTCCCAAACTGGTGTCTAGTTTTGTTTTCATTTTTACTGAGAATAGCAGTATTTGAGGCAAGTGGAAGTTGCTCCTCTGGTATATAATACTGAAAAAATAAATTCATACTTCCTATGATTATCTTTGTTTGTAACTGTATGTATGTCTGTCTGAGGTTTGAGAAGATGTTTTTTAATATAAAGTATATATAAATAAAGTGTGTATTCTTTCTCTGTTAGTCTACTGCAGATACATGAACGTGAAACACTGCGCAGCAACTTCCAAAATACCCCCAAACTGGTTATATTAAGCGAGGGGGACTATTTATCTTCAATTACATTGTGTATTGAATAGCACTAGAGCTTAATGTGTGTTTCATAGTTGCTTTTGTTCCCCATGACCACTATTGCCAACTCCAAAAAGTAGCTGCTATTATCCTTTTTACATGTTTTGATTGGACATAAAGCAGCGGCGTGCAGCTCGGCTGCCCACTGTGGGAATTTATCAGCTCAGTCTGGCAGTTAATCCTAAATCTTACTGGTTGGACTACAGTACTCTATAACTCTGACGGACCTGTAAACATTGTGAAGCAACACTTTGCCTTTTTGTTTTATAAAAAAAGAATGCTTGGCTCTTGGCACGTATTCAAATGTAATGCACATATTACATTTTCTGTACATTTATTTTGAGTGTTAATCGGAAAACATTTACTTATTTTGATTAATTACTGCATACTGTATTTACTTTTATCTTGTATTTATGAACAAAGCAACATTCTTTGAAAAGGGAAAATGTTCATGTTCGAAAGACCCATTTCTTGTGAAGGAAAGGAAAAGGAAATCCTAACTGTATATTAATGTTGAATATAGGCTCCTTATGTGTGAATTGTTTCCTCAATAAATTAACCTCTTGTTTGCAAATGAATGTGCTGTGGTGTCCCTTTTTATTCTGATAACTAAAGTACGCCACATACTAAAGCACAGACATGTAAGCTGAGGATTCACAGCTGCTTCCTGTTGCAATGCTGTTATTCTCCCCTAAGATGGCAGTAGTTTGTTAAAAATGTCAGCAGATAGTTTCACTTTGTCTTGCTTCCCATTTAATTAGGGTGTTGGGTTTCTGCAGCATGTCTGATTCCTGTAAAAAAAAAAAAAAAGGGAAATAAAACCCTGTATATTTTGGGGAGATAACAGCATGATGAGCAGTAATTACTCAGCTCTCAACAAAATCCCATTGTCCCCCCCATGGTTTTTATATTAACATTACATTTCAAATTAAGATAATAAAAATGTTATATGACAGAAACGAGCACATACAGAACCAGGCTGTTTCAGTCTGACCAGAAGCCTGCGATGCTCTTAACGTGAAAGTCAAGCTCAGACCCATTTTATTCTTTCTACATTTGTACAAAAACTGCATGTTTATATGATGTTGAAGCATGCATGCTGTGCTACCAGACTACACAGCAGGACCGGCTGTCACTGTCATTTTAGCCACCATAGAAAGGTAGTGTGAAGGTCTGCATGTTTTTTGCTGCCCTGCGTAACAACAGAGAACCTCATCCACTCATGAAACATGGCTGTTACCGTTAGAGACCAAAGTCCACACTCCAATCACGAAGAGAGAAAGAAGGACAAGAAAAAAACAGAATATCTAAAGCTACCTCATACAGTATGTTCTCAAAGCTTTGATAGCCTTGCTAATGGCTAACTAGGACTCACTCATGTTCTGTGTTATACATCTTTTCCTCATCGCCTCCCCAGAACAGCATTAACTGTGAGCAGCGTTACAGCTCAAATCAATCCAGTTGGTCCTGATCCTAACACGTCCCACTAGGCTGCTCTTAAACAAGATGCCTTGTAAAAAGTTGTCTCTGTGTGAAGTTCAGAAACGTCAGAGGCGTCACACTGAGACATCATGAAGTCACCGTCAGTGGTGTGTCGGATTGACATGAGCTGCCAACAGGAGTCTCCTCTTGTGCTCATAAAGCATGAATGAACAGCTCCTGCGTGGGGTTTCCCTGCATGTGGGAGGAGGCGACTGTGTGCAGACGGGTACTGAAGCTGGCCAGTGGTGGAGGAAGTATTCAGATCCTTTACTTAAGTAAAAGTAGTAATACTACTCTGTAAAAATACTCCATTACAAGTAAGTCCTGCATTGAACATGTTACTTAAGTAGAAGTATATAAGTATAATGAGAATAATGTACTTATTATGTACGTATTAAAAGAATTATTAGATTATTATTACTGATGTATTAATGTCAAAGCAGCATTTTGCTGCTGCTGCCGGAGCTAGTTTGAACTAATTTATATAGGACTGCAACTAATGATGACTCCTGATTATTTTCTCGATAAATCAATTGATTGTTTAGTGTGAAATGCCATCACAATTACCCAGAGTCCAAAGTGACACCTTCACATTGTCCAACACAGTCCAAACCTCAAAATCCCCAAAATATGAAAAAATAAATATAAATATGAAGATACGAATACATTTTAATGAATCAAAAATAAATAATAAATGTTATTCAGCAGCGAACCTTCACATCTCAGAAGCTGGAACCATGAAATGCATTTTGCATTTTCTGTCAATCATCTAATCCATTAATTGATTAATTGTTTCAGCTCTACTTGTAAATGCTGTTGGGTAGTTTTATCTATAACATAGCATCCTATTTTATAAGTGTGTTTCGTATGCAGACATCTTATTTTGTAACATAACAAAAGCGGTCAAATACATGTAGTGCAGTTAAAAAGCACAATATTATAGAAGTATAAAGTGGCATGAAAAGAAACCTCAAAATGTAAGTACAGTACTTGAGTAAATGTACTTGCAGTAGTTATATTCCACCACTGATGATGACTGCACCGAGTGCCACAGGGTTCTCACATGGGGCAGATGTCAAAGCCAGTGAGGTGCCCCTCCTTCCTACACATGACCAGGACAGTACCTGCTCTGTCGAGACTCCAGAGCTAAAGAATAAACTGATTCAGTGTGCTGACATTGTGGCTTAGATTATAGTCAGCAGAGGGGGGCGGACTCTTGTTCTCCTGAGATTGGTTGAATTGTAATCAGGACGAGACAACGCCCAATGCTGAATTTGCATTAAGATTCCTGCATATTTTACAAAAGGCTGCTTTCCAACCCCCTGCAGCCCCAAATGCTATTTTAAGACAGTATAACTTGTATTGCAAAAACAGAAAACATGTTTGTCCAAAAAATAAAAGGAATAATTTGGGTGGAAAAATCCATTTTACACTGAGAGAATATGAAGCCCTGGCAGTGAGGCCAGGAATTGAAAGGAAATGGAGTGTCACATACCCCTACAAGCATCACAGCAGGGTATTAGGGCTAAAGTAATGGATTCCTCACACACACCATTACTTCAAAGTGGAAATCATGCTACCTGCGAGGCCAAGCCCTTTTACCAGGAGTAAAACTGCTCACTGAATGAGGCGACCATTGCAATTAACTCAACTCTCCCTTCAAGTTAATGTTTCCGTTAACAGATTAAGTCAGACGCTGGTTACCTCATCATGTATCTGATAGATTACCTGCAGAAAGAATTGCTGAGCGAGCCATACAGTGGCAGTTTGCCAACAAGGATCACAGTGTGGTGTTGGGTGTTTTAGGGTGTTTTTCTTTTCTTCCTGCGCTGTAAAGAAGAAGGGAAGGATCCAGCTGCGTAATTTATAGCTCCGTTCCAGTAAGAGCTCTCAGTACATTCTTCACCTGTTACTCTGAACTAAAATTTGGTTCCGCTCAAGACCCACAAATATAAAAGTAAAGCACATGACAGGCTAGCGCACCAACCAAACTTCTGCTCTGAGTGTTGAAGCACTTCATCACATGGAGTCCTCGATTGACCGCTACTGTAGAATCAAATAGTAATCTCTATGACTCTTTGAACAGTACAGCAGCAGGATCTGTTCATAGTTTCTTTTTATTCTGAGTCTGGATGTTACAATGACTGAACTGTTCATGTAAGGTTGACTGTCAATCTTGTGCAATTCTGTCCCACGCCCACCTTTGTCAGATTTATTTGAATAACATTATGAATCATTTCATATGAACCCTCAAACGCCTCCAAACCTTTTGGATATCTCATTGTCAAGGTCGTGTGTTGTTCTTTTTGTGTTTCACTGAGAAGATTTAGCTGTTACTGCACTAGACAAAGTACTATTCAAGTTCATAGTCTGCACTTGACTATGATAACTACTTGGAGTGGCACAAGCTGGACATTTTGACCTCTATTACTTTTAGCTATCCAGTTAGCTCATTTGCTAACTATTTGGTGTTGCAATGAACTTAGTTTGATGGGAAACTGTAGCTGGAAGGTTTACTGGTTATTGTGACAGCTTCAGCTTCAACTTTCACTTTACTGTCCACGGACAAAACCAGACTTAAATATAAGATGGATAAAACGTAATAAAATACATAAAACTATATATACTACATGTAAAATGTGCTATAACCCACCATGTAAAATGCAATGTAAAAGATCAGCACCATACAAATTTGTTTGTGTCTTTATTTGCCTCATATATATATATAATATATATATCGATGGCCAAAGCGCAAAACCTCCTATCTGCAAAATGATCCAGGAAAAGTGGGCAAAGACCTCCTATGTTCACTTTGCGAGGCACTAATACCTAGTCGGTATTGTTAACACATAATAAAGTAATACAGTCCCAAAACAGTGTATTATGTATTGGGTATACTTAACAAATAGCACTCTGCAAGAAAACAACAAGTTTTTTTTGGTTTCTCAAAAAACTGCATTTTTCAGATAGGAGGTTTTGCCTCTTTAGCCATCAATATATATTATATATATACACACAAATGTGTATATATACATACTTTATATAAATATCACAATTTCTTTTGTTCAAATTACCTGAACTCCAACTTCTCCTCTACATGTCAGAGTTTTTGACAGTGTATTGACGGATTTGACAGCTGTAGTTATTTTGCAGATTAAGATATACTGTATGATCGTCTTATGAAATATTATGCAATGATAAATTGTTAAAACTATCTGAAATACATATTACTTCATCTGTAATAATAATCATGGAGCCATTCTGCTGCCTAACGAGTACTTTTACTTCTGCTACTTAAACTGATTCTGATGAATGTACTTGGGTCCTTCTACTTAAGTCAAGGTATGAAATGCAGGACATTTCCTTGCAGTGGAGTATTTTCGTACTTTGTTTGGGAATAGACAGCCTTACCATGTATGTGGCTTTTCGGCATCATGGACTGCACCTAGTGAACTCCATTCATCATGAATCTTTCCTGAATGGATAATCAGCCTAAAATTATTGTAACCTGCGGCAATTTTTCTCATCTTGATTTTAAAATCATGTTCGAAAATATTTCAAACATGCAAATGAATGCATTTTCCACAGGGCTGGTTTTGGAGGTTTTGAGGAACATTCATCCGTGATGCAGAAGGAGTTGTTGCCCCAGTGAAGCGTCACATCTCGGCTGCATCGGTCTGAAACAGAGGATGACAACGGTAAACCAAACGTATCAACTTGGCAGACTGCTTGAAATGACGCAGCTGGAACAAGGACTTTCCTGGAGGCAGAACCAGCGAGCAACAGAGCGGCCTTTCAACTCAGGCCTCATAGAAAACCACATTCCTCATTTCATTTCTACTTTAACGTCTCAAAATGCTGAATCTGTGAGTTTTTTTTGTGGTTCTTCAAAGACAACGCTGTGCGAGAGACGAGCGCCAGCTCAGAGCTCAGCATAGGTGATATCAGAAGAGCAGCGCCAGTCTTTCAGCAGGCCGGGGATAGGCAATAAAGAAAGCCACTGGTTTCTGCACTTTGTAGTGATTTCTCTCAGTCCCTCTTTCCCAGACTGTCGCAGGGAGTTGGAACGATGAAGCTGAGCTGTGTCACACCCACACAGCAGCAGTGCTCTTATGTTTTCACTCACCATCTACTGCTATTTTTGTTGCCTCTGCCAGTGTCTTTATGCGTGGGGGGGGGTATACACACACGTATGACAATGTATGTGTTTGTGTGTCTTCTGAGGGGGTAAATACACAAGGATGAGCAGGAGTAAGAGGGATGAGACTGATAACAGCAGCAGCACACATCATCTGTTGACTGCAGAGAAGACAGAAAAGAAGGAATTGGGGGGAGCAAAGGTAAAAGCTGCCAAAAAAGGCAATTATTTTGAGAAATGTAGCTGTTGCTTTGTGACTTTCAAAGAACTATGATCTTATTTTTTTGAGAGATTCTGTTTCCCACAAACCATCGTTAAAAAACTGCAATGCTCAGCCTCCTACTGGAGACATTATCAACTGAGAAGATTTTCCACTTCATCTCCAAATGTTGTGATTTTCTGCATGTACCAAGAAGAAACTGTAGTGCACGGTATAACTCATTCATCACGTTCCTTCACATCAAAAGAGCCTCAATCAGGCAGCCTTGAATTCACAGAGAGACACTCTATTTTCTCTTCATCCGAGGAGCAGTCATTCATCACTCCCTCTTTGTTAATATCCCACAAGACCACAGGAGGGAGTCTCTGGCTCACACGTGCCCACATCCAGCTGCTTGCGGATGACTCACAAGAGTGCTTCCCTATGGGGGGGCTCCGTCTTCCCCTCCTCTCTCCTACTGTACTCCTCACGCTCTCTCCCGCTGTCTCTCCTCCTCGCTACACTCTTTCTCCCTCCCCTGTGCTCTTTCTAATCTCCTTTTCTCCTCGTTCCAGCCTCCCACCCTCTCTCCTCTGTCCTCTCTCCACCTGCCAGCTTCCCCTCCGATGCCCCTCTCATCTTCCTCTTCCTCATATATATTCTCTTTTACTAGCCTCCTCTTCTCCTTCCCCTCCTGCCACAGAGATTACAGTCCTGGCTCCAAGTTACTGAAGAGGTAATCTAAGGTGTGCAGTAAATACATGCAGAGAGAGCAGCAGTTAGAGCAGTTGTCAATGTGCGAAGTATTATTAACTACCACCTACTTGAAATCTCCCTTTTGCTGCATGACAGGGCTGGTCAAGGCGGTCATTGTGTGCACTTTTCAGTTTGCTGCTAAATGGCACGCATCAACCAGGGAATGGGTCTCACTGCTGAAATGGTTTGTGGCTGCTGGCAGCATCAGCACTCAGAGATGAAACAGCCTTTTGATGATGAGTGTAAAAGGCAGTGTGGATGTCTAACAGTTGTGAGGGACTGTGGGAAAATTATTAGGCGGCAGGCTATTTGTATTTTTGCTAGAAGAGCAGGGGAGGGTCTTTCTTTTCTTATCTTTCCCCATGTTTATAATTAAATTCAGCCTTAGTATGCTGATAAAATAATCAATTATGCTTATAAAAAAGAAACAAAAGTAAAAAATATAACGATCAAAATACATTTTTGCTTTTATGTTTAACAGTCTTTTTTTCTAACTTTTAGGAAAAAAAATCTATCCTTATCATGTAAAATATGATATTTTATTTTAGTATCATTATGATTGTGTGAAGCTTCACTGACCTGCACTCTCTTTTCCCTCATTTAAAGTTTGAATAAATCATATACGATATACAAATATCATATATTTAAGGCTGCAACTAACATTATTGATAAATGTGCTGATTATTTTATTGATTAATTGCTGCACAAAATGTTATAAACCGGGAAAAATGCCCATCCCAATTTCCTTAAGCTAAAGTGAAAATATAAAAACGGTTTGTTTTGTCCAAACAGTTCAGCAACCAAGATATTCAGTTTACTATCAAAAAAGAATAAGAAAACCAGTAAATATTCATAGATCATTTTTGCTTAAAATATGACTTAAACAATTAATCGATTCTCAAAATTGTTGCCAATAAACTTTCTGTTTCACCTCTAAATATATTCTAAAACAGTTCATGCAGTGGCCTGTTCAGAGTACAGGCAATTAAAACTGTGCTGGCCTTCAGTTTATTAGGTTCAGACTGGGTTATTTACCTTCTCAGTATCCTCCTGTTTGGTGTAGAATCAAATGAAATCACCAAAATATCCCTGACATTTTCAATTTCAGTGTTGTTTTTGTCCATAATGGGAATGCATTTTCATGGGGAACAGGCTGCTCCAGCATGCAGCAAGCAGTAAATGAAGCTCACTCTGCCAGGATGTAATGATATGCAGCACATCAGACTCCCCCCTGAGAAGTCAGGACTCTCATACTGTAGGCACTCGGCTCTTCTCCATTTTGTGTTTTTTTTGCTGTTATTAATGTGCACGGTCAGCGCGTTAACAAGAGCTTTGTTTCTTTTTTAATGTCAATTTTCATCCCTTCAAGGCAGAAGACGTGATATTTATTGAGGTTGTTGCAAACCAAACATCTCCACCGTGTCCTTTAGTTTAAATGTAAACAGGTGGAAAGACATATGGCATGTTTGTGTTTCCTTTCAGCGAATCTGAAATTAACAATTAAGATGATTCATCACAGTTATTTTCTGTGTGGACGGCTCTCCCAGCTGACAAATCCCCAACACATGATCTCATATGGGCGGTAATGGGACACCACCCACTGTTCCACTCGGGCTCCATTACAGCGCTCTGAAAAGTCACTTATTCTTCTAATATCATTCTTTATCTAATGATGATTTATAGCCAATATAAAGGCGGCTAGTGAATCGTGGCGGTGAGTGCATTTGTGCTGCCGAGCGAGACCTGTGTTGTTGTTGTAGCCCCGAGGTGAGTGGAGTTCATTGGCAGAAAGGTTGTGCCATACAGTAAGCTGGTGCTGTGAGGAGTAGAAGCTGGAAAGATCCTTCACATCCAAATCTGAGACGGAATAGCTTTTTTCAATTGACCTGAGCTCTACAAATTGGTTGGATGCTGTTCCACCCACCATCAGACGTGAAGCAGCCCACCTTGCTGCTGGAGAACCTGGAGGCTGTTTTAATTGGGCAGCGCTGCTCCAACACACCAGAAAGAGATCTGGTTCTGGTTGGTTTCCAGGTCAATACTGGAACTGCAGCCCACCCTGACGTCTGATTAGAGTGGGAATAGCTTCTGCACACCTCCCTCCCCGCCCTGCTGAACAGATTAAAAACAGACACACCGGAGGACAGAGGGGCGTTTGGTGGCTGACTGCAGACTTTGTGAATTCACAAACGCAGACTTAGTTTGTGTCTGTTCAAGAAATGCTCTGCCAAATTAAATGTTGCAAACTGCAGCAAATTATTTTAATTATTATTCTTAGGTGATTTAATGTCTATCTGTAGTTAGATATTATTAGTATTCTTGCAGTTAAAGTGAATTTACTGCTTTGCCAACTGCTCATTCAGACATTCTGTATCATATTTGATATGCTTTTGATGTGTTCACATGGCTGACTGACAAACCCGTTAGGCAGCAGGCAAATAAATCTTACCAACTTGAAAACTAAATATTAAAGAAACAGTTCAACATTTTGAGAAAATATACTTATTCATTTTATTACCAAGAGTTGGACTAGAAAATGTATACCACTCTCATATCTGTAGGATAAACATGACACTGGATTAGCTTAGCTTAGCACAAAAACAGATGGTTACGAGAGGAAGTTACTGCGCCGGGCCAAGAAATGGTCAGGCTCATAACCCCCTTGAAAACCACAACTTGGATGTGTTTCAGATAGACAGAACCAGGCAAGCTGTTTCCCTCAGTTTCCAGTCTTTATGCAATGTTAAGCTAACCGGCTGCTGACTGTTGCTTCATAATTAGTGTACAGATGAGAGAGGTATCAGTCTTCTCTTCTAACTCCTGGCAGGAAAGTGAATAAGTATATTTCCCAAAATGTCAAGGCATCTTTGCCATTAAACTGGTTTTTCAATATCTATATTGGCTCATAAAATGTTGCCTACCAGAACTCCAGAGTAATTGGTGTAATTAGTTCTGAGCAGAACTCTCCTGTGAATGATTTTTGCATATTATACATGTGAAATGTTATCTATAAGTAGGGTATAATTCTATGTCATTAGCTGTTGATTTTCTTCCTGGCTGCCAGTCGGTGGTTATTGTTCAGGCAGTAAGTGGGTGGGCAAGGGAGGTGTTGGCTCTATCTTAGGCTGGTAATTTATGGCTCCAGCTGCTGTCTCCCTCTCCCCAGGTGGACATCTTGATTCGTCAGCAGTGCATCTCATTAGGGGGAGAAAAACACATTTCTAAGGGGAACACATTCTGCGAGAGGACAGCGTTCATCCCTGATTGGACACCAGTCTCCCGGGGGAATAGATGTGTAGATACAAATCAACCATCTTGTTAAAAAAAAAAAGCGGCAATAAAAATCTCTTGACAGCAGCTTTTCTAATGTATGACCCCACACTGACAGATTTATTAAAAAAAGAAATAAAAAAAAGAAATGTAGTAAAGACAGCTCAGCTTAAAGGGGAACTCCACCACCAACAAAGTTTGTTTACAGGAGGACAGGCCGACTCTGGCCGACTGGCAGAAGGAGTTTATGGGTCCTCTTCCCCTTTCAAAGAAAAAATATTGCCAGTAATGTTGCTCATAAACGCAGAAATTACCAAACAAATGCCTACTTCACGCCATGTATGATATCAATCCAATAATATCTCTGTCAGGACTCATGTGGTATATATGTGGTCCAGTTCAGTAACTTCCCACAAGCTTAAAATACCACATTCCAGCATGAAATGTCACTTGATAATATTCATCCAGTAACTTTTGCTGTATTGTATTTACACCTTGTGACATACCCAACATTATCTTTCACATTATATGGGGGAGAAAAATCAGGAATTTCCAACAGAAATATTTCTATAAAATAAAAGAAGCACTAAGATCCAATATGTAGAGGTGTGTCCTATGTGTCCAGTGTAGTAATTATTTTATGTATTGATTTGGGGTCACTGGGTCACATTACATCGAAGCTATTGAGAAAAAAAAAAAATCAATAATTGTCCACAAAAATATTTCTGTAAAATAAAAGAAGTACTGTTTTTAAGAAATAATTTTCCAGAACCTTTCCATGCCATTTTTCTTGACAATACTAACTCCAAACACCGGCTTATACTCCAGGTCCCTCATATGAACTTCAAACAGGTGGTATTGTAATGAGTTGTTACATGCAGCCTGTACAGTAGCAGTATTGATGGAGATGAATGAAATCTTAATTTTAGTTTAACTTAAATTTACTTTTGTCAAACAAATAACCACTGACACACAACAACAACAACAAAAAAACAAAAAAAAAGAGTTAAAATCTGACTGGGAAGCTTAACTGGAATTAAAGGGCTTCATACAGCAGACATTTTCATATGTCTTGGAGCCAAAATGACTGGAAAGCTAGCCTCTAAATTTCCAGGTTATCCAGGACGCGAGGGAATTCTGACTAAAATGAAAAAAAACATTAAGAGGTGTGTCCTGTTTGTCCAGACCTCTGTAGCCTGCTCCTTATCTCTGCATTGTGGGTAATGTAGGCACCAGGTTTTAACAATGAAGAAGAATGCGTGTAATAAAAAATATGATATCTCTTGTTCTGCTGCATCGATTTTGACTTTTTTAAACTGTCCATTGAGTCCGACATTGTTATAGAGGCGAAATGCTAAATCGGTGGAGTACTCTTTTAAAGTTAAGAGTTAAGTTACTGTTTCATCTTTGTTTTATCTCACAGTGACCAAACACAGAAAAAACCCATCTTGCATTCTGCCAAAGTTGTCAATATTTTATTAATCTTCAGTTAAGGCAATCCATTACAAAGCATTTCACAAACCACAGTATGACGACAATATCATGTCCAACACCTGGTTTGGAAATTATTCAGCATGCAAGTCAGAGACCAAGAGAGGTATGTAAACAACCTGGGATAAAACAGGAGTAGTGGCAAAGAAGAACCCATACAGTATGTGCCTCATAGGAACAGAATGGAAAGAAACCAGAGATGCAACATGCTAGAGGCGGCTGTTATCTCTAAATAACCTCCGTAAATAACAAATGAAGCACATGGCAGATGCACTAATCAGGTGAAATGTAAGTAGACTACCAAACGTCCTGCCATTTTGGCACAAACATGCACATTGTCTAAAGAGGCCAAGTTCAACAACTGAACACATTTTGGCACGGAGTATTCTTCATACAGGGCTTATGTACATAATAAGGGTTCAGCCTCAAAGAAAATTCAAAATGAAGAGATAATCAAAGCCATTTCCACAGAGAGAA
This sequence comes from Enoplosus armatus, assembly GCF_043641665.1. Lineage (NCBI taxonomy): Eukaryota > Metazoa > Chordata > Actinopteri > Centrarchiformes > Enoplosidae > Enoplosus > Enoplosus armatus. The sequence goes on from NC_092187.1 coordinate 11,821,330, forward strand.
AATAAATCATTGTACTGTTGGAAAGACATCTTTTAGACTGCAAAATATATTTCATAATCATTTAATGTTTCACAATTGCATAAGTGTCATTACTGTGCTCATTTCATATTTAATGATTATTTGTTTACTACTGAGGGTAGTTGTTTTTTTGATTTCTCCATGGAGGAAATCTCAGAGGTAATAAAAAAAAAGTAAAGTAAAAAAAGAGAATAACTTAGCAATAATCTTAGCAGAGCAGCCAAAAACAAAGCCATTTAAGACTACTCTAACTGATATTAATTCATATTAATGACCTAAAGTGCACACAACGAACGGCCCCAACTCCACTTCACGTTTTCATTTCATCGCTTCTCACAGACATTTGCAATCACACTCACGGTACATGAGCTGCATGCTGACTTAACATGTGAAATGATACATTTTCTGTAACGATTACCTTGTGATTGTTTTTAAAAGGAAAATGTGAAAATAATAAATTACTTTGAAAAGTAGAATTTAAAGAGGTTACTTGTAAACATATCAGATATTTAAGTTAGTAATTTATAATACTTAGATATATATATTTCATAACAAATGTAGTCAGTGTGTATTAATTATTTCCTTTTGGCTTTAATGGCTTTCTGTAGAGGTATTCTGGTATTTATGTGTGTTATGTAACTAAACTTAATAGCCACATTTCATTTCGGATGAACAAGTGAATTTGGCAGTAGATTAAATGCTGCTTTGTCTTCTGAGGGGGAAATGTCATCACTGATGAAAAAGAAATTAAAAAAGAGAGAAGCCAAATATAATATCTGGGCCCGTGACAGAAGGAGTTCACTGCCTCTGGACTTTCTGCAGTATCATCAGACTCTATCTTCCCTCTGAGAGCACTAAAGCAATGGGAGTCAAAGAACAACGGCTAACAAAGATCATAAAACAACATGAATACCAGAAACACGTTTGCTCGAAAAACAAAACAAAATATAACAACGGTGAGAAATCAGAGCTTCACATTGTCGAAGAACAACAGGACAAATCTTTGTAAACGTTGGTTCTCCAGTGTCATGCGATGAAACCCTCTAAGCACAAAGTAAGACTGAATAATGCACATCAAAGATAAACTCACTTCTTAATGAAACCCATGAATGTTTACTTTTTTCCTTGAGGCAACGTTAATAGCCATAGTTGAATTGTAAACAAGTCTTGACTTTGAATATTGTACAACAAGGCTCAGCGACACTGTTAACTTCCATTATTCCAAAGATCATAAGTGAAGAGCTGTAAGTATAAAAAGTACAGAACACTGGTTGAGAAAGCGTGTATCAGCCACTCCAGCTGTAATAGTCCTAATCGTGCAACAGTTTTATCATCACCGACATGTTCTGTGTGTACATCTTTAACATGAGACCTGCTGCTGCTGGCAGAATAACACCTGGGTAACTGAATTTGGATATGTTTCCATATAATAGGCACATTTGGATCGAGATATTGAGTGACTGAGAGATACTAATGAAAATAATGGCCATTATTAATAGATAACTTAGGATGTACGTGACTGGGTCACAATGGCTGTAACTTTTGAAACATTTTGTACACTAAAAAGAAATGCAGCGAACAAATGTGAATATATCGACAACTGGCTTGAAATCGTAAAACAAAATAGTGAAATTGTATCTTAGGTAGTAAAATGGTATCGCAGTGTTTTGTTATACACTGGGCTGTTGTGCATTAAAACAATGTTATCTGGGAACACTCAATTCATTTGAAAGAGTAAAACACAGTAAACACAATGCATACAAATCAGAAAAGAGAACTCGTAACTGTTTTTGTTTTGTGCAATTGGTTGTTGTTTCTTTAGATAATTAAAAAGGAAATCCAAACCCAAATATCTCAAGCTCTGTTGCAAGATTGCTCAGTTTTCATTCTGGGGAAACAAATCATTTAAAGGGGGAAACAAGTGGGTACTAGTTGACATCAGTCTTTAGTCAAAGTTTATTTGTAGGGTCCTTTAAAATTACCGAGCAAACTCCCAGACAAACAACGTCAAACCACAACAAATATAATGGAAAGAAACACAAACTGCAAAATGGCAAATGAGATATGGCAGCATGACTTAAGCAGTATAATTTACCTCTGTGCATACCAACAGGGGAAGCAGACATGTGCTTTGAATTATTAATCTATTTTTCTGTAAACATACTGTTTTTATGATAAATATGAGCTCATTTCAATATACAGTATATGTGTAGTGATTTTCTTATAAACATCCTGTTTAAAATTATGGCGTAAGACAACGTTAAAGCCATGTTGAAAACATAAAGTGGGGTCCTTTCCATTATTTTCATTGTGGCAGCTGTTGGTTCTTTCAAAATGATGGTTTTCAGCTTATTAACATTACAACCTTTGTGCTTTTTATTTGGACAATAATTAGTGCATATTATTATTATAAATATTTAGAAATACGTATAAGACATGGTGCTGGAAAATCATATGGCAACAGCTCACAGCAGGTCCTCTACATAACAACTTGCAATCAAAAAGTATCCATCTGTGAAAATGATTCATAAACTGCTGAATAGGTTTTATCACATGCTTTTATATTACAGTCCTTATCAAAGTAGAAATGGGGATTTTTTTTATTACACTGGTCACAAAATATAGGATGGAAAACTACAGGAAAATATGACTTTAATCCCCACCCTTTAAAACCCCCTCAAAGGAATAAATTATTTCTGCAATAAATAAATAGATAAATAAATTAGTATACACATAATTTCCTAATTTAACACACATCGAGTCCAAAAGGTATCACAAACATGATACACACTGGCACATTCTAATATATTTATGCCCTCAAACAGGCTCTCTCTACGGGTTTACTTGCTATCCATTACATCACCACTTTGACAGGTTTGACAGCGAACAACTAAAACCTTCCTCTTACAGCGGGTTCCTCTCAGCGCTCTCATCCTCAAACACCGAGAGAGAGAAAAAACTCCCTGATCATCAGCAGGTCTCCCCAAAGCAGTCTTATTGCTCCAAAACAAAATGGAGTCTCATCACCTTTTTGTTTAGCCGGATTAATATTTATGAAAGGGCCTCTGAAGCGTTTCCATTTTCCCAAAGGACGGTTGCGGTTGCCATCAATTCCCGACCCTACCCCACCACAACGCGGAGCTGTGTGTGGGGCTCAGACGGGGTTGGTTTGGGGGCGGTCGCAGGGCGAGTAACCCGGCGGGACGGGGTTAGGTTTAATGCCTCTGCTTTTCATGTAGGAGATCAGCTGGTCAGGGATCTCGGCCAACACGTCTTTAGCCAGCCGCGCCATACTCAGCACGTGGTTGCCTGTGCGATCCATGTAGTCTCTGAACGGGACAAACTGTTGCGACATGGGAAAGAAATCTATGACTTTATGAAGAGAATGTGTCATGTGTAAAATAGGTCTAACAGGCTAGAGCCCCTCTGGTAGCCCCCTTACGTCTGACAAAATGAAAGTATTGGACCAAATAATTTATCGATGATGTTGCTTTTTGTACTTGACGTAAGGGGTAAGCAGGAGTCCCACTACAGTGTAGATTTTGATTTGCAGTTTAGTGTCGGAGTTCAACCATTGATAGGACCACCGCAGCACCAAACACATGTATCATACGTGATCAGGCTGTATTGTGCTTTAATTAAATTCCCCACAGTAGCTGTGTTCACACTCTTTAATTTATTTTGTGATATAGCGCAACTTGCTCATGTAACAGGAGTAACATCCAGGTAACTTCTATTTCACATCGCCTTGTTACTCATTGCTGCCATGCACTTGCCGTATTTAAGTTCCTTAATGATGTCTTCACTCTCAACAATCTCTACTGGCTATAGAAACTGAAAAGACTGATCACAGTTCTTGAGGTCCCCACGTGGTTTGTCTGTAGCCGCCATAAACCGGATGTGCAGTTTTTGAGGAGGTGTGTATGTAGGGAAATGTGCATATGCTAAGTAGCTACGTCATGATCCCTTAACGCACAACCATAATTCAAGCTTTAGAGCATTACCAGCACTGAGGCTTCAAAGATAAGCCAATGTTAAAGTTTCCCTGATGCTGGTGCTGCAGGAAAGGCAAGACAATCTGGCCTGTAGCAGTTGAGATATCTTGCTTTGTAATAAAACAAACAACCAACATCGCCATCTATAAGCATGGCTACTAATGGGGCAAAAATGATACTCTTCAACCACTGTGCCTTTAAAGAAGGTCCTTCCCATGACAGGCTGAGATTAGACAAAACATGTCTCACCTGTACAATGTCTCTTTCTGCCAACTTCCCCCGTGAGGAAATCCTGATGTCATCACCATCCAGCTCAACCATGGCTGCAGAGAAAAGATGTTTTATTAAAAATAAACTCACATCAAGCATATTTCCATGCTGTGAACTGATTCCAAAGATGTTATGTTTGGAGGCAAGCCCTGAAACAAAACAGACCACAAACTGGTTTCCATTGTTTCTCTTTCTTTTTTACAAATTTGTTCCCCAAAGAACTTTAGTTGCTGTTCTCACCATCAAACTCAGCTTGGCCAACTCCAACAATGATGATAGACATGGGGAGTTTAGCTGCCTGTCATGAACAAGAAGAACAAACAGTCAGTTGTCACTCAGGTGCCTGGAAGAGGACATACTGTATTTTCTGACATCCGAGTTTTATTTATCAGAGTTTTGAGGGGTTAAATTTCCCGTTATTTGTATTTTCCACCCAATACACTTCTCATTCTGCAAAGTCAGTATTTATCCGCAAGAACAGTACTCCAGAGACGCCAGAGACAGAAACAATAATGGACAAAATAAAATAAGATAAACATAAATGATACATAGCATCACAGCAGTTTCTTCACGGTGTTTCACATCATCTTATGTTGCATAGTTTGGGTTGTCAAGGGACTGAGAGAAAATACAAAATACATTATGCAACTCAGGGGCTCCAAGGTTGTTGCAGCAGCCAGCACATAACAGAATATTTTCACTAACTACTATACAGTGTACACACTTTACAGGCTGCTTTGTGGAATACCAAAGTATAATGTGCAAACATGCACACACCTACATCACTCAGTCTAACATGATTTATTATGTTTGCATAAAGAAATGTTTAAAATAATGTTGTCAGAACAGAAAAGTCACATGTCCTGCCTATTTAACTTCAATCATTTAATAGGGTTTATCTCATGGGTGTACAGGTTTCTCCAGTGCATGAACCTAAACCACAGTCCTGATGTGGGGAATGTGAAAGCTCTGGCATGAATGAATGATATATGCTTGTGGTAGAAATGCATTTACAGGGGTAAAAGTAGGTCATCTTTCCTGGAAAAACCTCCCGAGGGGAGAGGCCTGTCACAGATAGGAGTAAATAGACCAGCCTCTCCATGTTCTGTATCATTATTCTCCCTCCATCTCTTTTCCCATTTTATCTTTCCATCCACCAGGCTCATTCCTCATGACCTCTTGCTCTCACACAAAATACATACATTCTGTTTGCTTTTCCAGCTGCAGAAGATCCCACGAGCATATATACCTATAAATGCCAGATCAGGTTCTGCATCCGTAGCTGAATTATTCAGCCTACGCCATTTGTTACTTTGCCTGTACTGTGAAATCACTCAGGGGATCTCACTCCATCAGTCTGTCTGAACAGATACTTCCTCCTCTCACTGCACAGAACCACAATATATATACATAGCAGATAGCAGATGCCTGTTCTCATAATAAACATTGAATTGGTTGTTAAAAGGACTATAGCTACCTTGTTCCCCCGTTGGTCACATTAACAAAGCGGTGAGAGGATTGGCACCAAAATGATTCCAATGCGAATGCTAACACTTTAGCATCCAGGTTGTTCAGTCAAATCCAATTTTCCCAATTAGTTTCCTCTTAAAATCACAGAGAAGCGGACATTTGAGCATCTTTAGCTTTTATAATGTGACGTTTTTCCAAGTGAAATAGACATGTGCGAGGGGTTTAGTATGAATATTTTTACAAGAAAATAGAGGGATATAAAGAATAGTCACATTTTCTTTTTACAGCCATTTAGCATGTAACAAGAGATAAATGAACCACTAACACAGGTACATGAAATTAGAACTTGGAAAATGTATTTGTATCATTTCATTGCATCTTTAAGTAACTTTAAGGTTGGAAAAAATCAATAGTTCATCAATCAGTTTGTTCCAGCTCTTTAATGAAGCAAAATGTTTTTTATGGTGATATGTAGGATCAAATGAATAAATTTTAGATGTTTCATGCATCATTTTATACGTTTCCCCAAAATCGGGTTGAAGAGGTCAACGGTGAGAACAGCGAGAAAAAGAGAAGTTATAGTGATTTCAAGACTGGATAGACTGATAATAACATACATCTAAACCTGCTGGCTTGAGAAGGAATTTGGCAAAATAAGAACAATCAGTGGCAGAGTATCTCTTGTTGTGGACCTTTTTTAGTTCAAAGTTGGCCAGACAAGTGAAACCTTTGCTTTGTTGATTCAGAATTGATGCAGCTTTTTAAGTGTCTCTAAATTTTAAAATATTCATGGATTTTATGAAGTTACTGGTCGAGCCAGCCTCCTATCCAGACAACAAATTGACCACCGGAGACATAATCTAATACCTGGGCACAAATTAATTTATATTTTGGCCTACCAGGTCAGAGAGAGACCCTCTTTTATAATTCAAAACCGTGAAATTAAATTTGGAGCTTAAAGGAAGAACATGAAAGGAACGATGGCCCCAGAGGCTGTCCTGTTAGATGTGTGGACATATTAGTCACTGAGGGCTAAGCTGTGCTGGTTTGGGGAACAAGGACACCAGGATAAACATTAAAGTACAGTTTGGTCAGCAGCAGTAACATTACCAACAGATATCTGCTATGTGCAGTCTTTATAAATATCTGCTAAAGATACAAAGAGTACAAAAAAGTGCCAAAATGAGTCTTGCACATAACTCTTTCGCTAAGAGTCATATCTCCAGGGCTAAAGGCTGAATGCCAAGTGAAGCAGGTCATTCAGTCCTCTGCACTGTGGGCAGAGGAAGGAGTAGCCAGGTCCAAACTGAGAGGCGAGAAGTGGCAGCAGGACACGGCAGGTTCGGGTCGAGCAGTGCAGAGCAGCAGACAAGATCTTAAAAGGAAGGTGTGGCTGTTCGAAAGGTTTGATTAACAGTCGCAAATTCCCTTTAAACCCAGTCTGCTGGGGGTCAGAGCACCGTGTTGCTGTGAAGGTCGATGATGAGCATCTTATAGTAGCCTGTTCCAACTCTAAATGAGCTCCAGTGTTTTCATAAGGCACAAAAAATATGCAGCATGCAGCATAGGCATAAGAGAAATACAAGGACACTTTAAAATCTGACCGAAAAGGCCTCAGATGGTACGCTGTATAAGACCCTTGCCTCTTATAAAGTGAACCTGTTGACCTGAGAGTGAATCTCAGCTGAGCCCCTCAGCCTCCGGAGGGTCTCAAATAAAAAGGAAAAGTATTGGACAGGCAGAGCGTCCAAGCACAGGGGGTGAGACAAGTGGAGCAGAAAACATCCCATAAATCCTCAAATCTAGTGCCACTGGCTTATAAACTCCTGAAAGTAACAGAAAGTCTGAGAGAAGAGCCACAGTAAGCTAAAAGCACCTGCAATGCCAATGCCCTGCAGGAGAGAGAGAGAAGAGGTGAGCGCCCTTCAGGTTGTGTTAGAGCAGCACTTACGTTCACTATGGCCTCCTTGGTCTGAGCCATGTCCGATATGACGCCATCAGTGATGATAAGCAGAACAAAGTACTGGGATCCGTCCTGCACTGCTGCTGCATAACTGAAACAAGAGAAATCATCAGCACGCAGTGGTTTAAGACAGGAATGCACAGACTGTGTTAAAGTATGGATTTACATAAAACTCTGAGATGTGTTTGGTTTCTAAGAGCAGCAGAGCAGCAACCACTGTGTCAGAGATAAATTTAAAAAAAACATTGAAAAAACATGTTCTTCAGAAAGAAATTCCCCCCTCAGCCCAGCGATTGACGCAAAAGCTTAATATAGACATGTAAAGAAGAAGTAAAATATGTTGTATAGCTCTTCATGTCTCAGAGGTCTATCTAGACACTATTATGAAACCCATCAGAGACACCACAGTGAGTGTGGCCTAGTTTCAATCGCCCATCGCTGGCTGCTCTATGAATAATTTATTAAACTGTTTATGCAAGTGCCGCAGTCTTATTCTTTCAGAGCATTATTGGTTGCCTAGTTCTCGATTGCCTTGATGAGAAGGGGGGGGTCATCGTGAGAGCCAAGGACAGGTCAGAGGTCAGCCCTTACTCTCGCTTTCAGTCTGGTAAATCTGACCGTCAGGCGTTGACATTTTAATCAAAGAGCGTGCCCAATTAGAGACAAAAGCAAGAGCGATGACTGGTATTAAAGACATTAGAGAGACATTTGTCTTCCTCATCTGCCAAAAAATAATGTTGGCCACACTCACTGGAGACGTTTGACCATGTTAGCAGAGTAATATTTGCAGCACCAAACACAATATTGTATTATAGACAGTCTTTGTTTTTAAGATTCCTCTCTAGATGAGAATATAGAACCAGCACATTTTCAAACTGTACATCTAGTATCCAGTACGTATTCTGCTTTCATTAATGCGTCAGCTTTCTGCTTGTGCGGTATGTAAAACCTACAGTAACTGTAAACTTCAAACCTTTGCTGCCAACAAGAACTACATGTTCTGCTCAACATCTAATGTTCTGGTCATGTAAAGAGCCACTTGAATCTGTTCACCTTCGGTTTACTGGATGACCTATTTCACTTGTTCTGAATAGTTGAGTCACTCTCATGGTGTGCAGCATCTTTGTGAATAATTCTTAGTATTTGAGTTTTACTGCACCCTTAGTTATACTGCACCCTCAAGGCAAGCAGAGACTGTAGAAAGTCTTATTTTATAAATGCATAAAGTCTCCGATTGTTTTAACTATTCAAGGCCATAATGTGACATTTTTATATTGGGCATAAAATCCTTCTAAGATTTTTTATTTATTAATCGTTTTTATTCCTTGAAATCACGCAAAGAGGTCTGCCGGGGACTTTTTTCTTATCTTTTTATCTTTTTTTATCCTTGTGTGGGTAGTGAACGGGACTGGATAGGGTGTCTATGGTTTTGGGGAAGGATATTTTTCAGTTGTAGCGGTTGTTGCACCAGTCAATGTAAAAAAAAAAGAAGCAAATAAAACTGTGAAACTGACAAACAATAAGTGACATAAAGCCCTTCGGCTGCTTCAGATGAAAACAAACAAGTTGCAGTGGCCTGACCACCACATTATTCCTCATTCCAAGTCAGTCATCAGTCTGTCAGTTGTTAAATATAAGTTAAAGTCTAAGTCACTAAAGGTCATGCCCAGTTTTAGTTTTAGTTTGAGGAACCCGACAAACACATACGGAATCTCCATTTACATCTGTAATAGTAAAACCTAGTTTATCGGTTAGACTTGTGACTTTAAGTTATCATAAGTTATCATCTATAATGTAGTTGTAAGCAGATATAAGTGTTATTAATGTATTTTCTTAACTATAACTATAAATCCTCCTGTGGACACAAAGTGGAGGCTGATATATAAACAGATAATGAATGATAATATTGCAAAACACAGTTTGATAGTACAAAATAAGTCTTCATAAGAGAACTTATAATTGTTGACAAATACTGTACATTGATAAACACTTCCTCTATAAAATGTATGCTTACAACTACATTATAGTGTGTTTTAAACCATTCATTAAATGTTAATATAGTACTTAAAGTGAAGTAAAGTGTTAGTAAAGTGTTACCTCACGTAGTAATTGTAAACAAACCATAAATACAGGTAAATGCTGAAAATCGAATTCAAAAATTCAAGTCCAGGTCCACAGTGCACAAATCTGTGTCCACCTTAATGAATATTCCAATTAATATTCAAGTCCAAGCAAAGTCATGAGTCATCATTACTGGGACCTGCGACCAAGCCTGAGTACGAGAGTCCACTGTTAAAACACAGGTCGGGGGTGAGGCGGTGTACACCTGCACCTTATTATTATTTCACCACTGTTTCAATCTTGAGACCATTTTCAACAAATCACGTCTGCTGTGTATTCAAGAGGTGAAGCCCGATTTACACACTTACACACACACACACACACACACACACACACACTTATATTCACTTTGTGCATTTAACCCATTTGCAATGACGGGAAGTTTGTAATTGTGAATTAAAGCATGTGGTGCCTCATTCACAGTACATGTTAATGAACAACGTGACCCATCAGCACGTGGCAGAAAGGCTACATGACATGAATCCATTTATAAGTCCCCTGCCAGTCCTGCCAGATTGCCTTCAAACTCTCACCACACTAGACTTCTGGAAAGCAATGTAGCACCTGCACTCTAAAACGTCTGGTCCCACATACACCTGATTACCATTTCTATTCATCTCAGCCAGGCCGCTGATTGTTTATTTTCCCTTCACTAGTTCTGCTCAATTCATAGAGACGCTATCACTCACTGCCTTAATACCTCTGACGGCGTGTCTACCTCCTGAAAATATTTACAGATTGACTTTCAAAGAGAGGACGACTTGATGTTCACCAGGACAGGTGTTTGTGCTTATACCTTGCCACATGATTAACAACTGGAGCGAAGTTGGTGGGTCCATACAGCTGAACCGTCTTAAGGCTTTGATGGTAAGCTTCGAGAATCCCCTCCATGCCGTTACAGTACGGGTTCTCAATGTTGCCATTCTGAGAAACACAAAAACAAAACATGAATGCTACAGACACAACAAAGGTAGTCAGAATGGAGTTGAACCACTGATGGTCAGCAAGAACAAGATTTTCAGCTGCTGTTAAGTTGGTCTTTAAACACCTTGACAATCACATACTAGGCAACTGCCTTGTTTACGGTCTCAAATGAAAAGACTGATATGAATTGAATCTCCTTGTGTTCAATACAGATATGAACCTGGGACATGTTTAGCCCAATTAATCAAAGAGACTCTAGTTGTGTCTGAAATGGTTGGATATTCAATATACAGTTTCTTTGGTATAATTTCCCCCCGTGGATCAATAAAGTATTTCTCATTCTGATTCTGATTCTATGGTGTGCGTTGTAGTGTTTTCTAGTGAGAATTATTATACCCTTAATAGTGAACTCAATGATCCCACAATGTATGTTAAAAAGTAACAATTGATGCTCACTAACTGAGAGAAAACTACCATCATGCATTGCACAGACGTGAAAAAAAACACAAATATAGAAGGAATGACCGAGTATCCATAATTGTTTCTGATTTTGTCATCTAACACTATATATTGTAGTCATTTCCTAGTGTAGAAGAGTGAGTGAATGAGTGAAAACACCGCCTACAACTCCAAAAGGGTCGTATTTACACAGTAGTTTGTGAACAATTTGTTAAAAATACACCCAGCACCCATTTTCTATTTCTAAATGTGTTAAATACACAAAAAACATTTTGAAAATGTTCAAAGATGTGCTTGTCAAACTTTTCTTCAAAGGTTAGCTTCCTTAGCTACAAGGCAAGTTTCTAACCAAACATATGTATATTAAACAAATATTTCACCCAGGACTGTAAACTTTACTTTTAAGCCCAGTTACAGGACTAGAGCATGAGAGAATGAGGCTTCAATTATATGGTGAGATGAATCTTAATTTGCAAATTTTAATGGAAACATGGAGTGATGCAGACGTTACCCTGTAGACAGACTCCTCATTAGGCTGTACTATGCAGCAGCCAGAGCACATTAGCTGGCTGAGAGAAGCCAAATTGATTTAAGAATCCTTCAGCCTTACAGAACCTAATTTGCACTATAAAAGGTAAATGGAATTCACTCTGAATTATGCATGTCAGAGGTGTAGCAGCATTCATCTCAAAATGCACACATCCATATTGCACATGAAAACATCCATACATGTTGGTGAGAGCATAAAAAAACACATACGAGTGCTCAAAGATAATCTCCATTGAGGGGGCGAAAATCGTTTTCACATGGAGTCAGATTAACTTTCATGAGCAATTTTGATGATGAATTAGAATCTGAGCATCTGAAATAACCCCACGGTTTTCTCACCAGAGGGAACTCATGGGAGACCCTCCCATCAGGGGGCAGCTTAGCACCGAATCCCAGGGCAGGGAACATCTTATCACTGTCATAGTCCTGGATGATCTCTCCCACGGCCTTCAGGGCCATGGCATAGGCATTCATCTGGTACGGGTTCATGTAGTGTAGTGACGTGGACTGGGATGGATTTCCTTCCAAGACAAGAGAAGTCTGAGTCAGTGATGCAAACCATCACACTGAGACCAAACTGACAGCTACAACCGCAGAAACACGAGTGAATCAACACTAAATTTGATGTTCTGAATCAGACTTGAGGCTCGATGTGACTATCTGGATTATTAGCAACACTGGAAGTCAATGTTTATATTTGCCTGTTTATGTTTTTGAAGTTACAGTGACATATTGAACACTTCTGGATACATCAGTTTCCAGGATTCCCTTTTATACTGGCATGAATCAGTAACAGTCAAAATATTACAGGCAATTCATTCAAAGCAGAGAGAATAAAATACTCAGATTTATCATGCTGAAATGTTTGAATGTTTCTGGAAGCCAGTTCTTGCAGTGGTGGAAGAATGATTCAGATATTTTACTTAAAAGTAGCAATACCGCAGCACTCAAACTTTTACAAAGTACAAAGGTAAAAGTAGTCATTATGCAGAATGTTATTCTGTTGGGTAGCTTAATCTATAACAATACATCATAATGTACATAATCTCAGATAAATGTAGAGGGTTGAAAAGTACAACATGTGCTTCTGAAATGTTGTGGAGTAGAAGTGTAAAGTAGCATAAAAGGGAAATACTCCATTAAAGTATCACAAAACTGTAGTTAGGTACAGTACTTGGGTTAAATGTTAGCTTTGTATTTTGTACTGATAAAGTATTTTTCTTCCCTTTCTAAATCCAGTTAAGTCACTTTTGCTGTCTTCTCTCTCTCTAACTGTCCTCTTTTAAAACGTACATTACGTGTACTTGACTTTGTTTACCATGTGAACACCTCAATAAAAAACAAGAAAAAAGATATTACAAGCAGGGAGAAAACTCCAGCCGGCTCTTTGATTCATGGAAAATGCCATACTCATACATCAGAGGATAAGTGGAAGCAGAACAGGGTGATGGTAGGCAAAACACTCACCATTTGATGCAGTGAAATCAATGGCCACTGTGAAGTGAATCTGAGTCCTGAAACAAATGAATGGGGGGAAAGGGTGCTGTTAAAAAAAGAGAGGCAGGAAAACTCAGCGCTGCGGTTTAATGAGGCTCTCCCAGGTTTTCACCGTACTCCCTGACTCTTCATCCGAGAAGAGGTACGAGAAAATGAAACCCAAAACAGAGTTGATAATACGCCTTTATTGTTTGTGCAACATGGGATCTAATCAGGTTTTTTTAATATTCAATTTCAAGAAACAGAGAGAGCATACATTTTATTATGGTCAAACAGCATCCAAAGCGCCGTTTTGATCTTTAAATAACACGCATATTTAAAGATTAAAGATTAAAAGCACAGCGGCAAAGTGAAAACCACAAACAAATCCCACCAAAACAAACCTAGAAAAACAGAGTCATTTCTCAAATGATCGCATAATGGGTTGCTGCAGCTGGCTTAATGATTTGACTGAACATTTCACTGAGGCACAAGGAGCTGTAAAAAGAAAATCCCAATTCTTCACTAGTTGTGATATACATTTACACAATACTGTATACTGTGCATCCGATCGTCCATTATAATCACCATCATAATCTTTATCATCATTATAATCACCTTTATTGTCTTTGTTCCACTTGGTCACTATTATATGATCAATGGAAAGTCTGAGGTTTTCCATTCACTGTATCAGTCTGAAAAAGCAGCCACACAAAATGTCCAAAAAATGTGTATATGTTTTATTCATGAGCCCGTAATAATAGCCAAAACCTTGAAAAGAAGCTAAACACGGCCTAACTAGTCTCTGCTGGATTTGCCCGCCCCCCCAGAGAGACAAACGAAGAGCGAAGGGAAGGGGAGTTTAGATCAAAGTGTGTGCTCTTTCATTGTGATTAACACTGATTGCCTTTCTTGACTTCACCTCCATTCAGAAATTCCCACGAGCACGGTATCGGAGATAATGGTGGCTTTCCTCCGGGGGGGGGGGACTCTGACCCCAGCTCATTAATCAGCATTGAGCTAGACTGCTCAGCTGACAAAAGGGGGTTGTTACAATGGCATGCTGCCTCAATTTGAAAGCCTCTGCTGATTTCTATGGTTAGTTTTGAATGTTTGGCTGGAAAAGCAAGGTGGTGAGTTAGAGTTAAGGCAGAGTGCAAGACAATAGAAACGGTCACTGTCAGTCAAACTGCCAATCAGGTCGTCAGAGCATTACCTGCAAGTTCGTCCTCAGGCAGTAGCTGCTAAACTCTGCAGTAAGTGGAAGTACCAACAGCATGACCCATTACTTCTTTTATCCAAATGTTTATAGGGACAAGTGCACAGCAGATAATCAATTATTTATCAAGCTAAAATACTAAAAACATGTTCTGGTTTCAGCTTCTCAAATGTGGGAATGTGATGCATTTCTCTGTTTTACATCATACATTGAATATCTTTGGGTTTTTGAACAATTTGGAGATCAATTTGAGTTCATGACATGCCTGTTTCAATTTGGATATAAAATGTTCTTGGGAGTTATAATCCAGTTTGAGTGCAGTAGGTATGGAGCTCTACATACTGTACCGAACAGAGACCAGTCTTTCCAAAGGATGATTTACAGAGGATCACCATACAGCTCCCCATAAACACACCCCAGTAACATCACCAGAAACCCAGACAGCTTTCCCCTGGTCACTGATCATTAAATCCTTGATCCATAAATTGAATCCTGATCCTTAAATTGAAGTTATGTCCAGTGATTTTCTGGTGAAGTTATCAAAAGCCAATACTCTAGGCATTACTTCCATAATTGGCAATTCCACAGCACACCTCTAGATTTAGACAGACCTGCAATTAATGTTTACCTTCTCATGAAGTATTACTACGACCTTTCCCCACCATGATGCTAAAGTAAAACCAAGTGTTTTAGTTGCCTGACCCAAACTATAGAGCCTCATGTTAGTTCAGGCAGGCATGGAAGTAATTTTATATTGTTCCATTCACCCTCCAGAACTATCTCTCACAACAGGCGTCCATATAAACATGGGCGCTCAGGTTTGTATCCTTGCTGCTAAATCACCACCACCCTCCTACCCTCCTTCTATCCCTCTCTGTACAGTAGTTTTCCATGAGGATTCACTGGATGAACAGGTTCAGAAATCAGGGCATTCTCAGTGGTGCCTCTTTCTATTAGAGAAAAGTGAAACAAACCGGCCAACAGACCATGGACACACATGGTCCTCTGGGGATCAGTATTTGCTGCTGGCAGTCTGTGGCTTGCTGCAGGAGGAGTTACATCTCCCATCACACATATGTCTGTGTTCAGTTGACTGGCTTGCAGTACTTGTTTTTTTTTTTTGGGGGGGGGGGGGGTTTATTTCACTTGTGACGCACAGTGGGGATTTGTTTAAGAGCTGAGCTCACAAATTATTTTGAGACTAAAAAATCAATACGGATTGATGTTGACTGATGCTGCGGTATTGTCTGTTCTGTAGGTAGCTGGTCTGGGGCTACTATTCTTATCCCTGCAATCGTCCTATCTATAGTCCTTGAGAGCAGGTAATTTTTCAGACATCTTTCATTTTTTAGACTCTTCTTTGAGTGATTTATTGCTCTGTGGACAAATTAAAGTACCATCACCATTTCCTACATTTGATCAGGAGTTCATAAATCTAACACCAGACTCTAAATGGCCTCTCAACCTGATTCAGTACAAATCCTTCAGAACAGGCAGTCCAATAATTCCCTATGGGCTTCACTCTGTCCTTCCATATCATCACTAACTCGCTGAGCATCTCCTCTTCTCGCAGTTTTGTTCTCAGCTAAAGTGACAGCCCCTCCACCAGTTTGTTTATCACCTTGAATTACTGCAATAGTTTAAAATAGGTACAAACATATCGGTGTCATATTGATTTTCCCCTCCAGTAAGACAAACACCATATGGCAGGAGTCCTTGTAATGTGAATCCCTGCAGTCTTGGCAAAGTGGGCTGAGTGGGATATTGTATGTAATGTAAAACAGTGTGACAAAGAAATGCAGCTACAGTGCACCTACAATCTCATCTGTATGTGCTGGAAATTGGCCATCAGACTACATCAATGAGCAGATTGGCACAGTGCTTTTCTTGTATAATGAAATGCAGGCAGATTCACACAAAGGTGTAGTTTGGTTTAAGAAGGGGAGGGGGGAGGGGCACACACAATGAAGACATCGTCATTACAAAATTATTTTTTATCATATATACTTTCTAATCTTCATTTTTACGACAAAGAGCACTGCGCCTTCCTGCCTTATCTTTGACTGATGTTCAATTCTTGCGTCTTTACAGGAGAATATTAACTGCGGGTCTAAATTAAAATACAGATTAAATTATTTTATTCAACCCGCAAAACTGAAAGAAGTACTTTCAACACACTGTGTAATATCTGCAGGATTCCTTTTAAGACAGCATACAGCCCCAACAACCACCAATTAGGTAGGGCAACCTGGATGTAGCCTGAGAGGCGAAACACAGGGCAAAAAAGACACCCAGGAACTCGGTGTTGCTGTGAGAGCATGGTAATAACTGAAGGCGACTCAGATGGAAATATCTCTCATCTGGACTGCACAATCTTCAGAGAGAATTTAGTGAGAAAATTACACTGAAACTATAAAAGTGAGCGGGTTGAAAGTGAGGGGGGCATGTCCACCCATCCCTGGTGGAAATTACGTCCTTGGATATTTAGTATGTGGCAGTAACAATGGTCGTAAAACAAAGGAAAAGAAAGGTCAGGGAGGTCTAGAGTGGCAAGATTCCGATTTCAGAAAACTGTCATGACAGTTTCTAGTTGCAGCGATTCCTCGGACAAAAATGAACACAAAACTGTGTTATACATAAATGCAAAGTGAAGTGTTCTGCTTCTGCTTCCCTGTAAACTCAAACACGGACACGGTAGCCCAATGGCAGAATGAGCAGCACAAAACCTAGCAGTCCAGCACACAGTAACTGAAATCTTTTAAGATCAATACCGCCTCTTTCCTGTGTTTTTACAAGATGAATGGATAACAAACTACTGCACATGTAGTAAAATATAACCTGGCAGAAGAACAACTGTCACAGATGAGAAATATCTCAGTAAAAGACAAAGAGAAGAAAATGGTGTACTCGCCTGACCACCAAGCAAACCTAAATTAAATGAAAAAAAAAAAAAAAACTGTATCAATTTCTCCCAAACAGGATATTTTGGGATGAAACTATTAAACCTTAATAAGATGTCCACACAATAGAGGCTCCACAGAAGCCATTACACGGCCAATGCCACTGCAGATTTAATTTAAAAAGAAACATTTCATCATGTGATGAAAAGAATATAAATCTTTCATTAGCCTCTCAGAATCTCAGCAGTGTGTGGCTTTTGGACTTTAATTACCTCTATTTGACTATATCTCTGCCCCAATTGAACGTTAATGAAAATCTATGAAAAACCAATTCACTGTGAAACCAGTCAGGATGTGATGGTGTGTCTGGAGGAGAAATTGCTTTTTTACCCTCTGCTTCAAAATATCATCTAAAATGCATCATGTTAGTTATCACCTGTTAGAAAGGGAGCGGTAAAGCAAACCCGTATGAAAAGAAAGGAATCAATGGCAGAAATTTAAAATATCAAACTTGGGTCTTGGATCAGATTTACACAGCCTGATGCAGGCTCCTGCTCATATTTCTCATCATCTATGTGAATGGCAGGGTTGGCAGGCATTCAGGTTCAGCTTCCTTTTTTTTAATTTTATTTTTTTTATTACATTTGCATAAGTTGAAGAAAAGTCATCTCTTTTACCCAGCTACAGCAGTACAGATGCCAAATCAAAACTAAGCGATCCATTGGACAAACACTGACGGTGCTCTGTGCCAGTCTGAACCCATAAATTGCACATTTTGGTCTTGCAGATGTGAATGCATAAAATTTTAACATGAGTAGAAAAAATGTTTTGCAACTTAACCAGAAACATCTGTGAATGGGCATAAACGTTCTTACTGCATGTCAAGATGATTTTTTCGAAGATGTCTAGATTAGGACACAACAAAATGATTAATTGCAGTGAAATAATGTGTTTCTGTATTAGTAATTTGTTTGTTTGCGATCATTATCTTTCTATCTTGGTGATGATGTGAGCTGCTAGTTTCCTCGAATGCTATCTAGTCAATTAAAACAGCATACATCTATTCATCTTAATTAGATGAAACATACATTTAATCTTCATTGGTCCATTCTCAGCATCCATTGCATGTTTGACCGTCCCGGTGGGGCAAATCTTTTAGTTCCTAATGAGGTTTCTCATCCTCTAGGGTTGAGATTATGGGGGTGTGGTTTATTTTGATAACGTGGGTGTTGGGAAGCCCTTTGAGACAATAACAGTTATTAAGGATTGTACAAATAAACCTATCTGACCTAACTTGATGGATGTTCAGCGGATAATAGGCTCAAAGTATAAAGATTGATAAGACTTCAAAGTTGCCTAAAGGTTTTTTCCAGTTTAATTGACCAAACAGCAACTACTTTACACTGTAAGTCTGCTGTTTCATTTTCCATGGACACAGTTAATCATACCCATCATGGATAAGCAGCATGCTTATTGTTTCATCCCTCCACTGCCAACACTAGTAATCTTGTTTATTTTCTTCATCAGTCTGTCACGCAATCTGCTCCAAACAGAGAATCTTTTAAATGCAATATATTTCATATTGCTTTTCTTACTTGATAAATTAGGTTATTTATGATCGTGGAGCTTTGACGTAGTGGTATTATATCATTGCAGTTTCACTACAAATCTCTTAGCGACCATATCGCCAATAGATCATAGAGATAAAAACAGTTCACAATAATTTCTTAAAACACATAGGCTTGTATATCTAAAATATACATGTAATGACCCAGAGATGGCCGACAAAGAATCTTAAGCGCAGTATTGTATGTGTAACAAATACTATAAGTATTGTATTAAATAATTACATTCTGTAATTTTGCTCTGTTAAAAGATTTAAGTGTAGAATTATTTACATTTGGGTGCATATACTATATAGGCTTTTTTAAGACGTCTTTCCTGGCTATGGATGACCTCTCGATGGACTCTACTTCTGTTCTTATGTTCTTGTTGATGGACCTGTGAGCTCATTGCTTTGAATCACCGGTCATATTTTGTATATAACTTAGTCAGATAATTCCTGGCTTTTATCCAGAAGAAGACGATATGTGCCATGATGCCATGTCATTGATGTCCTCCAACATCACCTAATATCTGCATAAATATCTGCATAACCAGACTAGAATACCAGGGCTAACTGAAACAAGTTCATAGAAAAAAATATTTAAGAAAAAAAGTTCACAGTTCAGACACAGAGGACGTGATTTAGTGTGTCGTCAGTCACAACACTGCCATTCCTCTTCACAGCCAATCATTGAAATTATTAATGAATGTGTGAGTTAATTGTTTGACTCCATGTGGTGCCATCTAAAATCTGCTGTGAGTGTAGATCGATTCATTAGCATAATGAGTAAAAGTTAATGTTGCCTTAAATCACCTACATGTGGAATATATACAATATATCATTCTCAAATTAATTTTGAAAGTAAGCATATGTGTACAAGTCATATGAGTGATGACTTGTAGTAAAAAAGATAGAGCCTCAATCAAAACATAAAAACACAAAAACAGAGGTCGAGATAGCCTTGACTCACAGCACATAAAGACCAGGAGATATGACTAAGTAATATTTACCTATTCTGCGTCTCCCGTAACTGTCATGTTTTTGATTGTATCTTCCAGACAATTGTTATCTTTGAAGCTCTTTATGAGAATTTTAATATTCAAAGACTTCCATTGTTGAGAGCACTTCTCAAAGAAAACATTAGGGAGACAATGACAACAGAAGGCGCAGAGGCTGCAGCACGACTTTCATGATGATTTTAAAAGACCTCAAGAGAAAATATCACAACAGAGATGCTGGAGTGATTTTCTTTCAGGGATTTCTTTCTTTTCTTTTAAATATGAGTGTTTTTAAAGTAATAGTCTTTGTCATCGGCTCGTCTCCCAAGCACGGCACTGAAACTTCACAAAAGCACTAATGAGCTTTTAACATCTCTAAATATCTGTAACAAAAAGATGAAGTACCACTCTGCATAATGCTTCACTCCGTGTGCTGGGTCACAGTAATTAATGGGGTAATCTCTCTCTCATTTCTGTCTGAAAGAGTTTCATGTGAAGATTACTACTTTTCATTTAACATGATGGATAAAAAGCTGTTTCATGCTTCACACTGGTGGCTTTATTAAGAGTTCGATTCCAGTCTGATTTTAGAGTACTGAGATTAAGCAACAAATGACTGAACAGATTTAGGTGAAAGTAACGTGTACAACGTTTGACAGTAGCTGCATTAATTATGCATTATTCTAATGATGATCAGAATTAGAGCTTAATCAGATTCCTGTTAACAACATCAGTGTGTGGCTCTTTCAGAATGAATTTCATTCAGCAGAATGTAAGTTGAACCTTTCATAACCATTTAAAAGATGAACATTTGTCACATAAATACTTTTTTGATTTCTTTCTATTTTGGGAAACCTTCCTACACATGTTCACCCACTTGGGTTAAGTCCAAGTTGTTCCCATGGAGATATGTGATGTTTACTAGTTTACTTTTCAACAGAAGGTTCATCTGCTGTTCAATAACTGTCAGGTTTCTTTTGGTGTATTGTCTGCTAGGTGTAAAGCCATCTGCCAGAAATTTGGGCAGGATTTTTGATGTGATCTTTCATCAGCAGGTTAGTGGCGGTGTCTTTCTCTCTGTATTTGGGATTTTGTCACCTGAGGAAAAGCATTATACACTACTCTTTATGTGGTGATATGTCTTTGAGTTTCTCTAGGTGTTTATCCTTTGGTGTATGAAAGCAGAATCCAATGAAATGGTCCGATGTGGTCTTAAAACACTTACAGACAATTTCAGTTTATCTTAATTCAAGGTCTCATTCGGCACAAGGCAAGTATTATTCCACTAAATCTCTAATATCCCACACATTTTTGATTGATTTTGGTTATCTCCCACTTCTGTCTTTGAGCCTCCTTCCTTCCAAATGTCATGCAGAAATATGTCTGCACTCAACAAAAGCAAGAACAGTAGCAGGGATACTATGAGTACATGCCCCAGTATCAGCAAATCCCAGTGGTCATATTTAGGTTACACATGACTTATATAAGTGTTTATCTGGGTTTTTGTGAATATGAAATGATGTTAAGATGCAGCAACAAAAAAACACAAAACCCCAATGACTGAAATATGTATCTAAATGCAGTACATTCTGATTTGGACCTACAGTGTATTAATACTTATTATTTGCCTGTTGTCCTTCTTCCTCCATCTTCCTACAGTGTCTGAAGGACAAATGAAATCAGAGGCGAACAGGTAATAAAGGTGAAGATGAAAACACTGTTACTTTGAGTGTGTGTAGGTGTGGATACAGTATGTTTGTCCATTTGTGTGAGCTGGAGAGAGACCAACAGGACAGATCTGGGACACTCAGCCATCAGTAGCAAAGCAGCAGAAAACTAAAACCAGGGCAGCCACTGATCCACTGAGAAACATTTCCATATGTGACAGGTTGCCTGCCCTTAATTAAGCTCTCAGATCTTCTCCATATTTTATCATAGTCATTCATATTCATTCTTACTGTAGTTGTGCATGTAGACAGGATCGTCTCCTTTGAGGCCACACTTTAGTAACATGTGGAAACTTCCAGGCCCCTCAAAAGCCGCAGTCAATAGCAGTGAAGGAAATGTGGACTGGTGCTTGTACTGTTATGAGCAGAGTCATTTCCATGTATTCGTCACAGCAATGACACCTTTACAATACCCATAACACTCGCTTGTTTTAGCAAACTAGTAAACTTCCACTGTTGACGGATATCCTAATATGTAAGGTAAAACTACAGAAAGAGTTCAGTGGGTTTTTTCCCCTCCAGGTCCACAGTTTTTTCAGTGTTTTTCACTATTTCACCGAAGCTGCTCGTTGGTCAACCTAACTGGCTTCCTAAAATACAATAACAGAAGACATAGTGGAATATATGACCTTTTTATAGTTCTTTTTCTGTTTATTTACAGACAGATATTTATTTAGTAGTAGGCAGCTGAGAGTCAGACAAGAAATGGGGTTGACTTACAACAAAGATCTCCAACCTAACTCGAACCGGGGACATTAAAATTAAGTGAACCACTAGGCCCATGTGACGCCCACACATCACATTTTATAACACATTGGAGTCAAAATATGCCAGCAGAGGCTCAGGATGTTGTGGCTACTGGACTGTTTTTACTGAGATTCTGTTGCAGACGACAGTGCAGACGACAGTGCAGACGGAGCGCTGGTGTGTGTGACAACAGGGGGCCTGAAACCTCTTTAAAGAGAAACAGTCAGTGCCAACAGGGACATGAGGGCTGTTGGCAACTAAGTATAGCTGTTGCATATAGCATCTGCTAATAGGTGGCAAGCAGAGTTACTGTGTTAAATATGCCCCTCTTCAACTGCAAAAAAGTGGTTTCTTTGCACATGCCAGTTCCTGTTGTGTTTGTAAATTTTACCATAGCTTTTAGTTGGTGGTTGTTGTACTGTTGAGTTTATGATAAGAGATGAAAACACCCATCATCACAGAGGGACGGTTTAATGCTGTGTTTCGCATCATATGAGATGAACGGTAGAAATGGGATTCATGCTATTAACAACTCTATAAACAACTGACATGGCATAAAGGATCGCCCTAGACATTACATGCTGTGCATACTGGTATATGTGGCCAATTCTCTGTCTCTGTCAATTTGAATGGTGCTGACATTTTTGTAGATTTAATGGACAACATACGTAGACCACAAGCACACAATGGACATGAGCATAACCAGTAGCTTTATTTTTTCCTTCCCAGTGACCCCGAAATTGTGTAGTTTGTGACCAACTTTTTATTAGCTTTTCATACTGAATGTCACGGCTGTGTGTTTATAAAGCCGACTTGTGAATGCTACATAAGATAAAAGTAATTAAAGACATGTCCCTCTAGACATACTTTAAGACACATAATATACTTGGAATAATATAATATATATAAATACATAATAATTTGTCTGATGTGGTTTTCCCCCCCCAAAAAGTTAAATTACCTAGTTAAGAATAACCTAGAATTACCTAGTTTCCAAGTGGCACAAAGGTAATATCTAAATACACCGTGTATTCATATAAAAAGCAACAACATAACTGTTAGACAAACATTTGGACTCACCCTCCTTTGATGTAATCCAAGAAGGTGTGCTCTGACTCCACATTGAATGACAACAAGGACACCTGAGGAAAAAGGTCCAAACTGATTATATCACACTTGGTAATTAAGGAAAGCAAAATCGAGCAAGCTACACATTAAAACTGCCCTCTGAGCTAACCACCCACAAAATGACTTATCCACGGAGAGTGAGTTTGACGCCTGGGCAGCATATTAGTATTACAATCACTGAGAGCGTGGCTGTGCACTGATGGAGGATTTGTGTGATGGATAACTAGCCACAGATTTTAATTACAGAGTCACCACACACAGCAAGAGCAGCCAAAGTGCTCAGGCAGTAACAAAGCTGTGGCTCATTTCTAAACATCCATCACTACTCTTCACTAATACGACACAGACAAGAGCCCCTTTATGCATTACTATGGACTTGATTGTTCACCCCGTTTGAGGTCACCAGAATGTTTCCCCCTCTACTTAAATTCACTGTATGGATCATAAGCCCCGAGAGTGGGAACAGAACAAAAACATTTAACAGAGCTGAACTCATGCAATCCACTTAGAGGAAACTTCTTGATGAATAAAGGAGGGCAGGGGTGTGAGTGCACAAGGACGGCCTTATCTCAGAACTTAGACTCACCGTCCCAGAGTTGATGTATCTCTTTTTCTTTATTTTCTTCTTGGCATTCACCACCTGGTATGACGGCAGAATAGAAAAGACAGATAATGATAATGTAAACTTGCAGCACCATTCTTTTTATCCACCCCTCGGGCAAGTAATAAAAACATCTTTGTCCTCCTACTCCATGTCTGTAAGGGTAATGGAGCATAGGGACTGAATCCAATAACTGCAGTAGGTGAGAATGTGATAGCATTGATCATGCCTCGCAGCAAGATACAGATTATTCAGGGGGATTTTTATAAGCACCTGCACTGTGCTGTACATTTTACATGCACATTACCAAGCTTGGGGATCGTGTAACACATATCTCTCCAAACTATTTACTTGTAAAAAACAAAATGATAACCACATACAGACTGAATTGTGCAGTGCAATTTCACATGTGTACAATAACTTGTAATGTGGACAAACACACAAAAATACACAAATATAGGCGCGATAAGCGAGGCCAGCTGAGAATGAGATTACAGCACTCCCTGCTTTAAATTAATGTTACATTTACAGCTTGCAGCCAAAAACATGTGTGCAACAGTAATCCATCAAGGTCAAATATCTCTACAGCTTATTCTATGGGTCTGCACACAAACATAAAGCTCAAGCCTGGAGGAAACTGTGCTGTATAATAAAAGTAAAAGGTATCCCACTCTCTTCCTTTCTCCTCCTCCCTGCCTGCAGCCTTTACTCCTCAGTTCTGCCTCTGTGGTTTCTAATGCTACTCCTCAACTCCTCCAACACAGGTCATGCCTCATAGCACGGCGGTCATCACTCAGTCACTGCCAGGTTCACATTACGTCACGCAGACATCACCTTCAACTATATGTTAGCATTAAAGGGGAGCTATTATGCTCATTTCCAGCTCTATATCTTTATTCTGGGACACCACTAGAGTAGCTTTGTATGATTCATAGTTCAAAATTATTCATCTTATTCTGGCCCATCATGCAGCCCCTCAGTTCACCCTCTGTCTGACACAAGTCATTTGAGCTCCTGTCTCTTTAAGGCCCGCCTCCCTAAAATCCCACTTTCTTCTGATTGGCCACCTCCCTGCAGCCCATGAGGGGCAGGGAGACGCGTCTGAGCCCTGAGCACAGCGCATCGCTTCATACTCAAGGCGCTGTGCTCGACTGCATGACAGCAACAGTAACTTAGCTTGGAAAATAGAGATATGGGGACTGAATGTGATGAACTTACTGTTTATCAGACCACAAATGAGACAAGAAGTAAGTAAAAACGATAGAAGCTGCTGGAGCTGAGTGTTTTTGGGGACTGGGCCTCACTGATTACTGTACAAAAAGACACAACTTTATTCCCTGATTTTGGCGAAACTCGATCATTTTATGGAGAAAATGTTTTCTGGTTTTCCCTCAGATGTCCTCCGGCTGCTCTGCATCAACTCTCAGTGATTTACGCAGTTTCCTGATGGACAGAAAGCTTTATAAAGTAACTTCTAAATGCTGCTAACTGTAGCTGCTGTTAGCTCTGTTAGCTCTGTTAGCTCTGAGCACCAGGGGAGTGTTGGTGTTTACACCGCCAGCACAGGAGCTTTGGATCACCGGGAAGAGGAGGTTTTCAGTCCCGGGCTCCGAGTCAGATGTCAGCTAACTAAGAGCATAGATATAGATATATATCTATGGCTAAGAGGACTGCTTGATGCACAGGTAACTAGTGAACGACAGCTACAGTTAGCAGTAGTTAACGATTACTTTAGCAACAAGTAAAACCATCTGTCCGTCAAGAAACTACCTCCTACCTACCTATTTTCCTTCACAACAGAAAAAGCACTTTCTGTGAGACATACTGAACAACCTGAGTAGTAGCAAAGAGTAATCCTGAGCAGAGCAGCTGAATAACTCAGACAGACTGAGCAGGTGGATGAACACATCCCTCTACCTTGTGGGTGTGCTTTTTTTTGTCTTTTTTTTTCTTCTTGATGGGCGTGCTGTCACTGCTGTGCCCTGAGCAGATGAACATCTGAGGAAATCTGTGTCCTGTCTGACGTCAGACAGAAATGAAGGCAGAAACGGAGACGGAAACAGAGCGTTCTGAGCAGTCTGAAGCCTGAGCTTTTGGCTCACAGGGATTTACTTTTACATACATTTGCCTCATTATTTGGCAACTTTGGCAAAATTTAATATGAATATCCAACATTGTAACACCATGTATATGACAGAAAATAAGGAAAAGCATAATAGGCCCTCTTTAACCTGCTGTCATCTCAACTCACAGCAAACGTTCGCATGTCAGGTTGAGTGCACAGGAAATCTGCAAAGAGTCGAACACTGCGGCCAGTGACCTATTCAAATGTTATTATTATTATTATTATAATTATTATTTGTCTACAGTGAAAAGGTGGCTTCATGTAGTTTCTGACCACATCTTGAAACAGATTCAAGGGCAGTGACCAGGCAAAGAGTGCATGAAGAAACTGCTGTGTTTCATTTTCTAATTTAAAATACCGAAAGGTTTGGTGAAGGGTAATGGATGCACATTCTTCTGCCATGTCAGCAGTGTGAAAGGGCAACTCTGCATGCCACTCACTAATTCTGTCTCTCTTTCTCACTCCGTCTCTCCTCACCTATCCTCATCTACCCACCATCCTCTCCCTCTCACTGGCCCTGTTCTTTCCTTAATCCATCTCCATGACTAATTCAGAGGCTAATGTAACATGGCAAGTGTTTAAATGAGGGACCGATAGCAGCCTCCCAGCGCCTAACAGTAATACCCAATCTGACCCTCCAAGGACCATCCAAAAAAACTCTAATCAGCAGTATAGTTCTGGTGCGTTCCCATTTGTATTCTCACCACAAAAACACCCTTCCTCATCTGGTCTGCTGCAACACTTAACCTCTCTGATGCTCAATGCCATGCAGGGTGAGGAGAGACAGAGGAGGCTAGCTGTTAATCTCAAACAACCACAATCAAGTCATTAAACTTTGGATAACAAGACCTTGCTGAGCCAAAGGACGCACTGATTTGCTCTCGAATCGAAGTAGGCTTCTCACACTGGCACCAAGTAATGGAGCTTGGGTTTGTTTTCGTGCCCCAGCAGAATAACCTTTGTGCCAAAGGTGCATCCAAATTTCATTCATTAATAGGTTGCTCACAGCTATGTCCAGCCACAGTGTGCTTTGGTTGCTTCACTTGACTTGAAACACATTAAGTGATGGACGTGGATGCACAAAAATTCTATATTGCAGAAACAGATATCAGACCTTCAGAATTAGATAGAAAGGAGGTCAGGTTTACATTGTGACCTGAATTCTACTTTAAAGAGATCAAAGAGGAACAAGGGGAACGGGTAACATACAACACTATGTAGAGCACCATTAGATGCTAAATACAGTGCTGTGATCTTAAAAGGGGTTTTAAACACAGCTCAACTATTAGTTAGAATGAAATGTGTAACTACAATCGCTGTTTTAGAGAAAGGTCCTCTGCTCTGAGAGACACCAGAGAGGGTGATAACAGTATCGACTGTCTTTATCTCCACTCACCTCGTAGATGTTTAACTGGTTCTGACCTCGACACAGCTCTTTGTAGCTGGTGGTGAATTCACCGATGAAATCGTGGCTGGAGAAAAGAGACAAAAACTAAATCACATACTGTTCATTCAGGTACAGTAGGGCACAAACCTGAGAGGGAGATGATAAAAGTAGCTGGAGCAATTGCACGACAGCCACTGATGCACAGGCGGACTCTAATAATCAGTTAATGAAGAAATTAATAGCAATTACAGGGAAAAGATTGTGAATGGGGTAATGTGAATGTGATGAAAATGTAATTCATGGAGGAGTAGAAACTCATAGACAGTGGGCAAAGACATGGGGAAAATTTCATAAATGACATTCCATTACCTCCCATCTCTGTCCCAGTCATACACCTCCACTTTGATTGTCCTGTAAAACATATCAAAAGAGAAGACAAAGCGTTTGATTGTTTGAGCACATTTATGTAACACGCAAGTCACTACCTAAATGTCTAAATGCCTAAATGGCTATTTAAGCTCATTAATTGTTAGTGAAGGCTGAATTAAATAAATCAAAGAGAACCTGTTCTGTGTTTCACATGCAGAAGATGCAAACATCTTTCTGAGGATCTAGATAAGGGTGACAAAAAATAGTTACGTCTTTGAACACTGAGACTTGTCAGTTTCTAAAATACATTAGCTAATGACAAATCATTTAAACAAGACTGAGACTGATACAAACCCACAAAGCCTATTTGGTTTTTGTCATTCTTGCATCTAAAAAAGGAAAATAAGTCATTTTAGAGCAGGTTGGTAAACTGCCATCAAGGATTTTAATGAATTGTTTATAAGTGAGTTTGTGTTTCTCACAGAAGAGACAGCAGGTAGATAGAGATGCCAAATGTTTGGGTAAAGCATTTCCCTGAACATGCCAAAGATAGAAAACCAACCTCCTGGGAGGGAGCATATTTTGCAAATTCCCAAAATAAGTTGGAAGGCGAGAAACCAAATAAGCAAGCCTGAGAGAATTCACTGAGAATGAGGAAAAGTGCCTCCTCTCTTCTTCTTGATCTGCTGTCAATCATGTGTCAATGGGTCCAGGAGGAGGTGATGGAGGGCTGCCCTGTTATCCTGACCTGAACTCATTCTGCCTCTTCATCTGACGTATTTCCCCTCCTGACAGATGTGTGTGATCCATGTAGTGCAGAGAGAGATAAGGCTTGAATTGTACGGTAAATCTGGCCTAAAACCAATTATAAATACTGAGACAACACATAACACAGCCAATCAAATCTTCCTGGTACTCTTGACTACCAGACAAAAAAACTAATGTGTTTTGACACTCAGGGGCCAGTGTGGCAGATGATTCCCCAGTCAAGTGTCAGTCAACATCAATTTTCTCGCAACAAATCATCGAGATCATGAGCAGCACTACGACACAATCAAGTCTACCGGTGAAGATACAGAGAATTAGTTCCTGGATCAATGTTATTTCGTTTCCTTCACCCACTAAATGTTTGAGTGGAA
The DNA here is from genome assembly GCF_043641665.1 of Enoplosus armatus. Taxonomy (NCBI): domain Eukaryota; kingdom Metazoa; phylum Chordata; class Actinopteri; order Centrarchiformes; family Enoplosidae; genus Enoplosus; species Enoplosus armatus. The sequence goes on from NC_092187.1 coordinate 11,850,521, forward strand.
ATGGGAGAGATTTCACTTTCTAATCGCTATTAAAGGCAAATGATTACAAGAGATTTGACAGATTCACATGAGGACAAAAGACGTGACTGAGGAAAGGGAATAAACACGATAATTTGCGCCTTTGGATCCTTTCGGACACCTCAGACTTGGATTTTCGTCCTCCTGGAGACTCAGCCTCACCTCTTATCTCCTCTCACTCTGTGTGAATGGTATCCTTGGGTTTTGCCTCTTGACTGTATGTGTAGTCTGTGCCTTTTTCCAGGTCCTTGTAGTAGAGGTCTCCCGGATCCATGCTCTTTATATATGTTTGCAATCTATGTACTAAATATTGTTATTCAGTTTTAATATGGTGTGATTTTATTATTGTTATTTCTGTGTCTGTCTACTCTGTGCACATGAAATCTATTGTATTTCTGTCTGGCCTGAGGGTTTCTTCCCATTTTCTCTTATCCGAATCGAGGGTCTATACGATAGAGGGTGTCATGTGCTGTACAAATTGTAAAGCCCTTTGAGGCAAATGTGTGGGCTATCGGAATTAAATTGATTTGAGTTGAAAACATTTAAATGAATACAAGGAAAAGCACAGTGGCAGTGAAATCTGCATTATTTATAAAGTAGAAAGGGCTGTGCATTTGACAAATGCCTGAGTGAAAGAAACGTAAAGCCTCAGAATCACTGCACATATTGTGGGTCAAAACCAGCAATTATTACAAAGCCATTATAATTTAAAGATAATTTAAAAATTGACTTGCTGAGAACTAGTGAATTGAAATGAACTAAAATTGCTGCGGCTCTGCCGTGTGGAGCTTGGAAATAGAGCACGTCAAAAAACACAGCACAGCAAACTGTAGATATTTCACACAAAACGTCGGCGAGGCCCTAAATTGCCGTAGTTTTCTCTTGCCATAAAAATCCTCAAAGGGAATCAGGCGTCTTTCATGCTTCCACTCCATCTGCCTGACCCAATTAGCTTCTCCAAGCAGGTGAGCAGAGACGGGATCGAAGTGAAGAACCTTTGATCATAGCCAGCGTGGTGGAGAGGGCGAGGTTTGACACGTTCTTTGACGACTTCCACACACTCTCCTGGCTGTCTGGGTCCACGCACTTTCATACTTATGCACTCACACACACACACAAAACACACATAGCAGGGCTCCTCTGTTGTTGCAGCCGCCTGTCAACATCTATAGAACATCGAGTATAGCCACTCTTCCTCCTCCTCTCACTTTCTTTCTTTCTGTCTCCTCTTATTTTCCTGCCAAAACTCTTCCTGCTCGTCAGGTGTCCTGCAAGGCCCTTTGCTCGGAGGAGATTCAGATAAGATAGGAGATGCCACTGGAACAGCCACACTTAAAATACTCTGAAAGGCTCTCGCCGGTTGTGAGAAATCAATGAATAGCCAGACAAGGTAGCATGTAGTTAGAGATAGGCCTGTAATAATTCCCTATTTCAGCAATAGATAAAATATTAGTAGAAAATCAATGGTGTCTGAATTTGACACACCTAACTCCTTTTGGAATAAGTATACCACATATTGAAACTCTCTGATTTCCACTGGAAAATCACACTCCATCCGAGTATGTGTGAGAGTGTACAACACTTTATTGTACATCATCATTCATCCTACCTTTCATAGTCTCCGTTGCAGAGCGCTCTGACAGGGATGGAGAAGGGCTGCCACACAGGGTTCAGTGTGTTCTTCACCACTTCAGTCTTGTGGCAGATGGTGAACCTGGAGGACGCAGGTCGACAGGGGTTTCAAATCCTACAAGACACATGTCTAAGAGAAAAACCCAATGATAAAATCTATACCACTATGCTTTGCTTCGAGAGCATGTCTGCATGAATTTATCTTTGAGCCACTGAGTTCAAGGGATCTCAATCTAATTCTCTCGACCTTGAATCCCCTTCCTCTTTGATGTCTGCGCCCTCCTACCGTCTTTGATAAGCTGAAATGAAAAACCCACTGAGAAGCAGAAGACAAAGAAGACAAACTCACGTGCCATCCTCGTTGCTCCTGTAGAAGACCATGAAGGGGTCAGACTTTCCGAAGAAGTCCTTTTTATCCAGTTTGTTGGCACAGAATTGCATGGTGGCGTAATCCTACAGACAAGTGGAAAAAGAGAATGAGAGAAATGAAAAGACAAAAAAGTAAAGGACATTGTAAATCCATGCTCCTGCCTCTGTTTGCCTCCTGTTGTTTGTTTATACATGCTGTGTGCCAAGATATAAAAGCACTGAAGCACCAAATAAAAGCAAAGTGCTGACTGAATCCTAATAAGAGCAGTGCAGAACCAGCCAGTGGGCGCTAGTTTCCAAAACCTGCAAATGCATTCATTACCATTTCTTTATTATGCAACTCCTGCATAACAACAGTGGAGGGTATAAGGGATATCAAATTGAAAATACCTTGTTGTGCTGAATATAATCATAGTAACAGTATGAGAGACCATGCAGAGGGGCACAGAAATTGATTCCAAAACCCAGCAACATGAAGGAGGGGGGGTTGTGTACAAAAAGGATGTGGAGGGTGTGAGTGCAGCTAATGATACATTAGAAAGGCTGGTATTACCATAATTATACTCATTTAGGCAGCATTTCAATGTGTGCTGCCATTACAAGGACAATGAACATCTCCCATAATGCTCTTGGTTCCAGATAGTCTCCCTGTGGTCAAGGTATTAGTCTGCATCGTATATAATAATGAGGCTGCATAGGGGGCTGCACAGGTTAATGTCCACATCAGAAGACGCTCTGCAAATTGTTCTCTATAACTGACAGCCTTTATCTCAAAGCTGTATGAGTCTTCTTTGAAACCTTTTAGCCCTGCAGCATACTGCATATGCAAGTGTCTAATCATCATATCTTAGAGTGTGAGATGTGATACCTAAAGACAATCAGAGCCTTCGACTAGCAAAAAGAAGAGCTGTTTTCACCCCGCTGGTCTCCCAGGCTTTTATGTATGAATAAATAAATGAATGAATGAACTTTATTTATATAGCATCTTTCATGCATGAAATGCAGCTCAAAGTGATTTACAATACAGCAGCAAAAACAAAACTAGAGACCATCTTGTGATTGGATCACACCAGCCGTGATGCCCATCAACATGTTGGTGTTCTGACCCAGTACTCAGTAGCCATTACTACATCATTACATATGTACTCAGTACTCATGGGTCGAACCACACCCACATACTAACATCTTATTTTAGGCAAACACCCGTTAAGAACGACCATTAACAGTGATCAGCGTCTAAAACCGAATGTGGGTCAGGGGAGTAAGATTTCTACCGCCCTACTTCCAGCGCCTTTGCTTGATTTTAATCTAAACTACACAGCTGTAAAGTTTTGAGACTGCATCTGGTTGACAAAGTCTGTCCACAGACAGACATATAACCACCTGGCTACAGTAGGTGTCTCCAGGACCACATTTTGCCATGATGACACACAGACAAACAGGGTGAAAATAATACCAGCCGCGGCTGGTAAACACCAAAAACTAGTTTAAAACCATACACATACATAAGGAGGAAGGGAGAAAATGAGTGTTGCTATTTATAAAATAGCATTAACACAGTTTCTTTAGAAAGATTAAAACAGCTGCTAGTTATAGGCTATATATAAATATCCATTCTGAGTTGTCGTTTAAAACTTTTAGGTTTGGAAGAGCAGCCATTAGATCAGAATCAGCATGGTGCTGGACAGGGACCCTATCGATTGCGCTGACCCAGATCAGTGTGGAGCGCTCGGCCTCTGACCAGCCTCTCACTAACCCCCATCACATCACTTTATGTCTTAGACACAGACACGACACAGACCAGCCTCTATCACTGAGGCAACCGCTGAGAGAAAGATGGATACATACAGATACTACATAGGTACACAGTAAAATAACCCTTTGAGTATTCTCCTGAAAACTGAGCTAACTTGATTACTGCGGTTGTTTCCAATTATAGTTTCTGTTTCCAAACATTGTGGAAATGTTGACACAGAAGTATAGAGCTGATTAAAATGGTGGTCAGGGGTGGCTAAATGAAATAGGGCTGTTGTATATCTACTCTAAATATTGTCATTCCCTGCCGTCATTTTCAGTTGTTATCTGTGTTGAGATCAATTCTACAATATAGGTAGAGAGCACATTAATGGAAGATTGTCTTTTTCCAATTTGTGTAGTTAGATACGTATCAGCCAAGTTACGGAGCAATTCACTGTGTAGTTTGTACCTGAAGTGTGTCAAGCTCTCCCTTGATGGCTTTTCAAAAGAACATCTTATTTGCCTGTTTGCTGTTTTGGTGGATTTAAGAAAACACACATCATTTTAGAAGAGTTTGCTTAGGTCAGTTATCCAAGCCCTTAAAAATAGAGGTATCCTATAACTGTCCTGCTTAGCCCTGACATGGCCTCTACAATTACACTATCACGGCAACACAGTGACTTAAGCCTTCATTAGGCACAGATAACACATACCCACTTTGGTGCCTTGCAGTGTTCTCTCATTAAGTGGGGAAAAAAGGCAGAACATTCATTTCAGCTACTGAGGTTTAAGAGCAGCAGGGGAATACTGAGTGCAGTCTGCATCCTTCTTTCCACTTCTCTGCCCTACCAAGATATCACTGCATGGGGTAAGTGGCAGAGCAATGCACACTGTCACTTTCAGAAAGTTCGCTCAAGGAATACGAAGCAAAGCAGACAATGCTTCAATTCTGGTTACCTAAGCTTATGACATCCTCAGGATCGCACACTGTAGTGAATCACCAAATGAACCGTGAGCCAGAGGATTTCATGAAATCAGAAATTAACACAATCCTTTGTATGCTTCACGCATCACTTCATTCATTTGGGTATTTGTCTATTATGACTGTAAGCCTCAGGTGAAGGATTTCTGTCAATGCGATGAACACCAACAAAGAAAATGGAATAATAAAAAGAGTAACAGAGCTCAATTACATTTTCAGTGATAAACTGAAGAATACTTGCTTGAGGGAAATACATCATGAAATCCAAAATGTCAATGGTAACTGGGCTTATTGGGTAATGGCTATAATCTGAGCAAATGGTTTACTGTTGTCACATATGAAGTGTTGTGTGGTTTACTTAGATTTAAATCAGCCAGAGCTGCTGCTGGACTGTGAGGAGGATCTGAGAGAGAGCCAGCCGCTGCTCAGCATGTCATATGTGCCAGAGATAACGACAGCCAAGAGGAAGCCTTTGATCCACGCAGAGGCTGTTGCTCTTTCTAATGATACCTGGCAAATCCTCCCCAAAGGTGAGAGCCAACCTTGCCTCTTGGTCAACAGTCCCTGCAGAACTTCACCAGTCGATTCCCACTCTGCTGGTTTCAGTTTCCCCCAAACAAGAGTCGCAGTGTTTACCTCAGGCGAAGCAGCAACTCTGCTGCCTCCATTTATTAGTCACAGGTGGATTATAGAATAAACACCATCCAGATGGATGGTAGTGATTCTAAACTGATTTAACTCACAGGTGTGGGACTTCTACTGACAGCAGGGTCTTCAGAATATTCAACTATGATGTGCCTTTTCTCTCAGTTTCCTGTTCTTTACTCAAATTCTGTGTAAACAGGGCAGGTCTGGAGTGACATGTCAAGTTTGTGTCTCTCTAATTGAGTCTGGGAGAAAGGAAATGGTCATTTGTACCAGTAATGATCATTTGCATTTATATTATAAAACCGCTTCTTGAAGTGGTGCTTTGCAGTGATTATGCTTACTCCTATCATTGCAGATCCAATGCACCTGATGACTCACAGCAGCCCTTCAATGACTGTGAGCACTGACACTTCAATCCAGCAACGACTAAATCAGGAATGGTTATCATGGCAGTTTTATCATCACCATGGCTTGTCCGCCTCACTCTGACTGTTTATTTGTCAGGAAATGAAGGATGATATTCGTAAAAATTCAAAAACTCCTCAAAGTCAGGCACAACTATTGTTAAACCAGGTGCTTTTTACTCGACATGTATGACTGGAAGTTACAAAGCGTTTAATCATTCGATGCTTACATGCATTAGGATATCATAAGACAATAGTAGCAGCTCAATGGATTGTTTTATAGCCTCCGAGGGAGGCCACTTGTTCTGGTCGATAAGTCTTGCTACTTTCTCCTGCTCCACTGGCAGCAGTATAATGTGATTATTTACTATCTTCATTTAGCAGTGCAGAGAGAAAGCCAATGGGCATTAGTGGACACAGGTTATTAATGCAGACTCATGGATTAACACACCACCCATAGGAGGAAATGCCTGTTTTAGTCATTGGAATGAAGGCGGGCTCATTAAATAGCCATTCAAACTCATAGCATATTCACTGTGTACACAATTTCTAAATGCAATTGCATAGTGACATGGCGTATCCTGCTTGTGTAATGGAGACAGTTATAATATAATATATCTTAGTGAAGTCGAGGCTATTAAACAGCCACTTCACTTCAGCTGGCTTGTGAACATTGCTAAACATGCATTATGTGGCTTGAACAGCACGCACCATTTCCCCACAGTGTGTCACATACAATTTCACAGTGACATGCCATAATCTATCAGCTACAGTAAATATGTTCAATTAAACTCTAATGCACCGTTGTTAAAGGGTCCATTTCAAATTAGATCAGTGAACACTGCATTTCATTTATTATGAAACCTACATTGTGAACAAATTAAAAAAGGATACTGGTTAAAACTTTTTGGACTTACTCTGCAGTTTCCCAGCTCCTCGGCAGACAAGATAATGGTCCCACATTTCTTCCCAGGTATGCCACTGTGAAAACAAATAGATATTATTCACTCTCACAACTAAAATTGTTCACAGCGCAACGTTAAAAGATCCACTCGATAATCTTTGAAGGTTTGTAAAATTGCATTGAGAGGTGCTGTGTTTCACACTTCACAATACGCACAAGTCATGCAATGTATTCAACAAACTGTTGAAATAGTGAGTTATTTTAGCAGCAGCTTTAACCAATGTTGGTGAGTCCAGTTATCCTTTGAAAGAGGGCTAAAGTACACCTGAGGCGCAGGCCTTCACTTTAACTCCATAGTTTTGATTGCATACCACACATTTCAATAATAATATTAGAAAGATTAACATTCATTTGGCTTTTTCTGCTGTAATACTTTTCATTTGAGGCTGACAACAGGTGTATTTTCACAGCTTTAATTCAATTATGCATTACAGAATGTCAAAGTGACATTCGAGTGACAGTTTGACAGCATTAATGACCACATTATTTTGGTTCACCACTATAACCGAATCAAAAACGTTACTTAGAAATAGTTATAAATACTGGCTCCTGAGTTTTTTTAGTACAATGTGGAATAAAAAAACATAAAACTCCTCTGATCCCTGTTTGCCAGCATCACACTGAGACTTTAAAGCTCTGCAGGTCTGCAGTTGTTTACCGCTGATTCCCACTCCAGCAGATGATCAAGACGTATTGTAGCATACGAGAGGTTCCCTGCGTGTCTGTGTTTCTCTATATCACCTCTTCAGTAGCATGCCAATCCAATGGCGCCCACAAAAATAGAGACAACATTGCTCTATTGCTCCAGAGTGTGTCCTAAATGTTGTTTGGCTGTATTTTTTCAAGCGGAACCAAATGGTTTTTTTTTTGTTTTTTTGTTTTTTTTTAATATTCAGTCGCACCAACTCTCTGCATCCACTGAAGCTGTGAGAGGAAGGCAGAGAGCCCATTCCAACAAACCCAGAGCAACAAGGCATATCTACTTTCCAATCATGCAGCAGCACTCCAGCTGCTGACACTCCTGTCATCTTTCTGGATAAAGAAGGAAATTACACAGGAGTCCTTCTGCGGCCTTAGCAGGAGACCAATCATCAGAAGGTCAGACTTGCTGCAGATCCTCATCAAGCTGGCACAGCTGATCTGACTGGCAGCAATACTGGATTCCATACTGCTAAGTGGTAGACAGTCTTTAACTACAGCAGCAGAAGCTTGCATTATTTACATAGATAACCTAAAGCTTAACCTGCAACGGCTGAACATATAGCACTGGGTACGCCAGGGGACCTTTTAAGAGATAGAGTGTGGTTTCCTCTTTCTTATCTGCCTGTGCAGGAAGTGGTTGTAGTGTTTTTAAGAGATATGGTGAAGGGTGATTCCATTAACCATTACTGGCCTCTCTCAGGTTTCCCAGCCCTGAAATACATATACTTTAATACATACCTTAATATAAATCCACTGACCAAAAGCATTCGACTGCAAATGCTGTGCAAGAGAACAATCATAGTCTCAGCCTTTAATGAAGCAGAATGTAAAATGCTGCCATGACTCTCTGAAAGGCAACCAGCTCACTCTCGGGGTCTATCTTCAAGCTCCATGGAGACCAGTCTCAAGGTGAATTAACTGTCCTTGAATTATTTATGTTTCACTCCAAGTCGCCACCGTGCAGTTTGATGACGCCTCAAAGTGCCAGTAAACCCTTCAGCAATGGGGCCAGTAAACCCCTGCACACTCCACAGGTCAAGTTATCTCCCTCAGGTCACGATAATGACCAACACTCCTTTCAAACCGGGAAATGAGATCCAGTGATTGGTAAAAAGGAAATCCAGACACGTTAAGATGCACCACCCTGCTGTAATCTCTGCTGCTGAGACGAGAGCAGGAACCAAAAGGGCAATGGTCTTTAAATTAGGCATGCATTATTGAGTGCGGCATTCTCTCTGACAATGACTAGTTAACTTGAAGAGCAAGCCAGCACTGACTGGATAAATACAGTTCCTGTCGTTTATCTGTGGCACATGAGTTCCTTTTTATTGCCCAGACTGACAATTTTCCTGCTAGTTCTAACAGCTTTGGTACTGAAATGTGACTGCTGGTGATATGAAGTGTCCTGCATCAAGAGGCCTCAGCATTCATTCGCTGAGGGTTCCTCAGAGGGAAAACGCCTTGATGATGAAATTATGTGAAATGAGTTGCTGTGGTCCTCCTTTGCTGTACTATCTGCTGTGAACAAGGCCTACAGTCTGGCTGCTGTGAGAACCGGACGGGCTTTAATCAGTCGGTCATGTAAAAGTGTGCCATATTTGTCTCTGCTGATTCTGCTGCTGCTCAAACATTTGAGTATTCAAATGATTACAGTCAAACACCATAAGGGTATTTTGTGATTTTTAACAGTCGGGCAATCCCCTGATAACCGAATTGTGTCAACAAAACAACGTGACAGCATCTATGTTTCAGGTTACATCAATCAACATACAGTATAATAAGAAATATGTTTTTAGTCTTTCTCTTTTCTGAATTTTGCTTCGATTTTGTCACATTGGGCCGTGTATTATGGTATCTTCTGTTCCAGAGAGTCATTACAACAAGCAACATCAAATAATTTCTTACTATGTCTGTTTGTAACGTTGTCATAGGGTAGTGTGAATGTTGTAGCAATGTAATAAAAGATGTGTTTATGTGAAGTCTAAACACACAATAATAATCTGATAATAATCAAATTATACCATAAATTGTATCGTTGTCAGTTTTCACATTTTAAAATAACAAATTGATAATCAGGGGCATTATTATATTATAATTTGGTCAAGTTTAATTTATTAGTTAATATAAGGTTGACTTCAACAGATGTTGGTATTTAAATTGTAACTGCAAGTGCCCACCATTAACTGCTCCTCGACAAATATATTATTTTATTTCCTTTTGGTTCTTTATAGTGTTTCAAAAAGGTGTTTTTTTGATCATTTGACTGGCTCGACAGCAGTATATACATAAGCTTCAGTATTACCTGCCTGAGGCAGCTTTTCATTAAATGTTCTATGGATAGTCATATTCCAATGATGAAAAGGTGCATTTCAGTAATCGTTTGCCATGCTCTCCTTCACTTCCCCTCTGCGCTTGATATTACATATCACCACTTAATGAGCGAGGTGACAGGGTTAGAGAGGAGAGGAAGATTTAAAATGGACTGCTCTTGCCCTCATCTGCAGACAAACTCCACAAATACTCTTCAATAATGAATCAGGAAAGAGACGTTTGCTTAACTGTCTGTGCACTGCAGTTACTTCGTCTCTAACGTACTAATTATTGGGGAGACAGCATTTTCAGCAAATGATTGCAATATGTGATCAAGTGAGTGTGGTGATCATGTACGTTAAGTAATGATAAAAGTGAATTGTATTATAATCACACTTTTCTGAACAAAATTTAAAACACAGAAACAAAAGGAGAATGTAAAGTTTGTTAATACCAACTGATGTTACAGACTCAACAACACGTAACGCATGCTGTGTAGTGAGCACGGCTTGAGTCTACATCACTGTTCACTCGTTCCCTCTGCCCTCAGAGGCTCTACTTGAATTTTCATAGTATTGGAAGGGCCAAGAGGGAAGTGGATGAAGGCTTGTTAAACCCTTATTTAAATGCAGTGTTTATGTTTTTAGTGATCCCCTGACCTTTCCTCTTCTCCCGCTATCAGTTCCACTTGAACACAAGAAACATTAGTCCAAGTCCAATAGGCATATCACATGAAACTTTAACACCTTGAACCTTCTTCATAATGTCAACATTGGCAGATTGCCATGCACCAAATTTCTAGCCACACTACTGGGCAGGCTGTAAGAATAGCAAAAGCATTGGTGTATTGTGCGTTTCAACACTTTCATACTGTGCCACTGATACAGTGTCTCTATCTAATTATGTAAAACAACAAAGGACTGAAAAATCAAACATAGATTAACTCTCTCTGCATGATATCACGTACATCCATGAGTGAAATAACTGCCCAACAACTTTAAGTGCCTTGGAGCTTCGTGGTGCCATCAAAGTAAAATAGCAGATAGAATAGAAATTTCCTATATGATTGGTTAGAAAGGTCACAATTACATATTTCATAACTTTAGTTTAAGGCTGCAGAACCCTCACAGGCCTGAGTGAGGTTGTTCAGAGTGCAATAACAACCTTAAGTTTATTTGAAGAATAGAAATTTAAGCCCTTACGCAATTCTATTACTCGATTTCTTTGAGATTTAACACAACTTACAGTTAAAAGGAATAATAGTAAAGAATGAATATCATCTAAATTCACAGAGTGAAGCGCAGACAGTTGAATAGACTTTTGATGAGGTGGACAGCCTGTTATCATCCATGGCTTCTGTGCTTCCAGTAGATGATTAATGTGATGTAATAAAGCCATTACGGCTTCCAGCATCTCAGCAATGCAGGTGAGAAGCTAAGTAGCTATGATACTTAACACCATTCACAATCCTCCGTAATTCGTACAGACACTTACAGGCTTCCCTTGGCACTCAACAGACACCGTGCCATATGGTCCTGACCAATCCAATGCCGGTCCGTGTTGTATTGGTGTTGCCTGAAAACCCCAGCAGGCCTCATATTTATAGCCAGATTAGCATCATGTCAGCGAGGCTACCTCCTCTGCTGCTCCTTGTCTTCAGCAGAAACACAGAGGTATCAAACAAAACTTCATGACGAAAACAAACAAGCAGAGACAGAAATGAAACGGCGCCTTGTAGCTTCCTTTACCCAGAAAGAAATGGAAGGAAGAAGTGCTGCCGTGCTCTTAGCTCACATTGACACAGAGAGTTAGCCACAGCTGTCTTGACAGATCCCCCGTTTGATCAACCGAATGGAAAGAGATCAAGCAGAATATTTCAGCATCACTACAATTACTTGGCCAAAGTTTCTGATACTGCAGAATACCGAAGAGAATACCGGGTCTATCTCTTTTCCAACGGAGAACACATTCAAGTCATTTATTCTTCCCAAAAAACAAGCATCAAAGATCATTGTGCATGACATATTATATTATGGATATTCATGCTCAATGTATGGCCTCTATAATTTCCCAACAAGAGGCAGTTGCTGTCATGAAATGGTGATTCACAACGCCTGTATTCGCCATTACCTATCAGTGCAGAGGTGGGGTGGATGGAGGTTGGTGAGATTAAAGTCCGAGGAGGGAGAAGGAAGCAATTGTTGATGCCGTTCACATTAGGTCATTAGGATGAGGAATGGTCTTGATATTTAACAACGTTGCAACGTGTCACGCATATGAGAGTGGGGGAGGGTTATCAGCTCAACAATATGAGTGAGAGCCCAAGAAGAAGATTTTTTTTTTTTCACACTGCAGCTGTTGCAGGGTGGGTCTACATATTTTCCTACGAGACAGAATGACTGCAGTGTTATTGTGCAAAGAAGATTGTTACTTTGCAATTTCACACCTAGGGAAAAGCAAATTAAAACATATTATCTGGGAAGGTGGAGTGCAATAAGACAAGAAATAGGATAATTTTCACTGCACAAAAGAATGATTTCCGTGAGCTTGCCCAGGTTAGTGAATCCAATGAATCTCCCTGGTTGACAAGGGGATAGGGGTAAATGAACAAATCTAACTGGTTGGAGTCAAAGACCAACAGAGATGAAGCGTAGACAGATAATCTGGCTTTGTGCCACTGTAAACGATTGGGGCAGTGGGCAGATCAAAGTTGAACAGAATTAGACAAGGTTGCCAAAACTCTATATGGGTTCAAATGGGATTATACCCCTAATCCCCTTGATCTTCATACACCGATAAGCATCCATAATCCCTCACCTCACCAGGATTAAAAAAAAAGACTATGAAAAGTGCACTGACTAATTCAAAAGGACACCAGAATATGTAACTGTAGCTCGCAGAGAGAGGGGAAAAAGAGAGCTGCTTCCTACTGGTGCTGCGAGACGAGCTGGTGTTTGTGTTTAAAGCAGGTAGCTACAGGCAACCTGTGCTAAGGTCTTTGAAGCTTTGTAAGAATGAGCACAAAGCAAGTAAGTAAATAGGCCAAAAAAATGTGGTGCAGAAAATGTCAGATGGATATACAAAAAAAACAGGAGTGACCAAGAATGTGTTTTTACTAGTGGAAACGAGGTGCAAGGCATGAAACCACATCGTCACTAGCATTGATGAGTTGTTGAGTACTATTCACTGGACATCTCAGGTTTCCCACTGACGCATAATGACCATTATCACAGCTTCAATGAAAGAAACTAATCTTGTCATTTATGGGAATTCTGTTCACTCGTGTGTGTGCTCATTAATTATGAACACTAAATATGAAATACGATTATAAATGTATTCCATTTTATGCTGTAGTATGTACAGTGTGTAGTGATGTAATGAGACTGTTGTTGATGTTTTGATTACATAAATGATGGCACAGGCTTTAATCACTACAACACTGATTTATTGTGATTCTAAATAAATGAGGCATTCATCAACCACCTGCAAGCTAAAAATGTCTTGTTTTCATCAAGTAAGAGAGGATTAAGAGGTGTTGTCAATCAGAAAGAAACTTTCTGTCTCCATCTAAAAAGGCAAAAACTACTCAAAGTCATGACAGCAAATTCACTTCCTTCCCTGTGTTCTCTCCTGCCAACAAGAAAAGCCCTTCTCTAGAGGACATAACGAGGCCTTTTCAATTTCCCCCCGGCAAGAACAGAACATCCCTCTCTATCAGAAGCCAAAAGAGATGCCCGATTCTCTTTGTTATTCCACACATGATGTAAGTTGTATTTTGTACCACTTTCCCCACTGTGGGTGCTTGACATCAAATCACAGCTGATTCTCCTCTTCCTTATCCCCGCTGTGTCACGAGGCAGCGGCACCTTTAGCCCCCTCACCTGATGCTGGGCGCCGAGTAATGGAATTCATATCATGTTACACTGGGTCGCCTTGACCTCTTCTGTGGTGGTTACTGCTGACTATAGATTGCAATGTGCGCACCGACAGATCGTTTTCATCTGCTGAATAGATTAACAACATGGGAGTGTTAAACTGGGGCAGCAGAGCGCTCGTTCAGAGGCTTTCGGGGTGCTTTCTCACCTTTCCAGCAGATGAGAGTGCGTGGCCATGACAGAAACGAACACTGTCTGGCAGCTCTGAGTGCAAAACAAATCAGCTAAGCTTATCCGTAGAGTAAAAACCTCCGCTGCCCTTGCCCGCTCTTGGACCCGAGGCCTCCATTATTAGTGTGAAGACAAAAATCTATTGCCTTATTATCTCTAGAGCTTGAAAAACCAAGACCTTTAACAACCACAGTATATATAAAATGAACTGTTTTCATTTTATAGCAGAAAAAATGGGAGATGTTTTAGATTTTGTGTGACGGCAAAGTCCTTGAAGAGTCATAAACAGAGCAATTAAACTGAATGTGGGAAGGCCTGGTGAAAAAACTACAAGAGGCTAGCTACAAGAGCTGTGCTGATGAGAAGGGAGGCTTTTTGCCTCTTATGGACCCAAAAAGGTACCATATAGCTCCATGTTTCATCGGATGAAAAGGGTTCTTGTACAATCAGCATGGTTGGGGTTTTCCACACCTAAGCAGGAATACACATTATTAGAGAGGGACCCTTGTTAGTGTTCAGCCTTGGAGCCCAAATTGGCATTTAGCGAGGCAGCAGAATGCTCTAATTGTGTGTGATGTCCCGAGGCAGAGGATGCTGATTACTGTAAGCCGTCTAAAACACTTCACCTCCCAGTTAAATAATACAGGCAAACACGGGGCTAAACAGAGAAAGAAACACTGTACCTGCTTCTCTCTCTCTGTGTACAGTATCAGGAGTACTTAGATTAAGGATTTTCAGCTTCACCACAAAATGAACTTCTCTCACTCCCACTCATTATTCAAATCTGCAGCATAAGGTTTTTTTTTTCATCTCAGAGGAACTGCAGCTGTGTAGCCCCAAGTCAGTCAGCCAACTACATTAACCAACAACTTTAAAAGAACTGAGTCTCTGAAGTCGAGATGAGACGAGTGATGCCCTCTGCTTCAGTTTTCTGAGTCATAAAACTCTGCTGCTAACACAGTTTGACATCTTGAGAGAATGACATTGTAAAGATGTACTTGACCTTTTTATATACATTTTTATTATTTTTGTGTTGTATTTCAGAATAAGAGTATGTAGATATGATCCATCTTAGAAACTGTACCTCATCTTAGTACTATGAGGTTTAAACTGACTTTTTGCTAAACCCCTCTTCCCAAATGGTCCAATCATAGCTTAGCAACTGTAACTAGGCACAGCAGGCTCTTGATGTCTCCACATGTTGAAGCGGTGTGCAAGGGGTCATAGGATGAGTTTGGACGTTGGTGTCTTTTTGTTTAGCCTTTCCAAAATCAAAAACACAGGCACAAAATTGTAAGGAATGGACTTAGTTACTATTGATACGAGTAACCGAGTATTATTTTCAAAGCCAAGAGCTACAATTTCATTAACTTACTACATTAGTTTGTGGGGTTACATGTAAGGTGCTGGACGCTATCAGAGTTTAGGGATGTGGGGACATTTACACTCTAGCCATCATTACCCAAGATAGTGCTAAGCCACATCTGTTAGTCCTCCTCCTAAAACCCTCTGTACAAAAATATTGTTTGAAAATATGTAAGTATGTAAGCTAATCCAAAGAGGGTTGTCTTAGAGTGAAATCACTTTTCTTTATCATACTTATAATAATACTAGGACTAACAAGCTCTATGCTGCAATAGAGTAACGCTGTTTCTGTATTTCCATGTCTTCCACATGGATCATCAACTGACTGAGGGTGCTGACTTTAGCCTCAGTCTTTTAGCACAATATCATGAAAGCTACAGTATGTTACCATCAAGTTTATTTTAGATGGATTTTAGAACAAGTAAGCTGCGAGCCAACTCAGCTAACCTTAGCTTATTTAAGTAGCTAGCTACAGCTGATGAAACTTACCAGCAACACCAGTTATTTTAGCTGCAAATTCGACAATCGCCGACTAGAAATTATATGCTGCTTTTGTTTACCTCTGTGTGAAATCAAGGGCCATTGTTTAAAAAATTGCAATGAATTTCTATGGTAAATCTGCCACCATTACAATTGTACTGCATATGTGCCGACAAGCGTAGCAACAGTAACTAAGTAAAGGAGGGCGGGGCTAAGCAAAAGGTCAATTGTCAAAATGTAAACATTTCACTGAATTGATTCAGTGAAATGTCTGATCAGTTGACTACGATGATCATTACTGTCTTACAGTAAATCCTTATTTTTATGTTATGCTCTGATGGACTGTGAGCTGCAGCAACAAGGGACAGAATAGGAAAAAAGGTGAGACAACTACAGCACATGGATGAGACAGCTTACTACCATACAGCTTACTACTATATGTAATATAATGTGTATAAGTTTAACCTAAACTTAATCTAAAAAAATAAACACCAGAAACTGCGAGAGGAGAGGTGAATCAACACCTCTGAGTCAGTCTCAACAAATATCAAACATTATAGGTTTCACAGATGCAGTATTTATTGCATTTCTGTTGTGTTATATTGTATTACGTTGTACTGATGTTGCTGCATTTAAGATTTAGTCTAAAATTCAATTATAGGGAGCAAAAAGGATTTGTGGAGATATATGAGCGCAGATACAATGTTGAAATGATGTCTAGTCCAGGGGGAACACAAGGATGAGAGCTCCAGGGAGTATAATATAACAATGCAATTACATACTAAAACACAAAAATAGATTTAATTTGATGCAATCTTGTGTTTCCTTTTTTAGATGTCTTGTTTTGGGACAGAGACACATGAATCAGTCAATTAAAACATGGTTGATTCGATGAAAGCAGATGCGAGCTTCATTTTAAAAACATCATTATCATTCAACACCGTTCATCTTTTGACGTCTGCACTGGTGTGTGCAGTTATCATTTAACATGTGTACTGACCAATGTGTCAATCAAAGCTTAATCTTTTAAAGTCAGCGTTGATTGTTCTGACTTCCTGTTCCCTGAGGCCTCGTCACACCGCTGAATGTGACAGACCCAGTTTGGAGCCATTTGGAGCTCCGGTCTGCACCAACACTGTGAGATTGACTTTTTGTTTACTTTTCTCTCAAGATTTTCTGCTGCTTTATTGATGTTGGCGCTTTCAACATCAATAAAGCAGCCGGAGAAAAGAGGTATAAATACATTTCTTGATACAGATGATTTAAAACGGGTTTAATTATTGTCATCAGAAAGGAGGTTAGACAATAACGTGGCTTGTGACACACTGGCCACTGCACATATTAAGCCATAAATTCCGACATCAGAGAAAACTAATGATTAACAGAAAAGCTGTGATTTAAAAAAAGATGTTCATCAAATCAAGCTTCTTGTGATTTTAATCAAATATTGGCTCTGCTTTGATCAAATCTGGCATGTTTTAATCAAGTTATGTCTTTATCAAAACAATTGGGAAATTCAAGAGGAAATGTATCAGTTTAACTACACTTTCATCTTCTCTGTTTTTATTGTTTAATTTTTTTCTGTTCCACCCCTGGGGTAATTTAAATCTAATTTCTGCTTGGCCTTTGACTTTGAGGTTTTGGACTGAAAGTACCCCTGTGGTGCAGGCTCTGTTCAACTATATGGACACATTTATGGCTAAGGCTTTAGAGAAATTCAGTAACGTAGAGTGTCACACTGATAACAGATCCAGTGGCATAAAATCAATACTACATCAAACGTCCACAGTACTTCCACATCCAGGGTACGTTCTAGCAGAGCATTAATTTTACTTTGACTTCAAAATATCTTCATATAAATGAGTTATTTGTATTTACTGTAGTGTATAGACTTACTGTATCAGACTTATATCTTTCCTCATAACTGCAACAAGAGACAGAAGCTGATCTCTTATTATGTGAGCTAAAAAGTGAATGACACATGAAGTGCACTTGAAAGTGCTTACTGTACCTTGCATCCTTGCCTTTGCGTAAACATTTTCCTAAACTTCCTCCTCAGTTACCACTCTATATGGAGTGTTGTAGAGACAACTGAAAGGCAAGATTAATCCTTTTAATGATGTTTTGGTTCCCACAGGTGGGATATAGTTCAGATGATCCTTTGATATGAGCTACGGCTCTCAATTTATTTAATTCAGCATGCACGCTTTTGATATATAATTTTCTATATTCCTACGAATCCCTTTCCTCCCTTGGCTCCCACGGGTGCAGCCAGCACACCCACGGCAGTCACTGCAGTTTTGCTTATGGTTCATTTTCTGCTTCAAGCATACAGCAGGAGGTCACAGTCACAGTAGGCTAATGGGTTTAACATGCTAATGTTGTGCTGCATTCATATGCTTTAGTGTGTGGTATAATCAACTATATCAACAGAAAAGGCTTCTGCCATTTGTATAATGAACTCTATTACCATGTTACCTATACAACCATATTACAATTCCTTCCCACAGGCTATACACATAATCACAGCTGTGAGACATGTTTTCAGTGAAAGATGCCATTCACTTGCACTAGTCAATCTAGCTTTACATTTCCTCAGCTACCAATAACTTTGATACATGCCTCTCATTAAAACCAGATTATAAACATAAAGGCTTTGTAACACTGTATCACTTGAGTGCTTCATAGCTCACATTCCTTCCACTGGCATACGTTTCTGACTTAATAAAGGCATGTAGGAAAAGCCATACATTTCATCTGTTATTTTCCCCAAGACAAATACTGTACGTCTGTGGAAATTTGCTCTGAAGTGAATGCCAGAACATTATTGTTGTCCCCATGTGTACAGCACATACAAATTCAGAGGTAAATTATTGTGCTTACATGAAAGGGAAAGAGTGTGTCTGTGTGTGTACAATGTTTTCATCACAAGGTGAGTACAAGGAATCCAACAATATGATGAATACTTATTGCACATCCACCCCAACATTATTCATAATTCAGTCCTCACAAACTAAATAATTTATGTTTGTCTGACTTTTTGGGTAAAGTCTGGGATTTAGCATGTAGTGGTTGTGGTTAATGTTCAGGTAAGACTACAGGGAGTGAATGTAAGACAATATGATGCGAAACCTAGTTTCATGAAACCTACATTCATATAAAACTAACTTTCATTTGCATATACATTTTGGAGGCAACGTAATGCTGCTCGAATTAGGTGTTTATTAATCAATACATAAGACGTTACATGTAAGGACATGAACCCTGATCTCCAGTGTCAATGCCCTGTGCTTTGCAAACCCAACCATCTACTGCAACCACCGGAAACCGCAATGTCCCCGATTTGATTCCAGCCAGGCACCTTTGTTACCTGTCATCCCTCTCTCTCTTCCCATGTTTCCTGACTGTCTCCTGACAAAAGCAACATTGTCTTATACTGTGTAGCTGTATTTCATAGGAGACAGGGTTGAATATATGTATTTGAGGGGACACAAATCTGTACACGCTCTGATATGCGTGGACTCACCACCCATCTGGGGACAAAACTTTGGTCCCAATAAAGTAAAAAAAAAAAACAATTAAGGGTTAAGACTTGGCTTTGAGGTGAAGGTTAGAATTATGACTGGGTTTGAAAGGTGTGTAGCGTTTATGGTTAACGTTACCGTAAGGCTAGGATAAGTCAGTAAAATGCCCTCACAAGTATAGCGTGTGTGCTGGTAGGAGGAGGGAACGAAAGGAAGGCAGAATGAGAGTGAGGGAGAGGTTTGGGGGAACAAAAAGAAAGAGAAAACACAATGGAGGAGAAAGGGGGTCAAGCTAGAAAAAAAATAATCTGGTGGATGGAAGGAGGGAGAATAAACGAGAGATGAAGTGTGGAAAATAGGGAAAGGGGTGCTGATGTGCTTCTTAAGCAGGTCATTGGATGCAGTGTGCCTTGGGAGGGCTCGTTTAAGCATGGCTAACAGATTTGCTCAGTCCCTGTGGGAGCCATTCCTCAAACCTCAGGTCCAGAGAGGCACTGTCACGTCAGGATGCATGACAAGGAAATGGAGCACATAGCCATTAAACAACTTCTGAGCTGTCGTCTATCACAGGAGGGGAGGAAAACTCCATTACCCATGGATACTGTTTAGCTATTCAAAAAGGTCAGGGCTGAATAAAGCTGTACCCTTAACTGAATGTCATCAGGAACAGAGAATCAAAAGAAACCTATACTTTCTGAATTGCTACTCCCTGACATAAAAGCTGTTGGGACACTTAATAGTAACACAGAATGTTTTCATGAGGGCTAATTTCTTCACTTTGTAAACTGTGTAGCAACCACCATATCATCATCATCATCATCATCACCCTCTACTGCAGCTAAATTGGGTGTTGCATCAGTGGAGAGTCTCAGCGGAGATCAAGGTGCCCCGCTGAAGCTGCAGAATCAATACTTTTGTCCATCATGTCTGGGGGCTCCTGAGCCTCCTGCCTGTGTCTGATGTGGGGTGTGAAGCCTAGTTTACAGCATACTGGTGAACACTGTCTCTTGATCCTGCTCATCCTCTTATTCAGCCCTGAAGGGCACCGAGCTCTGTAATCCACCGCCACCAGTCCCTGGCAGGGTTCATGGTCGACACCAAAGCCCTGCTGTTCACACAAACCCCCCACCTCCGGGGCCAGCACCACCTCATACTTCACATAGAGGCACACACACTGCACTCACACACAAACACAAGCTTCGTAGTTTGTCAAACCCTCCTTCTCACTCGCAGAAAGACACACATAACCCAAAGAGCCATGCACACGTCCGTGGGTGCCAATGGCTTCAGGGCTTCATATTTCCCAATTTACGCTGAAGCGGAGTTGATAGTGCCATGTGTCTCACGCTGACTTCAATCCACTCTTCGTGCTAGATCGCCTCCCTAATGACAGTAATTGCATTGAGGAAGCCCCCAGTCGTGTTCAATTACCCATTCCCATCCAAGCACACGGGTCTAATCTCGCAGTGTAATGTATGTTACAGATGGCTCTAGAAGGCAGACATATTCATCACCGCCTCATCTTTGCTGGAACGTGTGATATCCAGCAGGAGAACCCTGTCATTTGAATGGGCTGAGAGGAGGCACTGAGTTTTCATTATCTGATAATATCTAAGAACTCGTGTTTTCAAAGTTAAAATGGTTCTATTTGTCTTCTTGAGATGATAAGTAACGGGAAAAAAACGCTTCCCAGCTCTGAGTGGCTCTTTTTCTCGCCACATGTAAAATGAACACTCACCCGAGAGGTTTCTCCAGGCGACTGGCAGGTGAGCCCACGATCTCTCCCAATGTACAGTAGACCTGTCCCAGGAAGTCCTGCCATGGGGGGAGCATAAAGTGGGATGGAGAGAGACGTAGGTTGGGGCAAAGGATGGGGGCGTTCAGGTGGATCACGGGGGGTAACAAGGAGAGTCGGTGAGGAGTTAAGCATCGCTATAAGCATTGTACGGTTATAAATTAGGACATCTGAGGCAGACACGTACGTTAAGGTCGGTTGCCTTCCAGGGTGGAGAAGGAGGAGGAGGAAGAGAGAGAGACCAGGCAGCAGCAGTGACACAACAGAGCATATCATGGAACAGAAGGCACAAGACTCAAATACCAGACTGTCATCAACCAAGTGCAAGAAAGAAGAGCAAAAGTAGACATGTGAAAGAGCAGAGGCAGAATGGTAACAGCAGAGAGTCACAGAGGAAGAGAAAAGGAAAGTGAAAGAGCCCAAGAGAAGGAAAGCAACAACGGCTGAAAGAGTTTCACACAAGGAACAGTTTGTTTCCAGAGCATGCAGCACAATGCAAAAAACACAACAATAAAAGCATCACAGGGACAGAAGCATAACTAATGATGAAAATCTTGGTAGTATGCAAACCAAGTGTTGCAAATATATTCTTTGTGTCTGTACACTATGAGTAGGAGTTTATTTATCAAAGCTTTCAGCATAAATGATAACACTAACATACATTCATCTCAATGAGTTGTTTACCTGAATGTATGTTCTACAATAAAGTGCTGTCCCTTTCAGACAAAATTACCATTTAAATAAATGTATATTGTTTTGAAAAAACGTATGCTGTCTTGGAAATGAAAAATCAAAATTGCAAACAACACTACAGAGCACACAGGGAAAAGCTTTGATAATGATGTGCAATGCTTCATTTCTCATTTAAAAAAAAGGTAATGAGGGTTTGCCAGATGCAAATGTACTCTGATTATTATAGCTCTGGAGGAATAAATGCCTCATTTTACAAACTGAAGCAGGTGGAAGGTAAAGAAAACTATTTTGGCAGATGAAGCATAATTTACTCATTATTCCAAAATATATTTGAGCTTAATTTAGACAAATGTTGGTTTGCATAAAACCTAAACATTTGAGACATGCACACAATTCAAACTAATTTTAGGATAAAATATAAACTCTTGATCCACAAAATAAAAAATGACAAATTCTTCACTTACATGCTTTGCCAGATCTGGACTTTTAGAATCAATGTCATATCTGAAACCACAAAAACAAAACACAAATCACAGAGGCAAAGAAACATCATAAGACCTTGCAAATGACTACAGACTCTCATAAAGGAATACTGGCTGCAGCGTGGACATTTTCTGCCTGTCAATCACACACCTGGGTCACCGAGGGAGCAAAAGGGAACAGCCAATGAAAAAAAAATGTAAGCAATAATATGACAGTTAATTAAGAAAGTCATTCTATAGTTTATGAATGTAATTTCTGTACTATGCCTGGGGGATCGTATTGAAACAGTCTACCAATGCAGAGAAAGTTTCGAGCATCTGCCAGTCAAACTTAATGTAAAAGTAATTAAACCTCAGTATGCCCTGGCTCCCACCTCTGTGATAAAAGAGATGATGTAAATGAGTAACGCTAATTGTGAGGGGATGCACTCCCTCCTTTCCTGTTCCAGAGTCGTATCATGATAGCACGCCAAATGAATTCATTAAGTGTCTAAAAATCCTCAGAGACCTGCAGCTCGGTCCTGGATAGTCCACCCGGGACTTCATGCTTGAAGGGAGGAGGGGGGAAAAAAGGACAGATTTTTGGAAGCATATCTGTTCTCCTAAAGGAGGAGGGGAGGGTGGAAAAAATTATCCCAACTCTGTTCACTGAGATCTCAAAATGAAACCGCACCTTCCTGACCCTCTCACTAGTCTGGCCTTTTCAAGGAGAGGAAGGCAGCAATATGTGAAGACATTTGCTTTGCTTAGCAGCAGGGAGATTAAGGATAAAACTTTATATGAAATATTTATCACCCTTATACCAATCTCCCTTCAACGAATGACTATTGAGACACTGCACCAATGAATAATTCCTCAGGAGAGAGCCGCGCTGGTGAAAAGGGAGGGAAGAGAGAAGAAGAGTGACTCGGAGAGAGAAAATGAGAGGCAGGAAAGAGGGTCAGGGGATGAAGAGATAGATGGGGGAAGAGGGAGAACAAATGAGGGAGAAGATGTTAAGCTTGTGGTGAAAACAAAAGGAAGAATTGGAGGACTGGGTTAGAAGAGGGCGGCACATCTGAAACACACACACAAACACACACCTCGGTGTGTGTCCTCAGAGGACCGGATCAAACGCAATAACTCACACGTCAAAGCGCAGGTTCTGCTTCTCCTCAAAGAAGTAGTCCAGGATGTACTTCCTGACAAAGTCTGGGTTTAGCGTGTTGTCTATCACCTCTGTTCTCCCAAACTAGATCAGAACCAGGAAAGAAGGGAGGGGGCGAAGAGAGAAAAGGAAGATGTGAGCGCAGAGCTTTGAGATGGCACATCATGCAGTCACTCAGAAACTACATCCACTGCTCTATTACCTCACCCCACCCCCTCTATCTTCCCCCGGCAACCGTGTGAATTCGCGGCTTCTGATAAGCTCAGATTTGATTAACAGAAGTCAGTGATGGCACAGTGTCAGCTCTTCTTCTCCACCTCTTCTCTTTGTGCTGGGGATGAGCAAGCCTGAGGAAAGCACTTCATTGAGTCCAATTATGCTCATTTAATTAATACCACATTAACGCCACTGTTGTTCTCAGAGCCACTCCAAAACAAGGGGCGGAGGATGGAGGAGGGGGTGAGGAGACAAAGGCAGAGAAAAATAGTGACTTTCATATTTTATCTTTACACAGGGGGAACTGTCACAAATGATGGGAAGATGGCAAACAGTTTCCTGTTCCCTGGCGTGCCAGCACAGACACTGAAAAAAATATCTGTCAGTGTTACAGAGCAAGACCTTCCAATTATTTGATGTACCAATAAACAAATCAACAGACACAGAAATGGCTGCACCAAGTGCTGCACCACCCGCACAAGCACATTAATTGTATCCAAAATGAATAATTCAATGTCAGAGAACTGATGTTGAGCTGCATAAATAAAAGATCCCCAGTAGAAAGTGTTACCATAAACTGACACAGGGAATTAATAAAAGCAGTGTTAGGGCTTAATGAGGAGATGAAACAGCAGGATTACAGGCTCACACCTTTGTGATTACATTCAGTGGGGGTAAAACTCAAAGTAGGACTTAACAGGGGAGCTGAGCAGGGTAACGTTACAGCAGCAGAACACTTTTAACGGATGGACTCCTATGCTAATGCAAAAACAGTCAAGCTGGATTGTGTGTAAAATATGACAGTTTGAGAGAGTGGGTTTGCTGAAGTGTAACCTGCCATCAAACGTAAAAGTGTGTCTAAGCCTATAAAAGTTTAACTAGTATGTGGCACTACCTCTCCTCTCGCTCTTCTTCTTCGTCCCTGTCAGAAAGTGAGAGCTCCCTTCCAGCAGATGCAAAGGAGGTGAAATCTCCACCAAGTGAACAGGAGCCTATTTCAATGATGGGAGCTGAATGTGGCAGCAGGGGGGGACGATAGCATATTCAATTTGGTCTCAGGCTGGCCAAACTTAACACAGGAAACATCAGCACCAGAGCAAAGAACAGCCACCCGAGGAAATAACAGATCTCCCAGTCCACATATTATTCCTACCTTGGGAAGTACACTGTCGGCCTGTAAAGCCAGAGTTGCAAAGCACTACAATTAACTGTCAACCCCCCCAAAAAAACAACCATGCTACAGGGATATCTGGGCACTGGCAGTGTGCACTTCTTCCCCTCCAATAACCCTAACTAGGATAAATTGTGAGCTGCAATGTCAGACGATTCATCTTGGTAAAAAGATTAACGTCTATCAGTTTGGCTAGAAGTGGAAAGGCCAGGCTTGGCTTGAATTTAGGGAGGTTATATTGTGTCAGCTGCTCAGTTAAGTGAAAGCAGTAGAAAGAGGAAAACCTGTCATGCACTTCGGAGTAATTTCAGACTAGGGAGTTGAACATTAAGACTTGCAAGTCATGTGGTAACAGAATGATGGGCTGCAGCTACAGTTTTATGTATTCGACTATGGATGCTGACAAAAAATTAGTCAAGGGGGCACAGATCTGAAGAGCAGCTGATGAAGGCATCCTCCTGGAATCAAAACACAATTTATCCACATTTTCATATTCTTCTCTTGATGGAGGACTGAGAATGCCTCGCAGCCGATGGGGGAGTAGAGTGATTGGATTACAGACGGCTGGTGGCACAGTGAGAGGTGCTCCGACCAACCATATCTAGTCTGGGGAGAACAAAAACACATTACATGACAGAGGGGCAAAAGAGGCGCTTAGCTTTATCAATACTGCACAGCTTGACTCTGCTGCTCACCCAGCCAGCTGTCGTCTGCACTGAAAACACAAGCCCATATCTCTTTCAGGGAGAGACGTTCAGGATGCACCCAAAGTCTGTAAGCTCGAGGTGGGGCAGTGTAAGCAGAGGTGACAGGTGTAGGAGGCTCTTCCCGCCTGAACACTGCACTTGAAGCTTGTTTACATTTGCGTGTTAATCAGTAAAACTACCCACTGGCTTTATTTAAAATGATATCACTGTGTTGCTACCAGCACCAAGGTTTACTAAGCTTTACTGTGAGCCAAGGCCAGCTGACTGCTCCTAAAAGACACGCGAGCAGAAATTATAACCAGCCACCAAGCTCAAATATTGTCTCTTCTGAGTGATTAACACCCCAAAACGATTTAGCAATGAAACTCTCGGCACACATTCAGTTAATCAGCGAATCAATTAAATAGTTGATCAAACATCCAACCAATCCACAATTCAGTCAATAATTCACCTTAATTGTCCCTGCTGGGAAATGTATTATGCGGTCAGCTGGTAACACACACAAGACATGATAACACAGACAGGTAACCATCATACAGACGACCCCAAATACATTAAAATGAAATGAACACACAAAGAAAATGGTTATTCTCTTAAATGGCAATTCTCAAGATGAGTTACAAAGTGTAAAAGTTACCAACACTGTCTGGAGATCCCATTCACGAGTTCAGTTTAAATGTGACGCACCTCTCTCTCTATGTGTTGTACTTCACTCTTTTGATAATGTCCTCACTCTCAAAACAGCTGGTTGAGAGTGAGGACATTTTTTGAAAGCGAGGACATCTTAGCCTGTCCTCACTTCTTTAATGGATTAAAGCAACATTTTTGGGAAATGCCCTTATTCACTTTTTTGGTAAGAATTAGGTAAGAAGATCGATACCACTCTGGATTATCTGGAGTCTTATCGTCATCAAGAATTTACAGCTCTTGGCCAAGAAATAGAAATGACTTTTTGTTTTTACACTTTGGTGTTTGTATGGATGAAACAAACAAGATATAACATGTAACTAAGTGAGCTTTAGAGGTGCAGGCGGGCAGATATTTTTTCCTGTGGACAGTGTCAGATTGTTTCAGCCCTGCTCTCAGTCTTCATGCTAAGCTAATCTCCTGGCTATAGCTTCATATTCACCCTACAGGCATCCTCTCATCGAACTCTGAGCAAGATAGCAAATAAGCAAAATATCTGACTATTCCTTTAAGACTTGGTTTTAGGGTCCTGTTTTGTTAAGGCTATGGTTACGGTTAAGGTTAGGCATTGCGCTACTACGCCCGTGATGGCCCTAACAAGTATAGCAGGTTAAACATTAGTGTGTGTGTGTGTGTGGGTGGCTATGCCATGTAAAGGTGAGATGAAGTGTCTCTCATCTATGTTAAATCCATGTCATCAACTTGTGGTGTACCGCTGAATCCTTGGTCCTCTGTAAACCCTCCTCGCTTTTCAAGAACCCACACTCACCAAAACACAGATTATAAATGAAACCTTTGCATCTTGCAGCCGAGTGTCTCCCACTCTTAAATCTGTTGTGTCACAACACTGTGCACCAGCATGACACCGAGGTCTCTGTGGAGTCAATAAACACAGCACTCCTATTCAATCAAACAGGATTTCAGTGTGAAAACTATCTGTCTTCCTGTTAGGCAGCATGTATACACAGTATTGATTTTGTGTTGTATATTTCTGAATTGGCTGGCTTTTAATTTTTGAAGGGTTTCATGTTTCATGATGGGCTGCCTTAGACCAAAGGAATATCAGAGTGTAAAAAAAATCTTGTATTAAAGTAAAGTATTCCTCTTTGAGATGTTATTCAAGCTGCCATTTCTCTGCATGTCCATCCATTGGGATTACAGGGACAAACAAAAACCCCAGAGGGACCCTCTGTCTTGCTTCAGTCTTCTCTTCAGTCTTCCTCTACTTTATCTGCCTCTTTTATCTTTGGTCTAATTAAGGACCAGTGGCCAACAGCCAGGGGGGAATCTTGAAGCAGAGGCAAATCTTTATCGATACAAGTAGCTGCCACCTTAATCACCCAATCAGTCACAGCTAACACAGTGCTGACCAGCGGATGGATATTCGCAGGGTAAATCAATTGCAAATGATTGGCACTCACAGCATTTACCTTGAGAGAGAGAAGAGGGGAGGAAGGGTTGTAAACAGAGAGCGGGCTGTCATGGAGAGGAGACAGGCTGATTGAGTTGCGTTGACAGAGGGATGGCTGTGATCTCTTACCTCTCTCCACTGTTTGGACTCCACACCCTGCGTGTACAACACAACCACTGAGAGGAGAGGAGGCAAAGGGAGAAAGAGAGAGCAGAGGAATACATTGTCACTAAACGATCTCAATCAAGCATCCCGCTTATTCAAATAGTGTTTGTTTTTGCTCCTTCTTTGCTGACATTCATCATTAATTATCCTGCCACGCCCTGACAGCATAATGAAGTGCCAAGCTTGATGAAGCTGCGCTGCATCAAATTCTGGGTATAATGTCCACATGAAAAGAACAAAGCTCTAAAGCAAGATTGAAGGCTCCTGGAGCACAATTTAAGCCGCGCAATCAAAACACAATTTCTTCACTGTGGGATTCTCCTGATTCCTATTTGATTTTGCGACTTCAAATGAAGCTGAGGCTGGAGAAACACGACGTGACCTGTCATATATCACAAGGTTCATCTTCAGGCGAATACAAAACAGGGCGAGTGTGATATTTTCCCAGTACCTTATTTACACCAAAGGGCCAGAACCTCCTCCCTATTATGTTAAATGCCTCCTCCATTCTCTATCCTTCAGGGAGTATCAAAGAAAATGCCTTTATGGCGGTTCCCCGTGTGTCTCACCAAAACATACCCATTTGTATTCAAAGGCTGGAGTTAAGACCCTGCATGCATTAAGGTACTTTCTGTAGCTCTCAGTGAGGAAAGGTTGTCACATTACTGTGTAAATGATATGCAGTTATTGAAGACTTTGAAATAGCAGAGTAAACTGAATCAAAGCTAAGCTCAGAGAAAGTAAAAAGTTAAACTTTGCAAAAGGAGCGAGGTGTCAATGAACCGTATTCTGACCAGGGAAAAGCGGAGCTGCAATTAGCATCGTAAAAAGCTGAGGACTTACATGGGTCGGATTTGGAGAAAGTGTCTCGGTCCAAGAGATTCCTGTAAGAGAAGGAAACAGTTACACATCAAAATCTCATTGGAGTCCAGCATTTGTTTATGTTAGTCTAATTAATTTACCGCTGTGTAACAGTTGGGAAGAAATGCTTCCTCTCTTAAACAGTTCAATCAAAAAATCCCATATGCAAAGAGCTGCAAGATAATTGCATGGTGATTCACAACCAACTTCACATAAACCTTACTGTCCTTGAGTTTTCATTTCCAGGTGAGCAGCACAATGAGTACTTTAAAACTCAGACAATGGATACAGAGGACACAGAGGCAGAGGTGCCAGAAGAAACATAGGCACTACTTATGAAAACAGTATTCTTTATTTTTTTATCTCTATCAAAAAAGACTTTTCATTCAAATAAGTGTAGAAGTTCAGGATTAAACAGCAAAAACGTAAACAATTGTCCTACTCAAAATTAAGCATTCATATAATAATTTGAAGACGACACTTTCAGCTTTCATTTTTACTGACAAAACAATTCATGAAGAAAATAACTGGCTTATTAATCAATAATGAAAATAATCGTTAGTTGCAGCCCTAACGCTAATGCATATGTGATATGGGTCAAAAAATTAGAAAGTCTGAAGCACTTTTACCACCAGGTGAGCAACTTTTATTAAAATGAATGGTGGGGTATCTTTTAACACAGTATCCAATTTTATTAATATGTCCATGACAACACAAGGGAAAGTGTTACAGTGAACACCAGTACTACAGAGTGAAGGTGAGGAGTATTGCTGTTTTTGCTCTTGTGGCTCTGGCCTCAGGGCAGAAAGCAAGAAGCCACAACACAGAGTACACATGACGAGTTATTTCACCACTCACACAGCAACACGGTACTATCAATACATTAAAGTCACTGCAAAAGAGTGTTTCACATGTTCATAACGTTATGAGTATCAGTCTGATCCAGTCCAAGTCACACTCATTCAGACCAGATCCCATTCAATCTCCCTCAGTTTGAAGCACAATCAAAGAAAACAAGCTACTATTGCATGTCAGGACACCCACAACAGCATTCTAAATCCTCTAAAACCTAAAATAAAGCTCACTGTGGAGGACCTATCCAGTTCCCCAACACTGATCATCATCCAACACCTTTTCACGCTGCCAGGCACTCTGATTGGCTCATCGACTCATCCAAGATAAGTGGCGCAATCAGCATTCATATTATTCATCTAATCTTTATTTTTAGCCTCTTCCAGACTGAAATGTTGTGTTTTTTGGGAGTTTCCCGACCACTCGAGTCATTCCCTTCAGTATCTCCTTCTGTCGCTGTACAAGATCAAACAAAGCAGATATTACCTTTAAAACATAACGCAATGCTACAAATGGGTCTGACCATCAATCGCTTCATTCAGCATTTTAGATGAGAGACATTTTCCAGGTGGCTTCAGTGATCTCATCAGCATATCAGCATAATTCATACAGCCTATAAATATGTCTTGTTTCTGGTTCCTGGTCGTGAGCAGTGTCAATAAATAACTTGCATGCAGTTCAGAACAATCCTCATCCCTTTGGGGGACAGCAGGATTTCAATGAATATAGATGAGATTTTAGGACTGAATCCAAGCAACAGGGCATCATTCATGTACACCTAATTCTGCATTCCTCGACACAAAATCTTCTGTCACAGGTATACGTAAGGGGATAATACACAGAGCTTCGTGGGCTGACCTGACTACAGTTAGAACATTGTCAGTGTAATTATCAGTGGAGATAACAAAGCCATCCATGACTAACTGCCTCTTTGTATCCACCTGTTACTGTCTGGCATTCATTACCCTGCAACAAATTAGCCTGTCCATCACCTTATCCCATCTCTCAATGCAGAAGAGAATGTGCCACGTGGAAAAAAGGAAAAGCAGGTAAAACAGGAAATCCTGTTTCACTCTTACGCAATGTTACTGTGGAAAACCAGCCTCCATTTGAGTGGCTGAACCTCACTTTGCTATTGCAGAAAATTAGTATACAGATTTATACACCAATACAAATTAATCCACCATCTCACCGTGCACATGGCCAGAAAACACACAACGGTGCTGCAGGATGGGTATTAAGATCTCAGATAATCCATCTGCTTTCACTGAAGTAAGTTAACTCCTTCTCTTTTCAATTCTCAGTGGGATAAGAGAAGATCATTATCCCGAAAGCTGATGTAGAGAAAGTTTTGCTCATGAAGTTGAAGTTAGTTGAAAGTAGGACAAAAGTAATTAGATCCAGCTACGTTTCATCCACATCACATTACATGTATCAGCCTTGTTTCATACTGCAGCACTTCCATGATCACTATGACCATCTAGTTTGAAATACGAAAATGGCAAACATCACTTTTCCTATTCCTCTTGATCTCACCACCTTCATTAAACCTCTGAGTGCAATCACCTCCTCTTGTCACCGGAGCACTTAATATTTCATCACATGTGAAGCAAGAGTCTGGAGTGCATTATTAAGTGTAAGACAAACAAAACTACAAGAAATTCAATTCAATTCCACTTGAGAAAAAGAAAATATCATTTTAATAGCTTTCTTTCTCGGTCTAATCATCCCTAACAAAGTAATGTTTGTTTATTCATCAGTGAATTAAGCTTGTCGTCATTGGTTATGCACACTTTATCTGCAAACGCTGAATTAAAATTCACCCAACCAATGCATGTGCTCCGAAATCAAATCTGCAAACTCATTCTGGCAGTATAAAGGTGCCAAAAAAGTATTTAGTTTGGCTAACATATTGATAAATGTTTCCATTACAGGCCAAGAGGGAAGAAGGTTTGACCTCTAAAACATGGCTGGCTGCTGAACTCTAATTTAAAAGAATACATTAGGAGAGCACACTCCCTCTCGGTCAGATCCCTGGAGATATTTTAGCCACTCCAGGGTCTACGTGGCTGATTATTAAACTAAGAAATGTGGGAATTATTTCCTGCACCCACAGTGCCTTATTGTCAGCAGTGTCTTAATTCTCCTCCACTTTCTCAGAGTTGTCGAAATCATAATTGGCACCTTGGAGAAAAAGCATCTAATTCAGTGGAAAGTGGTTTTAAATAGTCTTGAATCTGGCTGGCCACTTCCAGTATGAGCTGCTGCCTCATTGGTTCTTAAAAGGACAAGACAAATATGAGCTTGAAAGTCAAGTCTCTGAGTGGGTTAGAGGACAGAAATTCTCAAGATAATCGAGACAAGGGAGATGGCTTCGGGGAGAAAGTGAAGGGTGGTTTGCATTTTCAAGTCTTCTCTGCCACTTCGCTTTCTCAGCCACCCTCTGGCACTCTCTTTTTTGACTGAGGACAGACACTTTGCTTCCACTCACACACACCACTGGGTCAGTAGGTCTACTTTTTGTCTAAGACACCCTTAAGCAGCTTCTCAGGGGTCAAAGGGTCAAAGAACCAAACAGGGGAGATGGATGTTGCTGCAGAGGTCGGCTGACCCTTTACAAGCGGGAGGAATCCCATTATTTAGACTGAAATATTCAGTTTTCCTTGAAGGTATTTTTGTGATTCATAGAAAACTATGTACAGAATATTACGCAGGAAAGGTCGTCAGATACAGGCGTGTAAGAAGTACCACTGCTGAAATTAAAACAAACAGCTGATAAAAGCTCATGCACTCCTGCATTTTAATTTTTGGAAATGATCTCTGCCTGCATTGCATAACTGAATCCCCCAGACAGTGACAGATGATGATACAGAGAAATGTTGCTTTTGTCTGGATCAGAAAAACACACCTCCATTACATTCAACGCACAATCTGGTCCCTTTATTAGTGACCGACCCATCTGCTGACCTTCACTGCGATGGCACCAGGTGTCTTCCTCTCCTCCATCTGTTTAATTATTCATTTTCTGATCAACCTGGGAACTCTACAGGTCGACAATACCTGCAGCAGAGCACTCCCTGGGCGGCCGTCTCGCAGGCAGCGACAGAATCTCAGTCATAAAACTGCTCTTCTGCTAGTATAATAAATGAGAATGCACACACGCTACGACTCCCTGTTTCGGACTGGCTTTTGGTGTGTGACTAATGTCCGATCAGGGAATAATATCACCGCTAATTGCACGCTGCAACAGCTCGGGGTTTGTGCAGAGAAAGGTCTTTATTTCTTTTTTGCAAGGAGCTGAGGGAGATGCACACACTGATACTATACAGCTGTTATAACCCTGGCAGAGCACTTTGCACTTAGCCTACTGTGAATTCACGCCAATTTCCCTTCATCTCTCCGTTCCATCTGAAAAAACCCAAGCTGCAAATGGCACACACTAACTATGTACTTCACAAACTGGAAACGTAGAGCACGTTAACTTGTACACTAGGAAACAAATCGGGCACAGTAAAGCATTCCTAAGCTCATACATATTTTGGCTTTGAAATGACAGAAACTGATCATTAAATCTGAAGAAAGGGAACTCTGAGTGGATTCAGTCAAGTGTGGAGTGGAGAGAGCAGGGTCAATCTCAATCTGATCATGATAATAAACCATACAAAGAAACTCTTCCAGAGGATAACACTAATTGATGTTAGTGAGGGACGAGATGGCAGCGAGCATACCGTATAGGGTGCAAACAGAGAAATGGAGCTGTCTAATTGGTGGTGGACTCATGTTGAGCCTCGATAGGTGAAAGCAGCACACAGCAGGTAGGTGGCGGTAAACAGCAATGAGCATGTACTGACGAACACTAAGTAGCGCTGTCAGTATTCAGAGGCATAACCGCCTTATGACACACACGCCTTTTCACTCAAACACACACACATTAACTGGGCTGGAAATGGATGTCCCACAACTGATTTGCCAATGCTGCGTTTCCAAGGAGTACCAAGGTTTTTCACATCTGTAAAAGAAATATTTAAGATTTAAGAGTTGTTATTTCTGTAAGTCAACTTCTACAGCTATGTCAATCTCATCCACACCTGTCACCATTTTTCTGACGTGAGCTCTGATTGGTCAATGGCTTCTCTGAAGTTAGAATTATGCCCCCGAGAAGATGCACGTAAATGTTTTTGCAAATCTACACAGAGAGGGTGTTATGTGTAGCCATAGGTTGCAGAGGCTCACAGAGGAGTCATCGTGCACACCTCCCAAATCTCAACAAGGTGTAGTGAGGACCTGCGCATCAAGCAAGCTGATTGGTTGATCAATCCAAATTCGTTCACATTTGTTTCACAGATTTTAGTGGTTTGTTTACACGGTCACCGGATTGAAATTGACCAGGGACATGGAGAAAATGGCATCTTCACTGGGCTAAATTACTTTGTTGTAGACCTTTTCTTGTTGTCCACTCATGCTCAATTTGAAGGCATCTAACACAAATGACAAATAAACTTGAAATTAGAATAACCGACAGCTTCTAGAGAAGACTATAATAATTTCACAGTTTTGTAGCTTGTGGTTAAGTGTATCTTTTATGATTCACACATTTTGACTGATAATCCATTTCCCTGCAGTGAAAATTAATTGAATTTGTACTTATCAAACCTGATATTTCAGCTCAATACACAGCTTTGTAGCAAAAGCACACACACGTTCTCACTCACACAGAAAGAAATGTCCAGTTTGGCTACTATATAACACATCCACTTTAATGTATCTAACAGGAAAATTACTAACTCAGAAAGGTCTACAGGAGTGACAATGACATGACAACAAGTAGCTTGTTTAGGCTTTCGGCTAAGACCGTCAACGAGTGAGAGACCTTCAACATATGTAACATAATGTGGTGAAATCTTCACTGAGCAAACTGTCACACTTTGTACAAATCCGCCACCAGCTCTCACATTTCCCAGACAAGCTGTGATGTTAGGTCAAATATCCCCCGACACAGAAATCCACTAACATACTCTGCTGACCCTTAAGGTTCTCTGAAAATAGTGACAAAAGCAGCTTGATGCTTCTGAGCCTGGAGGGACTGCTTTGATTTCTTATTGCTACACCACACTCTTGACTTTTCCTGTCACTCTAATCAACACTTTCAGATGACACAGGCAACATGCAGAGTGTTATAAACCACTCGCATGGCACCATGACTGTGTTTCCATGGGATCCCCCTCTGCTATCATATATCCCAAATGAGAATATATTAATAACACTGACACCACCACAAGCCAAGTGTCTGGGATCCAAACTCATTTTCACTGTGTCAGGGGTTCATGCATAATTATCCGCTTCATCGACCTGTGAGACTCGCCTGCTGCAATCTTAACATCCCCAAAATTGGAAGAAAAAAAAATCTGCCTCCTCTTGGCACCCTCTTGTCTCACAGCCTCGATCCCCAAAACAGATGCGACACATCACTCACTCACGCACACACAAGCCTTCCTGCGAGATAAAAGCTGCGAGCTCGCCTCAGGTCAGTCTTAACCCAGAACACGATATGAAAAGAAACGGCACAGTAAATTGAAATTTCTCTCTTACTCAGAGAGATCTTTTATTAATATTTTATGCTCTTACACAATGCAAACTAGTCCAATTCAAACTTGCTATCAGCCGGGGCAAAACAAAAGGATGTTTCATCCAGAAAAACCAGGTCACAGGGTTTGATTGAATGGGCAACCAAGACTGAATGAGATCAACAGCTACAACAGCTATTAACACAACAACAGCAGAGTTACAGGCCTTAACAACGCATTTGAATAAACAATAGGTTGTAACACAGCTTGAATCCCAATTGCTGTGCTCAAGCAATTGTTTTTGACAGATCGAGCAGCGATGCCACACATCCTAATCGTCCTGATGATTTCATTAGGCCTCCCCCCTCTGCTGCAATGATTGCCTCAGGAAGAGTTCAGATCAAAAAACACGCCGCAAGTTTTCAGAATGACCCCGGGGAACAGCAATCAGTGGCCTCATGCACCAGGGATCCTCTCCTGCAAGCGTTTGTCGCAGGATGCTGGCAGTCATGTGACCTCTTGTGTGTTTCACCAGGTAATGAATCCCTCTGGAGCGGGGTGGCCTGGTTGAGTTAGATCCCCGCAGCTATGGAATGCATTGATTGGATGCAGTGCTACTCTAACCAATCTATCACAGCAAATGAATGGTTACAGCAAAGTCCAAAGCAACAGCAGAGAGCAGGAGGGGACGGAAAAGACGCAGTGTCTTCGTCCTGATGGAATGGGCGATGGGGGCTGATTCAGTTCGATGTTCAAGCTGTCAGGTGGGAGGCTGAGCGCAGTAGAAGGGAGGGTGGCTTTGTCAGCCGATTTCACTTTTAACAGCATACCTGTGGTGTGTTTTGACACGTTGCAAAGGACCAATAAATGTCTATAAAATGCCCTTTGTTGATATGTAATGAAATAAAAAGTCAAGCCACATCCTTGTGCTTGATGGTTTTGTTAAACTTATAGAGTATATCATGTACTCACAATGATACCGTGTCCAAATCTGAGCTTTTTGTCAAATCATTCTGTTATTTTCTTTCCCTTCATCCTCCTCTTGGTGGTAACTATATCTAACAAATGACATGCCAAAAACGAATCTTTCAGGAGCAAGAAATTCCTTTTCCCTCGCTCCGTCCTGATAAGGGTTGTAAACCTTTGTCAGGGTTGTCAAGCTTATCAACTATGCTCCCTGATTCTGGTCACAGCGGTGCACACACAGTAAACAGTGCATTTACAAATCATTACTTACATCCTGCATATGGATCTGTACTGTGATGTCCCAAAGAGAAACACAGAAAAAAATATATTCATTAAATGGAGATCCATGTGCCTTTAGGGGCTTTGTGATTTTCGTCTGTGTGCACATTTTTTCCGACATTCATTACAAAAGTGTTCTGCACAGTGGAACCACAGAGCTGAAGCCCCAATTTCCCTTAAGTCATTGTACATGGGAACTGAGACAGTCTGGTAAGCTGAGATATAGAAAGGCGCTTTTTACAATCCAGCAGTATTCACATTTACTACTTTGCTCATAATTAAAGCATGATGTAGCAAACCGCATAAACAACTTGTGAAATATTCATCAGAACGGTTTAAATATTAACTAATGAACTCACTCATTACTGCCACGTCAGAGGTGGGATCAAGCATGTAAAAGTACCAGGGGACCACTGGCCCTAACCCACTGAACTGGCATGCGTTTGG
The DNA here is from genome assembly GCF_043641665.1 of Enoplosus armatus. Classification (NCBI taxonomy): domain Eukaryota; kingdom Metazoa; phylum Chordata; class Actinopteri; order Centrarchiformes; family Enoplosidae; genus Enoplosus; species Enoplosus armatus. The sequence continues at coordinate 11,887,205 of NC_092187.1, forward strand.
TCAGGCAGATGTAGGAATAGAGGCCACTTGAATTTGAAGAGCCATCTTATTGCTGAGTTGGAGTGCGGCCCCCTCGCAGCTAAGAAGCAGATGCTCTGGGCTCGGCTCACTGGCTGACCTGTGAGCAAAACCAATCAGAGCCATAGACGGGGAACAATGTGCTATCACGGTGATATGCACACGTTTTGATAAGGGGTTGTCTGCTTCAGTCCCTCCAGTTTGTCAGGGGGCTTGCTGCAATATTGGCAGAGGGTTATGAGAATGCCTGTAGGGCTGCACGCCGCAATTCAATTCCATGAGCGCTGCAACCTCGGAGCTTTCAGGCTTACTAAATCAATTACACAGAGTTGTGGAGCCTGTGCCTCTCACCCACATAACAGCCATTGTTTTGGTTTGCTTCCATTCTATGGACCAAATACACACTTGCTGATAAGTGGGAGGAATGGCTGCATGCATGGCTGTTTATTTCATGTGCGTTCAACCTTTGAGCTGTCCAGTGTTTGATCTAAAAAGCAGTCTTCAGAGGTCAGACATGAGCTACTGTGGCAATCTCCACAAGCCACGAAGTAGAACAGACAGGACCTGAAGTCTCTGCAGACAATGTTTCAAGGTCCAATGAAAGCTGGAGTGAATTTTTCTTCTCTATCAAACTGTGTCCTGGAGCAAGTCTTTGTTTGGAGAGACATTAATGACAAACAAGGAGCTGCCGATCGAGAGAGCCCGAGGGCATCAACACAGATCCCAGCTTAAAGTATGAAGGTCTGAGGGAGAAACAAAACAAGTGTACCAAGAGGGAAACAACATGAGTCCAGCTGCTACTACACACGCCCTACAATGGATAAAACACACACACACACAACCCAAGCTCTATATGCCAAACTTAGACACATCGCCTCACTTTTACACACAATTTAATACTTTTAATTATATAAACACAGGATCCTACAGTAAGTCTATCTAGGATTTAATGCTGTTCATCTTTTTCAAACAGCCCCCACCCACCACAACTGCACCATCCACTCAGCCAGTCTGCTCTCTAAAGGTTAACAGATTTGTTCTGAAACGTAACTAATTAATTAATATCCTAAATGGGTTGTAAGGTCGCCTACATGGCGACAGCAATGTTGGGTTTGTTGAACAACTTCAGAATTTCAAAATGGATGACAAAGCAGCCTTTGCAACAAGAGAGACAATCAATCAGTCTCCCCTCCTGATAGCTGACTGAGTGAATGGAGATTTCGAGAGAAAAAAAGCAGATGAGAGAGTGAAGGAAACAATGGCAGCAGCAGGATGTTTGGTTAATAAATCTCTGGCCTGTGGCTTTACATACATTAATTGCTGAAATCTCTGTGGGATCAGTTTCAACAGCAGTGCACATGGGAACACATCATTTACATGCATATAACACTGATGTAGCCAGGAGTTACACAGAGCTAAACGCTGTGGATTGTGGCAAAATGACGCAAAGCCGAGGAGGCCCTGGAAACACAAATTAAAGCCAATTTCGATGTGAAACGTTAATTAAAACTGTACCAACTGTACTTGACGACCCACATGAAGCCTCTATATGTTGCCGCACTCTACCTGCAACCGGCGCTGCCCCACCCTATCCAGCCGAGGCACTTGCCATCTTCGTGGTATTTAGGGGTTTTGGAGGGAGGGGACCAGGGGATTCAGTAATGGACAACGAGGGCGAAAATATTTAGCGCTAATTGTCGTTTTCACGTTTCTGCTACAAAACCGGTGTCGTTTTCTGAGCCTGTCAAGCTTTCACACAGCTTCACACGACACGCTGCCTCGGGGGAAGCCTCTCAGGCACGCCAACAAACTCTACGACGGTCGATATCTCCTGTGGCACGCGACTTGGCGCGCAAAACACAACAGCGCTACAGACCCCACGAGACACTGACGGAGACAGGGACTCATCTGAATAAACATAAAAGCGTAAATCTCAACGATAAACTGGACAAACAAACAAAAGCGTAAAGTTTAGGGATTGCCAGATTTACAGCATGTTGTCTTCTGTACTGCCTGTGATTGGCGGAAAATCTGGACATTACTGTAATACTAATTTGGTGCTGTATGAATTTTTAATTTACATTGCTAACTAAAACTCTATAAAACATGCTTAAATATTCCAATGGTGTCTTGTGTGTATATGGGTCTTTATAGGGGAGTAAGGATCCCTGCGAACTCGTTTTACCTTTTGTAAAGTTTCTTTATTCTTCAAAATGTTACACGTAGTTCTTTTTCATGAGGACATGACGCATGGAGACGTATAGGCTATGATTTTCAGCCTCAAAATGTTAGATATCACGTTACTCATTACGAACAGTGTCCTGGCTTCTCGTGGTAAAGCGCACCCAAAGCGCGCGGAGCTCCCCTAACCCTGACGCAGACACAGCAGCATCAGCGCCGGGGTGGACTCACCTGCAGGACACGGTGATCTCCACCTTGGTGGCCGGGATGCTCCCACTGATGGGGTCGAAGTCACAGACCGTCGCCGTGGCCTCCACTTTGTCCATAACGTCTCCCTCCATGCGTGCAGCGGGAGACCCAGGCCAGCTCCCCGGGCCGCGCGAGTCACTCTGAACCTGGAGGGTCGACGGTGGAGAGCCGGAGCGCCGCGGACGAGCGAGCAGGAGCGGATACGGTCCAGAGAAACCTCCTAAGTGCTGTCCATTGGACGGGCAACAGCATGGAAAGTTTAACGGGGGGCTGCAGCGGCGAGGCGACTGATTTGACTAAAGTGGGATCACATGCCAGGACGCATCAGCGCCAACTCCGAGGTTTTCCAGGCAAAGAATTGTGCTCTTCTGCCAGAGCAGCGTTGGAAAAAAAGTAAAAGCTGTGAACTCCACCCCTCCTGTCTGCATTCTCCTACATGCGGGGCTGCGACTGACACTCGTTGCAGATTCAAGCTATTGATCTACGGCTGGACGGATCTTTATATTGCTCCAAATTGGTTTTAAGAGCCTCTAACATAAAATAAATAAGCACCGAGGGGCGTGAATATTGCACTGGACTGTATTTTCGCTCTTTCTTTGTAGAACAGACGGGTGAAATATTTTGATGTAATCGAACCATCTATTAAAAGTGATTTTCTTGCTGGTTTAAGAAACCAGCACGGCGGACCTCCGTGCAGATGTGAAATCAAATTAACGACAACATTAAATGTATAAGTTGAACATTTACGTCACACGCAACTGGCTTAATAGTGTATTTTCACCTGGTGTTAACATTACATTAGTTCCTCCAAAGCCACTCGCTCTTATTACTAATTGAAAAGCTCCCTGATGCCCTTTCAGCATCTGGACAGCTCCTCAAACTTCTGCAGCCTCGTTGCTCATTTATCTTGCCAATAAAAAGTAACGTTCGCTTCTCCTCCACACCTACTGTATGCATCTCTGTGCGGAAGGCTGTTCTCTCCCAGGGGAGCCTCATTTCCGTTTCATCGTTTTCCTGATTTATCAACCAGGTGAAATGTGGAGAAATTGTGTGTGCGTGTGTGTGTGTGTGGGGGGGGGTTACTCCCATCAGTCACTGCGACCAACTACCGGGAAATCTCTGAGGAGAGGATCACTGCACAGAGTGATTGCATCTCTCTTGCAAAACGCTTTTTAAGAAATCACTCTGAATCACTCCCCATGTCCCCTGAAACCATTCACACAGTTATAAGTGGCAAACAGGCCACCAGCTCTCACATGGAAACGCCAAATAAAACCTCTCCGAATCATCGATTGACGCAAAAGGTATAAAGAGCTGCCTAAATTTATGACATATGGAAATCATAATCTACATATGCTATAAACTGAAACACCTACATATGTTCCATAGTTCACACGCGCAAATCATGCAAGAAACTGTATGAGGTCCGTGCTACAGGCTATCCATCACTCTCCAAGTGTCATTTCTGAGGAGCGAACATTGTGGGAGGTCTATGCACAACGGTAACACACTGCTACAGCTACACTTCTACACTGGAGTGTGAGACTTGGGCTGATAGGGCCATGAGGGCTGCATATTTCGGACACACCAGAGAGCAGCTTCATCATTAGTCATGTTCACTCGGTAATTAGGCCCCGTGGTGGCCCCGAGTTGGTTGATTTGGAGCTCCCTTCAGTGTGCTGTTCCCCGCCGCCTGCTGTGAGGCTCTCCACTGTTTCTACCCGCAGCAGCACCACTTCCTATAGCTGTGGCAGGAGTGTAATTACGGCATCAGCAGCAGGCCTCAGCATTAGCAGGGGGAGCAGGCCAGATGATGGGGTTCAAACTCCAACATCTCTGGTGTTCTGCAATGACGAGTAGCCTACAGCAACACGAGCGGAGGCTGAAAGTACATTTACTCGAGTACTGTATTGAGTACAGCATTTTCAAGAAGTGCAATTTTTTACATTTTCATTTGGTATAACTTAGTACTAGTCCACAACATTTTAGAGTAAAATATGAAACATTTTACTCTACTACTAATGTCAGACAGCTGTTACTTTTCAGTCAAAGATTACACTTATGATAAATTCTCGAAATACACAACAGTATATTAAGTATTTTAGTAGCCTACCACTTGGATTAGCAAAGGAATATTTGAGACTTTGGGAAATAAACTTGCTTTCTTGCCAAGAGTTAGATGAAAACTTGATACCACTCTCATGTCTGTACGGTATTTATGACACAGCCAGCAGCATGTTAGCTTAGCACAAAGACTGGAAACTGGCAACCTCACAGTGACGACAAGAAACCCTGTGCTCGGCCGAGAAATACATTACCCTGTTTCCAGTCTTTGTGCTAAGTGAAGGTAACTAGCTGTTAGCTCTATAGCTTCATATTTAGCATACGATATGAGAGAAGTATCGATCTTCTCATTTAACTCTCTACTCTTCTCCAAAATGTTGAACTTTTCCTTTAAAATACTGCTAACCTCAATGCAGCAACATTTTAACACTATGAAACTTAACTACAGTTTTTGATACAGGAGGCAAAGTGATCATACTGTAGCTGTTCCCAACAGCCACACTAGAAGGCGGGGCCAAGATCCTGCCATCATAGAGAGGGTTGAGAGGCAATAATTATTACAATTGGGATAACAGCTCCCACTTTCAGATAGCCTGTCCTCGAAGGCATTTATACTGTTGCACGCATCTGTACAAATGACAAGTGACAGAAGTAGTTGTGTGAAAGATGAAACAAAAAGACACTTGAGAGACAAGTTCAAGTGCTGCCTACTTTCTCACCTCCACACACCTGGCTCCACCTGTCAGTTCAGACATCAGAAGGCTGTGAGGCGAAGGAGTTTCTGATGCTGTTTGACCATCCAACAACTGAAGCACTTCAATTGCAGCATAATGACGCCTTCAGTTCGTGTTCAGACCGACATTACTCACTCCGAATCATGATGATGTTGAATCAGGTGCCAAATACTTTCAATAGCTGCAAACACAGCAAAATAACAGTCTTAGATGAATACATGGCTTGAAGCTCTCTAGACATAAACATAGACACTAATACATCACCATATGTAGTCTATGTACATCATAAACAGCCAGAACTAATTAAATACACAGCATAACTAAACATGTATGAAATGAAACAATAATATAAATATGAAACTGGCAGCCCATTCAATAACCAGTGGTGGAAAGTATTTACCCAAGTACAATTTTGAGGTACTTTTTGAGGTATAAAATACTGTACTTCTTACTCCACAACATTTATCATACATTTGGATTTACTGGTTACTTCACAGATTGCAAATGGAATATGACGTAATGCTTTAGATAAAACTACCCTGCTGTATATAAAGTAGTTGAATTTAGCTCCACCTCAATCACCTACAAGATAAAATAGCCTACATAAAATACTGTTTACACTTTAATCAGTCCAATAGTATCATATATAGTAGTATAACAGTGAAAGGGGCCATTCTGCTGCATAATAAGTACTTTCACTTTTGCTACTTTAAGTATACTCTCCTCGTAATACATACTTAAGTAACATTTCGAGTGCAGGACTTTTACTTGTAACATGATATTCTTAGCATACATTGAGGTATTGCTATTTCGCTTAAAGCAAAACCACTGTCAATAACAAAATAATCATCCCATCATCTACTACAGGTAAAAACTACATTAATTAGCATGGTTTACTTGCCCACAAAAGGTAGCTAAGGAAGCTATCTTAATTTAGCTACTTCATTTTCTAACACTGATAACCTGCTGAACATAAAAATATAGCGCCACATATTACGATCTAACTTGAACGTACACTGCGCTTTTTCACTTTCTCACCTGCAAACACAGCAAAAGAACAGTTTTAGATGAATACAGGCTTTGTAGCTCTCTGCTTTTGTGACTGTTCTACATTAAAACTGGTGTAACTTGCTCCTACGGGTTTACAGCGCAACTCATCGACATTACACACCTCTTACTGCCACCTACTGGCGGAAACTGATATCGCACTACAGCCGTCTTACATGAGGGCAGGGGAGCTTTTCAGCGACTTGAGTGACACAATGCATTTAAAATTATACTTAATAAGGGTCGGGGGTCCGACATACTAATATAAAGTAACACACTAATACACAAATGCCTGCCTTGACAACTTTATAGAGTTTGAAACCGCTGTGCAATGTTAGCCCCGTTCACGACCTTCAAGATTCGGTCACATTGTGTTCCCAACACGAAGGTACGTTATATTTTACCTGTTACCCAGCATCGGGTTGCGTCTTCAAAGTGTATTTTCATACTCTCACGGGTGTCTGCTATCTGCCTGGAATGATAATATGTTTGCATGGGATTAAAAACAACGTTTAATACCAACATTTTCACAAACAGTGGTCCTACGCTCTGCTCTTCTTCTTCGCTGGAACGTACGTTAAATTTGTTGCGCAGGCGTGGCAGCGTTCGGCTTCAGCGCAGTCTGTGAAAGGATAGGAATTAAGCGCTGCTTTGTCCCCACGCATACATTATATCTTTCCGATGACGTCTGTGGGATCAAGAAAATACACCTGGAGATACAACCTCATGCTGGATAACAGGTAAGAGAAATAACGTTTTGACTTTCGCCCATGTGACGCGCAGTGGTCACAAATGGGGCTTATTTTAGCTTCAAGCTCATCGATCTATTTTACTCAAACTGGACTTTCTGGATTGTATAGTTCAATGTCTCACCTGAACCTGAGGCAACACGCCCGCATCAGTGTACCCTCTTGTGCTTTTCAACAGTGTCTGAAAGTTTGAAACCTGTAACCAAACAGTTACACATCCACATTAACATTCATTTGGTGTAGTGTTTCTGGCCAGCTGACAAATGAAAGTCCAATATTTGCTCTGTGATTTAGCTCTGGTCTCCACCAACTTCAGTGACATTTAATGAATCAAAATGATAATAAATGCAGCTTTAAGCACACATTTGAATGCAGGGCTCCTACTTGTAATGGAGTATTTCTGTACTGTGGTACTGCGACATTTACTGAAGAAATTATCTGAATACTTGTTCTATCACTGAAGGTTATGATGTAGAGAAAAGCAGATTGTGAGAATGAGAGAGAAAGCATGTGTGCATCTGCATGCTCATGGCACTTCCTGTTATGAGAAGTAGTAGAATAAAGACCAGACACAGAAAGTCTAATATCATCTATTGTCTGTGCAGCCTGAAAACATCAAGTGCATCTACATTGAAATGAACTTCTGGGAAGCAACATACTGTAAATGTACCGTGGAAGAAATATTGGCTATGCAGTCTCTAGATGATTGTTGCTAAAAGTGGAATTTTTTTTGTTTTAGTTTAGTTTTGTTTCCGTCATTTTTTCTCGTCTGTTGAACAGCAGAAACTTTTCAAGGACAAGTTTGCCATCTGCGGCAAAGTTTGTTGTGTTCCAAACACAAAACCACTGACTACTGAATGAATGAACTTAATTTAATGTATGCCTCTCCTTTCCCGCTGAGAATAAATAGTGTTATAATGCCCAGCCAGAGTTTAGTAGTTAGTAGCACAAATTTGCAGCCTGCTGGCGTCAGTACACAAGGAAAGATCACAAGGAAAATACTGACAGTGGAACTTTTTGCAATCACTAAGATTTGTTTGTATGAGGCTCCGTCTGTGCCAAAAATGTGTTGATTCATACTGTTTTTGTATTTCTTTATAATATATTACTGTTGTTTTTTAATTTGTTTGCATATTTTCTTTGTTTGCTTGTACAGTGTGTTGACTTCGGCTATAGTTTTTATTTTTTGACTTTGTCTTGCAACTTTTCCTATATCTGGTATGGCTGTATGGCATTTTTTATTGATTTATTTTATAACTGATAACTGACTATCCATGTTTATTTTTCTCCTTCTTTAGCTAACTATGTAACTGTTTAGATTACGAATCCTTTGGGGAGAACTAGCCAAACTTATGTCCACACTTTGGGGAAAGGTTTGGCTCAAACCATTATCATTCTGGCATGGGGGAAAAGCGCTCTGGCTTGTTTGTATTACTTTAAACTAAGCACAATTGTCTTGGACAGCGCTGAGCCAAGGATGCAGCGACGGTGCCCATGCAAAATGGTAACGTGCAGATAGCGGTAGGGGAGGAGAAGGCCGACTGAAATAGTTGGCAAGTCAATAGTGTTATGGAAATTGTTGTGTGCTTGTAAGAGGACAAAGATGGATATTGTGTTTGAGTATTTCATTACGAACAATCGTTCGTCTCACCAAGTCTAGACAACATCAGGTTTTCTGATTGCCATGACAATAAACAAAGTTCAGACCACGAAAAACATCAAGGAAATGCACAACAAATGGTGATGAAAAAAAGATCAAAAATACACAACAACAAATACAAAATCAGCACACACAAGCAATCCTCACAGTTTGAACTCAATGTAGTATCTATCTATATGAAGCCTAAAGTGGATGCTTTTCTTCTGCAATGCTTAAAGAATAGCTCCACTTTCATTCTTCCGTGACATAAATCAACAATGCCCCTCTGCTGGGCTGGAAACACATTTATCATTTTCCATTTCAGGTGATCCGATCATTTTATCAGCGCTGTGTTTTGTTTTGTTTTTATGAAGAGAAGGAAACAGGGAGCATTTAATCCCTCCAGCGCAATGATGTTCAAGTCTTAATGAGAGGAGCAGTGTGTGGATCTTCAGTCATACAGAACAATACAGAGAACAAATGAACCATTGGACTCAACTGAGAAGTGGCGTTTAGTCCGTCGCTGATCCATTTCAATGTCCAATTGAGCTGCATTGATGTGGGGCGGATGGAGCTTCACCAAGCATGCAGGGAGGAAGAGTGTGAGATTTTGGCTCATTCATCTTCTGTGTGACAGAGAGGTATAACTGCTACAGAGGGCATCACAGAACAGGGCTTCTTGTGTGTATATGCATGACATGTATGCATGCACACATGTGTGTATCAGCGTCACTGTCTGTAGCAGAGACTCATCCGTTACACTGATCGAGCAGCGGGAAATGTGATGTCGGCAGCCGCTCCACAACCATTACTGAAACACTGGAGCGTGGCTGTTTTCAGTGGTGGTGACAGGAAACGGCCGTGTTTTACTGTGTTGAAGCGCTGCCTCTTCCCTGTCAGGGAGTTCATTATGTTGAGAAAGAGATTCACAGTCGCATAAAGTGGAGGCATTTCTTATTATAGAGTACAGTGGAGATAATTCAGGCTGTCACTTGTATGTTCTGGCTGAAACCTGCTGCAGAATTCACACATAAAATCCTTTTTGTGGTGTGAATCTCAGAAAATTACAGGCACAGGTACAGTTGTAGTTATGCAAGTATGCTTTGAAAAGCTCAGGATCACAGATTTGGCTCTCTGTGCTTTTGCTTTGAAATGCTGCACACGTAACACGGGGTAATTCATTCAAGTCATTTTCCCTCCAAAAAGGAAAAAAAAAAAAACCCCAGAAAGAAATCATTGCTTTTATTGGGAGCTGTCACGCATGCAGGAATCATATAACCTTTCAGAATTCCCAAGTGTGATTGCAAGTGGTAAGGAAAAAAAAAAGCTGAGGACATGCACATTTTAATAAAAGAAAATAATACTGGGGGCTTTTCTCATATCCTCTGACAGATCTGTTGGTTAGGCATCTGTGACAGAAGGGAGGACTCAGCTGTGTGGCGGGTTGGCTGCAACAGACAGGTCTTTTCTCTTCCACCTCATATCCAAAGCAAACTCTTTACTTTGAATGTAGCTTGGCGGGACATTTGTATTATGAATTCTGATCATTTGTTGGTATAGCAAAACCATGAGTGGTGGAATTTGTCAGCTGTTGATCCTGGGGAGAGAAATGATCGCAGACCAACTTAAAGCATCATTAACAATTCTGCGCTGCACACTTGCTTTGCCTTAGAGACCATGGCAGGGTCCCTGTGATACCTAAGCCAAGATAGCTGAATTCTTGCCTTTTTTATTTCTATTTCTCACTCATTTGTCTTCACGGACTCTGAAGTGTTAGCATATATAACATATATTCTCTATACAACGAACGACAACAAAAGTAAGGCTATCTCTCGGCTGCAGCAACATATACAGTATCTGTTTAACATTCTGTTTGCCGAGTGAGTAGCTGGACCAATCAATGCATCCAGTTGCTCTATTTAAATGCCAAGCTGTAACAGACAGAAATGATCCCCAGAGAAGTCATTTAGGGCTCCTCAGCTGGATGAGCTGCCTCCCTCTGAATGCCAAGAGCCCATAAACTTGTTAGAGACATAATCTGGAAAAGTTAAGGTCTCTCACATCTGCGTGCCTCTCGAGGGTTTCTCTGAATAGCGCGGTGTTGCCGCACGTCTCCTTGCTTCACTTCACAGGCAACTCATCATCCACCAGCAGCCTGACCTAGATCCAGCCATCCCTGTGCTCACATCATATACATATTCATTGGGCTCTCTTAATCATAAGACAGCCCCTTGAGCGGAAGAGAAAACTCTCTAATTAGTTGCTATCATCCGTTGGCAGCTCTTTGGGCTGCGTTTGTCTTGCCTGCCACATGTTTTTGTCTCAGTGTGCCGCTGCAGTCGTTGTCATGCAGGTTCAAGCCTGCCTGTCATCTGCCATATCTGTGGTCACTTGTAATACAAGGGTTGTGATGAGTTCCTATGACTCTCACTCTGCCACATTATGTTTGGTGAATGCGTGCTTGAAGCTGCCCGTGTTGTAGTTCAGAAACCACACCACATGACCACAACTGACTGAACTTTGTCGCTGCTGACTCTCCAGAGAAATAAATCAGAGGTATGCTCACCTTCCTCAGATTGTGTTACTGTTATCCTCTCAGTCCAGATACTTACTGGTCTTTCATGCAAACTGTTTCCTGTAAATAAGAAAAGACCAAACCACAATGTAGAACAGGCACTCTCCCCTCCTATTGTCCAAAGAATGAATGATTGCAGTGTCAGTTGTGATCAAATTGGTAGCTCGTATCAATGCAATCCAAAAGATGCATTGAAATGTTTGTGTGCATTGTTCATAAACCCTGTTAACACGTCGTGATGTTGGGATATCCAAATACATCCGACTCTGCAACAAACAAAATTATCATGAAAGAACATGCAATTCCAGTCGGAAAACAAACACTGCTTTGCATTGATCTGTATCTAAAGTAAAACAGTCCTCCAGTTTAGTATTTTGTATTTCCTTTTCATAAAGTGGGTGGACTTGTGAGTGAATGTTTAAAGTCAGTTTGGGTCAAGCTCCAAAAACACTGAATCCTACACCTCCCATGGTGCGTCTTGATCGCATTTGTTAGATCCTTCCTTTCTTCGTCTTACAAATGCCACATCTACTTTGTAACGCAGGATCTCTGTTAAAAATGTGTAGTCTCAAGCCAAAGCCGAGATACCCGAGTGATGCCCCTTGACTAACTTTCACAACGCTCCGTCCAGAATCACAGAAATTACATCCATATTGGATGATTCAATGTCCTAACCATAACCTCTCTAAAGTTGCCATGTGTAGATATTGTAGAGAGTGAAAACTGTTTAATAGGTTGGCATTGGACAAAAACAGAAAAAAAAAAACATTGTCATTGAATGTAATCCGGGGTTCAATATCGACATTCTTGTCTGGCGGTGGCGTTGAGTACACTCATGACTGGTAAATTGACTTTGACATGTAAAATTGCTCGAGTGCCCCTTTAAATTGCAGGTTATTTTAAGCAGCTGTCGAGGTCAAGCAGTCTCCTCTTCAATATGAAATTAATTCACAAGTATGAAATCCGTCCCCAGTAAGCTCTGGGTAACTGAGGTCAGACTTTATGAGTTATGAAGTTCAGGCACTTCAGTGGTTCGACAGCTCCGGAGAGGAAGGAGACAATCCCTAAAAATATGATTATGTACAACAGTCAAAAGGCTCTGAAACAATCTACAAACCCAGAAAGAGCCACGCTTTCTTCTGCAAAAAAGAAACAGACACATTGGAGGGTTTAATGAAAAAAGGTCTTAATATCTTCAAAGGCTGCAAAAAGTAAGAATGTCAGGAAGACGAACAAAAGTAACACAAAGTTGACAGGTTCCTGCTGTGGTCCCCAAAAAGAAATTGATTATTGTTAACAAACACACACATTTTTGTATTTTTATACTTGTGAGGACCCTCTCGTAGTAACCCACAGAGAATTAGCACTCGACTCCTCAGCTCCCCTCAGCTCTATGGAGCTTTATTGTCTTTCAGCTCATTGTTTTGGTTTTACGGCCCATTACCTCAACCTTTTGGGTCACTCGGACTGCTCTCATCAGCGTTGTTTTCAGCCACATCGGGCAGCTGTTTCCTACACATGAGCTCTAAAAACCCACTGTATGCTACCAGCCCAGCACCAAACGGCATACAGACAAAGTTAGCAACCAGCTGATCAACGTGGCATTTGGCAGCTGAAGAGCCAGATATTTCCCTCAGGAGTTAGTGGAGAACAAAACCAGAGCTAAAATGAGAGTGAATATTGGGCTGAAATCCACCAGGTGCACAGATACACGACTCCAAATGAATACTAATGTTGCTCCATATCTGAATGTGTAAATACGAAACTGTTTGCCAACAAGTTCGCCATATCAACCTTAAATGTAATAATATGTCAATGTTGTGTTCACAGCTTGTTTTATGCTGCCCCCAAGAGGTAAACAAATCAGTTGGTGCAAATTTAACTTATTCTAAAATTAACCCTTAAACTAATCCTTAAACCTCCAACAGCCTTTTGAAGAAGGCCTCCCAAAATGTTTCCTTTTGTCAAGCTTTAAAACTCAAAATTGTCCTCACAAAGGTAAACGTACAATTGTACACACACATTTGTATTACTGCACTTGTGGGAACACTATGGCAAACCTGAAGTCCAAACTAGCCCTCAAACTTGCCCTGGAAATTGTGAGCACTGGTTAAAATCTCTGCAAACATGTCACGTTAAAAATGGCTAGAAGTACAATAAAACACACACACACTTGCAACTACTTGGCAGCTTCCACAGAGCTACACTTTATTTTTAGGAGCCGAATTGCAAGTAATTCCTTCATTATCGCTGCCTGCTTGCATGAACCGCAAACGTCACGGTGTCCAGTGTCAATCAATAAAAGAAAATGAATTGAATTAACTCAGAGGCAGGGAGCCTGAGAGAAATGTATCATCTGTTCATCCACCGAATCCCGGGCCACAGCATCATCTAAATTTTCCATTTCAGCTTCTACTTGCAACAGCAACACACCCGCTAATCGTTCTACCTCAGGATGCTAACTGAAGCAATTTAGTTTGTGTTGACTGAAACTCTGCAGCTCCACTGCTCATCTTTAATGAAATAAGAATGATTTAGATGCTTAATAAAAAACTGCTTTAGTGAGTGGCATCATCATCATGGCTGAGACTTGTGTAAAAGAAGAAGCCCCTCCCAAAGGATTTTGACCTCTATCTATTTGTTCAACAAGCAGTGGGGCTAATCTTAAACGCTGCGCCCCTGTAGCTTCCTGCCCCTGCGATGCCAGGAGGCATGGAGACGTTTCCCTCCTACCCCTGATTAAAGTTTGCTTTCCATCGTGGGCGGGAAGGACTTTCATCACCGTGTTTTCTCAAAGCTATATCCATGCAAATCATCGCATTTATCCCCTGTGAAGTATGGGTGGAAATGAATACGCAGCCAGTGATATGTGAACATCGCCATGGTAAGACCAACAACAGACACAGTGCACCACCAATGGCTCACTGAGGAGGAATAGCAGGATTCCTCCCACGCAGAGATCAGATGCAGGTGCAGGGGAGCACCGCTGAGCCGGAGCTGCAAAGGAGGACTACCATTACAGCACACATCCCCAGCTGGAGGAAGTGATATGACAGCAAAGTATAAAAATACACAGTGCCACAGTCCTGTGGTAGGTGCTTAAATACCACTGTGGTTGAGTGAGTGAGGACACTGGTTGTTTTCATCCTCAGAGCATTAGCATGTGAGGGTGTGAACTCCTGTCTCTGGAGTGGACCTGTACATGTGTGACAGCATGATTAATGTGACTCCACACCCTCTGCTTTATTCGACCCTCGTGGCGCTCACATCTAAATAATGAGGAGCGCCTGCTCGCCAGCTGAAGCACCCCCGCTCCCTGCACACATGCCCTACAGTGCAGCCATCAGAGCCAGAGGATGCTCCGAGCAGGATTTGCCATTATGGTTTTCCTCATTACGGGAGCAGCGTGATTTTAGGAGTTGATGGGCTTCGCCTGCTCGCAGGGGCCCGGGGAAGTCATCGCTGTCAGGGAAGAAAAGTCATCAGTGGCGAGTGCGGGTAGCAGCATGGGCCTGCTGCGGTGTTGTCAACGCCAGTAGTCTTTAACCCTTTGAGCTGTTCCTTACTACCCCCACCCCCCCCCACCAGCAGCTGCCACTTGACAATTTCCATAGAAATGACAGTTCGCTCGCCTCCGTTATTGTCCAAAATCAAACCAGTCGAGAGGCGATGAAATAAAGGGACTCATTACTTCCTTATTGTGAACACTTTTCAACAATAGATTTTTGCCTTTATAGGGAAAGCTTATACCTCTACATTCCCTTTATGTATATTCTGTGAATAAACTGGGCGAAGTCAGATAAAATGGGCCAGATAAGGTTGGAGCGTCATAGTCTGTAACCTATGGAGTCAGATTTGTGTCAATATAATCAAATAAAACTTCTTAAATAAGAATTTGAGACAGAATAAAACTCACAGAGGCAACAAAAAAAAAGTCATCTAAAAAGTAAAGCTCAGTACCCTGAACGTTGTTCAGTGCAGTAAGTGTGAGTTTCGGTTTTGGCGGACGCCCTAAACAGGGAATTCATTCGAATGAATTACATGTCATTTCAAATTTGTTGAAACTTGATTTTGTGGAAAAGTGACAGCCCTACTGTGTTCTGAAGGGAAGGCAGGACAAGACCTAACAAGACCTGTCTAGATGAGATGTTAAGACCTACAAAAAACAGACACAAAGATGCAGAAACACACACCCATACAACATGAAATGCATTTACAGTGTTACTATGGCACACCAACGATAATAGTTAGTGTCAAGCTGAAATTGAAGTGACGTGTTCTCTCTTTCTATTGGGTCATTTTACCTGAACATAGCTCAAGAGGGAACCTGCTGATGAGCTAACTCTCAAAATTCCAAAACAATTATACTTTTTCACAATTTCTTTAACAAATACATATTTAAGGGACCCATGCCAATTCATAAAAAGATCATTCGATCTCATGCATAGCTTATATGATGGTCTTATAAATCATTTACCAAAAAGTGGCCCCATTTTATCTGACTCCACCCAAAATATGTGTTTCTATGAGCGACCTGTAGGCCAGAGGACAAAAGGACGGACAACCTGGATGCTGTTTTTACCTAAAGATTGTCTGTCTGTGATTGAAAAAAAAAAATTAAAGGAACATTAAAGGCTTGTACTCGGTCTGCAAGGGCCTAATAAACTTCTTAGATTCATATTGTCAAGTATTTAGCCATACCCACTGCTTTATGTGATGGAGCATCTCTTCTTTCCTTTG
Source organism: Enoplosus armatus (assembly GCF_043641665.1). NCBI lineage: Eukaryota > Metazoa > Chordata > Actinopteri > Centrarchiformes > Enoplosidae > Enoplosus > Enoplosus armatus. The sequence goes on from NC_092187.1 coordinate 11,903,201, forward strand.
TGGGTAAAAGAAGCAGTTAATGGCTACACGCCCGGCGGTGTGAAGTGATTTAAAACGAAACAGTTTTTTCTGTGCTCTTTTCTGCCTGCGCCTCCATTACTGTGATAAATCAACTCACAAAGCTGATACAAACTGTAATTCCAGGGTAAGAAAATCTCTAGTAGAGACACAATACACTATGAGGAAAAGATAGCAGCACCGAGAGTTACGCAATCTGAAATGTTGAGAGAATAGAATAGAAATGTCTTTGCATAGCCAGCAACTCCCTTTGAAGCTCGATCCCGTCGCTCTCATCCCGGTTTACAGTCAGTTTACATGAACTGGCATCATCACCAGTCACTGTTTCATCAGTGTTTGGTGCAAATAGTGTTTGATGGGATACTCTTCATCTGAGCAGCCTTCTTGAAAAAGTGTTTGCATGTGTGAAGAAGAGGAGGAAGACATGGAGACTGTGTAGTATGCCAACAGGGTTTTGAGTATGTATGTGTTCACACTGGTGGGCACTACATTCCCACAGTGCAATGCACAAAGGATGTGGAGGAGCGACTCGCAGCTGCAGCACATTAAAACAAATTGCAGAGACCACAAAAAACAAAAAAAGAAGTAAATCTAAGGAAAACATTTGCTGCTCTGACGTTGTTCAAAATATTCACTTTCTTGGCAAGAGTAAGACGATAAGATCAATACCATTCTCATGTCTTTATGGTGAACATGAAGCTGGAACCAGCAGCTGGTTAGCTTAGCTTAGCATAACGACTGGAAGCAGTGTTGCCAGATTTGATTGACACCAAGTAGCCTAATCAAAGCCACAAACACACCCAATCGTCATAAATGTAGCCTTTTCTAGTTGGATCTCTGATGGGGTTTTTTATTTATCCATATTCTCAGAGCTTCCTTGTGATTTTCTGAGGCTGAATACGACCTCTATTACTATATTAGTTTAATTAGGCGAACTATTGGACTCAGTGCCCTGTCAGTCTCATTAATAGTAATTAGAGGAGAGGAGGGGCCGGTTCATTGGCAGATGAACTATTCAATGGGGGAAGCCGCCCAAATGGCTCAATCATATAAAAAGTTGTCCAATCTGGCAACATTTTACTGGAACACATCCTGGAGTGTCTGCTGGTTGTCTGGCAACCTCGCAGTGACAACAAGACTCGGGGAAATCACTGTTCCCAGCCAGGAAATAACCCAGCACCTAACCTCCCATAAAACCACAACTTATCATTTTTACACTTCAGGATATTATGTGTTAATTAGTGCCTTTTTTTACTTTGGACACAGCCAGGCTAACTGTTTCTCCCTGTTTCCAGTCTATATGCCCGCTAGCTGCTAGCTTCATATTTAGCATACGGACATGAGTGATGTCGATCCTCTCATCTGTCAGCCAGAAAAAGAGAAATAAGCACAAAAACATTTCATAAAACTATTCCTTAAACTGTCAGTGCATGTCTTGCATCATTTACAGTTAGTAGCTTACAAAACAGTAAACTATACAGTTGTGTATGCTATGAATAGTTTGTAGTACATGCCGATTAAAATTACAGTATGGAATTGAGACATGGAAAGAGACATAGAGGACATGTTGTAAACTAATAGCCTTTCACAATCCATGGTATGAATTTGCAGAGTGTGCTGAATCTGCAGCAGAAATCCTTCACAGTCCAATTAACAGTAAGAATTTCCCCACAGTTCTCGCAGCATTGTCTCGTGGGTGGGGTGGGGTGGGGGGTGGGGTGGTAGGAAGGGATCCTCCTTCCTATCACTTCTGCTATCTGCTACAAGCAAGGCTATATTACTGCTGGTGCAGCGCTGCCATCAAAGTTCAGAGCCTTGGGTCTTTGCACACCACCGAGTCGACCAGGGGAGGTTAGGAAGGAAAGAATAACGATGAGATTCACCCCCTAGATGAATATGCCTCCTTGTCACGCGTGCCCTTGCATAACTGCACCCCTGCCTGATATCTCATGCAGAGTGTGCGAGCTCGGAGATGAAGCCAGTGCCGTTGCACCAATAGCAGCTGTGTTGGGAGAGGCAGCAGCGGTGTTTTCACTGTCAGGAGGACTGAATGATGACCCCCTTCTCACACTTGATATCACGTCCACACACACGCATACGCTGGGCTTCAATCCCAGAAACAAAGAGGTGCATCTGCAAGACGTCCAGGAAATAAACGCATTATTCACAATTCCAAATGATGAAGAAAAGCAGGGAGTGAGGCAGTGAGGGAACGGAAGTAAGAGTATGAAAATCAATGTGATTGAGGATTTTGTGTGTTAATATGGTCACACTGGCGGATTCAGAAGCCTCTTCAAAGACCATTACACCACAAAGGATTCATGTCAAATACAGTCAGGGTCCTTTTCAACATCAAACGATAACATAAGCATACCCTGCAAGAAAAAAAAAAAACATTACAGGACTCTCAGGTATGTTTAATATTGATCAGTGTTCCTGTCTATTACAAGTGACTCTTTGTATGTAAAAACACCTGTGAACAGTAAGGACAGTCTGTTTGTTTGAGGAGGTGTACACTCTTAATCTAGCCTCTGTGCATACACTCTAATAAGTGACCTGACTCTATACACTTAATGGCATACTGCCCCCTCTTGGACAATCCTGGCTAATAAAATGTGTTTTCATCAACGCAATGAGACTCTGCATTTTCTGTGTTTTCATTTATTCTTTTTTTGCTCAAAAGCAGAGCATCTGTGGTGGTAGAAATAAAATCTCATTAGTGCGACACCAAACACACATTCCAAGAGTTGTAACCATTGCGGATGCCTCAGTTATCCCAAATACAGCGGTGCCGGGTCGCTGAGGGTTTGAAAGCCCATTGTGCTCTTTTCTCTGTCTGAAATAACTAGATGCGTCTGGCTGAGGTCTGTATCAGCTCCTGCTTTCTGCTGCCAGATCATGCCGATTCTAACAGAGATGGGATGAAAGAAAATTGGCCCCAGAGCCGGCCGGACAAGCATCTATGAAGCTGCTGTGCTGTAATGAAGGGGAGACGACATTAGCGTGGGGTCAGGCATTTGGCGGGGGGGGGGGGGGTGAACACAATCTGTTGCTCTGGGAGGAGCACAAAAAATATGTGAATCCTGGCCAAAGCTGCTGCAACATTGCTCAAAACTCACAGAGCTCATTATCTTCAAGCACTGCTACAGCAGGGAAACAAAGCCACAACACAACAGAGGGTCAAGGTTATTGATACAACCCAAGGGGGTGTTTAGAAGGATATATGCACAAGGCCAGTGAGATTAAAACTATAGAAATGAAGGGATGCTAGAGATACACTTAGAGAGAGTTTGCCCTCCTGCAACAGCCCTCTTGCATACTGATTGGAGTGGTTTATTAAACTGAATACTAAGTAGAAAAGACTAACCAAATCTTATGATTCTCCTCAAACCAGAATCATTGGCAGCACCCTCCTCTGGGCCAATCATAACAGAAATCAGCGACTGACTTTAAACGACTGTTAACATTCAGATGAAATGCCTCTTCATCTCTAATTGGCACTGCCATCTAAATCTACGGGATTATGGTGAGTGCTTGTTTGTTATGAATCCAAAGCCTGAAAACAGCACATTTTTACAAAGACGGGCAGAAGGAAGGAAGACGAGTCACATGACATTAAGCAAGAATGCAGCAAAACATACAATCGTGGTGGAATATCTGTCACATTTCCAGAAAACATTATGATGCACTCTGCTCTCTGTCTCAGCAGCAGACCTTAATCACATCAAGGAATAAGCACGTCGCTCATTTGATGAAAGTTGGCCATAAATGTAATAAAGCTGCCATGGTTATTAGAAGTGCCACAGGCCATTTTACAGCAGCTCACACACCTCATATTGGATTATGGAGAGAAATATGATGAACCAAGGAAGTAGAACTTGCTCATTTACAAAAGGACCAGGGGAGGTTTAATGGCTTGTGACTGAATCCAGTCAGACATTGAGCTCGGTGAAAACTCAAAGATATCCTTTTAAGGAGTGCTGCAATTCAACTGCCTCTCCATGTCAGCCATGTGTTGCCTGTGTACAACATATACACTCCACTGAAAAACCTCTACAGCTTTGATCACAAGTGTTCAGTTCTAGGGGGTATTTAGGGTTTTAAGACATTTTTTGAGAGTTGATGAGGCTCTGGAGTGACAAAGAACAACATCTAAAAGTGTTTATTTAGCTCAGATTGAGATAGACTGGACTTGATTTTTACAGACACTGAAAACTAATTGTCCCATTAAACCTCCCCTGGCTCTCTATAAATGGGTTCTACATCCATGTTTACCGGTCAGTTGTTCTGATTAATGCTTTGCGTATCGTATGTTTACCTGCCGACAGCATGTAGCTGATATTGTTTTCACCTTGTGAGTCTGTGTGTGGTGTTTACAGGTCTGTCTGTGGACTGATTGTGTCAACATGATAGCGTCATAAAACTCTACAGGTGTGGAGTTGAGATCATAATGAAGGCAGAATTTGAAGACTGGTGTGGTCGGAGCAAGGGCACCAGGAGCAGGGGTGTTGGTTAAGCCCCTGGCCCACATTCGCGGATCACTGCATCCCAGTATGTTAGTATGTGGGTACTCATGTTTAATGTAGTAATGACTACTGAGTACTCATTGGTCAGAACCTCAACATGTTGACGGGCGTCACGGCTGGTGTGATCCTATTGCAAGATGGTTTCTAGTTTGTTTTTCATTTCATTGTTTTGTTTTTTATTAATCTTTTTTATTGGAAATACAGAAAAAACACAGAAGTATGAAATTACAAGTAGGCTATTTCCCATCTTTGTTATAGAAGGAACATCCCCAGGGGCCTCAAAGATGTTTATCTTAAGTGTTACATGTAAAAAAAAAAACATATCAGCTGATGTGTCAGCCAGACTGTAGTGTAAATAATGTAATACTGAATAAAGTAAATCATGTAAATATGAACCCCAGAAAGAGTTGTTGGTGAGGTAATGACCGATAAGGATCCAAAGAAACAATGAAAATAATGTTGCTGTTTAAACTGTACTATATGTCCATGAAGACACCCTGTGGGGAGAAAAAACAAATGTACAGTAACTGTATGGGTAACATGATGTACTGAAACATGTACATGTTGAAGATTTAGAAAACGTGAGAATACGTCTTCCCATCATCTGCCCATCTATTCAGTGCCTTCCTCGAGGTGAGATGCAGCAGCCCACATTACGTCCTCTGTGTGTTTATCTGTCACTTTTATTTGTGTCGTTTTTCAGAGAGCCGGGTGAGAAATGTTCACTTGCTTGTACCCCCTCTCACTTTTCTCTTGCCTGCCTCTCCAGCGTGTGAACTCGCTGCACAGGAAACTGGCAGATCGTTTTAACAGCCTCTCTGAACTGCAGTGAGGCACAGGAATTATTGAACAAACGGATAAACAAGGCTGACTCCTCAAGGTATAAGAATGACAAGGCAGAGCAGCTCAGCTATCAGGTTTGCTTAAACAGTCACTCGTGAAGTAAAGAACCCAGAGGTATGCTCAACAAGTCCTTTGAGGGGAAATACAGTATGTTTAGGTAGTAGATCCTGAGGTTGTACATGAGGCAACGCTTAAAGGTGTCTCATTCTTTCAAGACAGGTAATTACCATAAAACACAGATATTGTGTGGGTGTCCTGGTGGCTTAGAGGTCTAAGACAATAACCGTGTGATTGCAACATCATGCCTTCTCTTTCTCCCTTCATTTCCTGTCACATCTCCACTATTTACTATTTAATAAAGGCAAAAAATGCCTCAATGGGGTGACAAGTAGGGTGGATTCCCAACCACGCACCACCACTTGTCTGTGACGGGTAAAAAAAGCTGTAAAATGAAAAAGGGTTTGGAAAAGTTTTCTTTCCCACTTTGCGTTAACACAAGGTGATTTATGCAGCCCATCAGCCCATAAGATATTCATCACATTTCATCTTCATTTGGGAGCTCTAACAAAGCAGCACTGCTCTGGGTCGAAAGCAGATGGTCATGGATTTATCTTTTAATTCATAACCAGGGGTTCTGAATGCAAGACAAGTGGTTCTTGGATTTCACTAATTCCCTCATATCACGACAGGCTTTCATACTTTAAAACACGCCTGAAACAAGGTTTCATTTCAGAAAACTAAAAAAAAGACAAATAAAGAGGTTAATCAAAAGTGTGCTTGTGTGTGAGTGATGCACTGACTGTCTACAACCATTTTCTTCCCACCAAGATGTCTGCAGCACACCTCCTCATCAAGGCATCACTGAAGAAATAGCAGGCTTGATGAAATCTTAACAAGACAGTCAGACTCTTCAGAGGCTGTCACATGTACCGGGGATTACGTCTCATTAGAGCAGCACTCAGAAGCTGCTCCCCCACATTTTTCCTCCACAGAAACAAAGAGTTTGATTAGTCTTTTTATCTAAACTGTGACATCTCCTCTCCATCTCAGCCCTCTCTGTCTTCCGTCTTTCAGACAGAGCTCTCGTTTCCCTCTCCGCTACCTCCCACCGGCAGCTGATTGTCCCTCCTGAGCTGCAGGTAGCCGTCAGAGATCCCCCGGGGGGGACGTGGGACAACCGCTCATGCCTGAATACTTTTCTCTACACATGGCACACTGTCATGTAGGAGGCCCTCAAGCTACTTGTTACGAACACTGACTGGAGGGTGAAGGGCACAGATGGTGGCACGCTCAGTCCGGCTGCCCCTGTCAGCCTCGAGCCGTAGCTGTCATCCCAAACTGAATATGGCACACAAAGGAAATGTGCAAGGAGTGAAACCATATGTGTTGTTTGAAGGAAACTGTTAGTGTTATTAAACACACACCACTAAAAGTGGGATTGCAGCACAGCAATTAAGTAATTCTGGTGTTGAATATGGTCACTTATGAGGCCACAGAGGAGCAATTAAAATGGACAAAATAGGCTCCTGAAGAGCAGCAACTGAGAGAGAGAGAGAGAGAGAGCAGAAAAGGCCTCGCCAGCATTAAATAGATGTTTTGGTATCAAACATCACAGACCAGCTGGTTTTGGCAAACGCGAGTGTGCTGTGTGCTTTGAAGCTGCCCACGTCCGTGTAGTGTGAGGTTTTTCCACATCTGTGCCATTTCTACTCAGACTTCACTGTGAGGCAGCTGAACGCCCAACACCTACAATCAAAAGCCAGCATCTATCCATGTGAGGTTTTTTTTTTTAATTTATCAAAATAATAATAAAAAAATGAAAAAAAAACCTGATTGTGTTCCTTGTGTGCGGCAAGTTTTCAGATAAGCGGCGCTCCAATAAGCAAGACTCAGCTGGAACAATATTGAATTTGATATCAGCAAACCTTTATTTTAAGCTTCCTGCGTGGCAGCGATAAACCTCAGTAAACTGCCAAGCAGCATCCAAGCTCACTAAATCTCATATTATGACATTTAATTTAATATTGGAACGAAGAGGGGTTTGTACTAAATTAAAACAACAAAACTACGCAGTAAAGCTGCAGTGTGAATATAAAAAGAACCCCTGAACATTTAATAATCCTGACAAATGTGTGTTGTTTTCTTGGTGATCAGTTAGTTTGAGGAAACACAAGGCTAACAGGTTAGGCTTTCCAAAGGGAAACATGTACTAAGTTACAGTTAATCTTATAATGATAAAATTGTAGTGTTTATATTATAAATACATTTTCAATTAAACCCCCCAGTTAAGTATGCTGTGAGATAGTTTGTGGTTTTAACTCAACAAGAAAAGGGCCAGTCCCCAGAATGACCTTCTTTTTATATTAAACCGTCTTTAAAGAAGAGGAAAAAGACAAGCAAATGTGAATGGACAAGTTTCCTGATAGTGTTGATTATTCTGTTATTCTTACATGTCCAAAATGAATTGAGCAGCTTCAATACTTCATCAGGAGACTCAATAAACTGCAGCTCTGTATTATTTCGTTTCTCTGTAGTAAAGCCTGTGTTTGTCAGCTTGTGATCCCACATTGTAAGACAGCTGTCCATCTCTGACGCCAGAGAAACGTCATTAATTAGAGAGGAGAGGGTGCTGTCCAGGGTGCTGAAGCCTGAGCCAGGTGTTTCAGTCGCAGCGGGGGGGTGTTGTGGCGTTTACAGACTCGGGACGTGTGGATGGAGCTTAAACCTTCTTAGAAAGATGTTCACAGATTAACTGAAGATGGAGAACATTTAAGAAAAGTTCAGAGACAAACTTTTTGTCTGTCTGCTCGCTGACATGGATCTGCTCCCGGCCCAGGAGGCTGCTAAAATCTACCACACGAACTACGTGAGGAACTCTCGAGCCATCGGCGTCATGTGGGCCGTGTTCACCATCTGCTTCGTCATCATCACCGTGGTGGTCTTCATCCAGCCCTACTGGATCGGGGACAGCGTCAACACCCCGCAGGCCGGCTACTTCGGCCTCTTCCACTACTGCATCGGCAACGCGCTCACCTCGGAGCTCACGTGCAAGGGCAGCGTGCTGGACTTCAGCTCCATCCCGTCGCCGGCCTTCAGGACCGCCATGTTCTTCGTGGGGACCTCCATGCTGCTGGTGGTGGGCACCATGGTCTGCTTCAGCCTGTTCTTCTTCTGCAACGCCGGGAACGTGTACAGGATCTGTGCCTGGATGCAGCTGGCCTCAGGTGAGGAGGAGGAGGAGTGGAGGAAGGTACATTTACTCCAGTACTGTACTTGAGCACCATTTTGATGTACTTGTACTTTACTCAAGCGCTTTCATTGTATGTTACTTTATACTTCTTCTCCACTACATCTCAGAAGCCTATGTTTTAGTCCACTCCGTTTATTTGGCAGCTCTAGTGACCAGTGACTGGTTATATTCATATTTTACATAAAAATATATGATCAATGTATGGCTAAAATATGATGCATATTATTGATTAAAGTACCCAACAGTATATAAAGCAGTTAAAACTAGCTCCACCTCCACAAGCTGCATTAAAATGCTGCTTACATGTTGCATCAGTGCATCAGTAATATTAATAATTAATATAATGTATATAATAATATAACACAATGGAATGGTCCATTCTGCAGTACTTTCAATACAAAATACGAAGTACATTTTGCTAATAATACTTGCAGAACCTTTACTTGAGCATTTTTAAATTGGGGCATTACTACTTGTACTTAAGTAAAGAAACTTATTTTGCTGTCCAGAACTGATACAAAACTTACAACTGAGCGAAGAGAATAATGCCTATAATATCATCAGGTTATCAATATTGAGACATTGTCTGAAAAATACTAGTTGATTTTGTAACTGTGCCACCAAAAAGTCTACTGGGTTTGGCTTGAAGGTTTGGAGGAAAAAAAGGAGTCTATTGCTTTTCATTTTATGAGTTAATGTTAAAGTCTTGGCCGACGTCAAAGGCCACAGTCCATGGAGAAACACTAAGCAGGCAAGGGACCAGTTATTCTACTTTTTAAAACCTTATAGTTGCTTTAGTGTCAGCATCTAATTACTCGAATAAAGACCAAGTTTTTACATTTGGTCGTGAACATACACATTCCACAAAACCCTTCCAATTTTTACCAAAGTTCGGCACCTGAATATCAAAACTCCGACAAGAACGCAGTGGGTCTGAAGGACGAGTGAGACATGTGCCTCTGTCATGAACTGTCCTCGACTGTGAGGTGATGAACTCATCCTGTCATGAGCCGCCTTCTCACCTCTCTGGTTTCAGGCGCGTTTTGTGTTTGTGTTGGATGTGTTGTTCTTGTCGAAGCCAATAAGGGATCCAGTTTCAGTCCAGCCTCTGACACCTCTGAGGGTGGATTGATTACATGTAACATGATCAGGTGTTGCTGTGTTGTTAACTGATCTAAATTGGCACCTGAAACTAGCCATATGATAAAGTCCTAAATAACTAGTATACTCAGATCCTTTACTTCAGTAAAAACACCAGTACAGCATGTAAATATACTCCATTACAAACAAAAAGTCCTGCATCCCAAATCCTACTAAAGTAAAAGTTAAGTTAAATACTTGATAAAGTATTATCAACAAATGTATTTTCAGTATCAAATGTAAAAGTACTCCCCATGAGTGATGTATTATCATATATCACATTATTACATTTTTAATACTGATGCAACAATGTTAGAGCAGCATTTTTCTGTTGTGGCCGGTTGAGTTGCAGCTAGTTTGAACTTCTTTAGATTGTCAGGTAGTTTTGGCCAATGGTTTCCAACCTAGGGGTCGGGCCCCTCCAAAGGGTCACCAGATAAATCTAAGAGGTCATGAGATGATTAACGTCTCCCATGAATCATCTCATGACTTTAATCTAATCTTTGCATTTTTGTAAATAAAAAAAAGAAGAAGATAATTTTACCTCTTTGGGCCTTGAAAAGTTATTTAAATGAAACCGTCTGAGAAGGTTAGAGGAGAAACATCTTTTCGATTGAACTGCTAACAAGTCATAGACATCTGAGAACCAGACACTATATTTTTATTAGGGGTCACAACCCAAATGGTTGGAAAGCACTAATTTAATCTTTAACAGTGTGTTTTATTTTATAAGCTTACTTTTCATGTAGAAGTAAATCTGTACAGTAATTAGTAACTTTGTCTTTCTAGTAAATGTAGTAGAATAAAAAGTACAAATTGAGAAATATAATGATAAAGTAAAGTGTGAAGAAATACTCAAGTACAGTAAATCTACTTAGTTACTTTCCACCACTGTACATAACATGGTTATTCCTTGAAATGCACATAGTTGCAGAATGCAGATTTTAATCTAGGTTTGTGACGTAGCTGTGGCCCAGAGGAAACTTTACCAGATGAAGAGCATTTAACTTTAAGAACTTTCAGAACAGTACATCATGCAAACAGCACCACTGAGCATCCTTTGCCCTGCGGCACCATAAATGAATTAAACCTTTGGCACTTTATGGGGGTACATCATGCCTTATACTGCACTGGGGGCTCAGAAGAACCTCCCTAATAATTATTTATCAAAGTAAAAGCACACAAGGGGTAATTATTGCACGGCTCCACCATTTCAATATCCTTCTTCCCCCGCAGCCGCGTTGATGGTGATGGGCTGCATGATCTACCCGGACGGCTGGGACTCCCCGGAGGTGAAGAGGATGTGTGGCCAGAGGACGGATAAGTACAGCCTGGGGAACTGCACGGTGCGCTGGGCCTACATCCTGGCCATCATCAGCATCCTGGACGCCCTCCTCCTGGCACTGCTGTCCTTCACCCTCGGCAACCGCCAGGACAAACTGCTGCCGGATGACTTTGAGGTGGAGGGAGCAGGTGAGGGTTGATGCAAACGGGTGAAGGTTGTGGGAATAGACCAAAGCACGGACGCAACCCGTCTCTGCTCTTGAGCTTGGTGTTGGGAGCCTGAATGATGGTCGTTGGCCTTTTTCACAGCAGACATTTTTCTTGTCATAGTAGGAAAATCACAGGTGACAATAACATTAACCGTTGTATTCAAGTGTCCCAGTAAATCATGGCAGTGAGCCAGAATGCTCAACTACAGGACCCTGAAACTGAAGACAGTTCAACTTTCAGATCATAAACTACAGTTGAAATGTTAAACAGCTCACAATGCACGCACTTGAAGTGTCTTCAGCGCTTCCACTTCAGCTGCAGTCATCCTTTGCTCCTCTGCTGACATCACATCAAGTCTCTTCAAACTCAATTCATGACATACACTATGACTGACATTTAAACTCATTTCAGTACTTGAAGTTCAACTGAATCTTCAGTTTTATTCAGTGCTTACACTTAAATTTACACTTGATTTCATTCAGTGCTCATGCTGAACCTTCTTTCAGCTCTTCCATTGTAACTGCTGCATTAACTTCTTTCAGTTTTTGCATTTTGACTGACATTTGAACAATGCACACATACATTTGTTACCTACATTTCAGAAAAGTTAGCGTTCTCAAAAAAAAGGAAAACAGGTTTGAGAGTTATTAAACATTCTTGACCTTGGAAACAGCAAGTGCCATAACAGTCCCACCCCAAGGTCCATTTGGTGTCTGTTTCAGAGCTTTCGGTCATATCATATGGTCTTCATCAGCAAATGGAGTTTGCCTAGTTGTTCCAGAGCACTTAAATACCTTAAACTTTCCTAATTTGATTGCTTTTCAGATGATCCTATTGTCTAATTGTATACTGAGAGAGAATTTAACAACTATATATTTTTTCCACTTATTCATAATAGCTCAGGTGAAAATATTAATGTTGAACTCTTCATATATTTATCAACAGTATCCTAAATTAAAAAGTTACACTAGTTTTCTCTGTATACTTTACACTTTAGTTTGAGAACCAGAATTATCGAGTTGGTTTAGCAGCCAGCAAAGGCCCAGTGTCTGAAATCCATCACATAAAGGTGTTCCTCTCTTACAGAAAACCCCTGATGAACACAAACCTTCAGGACCAGTGTGATGCAGATGTACTTTGATGGTAATGAACAAGCATCCTGAAATGTCATGATGTAGTTTAGATCAAACTGTTCACCTGACTTTTTATTTGTTTTCTGCTGTTTTCATGGTTGTATTGACTTTTGGTTAATTGAAATTTAGAAGTCCTTTACTGCTTCACAAGAACTGCAGTTTTATTTCTGTACTTCATGTCAAATAAACTCAGAGAAACAAGCTTGACACAGTCCTTTTGTGTTGTATGAACATCTGTTTTATTGTATGGTGTGTTGTACAGTTTTGTAAATCGACAGCTCACATTAAGTCTATGTTCTTGAATTTCACACTGATGTAAATTTAGTTTTTTTCCCCCTAGGCCTCAACAGATACATAGGTTTACTTTCATATGATAAATTTTGGACACCATTACATAACATCAGATCTCACCATTTCTATGGTAAAAACAGTGACATTATTGAACAGTTGGCCACACATATAACTGAGCTTGAACACATCTTCCATACGCGTTATTAAAACACAGCTACCCAGCTAAATAATTTTAGCTAAGATATAAGATTTGTTAAAAACTGTACATAACTGTAATATACATAAAGGCAAACTCTTTGGTACAGATATATACAGTTTATTTTCACTTTTTTTTTTCCTTTAAAATTGGGCTTCTTAACATGTCGTCTTGTTGAAACCTTTAAAACACTATTTTCCTGAATTGTAATAAGTGTATGAGAATACCAGCCTCCCATGAGAATGAAAGATCTCATTTATTATAATTAACTAACCACACTAAATACCAGGAGACCACGGATTTGTTATGGCTAAATAATATTACCTACGTTACCAGACAGTGGATGTCTCAGTAAGAAACTAGAGTGTCTGTCTGGAGAAATGCTATTACCACAGTCAGTGTAAATGTCAGCCCAGTGTGCAACTTCCTAAGCCTACTTTACAAATACAAAATATATACCTTATATGTGTAATATAAGATAAAATAATTAATAAAAAAAACAACAACACAGCACTAATGAAAATGTACAAGAAAAGAAGTGATAGCGCGTCCTTTTTTTAAGGGGACAAAAATGACCAATAAAGGCTACATATCCTTGTTTTGTTTGGGTTTTAGTGCAGGAGTGTAACAAACAAGGATGAGTCACTAGCAGTACAATAATAGGTTTGCTTAGTTGGGTGGGTGAACGGAACACAGCAGTTGGAGCCAACATGACCACAAAGTAATATAATCCACTGGATTCCTGGCGTCATCATGCCGAGAGAAGAACCAACAAATACAAAGCAAACATACACAGAAGCATTAGTTCAAGAGAACATAAGAAATCCAAAACAACAAAATAAAAAAAAGGAGAAATAAATATTCATCTGATATGCCCAAACTGGAAAGTGATCTGTTGCAGTCTCTGGAGATGGTGGGGAGGGAAGGGAGGTGCAATGACTGGAGGTCTCCACTAGAGGGAGAGCCAGGGGTGGCGCAAGCACTCTGCGGCCGTGGCTCTCTTCTCTGGGACCAGCTCCAGCATGGGAAGCAGGAAGTCGGTGAAGCACTCGGCTTCTTCGCGGGGCCACTCGTACTTGTCAACCAGCACCTCCAGCAGGCCCCACGGCTTCAGCTTGGTGATGTGTTTCAAATCACCTGCGGACAAACCACGTCAGTCAGACAACATCGTGTCAGAGGGCCGTGCAGGACACAACAATTTCCCAAATGTAAAGTATGTGAAAACATATTTAAATATCTAGCTATGACATACATTCAATATTTCACTTTATTAACTGTGAATGTATTTCCAAAGCAGGTATTTCTTTTGGATAGCAATATCTAATGTTGGAAATGTTTTAACATAAAAGTGAAAAAACATTTAAAATTCTTTAACAGTGAAAAGAGTTATGACTCTTTTGTAAGTGGCTCGAGGGCATGATCTTGACTACAGACAGAAAACCTCAAATCTTGACACTTTTTACCTTTCTTGGTGAAAAAATCCTTGGAATATTTGCCGTTCATTATGAGTTTGCGTGGGACACTCCCCAGCAGCTCAATGATCAGCGCTATATGGTCTACAACGGCAGACGATTGCAAGAGGAGAGGGGAAGACAGACAAAGACAAACGACAGATTCATCAGACAGTGTCCCGGTCACAGGCCCACTCTGGGTGTGTGGGTGGGGGATGAGGAAGAGGAGGGGGGACCAGGCTGACAGCAGATTGTTGCAGAGGTTGGGGTGTACAGACCTTCAGTTAGAAATTTCAAATTCATACTAAAACTAAGGTGGTGGAGTATGAAGAGGATCAGTAAATACTCTTCTGAGATCTGTAATCAGTCTTTTACTGTTCATATACTTCAATCTCAAAGCAGAAACTTTCAGTGGCTCACATTAAGTTATAGTAGCTTTTTATTACATTTCAACACCTACAAGTAAAGGTAGCGATTTTATCTTAAACTCACTGATCTTGGGCATATGAATATATTTAAATAAAAAATATTTGTCATGTTTATACACCTGCTTATACGTGTTGAACCATTTATACAACAGCATCATCCTCATTTTCACAGCAACACTCTTGGGTGTAAACATAGAGGTCTTGACCCTTTTAACACTTGACTGTATCAACAACAAAAATCAGTGCACTAAGGCATCGCAGAGGTTATGTCATCAAGACTCTGTGCCATAGTGAATGGTAGCAGAGTGGTTTTCTGAGAATACAGAGTTCAGGTTCAAGCCACCAAACAGGCACCCTGCATCTGGAGCACAAAGGTTCTCAAGTTATTTTGGCCCAGGGATCCCTTTTGGATGAGATATTTTTCCAAGGCTCCTCCATAATTATCACACTGTTGAACACTCTTATTCACACTTGCACTTTTTGATGCCAGTTTATATGCTGACACTCCTGTCACTTCAGACCTGTGATTAGAGAAGCACAGCAACTAAGACGAACATTTTCTCTGGTTGCTTTTATAATTCTATCAAATTAAATGCATTTTAAATAATTAGGTAAAATCAGACCACTACTGTGGCTGACCTTACACTCTTGACTCTTCAGTGGAGGAAATAAAAGTAACGAGAAGTTCGCCTACAAGGATCAATACAGTATCAAGTGTCCAGCCAAGTCCTGTGGCTACAACTAAAGAGGTACTGAATGTACCTCTGCCAGGAAATCTTTGGCAGAACTACTGACACTTGGATCAGTGTCTGATGGCACTGTTCAAAGTAACACACATTTATTGGTCTGTATTCATTATTTTGCCCGTTGGCCTGCACACACCAACAACTTTGATAGATCTGAATGCGCCTTCCCCCCTTTCATCTCCGCCCCTCCACCGTTCCCAGAGCGAGCCACAGACAGAGGGGTAGCATACCTCTCTTGGTGAAGTATTCCTGTGAGTATTTCCCACTCAGAGCATAGTGACGAGGGATTTTACCGAGCAACTCAATCATGAGAGCAAGATGGTCTGGAAATGAGGCACATCAGAGGAGGAGAGGGGAGGACAGAAAGTCAGAGGGTGACAGTTTGGAGAGAGGAGGAGATGGCAAATGAGAGAGGGGATAGGAGAGAGATGGCAAACAGTCATGTGGAACAATGTATTAGGAACAATGGATGATGACAGCCTTGTGTGACAAGAAGCACACATATGGGAAGCCTAATCATTATTTCACATCAAAAGCTATTACAAACAATGGAACGCATGTGGGCCATTCACTTTCGTATAGGAAAACAAACCATGAAGATCAAATCAGATTGAAAAATCAGACTTAAAGCACAGCCATCAAAGCCATACGTGCTAAAACTTGTACAGTAGATTCTGATACAGGATGAGTGATTAGTCAAAGAATCATAAGAGAGAAAGCTGTGGAAGAATATTAAGCAATAGCCTCAAGAGATCACGTAAAGCAGGTGAAAAAGCCGATTCACAGCTGCGGGGCATACGCCAATAAAGTTTGAATCTTACCACATACCTGACATGCTGCAGCAGAATCAA
This sequence comes from Enoplosus armatus, assembly GCF_043641665.1. NCBI lineage: Eukaryota > Metazoa > Chordata > Actinopteri > Centrarchiformes > Enoplosidae > Enoplosus > Enoplosus armatus. The sequence continues at coordinate 11,919,568 of NC_092187.1, forward strand.
GTTAGTACAGACACCTCAAGCTAAGCAGCGAGCCAAAATGAATGTAAGGAAAGCATATGGAGGAGAACGAGGAGACGTGAAGAGTGAGTCAGTGAGGAGATGAAGAAAAGATGAAAAAGGAAGTGAAAGATGGCCCCGCCTCCAGTGCGGCAAAAAAATGTGGTTTGAGGTGTTAAGAGAGGAAATAAACACAGGAACGTTGGTACTCATCATCACATGATTCACATCTCCATTTCTTCTAAATTTGACATCACTGTAATGGGAGTACCTCACTTAAGAGTTACCACTGTGCAACAAGAACTCTGGTTGCATTTTAAACTTTGCAACTTATTGTGCAAACTGCACAATAATTTGGAGTGAAGGTCACAGCTTGCCATGCTTACTGTGAAACTCATTAGATTGTCGACGTTCATCATTCACGATGGCAATAAAACATCAATGAGGGCCAATTTAACAAGAAAGACATCATGAAGCTTTTCACAGTAGCAATAACTGTTAAAAGTTACCACCAATGCTAAACGCCTCTTACCAGTGAAGCGTACATTTAAAAAATACTACAACATGTAGCAGTTAGGATTAATGCTGTGCAGTTATAAGTGGATACAACAGATAATGGAGAGGAAGAGGAAGTCCCAGCAATACCTTCATCCCTGGAATAATCTTCCCCAGAATGTGGTTCAAACAAGTAGTCCCCCGTGGCGAGCTCAAAAGCCTGAGGAGACACAATCATCATAAACACAGGAAAAGACTGCATGACGGGATATATTTAATCCCTCCCACCACTTGCTAAACTCTCTTAACGCTATTGAGATCTTTTCAAGGTACATTGGACTATGATCTACGGTAAGTTTAATCTCACCATGCAGGCTGTGCTCCATATATCTGCCGGTGTGCTGTATCCAGAACCAATGAGTACCTCTAAGGACCGGTACTGCCGTGTCTGGATGTCTTCTGTAAAGTGCTTGTGCTGAGAGAGGAAGAGAAGAAAACAAATCCTAACCAAAAATCCCATGACATGTGTAAGTAACAAAGCCAACAGATGGGTTCCTGTTAAGATGGGAGAAATATATTGAAGAATTATAAATGTGTGTGGACTGAAGAAGAAGCCTAGAAGAGAGCTGTATCCAACTTCCATTCCATCTCAAAAGCTAGATGAATACAACAAATAAGACAAAGAGCTGGAAGATTTAAGTATTTCTATTTCGGTAGCTTGATGACACTGGATATGTCCCTCGCTGCCTAATCAGGCAATCCCTCAGGTCATTAGTAGGCTACTCACCACCCAGCAGGCATTTCCCAAGTCTGCAATCTTGACCTTGATCTGGTCTGCATTGAGTGGCTCAAGGGGGTTAACTAGCAGGGATCCTGCTGTTAGCTTGCCTATATCAGAGCAGAGAGAGAGACAGAGAGATAAGGATGGACTAAACATCTAATAAAAGAAGAGCTTAACGATCAATATTTCAAAGTCCACATGGCTGAGCCTTTATTTATTCCAAAGCAGCCCAGCCACAGCAAACAGCTAGCAAAAAAAACGAAAAAAAACAAACTCTTTGCAGTTAAGTAGATGTACTGATTTTTGGCTGACTGACCGTTTCTCAGGCTTTCCTGGGTTGCATATTGACAGTCAGACCCGTCCTCTTCCACCTCCTGCAAAATGCTACGCTCCAGCTCTCCCTCCTCCAGCCCAGCAGGAAGGCGTCTCTCAGTTACTCCGCTGCTGTGAGCACCCCTGCCTTCAGTCTCAGTGTCCAGTTCCTTGAGATCTGCAGAGTCCACGCCGTTGCAGACGGGGTGAACAGGGGACTCCTCGTGTTGCTCCTCCTGACTGGCACATTTCTCTGTGGGCTCTGCGTTGCCATTGTGTTGGTCTTCGTCCCTCCACTGAGACTGCCTCTGGTCCACCTCCACGTGGCCATTGCAGTTCACCTCTGACAGCCCTTGTGGTCGCAGCCTCATGAGATCTGCAGTCACACTGCTCTCTGAAAGTATCAGGACAAAACAGATGACAATTCTTTTCCAATGACTCATACCAGGGATTTTATGACTGGCTTACAACCACGACAGAACTTTAGCCAGCAGCAATAAACATTTAAGAAGCATTACTGTGATGTTGGCTTCTCACCCTCTGTTTCCTCATTTCCTAGCTCCAGAAGAGACACCTGTCTGAGAGGAGCGCAGGCCCGTCCCTTTGGAGACTGTGGGTCCTCATCTTCATCCTCTTCCTCCTCTCGTGTCTCTGTGGTCTTTTCCATCTCCTCCAGGTCCAAGATGCACTTTTCCAGCAGCTCCGCCTGACGCTTCTGCTTCTTTTTTAACTTCTTCTTCTTGTTCTTGGACATTTTTACTGTCTGTCAGGGATGAACGTAAGAAATAAAATAGCTCTCATGGATAGCTGCATATTTGTGGGACTGCTTTAAATGTGTGTTATACTAGAAAATATGGGAGGCTGATGTCCTATGCAAAAAGTAAATGATAAAAGGGTTGTACCTGTTTTGGAGCAGGCGCTGTGCTTACTGAAAAGAGAATATCAGATGAGTACAAACTGGTAAAAACTGTGCTCATCGTGTGTGTGTGTGTGTGTGTGTGTGTGTGTGTGTGTGTGTGTGTGTGTGTGTGTGTGTGTGTGTGTGTGTGTCTCATACTTGCTGAACCGGAGGGGGGAGGCGCCCCAGCCCTCTGCCACTCTGTGGCTTCAGCTGCGAGCTTGCGGACATAAGGTTCATCAACACTCATCAGGATATTCTCCGGCTTGATGTCTGTGTGGATGATCTCACACTTCGTGTGCAGGTAGTCCAGGCCTTGGAGTACCTGGAAAATTAATGAATGGAGAATGATTGACAGACTGTTAAAGTGTATATTTGTATAGATCCTTTTCTCTAGGTCTGTTTTGGTTTTCCACACGGTTAAAATATATTGAATACAAGTATGACTAGGCAATGAGAAAACTGTCTTTGGTTGGATGTCAAATCAACAATCCAAGCGTAAATAAAGAGTAACACTTAGTGCCAGTGAATATAATGTATTACAATGGAGTCTTTTGCAATATATTTCTTATTATTCGATCCATCATGACAAGGGCCCCCTTAGTTAAAAAAATGGATACACCACAATTTTTCCCACTTTCACTTGGTTACTGTTTATACAGTCAATTATCACAACATGCTCCACCCTAACTGGTTCACACCCATCAAACAGCCAGGAGGCGACCTGGCTCTGGCAAACTAGAGGAAGCTACAACTGAACCTTCATCACGAGTCACCAGATAACAAAGTGCGACACTGTGGGTCTTATGTTACCTGTCTTACGATGCTCTTCACACACGGCAGGGGCAGCCCTTGGTAATTAGACTTTATTATCCACTTTAATAAGTGATGCCCCAACACCTCAAACACCATGCAGACATCTGAAGATCACAGCAGTTAAGATATTAACAATGCAATACAAGTAAAGCCCAAACTGAACCAATTAGAAAAAAAAAATCTAATAACACAAGGGTCAAATCACCTAAATGAGAAGCAGCATTATTTTTATTGAAAAGAGGGCAGGTCATAGCAGCACAAACACTACAGTGTTGTTAGGGAGTTTCATGTTACAGCTCCAGCAATCCCTGTGGCATTCAGGGGATATTACTAAGCCAACGTGTTGTGGATAGGTGGAGGTCTGTTTGGGACACACAAGGTTCCATTTAGTACACCCATCACCTGTTGTTTACTTTACTACCTGCATTCTGCTCTTCAGCTAAATTTGACACCAGGGGAAAGATTGATCCTCGCCTTGACAAAGTATTTTTCTAAGAATTAACAGGCTTTAGACTTTCCAGTAGTCAGCAATTAAAACAGATCAAACCTGAGTCCTAAAAATGACCCCGAAGCATTCGAAATATTTGGCTGCAAAGGATACGAGTTCCATTAACACCAGAGATCTTGAAGTCGTCTAGCAGCTGGACCACCATCTCCCTGTTGGGATCATTGGTGTCTGAGTTTCTTACCTGGGGACAAAGAAAAGGTACAACACAATCGAAACAATCAGGATTTACACTTACTAATGTTAGACTGGGCCAATACAGGATTGGCATAGGCATTAACTAGGAGCTGGCATTAACTCAGCTACTTACAGATCTGAGGAGTTTGATCTCATCCACTGCCGTCTCCGTGTAGTGCTCCGCACTCTTCACCACCTTCATTGCAACAAACCTCTTCACCCTGCAACCACAGAGCAAGTAACGTTCGCTAACAGGTCCTACCACAACAGTCACACACTCAGCTGCTACTGAATCTGTATCCAACTTAAGGCCTCAAAAACAAAAACAGTGCAGTAAGAATATGCAGTAAAGATTTTCTCGTACTGGATGTCCCAGGCGAGCCACACGGTGGAGAAGTGTCCCCAGCCCAGTTTCCGGATGACATGGTATTTTCCGTTGTAAAGGTCTCCCACTTTCACATGGTGGTAGCCACCTAGATGAGAAGAAAATCCATGTTGACTAGGAGGATCAACAATGTACAGACTGTCAGGTAATACTCTTGTAACAATCACATAAAAACACCTTGAATGGGTTATCTTAGTAAAATAAACTCATTTATTCGGAAAGTTTATTTACTGCAAACCATACGAACGCTTTAAATCAAGTTTTTCAATCTGGTTATTCACAATAACTGGGTCATAGTGGGCATGTAAACATACTAAGTAAGACGGGACTCACCTTTGCAGTAGTCATTGGGGTCCTCCTGCTCCTCATCATCAGAGCCGAGAATCTCCTCAGGTTCCTCGGGTTCCTGGGGCGAGGCTTCTAGCTGGGGCTGCTGTCGACTTCTGGGATTGGCTGGCTGCCTGATGGACAAGCAATCAACCATCATAGACTTCATTAGGAACAAAGTCCCAGACGTCTTTCTTGCCTGAGTACAGATTTCCCTTTGAGAAATCAACTTTCACAGCCTCTCACCAACAACCAGTCTTAATAATTGAAACGCATTCCTATTTGACAAATGTTTAACAAGGGTAATAAAAGATTTTCTCAGCAGAGTTGGTGAACAGTTAATCTTCATTAGCCTCCACCACACAAATTTAACCACACCCAAATCCTGCTTAATGCATTGCAGGTAATTGTTGCCAAGACAAAACAATAGAGCAGCAGTTGGCATTATTCTGATGAGACAGCTGTACTGGCCAGACAGCAGATATTTAAACCAGTGACATATTGAATGTGTTGTAAGTTAAATTGAATTTAAATGAATGTTAAACACCATTCAGAATGTACTGTATACCATATTTGAATGACTGTGAACTACATTAGCTCAGACAAATAGTGCAGATGTCCAGAGCCAATCTGCCAATTTGTTGTTAAAATCAACCAAGTCCATTTTGAATTGAGCTGTATCTTCCATAAACAAATAAACGCAAAAAAGAGACTGCCAATTGAGCGATGCAAGTGAATACACCTGGAGTTATAAAAAGATTTTTCAGGTGGACCACGCCTTTAAAGTGCTGCTGATGATTGAAAACTGCATCTGAACTTCAATATTTTGTTCATGCTGGCAATGAAGAGAGGCTGTAAAAATCTCAGTCAAAATCTTCCTGCCACAACAGATCCACACTGACACTCCTCCATCTACAGACATCACACTTAAGGACACAATACAAATTTATCAGAATGGCTTCATTAATTTGTAGAAAAAAAAATATGCATCATTTAAGAAAAAAGATTAGGGTACAAGCCTGTACAAGCACAGTTATTTTGTCATTATGTCAGGTTGTCAGATGGAAGAGACAAAGTACATCAAGAGAAAGTCATAGAAGACTGAACGAAAAATAAGATATTAAGAAAATAGTATTAAGAATGTGGCCCAAGGTTTTGTAGTCAACTACAGACAAAAAATACACTTAAATATTAATATTTTATGCACTAGAAGTCTAGAACCTAAAACAACCTGACAGGTAAGTATCCGTACACAATTAATGGCATTTAGTACATGAAGAAAGGGAATGGATGAAAATCTGTGCATATTAAATATTTGGGTTTTTCATATTTGCAGTTACTGGTGTTTTGACCTCAGATTGTTAATGATATCAATCTCTCTTTTGAAGTTTCGTTAATTTAGTCATACAAATCTTTAAATGTGAAATTAAAATATAGGGGTTCACAAACACATTCAGTCATTTATATATAGTCATAAAAACCACAATGGCTTTGTCTGTGTATATATGTGTAACATCCTATAATCTGTGTTTGCCAACAGTTCAGTTTGCTAATATTGATGTTACTTCCTCCACAGAGGAGATTAAGGCTGCTCATCACCGTGGAGAGATCACGTTCAAGTAAATTCCTAAACTGGTCTGTAGTATCACAAACGGGCTGCTGGTTTCTTCATAATCTGCAACCTACTTATTCATGCCTGACATGGTTATTTGAAGCAGAGCAGTTTTACTGCATGTTTGTGTACCAATAACAACAACAGCTGCAATCACTTCCTGAATTATCTTCACTGGATTTTGACTTTATAATGATATTTTACTATTTGAAATGCTCTCATTACTGCAATTATTTTAATTAATAACACATTAGGAAGCAATTAGCAATCATTGGTACTAATAATTAATCTACTCAATTCTCATACTCAGTCACGGCTTTTCATTGACTGTCGAAGAATGAAGACAGGGATGGACCAAAATGCTTAAATGTGGAGCCAGACACAACTCCAATTAGATATCTTTTCATGAAAAAAAACAAACAAACAAAAAAGACATGGCTGCTCTAATTTTGGGTCGTGCTCCTATTTTTTGCTGGTGCTCTTCACTTTGGGTGTAAAGGCAACTGCGTGTCTAGTGCTCAAGTTGTTTTGATGTACGTTTTCCCTGAGAGGCTTACATTAAACTGATATTCACCCTGACAACTGATTCAGAGCTGCATCTCCTACACTCCGCTATGTCCTCAACATGACATGAGAGTGTTACTGCTCTTCTATACATATGGTGCTCAGCATGCAAGGGTGATTGTGGCATGCAACAGTACTGTTTTAAGTTATATTTAGTTCCTTAGCATCATATGGTTCTTATGTCTAATGGATATGCCAGTTGCAGCCATGAAGACAACACTGTCAGGAGGTGCGTATCTGCAATAGTGCCGTTTTCAGTTAAACGGCATGCTTCGGTGGGCTGATGTGGGCTTCTTCATTCTCTGGTTATAAATATAGCACAGGCTGTTATGCAACACTCCAGAGGACGCCACTGATGGCATGATTAGTAGATTGTTAGTTACACCAAAACAATCAGTATTGGAGATCAACACTTGAGTGGTCTATTTTGAGCACGAAATGTTGCATTATCTTAATGCGATCATTCATAAACTATTTTAATAGTAGGGCATAGCCTTCGGGTCGTTTATTTCAGGCACCACATACTGCACATTCTATATGGATAGCTTACAAGTCATAACTTAAATCAAAATAACTGTCCAAATTAATTATGGTACTGCCCTTACTTACACCCCATACAAAAAAAAGGAAAGCTATGGAAGCCAACCCAAAGTGCTCAGTCTAATGAGTCTTTTGAGAGATGTTAATCAGTCCTTCATTTCTTTATCTTTGGATCATGCACAGACCAAAATAAGCAAGAGTATAAGCATGCAGCCAAGGACCATGTGTCAGTTTCACATCTACACGTCTAGACCATCTACAGACAGCACCGTGTGTCGATGAGACGACGAGCTTTAACGGGGGTAAACACTCACTTTTTGATGGTCTTCTTCGCTTTCGCCCTCTTCTTCCTCGCCTGGAGTGCCAGAACTGTCAAAAGACACCAGTGACCAATTATTTTGCCATTGTCTGGCTGCCGTTTGTTGTCTAGCTGATACTCAAGACAAATAAAGGATGACATTGTCTGAGGCAAGGAATACAACTATCAGATCCTGCAGCTCAGAAACTCGGTCATTATGCACCGTCTTATGTCATGTTTGCAACTACCAATACCTAAATCACAATTGCTGTGTATCTGTCGGTCTGCCAGTCAGCCGGTTTGATACTGGAAGCCATCTAACGTTAAGTTACATCATTAAGCTAACTTACCCATCTAGGTAACCGTTCTTTAAAGGACTGTAACGATAGTATGGCGTGAAGTCATTTCAGACACTCGGGTGGCTAGCTGGTCGGTTAATAGAGCTACGGCTGGTTAATGTTGTCGGTGTTTCGGGGTGTGCGTAAAACGTAAAGAGCTAGAAAGCTATATGTAGCTAGATAATCCTGACATGTCCCATTGAAGCTAAAGCTAATTTCTAGAGAGCTAACGTAGCTCGCTCCAGCTCAACAGTGCGTGACAGACGCGTTCAATTAAACCACCATCTGAACGCACGCAGCTCGGCTAAACTTTACATTTGTGACTGCGGAGGAACATCAACTGCAGTGTCAACACACACGCGGGCTAACATTATTCATACAGTGTGCGGCGTGTCGGTGTAAAGATTTACCTTTCCTCTCCATGTTGGCTGGATTCGTAGCCTAGCCGTTAGCTACACCACCAGTGATCGAATGTTCCACGCATGCGCACTGGTTCGTTTTGCTCAAGGGGAGCTTCCCCAGTGATGTCTCCACCTGGGCATCAAATCATGTTTTTTTATGATTTTTACTACATTGAAGCTGCAGGGCAGAGACAGTGAAGTGTTTTATGTGGTAGTACTGATGGGATTTCAAACTCATCTTTGATCTTTTATTTACTTTTACTGTATAACAATGTGTAACAATGGCTACAGCATGCTGACTTAAACTGTGTCCATCCAGTAACACTGGCAGGTAGTTCAGTGTCAAATGATCTGCCTGACATAACACAAAAACAACTAGATTAAATAATTTGGGGGGTAAGTATCTGTACCCTGTTACATTTTAATATTTACAATGAAAACAATAATTCAAGTTTGTATCACAAACGAGCTGTCAGATGGTTATACAAAAAACCTTCTTTAGAGACTGAAATTGACAGTGGTGTGCACAGAAATAGGCAGGGGCAACATCACCAGCATTAGCATTTGCAGGGTCATACTTAAATATTTGAAAGCCCAAAGCAAATATTTTTATTTTCCTGACATAGTGTTATGCATAAACATTTTTGGCAAGGATCCCGTGAATTCATTTAATAAAAAGTAATGAAAATAAGTACTGAGGGGGACATTTTATTGTTAAAAAACAAACTTGCAACAAAGTAATGGAGACACCATTTTTAAATTACTATAAAACATAACATCAGCCTTTCTGCACTGAAATGTCTTGTTACTTTCTGGCCAACATATGTGTCGAAACAATATATCTGTTTTAAGTTCACCTATTAATATCAGGGCTCTGTTCCATAAACCAGGGCAGGGTATAATTTTAGCATTATTTTGTCAGTCGCTCGTTACAAAACCTTGGATTAATGCATTTGACATTGGCAATTGACATGTGGCACTTAAGTGAAATACTGTAGATAAAGCCAGTGAAACATTGACTTTCCATTTGGAAAAAAAAAAGTACTGCTGAACCACGGACAAATATGCAGCGGCATCCCTCCTCCTGCACACTGATGATTCGCAGTGCACTCAAGACTTCTGTAAACAGCAAAGCCACTTATTTAATGCTTTTTTCATGTTTGTGATTGAACAGCCAATCTCAGGTGTTTCAATTTTATTTTGTATTTTTCTGTGTATTACTGTTTGGTTAAAGAACACTTAAGCTGGGCAGATACAGCACTTATCAGCAAGAAAGTTAAAATGTGTGTGTAAATGGGGTAATGTGTCATGAATTTTCAAAATGAAAAATAAATGTGCAGGTCTTTGCCCTCTCGGTAAAATCATCCACATCAATTCATTCATTAATTCTCAAGTGAAATCACTGAGGAATGGCACTGCTGATACAAATTTATTTGGAAAATAGGACAAAAATTAAAAGAAACATAGATCTCTTAAAAATAAGTCTTTATTTTGTTAAACAAAGGACTGAAGATAGTAGTTACTCTGCTGGACTGAAAATAGTTTAAGGGATCTTTCGATTGTTGTTTATAAATACCACCTCCACAAAGTATAAATACATCTGAAATCCCTCTTTTACACATTTAAGCAGTATTTCTATTAGAGGTTTTAGCATGACACTTAAAATTCCTGTAAACCAAGAACACACTCTCGCAAACACACACAAAGTCTTTAAGTGATGTTCATACTAAAAGTGATTGCTTCATAATATAACCACAATAAGTCAGAGATTTAAAAAATATGGCACAGATATTTACACATTTTTGAGCAGAGCGTGTAACCATGAATATTGTTTTTTTTTTCCTATTTTAGGTGCCTTGTTGAATCACACTGTCCTTAAACAGCAGAGGCTCAGATTTTTCTGTGTAGCCAGCATATGTATCTCAGAGTCTCACAGAGTATCTAAACTACCAAAATAAACATTAAAATGTATGAAATGCAGTTGGTTGGAGCACTAAAGATCAGTGACTACACAGAACAGGCACATTCTCAAATTGTCAAATACCTAAAAACATAAAATCTACTTCGGTCACAGATATTTTAAATATAGGAACAAACATGGCCATAACTGAATACATGTGACATATAGTTCTATATGTGACAGCTTGGCAGGGTGAGTGGGAGACTAGCATAATCCTTTTTCAATTGATAGACACAAAAGCTTATTCATAAGTTACTCAACAGAAAATTTAAAAACACAAAATAGCACAGCTATAGGTCCAGGTGTCTCAGCATCTCAGTGTCACAGTGATGAAAGTCTAAATTTAAAAATATCTGAATATAAAATTATTTCAGCAATTGGCAAGAAGTGACATTTCCCAGCAACAGACCATCAACATTAGTGGTTCATAAATAAGAATAATGATAGTTGGTCAAGCTCTTCCCTGCGCTGGCAATGATCTCCTTACTTGAGCCAATCATGGACAATGTTTTCTCGGTTAATAAAGACTGACAAAAGGTTGGCAGGCACTCTGATACAAGTGTGTCTGAGAGTTTCTTTAACACTAATGCACATGTTTCGAGGTTGTTACAAATTGTCGGAGGCTTGGGTCAAAGTGGGTAGCACTTCTCATTACTCCATGTCATCCTCATCAAACGTAGGTGGCTCAAAACTACACACCTCCTCGTAGGTTAATCCTGCAAGAAAAGAGAAAATGCTGGGTTCTATGCTGTCTGTACGTACATTAACACCTTTTTCTTTACAGATAACAGTCATATGAATAGATTTCTACAGATTTCTTTTTCAATATTAGAGTTTCAGTGCAGAATAACGACATACGTTTCCACTCTTCAATCTCCAGCTCGCGGCTCTCAAAGCTCTGGTCGTACGGCTCGGCCTCGGGCTCGTCGTCTGGGTCGTGGTACTGAGCGAAGTAAGGGTGAGCCAGAGCTTCGGCTGCTGTTATCCGCTTGTCTGTGTCCAGAACCAGCATTTTCTCCAAAAGGTCCACAGCTTAAAAACATGTCAACACGTGAATGAGCTAAATCTCAAACTACGGTCTATGAACAATTAAAAATCCTAGCGTCCTGTCATGCAGAGTTTAGGCCAAAGTTTCAATTCTAAACCACTTTTAATCACATAGAAAACCCAAAACTATTAAGGGGAATTAAAAAAAGAAGAAGAAATAACTACAGTTAGCATGGCTTGCATCACAACACAATACAGCTGATGTTGAGAAAAGCCTGTTTTTCGGGTATTACCTTGTGGGTTGGCACCAATGAACACGTCAGCAAAGTTCCTCTTGGGCATGTGTGCCAAGGAGCTGATGTAGTTCCTGGCCTGGGAAAATACACACATTAACTCAAATGTCAGCTCCCACTAGCAGCAACATGTCGCCCACATTCAGTGCAGCCTGTTTCACTATGCTCACACGTTTTCACGCTACTGATTCTGTTCAATGCAGCCACCTGCATCAAACCTGCCCACTTATTACATTTCTATCCATCCACAGATGTGACTACACTGTATCACATAATCTTGAATGTATATAAATACCACGAAGAGTATAAATGTTGGTGTTAAAGCTCAAGCCCTAGGCAGTATACTTAAGGCTCATTGTTTTCATTTTGGTTTTTTTAACAGATTTTCACTGAAAAAGAATGATTTTCACACATATTTTTATGTCCCCACGGAGCCAAAGGTTTTTGTGTTTCCTCCTGATCAGTGCAGTTTACAGTAAACACGGTGACTGCCTGAAGTGAGACACAAGCAGTCAAAAACACATACACAGCTGCTGTTCATGGCTATGTGTAGCTTTCAAGGCAAACATGTGATCGACAGCCCTGATGTGTTGCCTGGCAACAGCAAGACTTCTTGGTGTGATCAAAATCAGAGCTGCAGGGGGAAAAACACTGCGGTGTCTCTTTTCAAGACGTCCGGTATAAACAGTTTTACGTGTTTACGCTGCAAATACTATTTTTCATATACAATTTATCATAACAAAACCACATCAATACATTTAAAAACTGAAAATAATGAGCCCCAAGTATCCTGTAAGTCCCTGCTGTCTTATTCTGCTAATAACAAAAAGACAGATTTATTTTATTTTATTGGTCAAAGTTTTCTTCATAATAAACCTCTCGTTAACAGAAAAGTTTAGGCTGCACACTACTTGTACATTACACAAAAGCATGTTGCAAGAAGCAAGACGGCACGTTTCAAGAGATGTTCCCCTCCCCCCCAAAAAAAACCCCACAGAACAAAGCATTTCTCACACAGAAAACATTGTTAGTAACAACTGTATCACCAAGAGCAAGCCTAGCTATGGCACACAGTGTGCATGTTTAATTGTCAAGAGACATTTTAATTCTACCCGAGTGAAATGACAAGCACAGAAATGCATTTACCGGAGCCACTTCTGGCAATCATTGTTACGATCACATGCAGCAAGCGTGTCAGACACCACACAATTACTATGATTAAACTGGAAAACTAAAATCTTAAATCCCTGGTAGTGGTCCCAAGAGGCCCTGCTGCTCCTTACACCCCACTTGACCAAAGTAGTTTGAGTCAACTGAGTGATGCTGCCATCCAGAGCCCAGCGCTCTCATTAGTGTGGCCATTAACACCTTCATCACTTGACTTAATTAGAGTTAAAAAAGATTAATATAGTTCAATCTTGGCATCAAATATTACTGCTATTATTCTATACATGGATATGTTAGTAAGGAAAACTGTCGTACAATTTTGGGGTATGACTCAGGATAAATACAGAATACTAAGCCAAGAGCTGCGTTGCTTTAAAAGCAAAGAAAAAGTGAGTTACAGCAGGTCTGACTGTCCTCCCGCCCCGGTCTGCTGTGTGGTCTAAAGAAAGCGACTGCGGATCCTGCTCACCTCATGGCTGGGCATCCTGCTTATTAGAGATGCTGGGGGTGTTCCTGTCAGACGCATTATCTGCTGAAGCTGGTTTATATCTATGAAGCTTGTGTCAAGGGGAGTATAGCGACAGAGCAGAGTTGGTTAAGAAGCTGCTTCTCAATCTAACACTGTGCGGCTAAACACTAGATGCACTAGGATGTTAAGTTGAAAAGCAAACTTCAAGCTTTGAAGCAAAATGTGACCAAAAGAAAAAAAAAACATAAGAGGAGGGATTGGCAGTTTCAAAGGAAAGACACAACACAATACTTGGCATTACAGTCAATCAGTGGAAGCCAGAGCTCAATCACCTGTGTCATAGTCATATCATGGCAAACATAACTTGATTCACCCAGTTAAAGAGGCTCAAACCCACAAAGCTGAAGGGTGGAAGACATGCTGTCAGTTAGGTAGCAGATACACCAAGTTATTGTACAGCAGAGTGGCAAGTTTGGAGCAGAAAACTGGTTAGAGGAAAAACCTTGCATAACTTTGTGAACTCACAGACTCTGAAGATATTTTCATCAAGAGCTCAGGCCCTGGTGTTCCGACGAGCAGCATGATTAGCTTCAACTGATCAATGTCTACCGGCACACGGTAAAGGAAGACCAGATGCTGGACAAGGGAGAACTTGTAATCTGACCCATTAGTCTTCAACCTCCTTGTGAAACTTAAGTCACTTAAAAACCATCTGTGATGAGTAAATAAAATGTCACTATATTTTCTTTATGTTTCACACGTGAGATGCAACAAAAGAAAAAGGCCTACATGTAAGTCTACACAGAGGAGAGGAAAGATACGACATGACAAAAGTGGAGGTAGCGGACGGCCCTGTTGTACACTGTTGTACGCTTAGCCGTTAGTCTGAAAACACTGGCAGGAGGGAGAGAGAGAAACAAAATCTTGAGCACAGACACAGCAGATTGACGGGCCCATACAAAGACTGGCAGTGGTGCAGGCAGAGAGCGGACCAGAGCCAACGATGCATACTGACAGTGTAGGAAGAGTTGAAGTATGCCAGTGGAAACATTAGAGGAAAGTGTCAACTATCTGCGTTACATTTTTAAAAACGCCTCAGGCAGCATCATGTTGGAACAGAAAAGCAAAAAAGCAGGTTTTCATGAGAGGACATAAAAAAAGAAGCATTGCAGATGAGTTTCTGCTACTGGGCTGGCCAACATAAGACAGGACAACAATGTCAAAGTGTGTTTAACCTGTTTGATTTGTTATGCAAATGTTGTGTCAGAGTCTCACCAGCTATGGGAGCTCAGTACATACTGTACTCTCATATGAAAAGGATACGGTCGGTACCAGGAAACAGAGTTTTTCCAGTGAGGAGTTCAGCCATTATACACCCCACTGACCAAATATCCACTGAAACACAAAAGCAGGACACAGACATCAAGACTCACTTGTCAAACAACTCTTCTATCATGTTGTATAGGTGCAGAAAGTTACTGAGGAAGATCAAGGGAGCTTTTTAGTGTCATCTACCCGTCATGTTGTAATGCATCCAGTTCAACATGATCTCTGGGGCACGGTACCAGCGGGTGGCCACATATCCGGTCATCTCGTCATCAGTGTGCCGCGCCAAACCAAAGTCCAAAATCTGGGGTGCAATGGAAGCGCAAAAAAGCAGAGTTGTTTGCAAAAGATTCACATTTGTGGATAAACTGTTGTTTTAAATGAGAGCAGCAGTTCACTGACCTTCAGCTCACAGTCTTCATTCACCGCCAGATTACTAGGTTTCAAATCCTGAAGGGAGGAAAGCCATGAATGTGAATAAGTGTAATTTAAGTTTAGGTGATGAGCACACTTGTGGATAGTACATCTGTAATCTTGTTCTGGAGAAATATTCCTATTTTTCATGAATGAATATGTTCTTTCTTTGTTAACATTAGAATAAAAGCATTACATCATTAACAACACCTAAAAGTAAAAGGTCCCATTTATGACTTTCTCTTCCTTTCAGTGTTTGCACAGGCCAAACTCTGCCAGGAGGATGTCATAAACCCTGAAACACTTTTTTTTTTTTTTTTACCCAATCGAGGTCAAAGACAAAGTGACATTTGTCAGACAAAAATGTAAACATGGCACATACTCTGTGAATGATGTCCGCTGAGTGGATATACTGGGGAAAGATGGAGAACATGTGCATTAAATTACATAATCAGTTTAAAAATGTATTGGTTTACCACTGCATACAATGTCAGAGGAACTGCTGTACAATGTAGAAACCAGTGATTCATCTAACATTTAGGGAAACACGCTTATTTGCTTTCTTGCTGAGAGTTAGAAGAGAAGATTGATGCCACTCTCGTGTCAGTTAGCTTAGCTTGCCATATCACGTTAGCATAGGTCTTGTTTGTTGTAAAAACTACACTTTGTGGTTTGTGTCGGACTGTTTGTTGATCTTCTCATCTAACTCTTGGCAAGTGAACAAATGAGCACATTTCTCAAAAATGTCAAACTATCCCTTTAATAAGCTCACCTTTAACCCTCTGAGGATCTGGTATATGAGGAACTGCACGTGATCATCTGTGAGTTTCTGACATTTCACTATGTTGTTGAGATCTGCCCCCATTAAGTGAGTCACAAGATACCTGTCAATCACAAAAGATAGTTGAAATAGACACAAATGTCAGAAGGCATGCCAATGTTTCCAAGCCAGATGGAAATAAATTAATATATTTGCACTTCCAGCTTATTAGTTGTTTGCAGCCTGAAACTAATTTCCCATATGGCTATGTGAGCTTAAACCGGTTTAGCTACTACTTCTTTTCACTCTCACTTCCCTCCAGAGGCACTGAAAGGCCAAGCCCTTCACAAATGGAATGTAATTTAACAACAAACCCAGATAAATGGGCTTTAATGGGACTGCATCAGTGGATAACTCAAATCTAATCCCAAAGCTGTTTAAAATGCCCAAACTGCACTTATGGAAGGAGGCGAGAGCAGGATGCTACAGTGGCAGTTTTATGGCCAAAATACACAGAGCCATGTGCTGCTTTGTCAGTCTGCTGCTCAACAAATACCCATTTCATGAATACTCTATACTCTATACTTCTATTCTCACACAGCAGAGAGCGAGGCCTTAAAATAGCAACTGGTTGCGCTTGAACTTGTTCTCAGCAGCACACAGGGACACAGGCGCTCTCCAAAGTTCACCCGCCTTGGAAAAAAAGGGATATAAATAGTGACCTCTGTTTTCCGCTCTCCTATAGAAACAGGAGCATGGCTGGAGCTCTGAGGAGCCTTAACACAACGCTGTGACTATTTTTAGAGCCAAGGGGAGCCACACTTACAGCACCTGCATGTCTGAGATTTTTCCTAGATATCGTACTGCATTCAGAACATTTCCAATGTTCCAGCAGATGTGCAGATAAAGAGAGCCATATTTCCTCCTCACTACCTGTGACTCAGCATTTATTCTTCTATGTAGTATGAGAAACTTCACAGCACACGTTTATGTTTCCACTCCACCCACCAATTCTCTCTCCCTCTTTTTCTTTCTATTTTTCCCTTTCTCTCAGGAGCCCAGTCTCACACACTGTCTACATGTGTGACCTTGTGTTGCCTTCAGGCCTCCGTGACATTATGCTAATCTGGGGGGGGGGGGGGGGGGGGGGGGTGAGGCATCTTGAGAGGATGCCTCTCCATTTCAACAGCAAACACAGCCAACACTGCTCAAAGTGTGAGGAAGTAATTCCAGCATGTTTCTGTGTGCCATTCTGCAAAAATGCAGCACATTAAAAAGGAACAGCACCGATTTAGCGTTGCACTTCTATAACATGTCGAACTCACAATGGACAGTTTTTTGGGGTTTCTTTTAAAAAAAAAAGGATAAAAATCAATGCAGCAGAACCAGAGGTATCATCTTTTTTATTTCGTGGATTCTTCTTCCTTGTCAAAACCGGGCGCCTACATTACCCACAATGCAATTCGACAGTTCTGTCGTAGATTCGAGTGTGTTATGCTAGCAGCGGCTAATGTAGTGCACCTCGAGGAGAGACGAGGTGCAGGCTACAGAGGTTTGGTAACCGCACTTCTTTCGAACTCCACACCCCCAGATGTTTTTCCTTTTTTCATACTTGTAGTCTTCTGCCTCAAGTTACATCACTTGAGACAATCTATCAGATTTCATGCAGCTCACTCTGGAGCCACAAAAGGCTTTATACAACTTTTTTAACAAATGCGGTGGTACTCCCCAATGTCTGTAAACAGACTTTGATGAGTAAAATCAGAGTTTTCTTTTCACAAAGATATCAATTCTTACTGGAGCCTATTTTCAGTCATGTCAGATATGAAAAGGTCATGTAGTCACACTGCATGGGAGAGGCTATTCGGGGACATGACTGAGGAAAACTTGACCACAGTTCACTACTCTGCATCAGCCCCAGCTGTCAATGTCTGAAGCCTTTTTCACATTTTGCATTAAAATGTACCTCAGGTGATCTCACAGTGGACAGCTCTCAATGCAGGCATGACTGCACCTGAAACACAGCCCATTCTGAGTGCTCAGGGAGCATGGACGCAGGGTATCCTGCAGTGTTTTATGGCAGAAGACCCCTGAAATAAACAAAACCACCTATGCCAACATGAGAAATTAATACACTTAAAGACACGGTATGTATTCCTGGCAGTCAGGAAGAATTAAACATGAACCTTGGCATTTCAATACATGGCATTTCAAAAAGGAAATGCCATGTATTAGTGAGTGTGGAAACCCTGCACTGCAAGTGCATCCCTGAACACATTCACAGACTGCCTAATAAACTCTGTAGTATTTATGTGACACAAATAGCAAAAGTGAATACAGTAATACAGTTAAAAATCAGGGAGCACTGTCTCCCATTCTCAAAACTAGAAGTTCCTGGGTCTGGTCTTGGGAGTTTACATATTCTCCCAGTATTTGTGTGGGTTTCCTCCCACACAAAATGACATGCATGTTAGGTATTAGAAATAATCCTGCATGAAGTAGGTCCCCGGGTGCTACAGTGCCCACTCCCCAAGTGCTCCAAAATACTTAGGATGAGTCAAATCTTGAGGATTAGTTTTCCATACAGGGAGGTATTAAGTATGAAATCATAAGTAAGTGAGGAAGAAAAAACTGACTCCAAGTATTCAGTTAAGACACATTCTTTTGTTGGGTGTCGACTGAAATCCAACACAATTTGATCTTGATAGAAATCACTACGTGTGTGTAGAGAAGAGAAAGAGACTGAAATTCCACAAACGACGGGGGAGGCAACACGCACGTCTGAGGATTGAGTCACTGTCTAGCTGTCCACTTCCCATTTCCAACAACTTTCAACATCAACAAATAATAACTACCTCTTTGCCAACAAAGCAGATATGTTTCACTTAGCCAGAAAGCAGGAAGCAAAGGGAAGGAAGCTGGTGGTGAACTAACTGTTGTAGCAGCCAGAGAGTGAATAACTAACAGAGTGGACAGTCTCAGAAATGTTCCAGTGTGTTTAGTCAGCTGGCCTGTCTCCAGGTGTTTCCCAGCCACAGCTAGGACTGTCTGCTGCTGAGAAACTAAAGGCTGCAGTTTGTTGAACACCTTTTTTTAAATTATGCATAAGTGTTGCTGATGTGACCGCAAGTCAAAGGGCAGAAGGAAACTTGGGATGAAGGAAAATATTTTAAAACAAACATAATTCAACTTACACATCGGTGAATTCCTTCAGAGAAGTAGCAGGGGTGAAGACATCTAGGAGGCCAATCACCTGCAAACATAGGAAACCCACTGTCAAGTTAACAAAACAGCAATGGGCAGCAACTAAAATCTTAAACTGCTGATGTTTTTAAGCAAACACATTGTGAAGCATTACACAAGAAAACATTGACAACTTTGTTTTTCTATACCTGTTCGCCACCAGACAGAACAAAGAGAAGAGGAACAAGTCGACTCACATTTTCATGTTTCATGTGCTTAAGCAACCGCAGCTCTCTGTATGTTCTCTTGGCGTGGATGATGGACTGAAATGGCCGAGAGAGTTTCTTCACAGCAACCATCAAACCAATCTTCAAATCATATGCAGAACTGTTTAGAAAAAGTGGGTAAACATGTAAGCATAAATCTAATCAGTAATAATACACCAGCACCATAACCCTGCGTACACAAACAATTTGTGTCAGCACTCAGAATGAACTGATTTGTTGAAAATCTATTGAACACTAGAAATGAACTTGAAATGAAATGTGAGCTTGCCATTTGAAGGCAGATGAGAAAAACTGTTTCTGCTCAGAATTGGCTGAGTTTGCTCTCAAAACCAAACTAGGTTAAGTAAGAGCTGCTGAAGGCTGAGGAAAAGGGCGACATCAGCAGAAAATGTCATCTCTCAGCAGATTGGGAGCAGCCCTGCCTGCAGTCTGTCCTGGTCTCTAAAGGCTGTTTATCTCCAACCCAAACACACCACTTCCTCCTGCTCAGCTCACCTAACCATAGTGATAGCCAGTGGACACACACCTATGACTACTGCAAGGAGTCAGAAACCAGTGTGACGAGGGATGTACCAATATCACAAGTTGCTGAAGCTGAAATATCCAATGTTTTCCATCCCTATTAGCCAAAACCAATGTATTTCTTGAAATACAAAACACATGTCAAGTTATTAAAACATGCATTTATAAAATTAAGAATTAATTAAGACAAATATGCATTCCAGAGATGGAAACTATGTGCTCAACCTCAAAAATATAATCAGTTATCAAAGTAGTCAGCAATTATATCTGAATAAAATATGAAGACATTGACTGCTTTGATGGTATCCCACTTTTTTCTACTTTGATAACTAAATATGGATATGGATGTTTTACATATTATACATTTTTCAGGTATGTGTCATCTCAACATTGTACAACCAGTTTATCTGGGGGAAAAATGAAAGCTGTGCAGTGCCAGTATAAATAAACAGGTCAGAGATTCACAGTAAACTTAGGGTAGCGTCCACCGTGTAACCACTGACAATATAAACTAGTGTACCGTTTGGAGAGAAAAAAAACCCAATCACGCTCAATGCACTGGCGAGCAGACAGTAATCTGACCAGCAACAGATTATCCTATTGCCCAGCAACAGCACAGCTGTCCGCTTCCATTTGCAAAACAAACATCTGCCCACTAAATCAAGTGTACCGCTGACAATGTTGTGTCCTAGATAGTATCAGCACAACCTATTTAATCGCCAGACCAATGCAAAAGATCTATCATGTGAAAGCTTATGCTTTTGCCACGAAGCAGCATTAAGGAAATCCACCTAAAATTTTTTTTTCTTTTTTTAAATCAAGAAGCGCGATCCCATCTCCACTGTACATGCAAATGCTTCTGTGCTGCAAATTTGTTTATCATTACTGAAAACATTCACTGTAGAGCTGCCTAAAAGATGAGTAGTTATCGAGATGTTGAAGACTGGAAAATATATCGAAACTATATTGATATTTCTATAGAGAGACTACCCATCATGTGGGATTGGGTGACCAGGAAAGTTGTCTTATTGACTGTATTACAGATAAGTAAACAAGTAATATAACTGTCTGGACGAGGGCTGCAACTAACAATTATTTTCATTAGCATATCGACCAGTCTGTCAATTACTTATGCAATTACTATAATTATCATTTAGTCTGACAAAATGTCAGACAACCAATCACTGATCGAAATGGTTCACAATGAATTTAAACTATTTTATATGAGTGAAAATAACTTTGAAAGAGTCTATCTTTTTTGCCATCTTATTACTAATATTTTTTACTTTTTTAGCAATATCAGTTCAGATTATATATGAATATGAAGGCACCGATAATAGAGATATTGTCACATTATCAATACGAAAGTAGTGAGTCAAAAACGTATTTGTAACATTTTCTCGAGATCTTCCCAAAACACATTAACAACACCCAACAATACATGTTAACCTCATCTTAACTTACTCGGATTACATACATTTAATAAAATAAAGAACCGAACCTACCGACATTAAAGTAACGTCTGGAGACCTGCAGCTACAGTGTGTGAGTAATTAGAAATACTGAATTATCAGTCCGACGGATCAGATAAAGACTCGCATACTTTTTCAACAGTTCAACGTTATTGTGAGTGAGCAGTTTCCTGCAATGTGGCCTGTGTGAGCATATATGAAGTTAGATGGGTTAATTACAAGTTTTACAAGCGGATAATACAAGATAGATAACAAGTCAACAGGTTTTCTTGTTGAAAGGCACATCGTGGCTCCACCTTGCTAGCCAACAATCGGGGCGAGCTAACCTAACTTTAGCATCTGCAGCACAGGCCTCGTCTAACGTTAAATGAATGGAGGTTAAGTTAGGTGACCAGGCTACACACATACGTTCGCAGACTAACACAAAAAGTGATTCACCTCACGGATCCGTAGGCGCCAGAGCCAACCGGAGACAGGTTTTGGTATCGCTCCGGGACTTCCCATATCGTCTTGTTGACGTCCTGTCGATAAAACTTGGGTCTCTCTTTCTGCGACATTCCTGCAGAACTGCCGACCACCGACTTGACTTTATGCTCCGAGGTGGGTACTCCGAGCCGTGCAGCCTTAGAGTTAAACTTTCTCCAAGTTACGAAATGAGAAGCTAAATAAAACGTTTTTCGTCGTTAGAGAGCTTCAAATAATCAAACGTTACGGGGACACCTCCTTGCGAAATGTTGCAGAATCACCGTCTGCTAAGTGCACGTTTTTAAATCTTCACGCTATTTGTTCCCCACTCCGCTCGCTTTCAGACAGCTCCCGAGATTTCACCCTGCTTGCAACACGTCGCGTCAAGTCTCGCGAGAGATGAACTTGGGGCAGCCGAGCCAACGAAAGACACTCGACGAGATGCGACGCGGCTTGCCTCGAAAGTAGACGAGAGTAGCCGATTGCAGTCGGGGAGCACAGCTCGGAGCTGGCTGACTCGACTTGCAATGGCGACACTGTGGAATAATGTTGAAAAATAATAACGGAAGATTGTTTTTTCAGCTTCATTCAACTCTATTCAACAACAAAAATGTACATATTACGTCAGGCACAAACAAGTACACAATACAGGAGAGCTGATAACAAAAATAGTATATAAATATTAAGACAGTTTGGATACTGTTGGTTGGTCAAATATATTCAAATATTATTTCTACAAAACTGAGCAGGGTATAAGTCATCTGTTAGAACAGACCTAGCGAATTAGTTTGAGCACCTTTTATCAAGAAAATGAATACCATTTATAAAATGTGTGGGGAGATGAGATGGGGACTGAGAGTACAATGATATAATTTTTGCTAGGATAAGGAATGTACTGGGTAAGGCATTAATGAGAGATTTAAATTATTTGAGGTTGCAAACAATGTTATATTTACTCCAAAAAATTGTAAGGTAATACATCTCCACTTATATCCAATAGGTCCATTACACACCAAATATTCCTGTCCATTCAGTTCCTATAAAACAGAGATTTTCTTTTGTGAAGTATCTATTGTTCCATAATGGTTTATTATGAGATGTGAAGTTGTGATTGTAAAGTAATTTCCAAAACAGTAAAACTTGTTGGTGACATTGTAATCACATTTTAAGATACATTTTATACCTATATTCAAACACCACTCAAACAAGCCAATATAAAGTAGTAACATGAAAGTATTCATAGTACAACATAATATACGTAATGTGAAGTGATTTAATTATTTTCGTGCTCTGCGATGTGATTTTATGAAGGGCACCTGAAGGCAGCATTGGAGGTCATTCTTAATTCTTAGAGATGCACATTTGTTGGGTTTTTTTATTGTAGAAAATGTATCTACTTCACAATAAAGCAAGATTATATTATAATCTTAGGTGCAGCAAAGGTTATCAAAAGCTGTAGTATAATTAAAAACATACTACTAAATGACATTATGAGACGGAACTGGATGGCTGGTCTAATAAAAACAGGATCGCCTAATAAAAATACATGAAGAAATAATAAAAATACATGAAGAAAAGATAAACAAATAGAAAACAATGAAAAACACTCACATTTATGTAAAATGTACACAGACTCACACGTCTACAACAATGGCAAGGAGACCTGTGATATTAGGTTTGGCAACCTAATATATGACAAATAATACTAAATAAAACATCGTTTTAAAACTCCCTTATTAGGCCTATATCTTCTGTAATAAATAAAATGATTTCAACAACCTATCTCTGTTTTCTGTGACTCCATCTGTTGGAGCTGCGTTGATGTCAAACCGTTTACCTAAAAAACACTTCCTCTGCGCTCTCCGTAGAAGGATCTGTTCATCCTCTGAATTAAGCATCATCAGAGTCTTCCTCATCTCTTTGCTGGCATGAAGATGATGACTTAAGTGGAACCGAGTCAAATCCGTCTGATGTCCACTGAAAACACATGGGTGATAAGACAAAGCATGAAAAGTTGCCTTAGACGTAGCGTAATTTATGTGTGAATGGAGGGGCTACTGACCTCTCGTGAGAAGGGCTTAATTTTGGTGAAGAAGGATTTCTTGTTGAGGTACATGACGTCGTCTTCTGCGTCCTCTCCCTCCATTATTGCACAGCTGTCTGCGGTGGGCAGCTCACACTCTTTACCACCAGAGCTCATCATCAGCTTGGAGTACTTATACTGCAATCTGCAGACAGAGAATGACAGGAATTCATTCACATCTGGCCAACACAAATCACAGTTTTCATACTTTTAGTTTAGGTTTTAGCTTTAATCTTATTTACTAGTATGATATATCAAACAAACACCAAAGGAAATGTGAAGCTCAGTAGTCTTACTTGCGTGTCTTCTTCCAGAAATAGCAGCTGATACTGATGAGCAGCACAGCGGCGATCGTTCCCGTGGAAACGCCAAACTTGAGCCAGAAATCCAGAGTCACACAAGCACTGACTTTTTGTGCTGGTAGTGACTCTCCGCCATAACACTGCAAAGGCTGCTGCCACACATAGGTGGTTCTCTGAAACACAAACACACACATAGTTCGATTTGACTTGATCATATATCAGTTAACTACTCCAATCCTAATGTTTTCAGTATTTTTGTTACAGGAATAGTTGGACATTTTGGGAAATACACTTCAATCTTCTCATCTAAGTCTCCGCCAGAAAGTCAATAAACGTATTTCACAAAATGTCAAACTATTACTTTAAATGTCCCCATAAAAGTTAGATAAAACATTGCAGTTCCAGTGCTTCACTGTATCTGTAGCTCACTTACAACACAGTTTGACAACACCTGACATAATCCAAATTTTTTAAATCTTTGAGAACATCTCTCAACACAACAAGAGTTGGTGATGGACCTGTGGTGGATTAGTGGGGTTGAGGAGAAAATTGTTTTTGTCAATATGTCCATGCATTGTGCAGCACTACCTGTATTCCCTGGATGCAAGCGCTGACAATCTCCCTGTAGTGGTTTTTGGTGCAGAGTGGACATGCACGCTGGCTCTGCCACAGAAAGTGGAAAGTACAACCATCACACGTCCCCTCTGAACAGTTACTGTGGAGGAAAACAAGTTAAGAGAGAAGATTACAAGCTTTACGTGGTGAAAATGATCTCAGAGGAGTCACTTTGTCCACAGTTGAGATTCACAGAGCTCAGTATGTGGCATGTAAGTGCCATATATGGCTGTTGTAATACGATGTGTGTGTCAAATCAAATGCTGTCTGGACAACTCTTGTAAGGTCAAAAGTTGAGCTTTGACAGTGAAAGATACCTTGGCAGCGTGATGAGGTCTTTAGCAGTCACTGTGGGATTGCATCTCAGTCTGACGGTGGCTGACCTGCCTTGTTTACAAGCCTGAGTCGTCTCGCTGGACCTGGAAACATCACAAACATGACGAACATAAATGTCTTAACTTCCACAATGTGATATATTTTAAGACTGTCTTTGATTCTCAGTTATATTTCATCATTAAACAAATGGTCAAACTTTCAGCATCAAACAATTACTATTAAAAACATGGAATTGAAAGCACCACAGATGAAGGATGAATGAAACACAATAAATGAAAAAGTGTGATCTTATTTACTTGTAATAGAATATGACATCTGGCAGGCCGGACGCAGAAGGAAACAGCCATTTTGGAGAGGAGACGTTGCTCAGGGTTGTGTCAGTGGTCACACCTTCAGAATAAGAAGACATGGAGCATACATATCTGATATATGACATACACACAAAGTAAACCAGCAGTTCCAATCTTTTTTGCTAGAAACCCCACAAAGCAATGTCTATTGGCGACCCTTCGTCACAGGCTGCATATGTCTGTGAGAGGCTGATGGGAATGTCATTAGATTTGCAGACATTTGGTCATAAACCAAAGTTGGACAAATTAATAATTTGACCTGATGAGGGCGCTCGTCAAAAAAGTCAGAAGGTCACCAAAGTAATTCATCCTGAGGATAGCAAAGAATTTTTGAACTAAATGTCCCGGCAATTTATCAAATAGCTGTTGAGACAATTCATTTAAAACCACAAATGTCAGCCTCATGGTGGTGCAAGTGGAAAAGTCAGGGGATCACCACAATAATTGGGATTCATTCTCTGGGAGCCATGAATGTCCGCACAAACGTTCATGGCAATCTATCCAATACTTGTTTAGACATTTCAGTCCCTGAAGTGCTAAAAAGGGGAAATATTAAAGTACAAAATGTAATATAATTTAGCAGAATTGTTTCTCATTTTGTACCCTGGTAATAATTAGCATTCAAGTATTTGAAGCGTATAATTGAGTCACAATTTAGATATGATCCTACATCCCAGCAGACTAAACAATATATACTATAAAATAGTCACTAAAGCACTACTGGTGGTTGTAAAAACAACAGAAGAGTTGCAACACACCATCATTTAGCGCGCACGGCTATAGCACACACAGACAGCCAGAATCTGTTCCAATCTGGCGAGTGAATGTGACAAAACTGCTGCTTTTTTGGAGCATTGACACACATTGATGCTGAGAAACAGGAAAGTGGAACTTGCCGATGCGACACACCGCCAAAACAGAGGATATGGGTGTTTTAAAGTGCATCATCCTCCGTCAGTGTGTATTTTCCCCCGCAAATGACAACATATCCTCTCATTTACAGCAACAGATGGCTGCAGCATTCAGTCCATACCTATGAGTGAATCGCCAATAAGGAAAGGCTGGGAGGACACCACGGTCTGACTCCTGATGTCCGAGGGAACCACAGTGGACTGACAGACGTAACCTTTGACCTCTCTCCCGCTCTCTGTTACATTGTCCACGCAGGTAGCCGGCACTCTGCCCTGTAAGAGGCGACACAGCCGGTTAAGACACGCGTCAAACTAAACTTTTACACAATCCAGTCCTTTCAGGAACACCTTCTCACCTCTTTCCCACACAGACCCAAATTAAAGCGATGGAAATATCTCAGGCCTTTGCTGGTGAAGCGGGGGCTGCTGTGGAAGCCGGTGACGTTGGCCAGAGGAGAGAAGTCATAGCGCAGCAGTGCTCCTCCTCCCGTCTGCACATCCAATGCACAGTCACTGAGACAAGCTGTGTGGGCCTGGAGGATGGGGAGATAGGTACATCACATTATGTTTAGAGTGGGTGGTATAATCTCATGTACCGACTTTGGGAAACCCAAATATGACAACTGGTATACACTGATATTAGCCAGAATATAGATATAGAGAGCGTCTTATCAGTGAATCTTAAGTTTATTTGGTTTTTATGTTTTTATAACTGTGTGTCTTTATTAACTAAACAATTCAAATTAAAATATGGCAGAAAATAATATCGACATGAGAATTTCTCACTTTTGGGTAGAAGGAGAAACAGAGTTATTGCGTAATAAAAGAAATGAACACTTTTGTGGATGGCAGAAAGTCTTGCAACTGTGATTAGTTTGTGTATGTCAGAGAGGAAGGGTACTTAAGGACAAGGGTTTTATATTTTCATATAAAACAATTTGGACTCACTGAAACATTCCAAATTCCAAATTTCCCAATGCAATACCCACTTTCCTTATTCATTTTAGATTAAGAAGAAGAAGCCCTCCATACCTTCATGCCCTGACAGGCTTTGTATTGAGAGTTTTTCAATGGAAAGGATTTTGTTCCCATTACCTTGTTACTCCTCGTGTTTGGTCCACACTGAACGCAAGCTGCCTCTCCGATGGGCTGGTCGGCCCGGATGAAGGTGTTTGGCGGGCAACTCATACACACTCCCGTCCCACTGACCATGTAGTTTCCCGGTGGGCAGGGAACACAGGCGGACAGCGCCTTGGCAGACCTCAGGGCACAGCGGTGACACTGAGAGGCCACACCTCCGATCACGTTGGTGATATGGATGGAGTAGATCTTTGCAAAATCAGCGCTGTATTTCCTCTCCTGAGGCAAGGGAAACGTAAGGTGTCATTCAGCAGCTGATGTAGATTTTTTAAAAATCTATCCATACTTTCTACTCAGTTCTCATGTAGTTCATGTACAAAGGTAATTCTGATTTTTTAGAAGCAGATGCACTGCTCCAGACTGCCCTCTAGAGTTCAGAGCAATAACTGGAGGCAAACATGATGCGACAGCAGTCTGTCATAACAAAATAATAATTTAAAACATTTACAGCTGCCACTTGTAAATAATTTTACAGTATTTATTGCTAAATGTGATGCTTCATCTTCTTGGCCTCTTGCGTCACATAAATCATCATAAAAACCTTTATAATGGCTAATGTGTCAGGGTTTCTCTCACACGTACCGTTACTGTTGACTGTCACTAAGTAAACTTTAAAAACAGAAGTTACAGAGTGTTGTACAGAGGGAGAAAAGAGTATAACAATACATATGTATAAGATATATACGTGTAGAAACACGGACACAAAGTGCACATACTAAAAAGCTATAAGATGAAGAGACCGTGAATTCACTATGATAGACTGCTGTAGCATTGGCTTTGGCTGTCTAGTCAGAGGGATGGATGACTGTGAAAATAAAATAACAATGTACTACTAGACCACTGAATGAGATAGCGATTGACTTTTTTCTATCTATTCCTTTAGAAATTATTTTTAAGAACGAGGGAGTGAAGCTGTTGGAGGGTCATAGATCAAGAGTGATATTGTGTCTCACCGTGTTAAACTCCTCTGTTCGCTGAAATGTCCAGGTGAAGCTGACGGTGCTGTTGCTCTGGATCAGGTAGGAGTACGACTGTTTCCTGTTGCTGCCTTTCCACTGCTCCACCACATCGTTATTCCACTGATTATAACCCTGCAGAAAAATACACTCACTTCATATATATATATATATATATATTCACACTGATGTCAAGCTCATTTATATGCATGCATCCTGAAGCATATATGTGAGAAGAAATGTTGTAACATTTTTCCCTCACCGCCAGGAAGTAAAATTTGCAGTCAGCTGTACACGTGGTCTCAAAAACGAAGGTGATGCGAGACAGTTCGCTCCTTTCGCTGTCTTTGGCCATGGACTGAGGCAGCCTGTGGAAACAAGTGACATTTCATTCAACTTTTCCAACTGGGATATAGTGTATGAACACAGAGACTTTTATGTGAAATTCTTGTTTGACTTCACCTGTATCCAGGGACACTGAGTGTGAGCATCAGGTAGTCTGTGTCCTGATCCCCAGGGGTGGTGTAGACATATTCTCCAGCCACCTCCCATGCTGTCATTACAAATAAATAAAAAGGAAAACAGTTACACCATCCTGTGCTATCCTTCTAGCAACACTTTTCTCTTCTGGGTGATTGCTTTTTTGGGTGTTCAGCAGTGCTATTTGTGCTATCCTTCAACCTCCGGCTGTTTTAGTAATCCTGTGTCTCACCCGTGCTGTGTTCAGAGTCACTGAACTCTTGGCGGAAGATGGAGCTCTTCATGTTGCTCGGCATTGTGTTCCACCACTTGTACTCAAGACCCACCACTGGCTCCGTGCCAACAGGGCACTTGGTACAGGCTGTGAGTAAATAATGTGTTATTACATCGGGGTATACATGTACTCAAAAAAGGAAAATAAAACAGGAATGTGATGGCACTACCATTTGGGTTTACATTAAAGGTAAATTTAAAAAAAAGGACTGAAGCAAACAACAACTTTTTTTGCCCTGAAGAAGAAACACCTGAATATGACAATAAGAAAGGTCCAGCCCCGAATAAATGTCTCTACAGCCTTAATGAGCAAGTGCAAACTCTTAACCGTCCATTTAAAATCAGTCATTTCTTCATACTTGTTTCAGTACTAGATGTTTTTACTACATGGCTTTGCTGAATATTTAATTCTAAGTAGTCACCGAATGTTTTCGGTCGTTTCTGTCCTGACTTGGATCACAGTTTTATACTTTTTCTATATATATTTCTCTGCATTCAAGAAGTCTAATTAATTTTGGTGATTTTTACAGCGACACTTTAGCACAAAGGTTGTAAATTACCTTTTGTTAAAATCATATTAATTGATATTTGTTGTCAAATGACCAATGTCTTTGGTAAGTACACATGTATGACAAAATAAGCCCCTCAGTCTGACAAGCACAAGATAGAGTATAAGGAGTTCACTGATTCTGCACCTGTTCCGTTTGAGTAGAAACCTTTGTCGCAGGGTTCACAGGCGGAGGAGTTGCTGACAAAGAAACCCGGGTTACATGGGGGACAGGTTTGCTTCTCCCCTGATGTGGGCAGCTTCACAGCTCCTTCGACAGTCTCAGTGCAGATCTTTGGCTCGATCCACTTGTACATGAGCCGAGTCTGAGACACACAGCAATGAATATGTGAAAGAAGCGTGGGCATACACAATCGGCCCAGACAATGTATATTTAAAGAAACCTAATAGTTACACCAGATGGTTGCTAGCAGGATTTCCAAAGTCAAATCTCTCTCTCTCTTTCTGTTCACCTCTACTGAACCTGCATGAACGCTGCCTCCACACACGTCATGCCATTTTCTACATTACCTTTCCCTGGGAGTCACAGGGAGTGTGGGTGTAGAAGTAGTCACTGTTTGTACATGCAGGTCTCGGTTTGCAGCTCCCTGAACCAGCCTCTGGAATAATAGAAACCAAGCCAGTGGGGACACAGCGGGCGGGGACGAGGGAAAACACACAGCTCACATTAAGATCCATTGGTAAGACAAACCTTACACACTCTTGCCACCTAAGCAGTAAATGCAGTATTTGTACGCAGACTGCTTTGCATATGTGTGTGTGGCAACATGCAAATACATAATGGTTAAAATTTTGGACATATCTACAAGAATTATGCCTACCTGCATATGTGTCTGGCTCACACTGATGGCAAACAGTGGCACCCTTGTTGGAGTAGGTTTCAGCAGGGCAGGGAGTACAGCGGGCAGATCCTGGCTTTGCACTGTGGGTGCCGGGTTTACAGTGGAAACACTCTGACGTGTAGGACACCCCTGAAAGAAAACCATCAATCAACTTGCAATCATTAACGTGAAAAAGGAGTTGAGGAGTGAACAAATGGCGATCACCTACCTGAGATGGAGATGTTTCTCAACAGCACAGGTTTGACAGCACTGCCCTGCAGAGTATACGTAGTGGTTCTCCAGTACAGCACATTGTTGCCAGTGTTTAGCTCAACCTGCACAGAGTCAATGTGAACATGAGACAGGAACAGACAAAGTGGGAAACATTGAGAGCTCTCCTGGTCTGAATTCTCCAGCGAGTGACAAACAGACGGCAGCAGGTGTAATGAAGTGCTCAGACAAACCCTGTATTTGCTCCAGTTGCTCTCAGAGATCTTCATCCACCTGTTTTCAGAGTCCGTAGACTGACACTGGTCATTCTGAACCTAAAGGAGGAGGAGAAACGAGCCAGAAGTTAACAAATATCCCTCTGAAAAATGGGATACAGCCATCTTCAGCAACAGCAACAGTCATTTTTAAACCACTTACAAAGAACTCAAAGTAAATGCTGTTGTCAGGGTAGAAATACTCAAAGGACACAGTTCCAGGTTTCTTCAGGCTCACAGCATAGGACAGCGTTGAAGTGCACTCATCTGTGTTTGAGGCTACGTAATCGCCCTTTGGTGTCCACGTTGAGCTAGAGAAACATCAGCAGCAGAAACAGATTAATGAGCTTCTCAAAACTAACTGACAGTGAGAGCTTTGACTGATCAATAAAACCAAGAAGCATGAAAAAAAACAACCTGCTTTTAAGATTAAAACAAGTGAGGCATGTACTAACTTGGAGCAGTCAGTGTGGGCGTCCCCGCCATTCGTGTTCAACCCGTGGGTGACAAAGCCAGACGGCAGGCTGTCCCACTCATCAAAGGCCACGCCGGTGCCCAGAGAGTAGGTGCCTGCAGCGCACTTCTGGCACTGCTGCGACTGCATGTCAAGGAACTCCCCCTCACTACAGGAGAAGGCTATAAGAGGGAAAGAAAGAGCACAAAGAGAAATGAGAGGTATAATGGAGACGTGGACAACATGGCAAGGAACAGATAGAGGATGAAGCGTGGGAACAATTTAAAGCTCTGATACAGATTGAGGTGTGTACAGAAAATGTATAAAATGAGATGAAAGAGAAGGACACTCACTGCACTGAGTGCCTTTGACTGGATCTGGGAGGCCCGTGCATGTGTCAGCTTTGTTGGGAACTGCCACTCTCCATCGTGACCCGAGTACGTCACACTCTGTGTACTCAAAGTGATAATCTGACTGCAGGGACAAAACACAGGTGTTGAATTTCACACAGCCGGAGGAAAAGAAACGTACATACTAGAAGTTCATCAAATACATTTTAAGTGATTCAGAAACATGCAAGTCAGCTTACATGTGAAAGGCAAATGGAGCTGTCATTAGAAACAGGTCACCAGATTATTTTATACCTCTGGAATCTTTTCCCAAAACCAGACAAGCCTCTTTTCCAAATAAAGGGTTGTGGCTAATATTTGCCCAGGAGGCTGTCTCAACTGTTGTTTCAATCTCACTCATCAAGGATGTGCTCAAGGGTTTATTTACTCAGCCAAGGGGGAGAAATGCTGATTCACCCAATCCTTTTGCAAACATTTAATTTCGGTGTTGTCGCAGGACTTTGGAGACAGCAGGAGCTCAGGTGCAAAGCTTTTGCTGCGTTTGTCTGTCGTGCTCTGACGCCTTTTGGAGATACAAGTTACAATAGGTGACTGACAAACACTGTCCCACCCGTAATGATGTTATTTGGGATGTGACATAACTTTAAAGGCTATCTCGTTGATCTGACACCTTCTGAAACAAGTCATGAATACGGGCACACAGTGTAATCTTGGTCCAAGGAAAGTCACTCAGCAGACTAATCCAAGCCCACACATAGCCTTGTGGGATTAATAGTTAACAGAAACACAGCAGCAGCAGCAGCGCTCCTCTGGGTCTGTGTTTTCGATTAGAGCTGCTACATTAGCTGTGGTTGGGGTATCAGATGAACAGGGGTCTGGGTGGGAGGATCTGATGTAAAAATGCATCAAACGGGAGATGTGCTGTAGCCTAATCGCCTCCTTTAAACAAACATGAGGGAACCAAGGCAACAGGACATAATGACCGCTGCGCCTCATGGTCAGTGGACTGGCATGGAAACAAACTCACCTACCAGGACCTCCAAATCATCATCATCTATAAGCTATAATAGACTCAAAATGAAAGACTACAGGTCTCTTGTGCTTCCCTTACAGCTCTGATATCTCAATTCCACACACTCTGTGGTAATGTTCATGGTATGCTGATAAAAAACAAATGTTCTGAGTATTATCAAACTGTACTGTTATGCAAATTAGAAGCAGATACAGAGGTGCAAGGAGAGCCCAGTAGAGCAGTGTAACATATGTGAGTTCAAGTAAAACAAGTGTTTGATAACATGACACTGAAGCAAGCAGAGGTGAAGTGACTACTGTAATGTAATTCAAACACTTGCTAAACATATGTTCATGTCCCACACACAATATGTGTCTGACAACAGCACTGTTGAATTGTGGCAATTCAAGATCCCATCAGGAAATGTACACTTACAAGTTTAAAGATTAAGTCAGTCCTCCAATGACTGATGTTTCCTGGCATTATCAGACATATGTTTAACTGAGTGAAGGTGTTTAAGAGGCTTTAGGTCAGCTATCTTTCAAAAATGTTCAGAAATGTTGCAGGTCTCTCACCTCAGAGCAACAAATTTCATATTTTGCTGGACTTACTGTAAATTAAAATTTCCAATTACAGCTCACCCATAAGCAATTTATCTGATGAAACCTTAACATGCACATTAACTTGTCAAAATAGGAACTATTGACACCTATGAGTGATTTTAGCTTTGGGTGGATGGTTATTCATCGTGTAGAAGTGGCTCACAATAAAACATTAATATATGAATCTCCTCACCTCTTTGCACATGGGTAAATCCGCAGAGGCTGGTGCAAAAAGCAGCCACAGCAACAGGTGGCTCAGGTGTATCGGGCCTCGCTGCATCGTCGCCTCCTATCAGCGCTGAAGTGATGGAGACTCGGGAGCAGACGGTTGACCTGCGCCCTCAGGTGCTGCCCGCCCGGCGGATGGAGGCGCGGCTTCACTCTGAGCGGTGAACAAATACTGGGAGCCGATTGGCTCTGGTGCCTGTTTTGACTCTGAATCATCTTGACTGTTCAAACACAATAGGCTGACTTGTATTTTACCTGCCTTCTGCCAATATTATTTGTACAGTTATCGGTAATTAATTGTCAAGAAAAGCCACGACTTCGCAACTGTGTTAGCAACTGATGGCTTATGATGTGGTGGGCTTAACATTTATTTTAAAATAAATAAAAGAAAAGCGGCCATTTTGGCATTGTTACAAACGGACATAGCAGCTGGATGTGAGGAAATAATTTGAAAACACCTTAGGTTTAAAACAGACAGCGTCCAACTCTAATAGGCCCATAACATGTGGGAGGAGGTAAACCTTCGCCATCAATCGTTTTCTTTTGAAAGGTTTAACCGGAAGTTTTGTAGTTGCTTAGAAACCAGTAAACACAGTAGCAGAGTTATTCTTTAGCTAAAGTAGAAGCTAACAACTAACAGCAACAACAAAATTCCGGACATATTATGTTTTTCGTCTGCCGAGCTTCGTGTTGTCATTAAATATGTCGAGCCGGGATCCTTTCCCCTCCCCAAAGTTTGAAAACGGTTTCACGCTCAGCGGCTTCAGGCCACAGCTGGTGAGTTTTTCAACTGTTAACACACTATTTGTCTGGTATTAGTGTTACCTAGCTAGTTAAACAAAACACAAGCTAAAGGCTAGACTAGTTAAAAGTCACTTCGCATTTGATCCTGACAGAAGCACACTTTATTTTTCTATGCAAACAATTTGTAAAGGACCAGCATGTCCAACATACTGTGAACTCATGTTATTTTGAATGAACATCATCTACTATATATTGTGTTTTTGTGTGTTTTTGTCAGTTTAATGTGTGTGTTTTTGTCAGTTTAATGCTGGAAATTGACATTCAGTATATTTGTGCTACTACTTGAGCTGTCTGTATTTGTGTATTTGCAATGTATGTGAGACAGGAACTATAGATCAGGTAATAAAGCAAGTCTGGCCTTCAGGCCCTTATTGCGTCACTTGATCCGGTGCATTAGTGGTGCATATTCCCATATCCCCAAACATAGTTACAATTAAATTACCACAAACCTCCCGCACAGTGAACCTGGGAACCTTTGGAGGCCCGTGGGACCTTGCCCAGTTGATAATCAAGCATTGGAGAGTCAAATGATGGCATTCAAACAGGCCTGCAGCAAAAACACAGCAGAATACTAAAAATGTGAACAAATACTGGGAGCCGATTGGCTCTGGTGCCTGTTTTGACTCTGAATCATCTTGACTGTTCAAACACAATAGGCTGACTTGTATTTTACCTGCCTTCTGCCAATATTATTTGTACAGTTATCGGTAATTAATTGTCAAGAAAAGCCACGACTTCGCAACTGTGTTAGCAACTGATGGCTTATGATGTGGTGGGCTTAACATTTATTTTAAAATAAATAAAAGAAAAGCGGCCATTTTGGCATTGTTACAAACGGACATAGCAGCTGGATGTGAGGAAATAATTTGAAAACACCTTAGGTTTAAAACAGACAGCGTCCAACTCTAATAGGCCCATAACATGTGGGAGGAGGTAAACCTTCGCCATCAATCGTTTTCTTTTGAAAGGTTTAACCGGAAGTTTTGTAGTTGCTTAGAAACCAGTAAACACAGTAGCAGAGTTATTCTTTAGCTAAAGTAGAAGCTAACAACTAACAGCAACAACAAAATTCCGGACATATTATGTTTTTCGTCTGCCGAGCTTCGTGTTGTCATTAAATATGTCGAGCCGGGATCCTTTCCCCTCCCCAAAGTTTGAAAACGGTTTCACGCTCAGCGGCTTCAGGCCACAGCTGGTGAGTTTTTCAACTGTTAACACACTATTTGTCTGGTATTAGTGTTACCTAGCTAGTTAAACAAAACACAAGCTAAAGGCTAGACTAGTTAAAAGTCACTTCGCATTTGATCCTGACAGAAGCACACTTTATTTTTCTATGCAAACAATTTGTAAAGGACCAGCATGTCCAACATACTGTGAACTCATGTTATTTTGAATGAACATCATCTACTATATATTGTGTTTTTGTGTGTTTTTGTCAGTTTAATGTGTGTGTTTTTGTCAGTTTAATGCTGGAAATTGACATTCAGTATATTTGTGCTACTACTTGAGCTGTCTGTATTTGTGTATTTGCAATGTATGTGAGACAGGAACTATAGATCAGGTAATAAAGCAAGTCTGGCCTTCAGGCCCTTATTGCGTCACTTGATCCGGTGCATTAGTGGTGCATATTCCCATATCCCCAAACATAGTTACAATTAAATTACCACAAACCTCCCGCACAGTGAACCTGGGAACCTTTGGAGGCCCGTGGGACCTTGCCCAGTTGATAATCAAGCATTGGAGAGTCAAATGATGGCATTCAAACAGGCCTGCAGCAAAAACACAGCAGAATACTAAAAATGCTTAAGAAAAACGTATATTTTATCTGAATGTACATATACAGAGTATGTATGTATTTTGTGACGTGTTTGAGCTCAATATGTGAATTCAAATTCTAACAAAATTAACACCTATGGTTAATAAAGCACATATTAATGAGCACTATTGTGTTGCTACACTTATAATACTGAATGCTAAAGCATATGATCATTTGAAAACCCTCACCTGAAATTCATCAGTCCAGGTATTAAAATGACCCTTAGCAATACAAGTGACCCATCATGTGATGTACAGTTGCACCAACAATCATTTTGTGCTGTAATTTTGAATAAAAACATAATTTCTTTGTAAATTTGGAATCCATTTTTTTTCCTTTCCCATTGTGTAGAGAAAAACATGGGACAAACCAACTCACATCTCCCAAACAGAGGAACCCTGGAGTCGCCTCTATGATACAGCCACTTTGGCCAGCACCCGGCGGAGTGTCACGCATTATGAGCGTCAGGTAACCTGGGAGCATGATGTTGACCATCACTTATAAAACCAGAAACATATTTCAAGGCAAACGCACCCTCAGTACTTTCAATGCACCGCTCTTTTCTCCTCCTCAGGCTCCAAACGACAGCCTCGACTTCCAACTCAAGTCTGTCTACGATCACCACAAGGACTTCTTCTGGAGAAAGACCCAGATTTTATACCAGAAGGAGACCGTCTCTGAGGACCCAAGGTGGGTGTTGGTGATAAGTTTGTGGCCTGGCAGAACAACCCTGTGTTGGCAGTGGCATTTCAGGAGTCTAATTCAACTGTGTTAATTTATCATTTTTCATGTTAATTTACAGGAAACAGGAAAACTTAAAGCAGGATATGCTGGAAAAGGAACAAGAGAAAGACATCAGAGTGTGGGTTGATCCACAGAGGAGCTCCATTTACAGCATTAAGTGAAGCACAGGTGAGGTTCAGTTATATTCTGATCCCCAGTCACTGCAGCAGATGTCTGTGTGGAGAAACTAACTTTAACAAACCTAATACTTCTGATTCAAATCTCAGACTGGTGGAATCTGACTTTAGCCTAATCGCAGCTTTGTCTGGAGCAAGGTGTGTCCCGAATATCAATACAGTGCCCTTTCTTTCCCTCCAGCAAGGGCTACACCCGGGAGGATGATGGCAGCGTCTGTTCAACATGAAGCTTCCAGTAAAACTATCTCCAACTACTACAGACATCAGAGCTCTGTAAATAAATGAGTTCTTTCAGTGCATTTTTGTACTGCTTGTGTTTTTCCAAATGCAAAATAGTAATCTGAATACTGAAAAGTGATTAAATTAAAGGGATGCCTTTACACTTAGACACTGAGCCTGATTTAAGAATCACTTTAAACCACAAAACTGCTCAATAAGCACTGAAGAAAGCTGCAAGGTATAATAAAAGCATGAACCCTCAGCTGTCATATATAGATATTTAAATGGCCAAGCGGATATGTAATGAAGTTATAAAATGAAGGTACACTTCTGCATAATATGGATGTTAAAGTCGTGATGAAATGAAAAATTCCATTTAACCCTTTTAGATCACATCCCTGGTCATATTGTGCACCTATTTAACAATATATGCCAAAAAATATTAGATATTAAAATACAAATAAATACATTTCTTTGTATTCTAATATCAAAATCAAAACAAAACTTCTATTCTGTATTTTACAGAAAATAATACATAATAATAATAATAATAATAATAATAATAATAATAATAATAACAATAATAATACTTAATTATAATAATAATTACTTAATTTGTTCATACTGCACTGCGTACTGAAGCAGTATTCAAGCAAAGCATAACAGCTATCAGATATTTAATGAATATTCTAGATAAAAGTAATATACACATTTAGTACAGAAACAGCAGAATATTTTATTCAAATATACATTAGAAATAAGTGCATGTTAACTGTTAAGGAGATGAAACAGTTGTACATGTTTTGTCTTGTCTAAAGAGTTAACATAGATAGAATAAAATAATGTGCAAATGAGGAAACAACAAATATGCTCACAGTATATTTCACTTTTATGTAGACCTTCAACAAATGGCACTTGTGAAACATATTTAAAACGAAAACATTCTTTCTGAAAACCCTTTATAGTAACTGATAAACGTCACTTTTACTTTTACTGTTGTGTATTTTGAACTCACTGAACTGGAAACTAATCGAATCCTGGCAGGACGGGTCGGCCTGGTGGACTCATGCCCTGGCTTTTCTTTGGAGACACCGTCTGATGAAAGCCCTCTCGTCCCACTGGCTGGGGGGAAGCATGTGGGCGCCGTTATGGACACAAAGGACGGTCATCTCCTCAGCGTACTGAAGATTCTGCAGCAGCTGAAGACAAACGCGGCAGGAGTGAAAGTTCAGGAAAATGAACAGCACAGACGCTCGTGGGTGCACCAACATAATACAACAGCTTCACACAAAACATTTTAAACCTGCAGTAGCTGGTTTTTGTTGGCCACTTGGGGACAACAGATACAAGTTGAACACAACAGTGACATATCATCACTTTTTAAGTTAATATAGCAAACTTGTTAGCAAACAGTTACTTATTTACACATCTGGCAGATACAGAGCAACACTGGCATTTAT
The DNA here is from genome assembly GCF_043641665.1 of Enoplosus armatus. Classification (NCBI taxonomy): domain Eukaryota; kingdom Metazoa; phylum Chordata; class Actinopteri; order Centrarchiformes; family Enoplosidae; genus Enoplosus; species Enoplosus armatus. The sequence continues at coordinate 11,958,504 of NC_092187.1, forward strand.
TGGGAGTCATGTTTCCAGCCACTTGATGAATGTAAGTCCAATAATCGCTGTCTTTTAACTGCTTTTGGTCTCCACTAACTCCTGAGGGAAATATCTGGCTTTTTACCTGCTAAATGCTCCACTATGTTCACCAGCTAGTCTGCTGTTTGGTGTGAACTGTTAAAACTGTTTCGCTAAAAAACAGCTGTCTGCTGCGGCTGGAGACGACGCTGAGGAGAGCTGAAAGATGTTAAAACGCTCTGAAGAGCTGAGGAGAACGACAGAGTTGGATGATACTCCTCTGTCTCTCTTTCTCATTACTATGAGCGACACCTCTCACACAAGTAGTCATACGATCCATTGTTAATATAAAAATATTGATTATAGTCACTTAGCCACACAGTACAGTAGATGCACACACACACGCACGCGCGCGCACGCACACACACACACACACACACACACGCTCAATGAGATCAATTTCTTATGACCATCTTAACACTCATCCATTAGAAGGTACAAACACTTACTTTGGGAGTTATGAAGAAGTACTGGGATGTTGTCTCTTTGCAGGCCGTGCGGACCACAATGTCAAAGACTCTTCTCTCATTTACGGGATCCATGCCCTGCACAGAAGAGAGAAATAATCTCAGTCACATCCACATTAACAAAGCAGGTGAAAACTGACTTTTGCATTAAATGCTTGTAGGCTTGTGAGTGAGTGAAAAAAGCAATTTTACAAAAAGGAGTCAATATTTACACAGTCAGAATTGTGTTATAAATTTCTTGCTAAAATGTTAAAATCCTCAAAAATAGGATATAAACCTGTCTGTTAATGTTTTGCTCAGGATGTATGTGTAGAAAAAGTGAAAAATTAGCTTTGCTAGCAAATGATATTAGTGAAGAGAAAGCTCACTTTGTTAAATCATTAAGAAACAGCCAGCTAAACAAACCGAACATGATTCGTGCATCGTTCCTGCATGTATTAGTTTGTTTTATCATCTGAAGATGTGCTACATTATGATCTCATTAATACCTACATTTGGTAGTATTAGAAGTTAGACCATGTGCTAAAGAACTAAGAGATTAATTTTTGGTGCAGTTTGGACCATAGAGCGCTGTAGACCGTGTGTGTGTGTGTGTGTGTGTGTGTGTGTGTGTGTGTGTGAGAGTGAGTGTGAGTGAGAGAGAGAGAGAGCTCTACCTGGTTGATCTCGTCCACCACTCTGAAGGGGCAGCGGTTGAGCTCCTGCAGGGCCATGAGGTAGAGCATCGTGGAGACGCTGCGCTCTCCTCCGCTCTGATGGTAGGCCGTCAGCTCGTGGAGCTGAGTGCTGCTGTGAAACTTCACCCGAATTCGGATCCCATACTTGTCATACTCCTCCTGCAATGAAAGACAGCAGTCATTTAATGGGGGAATAATCAAAATTAGTTTTGCCTGAACCACAATAATGACGATAAGATTTATTAGATTTACAGGATTACGTAAACTTGTGCGCAACTCAGTTGGTTGACTGTGAAATACCATTTACAAATACCAACAACAATCCTCATAACATGAATTAAAATAAATCACCCTTAATTGTGTGTGTTGTCATTACCTCATTCTCTGAATGCAGGTCAACCTCTCCTGCACACTGCATGGAGCGGAAGAAATCACTGAACTTGCCATTTATCTGTTCCACCAGCTGCTTCAGTGGGTTCAGCCAGCGCTCTTTAGCCTGTGAGACACACACACAGAAATCACTATACACACATGTATACACAGGATGGCTACGCTGTCAGTCTGAATTCACAGACTGATATATATTTCTTTACAAAACAGAGGAATCACAGCAGTGACGCATCATGTACCTCTGATATGTTCTGTCGGTAGGCGTTCAGGTCGTTGCTCTTATCTTCCAGCTCTTTCTCCAGATGTTTGATCTCCTGCTCTCTCCTCTTGTACTCGTCAACAACCTTAACATGAGAGACATTTACACTCTGAGGGTACTTGCCACGATGTGTTCAGACTCACAATTTCTGTCCAAATTGCTAAGAATAAATTCATAAACAACAATAAAAACGGCTTGCATGGTCTGACCACACATTCCTGTAGAAAAGAGGCAGTTTCTAGGTTCTGAGGAGTTCTGAAGTTTCCATATCAAAAAAAGATTTACAGAACAGATGGTTCTAAGCTGGAGAGAGGCTCAAAATGTCTAATTTATGAGAACAAAGTTATGATTATATAGAAATGTAGTTTGTAATGCTCTTACACTTTCACTGAGGCCAGTGAAGCACTCAGCTCTGGACCGCTCCTCGTTCAGCATGGCATCGATCTCGTCCAGTGTGTCAGGCAGCTCGCTGAAAGCCTGCATTAACAAAACAACAAGAACCATGAATATGATATAAAGTAACATTAATAGTATTTTCTATTCAAAAGGCCTCCACAAAAGCGACAGGACCACATGCCAAGGATAATATTCCATAGAAAGTGGCTTGTGTCGTTCAGCGATAGAATAAACACACACATTTCGCAGGTCTTCAGGTAAGGACTCGTCAGCTTGCATCCTGCAGATCATCTTCGCCCTCTTCAACAGGCCTTTGCATTGTTCTGTCAGCTGGACCTTCCTCTGATCCAGACGGCTGCATTGTTGCTGCAGGAACACACAGACAGTTAGCATACAGCGGTGGTACAGAGCGAAGGAGTAGATCATGAAATACAGGAGTTAATATCACGGCCGCTTACTTCTGTGGTCTTGAGTTCAGAGGCGCCTTCTCTACAGTCGTTCTCCAGCTTGTCCTTCTCAGCCGTCAGCCCCACCGTCTCCAAAGCCAGGTACACCTTCTCCATCGTCAGCTTGGCTCTCAGCTGCAGAGGGAAATGGAGGTCACAAAGAGAGTCAGACAACATCAAAAAACATAAATGTCACCCAACCACAGCTATCAGAAAAACTTTATTTATTTATTTTATTTTAGCTATCAAAAGCAAAGCAGCCACATACAGGTCCTGAGCTCCAAGTTCATTTATCCATACCTTCATCTGGGTTATGAACGCTGCGACTATGGACACCTTCTGGGAATTGACAGCTGCTGTTCTCTCTTTTGTCTCCTCTTCAATCTTCTGCAGGTCAATAACACTCTGCTCCATCTGCCTCAGGCTAAACACGTGGAAAGATGGGAGTTAGTCCAATCCTAATATATGTGCATTAACCAAACACATCTCTACAGAGACAACTTAGTAATCAAGTCATGTGTGTCAACATATTACAAGATACAGAGTAAAACTCCTGTTGGGCCTCTTGACTATGTAAGACAGACTTGCCTGTCCTGTTTGGTGCTGATTTTCTGTTCCAGTTGTCTCCTTTTGCCCTTCAGTTCAGAAAGCTGCTTCTTCTCCGCCAACAATTCATTGTCACGGCGATCGAGTGCGGCGGCTTCCTTCTGCAGGGCCTTCATCCGTTCATCAATGTCTCGTAACTTGGACTCACAGGCCTGCTCCCAGTGGGGTTCAACAGGTAAACTCTTAAAACAATTAAACTCTAACATACTGAGATGTCTCTCAAGGTACTGTAAATTACATTGATGAACTGTTGGGAATTTAAAGAATGTTGGGAATTAAAAGAAAAGGGTGTCGGCTGTGCTGCCATATATGTCTCTCCCCCACCTTCATCTGCTGCTCCAGCTGCCGTTTGTCCTCAGCGTCCACAGTGATGGTGAGGTACTGGGACGGGTGCACTGCAGAGTTACTGGTGCTGATTTTGTTGGAGTAATGGGACCTCTTCAATGTGTACCTCTCCTCTGTTGTGTATAACACCTTGAGGTAGGGCTCCTCAATCACCTGTGAGAGAGAACATGGAGACAAACGTCGAAGTCAGCAGAGATACCTTTTTAATAAAAAAAAATTGGGAAATATCAGGAGAAAGAAGTACGGCAGTCAGATTGAACTTACCCCCGTAAAATACAGTCAAATTAAAACTATTTTCTTTGACATCAAATTGAAGAATGCAATTTTCTGACATCTCTGAAAGGTCAAAATAAATCATTTAAAAAGGTGATTATATCATTTTTATTGGTGGTGCCTCAACCTACACAATCTCTCGATATCCAACCTATTTCAGCAAAGAGGTTGAATCTGTTGTTGTGTTCTGAGAAAATGTGAGAAACGCACCGTTCTAATCATGGCTTTAGTTTGATCATTGCCCACGGGTACGTCATGCACCCTGTACTGGTGACAGAGGTAACTCATCACCTCATCAGGGGCGTCAAACATCTCACGTAGGTAGGTGAAGAACCCGAAACGCCTAAAGATGAAAAAGTAAGAAAATGAAAAACAAAAAAATCATGGTCACAGGCAAAGACACAATTGCACAAATAAATACATATTATGTTGATTACATTACCTCATGGACTCAATATTTCGGGACGGCGGCCGCTTAGAGCACGACTCCTCCGGAGCAGAAATGGAGTTCACCTTCAAGTTCATCTTGTCACGGACCTGAGGGTCAGGACAGATCAAACCCAATTCATTTTTTGAGCGGGTAAATATTGGATGTGCCACACAAAGTTAGGATTTGTCTGACATTAAGCTTAACTATAATTTGCATTCAGATGGATTTTTTTTTCCATCCTCCACACAGAGTCAACATGACGGTCATAATCTGCAGCGCCCGGACCTCAATCATGAACTTCTCCATGTCGTCTTTTCTCTGGAAGACAAACGCCCGCAGATCGTGGAACGAGATGTGGTTCTCCACGTACTTAGCATAGCGATGATCTCTCACATTGATCTGGGGAAAGAGGAAAGGATTAGCATGCACAACAGTGACAGCTATCAAATCAGCAAATCACACACCTGTTTTACTCTGTCATCCTGCTAAATGGATATATACTTTTACTGTACTATTCTAACCCCCACAATTTAGTCAGCCCTATACAAACATTAATAAATTGTTAATAACACACTGTAATCTAGTTGTACGCAGACATAAGATCATTTTAAGTGTTTGTTCATGTGCAACATTGGTCAACAATTGTTACTTCTCCTATGAAAACATATTTTATATAATTACAACTTGTTAATACACCCAACACCACAGGAGGAGTTATAGTTATAGTAGCATTATCTACACTTATATCTACATTGTATTGTCTTATAAACCATTTTCTAAATGTTTATATACTGCTTATAAATGCTAAATGGGGTGGGGTTAAAGTAAAGTACTACCCCACATGGTTCACTGGGACTCACCACCAGCATCATGGGCTCGTGGACATTTCCACCAAAGAGGTGTTTGTTCTGTCGGAGCCACTGGAGGGCAACGTGTGTGTCCCTGTGGCGTCCTCGCAGCTTCTCCTCTTTGGCATTCATCATGTTGTTCATGTCATTGAGCTTCCTCTCTAACACTGGCAATTGAAATAAATAAACATTATTTCAACATCTATTATTTGGTTTTTGACTGACACCAGCAGAGGTAAGGAACCCATGTGAGCAGCATCATATGTTAAATATTCAATCTTTGTTTATGTAAAGTGGTTCAGACTCTCACTCCTGGACTCGGCAAAGAGGTTGTCCTTCTCCCTGCGCAGGTCGGACTTCTCTCCCTCAATCTTGGCTCTCTCCATCTGGATGCGCCTCAGCTCGACGTTGACAGCGTTGATCTGTGGTGTCACGTCTGGTTGGTCGCCCACTTTGGCAAGCTCCGCCTTCAAGTCCTCAATGGTCCGCCTGGTGTTGCTGACCCGCTTCTGGTGGTCTTCCTCTTCCATCTGCTTCAGCCTCAGCGTTTGTTTAATATCTTCAATCTGTAGAGAAGAACAGGGAGAGTTATCTTGTATAACGAACAACACACAGCTGCACTCAGTGATAAAAAGGCACACTGAACAGAAAATGGATTTATCGTAAATATAAAAAAAACCACTAATTACATCATTCAAATGGCAAATTCTGTTATCTCTTCTTTACTTGATATAAAGCAAGAAATATATTATCGTTAAATGAACTCAAATCAGGGATTTTTCAAAACATAATTAGCTGTAATTGGTTAAAGCACACTCCAAATGTGACGTGTGAAGGAAATGCAAACCATGAAAAATACAAGAGGAGGACTGAATGTAGTGAATCTGAATCTAGATAGAAGTGCATTTAATGTATAGTGGCCTGTTTATTGTGCGCCTCACATCGTTACAAAATGGATTAGATTTTGACCTTTAACATTTTATTCACTCACAAATATGAAGCTCCTGTTCAATAATATCTATAATACACGCATATAGCAAATCAACAGCAGCCAAAAATCAAACATCAACTTTAACTGCAGGACTTTTCTCCTTGTCCTCCTCCTCCTCCTCCTCCTCCTCCCCCCCCGCCCCCCCCCCCCCCCCCCCAAGATAAACGTTGTCGAGTCTACCAGAGGGGTTGTTCTTATCAGCTGTTGCTTTTCTTTCGCTCTCCGAGCACAAAGAAAAGTGCAGTCTCACCTCTTTGTGTTTTCGATCCAACTGATCTTGCTTCTGTTTACACTTCAGAGAGGCTTCTTTGATGGCGACAGTCTGAAAAACAACGCGCTCATAGTTATCGTCACGGTAGTATCACAAACATTACCTTCCAGTATTTATTGTACTGCAGGAGGAAAAACATGCTCAAAATCCCCAGCCTCTCATTTTTAATGACATTAAACTGACTTTGAAAAGGTTTATAATCAATTTAAATTACTCCTACTTCACATTCAGTGAAAACGTATTTAAGAAATAAACCCACATTGTAATGTAAATAGCTGGCAGGATTCTCAAGTGTGCCACTCAAACATCTTTATTCAGGGTTTCTGTGGGCAGCATAATGCTCGGATTAATTTATATTGCACTGAAATTTTGTGTGAAATCCTCAGGGATGCTGAAAAAGGATGTCCATAAAACCATTCAAGTGCACTTACTGTGGATACCTGGTTCAGTGAGAGCTAATGGCTAGACCTCTTAAGTACATAAATATGCGCCGATCATAACAGGCTTCATTTAAGTTTTCTACAATTCTTCAAATCTTTACCCACATTTTTTATGAGACCCAACTGTCATACTGTAGACCTATCAGAGAGTAACATTTGCTTTTTTTTCCACCTTCGCCTTTATTTGTGCCTCAGTGGGCTTCAGCTGGTTGTCAATCAGCTGGATCTTCCTCAGCATGGGCGTCTGTGCCTGCTTCAGGGCAGAGAGCTGCTTTTTAGCCTCGTCTCGCTCCTTCTTCACACCCTCGAGCTCCTTACGGGTGGTTTCGTACTCCTAGTGCCAGAGGGGGGAGAGTCAGAATAATACAGAAGAATTCAGTTTTACTCTGACTGCACACTGTGTATTTGTCTCTCCCTCTCATACACATTTCTGCGACTCACCACCCACGGTTTCTTCTTCTCAAGCAACTCAATCACATCCAGATGCCTCTTCTTTTCGTAGTAACGGTTCACATCATGTTTGTTCCTCTCATTTCTCTGCTTGGCCTTCTCCAGGAAGCTGGCCTTCTCCTTCACGACGTTCTGAAGGGAAACAAACCACCGACATACACTGAAAAACCTAGAAGAGCTTGAGGTCTGCAACACTACCCTTACATTTCTTTTTAAACATGGGAAAAAAAGTGAAATAATCAATGGTGCAACTGTGATTGTGAGTTACCCGCGGTATACTGTATGTCCATACAAGCCTTGTGTTTACCTCCAGTTCTCGTTCTCTGTTGCGGAAGTTTTTGAGCTCACAGTGGTACTCGTACATCTCTGGTGGTCCCACCGACTTCTCAGTTGCCTCCAGCAACTCAATTTTGGACATCTTGGCAAACTCTCCCACTTTTTCCTGGAAGGACAAACCGACCACATCAACAGGAAAAGAGGAAAACAGTGAGCAAAGTGCTATTAGAGGAAACATTCAAGACATGTTGGAATTATGCCTCCTAAGTTTTAAGTACAGATTTGTATGAATAAAATACAACATTATATGTCCTCCACATTCACACACTGACACGTTGCTTGATTATTGAAAGCTACGGTTGAAAAACAGAAAGAAATGATCATCCATCCAGCAGCTATTACTCTAATTCACTGCATCTTGCGGTGACACAAACATACCTGTGGCAGAAACTGGCAGAGGTTGCTGACTTGGATCTGCAGAGCCCTGACCTCCTCTTCCACTGCTTTCTGGTTGCAATGTCTTCCATTCAGCATCCACAGCGACTGATTGTTCTCCACATGGATCTCTCTGTTAATCACTACGTTACCACCACGCTTGTACCTGGAATAACGACAAACAGTTTGATTCTACAATCGGATTCCTAAAATCATTAAATGGCTGGCATGACACTACACATAAAACAGTAGTATCATTTAAGGTGGAACTGTATAGTTAAAATGCCGAGTTAGGTCAATAAGATTAATATTTGATGATTTCTAAATGGATTAATCAGGAATTTCTGAATAAACGCAACACAAATGTGTTTCAGTAACAGTGTGTGTCTGTGAACTCTTTTGCATAACTTACAGTTCAATCTCAACAAATCCTTTATGGCACCCGCGTTTGACATAGAGCCCAACCTACGGGAAAAAAAATAAACAAACCCTTTTAATAATCATCCTCAGAGTTGTAATTTATCTATTTGTCAGCTAAAACAATTGTGTAATAATTTGACTGATTGACACTGGTGCTGGGAGTTGAGACAAACACAGATCCCATGCGGTGCAAGAGGACGATGAAAGACATTCAAATGACGCATATCACCTACTTCATGCTGTTGCTAGCAGCTGAAAAGCTATCCATTATAAAAAGGTTAATGATCCTGCATTTAAGTTTACTCACTGGTCTTTTGGATAGAAATCAAAGGCCTGAACATGTTCAGAGTGCATCTACCAGTGGTTGTGTTACTCTGCCGTTTACCTTGTCGCCTCTGCCCAGGATTGCGGTCTTGCCAGCCAGACCCAGACAGATGGCACACACAATGCTAGATTTGCCAGTTCCATTGGCTCCAACGATCATGTTCAGATTAGGTCCAGGGTACACCACAGAGTAGTCATAGGTCCTGTCAGGGCAGGAGGTATATATTTAAAGTTTCCCTGCAGTGTTTTATAGCAGAAAGAGGGCAGCCTTGCCTGAAATAAAGGCCACTAACATCATAAAAAAGTCTTATATAGAGAAATACTGCACTTTTTACACCACTACATGTATATGACAGCTATGGGTACTAGTTACTTTTCAGATTAAGATTTCACATTAAAAAACATATTAAAGTAGTGGTTTCCAACCTTTTAGCTTTGTGACCTCTTAGAAAGAAAGCAGTGCCTGATTTGGGCCCTTTATCATGTTTCATGTCAATGAGTTGTTGTAGCATTTCCACCAGAGACATTTCCAGTCAAACTTACTCACATGAGTTTATTTCAAACTCTGTTTCAGGCCCATAGAGGTAATATTATCCATCATTTCACACAAAAAAGTAAAACATTAGAGAAAAGTCTAGAAAATAATGAATGAGTACTTATTCCACCACTGGTGGTGTACCTGATAAACTGGCACCTAAGTGTATATATTCTAAAGTGAAAATTATAGCCATTATTGGCCACTGTGGAGACTTGACTTGGACGCCTCCCTCAAGATCTTGAGACATGATTTGAGCTCCAACTCAAGACCTGACAACAATTCGTCCCTCAAAGTTTAATTGCAACTTAAAATTTGGGCTTAATTTTATGACTTAAAATTAATACATGAGTTTCACAAGACAGCCGTGGCACCACTGACACATCTCTGCGTAAGATGGTTTCTAACTCAGTGGGTATACGACTTGGCCATGTTTACAGACGTCAAAGCGTCCTGATTCGGTGTATCGTTGATGATATGTTAGCATGTCTAGCTAGCTTAGCCGTCTAGCAATGATCAGGGTCTAACATATCCTTCCAGGCTGGCGGCAGTTGAGTTTTGGTTTGTAGATGTTGTTCTGTGTTGCTTACGAACAGCGGGGGTGCAGTAACTTACAGGAAGTTTTTCATGGCAATGCGAAGTATGGCTCCCTCTACAAAACGACCATCTCCTCGGGTCACATCGGGTTGACTACCTTTTTGCGTCTTCGCTCCGCTGCTACTAGACGTTTGTGAACTGCTGTTAGCATGACTGATTCGCCGTCTTTTGCTGCGCTCAGCCATTGAGAATAAAAACAGAACCCGACTGTCAAGGAACTACATACACGCTAGTTTGCCCTCGCGCGCTTCGCCCAGTCGTTGTTGAAATCTGGTTGGACCCCAGGCGTCACGTGTAAACACAAAGACTGACGTCATTGTCAAACCTAACGTTCATTATCGCGAGATTGATAATAAAAACACATAATACGTCCATGGGTAAAACTTTTTCAACTAACTGTCCTCCACCAACCTGCAATCAACCCCATATGATATTTGTTTGATATGGACATCTGTAAAACATTAGCAAATCATATAATTGCATATGTCTAAAAACAATTATATTGATTTGAGCAGAAAATATTTTACAGATACAGAATACAAGGCAATGATATACTCAAGATCACAACTTGACAACTCAGCAGTTGTTGGTTAGCAGGTGATATTATTGTGTTAGTATTAGAGTACATTCTTGTGGGTCCTGCAGAGTAAAAAGAAACAATTTCTCATCTGTTCCTTCATTACATATATAATATATATATATACAAAGAACATTCAGGAGAAAATATTTTATTTTCATTGTACAATTGGTTTTTATTAAAAATCCACATAGATAAAAATAAATGGACTGACTCCAATAAGTCTGGACAACTTTGCCAAAGAACTATTTGAATTAAGCACCACAATGTAATGTTATGGACAATATAGTGCAAACCGATGATATTAGTCACATTTTACTAATTAGTTTATTCTAGTTATCATTTATCCCAGTAGATTACGCACATCAAAATGGATAATCCACATATTTCTGAATGTATAACAAATGGTGCAATATCCACACCTCTCTATGTGCAATACAGTATAATTCCTTTACCTTTATTTCTTTTGTTCTGTGAATTTGTAAATTATAGTTGTTTTTTAGTTTTAGTAGCTTTTTTATAACAGTCTTTATTGTTTTTATTTATTATATCTTGATTTTCTACTTATGTCTCTGCTATTGCACTATCCTGTATGCTGCTGTAACAATGCAAAATTCCCTGCTGAGGGATTAATAAAGGATTATATTATTTTATTAATAGTCCCTGGTTATATCCAAGTTACAGGGCCTGATGTGGTTATGGGTGCACAACTAATGCAGTCTAATACAAATTACCTTAATGAAGGTTATGTTGTATTTGTGTTTTGTTGAAATCTTAGAGAGATGTGAATTCAGCTTTATAGTCACTTTAGAGAATGTAGTTTGTGGTGCTGTTGAATTGCATTGCATTATGCAGAAAGGTGTTTTAGTACTTAGTCTACCATCATTGGTATGAATGGGATGAACAAAATATCAGAAACAGGTCAACGCCTCTGTAAATCAGTTTCTGACAAAAACTAGTAACCCTCATTAAAAAAGGTGGGATTTATTGCAAAGTATTGTATTAAGACTGAATTATCCTTAGCTAGGTGTATACAATAAACTAGACACAAAGAGGGAGATGAATATGGTTGCACAGGTGAGGTGGGGGGCTTCATTTGCTGGGTAATTTAAGGATAGGTCAAGGGACATTAAAAAAGGATAGATCCTTGTGTTTCCCCATTGTTTTCTTACTTGGCTGCAGTGGAGGTATAGTAACACAAAGAGGGAACATCGTACTACTTTTACACAAAAAAGGACTCCTTTGTCCCCCTTCTCTCACGTGGAAATGGCTTAAAGGATATCTTCACAGCCAGTATGGACGGGATGAACGTTACAGCACCCAATAACACTTTCAATACTTTCAAAACAGACTTGAAAAAAACAAAAAACAAACGTAAAGCTACCCTTAATAACGGGCGCACGGGCTAGCAAGGTTTAGGAAGTAGGTTGTAGTGAAGTAACCATGACGACAGTAACATTAACCACCGTAGGCCTGTACTTCAGACCTATGAATTAGGATAGTCCTCACTTAATTAAAAGCACGCATCTCGTGACGAATACTTTCAGTTGATGGTACTTAAGTAGTATAGTTAAATTAGCTCTTAAAGTACTTCATAACCGTAAATGTACAGTTACTTTCCACCTCTGAGTGCCTGTAAACGGTTGAACAATTCGAGCGGAAAAAGGTAAAGCTGCCGAAATCTTCTTTGTCTCGTGGCCAAAACGGTCAAATATCCGCGGGCTGCTTTTCGGTTGTGGTTAGATCAGAATCGCCTCTTTACTCATTGTCCGTTGTGAAGATTGAGATGAACCCAAACTCACCAAGAACTAGTATATCTGATCAATTCATCACCTCTGACCACAACAAGAAGCGTGGAGGCCCTGTAGCTTTAAGTCTTGCCTGCTGCTCATCGCCCCGGAGGCTCGCGAGCGCTTTTTCCTATCATCTCTGGTCAGAGCAGAGCCAAACTCAGACCAAATCAAATAAGATCAGTGTGTAGGTTTTTACAGAAATACGCATTCACGCACACAAACGCCCGACATTCACTCTCTCAAGCAGTCACCAAATACTCACAGACAGGACACACACACGCGCCATTCAAACTGTGAAGAACGAGCAACATCCGGGTCGGGTTTAAAGCTAAAAGCCGCATGGAATCATGGGACATTGAAAGCGGTAGGTAGTTGTATGTCGACCTCAAGTGGCCATTGACAGAAATACTTTCCTTTCTTCCTCTTTTTTACTTATTTCCTGCATTAAATGAAGAAATTGTAGTTTTACAGTTACGCAAGCTTATAAGAAACACAGAAAAACAGCTTGGTCTAAGCAATAATAGAATAGTAAAAACGTAAGTTGTAAGTTGGCCTATATGAAGGAATATAAACGAAGTAATGATGTGTAAATGTAAAATGTAAAAAATCCACCAAAACATGATACTACAATTATATTTGTAGGAATTGTTTCTGCTGCTTTCACAGTTCAAGCCAAAGATGGATTCCAGATTAGCAGTTAGAAATAAAAATAATAGAATAAGTATTTCTATGCCTTATCTGCAACTAATTGTTATACTTGCACTTTATGTCTCCTAACAATGAGAACCAATGAACATAGAGTGAAAAATCTGACTGCTTCACAGTAAATACCGAATGTCGGTTTGCCTGAAAGCCTTTGTTGTTGGAGTCTGGCACTAGTGCCGTGCTAGGTTGGTTTTAAGCTGCATTTGTGTCTGCGGCAATTAACTAATCTAACGTCCTGTGCCCTATGGGGGTTGTGAGGTAATCTTGAATGGCGTAATAAGATTTCAGTGTCTACTACCATCTATTGACTACTGCCGGGTGGCACGTTGAGTCCAAGGATCCCCGTCAACAGCAACATGTTGGACTCGGATGCAGCAAAGAATCAGACAACAGACAGACTGTGTGAGGAGCTGTGCTTCTATTAACAATGGACTAAAACAGGGACACTGTTACTGGACAGAAACAGTGCACCTCCACCATCCTGCCATGGAGGGGTCAACTGCAAAAAAAGTGAGTTCTTGCAAGTTGTTTTCTTAAACCTCCACTCCTGTCAGGTGAGTGAGAGGTCAGTGTCTGGTCTGGTGGCCATCTGTCAGAAGGTTAGTTGACTTCAGCGTAGACTTTGTGAATTTACAGTTGTGATTTACTTTGAATTCTATATTATCCAATAGACTTATCCCTCTTCATATTATGTAGACTGTGTACAAAATAATCATTGTCATTGAGACAATCTACAATTATTTTACAGATTAGGATGATCAAGATAATTAAATTAGACATGCATGTGAACATTTAAATAGCAATTGTATAGGTCTCTGGTTCCAAGGCATAAAAAAAATTAAAAAAATTAAAAAAAGGACATAAACGTCAACTTTATTGTGGATTCTGCCACATGTACAGGACATATAGTGAACTGAAATGCTGTTTCTCTCAGAACCCTGGGTTGGCATATACAAGTACTAAGAGTTTAAATATTTACAAGTTAACCTGAGGATGGGGGGGAGGTGACGACAATAACAAGGAATAGATAAAGAACAAAAACTGCAATGACAACAAATACAGTGCGAATAGTGGTGAAAAGATGTGCAAATAAATGTGTCATCCACAGGATGAGCGAAGGTAAAATTACAGTCAGCCAGTGATAATACAATTCAGAGCCTCTGGTTGAGAGAGAAGGAGAAGTTGTGAGATTAGGTGGAGTGATTTTGCTGGAGACCATCCCAGCCCTGCAGGCCTGGACTAGAACAATGGCTCGCATCAGGTCAGACAGCCGTCAGGTGATCCCCCAGCTCAAACTCTCTGCAGGGGCCAGAGGAGGGACAGGATTTGGAGGCTTATGTCGGTGACGGGAACAGTAAAAGGCACAATCCCAAATACAGTTCTGAGCTCAGAGCATCCCAGGAGGGGAGCTTGGGGATCTTATGGTCAGGCGTAGGGCAGTTTGTAAGAGAATTATGCTGTTTTCAGCTTTCTTCACTTTGTCTGAGAAAGGCTGCTCGGACCGGTTACAACAACATCTACCATCTGCTACTTGCTCAATATGATCCTTTCCTCCTGGTTTCAGTGGGTGTGGCAGAGGTATCTGTCTGATTGTGTTACAGTAGGCTGTCATGCCAAGTTTTCATCCATAACCTCTTATGCCATGAGTGTAATAAATGCAGATATTTACTTCATTTTCTTTTTTCAATTACTGGCAGAACTGGTCATGTTTTGCCAAAGACATTCACTCTCAGACCAAACCGACATTACTGTTTCTCCGACAGGCTGACAGAGATGTTATGTCACCTTTGTGCTCCACGTAAACACAGCACAGCGGGCACGGCCCCTTTTAGCTCTTACAGTGTCTAATTATACCATCTGTCCGACCAGGTGAAGACCAAAATAAAGAAGATGTTTTGACAAACCAGTTTTGGCACAATCAATGTTAACCTACTTCTTTCACACTTTTAAACCGACAGAAACCAGGATATGGACATTACAGAAAAGGTATCTTCAACACACTAATGCTGAACTTAAACTGAAAATATATTCTAACATTACAACAAGTACACATACAGCTGATGATACTGTGGATTAGAATATTTGATTGACATAACTCAAATGTTACCAATCACATATTTGATTGCTTAATCTATTTGATCAAACAGATCAATCAATCTATTTAAATGATAGATTGATTGATCCATCAATCAGCTATTGACAAATACTTGATTGATAGGTTAGGATTTGTTTGATTACCTTTATAAGTTCTTACCTGACATGAAAACAGACTAGTTTCTTTATATTTCAGTAACGCTGAATGACACATACATTAATTTTTCCTCCTAAATGGATGTGTTTGTCTGAGGAATTAAAAGTCAACAGATGGTGTTTTGAGTGGTTTTGTGTTCCTCAGAGGCCTCTGTTGGCCACCCGCCACTGTACCGTCAGTCCACAGCAGACTGCAGTAGTGACGAGGCCGTTCAGCCCCGGAGACTGAATGGTTCCTCAGTGGAGACACCCAGCCACCAGAACCTGCACCGGGAGCTGCTGCTCAGTCACAAACGGTACAAGAGGTCGAACACTGAAAACATCTCCACTCTTATGGTCAGCATTTGAAAACAGAGCAGTATGATTGAGTGTGACTCTGTGACTGACCGCACAGGGGCCTGCTGCTGGAGGAGAAACCGGAGCTGAAGCGAGTGTTGGAGCAGCGCAGACTGGAGCTCCACAAGGAGGAGGAGATGGCACAACGGCGGCCCTCGGACCTGGAGACGGAGCTCCGCAAGAGGCAGCAGAAACTGGAAGAGGTCAGAGGCGCATAACAAACAGCTGGGAGACATTTCATTTAATACTTTATAAAATACAAATAAGTTTATTTTGGCCAAAGGTACTTTTACCTCACTGCTACATTATTATGTGCTTAATACTCCATTACATGTATTTGATAGATGTATGTACTGGTTCACTTTCAAATTCAGATTCTATATTTAAAATATATATATATAATAACACACAATGCACTTGACATTTCCCCTCAAAACTTACTCTGATTTTTTAAATAATGGTTCAACATCCAAAGATGTCAAATTATCCAATATTAAAAGATCAGAGAAAAATACAAAATTGGAAACAAATATGTGTAGCAGAACTTTATTGCCCCATTAATCACCTCCTAACCCTTCAGATGTATCTTATGACCTCTTTAGAAGTAACTATATAAAAAAATAGTTAAAGCTAGCTATTGATGCATCAGTGTTAACGATCTAATGTCATATGTGATATTTTCAGTACACTACACTGACTCACTTGTCCTTTGTTTATTTGTGTTTTTCCAGTACGAGCAGGAAGAGATCAGGCGGCGGGAGAACCAGCAGAAGATCCCAGAGTTTGTCCGTGTGAAGGACAACCTGAGGCGAACACAGACGTCTGAGCAGTGAGGCCTTGAGGCTCCCATCAGCCCCTGCAGCATCTCACCATAGTGGCCCTATCTTTATGTTCACTGTCTGCTGAGTTATATATAAAAAACATCACAGAGGCATCAGCTGACTACACATCTCTTAGTCAATTTTAAATTGTATTTTGAAATATCAGAATCTGTGTAAGGAATCCTGCATACCAGGAAACACACGTAGACAAGTCATCTTAAAAACTTTGTCACAGTTTTGTTTCTGATGAGGGAATGGAAGTGCTAATTTTTTAAATTAATTTTATTTATCTGTGTCTCTACGTCTATCTCTCTCTCTGTCTGTCCATCTGTCTCTCCCCCTCTCTCCTTCTACCTCCCTCTCTATGTCTCTCTCTCTCTCTCTCTCTCTCTCTGTCTCTCAAACCCAACCGGTCAAAGCAGATGACCGCCCACCTAGAGTCTGGTTCTGCTCGAGGTTTCTGCCTCTTAAAAGGAAGTTTTTCCTTGCCGCTGTCGCCAAAGTGCTTGCTCATGGTGGGAACTGTTGGGTCTCTGTAATAACATTATAAAGAGTCTAGACCTGCTCTATTTGTAAAGTGTCATGAGATGACTTTTGTTGTGATTTGGCGCTATATATAAATAAAATTGAATTGAATGATTATCTGGATCAATGTTTGTTAAGGGAAAGCTACTTCTGTTTAAAGGCTGGATTTTTTTAATGTTTTATATGGTCGTAATACTATTTCATTTCATCATGCTTCTTCCTTGATTAAAGGAGCATGAGACTGTTCTATTGTTTGTTTAGTGGAAGGGCCACAACAGTCTAATTCCTTACTTTCTATAAGTTTACTATGCAATTGTCAAAAGAGACATTTCTCAACAGAACTATTTTGTATCATTAGAAATCCCCCCAGTGTCACCGTTTTGGATGTTTGTTTATCTGTTTCTGTCATGACTTTCGGTTTTTAGTGTGTCCGTGTGCTGTGGAAAATAAATGCTTTATGGTTTGCATAGATGTGTTGTTTTGTTGGAGGCAATTCAAAGCACTGGGGGTTGATTTGCATGCAGCTCTTCTCCCCTGAGGACTCTCACGGCTCTTTTACATGGATATGGGACTTTGTTTAATTAGCTGATCTTTTCATTCCATCACGGGACGAGAGGAGAAAGCACAGGCCATCTGGAGGAGGTTTTGTAGGATGTATAGGCTAGGAATACCCAAGGGCCTGGTTAAGGCACTGCAGATATTTGGGAAAGTCAGGGAAGCCACCGGCTGAAGGCAAATAAAAGTAGCCTGTTTGTTATTTAAGAATTGTATTTAGATTATTTTACTAACGCATCTCATACACAAATGCAACCCAAAGTGCTTCACATAATACGTGATATATATAAATACATTTAAATCGACCCCACATTTACAAGATTATTAAAGTCCCCTTAACATGAATGCATCCATAATCCAAGAATATAATGAACATTACTTTGAAATGGGCTATTCTGCAAATTGTTTATTTTTACGTTTGGTATATTTTTATGTTTTTTAAAACTTTTGTACTTTTACTCATTTTAAATGCAGGATTTTTTTTCTTGTAACTTTCTTGAGTATTTCTGCACTGTGGTATTGCTACTTTTACTTATGTACCAGATCTGAGTACTTCTTCCACCATTGATGGAGTGTAAAGTAGCATCAGATGGAAGGACTCATATAAAAAGTATATAAATTATATAATTAGGAATAAAGTACGCGTAAATAATAAAATATAAAAATAAACAAATGTAACGCCAAATCATCCCCCAGCATAAAATATTCTCCTTGGCATAAGAAGGCCAAATATAGGTTAGTAGAAATAAATATTCTTCCTATGCTAATCAGCTATCAAAAGTACATCTGTCTCTGCAGCATAGTTAAGTTTGAATGTATTGCTGAGAATGGATGATGAGTGGGTGGCTCATATTGGCATCAAACATCACTCTTTGCTCTTTTTTCATCATCAGCATGGCGGAAGGAAGAGATGAGTGTGGTCTTGTTCACCACCACCTCTTACTTACTTGCCAGCTGTCCTGGGTTTTACCAAAACTTGTCTCTCCCTCCGGCCATTCTTCTTTTGTGCCTCTTCTCAAATTAAAAGCCCCCTCAGCGAGTCGCGTGCTGTGTCAATACGCAGAGCGTGTCTGGAAAGTCAGCAGCGTCGGACCAAACCATTTAAAGACAAGCCGAGGAGATCACAGATACCAAAAAAAAAATTCTTTCCCGGTTAAAAACATAATTTTGTAAAAACTATTTGTTCTTCAGAGATTATAAATACAGAAATATTTGTTATTTAGTAAATATAAGAAGACACGAGTTAGCAAAGAAATACTTCAAAAAAACAATTACGCTCTTCCCCTTTCCCCGGAAAAGTGGAGTTGACTGAAACAGATGTCCAAAGCGTTACTCTCACATCTGACCGGAGAAAGTCTGAACAACTCCCGCTGTCCCAGAAAGGATGCTGTAGAGGAGCAGACAACACGCCACAAGGTAAGTGCACACGGTTTTCTGTAGGTTAACAAGATGATACGAAGGGAAAACACCGGACAGGGAAGGAGCAGCAACATAAGTACAACCATTACTAAGCTAGGATGCAGTGTGTGAGAGATGCTGTTATAAAGTAGAGAACCGTTACAGAGCAGTTAGCTTTGAACTGGATTTGCTATTTGGGCTGTATGTAAACCGTAAGAATAGAAACACTTCCAAAGCACAGGCATTGTGAAGTGTTCACTCTTCTTCGGTGTTGTAAAGTAACTAAGTACTTTTACTCAAGTTCTGTACAATCATGAGATATTTGAAATTTACTTGAGTATTTCTATTTTCTGCCACTTTCTACTAACGTTATTACACCACTTCAACAGAGGGAAATACTGCACTTTTTACTTCATTATATTTATTTGACAGCTACAGTTACAAGTCATTTAACAGACGTTACATTATATTTCACTGTGATTGTATCTTGTGTGATTACACGTGACGAATAAAGTTGATTGATTGATTTTACATGCAAAACATAACGAAAATGTGCTTGTGATAGTTTAAGTATATTTGGTTGATAATGTTTATGTACTTTTACTTATGCAAAATTGAGTAAGTATTGAGCAGGACTTGAGAATATCTTAATAGTGTGGCAGTGCCATTTTTAGTTACTAAAGTACTCTGAGGATCTGAAAAGGATCTGAGTACTTCTTCCAACACGGCACACAAATACAAAGAGTTGGAACCCCTCAGTACTACAATGATCAGAATAAGACCTGGGCTCTGCAGTTGAATCAGTATTGTAGCATGATTGTGCACAGGTTGCTTTCACAGATAAGCAACACTAATGGATGATGAGGGGCTGGTTGGTGGCAGTTGTTTGTGCCCACAGCAGCAGAATAAACACAGTCTACATGTTGACAGACATGCAGTGCTACTGTGGTGCTAAAGACAACACCTCTGTGTTGTTATGCCCCTGGAGTCCCCCGGCTCCTTTGTCAACAGTGGGTACTCGTGGGTGAAAAGCTGTAACCACATCCTGCCAATGGCCCCGAGATGGTGAGATGACCATCAGTGTCCATTCAGAGGCCTCAAAAATGATGACTCAGAGGGACAAGGTGTCATGATCCCCGGTCAGCCCCTCAGCCTGGGGAGAACAATGGAGCATCTCTTCTTGCCCTCTGTATTTACGCTGTCGTTGGGCTGTGACAGGGCTGGTGTGTCTGGACAGCATATGGCCTCCAGTGACTGAGAGCAGGCCGATATGGTGCTTATTACCCCTGCATTGTCTCTGCGGGAAAACTAAGACTCCTGCACGACTTAACAGTGTTGATCTGACAAAGGAAAGAGGCTGACAGGGTTTGAGTCTTTGATACAGACTAATCATAACCTTCTTTATTTGTGTTATCACAGCCTCATGTCTGCATTTTGCTGCAGTCTACTTCTCAAGACAAAGATCTGACTCCAGTGACGTGCTTTGTAATCCAACACTTCATTTTTTCCCCCTCCTGCCGCTCCCCCACATTGATGCACTTCTTCTTCCAGCAGCCCATATTGTGTACAGAGTGGATCCATTTTGCTGAATGGATTCTGGCTTTCCATCAGACTCTGAAATAAGGCATGCTGCAAAAGTCGTTTGGTTTCTTCCATAGTATCAGCATTCAGTGGAGAATCTTAATTACAGGGTTCGAACAGGCCTCGGTCTGGTTTCAGGCATCCCTCACTGTTTCCTCGGCGAGGCTGGTCCCCATCGGTAATTCCAGGGCCGACCACAGTGGTAATGAGCACGGCGGTGGTGGCGGCATTCCAGGAGATCGCAGCTCCAAAAGGCTCATGGGAAAGGGAGGTGGGGGAAGTCTGGGAGACAGTGAATCCACATCATGATCTTTTGCCATAAACACCCACTTCCGTAGATGCTGCACTGTCACGGTCTGGTGAGCAGCGAGGACGGGTGGGATGATCATCTCCCATCCCTAACGCGTTCCTAGATAGTCGTAATTAGCGGTGATCACATGCGTCGCAATTAAGATGTTATGACTACGTCAACCAAGTCTGCCGGGTGGAGACTGTGCTATCAGCAGCTTCAGGAAATGGACTGCTGTTCCTGTTACACTCGATCAAGAAAAGTATTGTCTTTTTGACTCTCCCTAACAGTATAATTTGAACACTCCCACGACTCCAGCTTTTTATGAAAGCTATGACAAATGGCATCAACGTCTTGGCAATAAGCTGCGACTTCTAGCAAGATCTGCTGTTTTACCCAAACTCTTCCACCCACCCACTCGCTAGACTCACTCACTCAGCCTAGACCACCGACCACATACTCTTGTGAAAGTCTTCAGAGAGTTATGGGGTGTAAGTGGGTAAATCCCACATTACCCTGCCTGTCTCTGATTACCAGGCTGGATTCCTGTTGACGTCTATAGTTTTACATTGCTGCAGCGTGGAGCCATGTGTCTGAGAGTACAGCAGGCCCCGACCTTGCACAGTAAAAACTGTTCCTCTCCCCACCTCTCCCTGCAGCCTTGTCTCAGTGTTGGCCCAACAACCGCGCTCAGGCCCCGAAGCAGAGTTGTCAGCAGATATTGCGCCCACAGCAGATTATTGAGGCTGGTCGGTGGATACAGGGCCTTTGTTGCCGTGTTGTTTTACTGATTCGGGCTGCCTGCGCCTCATTGTGCTACCGGCTGCTCATAGCTGCGTCAGTTCACATGAGTTGCTGCGGTGAATGGGTCAGGCCTGTGGGATACACAATAATATCCTGTTAGAGGAGGATTTCATCCACACGGGCTCTGTGTCTTCCTGGTCCCTACAGGAAAAGGCCTGATAAGCAATCTCCAAACACAGAGGATGAGACAAGGGTTGAGGATCATACACAGCAGCCATAGCAACACATTAATTCATGTGGTATCTGTTTTCATGTCACCTTGCTTCCCCTTTATTACTGACTAATAACACATAATTTACTCCTCATATGAGCTTTGTTTACATGGTATTTACACAGAGACTCTCTTTATGAATGTGGGGCACTGAAACAAGGCTGGCTAATGATATCCTTTAATCATGTTAGTGCCCGTAACATTGTCTCTCGTGATCTGCCGGCCTTTTTTAGGAAAAGTCTAGGGTAGTGGCAAACATGTGAGATCCAGAATAAATGGATTGACCTACAAAATGGAGAAAATAAAGTACAGCCTCTCGTCCTAGGGCGGTTTTAAAAGCCTTGACTTATCTCTAAATGTTATCTCCAATTTGTTGTTGGCATTGTGTTCCTCTTCGTTCCTCTCTGCATCTCGTTGTTGTTTATTGTCAGTCAGATGTTTGGTGGAAAGGCAACAATGGAACAGAGCGGGGCCATAAACATGAATTGTGCTCGCCTGTTTGTGAAAGTGTGTTAGTGAAATGGGCAGTGTTGCACAGGAGTCAGCAGGGACCTTGTGATCTGATGCTGCGTGGACAAGCACAGCATTGAGACATTCTTCCACTTCAAAGCCCCCAGAGGGTTTTCTGGACACTGGTTGAATAGGAGCTGAGGGAGGGGTGTGCTGGGGGAACAGGTGCAGCCCATGAGTGGGGTAATTCCCGCTGCCATCTGCTTTCTTTTTCGGGGTCTGGGCTCTTTAAACGCCCTCTGACACGCCTCATGGCGACACGCTCCCCTAGCCAGCCGCATCGTGCCCCGTCACCATGGCACCACGATTCGGATTGACCCCCGCACATGTGCCGAGTCAACCTTTTGGGTCTGCCTCTTTTGTGAGTGAGCATGGAGGGGGGAAAAAGAGGTGGTGGAGGAGGGGGAGATGGAGAGCTGCATGGATAAGTCTGTGAAAGGACACTCGCCAGTCATTCACTTTTGTTAAGTAAAGCAGGAGGAGTGAGCATGAATGGAGCCATGTGGCAGGAAAACAACAGAGGAATCTGTATTCTTAAACGTGATCAATCTAATTTTACTAATCCGTGCAATATCTGCTTATTTCAACAGGTATTTCTAAAAAGTTAAGAGCAGATATTCAAGATGACGGCCATCGAGAGTAAAGAGGAGATCAGTGACACTGACAGTGGGATTATCTTGCACTCTGGTAAGAACGTCACTACGAAATACAAAAACACAGCATCGAATTTCTACATATGTCATGTGTAGCTTAGGGCTGCATAATCAACATAAAAGACAATAATACTACTGATATGAAAACAGCAAGAAAAAGAAAATGTTGCATGTCACATTGTTGGATTTATTTATCTGGAAATAAATCATATTCTAATTCCTAGCTCACTTTTAACATTCATAAACATTTAAGAGGAAATTGTGAACAGATATAATGGTCCAATTGGTCACAAATTGCAATAAATTAGTTTGCAGATTTTATAGATGCAAAAGCAGATGTTAATTTTGACACACTTTATTACAATTAGTATATTAATACTAACTCAATACTAAAAAGAACCAATGTTAGCATAAGTGCAGAAGAAACAGTAGAGGAATATTCTGTACAACATACTATAAAACACCAGCTGCAGCGCTGATAAGAGTACTAAGAACTCCATGTGCAAACTTAAGCAGCCGCCCCATAGTGCTGCAATTTGTGTATGCGTTTTATGGGATGAAAGAATTCCTGGCTCATCCATGGGAAAATGCATTATAGCAAGTCCATTACAACAGTACATTATACACAGTAGAAATAGTATATTTAATTCTATGGCTGGTACAGATCCTGATGAGGAAAGCCTGATCTGATTTCCTGTGTGTTCACTGCAGGTCCAGACAGCCCCACGTCCCCAGTGAAGGACCTGACCACGCACACCAGAGCCCTGAAGCTGAAGCACCAGTCTCTGGAGGAGCGTCTGGAGCTCTGCCTGCTGGAGCTCAGAAAGCTCTGCATCAGGGAGGCAGTAAGTAACTTCTAGATGATAGCACACACACATTACCAAGGTATTATTTTGTGCTTTGATTAGTTATAACTGTCATAGCTCTAAACGAGTGGTTATAGTTGTATTTTGTGCATAAGAGCTTTTCCTTTTTTTTGTAATCAACATTTATTTTGAATTCACAGGAGCTGACTGGTAAACTGCCCTCAGACTATCCTCTGATGCCCGATGAGAAGCCACCACAGGTCAGAAGGAGGATTGGAGCGTCCTTCAAGCTGGATGAAGGTCTGATCCATCTGAATAAACAGGTACGGGCCACCATCAGTGTTTACCATTATTGGGGAAAGACAGACAGTAAACAAAAGAGACTGCAATTCATCCGCTAAAACTAATTGTCAGAATTTGTCTCTTTATCGTAGGATTCAGAGTTGCAAGCGCTGGAAACTGACTTGGCTCTCCAGCGGCAGATTTATGAGGCGGCCCGCAAACTCTCCCTGGAGGGGCACCTCAGTAAACCACAGAAGAAGAGCCGGCTGCAGCAGTGCAAGAGGGAGGAGAAGAAGGTGAAGGATCTGCAGGAGGCCGTGTTCCAGCACAGGATCAAGAGCGAGTGCAACTCACCGTGCATCACCAGCCAAAACAAAGGTGAGTGACACTGCTGCCCTCCTCAGGCCAAACTGAGCACTGCACTCAACACACACACTGGGTTTGATGGACACTTTTAAAAATGCTCCCTTTCTCTATGCAGATCTGTGCATGTCTGATGACAGCTCCCTATCTGATGTGGTGGCCCTGGATGACGGTGAGTGGAGACTATATTTATACAAGCTTTAAAGATCACCATCCCTCTCAAACATGCTTTGATTTAGACATAAAAAACACTGCTTGGTAGCTTGTAAATATAAGTCTTATCTTAACCTATAATAATACATTTTTACTCAATAAAAAGAAATGGAGTGGAGTAGAAGTATAAAGTAGCAGAAAATGGATCAAGTAAAGTACCTCAAAATTGTACTTAAGTGAGCAGGCAGCATATTCAAAGAAGCAAGCTAACATTCATGTTGTTTAACATGTGCTGATATTGAATAAACGAGTCAAAATGATATCAATAAAAAACATTTTTTAAAAAGATACTCTCGCCCCATACCAACTGTTTGATGTCGTCTGTGATCATCCACAGATGTGGACTCGCCCAGCCCTCCCTCTCCTCAAGTGTTGGGCACTTCCTACTCAGACCCCCTGCAGCTGCCAGCCAAGACCCTTCAGTTGTCCCAGCAGTCATCAAGCCAGCTCAGAGTGGAGCAGGAGCGCTCTCCCATCCAGAACTCTCCATGGAAAGAGTCTAGTCTGGATCAACCTTACCAGAAGGCCACAAAGCCTCAGTCTGCTTGCAGCAGCAGGTCCAGGTAGGAGTCTCTGCACCGGGTAGTGTAAAACTTGAGTGAGTGTGTGTGTGTGGCTGTTTTACCTTACAGAAAATAATCGCAACAGAGTACAGTAAGGGTACCACCTACAGGATGTATTACATTACATCTAACATCATCTTTTGTTTTTGTTGTGTGCAGTAGTCCAGCAGGGACCCACGTGTCTGCCGAGAGCTGCAGGATTCCTCTCTCTCAGTTTATCAAGAACTCGGCCCTGCGTCACAACCACTCCACCAGCGCCCCTTCCACCCCAGAGCTGCACGTACGCCGACAGTACTCCCAGTCCTTCAGGTACACAGAGAAGTCAGATACACTAATGCACAAAGAGCATAACAACATGTGCGCTATAACTTTACAATTTCATATGATATGTCTCCCCAGGCTTCCCAAAAGTAAGCTATCTGCTGACATGGAGCGCCTCAGCTCAGAGAACAATCGAGGACGAGCCAGGCTGCCCCAGCGGCGCTGCGTGGCTGACTTCATGGTGCGTTCTCCGGAGTACTCTCCCCTGTGCCTTCACCAGTCCAGCTCTGAGGACAGCAGCTCGGAGCACTCGTCTTCCTCCTATGTTGGCTCTCCTGGCAGGGACGGACCCACTGACATCCCAAAGCTATGTCCGCCGCCTTACGGATTCCACTTTGGAGCACAAAAGAAAGGGCTCGCCAGCTTCCCCAGTTCACACAAGAACACCAACCAGTGTCAGTCCAGCCCCGGCTACGTCAAGGCCATAGCAGAAGATGGCCCCCTCTCCCCTCAAGACCTTGACATGGCGGAGTGCTTCCTGCCCCCTCCTCCTGTTGCACGCAACCCTCAGCAAAGACAGTGGCAGGAGGGAGCCTTGTCCCCGGGGAGAATCCTAAAGCCCCCTCCGCCTTACACCCGGCTGGTGCGAACGCCCTCGCTGAAGGAGTACCCGAACCACGCCATCAGGCTGATGCCCAGGGATATTGTGTCGGAGGAGTTGAAGTCCTGGCATCAGAGGAATCAGCTGCAGAAGTCACGGCCGGGCTGCGTGGATCAGCAGAGCTCCCTGAGTGTTAAGAGCCCCACTTCACCTCATCTGCCTCCATTTAAACAGGTCAGTACTGAGAATACAACAGTACACTAACACACACAATGATGTGATTTAAAATTGAGGGCCAGTCAGAAGTAATTAAATCTGTCTTAATATATATTAGGGCTGCAACTAACAATCACAATTGGTGTATAAAACATCCGAAAACAATGAAAAATGTCCATCACCATTTCCTGGAGTCCAAGGTTACGTCTTCAAATGTCTTGTTTTGTCCAAAACTCATATATTCAGTTTACAATCATGTTAAGACATAGAAAAGCAACAAATTCTCACATTTGAGAAGCTGGAACAATCAAATGTTTCGGCATGTTTGCTTGACAACTGACTGAAATGATGAATCGAAAATAGTTTCTTATTGATGTTCTTTTGATCGATTAATCAACTAATTGTTGCAGCTTTAATATATATATACGATATATTTCTGCACAGAACGCATGAGGTGAACACTGATTTCCTGACTGTCTTCACAGGGTTCAGGTAACGTGATCCTCCAGAGAGCTGCGGACGGGACTCCAGTCCAGTGGTTCATTGCAGAGGATGCTGAGATCGTGAGCCAGGTGTAGCTGAGGCCTCTTCTGCTCTGCAGTGTGTTCAGTAGGATGTGTGTTTTTCCTTTCTATTTATCTCTGTATTTATTAAGGTTTTGGACTCTCTGTGAGATTGTATGTTGACATGATGCAGAAAACGTGGACCTATCGGTACCCTGATGAGCACATTTCTCTCTCGTCTTTTAATTTAAAACTTAATGTAAGGTGCTATGCCAGTTTTATTTATTTTAAATTGTTTTCTAATAGATGTTTCTACGCCTGAGGTGAATTGAGCTTCACACAAAAACAGATTGAAAAAACAAACTTGCTGTGGTTTCAAGAATTTCTTTGTGGCTGGCACACATTTTGCACATAAAATTCACCTACAGTAGTTTTCAAACAAGTTTCCAGATTCCTAATATAACTTTAAATGTTATATTTATCTGTTATTGAAAGTTTTTAACATAGAGACCTATTACTCAAATTTGATACACCTTTGAAAATGCATTGCTCTATTTTATATGAATATATAGTTAAAATTTAATCTTAACATTTTCTATTAACACTTGATAATTAATCACTGATGCCTTTAACGGTGGTTTGATGAATGTTTTCACTGCAGTATGGTGTTTTGTTACTAACCAAGTGATTGTATCAGTTTTGATATTTTTTGTATATTTATAATAAAAAATACAACTGAGAGTTTGTGGCGTTATCTAGAAGGTGGACTTATTTCAAAACACATGGAAGAAAAAACGAAAGTGCTGCATCAAAATGTTTTGTATTCATATACAAACAGAAACTCAGCAGGACTACACACTTGTTGTTTACAGTCACAGAGTCTACACAACATCCTGGTAACTGAATATTCCAGAAAACCGGAGGCTCAGGTGGTCCATCATGAAGCTTCCAACAAGAAGTAAGTCAGTGTTACGACAAAGAAAAGCACAAGCAGGTACGTGCAGAGGAGCGCCCAGCGACAGCGATACAACCAGTGAGCCAGAGGACGTTGTCTCCACAAAGATCCGCACCTGAGGAGAGCCGACAATGAGTGTTTGTCCAGAGGAGGAATCATCACGGTTATCAAAAGGCTTTTAAAACACATGTTGACTCACGTGCCCACAGGAAGCTGTCTGTAAATATTCTTACTCTTCTTATCCTTGTCGGCTTTTTTCTTTGATAGCGCAGCTTTGCCCTTGTGTCTCTGTCGCAGAGTATCCAGAGGGGAACTGTAACAGCGACACATACAGTTACTGTCCAGTCTCAATGCAAAGTTGTCTTTTAGTCATAGTTCCCTCTATTTCCAGGACAAAAGACAGAAGATGGAGAACAAAATGGATATTTATACACATTAAACACAGTCATCCTCATGTCATATGAAATCGTCACTATCAATACCCCCATTCTCTAAAATCAGGACTGATTAACAAGGGCCCCCAGGTGCAAAACTAATCTGTGGGCTCCTATTGAGCCCCCCCCCCCCCCCCCCCCCCCCCCCCCCAACACAACACTCCCCCATGCAGGTTGACATAAATTGATTAAACACGAATGTGTCAAAGGAAATGCACCATGTAAGCATAAAGCTAACTGAAATATTTAAGATATTAAAATTATAATTTTTACACAGGGCCTCTCTATACCAAGGGCCCTTAACATTTTAGATTTCACCAGACCAACTTGTAATTAATCAAATTACATGCAACAAAGTCATTGTGGCCCCCTACAACTACAACTACTGATGGTGTGTTCGTGTGTCGTCATGATTTTTGACACATTGCCTTGGCATGATTCTGCAGCAATTCAGACTTCAGCAACTACCTGGCCTGGACATATTTAATTAAATATTACATGAAACTTGTATTGCTGCTTTTATAATCGATCTTTTTTCACAGCAGGATCGGAGCAGGTGTTACTAATAACATTAATGATGGCAGTTAATCAATCTTATTAATTACACCTGTGCATTTCCTGCTGTGACAAGTCAAAGACTCAGCAGTGAAAAAGCTCTCCTGTTATTTATAATAGGCCTGTCAGCCACGAACACTGCAAAGTCATGTAATGTGTGGCAGAATAAAATGACAATGTCAGAGAAGAAGAAATTAAAAAACAACAACAACCTTTTGCTTTGTATCTTTGTGGTGGCCAGTTGCTTTGAAAGGAGGCACTCTGGGTCGGGGGTGGGGGTGGGAGATGGCTGGGGAGGAGGCTGAGCAGCTTCTGACAGAGCTTCATCTGGATCCAGTGGCCTGAGGAAAAAAAAGAGAGAAAATCAGGTGATGCACACTCTGATCGAGAAGCACAAACACTGAGCCTCTAGCTGACCCGTCTTCCACTGGGCAGCTGTCGTCCTTGGCCGGGGCACAGCAGCTGGACTCGGAGCTCAGGGAGGGAGACGGGCAGGACTTCTTGCCGGAGGACCCCCCATGAGCGGCCCGCTTCCTCAAGTCTTGCTTTATCTCCTGCAGAGACAAAGAAGGAGACACTCATTTGGGTTTCCGGATGAAAACCTTTGTAAATAAATAGACTTAAACCTTACCTGGCTTTGGCTGGGAATTAATGACACACTGACCCTTCGACGGCCGCTGTTCTAATGGGAAAAAGCGAGAAAAGATTCAAGTGATGAAAAGATAGTTGTACCCATAATAGATGGTACAATAAACTAAATATTTGCATACCTGCTGGAAGCTTCTCTTTCTGTTGTCACTGTCCTCTGGATCTAGAACAACACATGCAGTGGTCAGTCAAATATTGCACATGACAGCAGAACAAGTCAAATACCAGGTGAAGTATCAGAGACCTGGCGATGCCCTGGGATCGATGACGTTTCTGCAGGAGTTCTGCTGCTGGATCGCCTTCTTGGCCTCCTCCAGCTCTGCCACGTTTCTGTCATGTCGCCTCCTCAGATTCTCCACGTGAGCCACCATGAGCTCGACTGCCCGACTCACTCGAGCCTCCTGTCCAAGGCAGAAAGTGTAAAACATCATGTAGAGTCACGCTGAAGGGACACTACCCAAAGATCTAAGCTGTTATTGATAGCTTTAATAGACATACATCATTTACAGAGTGCTACAGATCAATATTAATGTAATGCATAAAGAGAAAGAGATTTTGGGTTGCCAGGTTGTGAGCCAACATTCAATTGAAGGATACCACTGGTTGCTTGATATGCTCTCACACAATGTACAAAAATACACAAAGCTGGTTTTACCAGGTGCTAAGCCCTGAACTAAAACTAAGAAATGATGAACTAAAACCTATTTGCTCAATCAATGAGTGACGCGGTGCTACAAGAACACAACATTTCCGTTAAAGTGGGATGACAGTTGGGGTCATTTCACATGAGAGATTTCTGTATTTGGGTGTTTTTGTCCTTTTTAGTTTTGTTTTTGTTCGCTTATGTTGCCAGGCCGCTGTCAGTCAGATGTTATCAAATCACACCCACACAGTCCTGATGGAGCAGACCAGCTTGAACTTTGATTGTTGCTTATTAGTGATTAATATTTAATGTCATAGAGTAATGCTTAAGATGAAACCAAGTTTTTAAGAGCTTTAAAGATCAAGGTATCAAGGTAATGATGTACCAACATTTCAAATCTCTGCCTCGTGGCTTATTGTACACTGTGGACTTCCACACTAATAAATTATTATATTAACCAATAATTAAGTCATGAATAGAAACGTATAAACCCATAATGAGAGTTTATTAAGTCAGTGGTTCGTATTTGCTTTGGCTTGTGATCCCTTTAAATAAAAAGGGATTTTTGTGAAAACATTCAGCAGGAAAAACTAAACATATTTATCATTTATAAGACAGAAATGTTCTTTTTCATTCGTCATCCCTCTAATCATTTTGTGACCCTTTTCTGGGGGCCCCGACCCACAGGTTGGAAACCGCAGTTTACTACCTACTGAAACATCCCAAAATAAAGTAGGCGCAGAGGATCCTCAGTGTACCTGGTGAACAGCACCGAGCACCTCGGCCGTATTGGAGATTCGTTCCACGGTCCCACCGAGGATGTCCAGAGACAGCTCCAGCCTCTGCAGGATCTTACTGCGCTTACTGTCCAGACACAGGCCCTTCAGCGTCTGAAAACACACACACACAAACACACACATGTGTACTCGCTCTCTGGTGGTGTCATTATTTTAGATCATCTGTGGTCTGCTGCACCTCCAGGGTCTCCCTGCCTCTGGTCAGCTCCAGCTGGATGTTCTCCTCGGCCAGGTTGCGGGCGTGCTCCTCCGCCTGCAGCCTCTGCTTCAGGGTGTACTGATCGCAGCGGAAGGCCAGGGCGATCTGAGTGAAGGCAGTCTGCCAGCAAGAACAAGATTCATTTTATTTCACCCTCACATTTCACATGTTCACGTTTTGTTTTGATCCCTGGTGCTGAAGAGAAACAACATTTCATTCAGCTGTATTTTTTATGGTTGAAATGACAATTAAACTAAAAAGACTAAACGATACATTAATAAAATAACCTTTTCTGTCACGTAAATGTGCCAGATTTAACCAAATAAATACATTTTCATCTGCTGCCTAGATATTTAGATATACAGGTGCCCGTATGAACATTGAAACAGGTTTTTCTTGCTGTCATCATTCCTCCTGTTTACAGGAGCCTTTAAAAGATCCCTTCATAATGTACCTCCAGTGTAAGTGATGGGGGACAAAATCCACAGTCCTCCTTTCGTTCAAAAACGTATTACAAAGTCTATCCGAAGTTCATATGAGGCTTCAGCCATCCAAGTTATTTATGTTTCCTTGTGTTCTTGTCTAGTTACAATGGCAGGATAATAACAAAAAGAGTGAATTTTGGACCAAAAACAGTACCTTAAGATATCCACAACATTTTTCTAAGTGCGACTGCTGCAGCGAGCTTCAGATAAACTTTTTTTGCACAGGAGGAGGACTGTGGATTTTGTCCCCCATTACTTGCACTGAAAGAGCAATAAGAAAGGATGTTTTAATGGCCAGTGTGAACAGGAGGAATGATTATAACAAGAAAAATGTGTTCCACCTGAAAAATATCCTTTAAACACAACGTACACAGGCACAATGAGCAAATAATGCACACATGTAATATATGAAGTACATAGAAATGGTCATGTGGGCCAATACAAAGAGGACTGTTGAATTAGCTTAAACAGCATGTAATCTGAGGTATGTCATGATGAACGAGAGGAGGGCGACCTTACCTCCACATCTTTCTCTGACATCTCCACGCTGTCAGGAAACAAGACGACTGAAAGCTTAATGACAAGTCAAATTAAATCACGTTATTTAAATGTACTGTGATAGATGCATATTACTCTGTGTCACCTGTTGAGGCCCACACGCTCTATGATGGACAGCTCGTTCCAGCTCGTGATTGGCAGCTCCTCTTGACTGGTTTCTGTTGTGAAGATGCAACCCAGTTTAAATTTAGAGACATGTTACTGGTTGCTGGACTTATATGAACCTTTTATGGCTGTTACCTTCTTCACTGTCCTCGCTGTCCAGCATGGTGGAAGGACAGTAGCTGCTTGCCTCTGCGTCAGGCTGAAATTAGTTCAGAAACATTACCTCTGTCACTGAACAACACAATCATTAAATACAAAGTGTTTCTCAGTGTTAACAGCAACAGGTGGGACAGCTGGGAGGTTATTTGACTCACCTCAGCGTTCATCGTGTCCTCACAAGAATAGTCCAAATGTTTTACTTTGGTAAACACCAGATTAAATCACTCAAATCCTCGGTGGAGGATCCAACAGTGGATTTGTCATTGTTGCTTAAAACACAAATACATTCTCGTTAAGTTCTTGTCCGTGCTTGGTTCACTTCTCCCTCGTCCTTTCTCCTCTACTGAGAATAGATAATCCTATTAAGAGATCCACAGTCAAACCTGAGCAGGATGACTGCCCCAAGAGGCTCATGGGTAGCTATGGCCTGTTGTACCTGCTGCTGTGTTTTTATCTTTAGCAAATAAATGCTGGTGTCGTCCCAGGTGAGGAATCAATTGTGCCACTTCTGCAGTTCCCACCACCCTCACCGTCCTTTGAAAAAGGTAATATTTGGGTCCTGAACATGCACTTCACTAAATCCTGATTTAAAACTCTCACTGTGTTCTGTAAGGCATGACAGTGTTGTCAGCTGACTCAGGACAGGTGCATCACATTATCATCCGGAGGGTTATTACTTCTTTTCACCCAGAATATCCACTTTATCATAGTATCATGAGTCCAATATTAGACCTGCTGTAGGACAGGTTTGATTTCCTCTGTATTAAGAGCATGGAGGAAGCTCCACTCGCTTGATAGAAACATTAGAAGTAGGGCTGGGCTGATCGATCCCCACACTATTGATACTACTGTCAACAGGAGCAAATGTTCTGGGCACATGGACACTCTTTTCAATGTTGCACTATTTGCTTCTCTGCTGCTGTTGTGTGCCGCAATTATCTTGTCTGTACTTAATTTCAGCGACCTCTCCAGTGTTGACGTAATATGTCGCTCACTGCTTTATTCCATTTGTTGTCCAGTAGTGGAGCTTTGTCAGTTTCTGGGTCCAGACCCATTCTGTTCTTGCTGATTTGTTGGTTTTCTTTTGTCCTACATGGGCCTCTGTAGTCAATGCATCTCTGTATATCCCCATTTGTGTCTAACTGTGCAGCAATCACACAACAGTTACTGACCATATAAAGTATTCTTATGCTTTATCATGTACGCGATTCAGCACATCTACTGCCAAGAATTTAAGCTTTATTACTTTTCATTTCATTTTTCCCCCCTACCAGGGACATAAAAGCTACACTTGTTTCTTTATAGCTCTCCTTTACGTTTTGTCATGCAATATAAGTCAGCATTAAATGTTTCTATCATTTCGTATAAAAATGGAATTTGTTAAGATAACAGTGAATTATGAACCAAGATAATTAGAGTACAATATTAGGCACTGGTTAGGTCACAGAAAATTCTATGCAAACAGCCTAAACTCAAAATATTGATGGCCATGACACTTTAACTCTACAAAGCTCTAAAAACCAAAGTTTCAATCTGACAAAAAAAAAAAAAAAGAACACCCAAAACAGTAAACTTTGGAGCATCTCCACATTTTATTAACAGAAAAGTTGTCATTTAGTAGAGGCGTTGGGGTTTGCCCATGGTGCTCTTGACGTAGAGGGCACGCACATTCTGCCAGTTCTTCTTCAGCAGAGACACCAGGAAGTTGACAGCCAGGTGGATGTTGTACACAAGCTCATCCTCCGTCATCTTCACATGTCCTACGGCAACAGCCAGACAGAGCACCTACGACAAAAAGTGAGCAATACATTGGTTCAGGAACCACACGATCCATTATTCAATACAACTTCAGTGTTTAGAACAAATAATTAAAACTGGACTATAAGTCTAACATTAACCAGTGAAGTAGCACACATTTTCAGATTTGAGTGCTGCTTAGCGTACCTTCTTCATCTGGAATTTGATGGTGGATTTAACCTCGTCCACCTTTGTATTCATGTTCTCGTTGTGGGTGAGCAGGGAGGGGAACTTGCCGGCCTTGTTCAGCCCAGGACCCAGGATACGAGGGATCTGCTTGATCAGAGACTCTGAGGCCAGGAAGGCATCGTACTTCTTGGCTAGAAGGGGGAAATATGGAACAAGATCAATTTTTACAAAGCCTGTCGGGACTACAATCATCACAAATCAGGTGTCTCTAGATCATGGTGCTAACTTCTTACCGAGCTTCTTGACCAGCTTCTTGTTCTTGTTTAGCTTCTTAAGAGCCTCGATGTCCATGTGTGGCAGTTCAGCGGCTTTGGCCTCGTCACAATGCTGCTGGTCTCCCAGGACACAAACAGAGAACTTGGGCCTGGGGAGAGTCTTCAGCCTGCATGATGATAAAGCAGTTAGAGACACTGCTCACGACCCAAATGTCAAACCCAGGGGCCATCAGTTGGAAGTAAGGCAGGGTATGGTTGAGAAAACCTGGGTGAATTTTCAGTGTTGGTCTGACTGAATAACCTGCATTATGGTGGTTCAGTAACAGCTGGCATGTGCACTTCTATTACATATAACAGACTTTAGAGGCCTATAAAACTAATTTTGTAGATCAACTGCAAACATTAAAAACACACAATTAACTTGGTGATGAAAAATGTGGACTTGAGTTCATTTCTATACAACATCCAGTGTTTGGTCTCAAATACTCTGCCATCCCCAAATGACACCTTGCTGATTTAACAGTGTAACAGAAAACGTCTTACCCATACCACCACCGTGGCCGGTGTCCAGCTGACCTCTTTGGTAATGTAAATTGGTCGGCTTGAGGACATGAACTTCAAAAGCTCAGCCACTCAAAACCTCCCCTCATGTTTTAAGACCCAGGGTAGGGGTCCGCCTGCTTCGCCTTCACCAGCCAAGGCTGGATGAGCTCAGTCAGACTACCCAGAGTACTTCTCCATGTCTGCCCCTGGCCTGTCTGGACTTAGTTTTTGGCTTTTGAGATTTCTATAGTTACTTGCCATGTAACAGGCTGATTTAATGCTCAGACAGGGCTGGAAGCACACAGGGAAAAGGTTGGGTGAAACAGTAAAAAGTCGAACCTGACAGTGCCGGAGAAACGCTTGTCCTTCTGGGGGTCATAGTTTTTCAAGCTGATCTGCAGCTCCACAGACTCCGTAAACCTACAAACAGACACCAAGTTATGTTGATATCCCATTCCTGCATTTATTTTGAGGCCCAAGTGTCACAGGTTTAATAGCTTTCTTCAAATGAACTTACTTCCTTGGCTTGGCCAGAGAGCCCTGCAATACCTCCTTTACGGCTTCATACAACGTATCCCTGGAAACCTTACTGTAATATAAAAATCAAAAATCATGTTAAAGCCAAATGCAATCAGTAAAATACCTAAATAAACTCAGTTCCTTCTGATAATCTATAGCAGCGGCTAAACATTCATAAGTAGTGACGAAGTTCGTAAAGAGTCATTTAAATGTCATCTAGGAGAGTTAATGTACACATCAGAGTCTGTATTGCTTTCTAAAATGCGTTTTAAATCTGTGGATGACGGTGGATTGCATCTAAAATTTAACGTGGCGGATGAACCCCGGCAGATGAAGCGGTTTCATACGTACTCAATGTTTAGCGTCACCTAATTCTGACAAACTGTACTAAATATCACAACTGCCGCATAAGATACGATCACTACAGGTTTAGAACAGCAATACGACTCAGTGTAAATGTGGAAACAGTTTATTTCTGGACATTTATTAGTAAAATTGGGTCTAACCTCATTTTAGCGGCTCGTCCCTCTCGCCTTGCTACGATGAAAAGGAAGTACCGTGGGAAGTTACGCAAAATAAAGGCGGCCATCTGGTGACGTCATCAAAAAGCGTATCGACGCATTTTTGTTTTTCAATACACACATCTATTTAAAATATAAAAATAAGGACTGTATATTATTTAACAGTCTCGCTTATTTAATGTTTCAAATTCGCATTTTAAGAAATACACATTTGCTGTCTGAATAGTATTTTGTGACTATTTGTGCTCTGTGCTGAAGAGGAAAATTTTCAAAAAGGAGTTGTAAACTGTGTTGACTAAATGTAAAGGCTCCCAATAAAATAAAATTTAAAAGATCCTGTCTTTTTATTTAAACCACAGTATATAACCAGACAGCTGTGTATGTAAAACCCAAGCAGAATACTGATATATATTTTTTCAGTGGCAGAAGTACTTATATCTGTATTTGAAAAGTAAATTTAAAAAAGGAAAAAAGCCTCAATATTAAAACAATTACTTACAACTTCTTACAACAATCTTACACAACACCACAGAAGTATTACCAGAAAAATGTACTTAAGTATTAAAAGTACTCATGCAGCAGATTGGCTTGTTAGTGTTGTATTATCATATTATATTATATATTATTATATATTATAATAATATAATTTATATATTATTATACATTTTGTAATACAGAACCTTAACATGTAAGCAGCATTTTAGTGCTGAAGATGGTCAAGATAGAGATAATTCTAATTACTTTATATACTGTTTGGCAGTATAATCTACAACTATATTTTACTATATTTGATCACGTGTTGGATGTAAAATCTGAACCTGCAGGGTAAGTAGTCATTATAGGTCTCAATTAATTATAGTTGAGTAAAAAGTACAATATTTCCCTTTCAAATGTAGTGAAGTAGAAGTTTAAGGAAGACTAAATGGAAATATTCATACATTCCACCAATGTATGTTTTTATTCGAAAAAAATTTTATTCAGTATTTAGAGGGAGCTATGCGCACACACTCTCACACACACACACACACACACACACACACACACAATGAATATGAAGTCTGGAAAGCAAAAGTCCGCATTTTGGAATCTTTTCCCTAAGACCTGACTCAGGGAGGCATTGTGATATCTTTCTGTGTCAAACGGGTGGAAAGAGGTGCTTCATTTTCAAGTCAAAATATTTCCAAGAAGTAGACAAGAACTTATTTAAACATGTTTATTAACATGCATTAGATCAGAAGAAACTTCATGTGTGTGTGATTCTTTTCAAAGCAGCTTGGAGAGACTTTTTCAGGAAGGTCTCATTTAACATCACGCAACCGCACAGGGAGTGTTTGTGTGCAGCGGTCACCTGGAAAAACAGATGAATACATACAGAAATATTACAAACACTACCTCATCCACTCTTCAGCCATTATGCATGATATAAGTTCACAAACGTACGTGACTGCTGTACTTGGTGAGGACTGTTAGTATCATTTTTGCAAACTTGACAGACTTCGTGAATTGAGGTGCCTGGGTGACGAGCTGTTCTGTGAATTGTGTGAACACTTCTTCACTCAAGTCAGGCTGAAAAAAGAAAACGGGCAACTAAATAACAATGAATGTTATGACTAAGTGGTCTTGGCAGTACTTTTCCCACGAATAAACACACACACAGATTACCTTGGAGTCGAGCAAGCTGTGGATAACGGAGAGCACTGCCTCGCTCCACGCTATTTTGAATGTCATTCTGGGAAAAAGTAAAAGACTGCATCAACAAACAACTAATAATAACCATATGAGTCTATTATCATTATGTGCTTCTTTGACTTGTAAAGCAGTTACAAGGAAACACAGAATCTAAATGTTTTATCTTACTGAAGCACCAGCAGTCTGTAATGTGAATCCAGGCAGCCTTCTATCAGTCTGTTCAGCAGCTCAGCATGTGGATTCCCTGAAAACAAAACAAAGTTCAAAACAGAGGATCAATTGATGTTGGGGCCAAGAGGCAAGGAACAAGGTCCAGCTCCAGGGCTGCTGCTCTATAACTAACTGACTCTGATCCCCCTGTGGTAGTCAGAGTTAATAAATTATCACTGCACTCAGCTCAACCCTTTCCTCACCTATGCTCTTTTCCTCTAGAACTGGTCCGATTAGAGCGTGGCACATTGGTCTGGGACAGTGGCTACACAGTGATGTCACTGCAGTGACTAGACACCTGGAGGCCGGTTCTGACAGGGACAGGACCTGCAGGTAGAGCAGAATGATATCCTGTCAGCGCCAAACACAGCGACACGCGTTGCATCCTTTGCATATTCAGTGATGTACCTTCCCCAGCAGGAGACTCTTGATGAGTGTTGCTGCTGTGCTGTAGCTGAGGTCAAGAGAGGGAACCAAAATACTGCTGCACAGTTTAGGCAGAGTCTGCTCCGGCAAGTTGGGCAAACTCAGCATGCTACAGAACACCTCCACCTACGCAGGAGAGGTAGAGATGTGGGGTTAGTCCTTTCACAGCAAGCAAATGTTTAATATGAGTGCTTAAGTTAAGCATCCTGATTGGTCAAAAGGGTACTTCTCCTGTGCTGAGTGTAGCTGTAAAGCACAACGTGCTAAACTAAGCAATGGTAAATACAGTGGTATTTAATAATCAGTCTCCACTTTATTTCTTATATTAGAGCTGCTATACATTTAGTGGCCTGTACATTGTAATTCAATCGCTCTGAAATATCTCCTACCTTTGTGAAACTTACATTAAATAAATATAAATATGAATAAATTATCATTTTTGAGCCTATAATTTCATTGGTGTATTGTGTTGCAGTACATTCAAAGATGTAGCGAATATTTTG
Source organism: Enoplosus armatus (assembly GCF_043641665.1). NCBI lineage: Eukaryota > Metazoa > Chordata > Actinopteri > Centrarchiformes > Enoplosidae > Enoplosus > Enoplosus armatus. The sequence continues at coordinate 11,997,406 of NC_092187.1, forward strand.
TTTCCCCATATACAATAATGGGTGGATAAAATATTACAAAAACCTTTAAATAGAGAGCAAAAAAAACCAAAAAAAAACATACAGAAGTATTAATGCAAACATTTTAAGGACATACTTGGCCGGGGTCACACTCGTTCAGCACTTTGAACACATCCGTGGAGCTCTGGTCCCACTGCAAACAGACAATAATAATAATTATAGTAATTATACCAAAGTCTGTACTAACTGAGTTGGCTTGAAGAAAAATGTCTTCATACCTCTGTCTGATTTTCCAGTAATTCTTTTATTTGGAGGACAGAGACCTAAATAAACACAGAAATAGACCAAGTTTTGTTATTTCAACTGTAACCTGTGATAAAAATAAATACAATGATCCCATTAGTACACTTGATTTGATCATTGTGGAAATCTGCTATCAGGAGGGTGTCCAATTATCATTTGAAAATTCCATTCTTGAATAGAAAGAAATCAAATTGGTAAAATGATGAACTGCTTTTGAGAGCCTCTACCTTTATATGTTCAGGCAGGGCTTCACACGGACTGCCTGGTGCTGGCTGCAGTTCTTCAGCAGCACCACTTTTTGAAATGTCTTCTTTTGCGCTCTCTTGTTCAGCATCGAGACACTCACTACCACAGACATCCATCTTTATCCGTTTACTCTGCTGTCCTGTTTCCTCGCCATCTGAGTCCAGAGTGACAAAGCTGCCCTTCCTCTTCCTTTGTGTCCCTGGCTCTGATAAACCAGATGCACTCTGAGATTCAGGTTCTGCTGTTTGACTGCTGAAGCACTTAGCCCATCCTCCACTCTCATCAAAACCAGCCAAACGCTGCGACAAGTTCTTGAGTCTCTGGCTGCACAGTGGAGTGTACAGAGGCTCCTCACTGTGGGCCCCCAGGTTTCTTTCCAGCTGTCTGACCAGAGCGGTGACCCAGGGGCTTGGACGAGGGTCCTGGCCGAGGCGTGTGAGCAGACGAAGGACAGCGGTCCGAGGAAGAACCGAGTGGACCAGATAGATGAAGGACAGCAGGTTGTGTTTGAATAATGCTGGGAACAGGCACACCAGGGGTTTACTAGAATAGGTGATGAAAAAATGGGTGTGAGGTAGAGGCACGGGTATGTGACATAATATGGAAGTAGATGTCAACAGTTTGTCTTAGGTTATCGATTATGGACTTAATATCTGAAGATTATCATTTCATGGTATTAATGGGGTTGTAGATGAAAGCACAATCAGAGAGCCAGATGTAAAGGAAAACTCCAGTGTTAAAAATCAAAAACACCAGGTTTACACCTTTTACTTTTCAAACACAGGTACAATGAACAACGCTAAAAATGGCCTTCATTGTTACCAGTGCTGGTACTGAGCATACTGGCAGTAGTGGAACAAGTATTTAGATCCTTTAATTGAGTAAAAATACTAATTCAACATACGACACTTAATTCCACCACTGCTCACTGACATGCGAAGAAACGCATACAAGTAAAACTGTCTGCAGTGAGAAATGGAAATAGTTAAAGTTCATATGGTTTACCGAGTGAGCTTACCATTACAGAGAATTACAATATAACTGCACATTCAATGTTCCTTCACTCAGTTTATCAAGTTTCCATAGCGTTGCTGTTGCTAGGGTAACGTTAAGTTCTAGCAGAAGGAAACGTCCCTGAAGAAAACCTCGGTCGTCTCCTCTCCCGAGCCTTTTCTACCAAGTTAACGTTGTATGTATTTTACGGAAATCTAAAGCGGTGTTCTTTTACTCACGCTGTCAGAGGCTGGGCTTCACAGTCTGGACAGGTTATTTCGTCTTGGCACAATGTTTCTATTAAGTTAGACAGTGACATCTCGGGGTTGGCCCGCTGCTGCCTGTGGAAGACGGCCAAAGCTCTGCGGGCACCGGAGGCTCCAGACAGAAGAGCCCGGACCAGCAGCTTCGACTGCCCGTCGAACCGACTCAGAGACACACCGGCGTCCATACTGCTGTGTGAATCTTCGGACTAGTCTGCTGCCGCCAGCCGCCAGATTTGTTGACATTTCTTCTTCGCTAGTGCCATTTGACTACATGTAATCTGCACACCCCCACCTAGTGGTCACAGTCAAAAGCAATATATTCTTTCCTCTCAAACTGCAAACATGTCAATGAAGAGCACGACACACCCTTTTCAGTGAGACAATGTGTGAAGCAATGTTTTATTTTCTGTGTACAAGTACAACTTGTTTAAAAAGAAATAAAATCTTAACATTTTATGTTCTTGCCAAAACAGGGAAAGGGTGTCATGACTATCACTTGAGACGGGTATCATCAGTAGTGGACATTAGCGAGACGGGGGTACAGGATATTTTTTATCTATAGACAATTAAAACTACCATCCACACAACACTTTAAAATATCAAAATGGTGCAAAATAGCTAGGCCAGAAGTCCAAATTGAGCACTCAAAATTAACATGTTTGAAGCACTATGGCCACGGGAGAGTGAAATATATCCAAACTAGAAGGCTGCAGATTAACCACAAGATCCTTAGAGATATGGATTAAAGCTGTGTCCCATCTGGGGTGCTTACTTCTAGAGCAGGGGCAACAAATCATGTGCAATGGAGCGCTAAGTGTACACGGTCTCATTTCCAAACAGACTGCAGAAGGTGATTTCACAGGTTAGTTCCTCACTAGTTGAAGGAGTGCTAGTCAGTAAAATGACCTGCTGTAGTCTGACTGTAATTAAAAACCTGAAAACACTTGGCCCTCCAGGGTGCATGGCTGATATCCCTGATCTTGAACATGGCTACTCAAGATGATGTTTCAATACTGACAGAAGGGTCAAAAACACAGCCATGTGTTCTTCTGGGGCCAATCTTAAAATTAAAGACCCCATTCAGTGGTTTCAGGCACTGACAAAAACAATGAAAAAGCTCAGAAACCATACTCCTCAGATAGGTAAAAAGGAAAGTCAAAGTCATCGTCGTCGTCATCCCCACCGAGAAGGGTCATGGCTATGAAAAGATTAAGCAGATCTACACCATCGTAGTCGTCTTCATCTTCTGTAGGATACTGTTAAACAAAAAACAAATGAAAGGGAAAAGTAAAACACACCAACACATCACCTAATGTATACCAATGGTGGTGAAAACTTAATAGCAAATAAAAAAAAATGATATTTACCGGAAATGACCTGTGACGTGCATGTTTGTCATGCCGATAAAGGCACTCTGTTTTGAAGGGACAGCATCTGTATCGCGAATAGTAACTGCAGCTTTTCTTACTAGTCATAAAGAGACAAGACAGAACAGGAGGGGGGGGCTGGGGCTTTCAGGTGCATGTGGTCATTTCTCACACAAATCACAACAATTCAGCATTGGCAAGAGTTCACACTATTTTGCATTTAACTTTACATAAGACAAGTGCACGTGAAAAAAAGTCTAGTTATAGTAAAAATTGCATCTCCATTTTGTACTCAAAACTTTTGTATCTTTAGTATTCATAATGGGCGTGCAGTTTTAGCCTGCTAATAGACTTCCAAATCCAATCCAAGTAAATCTTGCTTAAATTGATGCATTTCCTGTTAAAACATGTTGAGACAGATTATCACATTGCTTTCCACCTCAATGATCCAATGATATGTTCTGTCTACAGAACATTCTACAGGCCAGACATTTATAGTCACTGACTTAAACCATTTTTATTTCTGGGATCTGAAGACCATTATTTTGGTAGCATTTAAAAATTGATGTTTTTAGTTGCCGATTAGTTTCATCACATATTGCCAGATTTGTTGTACTGAAAAACGTTTTTATGCCTTTAAAGTTTTGAATCGCAACCAAGTTCAATCAGTTGACTTGAATGTAACCCTACAGCATGTCAAAATAATCACTTTGAGTTCATGAGTTGTGCTGCCATCAAAACTGAATCTCACGCCATACCTGAATTTCTCTTTGAAGGCAGCGATGACTCTTTCCTTAGCTTGTCCTTCAACCCAGTATTTGTTAGGCACATAAAAGGCAGACCTCACTCGGCACTGGGGGCAGGTCCTGAAGAATAATCATGAAACAGTGACGTCAAGTCAAATCCTTTATGGGGAGGTGACGTCAGATGCAATTAAATAAATAATTACTGAAACCTACTTCACCACATCTGGCCCGAGGTCTTTCGTTTTCCTCCAGGTCATGATGCATTGTAAACAGAAGGAGTGATTGCAGTTTGGCAAGATTCCAAAAACATGGTTTCTTGGATCCGTCTTTTCATACACCTTGTCCATGCAGATGCCACAGGTCACATTTTTACTCTGGAGGAGGAAGGCCTCCATTTCCTCTACTCTCCCCTGGGGACTAGAGACTGCAGCAGCAGCAGCAGCAGCAGCAGCAGCAGCACCACCACCACCACCATCCTCTGTCGTCTCATAGGAAGAGGTCTCCTGGACACAAACTTATCAGTATAAGCCTCCTGGGTTCAACTTTGTTCGCTTCATTCACTAATATTCCCTGCAGAAAGATCCCATTTAAAGAAAAAGAAAGAAAAAAAAAAAAAAAGGAAGCAAACCTGCTCATTTCTTCCTTCACATGCACATGCTTGAACAACTTCTGATTCTTGGACCGATTCCCAAGAAGCAGTGAGATGAGTGCCAGTACCTGCAAAGAAAAGGTTAAGTGAAGCATGGCGAAATGATGACCAAAGTCAGTTTCACACATGAAAACATCCAATACCTTGCGATTGTTCTTCAGCAATATCTGCTGCCAGGTGCCCAATGTTTTGTTGAGGATTTGAGACATTAACCGCCCTCTCTGAGCTGCTGCTGTTGCTGCTGCATCCCTGCCTGGACATCACCTCAGCCTGCAGAAGAGCAGGCTCTGACCCTCTTCTGTCAGGTGGAGCATAAGCCACACTGGAGGAGGAGACGGTAGGCATTGAACCTCTTCTACCTGCGACAGCTGCATCAACTTCAGGTTGAAGGACGTGGAGGTACCTAGTGGTGAAAAATATTGCATGAGCGATGGAAATTTGTGTGCATGTCATCCTCTCTTTAGTTACAAAGGGTGAAAAAAGATAAATACCTTACCTGCAGCGTTCACCATACCAGCATCCACCTTTCTGAAAGTATCTACATATTTGGGCTGGCTGTATACCTGGCCATTCATGTCGATAATTACACCTCGGGCCAAATCTGCATGAGCCATTTATGAAACGCCTGTAAAGAAAAAGGGGCAGTGAATTCCCATTTGTTAAATGGTGCATATGTCTTATGGGACAACTCTGAGTTAAGTTAGTGTTCATGAGAAAATTCCAGGTCAAAATGCAAGTCTTTCGAAGAACTTTATGAACAGCGACACACGAGTTACCAAAAGACTAACGTTAACGTTGAATAAATAAAAACTAGTGACCAGGGCTGTGTAACTAAATTTGGGAAGCTACGGACAGAACTGGTAACCCGACCGTTTGAAGAAAAACAACAACAACGGTAAATTCAACACAGCTAACCGTCCTACGAAAATAAACACTGTACGTTACTTGCGATTGCCATGACACAGCTGGCAACAAGTTGTGTGGCTAATGTTTAGCTAGCCAGATAAGGTTAACTGCTAAAACGAACTTCACCAAATAGACGTGGGTCTCATTAATTGTGTTTACGTGCTGTCCGAAATCGAGGCTTCCATCTGCTGCAGAAAGTTACCGTCAGTCACTAACTCAGCTAACGCTAAATTAGTTAGCTTAGTCCTGCATTGTTTTATTGACAGTTGAATCTCATATTGAATGAGATAATAGCTAAACACGGCAGAAGGCATGCCGTTGCCAATAACTGACCTAACGCTAACGATAACCTTTAACAGTTTCGGTTAATTTTTCAACGCGTATAACTTTTTTGATACACTTAAATCAATTTATTAAAATGGCTCTCAACGCTACAACCTTTGCTAGGAGGTCAATACATCCACTAAAAGGCAACGTTATCTCATTGTATTTTATCACAATGATTTTTGTAAGCGTCAAAATTGCACCTTTCCGCCTTAACGCCCGCATTCGAATGCAGCCCATCATTTCAAAGTGAAGGCTTTCGGTAGCACTCGCTAAGTTAGTAACGTTTCTCAGTTTCAGAGCTAACGTTACTATTTTCTTACTATTTGTCAGCTTCAAATACAACTGCCGCTTACCTACAAATACTTCCACTACGGGCCGAGTCCATCCTCCGTGTGTTTTGAGTATGCTGCCAAGCGCCCTCCATCTCACTAGCTATCTAAATAGTTGACAGCCGGTTCTTTTTACCAATTAACTTAGCAACGAACCAATAGAAACGTGACGTTGACGTTTGTACGTTGCGTATTTCAAATTCCCATTTATCCATCCATTTGTCTGAACTCTCCCAGTTTAATTAATTATGGCAATCACACCAGGGAGTGCTCTAATAAGTGGAAAAAAAATGTTGATATATGAATCAGACATAATCTGCCTCATAATAAAAAATTGAGAAAGATCAAGTGTTAATATTTCTAATAAAGTTTATAAGTGAGATGTAACTAAACTAGATCTGTAAATAGGTTACATGTGACTATAAGGACGAAATTATTTCAAGTCTTAACATGTTTTTGTGAACAAATATGTCAATCCATCACTTAAACTTACACAGGCATAGAGGTAGCTTACATCAACTTTTTGGTGTACTTTCTCATTTTATCCATCCACACCCTTTGCTTGGCACACTGCATATCAGCCTATTAAAATATCAAATTTGCAATGTGTACCAATAGCAGGAATTAAGGCAAAAAAAATGTCAGAGATTAGATGAGACAGTGGAATAATGTCACAGATCATACATTAGAGGTAGATAGGGATCAAGACAGAATAAGAGCACAAGAGGAGACTTCTGAAGGTGGACTGTGTGCACCAGTGCTGACATACTGAAGTCCATTCAGAATAAGTACAGTGAAAAACAAGAGGTGCTACAGAATATGGGGGGGGGGGGGGGGGGGCAGTTGGAAATGTATAAATCCTGGCTACAGTATTGTAGGGTTGTTACACTGTGTGACAAATCAGAAAGGGGTAGTATACCAGATGCTGGATGTTGATTTCTAATCATCATCAGTTTTCCCAATAATGACATCATGGTACAGTATGCTGGTTTTAGGTAAATCCTGCTAAGGCGTGAAGTCCAAATTCCTCATCAAGGAAGAGTTTGTTGGTATGCTTGACAATATATTTGGTACAACCTAAACTAAATAGGCAGACATGTAATATGAAAGAACAGATATACTTAATACATAAAACAAGATAATTCATGTTTTGCCCTTACAAATATGATCAACAATTACAAATAATTAGTAACATAATTACACAGAATAAACTAAGAAAAACCTTAAAAAGGCGAGTTTGTGATAATTTGCATGTCAAAATAAAGGAGAAAAAAAAAACATGCGGTCCCTTGTACTTCAATGGGTCGTGTGTTTATAGTGTCAGCTTCAGAAACAAAATCTGTGCAGCATAGTCCATAAGTTACCTCTTGGGTAGATGGCTTTAAGACAAAACCTATATAACTTGGATCTCCACATTTATTGACAAATGGAAAAAGGGTATTGCACAGACAGCTGCTTTGAGAGAGCTCTACACTGCTGGAGCCAGCCCAGTTTGTGTTCTATAAACCAAATGGCAAAGTAGCAGTCACTGATGATGATAATGATGATGATAGTGATGTAAACAAAAACCAATTTGTGCATCTTCAGCTTTACCAAAAAGTCTGAGAACAATCACTCTACCAAAGACATTGGTTTCATAAGAAACTCTTGCACGGTACAAACTGACGGCTCTTTTCTATCTCAATTATGCCATTGGTGTAAGAACATGAAATGCTTTCCCTTCAGAGCGAAACACAGAGCCGAGGTGAGTGAGGAGAAGCTCTCTCTAGACACTGCTCTGGGGTCAGCTTTGCTATTAGAATGTAATAGGAGCAGCCTCGGTGAGAAAACATTTCATTCTCTCTGTTAAGCGACCGTTGTGGGAAACTAGGACTTGCGGCAAATGATTCCAGATGCTCATCTCACACACACAACACACTCACACCCACCCACCCACACCCACACACACACACACACACACACATTACTGTGCTGAGCGTAATGCTGACATTGAGAAGACTTTGCTGATTGTGTTAGCCCTACCACGTGACTTTGCCTCATCATGTTAAAATCCATGCCCGTACGTGGAACAGTGCTTGTACTGAATGCAGTGTATTATTATAAATGTAAATTCAGTCTGTAACAGTATTGCTAAAAGCAGTCTGCGCTGGAGAATACTAATACATGTCTTTGTAGATCTCCTGTAGTAGAGGGTGGAGCGAGGTCTCCGACTCAGTCTTTTTGATCTTTTGGACAAGGTGAACGTTCTCGGTAACCAGCTGACGAAGGTCGGCCATCTTCTGCAGCAGCTTGGGGAAGAGGTAGACTGAGTCAGAGTGGTTTGCTTGAAGGTGGAGGTCCAGGGCCTGGAGGATGCTGTCCTGACTCTGCTCCACCTGCTTCACGTTAATTAGCCCGGGACGATCTGAGAGAACAAGAAGGCACCATGGGACATGAAGAGTGACAATGTGCTCTGATTTGTGTATGTACCCTGTTTCTGCAGGGTTTACCAAGTTAAATTTAACATTTTTGAAGACTTTTTAATGCAAAATAGAATGTACTTTAATACCAGATTCATAATCATACATACCAAAGAATGAAAGTATGATGGAAAACCAGTAGGGACGATTTGGCCTTGAATTATTAACTACTATATTAAATATTTTTCAGCACTCACCAGCAGTATATAACAATAATTTCAAATGATATAATTAATTCAACTAATGTGACCTGGATCAGCATAAGCAGCATAAAATGGATGAATGGATTAACCAATTCTTTGACGTTAACATTGACCTTTAAGAGTTTCTTAGCAGTAGCAGCACTACCAGCAGTGACAGTGTTTGCTGTAGGTCTGATGATGCTGACTGAAACTACAAAAAAAGGATTGCGCAGCCTCCTGCAAGCACAACTCACAGTTATCGGATACATAAACTTTGTAAATAAAAAGTATGACTTTTATACCTTCTAAGGCAGTTTTTTGAAGAAAATTAATTCAATGTTTTTTGAAGACTTTTCAAGACCTGCAGATACCCTGAAAAACAAGCAAATATGACATGACATACTTTACTAGAAAACCCATCCGTCTCACCTCCACAGAGAATAATGGCAGCAACAAACAGAGCCAGGTCGCTGTCATCCAGCTCCAGAGCGTTAAACTTGACAGCAAACTCAAACTTGGGCTCCATGATCTCACTGAAGGGCTTTCTTAAGCTGCGCAGGAACTCCCTGGTCACAAAGCCTTTACCATTGGCCACCAACAACCCATCTTTGTTCATGATAGAGGGCAACATGGCAAAAATAGCCTCGTGCACGCCGTACTTCAGCAAAGTCACCTGCAGAAAGCGCACAGACGATTGTACATTAGTGCCTAAACAGCCACATACAAATCGTATTACTGTATAGCACACTGAGTCGATCGTGACTCACCTGATCATTAAGGAAGAGGTCCACAAACCCTGGAATGCACTTGGCAAACTCGGTGAGCTCTCGCACAGTCTCCACAGTAGTGCATTGGCAGCGGTAGAACACATGGACCCCTATCTCCTTGGTCAGGGGCGCACCGGGAACTAACTGACTCCATACCAAACCGCTCTCTGCCTTCCACAGTGTGTCCACATCGTAGATCACAAACGGCTAAAAGGAGGACAAAAATCAAGTTCTCATAAATTACCATCTGTAACTTCAAAGACTTAGAACTAGAATATACCTGGTATGACATTTAGGTATTAAGGATTCACATAAAACACAAGAATGGATTATAAATAAATATGTACTTTTTGGTTCTCTTACATATTTTCAGAAGAGGCTTGAAACGAGAATAAGTTCGACTGACTAAAACAATATACTATGCTTTAATTTCTAAACAAGATAACATTTCAAGCAACCAGCAGTTAAGGGTCAGAGCCACAGTGACCATAGATGTAAAAATATATTCCTGTGACCCTATGATGGTCATGTCAGCTCTTCTAGGTATAAAACTGGAACGTACCGAGGTGCTGCTAGTTTTGCCCATCAGGATGCTGCGGGCCCTCTTCTTGGTCATACTGAGGTTCTTCAGGTAGGCTGTGTTGACTTGTTTGGCCAAGGTCTTCAGGTCTGAACCACCTGGTTTGCTGTGGTTCAGTTCCTCCGCAAGCAAGCCTGCCACCAGCTTCTTCCTCTCCGCCTCAGGCATACGTCCATAACGGATCGCTGAGAAAACACACACACACACACACAAAAGTCTTATTTTGAGTGGATATTTCAGGAGTAAATCACTTTGTCAGTACCATGGTTAGGTTCTGATAACCTGGCTTTTTTTCAGAACAGGTTCTAAGTTAGCCCTCGACTGAATCCACCATCCCCTCAGAGAAACTGCATGTTTCAAAATTGCAATTGAAAATCACTTCCTCCACCCCCCTTGTTGTAGACAAACAAATATGTACAAAGGTTCCAAAGGAGATTAGACAGGACCTTTATGATTATATGATAAATTAATTGTTATTCACTTCAGATTTATTAAATTATAATATAATTATAATAATAATTGTCTAAGCTAAACCTTACACAGTAAATTACATTTCAAATCAAGTATTGGATTAGCTTAATTATTTAAAATAACACAGCCTAATTTAAGGAGTTCATTTGCTAAAATGTTTTCTCTCTCACCATCATGGGACATTCCCAAAGACAGGCACTTCTGGAAGCGACAATATTGGCACTTGTTACGATTCTTCTTCTGAATTTTGCAGGAACGCTCACAGCGATCATATTCCAGTTTCATCCGCACAGTCCGCCGGAAAAAGCCCTGAGTTAGAAAGAACGGAACCGGTTCAGTAACACATATCAGACAGCACAAAACTGCTGTTATCATACTTTGCAATCTTACTTAGCAATTCTGCTGCGATGCACACACACTAATTGTATTACCTTGCAACCCTCGCAGGCATGGACACCATAGTGGAAGCCAGAGGCCTTGTCCCCGCAGACCTTACACTCCACGCTGATCCCAGACCCTGTGCTGTCTTCACGGCCAAGACGCAGCTGTTCTGACAGCGAGGGCGACGAGGTATGGGACAGGTCTGCAGAAAAATATGCATGAATATTAAGGCTAAAGAATTATCTATCATCTAAATATGTCATTGAAATAAAAGTCTTACCTGTATAGCTGGATGCTGCACTGCTGTTTTGCTTGTTCTCCTCCTGATCCAGACTCTCTTTCTCTTTTTTCTTCTGGTCCCCTTTCAGGCCTTTAGAGGCAGGAACTACCTTCTTCTCCTCCTTGTCCTCCTCATCCTCACTTTCCCTGGCCTTCAACTCTTGCAGGTCTGTCAGCTCCGACACACTTGTCCCCCCACAGCTGTCTGAACCTCCAGACTCTCCCTCCGGTGGCGTCCACCCGACATCGGCTGAGTCCTCTGGGGATTTGGGCTCGGAGTAGCCGTTCACCCTGTCGTGCTGCTCTGTAGCAGTTTGCTGAAACCCTTCCATGGTTCCTGTTGTAGCTGACTCAGCGGCTTCCCTCCTGTCACGTTGCCATCATAGCTCCACTATTGGGGAATAGAATACCTCGTTTTAAATAAGCAATATTAAATTAAAAACCATGTACTTAACATGTGAATTAAATGCAGAACAAGAATGACCAACAGATCACTATTAACTGGCCTCAAAAGTCCACATATCATCTATCTTGCTATTTGATCCAGCATGTGAGTGGTTAACAGTCCAATTCCAGTGACCAGTCACTAGCCCAACTGAGTGTAAAGCTTGTCATAACATGCTGCAGAGCCAAAATGCTCCTCTAAATGTCCATTTTTCATGGAAGCACACTTGTGAACACTGTGTGGCTATTTAGCTTTTGTCTTAGTAAATGGGAGCATTTACTAGTTTTTGACAGTTCGTTTCTTTAGGTGTCCTTTCCCGAGTCAGTCCATTACTACTGGTTGTGTTTGAGCAGCCAGGGAATGTCCTTGATAGTAATAGGCTTATGACATGATATACACACGCTGTGTAGGCATGCCAGGATTACCTGCTAGGCAAGCGGAACAGACAAGCAGGGGCCTGGACCACTGAGAACCATTGCATGAAGACAAACTTGCAACACCTTATTAATAGAGTGGGTGATATGCATCCTGATGTCAGAATGATAAAGTACATTTTCTGCAAAGTTTTTTAAAGAAACCATTAAAATAACCAGTCAGCAATCTGCAGCAAATTTAATAACTGACAGATTTAGGCACTTCATTACACTGATGCACAAAATTCACATAAAAATCCAATATAACCACAAAGCAGTCCTGCTCATTGATCAGCAACATGCACACAAACAGGTCTAATCCACCCAGAGATGTTAAAAGGGATACCACCACGGTATAAACAGCATGGCAAAATCTCTGATGTTACACATGTCTACATTGCCCACCCCTACTAATTTCCAGTCAGTGTGTGTGTGTGTCTATGAGGCTTAAATCTCAATTAAAAATAGCCTGGACATAAATAAGGGCCTCATTCCTATGAACACACAGGGCCCACAACTCAAGATGCCTGAGCCAACCACAGTTTTCTGGACTGACAGCAATGTGTCCTAAACATTTCAGTCTGTTCTCCACTATCTTAAAAAGTAAACTTTGTCTCTTTTGGAGCTGGGAGACATCTGTATTATTGTTTGCCTCACTTCCATGGTAGGGTGCACAGTGTACTTGGTGGGTGCTTTAAGGGGACAGGGTGCATGCACTATGTACACACTGTGCAGTGTTGATCGCGGGTGGAGGCGGTAGGGGAGAGGGCTTTGGGGGTGGGGGTTACATATTTGCCCCGGGGCCCCCTAGTGGATTAATCCGTCCATGTATGTAGCTGTGCCCTGACAAACATCCACAGCCTCTACTTATTAAGAGATGTATTAATATTTCCAGTGTGAATACGGTCGTCACATGATGGCCCAAAGCGGGACACAGCCTAAACTTTGTTTTCATAACGTTTGGAGGTTGCCAGTAGCCAACCTGTCACACTGGTTCTCGGAAATATCTGCTAACATTACTGTGAACTGAATGAGTCACAGACATGACTGTAACTGGATACAAGTATAAAAGAAATGAAAGGACGGATAAGTTATAGACATGGCTACCGTCAAACTTTTTTTTTTTTTGCTTAAAGTGAAACCAATATTAGACGTATAAATGGGTAGCTTTGCCCTGCAAGGCGGCCGTCGAAGAGAGTCGGCACGGCTAGCTAACTTAGCTAGTTAGCTACTAACCTTGAATGTTGACTGAGTACTACTACTAGCTGTTAGCGTGGCTGACCCACATTCGCGTGTGCCTTAAAATAACGTTAGCTGGCTTGCCAAGTTAGCTTACCTCTCCCAATAGTGCTGCTGGTTCAGAAGACGTTTTTTACGCTACGAGAAATTGCCAACAGGCTAAAATAAACTGGTAGCCACTGTCCCGATTCCCGTCCTGGATCGATCGGCTGTTGACAAGTTGTTTGAAGTCACCAGCAAGAGTTAGCTAGCTGCAGGAGCTAACGTCAGGCTGCTAACATAAACTTAAGATTGATTCAGGCCTTCGGGTAGCAGTCGAGCTGACAAAACTGCTGAGCTCAAAAGAAAAGAAAAACTGTCAGGACACTTTTGGTCGCTACCATATCACATGCAGATAAGCATAGTGAATTGATAATCCCTCCCCGACTCTCTCCTTGTTGTTCCTAGCTTTGCTTTGCTTTGCTTTGCTTCACCCCCCCCCTCCTCCATCGTCACATGCCAGGACACAGCGCCACCCCCCCCCCCCCCCACACACACACACGCACACGCACACATCAAACTGGATTCAGCAAACAGCTTTCTGAGGAGTCAAGGTCTCTGTTCACACTAATATGCACTGTTGTCTCTGTAATCTGCGACATTTATTTTGGATCTGCACTGATACTTAACAGCTTTATGCGGCTTTGATCATATGCTGTGGTCTAAATAAAAACAATTGGTTTGACTTCACTAGATAGACTTGGATTGTGTGATTTTCAAAATATTTAGGAGAAGCAATTTTTTTTTAAATTAAACTTATGATTTTCTAGCCAAATGCCACATACCAAGACTTGATTACCAATTACCAATTAGGCAAAGCAAGAAACTGCCTTGGCGGCCCAACCCTAAGGGCCCCCCCAAAAGCCTCTGCTTCACTGTGCAGCACAATAATATGTTTAATTGTAGCTTTGCTTGGCAGTTGATGCTATTAAACCACAGTACCAATGGACGTGATGAGGGTCTTGAAGAAAAAACTATGATTTACTATAACTTGGATTTAATTTTTGTTGCTCTGGCCATCACTTCCATCGGTTATGGTAACATCCTACTAAACCAACGTAATTGCGGATATCTGAGAACAACAATGTCCAACAGAGCAACAAACTTCTTTTATAACCTGATCTATAGACCATGCATTGAAGAGGAACCCTGTGCCCAAATCCAGTTTTAAGATTTTTATTATTTCATGGTGCACATTCCTAAACTAATTTGTGGTTATCTAATCACCACACAGCAATCCTGGGGCCATATTACAGCATGGGAATACTGTACACACTGAACAGAGAGTTAATGGCAGGTCTAGCAGTTCATTTGCTCTTGGGAAGCTGGTTGGCTATGGTATATATATATAAAGTTCTTTTTAAAGTCAGCATTCATGATTACATGGGTTTAGACGGGCTGCTATATGAAAAATATAATTTCCCCAAGATACAAGAAAGTTAAAAACTACTGAGTTTTTTCTTTTAGTTTAAGTTTAAGGTTGTGCAATTTCCACCCTTCTGCTATGTTTTGTAATTCTGTTACCATGATATAGCTTTAAAAAAGAAGCAAATATCAAATGTTTTGGCAGGTTATATCAACCATGTATATCGACAATAAGTATAACTGTCTCCTTTCTATAAGTAAGTCTTATTATTTATTTATTTTGTGGTTTGTAATTGTTAGTGTAACGCTGAGACTTTCTGAAAGAAGAGTGAAAATAAACAAAACAAAAAGAAACCTGTTAAGTCTGTAAAAACTGGTAGATAAAACTATACAGCATACAGGCAAGGAGCCTATTTAAAATCAGTCCAACCGACATGTAGTTTGCTCCGTTTGTCAGTGGATGTCTCTGTTCACTCGTGGTTTTATCAGTGAGAGCCGTCAAATTAGTCAGTGATGACACATTTTGACACTGAACAAATGAGGTAGACTCAAATTCAAACTCGAGCGGACGTGCAGTTTGCAAATTCAGCAGTGTGGGCTTCAACTCCTTCCATTGCGTGGTCCTTGTAATTAAAATGTCAGTCATTTACTAACTTATTTAATGTACTTATTTAAATATTATTCATCACAGCTATTCATTGTGTAAAGTATCTGAGATTTTATTGAAAGTGATGCTAACAATTTGTTTGAATTCCACGCTGCACTTCAGTTCAACGCAGTAAAGATACAGGAAGAAATCAGGTGAAGGCATCGATTCACTCCTTTATTTACAATTATGTTAACTGACAGCAGAAACAGGAAGTTCTCTCTCTCTCTCTTTCCTGTTTGTCAGGAGTGACACTCTTCAACTGAAATTGCAGTAACCTCTAATACTGAACCAACTTTTTACGTCAAGTCAAGGCACCCTCCACCCCCCAACAAAATACATATATAAAAATTAAACTTTATGTGTCTATATTACGGAGCTAAACAAATGAGCTTCCTTGTATTGTAAGTAAGTATTAGCCTTTAAACGTCACAACTTACTTTGTACTTTCAGGATCTTGCTTACAGCTCATTTTCTTTGCACTGAGGTATCGTTTATGTCCAGAGCAGGCCTCACACAGGTTGCTGTCAAAGCATTAGTTGAGCAGTGAATTCTGCAAATGTAACTTCTCATTAAAATGTTTTCGAAACTGCTGCTGTCTGTGAAATGAGGTCAGTAAATTCAACATTTAATAGAAATGGTAGTACTGTAAATTCAGTTTTAAGTGCAGATGTCCCACTGTTTTCATATTGTTCACACATTACATGGCCATCTCTTGCCCTTCCTGTCAGAAAACCTCACAGAGTGACTAGAAGTGACCTACGCAGCCTCTCTGATTCATGATTTTTAGGGGATGTCCATGTCTCCATTAGAGGCATGGGAATGGCGTTTCTCTAAATCACACCCAGCTCTGTTGTCAACATTTTCTTTGCTCTCCTCGTCCCGATCCTCCGATCCTGACCTCCTCCTGAGACGCAGCCCAGGATCTCTCTGTGTCGGGATCTGGAAGGCCGAGAAAGAGCTCCCCAACGATGGTCTCTTCTCTAAAAACAAGGACGGCACAAACAGAGCACTTCAGAAAGTGAAGTGAATGCTCACAGCAGGCAAGTTAAATCAGATTTAGGTCTGTAACATAGAGGTCTGGAGGCGAAGGTGCTGAAATAGAGAAGGAATTCACTTCAGGAAGTATATTCACAGAACAGAGTGTGAAATATAACTACTGTCAATTTAATCGCAAACAATCTTTGATCTAAGAAAATGGTGTCACACTAGTCTTTACTGGAGGCAAAGCTGAATATCAGCTCACCACAGCCTTTAACTCTGGCATTACGTAACCTGCAGTACGTTCCGGGGAAATAATTCAAATGACTGTAGCATAAAACAGAAATGACACATAATATAAGCTTACTTCCCTGTCAGTGAAACACAGTAGTACGTTTTATTGTCAGACAACAGACCTTTTCACAGAAGACATTTTGACTTGTTTTAAAAAACTTAAATACCGCAAAAAAGGTTTTTATGTTTGGCTGAGGTGGAAAAGTTTGTGTATTCATAAAAGCAAAATACGACAAAGTGCAATGGAAACAGTAGTAGGAAGAGCACAGGTGTTTAACGACGGCTCCGTTCTAGTCAATGTCCCAGTAAGTCATAACAGTGAGCCAGCGTGCACAATACCAGGACCCTGAAACTGAATGGAATTCAGCCATCATTAATTTTATTATTTACACCTGTGCTTTTCCTACTGTGACGTGTCTTCTGTGAAAGAGGCCTGACGCAAAGGTTTGCTGAAAATCAACCTCTTGAAATGCCACACGTCAGTCGTGTCACACAATGCACCATCTCGTCGTGCGGATGGAACACGTACCGCCTGGTCCGATTGGTCGCATCAGTCTGTTCATCTGGACGTTCCAGTGTTTGACGTTGGTGCTCGCCTGGCGAAGTTTCCTCTGTGCAGCCTGTCAGAGAAAAAGAGCAGCTCATTAAAACGCCCGTTTCCTGCAAGCAATAAAGAAATAAATGTAGTTTTGATGATAGTTGTTTTTTAACTAACTGTGAAATCTGTGAGGTTTTTATTTTTTGCTTCTTACCACTACATCCTGGTCAACCCTGTGCCGGTTGGCGCGGACCTCCTCCAGTTGCCTCTGTGCCTCGTCCAGGTCCCGGGACTTGGCCTCCATTTCCTGTTTCAGCTCCTGCTTCTCCCTCTGTGTCTTCAGGATGTACTCCTCCTGTTCTTCCTGCAGGTTCATCAGGGCCTTCATTTTCTCCTCCTCCTCGGCCAGTAACCTGGACACAACAGAGAACACCAGTAATAACCTTTTCTGAAGAAAGGTATGATTGACTCCTCACTGTTTAAGAGGAACAGCTATTTGTATCATGTTTCAGACATTACAGTAAGTATAAGATGCACGGGGCCGGATGCAAATCTGTATGTAGATTTATGGGATCAGTTCATCAGAATGTTTTACTTGAAAAGGCAGAGAGAGCTTAGAAACATCGACACAATATATCTGACTGATGGCAGCATTTAACAGCTTCCTCTGTTGGCAGCTCAACTTCCTCAGGAACATAACGCAAGATGAACTCCTTTCAACAGCTGAGCTCAATATCTGCACACAAAAGCACCTCCTCCCTTACAGCTAACAGATGTGTCTGCTGGCTCTGAACCCAAACAAATGACTTCTTATCGCGCTGTGAAAGTGCATGTAGGTCTCTAATCATGTGTTAGCGGAGATGGATGGCTACATGTAACACTCTACCCTGCTTGAGCGTAGCGGAAGGCCTCCTCATCCAGCCTGGCTTTGATCTCCTGCTGCAGCGCCTCCTCCAAACGCTTCTGCATCTCCTCCAGCTCCTGGATCCTCTTCCTCTGCCTCTCAGCTTCCTCCTCTTTCAGAGCCATCTCTGCCTGCATACTGACCCGGGCCTTGAGTTGCACAGCGAGAAGCAAAGGAATGACCACTCACATCTGTTCAAACTTATTTTTTCTTCCGTCTTTGCCTCCACACTCACCTCCTCAGCCTCCCGCAGCTGGACCTCCAGGGCCTGCTGGAGCTGTTCGTGCTGCTGGCGTCTCCTCTGCTCGTCCTGCTCCAAGAGGGCCTGAGCCTGCTTTTGCGCCTCCTTCAGGAGCTCCAGCTCCGCCAGCTTACGCTCCCGTTCCTCCTGCAGGGCCCGCAGCCTCTGCAGCTCCTCCTCCTTGGCCTGCCGTCTCTTCTCCCGCTGCTCACGCTGTTCACGCCGCTTCAGCTTCAGATCTTTGTGGAGGGAGTTTTTCCCCTCCACGTGCAGCCTGATAGCTGTCTGAATGGCTGTGAAGAAGATAACGTTTAATGTCTTGATATGAAGATGAAGTTTCTAAGATCAGACTTATCATGACTCATCTCCTCTGACCTGCAGTCCACTCCTGTCTCTGTTTGGTGTCTGAGGCGCTCATCTCATAAGTCTTGGAGAGGGTTTTCAGACAAAACATGCACCTCTTTCCATCCCGGTCGGGCAGCACCTGTTCAACGAGGGAAACTCAATTTCATAAATAAATATCCCGTCATCAAATTGTTTTTTCTCTTTTTTACATTTGCTGTAACCATTTTTTAAATATACAGTGATGAGGAGAAAAAAAAAACTTTAAACTCACTGGGAAAAGGACGTTTTTGATCCATTTTGATCGACCAAACAATATTTGATCATCGTCTACTTCCTACAATAAAGCATGATTTTAGAATGATTGCTTGTTTTCCTCTGGAGTAACACATGGTGCAGTGTGTGGTGCTCTTGCTGAAAAAATAACAGAACTTGACCTGATTTTTGTTTGTCATCACTCAGTGTGATGCCGCGTGGCATTGATGGGCTAATAATTGACTCTGTGTTAATGTCAAAAGCCAGCAAAACAGCCCAGGTAACAATCACCAGAATCCTGCTACTGAATGGGTCAGTCATGAGAGCGAGGCTGGCAGACTAATCAGTTAAGTTCACTTGAGCTCTGTGAGATTTGTGAGGAAGCCTGATTGTGAAACAAGACAACATTCAGCATTCAACCGTACTTTTTTATGAACTTGATGGTTCCCAACCTTTTTGGATTATGAAAAGGGGGTTATGTATTTTTACTCCTTGCATAAGGGAGGGTGGTCTAAATGTTTTGGGAGCGAGGAGGGGGGGTCTTTAGTGATTAGAGACACGTCATTTGTCACTATTCTGCAGCAGCTCCCACCTTCCCTTTAATCTTGACAGTCTTGACAGAAAGCAGAACATTAGTGAAATAAAAGATGTGTCGAAAATGTCTGGCTAGAATATTTGTTTACCATAGTTTACCATAATTTTGACACTTCGATTTCGGGGCTATGTGAAAATCATTGTTCCATTAACATGTTAAAGGGGAACTGACAGAAGTTGTATAAAGCCTTTTGTGGCTCAGACGGGAGCTGCAGGAAATCTGAAAAATGGTTGGAGCTGAAGACTACAAGTTTGAAAATGAAAGAAATCTAAAGCCTGCTCCTCATCTCTGCTTGAGACTAGCGGCTTAAGGCTACACTAGCCACTACTTGTATGACACACTCAAATCTCAACATTGCATTGTGGGTAGTGTAGGAGCCGGGTTTTGACATGGAAGATGAATACATGGAAGAAAAGAGACGACATCTTCGATTCTGCTGCATCAATTTTGATCCTTTTTTTATCAAAGTGTCCATTGTGAGTCCGGCGGTGTTTTAGGAGTGCAGTACTAAATCGGTGGAGTACTCTTGGAAGGTTTAAAGTGGAGTAAGTCATCTTAAATTAGTTGTGAACTTAGTTATCAATGCTAATAGTGTTTTAGATTACTTAGAGATAAAGTGGGGAATGTGTTGCAGTTTTTCTCTTAGTCAAGGAAAGAGTCCAAAGAAAATCACAATTACACTGGGGAGGGCCTCGTTTTTTAAAAAAGGTGGAACATAATGTTTTGCCCTTCTCCCCATCCCAATAACTTTCATACAGTCCCTTGTGAGTCCTAGTAACTGGTTGCACATGTCTACGGGTTGTGAGCAGTGAGACTAAAACCACATTTAGAACCAGATTGTGTTACTGTACTATATTGTATATTATGTTATACTATATAATTACATTCACCTTATATCTTATATCCCATACAATATTATATGGTACTATATTATACTATATTATGTTCATATGTTATAATGTTTGATTACATGATAAACTAAATTATATTTCTATTATAATTCTATATTAATTAACCGACAAACACTAAGTATCATTACTTAAACATATTATATATTAGTCTGGTGTACTCTGTTTACATATACTAGACTGTCACTTTATCTAGTCATTTTGTCTTTAATTACTCTTGTATAGTTTCTATTTTTTTACTTCCATTCTTATTTTAATTTGTATATATATATTGTATATATACCTCTTATGATATCATATTTATTTGTACATCAATCTTAACAGGTTATCTTATCGTATCTAACTTTAATGACTCATAGTGTTTTATTTGAATTATTTTGTTTCTAAGTCCTGAAGAGATAACATTTTTCAGTAATTCACGAGAAAAAACAAAGATGAGGGAAGTCATAAATCTTGTGACCCCCTCAGCTTCATCTTACGACACCTCGGGGGAGTCCCCCACCCCCCCAGGTTGGGAACCGCTGGCTTAAAGAATGATATTTTGAATCAAATGTACTAAAAAAAGCAAATGAGTATGTATTTCTTTTCTGGACAAACTGACAAAGAATACATTGTTATCAAAAGCCACAGTTCTTTCCAGTGTTAGCAGTGTTTGGCTTTGAAAGATGATCATCTCCAGCTGCTTACCTCCACACAGCAGTTCCCATCCAGAACTATGTTGCCCTGGCAGTCTTTGCGGTCCTCCCCGGTGTAGTAGAACAAGTTGCTCGGCCTCAAGGTGAACCAGCGTTCCTTCCAGTTTCTCCTCAGCTGGCCTTTCTTCCACAGATAACCCTGCGTGCCCCCGACCAACACACACACATACTGTCACCAACACATTGCAGAGCACGTCAGGAACCAAAACACACACAGATGGCAGATGCGTCTCCTACCTCTTTGAGAACATCACCAACTATCTCCCTGTACACTTCCTCTATAGCCATGCTGATTATGCTTTTATCAATTCCTCTGGTTAGCTTTCCAGAGTTCATCATCTCCAGAAAAACCCAAACAGTAATGCCGCTCTGCTGCACTGACTCTTGGGAGAAGAAGTCCTCTAATTCAACACAGTTGAACTCAGTAGTCATAGCCATGCATATCTTCTTGAGGAGGTACTCCACCTGCAGAGGAAAAGAAACCAAAGGCTGAGAGTGAGAAATAATGCGATTCATCTGAATTATCCGTCTTTGCTGCATCAAATAACTAAGTAACTAAGTGGCTACGGTAATTATTTCTTTTACTATAATAATAAATATAAAGTAGATTTTTTCTGATTTTTCTGAGCTTTTTACAATAAATTGTTTGCTGGCAGATAAGGTCAGAGTAGAGATCACATCCAACAATGTTGTCCTTAACTTTTATTTATGTTGATTCTTAATTAAATGCAGTATTTACGACACAATAGCACTCAGTACACCACAGATGTCTTTGTCCAGTGGTTGGCGTGCGAAACGCATACCAAAATAAAACTGGATAATGTTTTCTTAAACTCAGCTTGATAGAAACTACTCTGCCCTTGAATGTTAGGTCTTTCTCTTGGCAGCAGCTGTGAAAAAAACACAACAGGAAACCAAAATGAGAGTTCGCAAGTGAGAAACAAGCCCACACCGCTGCATGAAAAGAGCACCTTGTTCCATGATGGCAAGAAACAAGGTTTCAGCCAGGGTGTATTTAGTGGTTGTAAAAGATCCAACACCATTTTTAGGTCACAGATTACTGACTACAGTCTTTGAATTGCACTCAACAACAGAGCACAGTAACTTGAATTATCCATGTGGCTAAATTTAGAAACAAGTGTCACTATAATCACACGCACCCACGTTCAAGATGAGCAAATTTGTTTGTTCATATAATCTTACAACAAAAAATGCTTTTGTTCAGTCCAACCATGTGTTTGAATAACGAGAAACACCTCATATTCCAAGTATTTTTCAAAGTATCTGTTTTGTAATAGAGATTGTAATGAGTGAGTGTGAGTCCAAATATATTCTGGTTGAACATACCTCGTCAGGGACCATAACTAAAGGGTACTTGTCTTCAGAGAGAAAATTAAAAAGGCACCAAAGCCGAAAAGCATCCTTCTCCGGCAGAACAGTGCTGCTGGTTTTGTCCGTCTGGTAGTTTTTCTTTGCCGTAAGAGTCCAACAAAGCTCATCTACATTTTCCTGAATAAAAGACCCTTCAACAACCTGCAACGACAAAACACAGAGATTGAAAAAAACTCTACTACACAGCATTACAATTTCACAAAACAAAAAGAGCATATAGTGGTGTTTTTCCATCACCTTATCCAGGATGTATTTGTTGAGGTAAGGCATGTATCCCTGACTGGAAACTGGCCCATCATCATCATCCCTGAAGTGCTCCTCCAAAGCAACTGGATCATGTGGGATAGACAAGACTGTGCACAGGTTGTGGGACAGCACCTGAAAAATCACAACGTACAGGACATAAATATTTTTAAAAAGGACAACAATGGAATAAGCTTTACTGGCATGAATGTTGATGTTGCATACTGTATATCTACTGGACGGGATGAAACCATTGTGTTACTATTCCCTTAGAAAAGATTCCCAGACAAATGCTCATTTTGATCTTTGGGGAACTGAGGTTTTGCATTACTGCTGCATCGTATTTTTCTAAAAATAATTTTGTTTGCACATACATCAGTGTGAAAGAAATACTGAAGAAAATGTGGGTAGCTGGAGTCAACACGAAACTACATTACATACATACACTACAAGGAAATGTGTTTTTTTTTATCAAATTAAATTAGATTGGTACAGCACCTTTCATACATGTTTCAGTGCAGTGCTGAACAGATGACTGTCAAACTAAAAAGACAAACAATGAAGCAATATAGTAATTTGACAATGTGAGTAAAAATTATAAAAGTGGAATAATATAAATTACAAAAAAATAGATAAAAGGCAAACAATTACAGATGGGAATCAAATATCCATAAGCTATAAGTAACATAAACAACTATGTATAATCAGTGTGGTACTACTAGTATTACAATTAGAGTGTAAAAGGGAAACCAGGCTTTTACTTTTATTGCTATAAATTTCTTCAACGGTGAGTGCAATGTCTTGAGTTATCTGATGCATGTTATCTGACAACCAGTCTCCGTGTGTTGAGCCATAACCACATCCTGTCTCTACTCTCCAGCGCAGTACAACATCTGTCAGTTTTGAGGCCGTGGCATGCAAACTGCTTTCTTCTGAGGGCGTCTAAAGAACATGGTGCCTGTGCACAGGCTGCATGCATGAGGGGGATAAGCCTAGTCATGAGGCTGACTTGCTGTGAGCCAGGAGTGGCGGGCAGCACATCGCAGGAACGTGGAGGTGGCTGGAAATGGAGTCTGATCCACACCAAGACCAAGTGACATAACAGTGAGATCAACAAAAATACAGTGGCTTCATTGATGCCCTGTGGCAAGAGACAGCAATCACCAACATGTTTCCACTTTGTCCTCGCTCTAACTGTAACAATGTCCTTTTGACGTACATGGGCTCATGTTGTGAAGATACTCTATTCTACAGGCTGTTCTCTGGACAGGTCCAGTGCCAGAGGACCCTTTGCACTACAAGCTGGTACATGGAGGCCCAGTGTAAGCACAGCATGGAGATGAGGGCTCCCATTCATATACAGACTGAGAGCAAACTGTTACTCTCGTTCTCTCGCCAGACAGAGGTGCATATTGTGCCTTCTTGCAGCAGCGAAAGCATTTTACTCGCAATATAAGGAACAAATTTGTTCCTTGTTGGACAGCATGTGGTATAAAAAACAGAGCTACACACAGGAAATATTGAGAATGATAAGTAATATGAGATCGTGTACACCCTTTCTTCCTGAAACACCACTCAAATATAACAAAGACCAAATAACAAGCGCATTTGTGACATTTAGTTTGCTGAGCACTTCAAATATTTTCACCACATCTCCGTCAGAGCGAGCCCACGTGATGGAATATGAATTGAGGTAGGAAATGAGACAGCATATTACAAAAGTGAGCGAATTCTCAGATGAAAAAAATGTCTCCTAAACTCTAATTTTCCAGGTAGAGGACCCTCCACTCACCTTCAGCTGAGACTTGGACACCTTACCGCTCTTCTCCAGATCCAGGGCTGTGAAACCGTACCAGATGGACTTGAGCAGCTCAGACCGCAGTTCCATGTCTGCAGCACTGTTACTTTCTGGTTTCTTCCTTTACGTCTCTTCTTCTTCCCTCTGCTGTTGACACAGGGCCCCTGGGTGACAAGCAGACACCCACACTGTGTTGCTGCTGTCAGACAGACATGGGGCTTTACCAGGCTGCTGACAGCGACACCTGCAGGACGTCCACTGTCACTGTTTACTACATGTTCTGATCCTTTAAAGTAGAAATACCACAATATAAAAATACTCCATTACAAGTAAAAGTACATTGTATACTTCAGTGTTGAGAATGTCCCTTTTAGATTGTTATATTATTATCACAGTTTTATATTATATTATGTTCTGTTATTATTTCATTAAATTATCATTATTGATGTATTCAGGTGTCATCAGCATTTTAATGTTGTAGGTGGTCGAAGTGGAGCTATTTTTGATGTACTGTACACCTTTTGATGTATGTACTGTATATTGTTGGGTATCCTCGTTTATAACAAGGCATCATGTTTTATAAATGTATTAGTAGTAACTTCAGTTGTCAAATAAATGTAGTGGTATAAAGTATAATAAATACATAAAACGTGATTAGTCGAGCTATTATTTTATTATTTGCGACATAGCTCGTCCTCTCTCTTTGGTTTAACGTTACTTTTAGGTCTAGTGTTGGCTAACTATCACATGGTTAGCATAAAACGAAATTAGCAGTTAGCTTAAACTCGGGTTTGTACCTCTCATACAAGCTAGCAAACTGTAATTTAATTTAGCTAGGCCTAACAGTTTACTTTGTTTATTTTATATAGTATGTATGCTTTAGCATTGTTATTAAAAATAAACAGACTTCATGAATACCTGCTAGCCTAGGTACGCCTGATTCCAGGCGTCTGAACCGACAGTCACATCTCACATTTTGTCGAGAGTAATTCACATAATCTAGTAATTTAAATAACTGAGTGGTAACGTTGTTTAAATGACGTTGAGTCTGAATATCAGATATTACTGCTGCCATAACAAACATCGCCCTCTAGAGGCCCTTTGGAGGTAAATTGATTTAGTATTTGTGGGCAACATCAAGCAGCAATACTTACAAATTCTAGCAGCTAAACAATGGTTAAATTATTTCCCATGACTGTACCATACATTTATAAAAATCCGACCTAGGATTAAAAAAACAAAAAACACGAAGTGATTAACCGAGGTTACATCTTTTGTGTGACTAAAGCACACACTAGGAATCTGCTCATCTCCATGACAACTGAGCAAAGGAAGACAGTTAGATGCAGTTGAAAGCACTGGGAAACGTTAGTGAGTGGACCTTTAGTTAAGATGTTGTTAATGTCAAACTATTACTTTAAGTTTGAGTTAATTGTAAACATTATCATTATTATTATTATTATTATTATTATTATCATCCAGTATCACAGGATTAATCTCTTTAGTATTATGATAGATGTGATTATGATAGAATAGAGTCGATCAGCATCTCAAACAAAAACAAACTGAAGCAAAAATCTTGCTCAACAGTATGATATGTTTTGGTGTTTTATGCTTTGTTCTAAGTATTTTATTTGTATTTTTTTTATCGAACTAAACGTTGTTTTTTTCGTCGCATTTGTTGTACATGTTACTTGTTATATATGTTACATGTTCTTGTGCTGTTACTACTACTACTACTACTACTACTACTACTGACAATTATCCACTCTGGTGGACAATAATGTTGTATTCTACTCTGCTCTATTCTGTTCTGTTTGCAGGTGGGGGGATGCCGCGGCAAAAAGCAATCACGTGGTAAAACAACTTTCGCGTCGTTACCATGGAGCTGTTTGTGAAAATCGTTTTTTCATTGGTCAACGATATTGTCCTGACCAAAGTGCACGCAGTCATTGGTTGGTACGGCTTCCTCTGACGACCAATGGCGAAGCGCGCTTTTTACAAACTGCTGCGAGTCCAGGAAGTTCACAGCCCTCTGCGGTGTGAAAGGACATAACAAGGGATCTTTAAATCTGCACAAAACGCCTGGAAAACCAAAACATTTGGAATTCTTGTATCCGAAATACTTAATCGCACAGAAGGAAGTAACAGAGGCCCTCTTCTATTTTGAAAGTATGTAACGTATGTAATAAACGGCTCAACCTGCGTTTGTAGCATGTGCTAACGAGAAAAGACTTGACATTTAGTCTTCTGCTCGGGTTAAAGTTAACCAATATACTTCTCTTCCTAATGTTGGCTAGTCCACCCTGCTTAGCTACGATCAAGTTTGTGCTCTATTGATCAGGCAAAAAAAGTCAATACTTAATGCCTGATAAGTCCTTTCTACTGTTTCTACTACATTTGGCTGCATGGAGCTCAAGCTTTCTAAACTTCCTTGTTTTTGTATCATCCTATCTTCCTTAACTTTGGAGCAGTTAAAATGTGAAGTGTTGGAGGGAATTGTAGTCTGATGTTTTTTGTTTTTGCTGGTGCATGATTTATGTATTTTGTCTATCTGTATACACAGTTTGCTACTATCCTTTATAGAGTTTCATGCTTGGTTGCTCATATTTCATGTGTGTTTGCCATTTGTTGCTCCTCTAGTTGTTCTTCACACCTTGCTATCATTATGGACTCCCCTCCAGTACTCCGTCAGCAAAGTCAGAACAAAGTCCGGAGTGACTTTCTGAGGTAAGCCAGTTTATGAAGTTATTTTCTCCTGCCGTTAGGGCTTGATATCGAAACTCAGTACTTTTTTGGTACTGCTCGAAATGCACCTACAGCACCAATTATAAATAAAAAATAAAATAAAACCAAAAGGTGTCATCGGATGCCCTGTCAGATTTGTAATCTTGTTCAATTATTGTTTGATCAGATAGTTCCTGGTTTAAATTAAAACCTGTTTAGACTGTGTTTCATACATGCAAAATTCTTGTACAGCTGCTTGTGTTTAGACATTTAGCATTTGAGAAAGCTTCTTTTGTTAAATAAAAAAACAAAACAAACATTTGGAGAAACATGTTCATATTTCTAAAAAGTAAGGCAGCAAAAATGTGTTTTGTTATTGGTTCCCGAAACTCGAAATTCGCAACCGTATCAAAGAAATGCTTAACACTAGTTGCATTTATTATTTACCTACTGACTGGTTTTCTCCTCTCAGAATTAAGAATGAACATAACAAGATGCCAGCGCATCAAAAGCCTTCCAAACTCCAGTCCTCACCTCAATTTACCGACCGGGATATTGAGAACCAGGATCCAGGAAACTCACAAATGGGTAGGAAGGCACCTGTGCAACCAGGTGTAAGTAGGCTTCCAGTGCTTGCAAAGTCCCTTCGTCTTCAGACTCCCTCTGGCTTCAGTCAATCTCACTGTAGATGGGAGGAGAAACCTCTGGCTGTAAGTGCCTCATTCCTGTCCTGTAGATTATTTTAAAAAGTGTTTAATCAGATGATTCTTATGTTCTTAATACTTTATCATTGTCATGCAGGGGAAAGCTAAGAAGAAAAAGCCATGCACCAGGCCTATACCTTTCAACCTGTCTCAGCCCAAGAGCTCAAGAATGGCCTCTGAAAATCAACAGCCCATAACTGTTTCACAATCAAGGGCCGGCGCTCACGCTGTCCAACCTGATAACAATGTATGCAATGCTCGTCTAAAAACCCAAGACATAAATTCAAAACCTCCTACAAATACAGCCACATTAAACAGCAACGTGGACTCAACCAAAGGTACGGGGAAGTCTAATGGAAAGGCTGCAGAAAATACACCCCAGCTGTCAGGACAGTCCGGGCCTTCCAACACATTCAAGACTTCAGCCACTTTGTCCAATCCTCTATCATCCATTCCTAATAATGCTATGCATGAAAACAGCACTACTTCTTCTGCACAGCCTGCTCTTAGTGCAGAGGTCTGTTTGGATTACATGAACCTGCTCAGTCTCAAAGATCCAACCAAGACATCCCATGTTAGCCAAAACATGCAGCTGACCGCGCAGGGCAATTCTTCCAACTGCTCAGCCGGTAAGTTAAACCTGACAGTCCTGATGTAAATCCTACCTTCATGAAGGTCATAATGTTTTTGTTGAAACTATTCTAAACAGGTGTTGATTTGACTTCAGGGTCATTTGAATTGTATTGTGTAATACTGAGAGGTGTTGCTGTTGTTTTGTCTACCCCATTTATATCAATGAGGGTAACAGAAACACGTCTCCGTGTAATGTAATACATTTTAGCAGCACCACAAACTACAGCTTCCATCATACCGTTGAATGAACACCTATTTGAAACTGATCAAACACAAACTGAACATTTATAACCTTCATGAATATAGGATTTATTACAGGACTGTTGTATTAGTTTTAGCCAGGTGTATCTAATAATTCGGCAACTGAGTGTATTTGGTAATAAATAGAGTTTTTAAATATAGGTTTTGATGTGTTTGTTTGTTTTCACATACACTAATTGGATCCATTTAATACTGCTGCAATAACTAGATTTCTTCATGGAGATTAATGTATCTCACCTGGACAATGACACAATTGTAGCTTATTATTAATTAATTAGCTAGAATCATTAGGATTTTTATGATTGCCTGCTGTTTTTCTTTGTTAAGTACATAGCTCACTTATTTTCCCCCGTGAATAGCAGTCAACAGTGCTTCTTATGTATTTCAGACAAAGGGGAGAACTTCCTGTCTGACCATGCAGCTTTGCTGAGTATCCTCAGGAATGAGGGGTTAAGTGTCACAGGTCTGGGATCTGCAACTCCACAGTCCAAACCCTATAACTATGTGGTGAGTTGGTTTTATAATTGTCGTTTACGACAGGTTGGTATTGAGATGTTGGTTTTGAATCTTTGTTTAACCATTTTTTTTTTCTTTTTCTCTTACTTTTCTCCTGTACAATTTCCCCCCGGGGATCAATAAAGTATTTCTGATTCTGATTCTGATTCATTTTAATGTTCCAAATCTTTAATAATCATCTGTGTGTTTGCAGCCCCAGCGAGTGTCTGTCATGAAGAGTCGACAAAAAGCTGGACCCATTGCAGGTGAGGACAAGATTGGAAACATAATGTCATTTCATTATGATTTTTGTTAGCGTCAAACCAGTTACAGAAGTGCGAAGCTAGGTACATTTATGTATTTGTAGAGCATTAAAGGAATAGTTGGATGTTTTGGGAATTACTCTTACTCACTTTCTTACACTGAGTGAAATGGGGGTTAGAGGTGGAAACAGTTCGCCTGGTTCTGTCCAAAAGTAACAAACACTGAAGTGTAAAAACAACACGATGCAGTGTTATTGAAAGTTAAGTGCCGGACTGTTTCTTGGCCAGGTGCAGTAACTTGCTGGAGTCTCTTCTGGTCGTCTGGCACAGTGACGAAGTTACTGGGCCCAGCCCATGGATTTATTATAAGCACTGGATACCCAACGCAGAAAGAATTATAAGTGACGTTTTTGCTGTTCAAGGTGACCTGTCAACAATTTTACAGATGTCTCTTTTTATAATGGAAGTCTGTGGGGAAAATACTTTTTGGGACAAATTGGCAGCAAAGTTGAGTGCCGGCGTATCCAGCTCTCTTAATACATCCATGGCCCAGGCAAGAAAAAGTCCAGCACACAACCCCATGTAATACTAGACACAGACATGTTAATTAGTGTGCTTTAGAGGTGCTAGTAGGCCAGTTTTGTTACCTTTGGACAGGCCAGACCAGACCAATGGTTTCCTCCTGTTTCCAGTCTTTATGCTAAGCTAAGCTAATTGGCAGCTGGCTTCCACTTCATATTTACCTAAGCAAATAAGCATATTTACCAAACTGCAGAACTGTTGCTTCAAGTTAGTGATTGCTGTTTTAACACCGTCGATAGGATATCAACAATTAGATACAGATGCAAGTCAAAAGAGCTCAAAGTGATGTCTTTTGACGACGAGAAATGGAGGGAAGCAAGCTAATTTTACTACTGTGTTATGTACAAAGTTAGAAAACAAACAATGCCATGTAAATGAATCGGCCTTTGCATGTCACTTGAATCTGTGCTCTTTGTGCTCTTCTTACAGGATCAATGAAGTCGATGCAGTTCTCCCCGGACCATGCTGCACTGCAAAGTATCCTGCAGAACGAGGGCGTGAAGATCGGAGGGCCTGTGGGTGCCACACCCCGAGACTCCGTCTGTCCACCAGGCAGAGGAACTTCAATCTACACAGTATGTAGACATTACATTTTTTTCACTTCAGCTCTTCTACTTTATTGTTCGTTGGACCTTTTTGTAGCTCATTACATGGCTTTTGAAAGACAAACACAGTTTCATTCACTGTGTTGCTTCCTTCCTCAGGCTCAGAGAGTGCCGCTTAGAAAGAATCGTGGTGAGGCGACCGGAGGACCAGTTGGTAGGATGCACACTCATTGTTCTTGTTATCTTATGAAACCTAATGCATCCTTATCTCTTTGTCCTTTTACCCTGATGTGACGCGGCTGTTTTATCCTCAGCAGTAGCACTCAAAGAGACTCCGCTGAAGAAATGGACTCCACAGAGAGTCCGCGACACCAGGCATCAGCCCATGTCTGCTATGGTCCGTATAAATGTGTTTGTTCACACACAGTCTGTTTGGTACATAGTGTTTCTCACAGTCACTCCCTCATCTCACGATGCCACTGTTTTCAGAAATGGCATCTGCCGACACAACAGTCACCGTACGTTGGCAGTCCCGGGCTGCAGAGCTGCAAAACAAACCTTCAGCCACGCCAGGAGGTGAGAGCGGGAAATCATGTCAGTTTTATATTGTGTCTAGAGAGCTTTTACACAAATATGTTGGGGAAAGTGCTTTACAACAACAGTCCGACAAAAAGAGAAACATGATCTGTATGTACAGAGAAATTTCAGGCACAGTCAAAGACATAGTAAAATAATTATTCTTCAAGCGTCTTTCAATAAATTCAAGGCAGCCACAATTTTTCAATTTAGATATGCTGAATGGATGCAACATTTCAGAAATGTAAAGATTTATAAAGAAACCGTAACATTTTAAAAGCAGCATATGTTTTTCATAGTCATGGTCGTTGCTGTAGAAACTGTTTGTGTAATTGGTGGAAGTAAAAAAATATATTTATACTTATCTTGGCGTTGGTCTGAAAATGCTTAAATATGGGTTTCTGTACCTTTTTAGTAATGTCATTCTTAGTTGGATAAAATTTGGATTTCACAACTGAGATAATGTACCTGTCAAAACTCAATGCCCTCTTAGAAATTTTAAAATATTTTTGTTGTGGGCTTTGACATTGGAGGATGGATTACTAAGATATTGGATAATAGCCTTTTGACATTAAAACAAGCTCATGTAATCAGGGATCTCACCAATATCTTGGATGATGAAGATGTTAACAAATACATTTCTTATCAAAGTCAGCATTTGAAGAGCAGATTTTAAAAGTTGGTGGGGATGATGCTATACCCGCGTCGCATTCAAAGAGACCTTTTTAAAATGGAATAATAATAAAATGCCCTCAAGAACTATGTGTAACATTGTGCAGTAGTTTAAGGCATTTTACTACTTCCATGTGACTTTCTTGTTTGTTAGCAGGAGGTTGTCCAGAGATTATTTCATGATCAGGAGGACGAGCAGAGCACGAATGTGTCCGACAAAGATCCTGAAACACAAGCAGAGCAGCTCCCAGTTCAAGCCACAATTGTAAGAATTCAAACCTTACAGCCATACAGAGATCCATATTGATTTAAGTTCTTGTTATTTATTTAATTTAAAATCACTGTGTGCTGTTTGGTGTCCTCCATCCCTCCTCTAGACTAAATCCCACTGTGAAGAAAAGGTAGAGACGAGGGGGGCCGACGGCGACGAGGAGCAGGAGCAGAGAATTGTGGGAGGACAGCCGTTCTTCCAAGCACCGCAAAGAGAGTCTGTTATTTTCTTCTCAACTGGCAAAAAGCTGTTCAGAACCCCTCATTTTGAAAAGCAGGAGAGCTCAGCACACCACAAGCAGCATAGCCCGGTTTCATCAGAACAGAGAACGGTGCCGCCGGCACATGAAGAGATATCATCTGTGTCAGAACCGACCTGTCGGATCAACCCCTCTGTTCAGAGCCTGCACAGAGGTGACACTGACGTCTCACACTCCCCATAATAGTTCATCTTATAGTGTTACTCATACAATGAACTGTGACTGTAAATGTCCTTTTAAAGTGTGACTCTTTCTATTACAGACCTCATTGTTCAGAAGACTTGCGCTCTGAGTTCTGCAGTGGCGATGCTGCGTAAGCGCCTTCCTTCTCTGGAGGAGCTGCGTATGGACGAGGAGGTGGCCACCTACACCTCGGTGTCCGCCCCGGCTGCTCTCGGGTTTCTCCCCCCTCGGCCCCGCTGTGGAAACCCACTGGCCTCCATCCTGCACCTGGAAGAGTCCTCTGTGAGTACACCGCTGACAGTGTGCATGTACAGAAAATAAGTATAAACGGTGCTATGTGTAGCATTTTTACATTACATAACGGCCATAATAGGTTTTTGTTTTAAACAAAAAGCATTTAGTCAATAAAGTATAAGAAAGTACAAATGACCAGCAAAAGTCACCAGAGCAAAACATGATGAGTTCAAATTGCTAGTTGACAAACTGACAAAACAATCTGACAAAATAATGAATTTCTATGCAATCTTCTATGCATATATTACAAAAAACAATATGTCTGCAGCCGTGCTATAGGCTATGTAAGGCTGGGCTTGGCCATTTTTTGACACTGGTCAACAAGTGAAAATGGATCTCTAGAAAGTGATCTGCATGACTTGTGAGAATACTTCATATATGCACTGTATACTCAAAAAAGTCAGTATGCTCACTAATAATCACTTGCTTTTTGAGTGTGTTGTTGAAAACAAAAACAGAGCAACTGAATCATTGGACAGACATTTTGGTTTTGATGTGAATTTTAATTGGCAGTGAACTTCCAAAGTCACAGTTTGATTGACATGCATCAGCACACGTGTTGTATCATTTCCTGTTAGTATAAACATCATGCATTATGCTAAGACAATTAGTGTATATAGTATATGCCATATACAGTTAGTATGTAGTTTGGAATTAGGATACACTCAGTGTAATAATGTGCAAGTGGCACTAATGTAAAGGTCAGGTGGTTACAAAAAATTGTTTGAATTGATCCTTTGGGACAATTAGTATCTGTAACAGATTTCATGGTAATTTATTAAGTTTTGAACAAAAATCTTGATGAATTGTTAAAAGGAATAGTTTGACTGTTTGTGGAAATGCTCATATTCTCAACTACTACTATGTCCTGAAATAACATAAATTGTTGTTGTTACACCTTTTTAGTACAGATTAGTGAGCTTTAGAGAGGTTTTTTACTTTGATTCCAGCGTTGCTGTCCCCCTTGTTTCCAGTCTTTGTGTTAAGCTAAGCGGCTGCTGGATCCGGCGACATATTTACTGTAGAGACGTGAGAATGGTATCAGTCTCTTCTCATCTAACTCATAGCAAGAAAGCGAATAAGCTTATTTCTCAAAATATTCAACTACTCCTTTAATTTACAACCCAGCGTAGTGCTACAGCCTGACAAGTTGTCACATTTAGTTTGACAGTGCTGACATGGCACTTTAAAACATTAAAACATGTGCATACATATTTGCTGTATATGCATACAGATATAATATAAATATTTGTCTTTGTTTTCCAGAGATTTGTTCCAATTGGCTGCGAGCTCTTGTCTGGCCCTTCTTCTCCACTGCAGGAGAGATGATTTGCACTACAAGTACAGTATTTGTTTTCCAGTGAATATCTGGAGAGGGGATAAGCTTCCTCTTGTGTACTGATGAGACTTTTTTTAATAGAACTGATGTTTGTCCAACACTGTTGTTGCCGGCCTTAGTACAAGTCCAAAGAACGCTGCTGGTATAATTTCTTTAGAAACCCATCAACCCTTTTGTCTCAGCAATGTTTACGACTGCTCTCTGTAGATGCTTTCTTAAAAAAAAAAAAAAAAGTATGTTGTTGCCTCAAACAATGCATCTTTTACACTGCACACACTTATTAATGTCATTAATGTAGATGAACGCCTATTAGAAACAATGTTTATGACGTGAATTAAAAGCTAAATGTTGGAAAAATAAATAAAAGGTCAATGAAGACTCTGGATCAGTGTGATAGCTATAGAATACATATAGATTAGGATCAGAGCATTGTTATT
The DNA here is from genome assembly GCF_043641665.1 of Enoplosus armatus. Taxonomy (NCBI): domain Eukaryota; kingdom Metazoa; phylum Chordata; class Actinopteri; order Centrarchiformes; family Enoplosidae; genus Enoplosus; species Enoplosus armatus. The sequence goes on from NC_092187.1 coordinate 12,032,210, forward strand.
TGCAATTTTTTAACACCAGAATCTTCTTGTGTGGATTGATTAATGTCCTTGATGTACAGTGTTTATAATAAATTTATATATGTTACTGTCTGGCCATGTACAATTTTTCTGTCAGCTCTTGAAAATATTTATAAAATTTTTAATAATTTTAATAATAATTTAATGTTCAGTTTCAATGAGCAGTTTTCACGGCTGTATAATGTCTTTCTTTCTAAAGTCTGAGAAAAGTTCATAAAAAATCATAACAAAACTTACAACCAAAAGCCTGAGTTACAAACTGTCAGCGTGGAGTTTTGAAAGATGTGGGTATTTTCCAGGCAGGGAGGGTCAAATGACATCATGATGATGGTTGCATTGTGGGAAATGTAGGAGCCAGTATTTTTGGAGCTGACTGAGACTAACAGTTAACAGGTTAAGTGCTGAAACAAAAAAACAAAATTCATCAATTAATCGGTTGACAGATAGTTATTTGTCAACAATTTTGATAATCAAGTAATCATTTAAGTGATTTATTAAGGAAAAATATCAAATATTTTCTGGTTTTAGCCACTTAAATAGCAGGATTTGCTAATCTTCTCTCTTGTCATAGAGAGAGAACTACTACTACTCCTCAGAATCATTGATTAATTGATAATGAACACAATCATTGATAGTTGCATCCCTAGTCAGGATGTACTGACCATGTGTCTCTTGTGAGTCCCCCAACTTTGTGGAAGTGCACTACAAAATTGTAAAAGAGTTCCTCTTTAACTATCATCAGTATACTCACCTTTTCTTTTGTCTCTTATTAGAACTTCAGGTGTTATTTTTCCTGAAGTCTTATGTAATGCTGTCGCCACTCAACGTGAACTGCTCAACATTAAAATGTGGAAAAATATCATCTTTATTGCATGAAACAAGAGATGCCATATTGTCTTGCATTCCCCAGATTGCCTATGGGCCCGATGTAGAGTTCAAGCCTTTTTCTGGAAAGGTGCACATATCGGCGTCATGTTAAATATCATGCGACACAGTGTCCCGTTTAGAGAGACGACAGTATTGGTGCTACACACAGTACAGCACATGTGAAACACACCCTGCTTCTGAATCAGCTCAACTCTTGACGGGCAGTTTTCATTGAGGCTATTAAATGTCAAACATAATGACAAGAGACCAAAGTGATGAATTCACATAGCTTCTGTTGTGATAAGCTGTTCAGAACCCAAATATATTCAATATATAATAAAATTGAGAAAAGCTTTCAAATCAAGCTGTGATGTGAAACTTTTGGGGTTTTTATTGTTTTTTTGTTGATCGAGTAATCATTTGAGTTCAGGAGTCTCCATTCTTTCGTTCAGGAACTTTTGAGTAGCAGCTAATTTCATGTGTCCAAGTGAAACGAAAACCAAAAAGTGACAATTTTCCTTCAAAATCCTTTTCATTATTTTGTTGCTTTGTATTAATTAGACATAACTCATCAGAAATGCATTCAAACTGTCACATGAGTGCCACGTGCTTTGTGTTTCCCTGTGTGTAACTGTCCTCTGCAGGTGGCTACAGGGCCTGGTGTATATTTAGTAGAGTTGTGTGAGTGACTGGTTGAGGGTGTCAGTGGGAGGGGGCTCGGGGCAGGATTAGGACCAGTAGTGTATAAAGCCTGTGCCTCTCCTCGTGCCTCCCCTGAGGAGCAGAGAGTGAAGGAAGGGCAGCCAAGCTCTGTTCTTTCTCCTTTTCTTTTCCCTTCGTCGTGCTCACCTGTTTGCCCCGGTTCCCTCTGGAAACATGTCCAAGGATCTCCACCCGACCATGGACCCCACAAAGATGGGGCTTGGACGCTCCATTGCCGTGCTGACGTCAGGAGGCGACGCCCAAGGTAAGCAGAGGATGAGGCTCCACTATTTCATCACAGCTTTATTTTGAACAGTTAAAACACAAAGCAAGTCGCTGCAGAGGGGATGAAAGCTGTCGGGCAGCATCTTCCCTGCTGATGTTTCCGAGCACAACACCGAATCCCGACCATCTGTAGAAGCCCCATCTTACAGGGGGGCCAATAAAGTATCATGTTAATGCTCGGGCATCAAAGTAAGTTCAGGAGCCAAAGAACAGAAAGGGCAAGCAGCATTTTTCCAAGATGTCAGAGTGGCACAGTTGAAGGCCAGCTGTCAGAGGTTGGTGGATGTTTGGCTGTAAATCCTATTTGAAGTCTGCATGATGAGAGGATTATGTATTTGATTCACAACACCACCAGTGTTTGATGTGTATCCAGCAAAGCTTCAAACGTCCTTACAAATGACAGACAAAGCCCATAAACTCTCACAGGTTAAGATTACAAACTCTACAAGCCAAGTTTGATCTGAGAGTTGGTTGAGATTTCATCCCTACAGACTGTGTTTTCCTTTGTCAAACTTACAAATTGGCATTAAGCTCCTGTAGTCAATTACTACATCAACTCGACTTGGAGTCAAACAGGATGATGTTTCATATTCATCTCATATTCATCTCATATTCATCTCATATTCATCTCATATTCCCATGCGATCTTCCTCTCCTAACCCTTTGTGGATCAGCCCAAGCATTCCCTTATTTCACATCATTGGGGCTAATTTTAGTGGCGCTGACCTTTTTCTGGTATGGAGGAGAGAACCCCCCCCCCCCATCAACAGCTGCTGTCTGGTGAAACGAGAGCTGCTGCAACATGCCAGCCTGCCACAACACAAGTTCATACTGTGGCCTTTAGTGCACCGGACATCCAGGGGCGGGATGGTGCTCAAGAAGGACAGTCACATAAAGTCCTGTCCTTTCCCTATGGTTATTTTTGTCTCATCTGTTGCCAATGTACGGTACAGGTCAAGTCACTTAACAGTTCGATATAACCTGACATTTACTTGTAATGTGACTAAACTCACAGATCGTGTCATTTTTGTGTCTCAGGTATGAACGCTGCTGTGAGAGCCACAGTCAGAGTTGGCCTCTACACCGGAGCCAAAGTCTACTTTGTTCATGAGGTACGGGCTCCATACAGGCTGCAGTTCATGACTTGATCACATGATATTGCAATTATATACAACACTGGGACTCTTAAGCCTATGAGAGATTTGTATGTTATGAAAGTTATGAAAGAAAATCGTGTTTGTTTTTTTTTTGCATTTTGTGTAGTGCAGGGTTAAACCTGTACATCAGGCTCAACTGTATCTTTGCTCAGCCACAGTGTATGTTAACGTGTGCTGCAGGGCTACCAGGGTCTGGTGGACGGAGGAGAACACATTCGCCCCGCCACATGGGAGAGTGTGTCCATGATGCTTCAGCTGGTGAGTGATGTGCAGCCGAGTAAACACGCAGACTAACACCATACAGCTCACCAGCAAGAGCCACATATAGTTTTTGTAGTGTAGACACTAAAATATGCATAAATGTTCAAATGTAAAAGACTTTTGAGGTGTTTAATTATGTTATTGAAGGGTTGGGTCACCCAAAATACTTTTCTTTTTCACGTACCTTTACTGGTGTCTAACCATGCAGATAGTTTTGGTTTCATTTTTTGTTTTAATCATTGAGGAAATTAGGTTTAACAGACATTGTTTATTTTTCCCAATGAGAGGGTTAGTCTGGTGGTAAGACCTGTAGTGAGCTGAAGTTATAAAAGTTTGCCTCACCTTGTAGTTTTGGTATACTTTGTTCAGGTTTTGAGATATCCATCTTGAGACTTCTGCCACACAAATACAATGGAGGTGAATGAGATTTTGTTTGTGGCGCTCACAGCTCTGGAAAATTACAGCTAAAACGTTTTTCCATAAAAAGTGTCCTGGTTACTCTGAATGACACACGGAACAAACAGTTTTCACAGGGACTATTTCTTTGGTAGAAAGTAGCTCCAGGTAAAGAAGCATCATTGTGCCCAAGTACGGACTCACAGGACCGTTCGTGAGGTTGTAGACTCTTGGTCTTGATATGGAAAGACACATTGTTGTTGAACTTTTGAAATTACATTTTTCATTGCTGTGACCGTCACACACAAAATCCCACTCACCCCCATTGGCAGATATCTAAAAACCAGATCAAAATAAACCTGAATCTGCCTGGCTGGACATGACTAGAGGTAAGTGAGAAGATGTATCCTTTTTTTTTGTTGTTGTTGTTGTAATTTGGGGTGAACTGATCCTTTTAACTTAACACACCGTCTCCACTTGGCGTCGAGAGCTTCCTAACGCGTCTCAGGAGCTCTGATAACCTGAGAAACTGATTTATGATATTAAATGGCTGCCCTGCAACCTGAAGGATGAGGGAGACAAAATAATACTGCGAAGCCTGTGATTCACATTTCTTTCTATAATCTCTGTTGTCTAAATTAAGAGGCCTGGCAGTGGAGAAGGAATGACATGCTAAGATTCATGAAGTGTGAGAAAGTGAGCACTGGAGTGGAAACGGGCCATGGTAAATTTCTACGATATCGCTTCTAAAGTGCCGACTGCATTTACTCAAAGCGTGATGCAACCTCACTTGATGTGACTTCAAGGCATCTTAATGAGTCTAGTTCCACAGTGTTGCAGCTGTCCTGATGGAAAACATTGTGGGGTTAAATGTCAGTAATCGCTGCATTATTACATTCTTCAAAGCCAGGAAATGTTTGTGCATCAGTAAGTGTGTTAAAAACAGCTTGTCCTCTTCACGTGTTAGGGAGGTACAGTCATAGGCAGTGCCCGCTGCAAGGACTTCCGCAGCAGAGAAGGTCGTATGACGGCAGCTCGCAACCTCGTGAAGCTGGGCATCACCAACCTGTGTGTGATCGGAGGCGACGGCAGTCTGACTGGAGCCAACCAGTTCAGGACTGAGTGGAGCGGACTGCTGGTCGACCTCGTCCGAGCTGGTAAAGAGACAAACGTTGTGACTGTGAGAATAAGAAAGAGTCCTGAGTGAAATCTGTCAAACATCTCAACAACTATTAGATGCAATAAAATTTTATTTAGCACATTCATGGTCCCCAGAGGATGAATCCTAATGACTGATCCATGAGGTTGATATTCTTGGCTTTTAGTGAAATATCTTGAAAACTATGGGATGGATTGCCATGAGATTTTGTACACATTATACTCCCCTGACTTGTCATGTAGCACCACCATCAGGGTCAAATTTTAATATTAATTATGACCAAATACCTGCAAACTAATGACACTCCCATCTGCCTCAGCTGTAACTGGTGTTTTGTGCTATTAGCAAATGTTTGTCATTTTATTGCTTTACAACAGTGAATCACTGTTGATATAATTTGTTGGGTTTTTTGTGACTAATTGTTTAATTACAAATACACATACCAATCATAAATCAAAGATAAAATAAGATAATCCTTTATTAATCCCTCAGCGGGGAAATTTGTAGAAAGTAGAAAATCAAGATATAATAAATAAAAACAATAAAGACTGTTTAAAAAAAGCTTCTAAAACTAAAAAAACAACTATAATTTACAAATTCAAAAATTCACAGAACGAAAGAAATAAAGGTGAAGGGATTATACTGTATTGCACTTAGAGAGATGTAGATATTGCACCATTTGTTATACATTCAGAAATATTGCATGAGAGTGGATTGTCCATTTTGGTGTGCGTGGTCTACTGGGAACCGTGCTGATTGTAGAGCCAAAGATGTATAAATATCTTCTTTTCATCAACATTACTATCTCTGACTTTGTTTTTTTGTTTTTTTTTCTACAGGTAGTATTACTGAAGAAGAAGCCAAGAAATCTTCCCACCTGAACATCGTGGGCATGGTGGGCTCTATTGACAACGACTTCTGTGGCACCGACATGACCATTGGCACCGACTCTGCCCTGCACCGCATCATCGAGGTGGTGGACGCCATCACCACAACTGCTCAGAGGTCAGACACCACTGAACAACCCTCCTTGCACACAGTGATGGATAAGATTCACTTTAATATTCAACTGGGATGAAATTAATTCATAGCAGCAGTAAAGAATAGTAGACATGAAGTAAGTGAACGTGTATTGTTTGACTTTTCTTTACGAATCCTCTTTTCTTATTCGTGCAAAATGCTCTCTGTCCATCCACAGCCACCAGAGGACGTTTATCCTGGAAGTGATGGGCAGACACTGTGGGTCAGTATCATGTGTGTCGTCCACTGGCAGGGACACATCTGTGTGTGTATGTCGTGAACATACAACATCATTGGTCTAAAATAGAACATATTTCTTCTGTAGCATGTAGCACTGTAGCACCTACTGTTGATATTAAGTCACAATAAAATCAAATATTTTTCACTTTGCTCTCTGTTATCCATGTTATAATATACACATTTAGCAATGAATGCCGAAACATTACATTTATTCATATTCACATTAATTCTAATGCTAGAAAACAGTATTTAGTGCTTATCTCAACAAGAATCAAAGAAACTACACTAACACTTTTTTGTGAAGTGGAAAAATAAACAATTCCACACAGTAAAACTATCACAGTTATTTTAACAATTTCTCCTTCGAGGGTGGTGGCCAAGAGGTTTAAGATGCTGACATTGTGCTTTCAATGTCCCCAGTTTGAGTCTGGCTGGGGACCTTTGTTGCATGTCATCCCTCCTCTCTTTCCCCTCATTTCATGTCACATCTCTACCGTTGACTATCAAATTGAAGGCATAAAAAGAAAACTCCAAGTACCTTTTTCTAAATTATATCTTACTGATCCACATATTAATATAATGCCTCCATTCACTTCTGCTTTTTTGTACCCCAACAAGCAGTTTCAGTACAGTATATCAACTTCAGGATGCAAGACGCTCTGGAAATGCTGTTTCATTAAGAATACATGAATCCTGTGTTTGCACGGAAGGTTTCAAATGTACCCGTTAACAGACATGTCTACTTATGCCAGAATTATGTACAGATATTGCTGGTACATGGCTTTATCTTGTGTGTGTGTGTGTGTGTGTGTGTGTGTGTGTGTGTGGCTGCAGGTACCTGGCCCTGGTGACGGCTCTGTCCTGTGGTGCAGACTGGGTGTTCATTCCAGAGATGCCACCAGATGAAAACTGGGAGAACCACTTGTGCAGGAGGCTGCAAGACGTATGTGTCACTTCATTTGCAGATGGAGATGCCTGCCTACCTGCTCTAAACACTACAACACTGGTCATTCAGAAAACGCAATGTATTTTTTCTTTTTCATTTTCTTAGCAAAGAGCCAGAGGTTCTCGTCTGAATGTGATCATCGTGGCTGAGGGTGCGATCGCCAGAGATGGCAAACCGATTACATCTGACCTGATCAAAAAGGCAAGAGCTTCTTTCTAATGTCAGCGTAGTGCAGTATTATTCCAAGTTGCACAGACAACGTGCCGTACTAACAGCAGGATTTGTTTGTCCCCAGCTGGTGACTGACAGACTCGGCTTTGATACTCGCACCACTGTTCTTGGACACGTACAGAGAGGAGGAACTCCCTCCGCCTTCGACAGAATCCTGGTAAGTGTCTCAATGAAACACCAAATATAAAGGACAGTGTACAGCTCACACACACCTCATGATCTGACTGTGTGTGTGTGTGTGTGTGTGTGTGTGTGTGTGTGTGTGTGTGTGTGTGTGTCGTCCAGGGCAGCAGGATGGGTGTGGAGGCGGTGATGGCGCTGCTGGAGGCCACTCCAGACACTCCTGCCTGTGTGGTCAGCCTGTCCGGGAACCAGGCCGTCAGGCTGCCGCTCATGGAGTGCGTGCAAGTGGTACGTCAAAACATTTCACGCCCAGAAAGAATCCACCAGGATTTACTCTCTGAGAGTGTTTCTCTACTTGTTTTGGAGGATATGCACTGACTTTACAGTGAGGGATTTCTCCATCTCTCTCACTCACACTCTCTGTCGCTCTCTCTGCTACAGACCAAAGACGTGACTGCCGCCATGGCTGAGGGCAGATTTGAGGACGCCATCAAGCTCAGGGGAAAGTAAGTATTTCCCCATTTAAATGTAGAGTGTCATCGCGATGAACATTTCTCCACCAAACTTTGTTTCTTAGTGCAACATCACCATGTAGCACTGTGAAGCCTGTGTGTGTCAACAGAGTAATTATAGATTTTTGCAGTGTTTCATCTTAAAAAATCAATGAATTGCTGCGTGCCACCTAAACATTATAGGGAATCCAACCCATATAGCAGCAACAGTGATTGGCAAGACTCCTGCCAGCACATAACAACTGGATAATATGAGCTCTCTATTGGTTGGCCTTCAAATGTTAGGTGCCACGCTGCATAAACATCTTTAAATTTAAGAGAGCTGTCTTTGAATGAAATACAAATAATACTAAATGAATTGTTAGATGGTATATGAAGTTTGGAAGTGATAACTTCTAAGACCCTTTTTAAATTAATTTTGCAACCCTAACCCTAGCCATTTTAAAATTAAATTATTACAATATACTACCTCACTATTACTTATTCTTAAATATATATATACACACATACACATACATATACATCGCTGTTGTATATATTTTTTACTTTTATTTTTCACTTAAATATTGTAAATGTGTATATTTTTATTTTCTATTTCTTATTTTTATATTTTGTACATACTTTTATTTCTAAATTTATGCTGCTTTCTAATCTTGAATGGGAGCACCAGTACTGTACAATTTCCCCCCGGGGATCAATAAAGTATTTCTGATTCTGATTCTGATTCTGATTATTCATAATTTGAAGACAGAAAAAGGAAATAGAATTATTTAGTGGCAACTTTATTGTTTTGATTTGGGGTTTATAATGCGTCACTTAAATTGTATTTATTTATTTTAACAAAGAAAATATACAGGATCAAGTCAAAACATAGAACAAAGTATATAAAACAGAAAAAACATAAAGCAAAAAGTAAAATAATAACAAACATCAGTGTTGTCACTGAGATAAATTAATACCACCATTAATATATTTAAAAAGAGTGTATTTTTTATATAATGTAGCTCTGAACACTCAACCTTATATATGATGTGCAGGAGTTTTGAGAACAACTGGAACACATACAAGCTGCTGGCTCACATCAACCCTCCAGATGTTAAGGTAAGAACTCAGACTCGGACCTTATTAACCACCGTTAATATGGGATATTATTTGTGAAAAATAAAATTCATAATTTAAATCTCCAATAACTAACCCCTCAGTCATCTCCTTCTCTCTCACTGTTACTGATCAGAGCAACATCAATGTGGCTATCATGAACATCGGTGCTCCCTGCGCTGGTATGAACGCCGCCGTCCGTGCGGCAGTCAGGATGGGCATCATCCAGGGTCACTCCATGTTGGCTGTCCATGACGGCTTTGACGGTCTGGCTCAAGGACAGGTAAGTGGAGATTTCCCTCTTTTCTCCACACCTGCTATTGTTACGATTTGGTGGTTTATGAGCCCTAATGTAAAATTCTTAATAAATAGCCATATCCTGCTTCAGTGTCAACCTGCCAAACAAACAAATGGGCAGACAAACAGGACCAAAGACAGGCATTATGACAACTGTAATGTTAGTATTACAAGAAGTGGTAGCAGGGGTAATATTATTAGTATTACAAGTGAATGAATAAATGAACACTTTTGTTTAAGTGTCATACACACAAAGGTGCCCAAGACACAACTTACATTGCATACTTTACAAGAAAAAACAAAAAAACGAAGCAAGTAAAACACGTGATACTGTATCCGTAGTGTCAAAACATAGTTTATCAGATAAAAACATAACAAATTAAATATAAATAAGGCTGACATGCGTTGATGGGAAGTCTTTACAGTACTCTGGTGAGGTTATACCAATAACACAGTATGTTCTCAGTTTTTATGTTTCCAAAAAGCCGTCCATGTTTTAATATTTGGTATATACAATTTTCAGTAGGTAATTTTTCCTCACTGCAGATTGAGCCGATCACCTGGACTTCAGTGAGTGGCTGGACCGGAAAAGGAGGCTCAATGTTGGGCACCAAGAGGTAAAACGTTGTTATTTCTGAGGTACAGCTTTTGTCATAACACCGCAAAACTTTTCAGTGTAATTTGTCCTCATGTCCCAAAGAACTCTGCCAGGTAAACTATTGGAGAAGATCAGCCTGAACATTTCCAAGTTCAACATCCACGCTTTGGTGATCATTGGTGGGTTTGAGGTAAGACGTGGCAGCCATTCCTCTCCCTTTTCCCATCTTTCCCTCACCACAAAATGCAGTGAAACGAGTGAATCTCCGTCTTCTCCCCTGCTGCAGGCTTATGTGGGAGGCCTGGAGCTGGTTCAGGCCAGAGAGAAATACGAGGAGATGTGCATTCCCATGGTGGTTATCCCCGCCACCGTCTCCAATAACGTCCCAGGCTCTGACTTCAGCGTCGGCGCTGACACTGCCCTCAACACCATCACCTCTGTCAGTGCCTCAACAGCAGATATACACACATACATACATGAAACAGCTAAATACATTTCTTCTATGTTTTTTTTCTGCAGACCTGTGACAGAATCAAGCAGTCTGCAGCAGGGACCAAGCGCCGCGTCTTCATCGTCGAGACTATGGGCGGATACTGCGGCTACTTGGCCACCATGGCCGGTCTGGCTGCTGGGGCTGACGCTGCCTACATCTTTGAGGAAAAGTTCAACATTAAAGACCTGGAGGTGAGCTGATGACAGGACCTGTCTATCCAGTTTTCAGTTGTAAGAGTCACCGCCGTGTTCTGATTGTGATCTGTGGACTCGGCCTGTAGGTGAATGTAGAGCATCTCGTGGAGAAGATGAAGACAACGGTGAAGAGAGGTTTGATTCTCAGGTAGGTTTTTGGTCAGGTGTGACCCAGATGTGCAGCAGATATGAATTGAGGCATGGTGTTCAAATACCAGTAGTCTGGGTGAAGGCTTTCTTCTGAGTGAACAATGTGTGTAATCTGTCACTTTTCAACAGGAATGAGAACTCTAATGCCAACTACACCACTGACTTCATCTTCAACCTGTACTCAGAGGAGGGCAAAGGCATCTTCGACTGCCGTAAGAACGTTCTCGGACACATGCAGCAGGTCTGTTCATGCAGTGAATCCACTCCAAGAAAAAAACAGAATTGATGTTGTCCTTATTTTGTTTTATATGACAATGTGATCAATGATACACCTGTCTGTCCTTTATTGGCTACAGGGAGGCACTCCAACACCCTTTGACAGAAACTTTGGCACAAAGATGGGTGCCAAGTCTGTTCTATGGCTGACTGAGAAACTCAAGGAGTGCTATAGGCATGGTACGTGGGCCTGAAATCAAATGTTTCTGTTGCACAAGTACAATACCAACAAGCAGTGGTGAAATATAACTTAATACATTTCCTGTAAGTACTGTACCTAAGAATAATATTGAGGTACTTGTACCCACTTGAGCTTGTCCGATGTATTATTATTATTTTATATTTAAACTCTGCTACATTTCAGTGGAAAATATCATACTTTTTACAAAACAAATGAACATCTTATGAAATATGATGCATTGTTGTAAACTACCAAACAGTATATGAAGTAGTTCAAATGTGCTCCAAAAGCTCCATATAAAACTCTCAGGGGACATATTTCTGAATAGCGAGTACTTTTACTTTTGATACTAGCATATATGACTTTATATAACCTTTGTTTAATCAGGTAAGTGTCATTGACATTGGGATCTGAGTACATGTAAACATTAATACAACATACTGAAGAACAATAATATAAAAACATGATGCAAAATAGAACTGTTAAAACTTTTGTACTTTTACTCCAGTATAATTTTGAATGCAGGCTTTTTGCTTGTACTGGAGTAGTTTTACAATGTGTTTTTACTCATTTTACTTAAGTAAAGGATTTTAATACTTCCTCCACCACTGTCAGCAGGAATTAATAATGCTCTGTGTCTTGGTGGTTGATAGTAATGAGCATTGCATGGCGTGTTCACTGAACTGTTTCACTTCCTGTGTCCTTTAGGTCGTATCTTCGCTAACACACCAGACTCTGCTTGTGTGCTGGGCATGAGGAAGAGGGCGCTCACCTTCCAGCCTCTTGCTGACCTGAAGGAAGACACAGATTTTGAGTACGATTATTTTTACATATAACTTATTGTATTACAAGAAACATGTTTAATGGTGAACACAGTGAATGAATGCCTCCTCTGTCTGCTGCAGGCACCGCATCCCTAAGACACAGTGGTGGCTGAAGATCAGGCCCATCATGAAGATCCTGGCAAAGTACAACATCAAACTAGACACGTCCGAGCACACCGACATGGAGCACGTGATCAAGAAGAGGAGTCCTCTCGAGAAATAGACTCAGTCTGTTCCATTACGAAGTATTTTTCTTGTTCGACTACCTGTCCACGTGCCTTGGGAACAGAGCTGCTGTCTTATCCTTTCTAATCCTGAATGTGTTCTGTCTCATATAATTCAGTGTCCTGTATAGCTCTCAATACTTTCAGAGAATCAATTTCGCAGAAGATGCCAGATATCAAAAAAACAATTAAAGGTATATTTTAAAAAATTTAATTGTTTGTCCTTTATGTTAAATGGAGCAGAATGTGAATTGTCCTGAGAAACGGACAATTAAGATAATAATCTTATGCATACAATATCCTAGTACATGTACAGTAAAGACTGTGGTAATTTAGGACATATATATGGCTATAAACAGGATATATCGATCCATGAATCCATCTTTTTGTATCCACTTATCATTGAGACAACTGCAGGTGTGGGCAGGTAAAGAAGGAGACATTGTAATCTATGTGAGATCCCTGTTGTACTGATCTCCAGACATGTTTTCAGACATTTAAAAATACTCTACTTGGAATAATTATTTGTGTCTGATAAAAGTTAAATTGCCTAATTTTAAAAAAGTTGCAGATTAGACCATGATTGGCTTAAAAAACTAGTAGTGATGTCACAAAATCATGCTTGTACATACACGTCTTAAACTCAAATTTAAGGTGAGCACAGATAAACTTTCCCCCTTCAGCAGGTGAATGTGAAAACTGCCTTCTAGTGTCAAACTCTGCGCATACCATTCTGCACAGTGAAGGTCAAACATCCAAGTGAAGTCACAATAAGCGAAGCACATTTTATAGTGGGGTGGGAGGGGCTTTAATATATTTACTATTACTGGTGGGAAGGGTTATGATGTCTAAATTGGCTGCAGGTAAAGAGAAGACTCCATGTGGCAAAGTGAGCGCTCTTTGCCAAACACAGGTTGCATCGCAGCCAGATGTTTTTAGTTTTAGTACAAGTTTCAAATAAAATAATATCTGGAAGTGTCAAAGGCAATAGTTTCGCAGTAAGTCCAGGTGCATGCTGCCTGTGATTATACCTGAATACCACAGTCACTGAGTTATAATATTCACCATTTGCAAACATGCTTTCTTCATTTTAAAGGGAACATAAGCAGTGGAGCCATGTGTATCCATTACACTGATAATCCAATAACATTTGTCAGTGTAATAGTGTGTGACCTATCTTTGAACAATCTTTTGGGGTTAATTAAAGTGTTTTCAGTGGTTTATCACCTGTTTCTGATTGCATCTCCAGTGGGGCAAAAAAAAAGTGATTACATCACAGCTCTCCTTTTTCTTTTGATACCACAAAAGAGGTCTTAGATAATTCATTAAACCTGCTGGTAATCACTGAACACCCTTTATGGGCATTACCATGAAAGCAGTGTATTAACTCAAACTGAAGATACCTGCTGCCCTATAAAAGGGAGTACAGGTAATTGTAGAAAAAAGAAAAAGTGTGACAACGTTTGCAAATAGAAAAACTAGTTCTACTGTAATTACTGGGCACACAAGTAACATTATACTATGATGTGTATAAATAGCCTAAATACACAACTTAATATAAGAAAAGAGGTAAATTATCAAGTTGTCTTGAAGGATGTTCAGGCCTACAGAGGAATAAGTACATGTTAGGAGTTGTATATCTGTAACCTTTTGTTTCTTACAAGTATATTGTAGAAATGTGGTTTGGGATCAGGGAATTAAACTAAATTTGCTTTTTTGGTCTTATCCCAAACCTAACCAAACATTCATATAATGGTGCCTTACAACTTTATAGGCTGGCTTGAATTATCTTTGTATATTTCAGCTTTAGAATAAAAGTAGATGGAATTTACCTTTTATCATAATAAACACAACAATAAATTCATACAGGAAGTCTGTATCTATACTTTTGACCGGGGTACTCTTCGGCACATAAATATTGGAATAAAGACTTCGTTACAGCAAATATACTGTAGAAAACTACAGTGTAAATCCGGAAAAGGAAGAGGAAATGGTTTCTGCAGAGGTCACCGAGAACTCGCGGTGGCAGCCGGGACGTCGGCGGACTGTGTGCCTACTGCTGAGGAAGGGTGCGTGTCCCCAGTGTCCGCTCCGGTCGCCCGGTTAGGAATGCGTCTCACGAACCCGGTGTGTGGTGTAATATCTGAAGAAACGCCAGCGGGGACCGTGGTCTGAGAAGAGTCATGGTTTGGCATCGCTTATACCATTAGTATCTTAGCGTGCAAGTTTGATTCATTGAGCTAGCAGGCGTTAGCCCGCTTCGTTGATTCATAGCACGCTAGGTCGTTAGCCTCAGTCTGTAGCACACCTGCTAGCCAGCTAGCTAGCTAGTAAGCTAGTTTCAGTGTGCTGCTGGCCAATCCAGTCGAACAGGAGAGAACGAGACTGACTGCTGAACCCAGCCGCTATTTTGGAAAGAGGAGGTGGTGGCAGGCGGGGGCCGGGAGAACGCGACGGGGTGGAAGTGAGTCAGGAGCGGCTGATGAGTTCAGACCAGAGCGGAGAGCCGCCGCTGCTGCAGGAGGAGGCTGATCCCGGACCGAAGACCGGTGGGAAGGACGAGGCTCTGCTGGGGAGCGAGGGAGGGTCAGGCGGCATGGTGAGTGAGGCCTTCTTTAGCTAACAGGTTAGCTGGCTGGCTAAGCGGCTGTTGCTCATTGGAGACCTGTTAGCACAGTACGCCCCCCTCTGTGTGATGGGCGATATTCATTAGGCAACAGCTAAAATTAACCCAAACCAGACATATAATAAGCTACTAAGTTTCAACTTGGCTTTGACTTTGTGACTGTTTGCGTAATAACGCTCCGATTGTGTTTAATCGCAAGGTGATATTGATTATCAAGCGAAAACAGTCTCAGACACCGCACATATGGCAGCATTTGCACGACTACTAACTTGCAACCAGTACAAGCATGTAATTTTACACACTTGTCGTTAGCCAGATATCCACTGCAGCCCCTTCAGATAGCTAGCTAACGCTAGCTTAGCCTCTGTAACGAGCAAGCTCATTAAGTAGTTTGCTGAGTAATCACTAGCCTATAAGTTAAGTTATGACACAGCTGAAGAATGACGGCAGTGGTATTTGGAGCGGAGAAGTACTGAATGAGTTGTTTTCAATTTGTAGGTTATCGATGCTTCGATTGTTGGCCGAAGGATAAACGTTCATTCACTAACGTTATCTGTTAGCTAATCGCGCTGCTAGCTAACTTAGCTAGCGCAGTGACATGCGTTGCAAATACCTGGCCTATGCTGCGCAGCGCAGTCAGCTGACATTACTTGGCTTGCCACGGCCTGTAACACAGAAGCATGTATTGTAACCATGTGTCACATACGGCACATAAATGTTCATGCTCTTTTGAATGACATCGAGGCCTAACCGTTCGGCACATCCATTCTTGTTTAATTGGTGGAAAGAAGTGTCTTGAGGCATATTGTGACTAGCAGCTGTACTTGTCAGGCCAAAGGGGGGGTGGATCTATTAGCAGGTGGCAAGTGCCAATGTCAAAAGAAGAGGCTGGTAAATTTCACAGTTACTGGCGTTTCAAAAGGCTGTCACCCAGTCCTCTTTGGATAAAAGCACCATCCACGTTTAGTTCACATCAAGTTCACATCAGGATCTGTATGCCTTAATATGTACAGTATGTGATCTATTCTTGGCCACAGATCTTTGCAGGGTCAGGGTTTCTCCTGCCAGTGTACAGCTCTTTTGATATGGCGAGTCAGATCCAGTCCTTGAATAATATGCATCAAAAGTCATAATATGGCGGTGAAAGTAATAGTTAAGTACTCTTAACATTAAGTTAGTTTGTTGTTTTATCAACATTTATTACTATACAGACAACAGTGTGGTTACTCAAAACGTTTATAATCACTCTCCTCCTGGAGGTTAACGGGGTAATAGCCTCTTTTGTTGACATGGGATCACAGGGCTCTATGTGGCACATTTCACTGTACTTCTCTGGTTTCCAATTAGATGCCATAGAGGCCCAATGGTATGCATGGGTTCCTTGCACCAGGTGATTTCACTTAGTGGCCCTCCAATATAAGGGTAAAGTAATTAGTGAAACCAGCAGGTGTAGTGATGGTTGGCTGCAACCTGCTCAGTCTTTCATGGTACGTTGCTCAAGACCACAGTTGAATTCCTTGTTAAATCGGCAAGGTTTTTTCCCTGCTGCTGCCTGGTTTGTTGACGCTTTTGTTGTAGTGGATGTGCCTCCACACACGTAGTAAAGAGGGAATGTTTACCCCTACAACAAGAGGTAAAATTTTATTTCAGTTTCTGACAAACACTCGATACTTGAGGGAGATACATACGCAGAATTGACACAAGTGCATCAGCCTGTAAAACTAAATGGTTTCACATTTGTTTGTCAAAATTGTTCTTCTATGAATTTATCTTAGTCTCTGGAGTGTTTGCCTGTTGAAACATGATTGTGGTGTAAGGCAACTAGTGTTTTATTGTTTACCTTTATATTGTCCAAGTCCATTGCCATAATTGCATCAAATTATCATGTTCCCCTTCTTGATGGTGATAGATTTCCTGATGCCATTTGAGCTTAACAGCTATTAGACAAATTTAATGCATTGAAGATGCTAGGTGCTTATTTCTCTCAGTGCACAATATTGGATATAAAAAGTATCAGTTTGTGTTGATAAGCAAATGAGTGTTAAAACATACTGTGCACTGTAGCATGTATAAAGTAGTCTGGGAGTGACTGTGATGCTAAACTGAGATGAGATGGCAAATCTGAGGTGAATCAGCGATTAAATACATGATGCTCAGCGTTGTGTAGGTCTCAATTGCAGATGAAGCACATCAGTCACATTCAAATCTGAAAATAAACTGTCAAATTGCAGCAGTCTAATTTTAGATAGACAGCTGTACATGCAAAATGTCTATATGTAAAATGTTTGATTTAGATGAAATACAGACGTCATCCTGATCCCGCTGTTGCTTGCTTTGAAGGTCACCTCTAAGGGCGCCGGTTTGAACCCAAATGCCAAGGTGTGGCAGGAGATGCCTGCGGCCCCCAGCGAGGCTGTTACCAACAGCCCTCATTGGCCCCCCTCAGACATCAGTGAGGGTGAGATGCACTTCTATCAGCCCAATTAAATATCCATCAGAAAACATAACTGATTTTATTAAAGTGTTGAAAAACAGTGTTTGCTTGTAAAACTGGTCATTGACATCCATGTCTGTTGATTATAAATATTGACTCTTTAGTCAGCCAGCTATAACACTTATATTCATGTTTAAATTACATTTTGCCCTAAGTTCTCACTTTTTAGTGTTTTTATTTTTACACTTTCCTTTCTCTACACATCTGAACTTTATTTATGTACACACACAGTTCTAAGCCAAACACTGGGACATATATGGACTTTCAAAATGGACAAGGTGAAGCAGCCCTGAGAATGATCTGCTGTTGCGTCTGAATGAAACTCTTTACCTTGTCCACAGGTTATTCTGAGCCTTCGTCTGCTGGGTGCAAGCAGTACACTGTGGGATTCACGGCCCTGGATGACAGCAGCTCCACAGCAACAGCTGAGATAGCAGTAAATGGAATGGACCCTCCAGAGTTGGGCTTTCCCCCCGCTGAGTCCACCACAGGGACCTCAGGTCAGTCACATCACAGGCAGTCGTCCCCATACACAGACTCTGACTGCCACTAAGTATTATTCTTTTTCATTACATTTTTTCATTTTTCTAACCTAAATAATAGTTTGGATGGGATATAAAATGTTTCATGCGCTGAACAAACGATATGGTCTAATATCATAAATGGTGTCCACAGCTCAAATACAACACTGTTCTGTGAATTTTGCCTCACAAATATGCTTTCCATTGGAGCACACTGATCTATACCAGTGTGTAGGTTTTCGTACCAGCTGATCACCTCAGCAGTGAGTAGAGTCTCTGGTTGAAATGAATTTTCTTAGACACAAATGCAGCCACTATAGAGCCACAAAATACACCATATAGCTGTTTTCACAGACTCAACCTGACTTGCATATTACTACTGAGGGAAACAGAATTGATGGTTGACGGTTTGATGTCACTGCCAAGTTATCCTAGTAATTGTGTGGTGAGCCTGTCCTATACTTACTGTAGTAACTTGGACTCTGTGGGCACTTTAATTTCGCCTGTACACTAACGCAGTCCAATACAACAACCGTCCATAACATCTATCCTAATGAAGTTTATAATGTTGAGTTTTTGTTGAAATGTGTAAAATCAATTATATGTTTATTATTGAGATCATACTTTAAGGTGTTGTGTACTGGACTACATTATATTGAGATGTTTCTAATTTTTTGTCCTTTTCATTTTACCCCACCACTAACTATGACCTCAATGATTAGGACTGCCACGTAAAAGTCGATGATTCGAGTAATTGTTTGAGAAGCATTTTGTTAGTCTAATCACTTTTGTACTCTTGCACATAGAGCAATGCAGGAGGAATAGCATGGCAGGCTGTAGACTTTACAAACCGAGTCTTGTCTCAAAATGACCTCACCACAAAACTAACTGTGAAGTAGAGAAGGGTAGGTGCTGACTGTCAATGAAGTCTGCTAAACTACTTTCGAACCAGGCGCTGGTTCAACGTCCTGGCTGGCAGTCCTGTGAGCAGCCCGGCAGGAGAGGCGCTCTGTGGTGCGCTAGGATTTTATAACTAAACTACGACAAGGACACACACTTTTACTTTCTGACTGTGTAGTAATCTGATGTTTTCACATCACAGATGATTACCAAAGGCATTAAAGCATGGGTGTTACAGGTCATATGAGACTAATGTAGGTTGATATAGGAGTTTAATGTGGGGCAGCTGGTGCGCTGAAGAGACACTAACCGGGCAGGGGAGTGAAATATATATTCATATTTGTAGGAAAGATGTATTGGAGAAAAGACATCAGTGATGTTGAGTGTTTATAAAAATATGTAAAGATAAGAAAAAGAATGAACCACAAGTATGTGACAAATTAATATACAGATAAAGTTGATATAGAAGCATGTTGTCACTTTTCTTACCACTGACATTTTGTTTTTGGTTCTCAGTGGATTCCAAGACTGAAGAACAGCCGATCTCCTCCGAGAATCTACGAGAGTCTCTGAAGAAAGAGCTGGAGTTTTATTTCTCTAGGTAAACGCCAAACCACCTTTTTATGTACTGTGGAATTGTCATTTCAAGTCAAGAGAAGGCTAATCTACATGGATTTGTCGTTTTGTGATGCAGAGAAAACCTCTCGAAGGATTTGTACCTGATGTCCCAGATGGACAGCGACCAGTTTGTCCCTATTTGGACTATAGCCAGCATGGAGGGCATCAAGGTCCTCACTACTGACATGGACCTCATCTTGGATGTGTTGAGATGTAAGTGGAAAGTTTAAGATGGTGTATGTTGAAACAATCTGCATACGTCTGATGCGTCTAGATTTAAATACCCTGAATTTCCCTCAGCCTCTCCTATGGTACAAGTGGATGAGAAAGGGGAGAAGGTGCGTCCAAATCACAAGCGGTGCATTATCATCCTGAGGGAGGTCCCTGAAACCACGCCTGTTGAGGTAAAGCTAGCTTGTGCAAGCACTTTGGAGGCATCAAATTGTAGTTGTTTACCTGACATGTGAGCCCATTCTTTGTATCTAATTCACAGGAAGTGGAGTCACTGTTCAAAAATGAGAACTGTCCAAAGGTGATAAGTGTTGAGTTTGCACACAACAACAACTGGTACATCACATTCCAATCCGACACGGATGCTCAACAGGTAATGCAAAGTCAAATTGCACTTTTCTTCGCACTGTGTGAAGTATTCAGTAGATACGCTGCACCATGAACTGCCTCATGATTCTCTCTTACGCTCCCCCAGGCATACAAGTACTTGAGAGAGGAAGTTAAAACATTTCAGGGAAAACCCATTATGGTGAGTTAAATTAAAACTCCTTTGTCATCTTGGAAAGGCCCGTTTGTGAAGTTGCATTTAGTCATTTCAGTCTTTGCTCTTTTCCTGAATCCCCCCCCCCCCCCCCCATGCTGACAGGCCAGGATAAAGGCCATCAACACATTCTTTGCGAAGAATGGCTACCGTAGCATGGACAGCAGCCTGTACGCTCAGCAGTCCCAGAGCCAGTCCCAGTACAGCTCTCCACTCTACATGCAGCACGTCTACCCCCAGCAGCAGTACCCAGTCTACGGCATCGTACCTCCCACCTGGACGCCCTCACCCACACCGTATTTTGAAACTCCTCTGGTGAGACACGCTGCACCTACACTGCTATGAGACAGTCACACTAACACGAACCTACTCTGGAATTCATCCCTCATTTCCCAGTTTTGTTTCCATGTGTCATCAACATAAAATGTGACAAAAATAATTCACCTTGACAGCCACAAGTTGTGTGCCAGCAGTAGCTGGAATTCCCCGTCACCCAAAAAAACCCGCACACTTTCTTGTTGGTTGTCACCTTGTTGGTTGTGAATTCAAATAAGTCTTTCCCCTCTCTCTCCTTCAAATTTGAATTGTCAGTAGACATCAGCACACAATATTTTGCTTAACAATGAGTTAGTCAAAATATTCATTATTTTTCTAAACCGTATATTTCTTTTCAGGTCCTGTGGTTGCTACTGAATAAATAACTGAAATTAATTTTGTAATTTTTTTTCCCCTTACGCAGGCACCGTTTCCCAACAGTAGCTTTGTGAATGGATTTGGCTCTGCAGGACACTACAAAACTGGCTCCAATTCTCTTAATATCACTCGCCCATTCAACAGAAACCGGTAAGGACGCCTTTTTCCCGATTAAGTATTTTAATTTGTTAGTTTCTTCTTAAATCTAAGTCTGGTATTTGCATAAACACTCTAAATACTCTAACTGGAATGTTTTACCACTTGTGTTTGCATGATGTTAAACATCAGAACATGTGAACATCAGATCATCTGCGATTTTTAAATTTTGTCTAAAGATAATGTAACCTTGCCAGGGAATTGTTCTTCACTCCCTGTCTTTTTTACTGTCCCCACAGTGTCCCCCTCTATTCAAGAAAGAATGTAATAAATGCCTTCAGGTACCACTGTTATACTGTACAATCAGCTTCATTGCTACCCTCATCTCTTACCATACTGCCACAGCCAAATGACTAAATGCATAATGGTGGCCTTCATGCCTTCTGCCAGTCAGAGTTTCATAGCGCATAATCCTTTACATCAGTGTGATAAATGTTTGTTGCCAGGTAATGGACATCCTGTATTTGTCATGTCATTTGATAAATGTAGGTTTGCCTCCTACATGGCAGCAGCTGCTATCTGATTCTGAGCAATTGGATTTTTATGGCCACCTTGGCTCCAAAATATCCTCTTTGCTGTATTACACGTAACAGTTTCTCCCCATAACAACTAACCATCCATTTTATTTGTTCATTGTTTTTTTTTTAAATTTGTTTTACTGCCGCTTTCTTCGTCAGTGATTGTATTGCCATGTGGTGTTTTATGCCATAACAAAGAACTCCTGACAGTTTGCGTTTAGGTCAGCTGTCGAGCTTTAATCCCAATGCTTTAAATCTTCCACAAAAAGATGACAACTTTGCAAGTTTGTTCATGCACTGAAAAAGCAGCTTCAAGAAATATCTCGCTGGATTCTTCTGACAGTCAGACCCAGTGATGAGATCAAGATGCGCATAGAGGGAAACCAGGGAGTGGAGTAACTGGCTTTGGTTCTCTCTTTGTCCTCTGCATCTTTTTTCCCTGTTTCTTTCCTTTCTCTCTCTATCCTTCCCTTCCAAAGTCAAGTGCTTCACCCCCGTCCCAATGAGCGTTCAGATTATGAGATCTGAGGGTCAAAGACTCATGAGAAGATCAATCCACGTGAATTACGCTGCCAGGTTTTAGACGAACCGTATACGTCTCAAAGCGTTGTTTGTGGTGCATTAAAATATTAGTAGTCTGTCGCAGTCTGACATGGATTGCCAACATACAGAATGTTGACATCAAAGGTCACTGTTTCAAACAATCATGAGCACAAATGTAGTCGCATGTCTACACATTCACCCTGAGGATACAGCATGCTGTCTTATCCTTCCAGCAAACGGGTGCCACCAGTGTTTCCTTTGAACTCATTTAGCTGTATCAGCCTCCATTATCTATAATTGTTGATGGACTCCCAACAAATAACAATTAGGTTTTTTTTATAAGCATATTACTGTCCGTTCCAATTTTCATCTCACAACCACCATGATTACAGTGCAGTTTTCTTATATGTAATGGCATTAGTGTCCAAACACAAGCTCCACTTAAAGGACCATACAGGTAGTTTAACATGGTCTAGCCCATTAAATTGGCTGTAACAGCTACTGAACATTTTCTGAAGCATTAAGATATTAAAAGCACTCACACACTTATGAACAGCATCGGTAAAGTAAGTTATGTCCTTCTGTGTATTGTTTACCTTGCAAATGCATTTAACAAGTGACGGTAACATAACCTAACAAAATATTAAGACGATATGAGATGGATTGGAGAGATGGATTTCATCATGTTGAGATTGTTTCTAGTCTCTGCTACTTTTACTTATAGTATTAATGGCTATAAAAGCAGGATATCAGTCTGAAAAGGTTAGAAACATTAGCTACATTTTAGATAGACTTGCATTTACAACAGTATAGTCTGAAGTTCACCCTGAATGTCCTGGGGTCAAAATTATCCCCACAAGCAAAAAGCTCTACAGGAAACACTGGTTACCATTATGTCTTGAGAGTATTTTCAACTTAATATTGACCCTGCTCATCTTCACCGTTTCCCCTCCGCAACAGAAACCATGTGAAGCCCCAGGTGAGGACAAACGAGGTGACCCCAGCATCTATAACTCCTGTCCCCTTGGAAAGTCTAACTGGACTGCGCAGCCCGCAGCCCCCCGCTCCTGTCGCCGCCGCCAACACCACTAACCCGGTCCAGACAGCCTCTGACCTGAGCTCAGCGTTCTCGCATCTCTCCTCGTCTTTGGACCCCAGTGATGACAGCGGCATGGCTGGACGCGGAAGGTAAACCTGTTCTACCTGTCCGTCAATGTCTGATTTGTGCCGGACGGCAATGGCTGCTCCTCATTGGCTGTGATTTCATCAGTGACGTTGAGTTCATGTTGACAGATAATTTATTTGCATTTCAGACGGAGCACAACCTACAGAGGAACACGGAGGAGGCGAGAAGACGATCGAATTGCGGTAAATAGCAAGTTTCATGTTGTCTTTAAACTTGTATGTTGTATTTAAAGCATGAAACGTCTCGTGATCGCTCCGTTTCAATTTCCTTCCTCAGAGGCCTGTACCACTGGCAGAGGTCAAGGTTTCTCCACCCAAGTTTGACTTGGCTGCTACCAATTTCCCACCTCTTCCTGGCTGCGTGGTCAGCACACAGGGAGAGCCGGTGCTCGAAAATCGAATGTCAGATGTTGTTCGGGGTTTGTACAGGGACAAGGTAAGAGGAAATTAAGACTGACAGTTTGTAAATCTCTTGGATAAACTGCACTGAGTGTGTTGTTGAGAGGGGGGCTTCAGAGGTGTAATGTGCATGCCTCCTTGCTTTTTATAGACAGAACAAGCCAATAAAGAGGCCACTGTGAGTCCAGGTTCAGGCCAAGCCCCAGTCACAGAGGAGACCGTGGCTGTCTCAAGTCCCGCCTTGGCAGCAGCAAAATCCGCTCCACCACCACCTGGACCCTCAGCTCCTGGGTACGACTGTCTCAATTACAATTGAATTCAGGACATTTGGTACTAGGACTCAAACACCTGCATTGAACTTAAAATGGTAACTTGAATATCTGAAACTCTTTTCTATTCTGACAGTGTCACTCGTCAGGAGAAGAGGGTTGAACGGGCAGAGCCCCCAGCTCCAGCTCCAAAAGTGGCTCCACGCGCACCTGTTCAAACTGCCGTAAACCCACCCCCCTCCACACAGCCCGTGCCTAGCTCCAGGCCTCAGCCCTCTGCTGCCTCCACGCCAGCGACACCCAGCACGCCGGCCCCTGCTTCAGCCACTATTCCCACCCCTGCACAGGTGAGGATCTGGTTCTTTGTAATGATAGCCCACACTTCAGCAAAGTCGTTTTCCTGATGATGACAGCTTCTGCGCATAGAGGGAAGTGAGGTAGTGGACTGACTGGCTTTGGTTCTCTCCCTTCTCTCTACCCGTCACTCTCCTTCAATATTTCTGTCTTTTATCTCTCTCTGCCCTTTCCCACCAAAAGTCCAGAATGTTCACTCCTACCCCAATGAGCGTTAAGATTATGAGATCTGAGGGTTTGACGGTGGAAATCATGAAAATGTATGTATAAATGAGTCTGTGTTACATCTTTTACAATCGTGCTTTTTCCCTGCCTTGGTACAGGAGCCTCGTAAGCTCAGCTACGCCGAGGTGTGCCAACGGCCACCCAAGGACCCTCCCCCAGCGGCCCCTGCCCCAGCTTCCTCGAGCACTGCGTCGGGCCAGCCCTTGCGCGAGTTGCGCGTGAACAAGGCAGAGGACCCGGGATCTAGCAGTGGTCCCGGAGACAAGCAAGAGAAAGGCCACGACAGGGAGGGGGGATGGGAATGCAAGGAGAGCCGGCCACCACGTGAACGTGACTCTCAAGGCTACTACCGCAGCAATGGCCCCAGAGGCACCGGGGGCCTCAAGTTTCGGGACCAGAGGCGCCCGCCTCCCGCCCGACGCAGCTCCCCACAGGGAGGCTACCGGCACACTGGCAAAGAGCAGAATATCCCACCAGTATCGCCAAAGTAAAAACTTGATATGAATAGAAAAAAAGATGTATGAATATATACATGGATATATATAATTATATAAAAATAACATAAAAGCAACAACATTATGGTAGCCACCATCCCCCCCCTGGAACTTGTCCAAAGAAAAGCTTTTAAAATGGCAAGACCGGGACATCCAGGACTAATGGGCAAAATGACACCTGAAGAACTTTGAGTGATTTGAAAAGGAAACAGAAATCTTGTTTGGGCCTCCAGCGTTATGCTTAAAAGAATTTTAAGTGCGATTTTCCTGGAGGCCGTCTCATTTATGCTCTGCTAGGGAGAGGTGGGATGCTGGGCCGCGTAAATGGCCCTCTACCTTTTTTTTTAATTTTATTTTAACGAATAGATGTCTGCAAGAACAATATGCACTAAGAAGAAAAGAACATGCATATATGTCATGTACATATACAAAGATATCACTAACACGCAATGAGACATCAGTTTTTGTTTTGTTTTTCTTGTGTGCTTAGGTTTGCAAGTATGACTGAAGGGTTGACTGATGTCTGTGTATGCATTGATTGTTAAGCAAAAGGATTGAAGTGCTACATTGTGCTGTTGGCACTGATGTAATGAAATGGATGATTTTTGATTTTTACATCAGAGATTCAGAATCACTGTCCTGAAACTGGACAGTGTGGTCTTCTAATGTATATTAATGAAATGTGTTCTATGGTGGTATTTTGATCCTGGTTCATAATTTGGCTTAAATTGTATCAGTCAGATATCAGAAGCTGTTGACATACGCTGCAGTCAGATGTGTGGTTTTGTTTGAAGCCGAAATCCACTTTGGGGTGCTCACTGGCCTGTTAGCCTCTGTGAACCTGCTAGCCTGGTCCAAAGTTTTTCATGTTAAGTTTAATCTCTTATCTATCTGAACCATTTTGGGGTCTGACCCACTCTGGTGGCTTCAGAACATTTGTCATGTTGATAATCAGTCAGGTTCTCTGTTTACATGTTTGTTTCGGTAGTAGGTTGATGTTTTCCGAGAAAGAGAGAGAGAGGGGGGGGGGGGGGGTGGAGAATTGGTTAATGGTAAGATTTGACTGTTCAGTGCGCCAGGTGCTTTAGGTGAGGTTTGGCTTTTCTACATCATCACAGGATATCCAGGTTAAGCTTATATCTGTGAATTGTTCTTAACAATGGCATAGTGTCAAAACAAATAGACAGAGGAGTGCTGTTAGCTAAGGATGATAGCAACATAATATTTGGCAGCCAAGTCGTGGGTATAAAGAAAATTGGAACGTTTTCACGTGCTATGTGCCAGCTGCCTATGATTATAGTGTGCTAGGATAAAGTTTTGATTTTTGACGAGGTCTGCTAAATGTAGTCTTGGGGAAATTTTTTGGCCCAGTGAAACTGGATTTTGAAGAAGCTGTAGAGGTGTAGTTGCCTATGCTATATTGTAATAACCCTTCACTAGAAATGTGTGTGGGAGAATGTAATTGTTCTAGTACTGAATTTACAGAGGGAGGCTTTTGACAACAGGTTATCCACCAGATTGTTTTGTGCTTTTAGGGTGAGTTTGCTGGTTTGTTTTATTGTTTTCTTTTCCTCTTTTGTTTTTTTCTTTTCCTTTTTTTTAATTTTTGAAAAAAACAAAACAGGTTGACTTAGAATTTGAAGTTTGACTCACTGTATGTATTGCTTTTTAAATTTATTTATTTTAATTCTGATGCACAACGCTTTTCTCCCAATCTTGGTAGGCTGGTTTCCCCAAAGTTGTGTGAAATCGCATTGGCAAAATAAAATCACGCATATGACATTTATATACTGTTCGAGATGTCAGCTGAGCGAAGATACTTGATGCATTGACTTTGGGTTTAGTAATGCAGTAAACGAGTAACCAATCACTGGGGCTGTTATTTCCTTTTCATTAATGAGTATGAGCAGCTAGTGGTTTAGTATAATTAAATAAATGCACTAACTTGTTTTTAAAAAGAATCTTACTCATGAATAATGTGAAATCATTTTAGAAGCATATGGTTGATGTTGACAGGCTTGCAAATACCTACAGGAGTTGACAACCCCCCCCCCCCCCCTCTCCATATGTTTGGGTTATTTTCTGTTAATTTGGGTTGGGGTGGCAAAAGGAAATATAGTAATGGATCAACCAAGTGTTTGAGACACAATCCTAGAACTGTATGAAATGTCACCAAAAATAAATTATTTTGATTTGGCTTTCTAGTGTCACATTTCTTTCTGCTATCACGTGTTTTGTACCTACACTACACACATCAACAGATACAGCATGTTTGGATACATGTTTGTTGGATTCTAATGGTCTCATTTTCTAATGAATGTAACTGGAAATTTTCTCTCTTTCTCTGCCTGTGCCAAATAGCCATTTGTCTGCATCCATGCATGGCATATGTTGAAAGATAAACAAAAAGAAAGATGTAACTGTAATAAGGGCAGTAATGGGTGGGAAAAAAGCTAAAATGTAGCTTTTCTTGTAAAATTTGCGAGTACCAGTTGGGTTCAGTCAGGCATAAAAATGTGGGTACAGGCTGGGTCACAGTTCAAGGCCTCTGTTGACTTCTACATGGGCTATTTGAGGTGCTTACTGGGGGACTATGAAGTCACAGACCAATTATAAGGTTTGGTTAATCAATGAATTGTTTGATCTATAAAATGTAAGAAAATAGTGAAAAATTACCATTAAAATGTCCTGAAGCCCAAAGTGGTGATATAAAACTTTTTTGTTTTTCAATAGTCAGAAAGAAACAGATATTCAGTTTATCATCACGAGACAAAGAAACGCAGTAAAGCTGGAGAACTGTTAGGCAGGAGGTGGGAAATGTTTGATTGAAAAATGACTTAAACAAGCGAATCTGAAGGTTTGTCAAATAGTGCTGAAACAAATTGACAGAAAATTGATGTCAACATATTTTGATAAGAGTAATCATTCGTCATTTATCAAAGAAAAAACATTCACTGGTTCCAGCTTTTGCCTCTCAAATGCTGAGTCTCTGTCATATCGCCGAGGCGATTAATATAAATTGAATATCTTTGGCTGTTGGATTGTTGGTGTCAAAACTATGAATTGGACGACTTCGGTGTCTCAGAACTTGTGGAGGCCGTTTTTGCTCTTTTCCGACATTTTGTAGACTAAACGACTAATCGATTAATCTGAATCGTAAAACTCCTTATAACTTGTCCACAGTCCCAGAGGAAATTTAAATGTATGACTTCAAAAAAATTGAAAACATCACAGTGTGTGCGGTCTGTTTGTGGCTTGTTGGCTATGCTGTCCACCAGAGGCTGACTGACCTGTCAGTCTTCAGTGATTTGTGAAGCTACTTGTTCAGTGTCTCAGTATCTTAACATGGTCATGAGCTAAAGGCACTCCCGGCATGCCGCTGGATGCCGGCGGTGCTGCAGTACATGTCTATATCGGGACCGTAAGTATACTTGGCAAAGACGTGCCTTGTAGTCAGACATCGTAAAAGCCGGTATTCAAAGAAAATGTCAAGTTATTTGAAATGATCTCAGATTAGCGAGTGAGCGTTAGCTCGGTGAGGTTTAAATACAGGGAACGGAGGCTCGAGGCGGAGGGCGTGGCCGCGAGCGGTGACGTTCTGTGTTTATGTCAAACCTAGCAGCAAACAGTCAATACGGTAACCTGTCAGACCTTCAAACCGTGGACCGTAAACGGTACGTTGTCTCATTAGCATCGGTCATTTATCGATGGTTGGTGCGAGGGGCACTTCAAAGCGCGTTCACAAGTATTTTAAATGAATGTCATTTGTTTCTTTTTCGCCTACGAGTGTCGATTGTTCCTCGCATCTCAATGCTAACGTTAGCTCGCTAGCTAGCTAACTTGGTGCTAGCTGCCGGTGAAAATGTAGCCGGGGATATTTTTTTCCCTCTAAACCAGCCCGTCAGCGTCGTGCGGATTTGTATATTAATGTTAATCTGTTGTGTTTTTTTTTTTAAAGCTGTCATTTAGTCACTGTTGCAGATGTATTTTTCTTTCTTTTGTTGTGGAGCATGTTTTTTTGCCAAGTGAGCTAACGGTAGCTGTCAGTGTCAGTCATTTGTTTACGTTTAGTTAGCATACTTACTTGGCTGATATTGTGCTGGGCGACTTCCATTAAGTAGCAACAGCAGAATAACGTAAATCATCGGCTCTCTTTTTTGGCAACAGTACAAGCATACACTATCTAGTTTGTATGGTCGGAGCTATAGTGCCCTGACAGTATTTCTTTAACCCCAAAATGATCATGATCAAAGAACGGGGAAATCTTGTTAAATTGTGTTATCGTTCATGATTGTCATCATACATGATGGCATGGCATTTCGAGCTTGAGATCAAGAAGTACTCTCGAAATCACGATTCTTTTTTAATTTCTTTATTAATTTCGCATTATGTCACTTTAAAAAATAGGTTAAAATATAACAAATTCTAAAATAAAAGGAGACATAGTTCCTAATATTCAAAAGGTCTTAGCAGACCTGATTATGTACTGCCAGAGTCATTTTACATGAAATCAATTTCTACAGTATGCATTTTTTTTGTCACAATGAAACAAAACACTGCATGCAAACTGCCATGGTGGTAAAATGGTGGCTGTGTGAGTGCATTTTTCATATTAAAGCAACAGACATGTAATAATGAAAGTGTTGGGGGACACACACTCCCTGCCACTAACTAACAAGAGGTCTAATCACCCAAATAACTAAAAACCCCTGAAGGATTTGTTATTTGTTTTATTCTGTTTCTTTTTTTAATGCTCAGGGATCTCCGTTGTATCAAACAGCTTTTAACTCCAACTTCTTGAAATGTGTTTCAGTGTGCCCTAGTGTCACCCCTGCCCGGGTGCCATGGTCCTCAGTTACACATGAGCTCTACTATGTGGTACATCATGCAAAGCATTCAAAGTAAATACTCCTTGTCTGAGCGGCTAATCCGCACCATTGCAGCCATCCGGTCATTCCCACACGACAATGTGGAGGATCTCATTCGTAAGGTAGGCCTGCTCATCTTCCAGTCCGGCTTCAAATATATAATATCTCTTAGTGTCATCAGTTATATTGACATCATTATCTCCTGTATGCCTTAGGGAGCTGATGTGAACAGGATGCATGGCACACTGAAGCCCCTGCACTGTGCCTGTATGGTCGCTGATGCTGATTGTGTGGAGCTGCTGTTGGAGAAGGGGGCAGAGGTATGTTATAGGTCTCTCCCACACACTGAACCATTTCCCAGAGCATACCACAAGATTTTAGATTAATTCCAGACAGCCACTGTATGATATGAACGTCAACCTGCAGAGAGTTGAACCTTGCTTGTGATAGGTAATAAATCACAGTGAACATTATTTATTTTATTTTTGTCAAAGATATGTTTATGGGGCAATTTTTAAATCTTCCCTGTTGGTGTGTTGAGTAAAGCTTTGACATCTTGAATAGTTGATTGCTAAAAAGCATTGATGCACAAATCAAGCTAAAATGTAGGAAAATTCCATTTAACCCATACAATAATAATAATAATAATAATAATAATAATAATAATAACAATAATTGTGTTTGATGATCAGAGCTGGCAATAATGTGTTTCTCTGTGAATTATTTTTTTTCATTTACCTCTAGAGGTATCCAGCCTTACAGATTTTATCTAGCCTCACAGATCTGGTGACATTTGTCCAGGTGTAGGGTTGTCTATCTTTGAGATTTCTGCCTCCACCCAAAGGCAATGACCTGAATTGTTAGAGCGTATAGCACATAAGCGCATCTCATCTCTGTCTTTCCTCATTTCCTGTCTACTTCTTCACTATTGACTGTCCCTTGAAGGCAAAATTGCAACCAAAAAAAAGATAAGATTATCACTGGGAACAGTTTTCATTGGGACTGTTCATTTGGTAGAAAGATAAACAACCTATAACTGTAGGGCTCTGTATTCATGGCGGTGCAAGCAGCATTACAACAGTGTGGTATTTTCCTGACCTTGAAATTCGCTTTGACCCTCAATTACCACATCCTTTGATCTATATTTTACTTCAGCCTGCCCTTTTGCACTTTGTGCTGCTCCACATACATGAACTAAAACAGCAGGTGCGCAGTCTATGCGCCCTACAACGACCTTCCACTTTGAACTGGTTATTGTGCTTGGGCGATTAAAATATGGTCTGTGTTATTAACTCCTTAGCATAAAGTTGCTCATTTCATTTCTTTCTCAGGTAAATGCTTTGGATGGATATAACCGCACAGCGCTGCACTATGCAGCAGAGAAGGATGAGAGCTGCGTGGAGCTGCTGTTGGAGTATGGGGCCCAGCCAAACGCCCTGGACGGCAACAAGGACACTCCACTTCACTGGGCCGCCTTCAAAGATAACCCAGAGTGTGTGAGGGCCCTGCTGGAGAGCGGGGCCTGTCCCAATGCCCGGGACTACAACAATGACACGCCTTTGAGCTGGGCAGCAATGAAGGGCAACCTGGAGAGTGTCAAAGTGCTATTAGACTACGGAGCCCAGGTCCATGTGACCAACCTGAAGGGCCAGACACCTATCTCCCGATTGGTAGCCCTGTTGGCCCGGGGCCTGGGCACTGAGCAAGAGGAGGAGTGCCTAGAGCTGCTGTGTCGGGCAGCGGGGCGGTTTGAGATCCGACGGGCTGACGGCACCCTTCCCAGGGAGCTGAGTAAGGATCCCCAGCTGCTGGCGAGGCTGACCAACATGGTGGCTCAGGCTCCCACACTTCGCTCTCTGGCGCGCTGTGCTGTGCGGCAGAGTCTTGGAGTCCAGTTCCTCCCCACTGCTGTGAAAGAGCTTCCTTTACCAGAGACTATCAAAGACTATCTACTGCTGAGAGACTGAGGCCATGAAATAATTGGGGGGCTCTCCGACCTCACTGGCTGATTATTAGACAGCTCACCACATTTTGTTTACTGGCAAGGAATAGGATATTGTCTGACAGTGGCCCTCATTTCTCAAACCTTCTTGAAAATGAAAACAGATTTATGCATTATGGAGAGATGATGACTCTCCAAGTCTTTATTTTTATTATCTTGTGGTGGCACAACATCTAAAAGAGGAGTGCAGATTTGATCAGTTACAGTTGTAGGAAGAAGACTGCACCAGTCCATGTTTATATTGTTTCATATAAACACCCCAAAAATATTTTTGTTTTTGGTAACATATTTTGGCCTGTTAAAAAGAAGTCTTGGTGCAGCAAAAAGTGTTCAGCCCAGTACAGAAAGAAATTATAACATCAGAGTTGTTGGCCTTCATCATAGGAATTGACCTGTATGAAGCTGGTTGTGTCCATCATCCAGCTGTTCACAAAGAGCCATTGCATCTTTGAAATTTTAAGTAAGCTTGTTGTTATTTTTTTTGTATGCAAAAATCACAATAAGCTTTGAATATTACCTTTTTAAAACTTAAATATAATAGAAAATGCTATTATGGTTTGTCACAAAGTATGAGGAAAAGCGTAAATATGTTTGGTGGTTAGGGTTATTAAATTAGTATATGGTCCTTGTTAGATTAGATTTAAATGTAAGATAGGTGTATGAATGAGGGCTAATGTCTCATGATGCAGGCTGTCTAATAATTCTGTCAGAGAATGCAGTTCCTGAAGTAGTGCTCTCTCTCGATGACGTCCCAGTGAACTCACAATGCAATCCTTTTTGCAATACCAAGGTAAAAAAAACAACACACTTTGACCAGAACAGAAAAGACTGTGCCAGGATCCGTTTCATTTGTTATGTAGAAGCATCAAAAGGTTGCCGTCATTGGCTTCACAGATTGGTGTCACAGAATGTGCCAGCCACACTAATCTTGCCTCTATCCTCTGAAAATGTTCAACGCTGGTAAAAAATGACGTCAACATGCCTGCTGTCGTACGTGATTTACTATTTATTTGGGCTTTATTTTAATGAGTGGTGCCGTTGCAGTTGCCAAGGAGGAATAAAATGTTCTTTTTTTTTTTTTTTTTTTTACTATGGATGTTTTCAGTCTTACAAAAGTTTAGGTTTTCAATGGTGCTCCCTGGTCCAAAATCTTGCAGCATATGTTTAAAAAAGACTTTATTTTAAATGAAATGTTTAAGTGTTGGAACCATGAAAAGGCCCGATTACTAAGTTTTTGTTCTTGAAAGATTTCACTAAATGAGCTTGCAAAATGTATTTACGTTTGTTATGGCATCTGTCTAAAATCTGACCATTTCTCTGCTTGATTTTGCTTGTTCTGCTGATGGATGAAAATTAACTCATGTCTTGTGTACACCTGCAAAAGTGCTTTTTTCTTTGTCAACGTTATGAAAGTAAATGCCTTTATATTCCATACGTTTTTTGGTCTATTTTCTGTCTATGGGAACATTAAGTTTAAAAGACAGCTATACGCACTATTACTTTAAACGCTCCACTGTAGCAGGCTAAGAAACCCTACTGAAACAGTTTGCTGTGTCATATTCAAATTATAGGCTTGATTCAGATTGAGGTTTTATTTGCATAGGCCTTTTTCACAGTAGACATTTTGACTTGTCGTAGTAGGAAAAGTACAGGTGTTAACAATGGCTCTGTTCTATTCAAGTGTCCCAGTAAGTCACCTTGAGCCAGCATGCACAATACCTGAAACCAAAGCAGCTAAATGGAATTCAGTCCATTCATTTTATTATTTACTCCTGTGCTTCTCCTGCACCTTGTATACACTGCGATTGAGTCTCCCTGTTTTGATTATGAAACCAGTTATCAAGGCTCAATGCTTTTGAAATTAAAAGTTAATGTACACCTTTAAGGAACATCATGGCAATATTCTGAGCATTTTTTCCTGCTGCTTTGTCACTTAAAATATACCCAAATTTACAAAATCTTTAAAATTTTAAGTTATATACATACATTAAATGCTGATTATGATTTTACTGTCTAAAATTGCGTTCTATTGTTAGTGATTAGGACTGAAGACAGCTGTGATCACTTGTGTAATTACAGTTCGACGGCACTCACTAGACTGAATCACAGTCATTACAATGAGAGGGCCAGAGCAGCTTAAGTATGAGAAACCACATCATACATTTGCAGCCAGAGCTGTTACTTGGAGCCATTTCAATGAAAAATCTCCTCTGGGTGCCTAATGAATTTATGATACAAGAGGGGACAATAGTAACAGCTAAACAGGAATTTTAGATTTATTTTGACACACAGATGTATTTATTTTGTAAAAACGGGTGAACTAAATCATCCAGGGAAGAACTTTGGCAAAACATTAAGATGACCAAAAATAGCTGATTGTATTTTTACTTACGTCTCTTGAAAGGAGCACAAAAGCGAAATTTAGCACATTCAGTTCTCAAATTATCCACTGGGGGTCTCTCTAGCCTCGTCCCTGAGTTCACGTTCCTTGGCTCGCAAAACGGCCTCTGAATGAGATGTTTAGTCTTTATATTGGAGGAAAATTGCAATGTTACGTAACAATTGCTGCGGATTACATCAGCTGCCTCGTCTTCAATATTTTTCGCGACATATAACGAGCTGATTTGGCATCATTTCAAATTCAATCATTGTAGCCTATTTTGTTTCTATTTCTAATATTTTGGCCCATTATTTTAGACTTGTGCACCATGTAATGCCTTGCACTGCCACAGACAGGAGAGTATAGGGTGAGAATATCAAGAAGGAAACCAAAGCAAGAGGGGAAAAGACCCCTCTCATTTTCAATGTTCATACAATAGTTTCAACAATTTGCTGTTATTATGTGAATTGTGACATGTCATGCAATAGTAATTCAAACAGGGATTTTATAGAAAAGGGAAATAAATATAATTTAAGTAGGAAAGGACAGGCAAGTAATAACAACCATAGTCATCCTGTACATGTGTTGACTTGGAAATAACTTCAAGTCAAGTTGTTTTTATTTATATAGCCCAATATCACAAAGTCACAAATTTGCCTCAAGGGGCTTTACAATCTGTACAGCATATGACATCCTCTGTCCTAAAACCCTAAATTCAGATAAGAAACAAATGGAAGAAACCTCAGGAAGAGACAGACAGACACGCAATAGATTAAACTTCTAATGAGCGTCTCAAGACAAAGTTCAAAATCAGTTGTATACTGTATGCACTCAATTGCTTTTATGAAGACACATTTGATTGGTCACAGTCTACAATATCACTCACCCATCCAATTAATAGAGGTAATGTTGTCTTGTACAATGAGCAGCAGAAGTGATTGTCTTAAACAAGTTACTATTAATTAATTTTGTACACTTTTTTTCACAGTCTTAAAAATAGAATTAGTGAGCTATTATAGAATATGGCATGAAGTGTGTTACTGTGAGTACTTTTAAGTTAATTTAGTTTCACCTTAAACACTAATGTACTTTTCTGCTTTTTGTGTCTGTATTGATGTTCCATGGGCTGTTCTTCCCATTCAGTATCTTTTGTATGTATGTACTTTGTCTGCGTGGTTTGTAGCCTACATGTTATGAATATTTTCAAAACCATATAGTCAAAGCCAACATTTGTTCAGAGAGGCAGAGCTGGTTCGTAATCTGGTGTTACACTAAATTCTTTAACCTATTAAATTCCTTGACCTGATTAAGAATTTGGCGTTTCCATCATATTGCATCACATACTTTATTTTACTGGCTGTTACAAAATATAGTGCCTCCATAGTATTTAGATAGGGTTTTGAAGGCGAAGAGCAAGGGGTAATTTTGACAGGTCTACTATACGCTGTAATATTTTCCTGTATATACCTGTAGGTCCAATCTCTGAGTTTTTAAAACTTTTAAAGGACAAATGTATCTCGTTAAAATGACGCCCGAAAATCAGGGGCCTCCTCTCTCAATGTCCGGATACATTTCTCAACGTCTGTCTGGCTACGATAACTGATATGTATTCTCGCGATGATTCGACGTCAAGGGGAGTGTCAAATTCCAAGAGAGAGGAGAGGAGAGGGGAGCTAGAGAGAGGGGCGCAAGGGTGAGTTTGTAAACACTTTATTACCCTTTAAATTCATCATAGATATATCGACTACACCATACTATGACAAAGTAGCGTTCGCCGCGCCAGTTTTCAGTGTTTGTTATCGTTTAAACTACACGTCTATTGGATTGTCTAAACTGTTGTGGCAGCTACAACGTTTCATTCGGTCCCACTGTCTCGCTTTGCACTCAAGTGTCAGTCCGCTAACCAACTAACTGCTAACGTTTTTTTCTGCTTTTGTGATTTTGACTGTCCGCAAGGGCTTTAAAACACACCAGTTCACTTCGGATATCATTAAATAAGTGTTGGTGTGTGTTTGTTGTCATCGCTGAAACTGGTAGTAGCACTGTTATTACTCATTTTGAATGTGCGTTCGGCCTGTTGTTAAAGCTAGCCACACCAGCTAGCCATTAGTTTTTCGTGGATACAAAAAGTTGATCTCGGGGTTTTATCCAATAAGATTCAGCTAGCCGATGTTATTGACAGGGTCTAAAGCATTGCATTCATCAGACGCCGTTGACTGACTTGCTTACAGCCAATTGCTGAAAAGAATAGGCGGTCTTGTTACGGGAAAAGGCAGGGCTAAGCATGTTCGTCCGTCGCCAGACGATAATGAAGGCTAAAAACGACAAACTTTTTCAAGCCAGTCAGCGTTGTCTGGAAGAAGGAACTAAAGTTTTCGGGACTTTGGGATTTCAGTTTGACATTGACCTCTTTTACATGCCTGAAACCCCACGACAAATATTTGCCTGTCGTTTTTTTGGCGGTTGAACATGCTGTAATGATAATCTGGGTCTGCAAGGAGAGCCTCCAAAATCTGAAGAACTCGAAGTCTCGAGTAATAATGATATCCATAGTATTGCAATTTGAGCTGTTGAACGCCTCAGGATCCGCATCCCCATGCATGTCAACACCTTCATTAGGAATGTAGGTCATGTTTTTGGCAGAGTTGTACCTCATTCCATCACATAGAGTTACACCAGAGAAAACTGCAGCCTGTTTTGTCCCACCAAACCTCTTGACCCACTCCTCCCATCTTGAGTAATTATATAAAACTGAAATTTTATACAACATAAATGTACTTTAAACTTAAACATTATCACATTACACATATGGTAAATAAATGTAATGTTTCAAAAATGTATGCTGAGCTTGTATGCTTTTGTGTATACATTTGTGCCTTTGGCTGTCCATTCATTATTGGTTTGATAATTCAATATTTAATGCTATAGAGAATTAAGCAGAAATGATTTAGCAAAATTATTGTCTGTACCAGAGGCTGTGCAGGCTCCAGTTTTGATAGTTTTGAAGACCCAACACATCAAGTGACATGGTCTTTTTCTTTTGAATTTGTTGTAATAGAACCAAAACCTCACGGCAAGTGCTTATGAAAGTCATCAACCGCAAGTCAAAGGCAGAGTGTTTCTGATTTAATTTTAGAAAACTGCCCTGGGTCCATCCTGTATTGTTCCGCATTGTCTGCTACCTCGGCATGGATTTAGCTTTTAGCCCTTGTTAGTTATGCATACATGGATATAGGATTTCATTTGTTCCATTTACCAAATCTCAGGTTCACTTTGCTTACATAAATACATATTGGCTGTTGCACACGCCAAGCCTAGATCTCTGGTCTCTAAAGCTCATAGCCCACATTAACAGGACCTCACCTGTGATCCAGCACATAACTATGCTCCTCCAATTGACCAGTTGCTGACCGTGTTTTTCTTTCTTTCGTTATTTCACCGTTTCACTCTCTCCCTCCCCCTCCTTTACTTTTTTTCTTTTTGTGGGGTCTCCCCTACCCTCTGGCAATTCAAGCCTCAGATTCCAGAGTCATGGCTGCAGCGCGAGCTATTAATACAGTTTGTTTAGTCAGTTTCCTAGCAGGCTGCATCAAACACTGGATGGCTGTGGCTGATTATAGCTGGGACTCGTTCCCCTACACCTGCTGAGTCGGAGAAATCCAAGTTAACGGTGGGACTTTGGCAGCAGCTCAATGAGAGGGACAGGAATTAGTGCACTTTGAGTGCTTCCATGTCACCTTGGATGAAAGGAGGCGAAAATAGGTGGACTTGATATCCATGCCTGTAATGAATATCAGTTATGTGTATCAGAACTAATGTAACCAGCACACTGATTTATTGTGTCTCACAGAGTTGAGGTCTACATGAAGCAGAGCATTTTACAGTGAGCAGTAAAACTTTACAACTCATCAACTCGTTAATTAGGTTATTCTCAGTGAGACACATCTGACAATCAAAGTAATAAATTAACAGCGCCATTTCTGTCTGTATACATGTGAGTCTAGCAGAGGATTACAGATAGTGCTGCAAATTTTGAAGATGTCCTTCAAGATAGATTGTCTTACCACAAAGCCAAGAAATAGATTATTAAGAAAATACTTTTGACACATCTGTTTTAATCAGGTTATGATATTGTTTGGGGCAGCTATGAAAACAAATGGTATTTTCCACCACTGTCATCTGAAATTTATGGTGGAAACCCCACACTTCATGTTGGTGCCAGCCAGCCAAGTTAATGTCTAGCATGTCTCTAGTAAGATGTAAACTCTGAAATCTGTTCCCACTCCTCACGCCAGATGTGTCCATTTCCCCACACAGTCCACACCCTCGGTATAACGAGCAAGTCGGAGTATCTCGTTTGCAGACACATCTCTGCCCAAATAGACTCAGTGGATTGGAAGCACTTTGTGAGGGCCCTGGCACCAATCTGTTGCCTTTCTCCAGAGCATGGGAGGTCTGCTTCATCCCCCCTTTGATCTGCACAGAGGGACAGGGCTTTCGCTTGCAAACACGATGCAGACCTCTTTCCTCATAAAGACATGGATCTGAGAGACACAACGGTTAGGCCTGTTACAGGCCCGGTGTCATGGGAGAGCGTTGTATTCCAGCGCAAGGCTTCAGTAATCATGTGTTGGCTCAGGGGCAGCTGTCCTCAGCAGAGAGATGGAGGAAAATATACTGACTTCAACATTGGGAAAACTTTCAGACATTTATGCCTCGCCAACATAATGAATAATCTGTCCCACTCAATAATGTTAGGCTACATGCTCAATCCATGTAGTTGGTACAACAGAGGTTAATGTAAAGTAAAACTGTAATATTACAATACTAAACATGTTGCTTTATAGGGTTAAGTAAATTAAGCTGGATAATACATTGGCAGATTTTTTTAAACGAACATGATTAAACAAGCTTTACAAACAAGTCAAAATAACACAGTACAGAGGCTGTCATGCCATCATCATAGTCAAAGTAAAAGTTTAGGAAGGGGATCACAAAAGACAACACGTATATTTTGACGGGCTAGTACTAAATTATTAAAGACAGACGCCATCCCTTCTCATGACTATGTCTTAGTGGAACTTGAGTATTGCAGTAGTCAGTGGCATATGTTTATTGAAAGGTTTCTACTTGTATACACAGCGAGGTCCTTGATGCATGTTGGTAGTTGCTGTACTGTCAGTGGGACACCGTTGTGTAATAGCTACGAGACGTCACTTTGGGCCAGTTGAGAGTGCTAAAACATTAATGTCCCTTGTCCATTGCCATCATCACCCCTCCAATTCCCTGATTTTGAATTCAGTGACCAAGTTATTTTTTTCCCAGTTTGTCTTTACACAGGGTGTTGTTCAGCTGTGCAGAGCAGCGCACATACACAGTGGGGTGGTTTGGTGGAGATGGGGATGGGGTTGAGGCCGGGGGTTTGTGAGGAGTTATTTTCCTCTGTGGAGACAACTGATAGAAGCAGCAAACCTCGCACAGCTTTAGTTTATGTTTATGTCAAGTCAACTTCAGGCGCAACAGGAGGAGAAACCAAACAAAATAATGTGCATATTTAACTCTTGACAATGGCATTAACCAGGAAGACAGGGATGTATTATGTATGTAGTCCTGTGGAAAGCGTGTTTCCAGTGCATCTGCTCAACAATGCTATCCTTATGTGCCTCTATTTTTCCCTTATTACCAAATATTTATGCCATGTTAATAGCACCCCAATAAAAGCCTTCATATTATGTTATGGCAGCAGGGACAATGAAATTAATGTATATCTTATCTAACAAAATGTACTCCCATTGCAGTTTTCAATTGATACATTTTATGAATTTCTATATACTTAAAATGAGATTAGCTACAACAACCAGTCATATCTCACTAGAACTTCAACCAACCAGTCAGCCCAAAGTCCACTCCAGATGTCCAGAATCTGAAACAGGTCATACTGAAGTGAGCCGACATGAAAAAGGAACTGTTAAATACTTAAATATATATAAGCTGTGTCATTATGCACTATT
This sequence comes from Enoplosus armatus, assembly GCF_043641665.1. Lineage (NCBI taxonomy): Eukaryota > Metazoa > Chordata > Actinopteri > Centrarchiformes > Enoplosidae > Enoplosus > Enoplosus armatus. The sequence continues at coordinate 12,072,490 of NC_092187.1, forward strand.
AATATTTAATTTCCAATGTAATTTATCTTGGCAACCAGTTAGCAAAGGTCATTAATATAATATGTATATAATGTTTAAAGGTTGTCTTTTCCTGGGCTTAAGCTGCAGTAAAGTGGTAAAATTGTTCTGTTCTAGCTGAAGGAAATCGTTTTCCTCCGAGTGTCTGTCACTTACTCCTAGTTTACATTATTGTATGAAACATTAATATTATAAGTATCATAATTGATGACCATCACAATCTGTCACTTAACTCCATGTATTTCCATGCCAAAAAAGCAAGTAAGTTGGAGTTAACCAGGACAACAAAGTGAGGTACAGTGTAGGGTCAAGATATTTGTGCTGTGGATTCACATGAGAGTTCTCAGAAAGAGGATGGAGGAACGGAGATTGTGTGCTGAGAAAAACAGCTGAATCAGAGAGAGGGAGAGATTGAATGAGGGGGTTCAAGAAGGAAAAAGGTTGGGAGGTGCTTGAGAGGTGAGGAGAGGGAGTGGTAATGAGAGAAGGAGGGATTGGAAGTGAGGGAAAATGAGACAGAAGGAGAGGGAGATGCCTTTGTGTAAACGGTAGCTGTCGTTCTCTCTTGTAAGCGGTTCCTCATTGGCCAGCCAGAATCCCCCCCGTGTGAAGGAAGTATCACCAGGGAAACTTCGTCTCGCTGCCTCTGTGCATGTTTTCCTCCTTGCCAGGGTTATTTTTAAATAGCGTTCGGCTTCCTGCTCAGACTAAAGACTACAAGCCACAGCATCCCTGTTTTGTTGTTTTCAGGATTTGCCAGTTCACAAATCAAGAAAAGCCGCAGAAATGTTCTCCTCTTCTCCTCTCCCACAGTTACATTGCAAGCTCTTTGCAAAAATGGGGGACGACCGACCTTTTGTGTGCAATGCTCCTGGCTGTGGACAGGTAAGTCCTCTCCCTCCTTGTTCTGGGTTTCAGGTGTGTGCATGTGTGTGTGGTATTTTTGCCCTTGTGAAAGCACTCTCCAGCAGTTAACTGTTACTACTTATGATTGAATGCGTTTTACTTCTAAAAGAAAATGAATTGAAAGCAAAAGAAAAAATATATTGTACTTGAAAAGACAATTTATTTGAGTAGAATAAAGCTTATATATACAACGAGAGAACTTTATAACCCTGAAAAGACTTCGCACTTGTTCTTATTGCCAGAGAAAACTAACTGGCTGTGATTTATGCAACACTAATGAACATCACACCAATAGCATTCTAGCTAGCATGCTGTCTTGTGAGACAATGCTGTCTCCTTTAGCAATGACTCACTGGAAGCTCCAGTGAGTAATCAGAGCACAGTTATTGTTTCAACCTGTCACTGTTGACTTCCAGCGCCTGCAGACACAGGTTTGAGCCACGGCAGTGACTCAGCTGAGTGCCAATAGTGCACTCACATGCCAGTAACGTGGTGTATTGTCGAGCTTGGCCTGATATCACAGCAAATTAAAAGAAGCGTGTTCTAGGACTCATGACTGTTCAATACAGGAAATATCATGTCTGATGTTGTGCTCAATTAGCTGTCTGATGCTGTGTTCTGCTGGGTGTGATAGAGCTAGTGATGGATTATCTCCCCTGGGGTTTGGACGAAGAAAGTGTTTATGTGGATAAGAAACATTTGCGATTCATAAGCCTTCTTTTATTCTCTGATCAACGTTCTGTTGTTCATGGGATTTGCGGTTTGAACAACAGGCATGTAAAGCAGTTAAACGTGTGTGTTGGATAAATAAATGATTTGTTTGGCTATTTCCTTCTCAGAACATTATGGACACCCAGGGACCCCTTCCCTGAACATTTTAACTTTCCTTTGACATGTTTCTGTGATGTAAATACTCTGCATATTTCATTTGTAAATATCATTACTAATTTAGTTGGCAGTTGAAGTCACATGGAGGCTTTTCAAGGCAAAGTGATGACAGTGCGGGACTATAGCTGTGGCATAAATGTCATGGTGAACACGTTGGTAAACAGTTGGCTGTTTAACAGAGCAACATTATCATTCATTTGAAGTCACGATTCTGGCCATGTGGCAAATGTAAGTCTAATATTCACTCTCTTTTAGTTCTGTTTTGGTCTCAGCCTGAGGGAAATATCCAGCTCTGTACCTGCTAAATACTCCGCTATGTTCATGAGCTAGTGTTAGTTGCTAACTTTGTGTGTCTGCAGTCTTTGTGCTTGTCAGGTAGCGCACAGTGGCTATATCAGATTTTCTTTCACTGACAAAAGCTGCCTGCTGCAGCTGGAATCGGGGTTGGTAATTGGTAAAATGTAAAAATATTGATTAGTTGTTATCAGGGTTCGTACAGAGTCTTGAAAGTTTGGAAGATGCTTGAATTCAAATAAACTCCTTTAAAAATACTTGATTTTCAACATGATCTGGTTTTTCGTCTACACAATCACTCACGTAAACCACAAATGTGTTAATATTTGAAATCAAACAATCCCGTCGTTATATTTGTTTGTTGTCTCCTGGCGTCTCACACCAGACGCGGAGCGGAGCTAGACTGACCGACATGGGCGCCAAAATGAAAAGGGGGCGTTTTTCCGTTCCACGTCTGGGGGCGTTTTTCCGTTCCACGTCTGGTGTACACCGGTGTTATGAGGGTGACCATCTGCTCTCAGAATGGAGTTTTTGGGTTTAGGTACCTTGAAAGTGCTTGAATTTTACTCTTTCTGTATGAACTCTGTATTGTTGGTGAGTGCAGCTTTAAATGTTAAACACAAGCAGTCGGACAAAAAAATTAGCCTAAATAAAATACAATCTGAAATTTGTCTAAAACAAAGTACTCTTCTCTACAAAATTGACCAGAATTTTGATTGAAAACATTTAGAACAGTTTTCAATAAATTTTGGTTTGTACCAAAAAAGTATTTAGGTACAATACCCAGTCTTACATATTATGCCAGCTTAAATTTCATTATGCAAACTTTTAAGAAACTTAAACACGTGCTGCTTTTATATTTATCGTCTTTGATGTTTATTTGTGTACATTTAGACACGGAAAATCCTTATGTCCAAATCCCTTTTTACTGCTGCCCTTTACAAGCAACAGTTGTCTACCAGGAAAGTCTGAATCATGCCCATAATAGAACGGGAATGATTGACTCCTGGCTTTGCTCAGGGTTTTCCTTTTACCAAGTTAACAACAACAACAACAACAACAACAACAACAGCCCCCCCATCATGTGTTCCCCAGTATTTACAGTGTGGGAAGGGTTAATCCTAGCTGCCAGTATCTCATACGGGGAAATTAGTCGGAGATAGTTTCCTCTTCAAGACTCAGCCGCCTTGTTCAGAGGAAAGAGACAAATCAGACATGTAGTTGTATTGGTGATGCTGCCTGGTTGGGCTAAAAATAAGCCCCCTGACACTTGACTGTGTTTCCACTTCACTCTCTCACGACTGAACTCGCAACTGCAACGCAGTGCCCCAAAATAGGCTGCAGCGAATGGTGAATAGGCTGGTGCCAGAGCCAAGATTATTCCTCCTCCGCCTCCGACTGATTCACCTCGCCACTTCTCCAAAGAAGAAGTGCTGTGTCTCAGACGATGGCTGTTGGTGCTCTCTTCTGAAGGTCTGATTTGCCTATGTACCAGACCTCCTGTAGCTTCCACTGTGGATACCTGATAACAGAAACAACAGAACATTGGCCAATGGAGAGCTTTACTGAAGCACAGTTTATGGCATCCACATGTTTAAAACACCGACTAGTTTGACAATGTGTTCTTTTCTGTAAAAACACCTAAGACTTGCATTTGCAGCATCTGTTTTGATGTGGCTGCTCATTTGCCTTGTGCCAGTGGTTTTTATACTATGCTCATTCCGTACATTTCTGTGCTGTTAATCATTTCAGCTCTCATTCATTCAAGCCTGCTTTCTTTTTTTAGATAATTCTAGTCTGTGTTAAGATATTTGAGCCCATGTCCTGCGGCTATAATGGGCCCATACAAGACTTTTAAGACATGAGGAATTGTACACCGCAGATGCGTCTTTCTTTATGGTTTGTCACATAATGTATACAATATAGGCTGCATGTGTTGGGCTACATCTTCTAGAGATTATCTGTCTGTGATTACTGCAATATGATATCTGGGTTAAGGTACTAAAGGCTTTTCTTCAGGTCACCAGGACAAGTAGACAATTACCCGTAGGCTACTTCATATAATGTACTTATCTTTCCTCTTTTATTCTTGTTCACTTGTTTCAGAGGTTTACCAATGAGGACCACTTGGCTGTTCACAAACACAAGCATGAGATGACACTGAAATTTGGACCAGCCAGGACCGACTCTGTCATTATTGCAGGTACTGTTTGTCTACGAGACAGACGCACAGCTTTACTCTTCCTCTTTCTTAAATATCTTCTACCAGCATTCAGATGAAGACTGTCAGTGTGTTCCAACACTATTAGTGCAATCTCAAGAAAAGCAACTCTAAAGACGCATTAATGACATGGGTTTCTATATTCAATGCTAAGTGTGAACTAAGTGTGAAAGCGTGGCTTTGAATAGTTGTCTCTATTCATTCCCTTTTGCCAGACCAGACACCTACTCCCACCCGCTTCCTAAAGAACTGCGAGGAGGTTGGTCTGTTCAATGAGCTGGCCAGCTCCTTCGAACAAGACGATGAGGAAAAGAGAGCAAAGAATTCTGTAAGAAGGGCTTGTGGTTGATAATTTTGTCAATGTTTTCATCTGTGTGCGTGCCTGCATGTATACCTTTTTGTATCATTATGTATAGAAACCAGTGGAATTTTGTGCAAAGTGAAAAATTATGTTTTACTTCCTTCTTTCTTACCTCAAGTGTTGATGCTGTCAAGAATTATTGCTTGCAGAAATTCCTGCCTTGGGCACTTCGTCTGTGTATCATTAAATTTCAACAATTGCAACAGCTTGTTAAGATGATTTCATTGAAATGGTCCAGTGTGTTTTATTGCACTTAAAATAGTGTTTTGTAAACTGATGCCATGGTTGTTTGTTTTGTGTAATAAACACCATAAATACCCACTTCCTTTTTTTAATGTACTGTAGTCGATGAGAATCTTATCTTTGAGAGTAGTGTGAACTTACACTCTTTATCTCTCTCTCTCACCGTCTCTGTCCTTCTCAGCTCCCTGCTCCCAACTCTGTGGCTTTGGACATGAGCCTGCAGACGCCATCAGATGTGAAGGTGAAAGAAGAGGCAACTGTAGAGGTCGACTCCTCGCCACCAGACAGCCCTGAATCTGTCTCTGGAAAGTCAGACAGCAGCATAGAGTCTCTGGTTAAAGGAAAGGTAGGACAGAACGGGAGGAGGGGGGATTGCATGAGTATATAGAGAAGAGGGTGGACCCTTAAATGATGTACAAAGAGTATGGCTCATGATGCACGTTATTATGACTTTTGCAGTATTACATAAATGCACCTTGAGGAAGTGAATAATAGGATCTTTTTTTCTCTGCGATGTGATACATGACATGTTGAAACCATTGTGTAATAGCTGAAAGCTGTGTTTGAACTGTTTTACGTAACTTATCTCACCGCTATTCTCCTAGGACACACCACCCAGAAGTTCAGCCCCCACCCCGACTATTGTGCGTCCAGGTTCCCTCCCACTACACTTGGGCTTTGATGCCCTTCAGCCCACCATGCCGTCACCCACCTCTGTCATCACACAGGCACCACCTTCCAATCGTACTCTGGGGTGAGTTTAGTTCAACATCTTTCTACTGACCTCTTTAACGCTGATTTGCCTGTTTTAAAATGTCCCTTAAGTAGCTTTAGAGATCTTTAAAAAACACATTTTCTGATAAAATGGTAGTGATATGTATCGGCGATAGACACTTCATCAATAGCAATAAGAAAAATGTTCACTAGTTTCACTTAAATGCATTAAAAAGTGCAAACTGCCATGAAAGCACATAACGAATATGTCTCATATCCCTTGATAATGGAGCTTGCTACGAGGGACATGCAAACAGCCAATCATTTAACAGATGTGTTGTTCGGTTGCACCGTTGACAGGTGACACAACACAAACAGCGAATAAGGTGGTTATAGTCAAAATAAAGTGGTTGAATTTAACTTTTTTTTCTTCTGGTCTTTAGTAAAAAAATGTAATTAAAAATGATCGATGATTAGCGATATCAACTGAAATGAAACATTTCATCATGGTACATTTTCCAGCTTACCAAACTCAATATGCCATCTTAATTTTTGCGGCTGCACAATTTGAAATAATTTTTTTGTCTTTTAAAAATTTCACCATCATTAAACCAAGACTATAAAAACCTTGTGTTTTTGACTTAAATTTGATTTGGACTAGTAACAATGAATGTAAGTGTGGATTTTGTAGTTGAGTTGAAGTGGATAAACTTTCATAAATGGTGATAGTTGCTATGTTACAGACACTTTTTAATATGTATGGAATTGTAATTTATACAAACATGACCTCCTCCTGTTCCTGTTGTCCCTCTGCTGTCTGCCTGTCTAGTTCGCCAACCAGCCACTACCCCATGATGATGCTTCCCTCTGTGCTGCCTGGTCCAGTACACATGCCCTCTGTCATTAATGTAAGGCAGACCAACAGTCTAAATATGTTGTTTTTCAATTTTACAGCCAAGAAGTTGGTTCAGGTTGTTAAAACGTGTACATTTGTGTATCTTATGTGGTCTCCAGCTGGCCCGACCCATGTGCATGGTACCCAACATTCCTGGGATCCCCGGTCCTCCTCTGGGAGGCAGCAGCAGCGGCTCTAACTCCCCCTCTGGCTACAGCATCCACTCAGAGGCCAAGATGGTCAGCACTAGATTAGCTCTCTATTTTTATCTCTTTATCTGATCTTTTTGTCTCCATCTTCACCCTCCAGCCTTCCTCTGCAGTGGCTTGGTTTGTTCATCATATGACTTTTTTACTGCAGTTACTTGTTTATTTAACCCATACACCATGACAACACAATTTGTACTGAATTTTTGATACCGCAAAGTACACACAGAGGTCTATGTCAGGACCCCATGTTTCAACTGTATTTCAGATGAAACTGAGTTAGTTTGGTCATTTTTTTATAGTATTACAAACAAAGTACCCATTTGAGTAGATCCTGCCATTTACACAAACTGCTTGCTTCTTCAGTCACAACTTGTATGATCATTGGGGTGTATATGAAGCCGAGGGGTGTTTTATTGGTGTGAAGAATGTTTTGTGCGCACAGTCACACACATGGACATAGGTTCACTCATTCACTACTATATAGTACACTATATAGTAAGAGTGATTTTAGGCAGTGATGGGTCGTACCACCAAATAATGATTTTCAAAATGCTGTTGTGTAATGTACCACAACTCAAAATCTGAAAGATTTTCCAGGAATATATAACTTTAGTCGGGTCACATCAGCTACAAAGCCTCCAGAGCTGAGATAAAACAGAATGTCACATGAATGTGCTACTGAAAACAAGCTGGAGGTGTTTCACACTGTCAGGTCAGCATGGGTGAAGATATCTGCAGAATTAGATCACCTTTTTAAATACATGCCTTAGAGAATTCAAGTTTTTTCTGAGGCAAAGGGTAGTATAATCTGGTGCTTATTTATTAATAATTCAGCAGATCGAGCAGAAAACAGTCTAGTCTCGATGGATAGGGCTTGCTATGATGCTGCGGTGATGCTTAAATGATAGCAAAAAATACACAAACAAATGTAGTGGTACTGCTTTTGAATCTGATCTGAGGGCTGTACTACGAAGCAAGTTCGACATACCCCAGCTTTCTTTGCGTTGGCTGGCCCGACAAAATGTAAAATCCAAATCAGAGTAAATGGATATCACGACAGTGGTTATCAACTTTCTTTGATAAACCAGGTTTTCTTCATCAATCTGCGTGTTCCCATAAAAGGAGTCATTTGACCTCAGTCAAGAGGAACAGGTTATTATAATGTGAAGAATATTTTTAAAAAATCATTACGGCAAAAAGTAACACTGTTGCTGCAAAGAAGGCAAGAGAAGAATGCTGGAAGAAAATTACAATTTGTGTAAATTCGTAATATATTTATTTTACCACTCAATGCCTCCTATTTATTTTTAACTACATCATGTCGAAGTGTCCTTGAGCAAGACACTGAACCCTAAGTTGCTCCCGATGGAGACCAGCACCTTGCATGGCCGCTCGGTCGCCATCGGTGTGTGAATGTGTGAGTGAATGAGACTTAGCTGTAAAGCGCTTTGGGAACCGTGAAGGTTGAAAAGCGCTATATAAGTGAGACCATTTACCATTGTAGAGCTCTTAAACTTCAAACTTAATGCAGCATATTTAAACATTATACTCAATAATTGTATTTAGGTCTGACAATGAAGGATACATGGATATCACTTTAGTTGTGGGCAAAATCAAAGTGAAATTCTTTTTTTTTGGTTGAATATTATCTGTGATGAATACCAATAGACTAATCAGTGTCCTAACTGGTGCTCTATTAGCTGAACTACCAGCAGGGTAAAACGGACTTGGCAGCAAATCAGGGCAGAGCATGAAATCATAATCATAAAGTGTGTAGTTGCTGTGCTTCATAATTCTTTTAGTGTATGGATGATATGCTGTGTAAAATCTAAAGTGTTAATATTATCTGAAGGGAGCGCTACAAACATATTCAGTAGTTTGGTGAGCTCCAGAACAGCCTTGTGAACAGCACGACATACAGTATTCTCGCACAGATCTGCATCACTAACTGAATGCATGTAGGTTCCTGTGGCAAAAAAACGCAACTCAGTGCGTACAGTTTAAGCTACTGTAATTGCACAGCTTCATTTGGTGGCTTGGTTACCAACGTAGGCTTAACAAATTTTATCTCAGCTGAGAATCTACATCGCTCATAGAGAATATCGTCCGGAAAAGTCAATGGATCACTTCCGTCTCTAAACACTCTTTACACACCTGTCACAGTTCTGGCACCTTTAGGTCCACAGGGTCTCGCAAGAATGACGACGCCATTGCCAAAGGAGTTGATTAGTGAAAGGGTGGCGCTTTTTAAAACCGAAACTCTGAACATAACCTCCTCCAGAGCAGCTTAGGTGTGCAGCGTAAGTTACCTTGGCGATCTAGCCAGGTTAAAAGAGAGCCATTAATCTCACTTTGTAGTACACCCCTCTGTTGTGTTGTTGCTTTCTTGACCTTTTCAGTGCTTAGATCTTCTCTTTTCTTTTGCACTCACATTACACTGTTTATGCTGTTTGGGCTGTGTATTCCAATTCCTGTGCTTGTTATTGATGTCGGTCATATCGTTGTTCTCCTGTAGCGTCTGAAGGCTGCGCTGTCCCAGCAGAGCCCGTCAGGACATAGTATGGGGATCATGGCCATGGGCAGCAGCCCCATGGTACCTCAGAGGGCAGAGCAGAACCAGCTGCTTGTCCAACAGCCAGATGCTCCATCACCTGCACAACCTCAGGTACACTGTGTTGTCTATAGCCAAGGACCTGACTATAACATGACTTTCAGGTTTAATAACCTTGTCACTTTAGTTTGGAAAATCTAATGAAATTACTAAAAGTAACTGAGCTAAACCATCTTGGTATCCAAGTATATGACATATCACCTGTTTCAGTTACGGAACACTGGGGCCGCTCTTCTTGTAGTGAGATGACTATAATGTGCTCTGACTGAAATAATGAAACTATGACTCAAACTTCCCTTTTCTCTCTCGTCTTTCTTCCGCTCCGTCTGTTTCCTTCTCGCCCTTTACCCTGTTCTCTCTGTAGGTATCTCCAGCACAGCCTACAGGTGGGCGTCGGCGGCGGACATTAGACGATGACCCAGATGACCGAAGGCAGCGCTTCCTTGAGAGGAATCGGGCCGCGGCATCGCGCTGCAGACAGAAACGCAAACTGTGGGTCAGTTCCCTGGAGAAGAAGGCTGAGGAGCTCTGCAACCTGAACGTCTCGCTGTCGGTGAGTGGGTGGGTGGGTGGTTTGGGATGAAGTGTGGCCAGTGGGAGGCCTGTGTTAGCGTGTGCCTCGTCACACTGACAGGCTTTCATCTAGGCACTGAAGTTTGTGAGGTGTTTTCCAGATAAGCACAATGAGTTTCAGGGAATATTTGGTAATTTTACAGGACTTTGTGTAACTCATTATAACTTTTCACATCTTTATTGTGTTATTTGGTGGTTTCAGGTTATTTTTACACTGCATGACTTCTCCAGTGCCAGCTTTACTGTAGTGGAAACCAGACTATTTATCCCTTTAGAGCATTTCTTAGCTGAAAAACATTAGAAGTCCATTAGAGAGAAAACTCTGGAAGGTCTCCATGTTTTCAGTTAAATGACCCAGCATTAGTGATGGTTTCCCTTTTGGGTATACTGTATGTCTAACTATGATATGAATTCTCCATGAATTATTGAAAAGTGTTGTATGTCCTTATTTTCTGATCCTTCAGAATGAAGTGTCTCTGTTGCGGAACGAGGTGGCTCATTTGAAGCAGCTGCTGCTGGCCCACAAGGACTGTCCTGTGACCACCCTACAGAAGAAGACTGCCTACTTAGGTGAACCTTTTAATAATCATGCCATGTTACTCACCTGGTAGCCTCTTATGTTTTTTATCTCACTCGTAATTATTGTAGCGTTAATGATAATGTTTGTAGCTTTTCAGTAAGGCTGGTATGGAGTGTATTCATGGTTAATAGTTTAATGCTTTTGCCAGTCTGTATTTACGTTGTCTTTTTTTTCCCCGTGTAGCTGCAGAAGAGAGCATGAAAGACACCTCAGAGCCTACAGGTTCCCCTGCCCCGGTGATCCAGCACAGCTCTTTGGCGCACAGCCCCTCTGCAGGGCAAAACGGCCTGAGCTCAAGGGCAGCAGCTGAGGCCATGGCTATGTCTGTGCTGGCAGGAATGGGCCAGCAGCAGAGGGCTGAGAGTGGACCCTCTCACATTATCATGGCTGCACAGTCTCAATCTGCTGCCAGATGATGAGCGATGCCACCGCGGCCCAGAATTGGCTCACACTCGTCACCCAGGGGTAAAAAAGAGCAGCGGACCCCCCCCCCCCCCCAACTTTCCCCAATCTAGAAGTCCAAATTTCTCCTCTTCCCCCTTCGCCGTGCTCCTCTGCTCTCTCTGACCCTCCTTGTGGAGCCATCGTGCTGTGGCCTGGAGCTCAGCAGCAGCCTTCTGGGAATGGACTGAGACTTTTGAGAGAGCTTCCTGTTCACTTTGCCATAGACTACAGGGGCTGGACTCCAACTTCCCATCCTCGTTTCCCCTCTGTGCTTTCCCCGCTCATCTCTCCTCACCCTCAGTCAAAATGGCTCTTCGCTGGACTGTAGGACTGCATCGCTCTCGAGTGTACTGCCGTAACGAACTTCCCATGTGGACACGCACTGCACGTGTGCACAGTTTCTAACACAGGTGTTGCGTAAACACTCTTGATCAAATCAGATACCAAACAACACACAGGGCTTTACACTGTTTTCAGCAGGGAATAGTGCCTTGTGCTCCTCGACTTTTTAGCCATGCACACACCCACACAAGCCATCACAGCATACGTCCCTATACATCTTGGCTCCAAAGATGCAGTAGTTGTCTAGACGTCAGTGACTCAGATCTCAAATATTCACCCAAACCTTTTGTAAATGGTTCCACCTCAAGGTGATCTCAACATGGACCCAAAACAACCTTACCTATTTACACCCCTTTATGGAAAATTTGATAAACTGTGTGTGATTGGCTCTGTGCGTATATATTTATGTACATCAGAGCAGTTTGCCTACTCCTGTTCTGATACGTTAATAACTTTGGATAGGATTGTTAGCATGTGACTTTTTCTATTAGGGTGTTATGTTCGTGATACAGTATGTGCAGCTATATTTTTTTAATTAATTGGCACATCCTCTCAGATTAGTCTACAGAACCAAAATACGTTGGATTGACAGTGTATTATCTTAAAACTAGTTTGTTTGGGCAATAGCTTTTTTTCTGACCTGAAGGGAATTCAACCTCTCTACTCCTCCTCCTCCTCCTCCTCCTCCTCACTTTCCTCTAAAACAGGCAGTTTTGCTGTTTATTGGTTTATAAGTGGATGCCTTTTCCATTTTATATGAAAATATTCTAGTGACTGTGTTTCTCTGTGTGGGCTCTGGACTTACTGTAATTGTAACTGTTATTTTCACACTTCTCAGGATGGTTGCACATCCTTGCTGCTCGTTGGAAGTGCGATGAACCCCTTAGTCTCTTTGCTCTTTACCAAACCTAAACTAAGCCATAATGACAACCAATCAGATCTCTGAATCTCCAAAGACCACCTGGTTCTTGTTCTGGGACAGGAAGTTTATCGCCTGTCTGTTATTTGGTGTGATTCAGAGGTCTCCGTGACACAATCTACAGTATATCACTGCTTGTTACTTGCACTTGCGCTTCTTACACACACAAGTCTCACTTACAATATCTGATGGTTTTGCCTTAAGATCACATTGGTGCCTCCGATATCCCCACTTAAATACACACAGGTTTACTCATGTGAAAAACAATGGAGCCTTAGAAAAATATATTTGTCTTAATTTGTTCATTTCATTAAATAAACAACCAGTGAGGAACAAAAGATGTACCTGTTGAAGATTCCTCAAAGCCTTTGAAATTAATGTTTAATTTAGTCTCTTTTCAGTGACATAAAATTATACAATACTTGTGTGTCATCTGGTGGAGAGACACAGCAAAGACATCTTCACTGGTAAAAAAGCTTTGAGGGAGGAAATGGTTAAGAGGTCTTGTGACTGTGTCTGAATGGCTCCAGTTCTTTATACATCCCACCAAGATATTTCATCAAGATATCAGTATATTTTTACATAAATGCCTAAAAAGAAGAAGAAGTTTGCTTTTCTGGTTTTTCCCTGTATATTTTTTCCCCCTCTTTTGTCTGATATCATCATATATTTGCAAGATGTGATACTTCTGTCCATTAACACAAGGGCATGTCTTTATGCACTAAGATAACGCAAGTTTATTTTGTTGCTTTGTATTTCAGATATCAGATCCTTTTAAAAAGCGATATTTTCTCTCGTCTGTATTGTCTACATGAATGGCAATTTCCTCAGCAACTTTTAATACCTTTCACCTTTGACTGAACCTCTTGTCCTACAGTCCCAATGGCGACCCTGGCATTTTGTTGTACTTCAGAGCTGGCGCTATATTTGGCCGGCAGTCCCTTATAGACGATTATTCATATGAAATGAAAATTCAAACTATATTTAGCTTTCATGTTTTCATGTAATTCATGTCATTGGCACCTTTTCTGTCATTTCTTGTTTTCTTTTGTTGTGTGCTATTTTCAGCACTATACAACCTTTGTCATAACGCTTCTGATTGTACTGATGAATATAGAAACTAATTTCTCTTAACATACAGATTTCTTTTCTTTGTTTGTTTGTTTGTGTTCTCTACAGAAAAAATGGCATTAGTCCGTTTTCAAAAAGAGATGATATCCCCTTTATTATATCTTTTAAGATAAATTTGGTCATGTCTTGAAAGCCCTTGCCTAACTTATTTTTTTAATTGGTCAACTAACAATCATCATTACGGTCTTTGGCATATTAAGGTTACCTAGAATTGTTGTGAAAAGAGCAATTTAATGAAAAATGCAACAATGTGAAAGTTGCACATAGTGTATTAATGGTTTTTCACACTCCCATTGTTGGACTGATGATTTCAAAAATTGTCCTCGTTCTGTACATATCTGTACTATATGAATATATTTACTTTTCCATGCATGTCTAAGTGGAATACTACGAACACTTACAGTGCTGCAGTTTTAATTAAAGAAACTACATCTTAACGAACATTTATAAAGTTTTGTTTGTGTAGTTTTCAGCTTAGATTCACAATGACAAGAAGATGCTTTCTGTAAATTTGTTGTAATCTTACGTAACAAGATAAACTCGCAGTAAGTCAGTGCTTGGTAAAATGTGCTATGAAAGGAGGTGTTTTGGATTTGAGAGAATATATTGTATGTAAGGACATTGTACTGTCTGCTTTGTTCATAGTCTGTACCTGGGTAATCTGTAGCAAGTGTTCCCTCTCCCTTCACTCATGGACTGTCATTTCATGATTGTGTTGTTGACGATGTAGAGACGTGCAAAATAACCAATAACTGTACTTGAATAGTTGCTTCATGTGCTTTTAAAGTACACTCTAAAATTCATCAACTTTCTTTGAAGCAGGACCGTAGCTACTATTGAGGACACTGAGGTTTTTTTTCTGGGACTTTGGGGCATGTTGTAACCTGAGGTTACATTCTACAATTAAAAATGTACACATTGTGAGTATTTTATAGTTTTTTTACACTCAACATTTTTAAATTGGACTACTTTAGGGGCAAAATGGAAATAGGTAAATTCAGTATCTAGAATATTATTCCTGTTAGTGTGGAGGAAGGCCTTGAAACGGAATTCTGACCTTCGTGTCAGGAAATAACATTTACAGAAGATGTAGTCGAACATTTAACTTGCTACGGCCCTGCTTTTAAGATGTTTTTGCACTGTATTCAAGTACTTTCGGAAAGACAAAAAGTGACACAAGCCTACAATTATGCCGTTAATGTTAAGTTTGCTTTGAAGCTTGTTTTCCTTGTAAGACAATGTCCATGTTTCTTGTAAGGAAAACATAATCGTAACTTTTTGGAAGCAGCCCTTAATTGCAGAGAGAGTGGTTGGAAGGATATATTTATTTTTATAGTGGTTACAGTCAGGATGCCACACTGGTCTTTTGAAGGTGACCATATGTAACTTACTCAGAGCTCTGAACTTGTACTAAAGCAGTTTTCAGTACAAGTATTCTTACTTGAACTTTGGTGCAATTTAAAATCAAGTACTTCATCTCAAGTAGGTTAAGGGCTGGCTTAACCCGCTATGGGGCCCTGGGGCGAAAATGAGCTGGGGGCCCCTACAAACCCCCCATACTTCCAAAACTCTGTACATAGTATATGGCATGTTGCCTTTAAGTACCCATCAGCTACTGTGTACATAACAGTGCCAGAACTGAAATGATTATTAATTGATTAGTTGATAGACAGAAAATAAATGGGCAACCGTTTTGATAATTATAGAAACATTTAGGTTTTTTAAGATGAAATGCCAAACGTTCACTGGTTCCAGCTTCTCCAATGTGAGGATGCGGCGTTCCTGTTTTATATCATTGTAAATCGAATATCAACTTTGGGTTTTGGACCACTGTGGACATTTTCTGATATTTTATCGTTCAAACAATTAATCAAAGTGTCAGATGAATCAATAATAAAAGAGTTGTTAATCGCAGCAGCTCTACAGTCGACACATGCCCGTTTCATTATTTTGTATTTTGCCTACAGCCCCGGAAACCAACAAGGAGGCGTAACACTCTGCCCCAGTTTCAATGTGTGTCAGTTTGTTTGTATAATCACTTGTGTAAACTCACATTCATTTACACATGTGCAATTAATCAAATTACCACACAGTGAACCCGGGACTTTTTAGGGACCCTGGGCAGTTGCCCGCTTTGGAGCCCCGTCTCTAATCCAGCTTTAAATAGGATATTCTGGCACTTTTTCCACCCTTGCTAGCCACAGAGTCAGGCTTTAGTTGTATGAGTGTAACATCCTTTACACACACGCTCTTATCTGGCCAAATTATAATGTTTAACTTTTTTTTCTCCTGTGAATCCACTGAGAGTCCCTGAAGGGGCCCGGGATCCTCTGGAAGTTTAATGTGTGTGTTTGGCTGGAAAATGATATGATGAAATTGTACAGTGCTATCCTTTGGGTTTAAGTAAGAGTTGTGTGTGTGTGTGTGTGTGTGTGTGTGTGTTTCTGCCAGTGAGACGGCAGAGGGAGCAACAGTGTCGGCGTGTCTTTCTGCTGGGATGCGGTGAATTAACGTACAGGCGAGGTAAATGCAGTCACGTGACCGCTCGTTGCCGTTGGTGAGTTTTTCCCATTATGGCGGAGGGGCCAGCCGTGCGGATGGACTGTCTCTCCCACTCTGATGCTTGTTTTGTGTCTTGAGGGAGGGCCTTTTATTTTATTTTTTTTACATATCCCCGCCACAGCCTGGTCTCTTTTTAACTAGACTGCACTCGTGTTTATCGGCGAAGTCATGGCGGACCGCGGCGTGGATTTGTCCGCCCTGCCAAAAGAGGTTAGAGACCAATTGGCGGAGTTGGATCTGGAGCTGTCTGAAGGTAAAGGAGGGGAGGGGGGCTGATGAGGGTTGGTGGTGGGGGGGGGGGATGCTATGGCAGATTTTCAAGCTAGCTATGTGTCTCAGCCTGTCTGGGCTAACCAGCATCGATTGAACCAGCAGTTTTCCTCCTCCTATTCTACTTTACGTCTATAATACATTGAATGAGAGCACACGCCAGGCACTCAAGCTGTGCCACCTAGTTAGCTTATTTTGTGCTAATACAGGATGTGAGCTACGAGCTAACAGTGCATGACCAGCAGCAGGGGGAAGAGAAAGGCTTTCATCCATTTCCTCGTGTCTCCTTTATCTCAAGCCATATAGTAGCTAGTTTAAAGCAAAACGTCGATTTAAAGAAGTGTTTCGGTGCCAAATCGCCTCGTTTGCTGTGTGAACGAATGTCAAAGCCATAGCTCAGTGTGTGTGTGTGTGTGTGTGTGTGTGTGTGTGTGTGCGCGTGTGTGTGTGTGTGTGAGTGAGTGAGTGAGTGAGTGTAGCTGTCTGACAGACTGGGATGGCCAGAGGCAAGGTCTGGCTATCAAGGCTTGACCCTTCTCCTGTCATCTTAGTTATACTTCTTCATATGGTTTGAATTTGATTCTTAATCTGTCACCACATGGCTTCCAGTTTGACACCATACAAGCCTCGTGCTCGGCATCTGTGTTAAGGTTTCAGCTGTAAAATATTTTATTGCAGTAAAACTGTGTGAGTCACTGTGACTAGCGTTGAGGTGTAATGACGAGGCCTCCAGTCATCATCTGCTCTGGTGTCACATGAAGATACAGTCTGTTATGAATGACTGTCAGTAATTATCAGTAGTGTATGACCTCAGTGACGCAAGTTGGAGTGATCAGCAGGATGTGTGCATGAGCCTTATGCACCTGTGTAAACCTGCTATTACTGGAATTATAGGTTTACCTACCTGCGCTGCTCATTGTGGGTCTCACTACCCTCAATCTTGGTCAACAAATGGTGTGAGAGAGTCAGGTGTATACATCCAACGTTCATGTTTGTTCTGCTCTTGTGGATGTAGGCGGGTGATGGATGTGTCCGTTTATTGTGGTTTACACAAATATCAACCATTAATTCATCCAAAGCATAGTGCAAATCAACCCCTCCCCCAGGGCAGCTGTTAGCCCCTGTCCTGCTCTGCACCCTGACACTGTCACATCCCTGACAGCACCCCTCTTCCCCTGCTTCATGGCACCTAGGCAACCTTCTTCCAGATGAGGTGACCACTCAGTGTCTACTTATCCCTGCTGGTTGACATTTGGTTATTTTAGGGGTGTGTTGTGGTTTTCTAAACTGATATTTTCCCTCTCATGTTTGGCTGACACCAGTTTTGATATACATATTTGCGAGTCTCTTAATACAAATGCATGCTAACCATTTCAGTCACGCCCCCAATAAGGCCTTAAAAAGGAACATGGTACCATAAAAGACTTGACAATATGGTTCTTTTGCATTTGACAGTTATATTATGTGACATACTCCAATAAAAAATACAAATGCACATTTACAAGCTAATTAATGTTGGCTATAAGAGTATCGGAGTGATGCCTTTTACAATTCAAGCCAATATTGAAAGTTAGCTGATATATTAGTGCATCTGCAGGTATTTTAAGAGCTGGCTGACCTCTAAGGCTAATGTGTTATTCAGGTAGAGATCAGCCAGTATTTAGTGTGTTGGCCTGACATGTTAAAGAGTTATACTGGTGGTTTTGGATGCCCATTAATTCAAAAAGGTTTATATTTTACATAACAGGCTGAACATTTACCAATTATCTCATAGGTCAATTTAAGGGGGTGGCTGATATGATGCGTGTGTATGTATTGATAGATAGATAGATAGATAGAATTGTGTCTGCTGTGATTTTGCCATATTGTTTACACATTGTTTATACTGTGGTAACTATCCCTTTAGCATCTCTGTATCAATCTGTGTTGTGGGCAATGTTATAAGTTAATGATTGGGGCAGTTTTTGGCAATATTTGATGTTATATGATTTTTGCATCACTGTGATGATTAAGTACTTTAAGCTGATATCAGCTGGATGTCTGGTATTTCATTTGTTAGATTAGTTAGTCTATGTAAATATTGTAGTATAACATTACATGATATTTTAATATAAGATATATATATATAATATATTTAATATAATAAGATTTTTTTTAACGGTATTTTAGGTTCGGGTGTGTGTGTGTGTAAGCCAGCTAGCCCCTTTATGACTGGATGCATGCGTTATCACCTTTATAGGCTATTTTTTTGAGTCCATAACGAGTCCTCCTCCGAACAAAGTGGAAATGCCTGTTCCTGCGTTGCTTGGATAAGAACACAGGCCTGCCAAATTGCCTCTTAAAAAACAGCCCAGTTCTGCTAGCCCCCTGTGACCATGGGGACACAATGAGGACCATTCAGCTGGTGTGAGCCGCCGTGGCCAGGAGCTCCGCTGCCATTTAGGCCATTCAGCTGAACCCAGCCTTTGTGTGCACGTTGGAATGAGCTGCCTCCATAGGAAGAGTAGGGAGGGGCTGGTGACTGGTCATACTTGAGAAGATGACGTATAGTGTGTACTACTGAGGGGAATGGTTCACCCCTCTCACCCTGCCATCTCTCAGCTGGGCCAGGGGTAAAAGGTCATGTCTGGTTCTCCCCTGTAACAAGCCTACCTGGTTGACATCCCCCACCAACTGTCAGGCATGTTATACAGAAGTCTAATGTTGCTGACTCAAGCAAAATTCCTCATGGATTAGTTTTTCATCTGTGAGTTAGCGGCTAGTTTTCCTGGCCTAGGGGACTTTTTGACATTAATATCCAACTTGAAATGATTGGCATTTCCTCCCAGTCGGATTTTAAGTTTTTAAAAACTTAAAATCCGTGCACAAGCTTGTTTATGTGGAGATACAGTCTTAATTGTCTTAGTCTATGATCAGTATGTGCAGACAGAGAGTCCCGATTATTGCCAGTTGCTTCCTTTCTAGGCAATCATCCACTTAACCAGCCAGCCAGCATTCAGATGCAGCAGAAGCAGTTTTGGCTCATAGTTGTATTAAAAGAGAGGGGCCCTCAGCAGAGGATGACAGCACTGACATGGGCCCAGTCTGTATCAGCCATCCATCCGCCTGACCCTAACCTTCAGTGACAGCATGTAGAGCAAAGCCTGATGGATCCTTCAGGAAGACTCTCCTCCCAACTGGGGGGGAGGTCTGTGAAAACATATCTCTTCTCTTTATATATTATATGTGTTATATAACTGTTTTGTAAATAGTCAGGCTTATTTTGAGACAGATTACAGATGTGTGATAGACACTTCCTCAAAACTCAAGCTCATGTGGCACAGAGCTCTTGTTTTTAAGATTGAGGAAAAGGGGCCTCTCACAATTGTAAAGCTGAATTCTTTTGACTCTTGCAGACCTGATATAACATGCTTTTTTAACAGCCCTACCAAATGTTAGAGCACTTGTCCTGAGAGTGGGCAATATGTTCAGAATTTAAATAATTGTCAGCATTATCTTTTTAATATGTTTACAATATTTACATGTATTTGTCTTTTAAAAGACTATTAATATGCCGTTTTGATTTTTTATTGGACAATTGACAGTCTAGAGAAACAGGGGTGATGACATGCAACAAATGTCCCCAGCCAAAGCGAACTGGGAACAGCGCAATTACAGAATGCTCGACTACTTCCCAAGTGTTTAAAATGACATGTTAAAAAGTTAAACTCTTGTGTTTGTCCTATTGAGTCAATTGGTTGGTCAACACGATGCTATAATAAAAAAAAAGTACATTCTTAGATCTCATGGTGTGACAGATTTTAGTAAAACTTTACTTATTCTTTAGACATAGCAACAACCGTAAACCATGATACCTCATGCGGCTTTTGTAGCAATATAATTATGAAGATTTATTGCCCAGTCCTCCTTGCAAGACAACTTCAAACCTGTAATTTTTAACCACATTTGAACGAGCTTTGAACAGTCTAAAGAGTTCTCAGATCAAGTTCTGTTGTTCTGTTCAGATATTTGGGTAGTATATGCTTCTGTTAGCGCCTGATAGGTCAGAATCCAAAAAGCACAAATCGTCCCCCTCGCAACTTCAGAGCCAAGGCCTTAGGTCCAAGCAGATGGTTGGGTACTCTTGGCAAAGGTCTTTCTTTTTGTGTGTGTTTACAGTATGTTTGCACTTGCAAATGTGTGTGTGCATGTGTCATAATACTGTTATGCTGTGAATAGTTAATGATGGCTGCAGTCCCTTTTCCTCCTCCAGACCTGTTGTAGGCTGAATTATTCACATGCTCTCATTAAATACTAGGACACCCTAACAGAGCGGTGTGGGTGTGGGTGGGTGTGTTGGCGTGTGTGGTTAGTGAGCGTGACTTTTTTATGCTCCCCAGGTAGAGGTTGAGGCATGCATAGAAAAAAAAGCCAACCTGACTCCTTTGAATTAGTGCCAGGAGATGTATTGACATCCCACTCATCAGCCCTCCAGACCTGCACATCTCTGGTGTGTGAAACTTGCTCTCTGCAGTAGAAGATGCTTAACTTGTTGAACTAGCTCACATGTGATGTCAGGTAAGGTTGGGCAATATGGCAATAATCAACAATATTAGTAAGAATTACTTTTTTTCTCAACTCAAAAACTTGAATTAAAAACCATAATAACAATTTTTTAATCACAATTAGCTTGTAATCAGTAATATAGACAACTTAATTGTGATAAATGATAACACAATATGATCAGTTTGTCACAATATTAATACACCAAAAGCTGGTGTATGACCATATTGCCCCAGTGTCAGGACTCATGTGTTTCTGTGCTGTAGAAGTTAGAGATGACACATGGAAGCCATGAAATAGTGGAATAGTGTGTATAGAGTGCCATTAAGGACCTTGGTTGAAGCCCCTGCGGTAGCAAGCATCCACTCTTCTGAGGTACCCTTGAGCAGGACCCTGACCTTCCTGTTATAGGTTAGTTAATAGAGAAGATACTTACAGCCTATGAATAAAAGTTCACATTACATTTAAACAATAACATTCACCCATTGATGTGATATGTAGCCTATTTATGTCACAGTTTGCAGAAATACAACAGCCAAAGAAAGCCTGCTTGTCGTAAACCCGTGAGTCACAGCAATTAGGCGTGTCTTCTCCAGGGCACATCCATCCACCACAAAGTGAGAGAACCCGTTTCAGCCTCCTGTCTCACCGGGCTGTTTACTGAGTTGATGGGCGTGATGCCTGTGACTCATCATAAGGGACGAATGAAGGGTGATTGATGTTGTGATATCGGACCCCTTTCTCCCAGTCTGCCACAACACCCACCTTCATTCACCACTTTACCAACCTGTAATCTCAACTGGGCTGAAGGCGACGGTGAAGCACCTGTCTGACGTTGCATTGTGCAATCTTCCCACTCAGTGCTTTTGTGGCCTGCAGTCATTTCGTCAGGGGCCCATGCTGTGACACAACAGACACTGTTGACTGATGTATACTATGATTTATAACTCATAGGATACGTGATGAACTCATTGGTGGCTAAACAGATATCAAGTCTTGTTGTGTTTTTTTGGTGTTGTCAGACTGTGGGAGCTGATGGAGAGCCCCTCCAATGTATCGCTAGGCTATATCCACTGCCCGGCGGGCCATGTGACTGTGCTAATGCTGAAGAATGCCCTTGTGAATATAAATAGACCTGGCTGGCAAGACAAATTCGCTTTCATGCCTGAGGAGGAGAAAACAAGCATCTCTTTGACACAAAAGCTTCGCCATTATTGCAGTGGAGACCACCCTCTCAAAGTCCCAAGAAGTCAGTCCTAATTGTGTGTATTTCTTTCTCGCGTAGACGGCAGCGAGTAGCAAACACTTCCACATGCAACCAACTGGCTGGTTGGCTGCTACATGTGGGTCACTGTTATACCCATGGGTTGTGTGTGAAATACCACAGCCTGTTGAGAGCTGCCCTTCTCAGGCAAACCAGCCTGCTGTCTGACCCATGGAAAAAGTTGCTATAGTCATGCTAATTGTGAAGGCATCATATCAGTGGTTTTAGATGTTTTTAGCATGTTACCTACAAATTGTGTATACTTAACATTATTGCTGACAAAATGACGCTACAAGCTTTTAGAGTGATTTCCTACCCTGTGGACAGCCATTGGCTTCACTTCATGCCAATATGCCATGAAAATCGACATGAGTACTTCCTCACAGTGAATAGTGAGTCAATTTTATTTGTTGTCAAAAGTTGTTGTTATTATTATGTAGCGATGCAAGAATACTTTTAAAATCAGTCATGTTACATAAATGGATTACATCTTTGCATATAGAGAGTCAAAGTATTTGACAGCCTGACAGCAGCACAAAGGTGCAACAAAGTGAAACCGAAAACATTAGCTTGAAGCAATAATTTTCCTTATCTACTAGCATAACATATCTCGTACTGCACCTTGGCTTGCTGAACAAACAAGCAAACAAGCATCCATGGCAGACAAGTCCGTTCACTAATGTCATTTTGCAGGTTAGCTGTGTAGTTAGTCTGAACAGTTCAAAAACGCATCTGTCAATGTCAGCATCGCTGGCTTTAGATCCAGAACGGGATGACTTTTGTAACAATGATTGGGTATTAACTCTTGAGAGACAGAGCTCTGACCATAAACCTGCTGTTATTGTGTTATTATGTTATTCATACTCTCTCTCTCTCTCTCTCTCTCTCTCATATTGTCTCTGTCTCTCACTTGGGCTCTTCAGCTGATCAGCCACAGCTGATCACTACAGCCTTTTGAAGAGGGTGTGGAGAACACGGGGTATTTTCTCAGCAGCTGGTCAGTTTCTATATATGAAAGCGCAGGCCTGCGTCACAGGAAGGGCTGATGGGGAAACCAGAGCTCAGGGGTAAAGCAGTCCTGCTGTATATGTACAATGAAAGTTTCCAAAAGGTCAACTGCTTTCTCTGTCAGTCACTCAGAGAGTCGTTTTCTTTAAACTATTTTCCTTTTGGACTTGTGCCTTGCATTTGAATAGTTCTCTTCCTAATTCTTGCGTGGAGCCAAAAGGTTATCGAAAATTCCCAGTGAGTAGAAGTCCTCAGGAAACCCCCTCACCAAGCTGATGTGTATCTCTCTTCTTGGCCCCTTAGAACACATTGTGCTAGAGCTTGGCTTGTAGTCATGGACCCCTTTAATTCAACTCCCAGGAGAAAGGGGTAAAACAAAGCCTGTGAAAACACATGGAATGGGTGGGGCTTCAATCTCTTAATCCTTAACTGTCAATAGCACAGGCTTCTAGGGTGGTGCAGGTCCACATATTGTATGTTCATTGCCTTGAATGGAAGTATTAGGTTGATATTTTGACACTTGGTTGATCACAGCTACAGTTCTGGCCAGGCTTGCCTTAGTCATTTCCTGGAGATGAGCTCAAATTGGTTGTTTGCTGATATGCCTTCGATGGTTTGTGGAGCTAAAGATGTGCCGCATTGCGAGTAGTGACAGTATATCAACACAGTGTTCCTCACACTCTTGTATCAGTAGGAGGCCCTCGTTCTACAGTAGGTTTATGTCGTGCTACATGCCCCCACAGACAGTGACGACACACTGATGACTGGATGTTATCGAAATCCGCTGGCTGTGACTGTTGTGAAACAGCCACTAGAGTTGAAGTTACATCTAACTAAACTTCTTCTTGAACCATGTGCACACCAGTTGGCATATACATCCGGAGACACCTGAGGTAGATAATAATGTCGCGATTCTGGAACTTCAGCGAGTTCTTGCCAGATTTGCGGTGTCATCAAGTGAGTGTCATTTCTGGCTCTCTGATTAGCATTTTGCAGTAATTTTCTCTGTTCATACTCAAATGCCAAAACAACAGGAAAACACTAAAATATATTAAATAGCTTTAAGCCATTTTGGAATTATTGTTTGTGCTTACGTAGAAAACTGCATTCCCAAAATTAACATGGAAATCAGTCCTTCAGTCACTACTCTTTCATCTAATCCCCTACCTACCTGTGTTGTAGTGAGTAGCTTGTTGCTAACATCGCCTCACTATCACTCCCCTGTGACCTTGCACCTTCAATTCAACATGAAGTGAAATATTTTCGCTGACGCAAAGGTTTGTGTGTTATACAGCTTGACAGGCATTTGTACAGCCTTTTTTTCACCACAGTTTATTTTTCTTTTACACTTTCCTCTGGTGTTGCACCTTGTTGAACGTCCCCACAGATTTAGAGCCATCACTTTCAGAGCAGCGATAGATTCCCATCCTGATGACAGGGTGTTTAGTGACTGTGAGCAGTGGGTGGTGGGAGGTCAGGACCGTAAGCTGTCCAGAGAGTGGAACATAGGCAATAAGGCCTGTGCGGTTTCAATGTCAGCTGTAGACTTGATACCCGGGATGTGTGTTTCTCAGAGGCCACTCATGGCTTGTTATAAGCTTATAATATTGATTTATTGAGTCAGCTGCTTGGTTAACATTCCTCCTTCTGCATTAATGCCCTCTTTTAACCCATCATCTATGAGCAATTAAGTCAAGGAGCATCACTTGTCATCTTGAAATGGAACAGAGAGGATATTGCTAAGCTAAGCTCAGGTTCATACGGCATGTGTTTGGTGATTACATTGTCTTATGTATTCACTTGACATTTGTGCATTGAAACTAAAAGGCAACAGAACAGGCCGATGACAGTTCAGTTGACGTGCAAGGCTTAATGAACCTTGGGTCAGGTCTGTCCCATACTTTTGATGCCTGCATCTCTTAACTACAACAACGCCACAGTGAAACCCGACACGACTCGCTCACTTTCACTGCTCAGTACACTCTGGTTACCCAGCAATGCTGAAACACTGGTCTGTCATGCAGTAAACAGGCCAGGATGCCTCTGTCTAAATAAGTCTCTACTTTGTTTTTCCCTTTCCTTCACAGTGTGCTGAATTAAGTCAGAGTCAACCTACTGACCTGGTTACACTGCCTTCATAGTTAAAATAAATGAGCTAGAAGAGGAAGTGACAAGTTAACAGGTTAATTTATGCTGCCGCATAGGCCTTTTTCACAGCAGACATTTTAATTCATCATAGTTCAAAAAAGTACAGGTGTTATTAATAACATTAATGATGGCTCTGTTCTATTCGAGTGTCCCAGTAAGCTGTAACTGTGTGACTGTGTGCCAACATGAACAACACCTGGGGACTAGACTGGTCTGTAGTGTTAGACCAATCTTAATTTTGCTCTTAGATTAGTTTAATGCCAGTTAGACAGTTTCACAAAAATAAAGACTGACTCATTTTAAGCCTTAAAAGTTAGCGACCCTACCACAAGGCTAACTCTGAACTAAGAGCCATGTTTCCATGGAAACAGTTAGACGCCTGCTGACCAGTGGCACAAAAAAGAGCAAAACATGGCTCATAATTTGTGGTTTGCTAACAATGTTGCGGAGCGAACAATGAGAAGGGAAAGTGGTTCGTTTGTCCAGGGAAACTATCCTGAGCCTGACTGACAAATTAGCAGAAGTACTGGCCTCTCAGGTCTGCTAAAGGTCTGCACTGCTGTGAGATTTTATGCTACTGGAAGATTCTTGGACTTGTTACACGCTTCGCTGAATTAATTAACTGTTGAATTCTTCCAGATGGCTGCTAGAGTGAAGGCAGTATTTGACATATGCAGTTGCTTGGTCAGCCATGTTTTTTAGTTTGAAATTTGTTTTCCCAGAATTCAATGAAAATGAGTCCTACTTATGATAGACAAATTACAGATAGCAGTCTAAATGTATCCGTTGCACAAAAGGTGTAGATCTAATAGTATCATAGATGCTTGTTGGGATGACAATTCATAGTTAGACTTGATAAAAATACTTTGTCATTTTGGGAAATAATGCTGGTTCACTTTCTTGCAGAGGGTTAGGTGAGAAGATGGATACCACTCGCATATCTCTGTGTGAAGTATAAAGTTAGAGCCAGGAGGTGGTTAGCTTAGCTTAGCATAAAGACTGGAAGTATAGGGGAAACGACTAACCTGACTTCCTGGAGTCTCCGCCAGTTGTCTGGTGACGAGACTCCAGGAAGTCATTGTGCCCGGCTACATTTTGTTGATAATCTGACCGGAAATCAATCTGGGATTTGGCCTCTCTCCTCAGGTGGTCTCACTCACCTGTGCCGCAAACACAACACAACCTGTTAGCTAACAGCCCATTGAGGTTATAGTGTGCTTTAGGGCAGCCTGACTGTAGAGTAAACTGCATTAACCTTTGCTGCTTACTAAAATGCAGCCCACTTGTGCCTGTCTGACGTCAGTGGTCTGACTCAGCAATGAACCATCTACAGTTGTTCACTGGTCTTATCACTAACATGAAGTAATGTGCTCTGAATTTATCTGTAAAACAGCTCGTCACTGCCAAGATTGTACAACATGCTTGTTATTGTCCTCAGGGAAATACTGTGACCCAAAAAAGTGTGTGAAAGTATATTAACAGAAGCATAGGTGAGATGAAAGGTAAGTTAAGGACTCAGGAATCCATGATATGGCTTGGCTAATTGAGAACATTTTTAGTTTTCAGTCTTGGATTGTATTCCTTTGGGTTGGTGAAAGTACTCTCTTCTTCAGTTTTGCTTTCTCAATGAGCCAAAAGTAGAAATGAGCTGTCGATATGCTGTAACTGTCCCCAGCTCAACCCCCCCACCCCCCGTACTCGCACAGCTGGCTCAAGAGTGCCGTCTCTGCCCATATAAAATGCACAATGTAATAGAAGTAATGGAGGAAGTAGGGCAACACTCTGTCTGCACTCAAACAGAAGGTGAATGCTTTAAAAGCTTGGAAGGAACATTAGTTTTATTTCTTTGTTAAAAATAACATCAGTGTGCTGACAGTCCAGTCTGATTTTCATCTCAGTAGGGCCAACACAATTGACCTGAAGTGTTTTTATCCTGTACAGGAAGGTCTGAGTTGTTGAAACAATTAGTGAAGGAATCAAGGAGTCTAGAGCTTGAACATTGGTGTCCATATAGCATAAGTATGTATTTATTGACCTGCTCTTACCAGCCCTAATCAATCATGATTTGATAGTTCAGTTAACTGTTAAGACCTGCTGGTTCCACCCTCCAAGGGACCAAATACAAGCCAAATCTCTGTTTCCAATTCTGTCGAGAGAAATTACACTCCTCCAGCCTTTTCCTTAGCTGGCCGGCAGATTTCTCCATCCAGAGATCACTTCATCCTCCCTGTCTGCCTGAGAACCCCCACATGGGCTAGCTGGCTCCCAGAGGAATAGTAGGCCTGCTTTTGGAGTGGAAAACATTGGTCCTGGAGGTGGGAGGCCTCTGTAAAAATGTTTCAATCACTTTCCAGTCATGAACAGAAAATAAAAACCCCAGAGTGAGAACTTATTGCTGCAGATATTTAATAGCTGTGATTCATCTGCTGAAACACTGAGGGAAGTACCAGCAGACTTGGATCAGATATTTCTACATAGTCCTAAGGGTGTGGCTGCTTATTGAGTTTTCTGGTGATTGTCAAACTCTTAATACCTCCACCAGCAATTGGTGATTCTGATTATTTTCAATGTATTATACAAGACAAAGTTCTACAAGGCAAATTATATCCATGAAAGTTTCACAAGTACTGAGTAGAAAAAAACAGATAAGGCAAACACCCAGAAAATACTCTCTTATCCTCACATAATACTGTGAGGATGACAACTGACCAAGCAAGGGTTAAAATGCAGATAACCTGATCAAGACCATCTTTTGTCAAAACAGTGTGTTCACAGTAGGGCTGCAACTAATGACGATTGTCATTATTAATGAATTTGATGACTATTATCTCAAATAATGTCACAAATAAAATGTCAGAAATAGTGAACAATGCCCACCACAAGTTCCTAAAGCCCAAGTTGATGTTATCTTGTTGCTTGCTTGACTAAGACTCCAAAACCTAAAGATATTAAATGTACTATCACATACGAAAAAGATAAGCAGCAAATCATCACAATTTATAAACTGAAACAAGGGAATGTTTTGCATTTTCCTGAAAAATGTCTACCATTTATATAATACTTGGCATTTATTTTTCTGTCAGTTTACTAATCGATTAATAGACTAATTGTTTCAGCTCTAGTCCACAGTATTAAAATGACAAATTAAATAATAAATGGGAATGCACATAAATGGAATTTATTATTTTTATCTTGTCTAACTGCTTCCATTTTAAAGCATGAGCATCTACTTTAACTAACGACCAGGTGCCATTAAATGGCCTTGGTGTCCGACTCAGATTCACTTGCATTTCCTGCCGAATGTTATTTACCCATGTTCTCAGCACAGTCTGTCCATTGTTTTTGCGTTTCTGCTCAGAGTCTCCTCCTATAAATAAGATCTTGTGGGTGACGTTAGTTCCTCTCTCAGCCCCTGTGTTTATGTGCGTATTTACATGTAAATGTGCAAACTGTTTGTGTGAGTGTTTCTGTTTGTGCTCTGTGTGTCCCTTCGCTGTCATCTGCTCACCAAGACCCTACGGGAAAATAGCTTTCTTCTGTTGGTACTTCTCGTGAGATAGAGTTGTAACAGTGTTGTGTGTTGGCATCACATTTGTCACAGACAATAAAACCCTGATAAACAAAGACATCTTTGTGCAGATTGAACCAGTATTGCTGGCTAGAAGCCCGACCATGACCTCACAGGGTTAGAAGACAGCCTGACACTACATGCAGTTGAGACATTTTTTGTCAGCTATCCTTTTAGCTAGTCCACAGAAATGTCCAGATGGAGCGATGTAATCTGTTAGGTTAGATGTAATCTCAGATTACAGATTAGGATAGAGCAAAAAATGCGAATGCTGGATGATTCTCACGATGTGAAAGCGAGGTTTTATTTACCACTATCTGTGTAATCTAGGTAGTTATCCTCACTGAAGTGTGTGTGTGTGTGTGTGTGTGTGTGTGTGTGTGTGTGTGTGTGTGTGTGTGTGTGTGTGTGTGTGTGTGTCATGTGTTTGCAAGTAACACACTGTGGCATGTAGGTGCATGTGTGCAGGCAGGGAGAGGAACCGATACTGTGAGGCAAGAGGAAACTGTGGGTGGAACAGTCATGTCACTTCCTCCCAGAGCTGGACGCTAATCTGCCCACAGTAATTACAGAGCTCTACCAGTGGGGGGGCTAAATACATGTGTGTAAGGTAGGGGGTCGCGGTGGTCTGTGCATAGTATGGATGTGTTCTGTGTTTGATGAGATGACATCAGTGTTGTTGCCACATCATGGACAGAGAAGTGAAAAACTGACTCATTGCCTGTTGTTCATTTAACATGAAAATGGGTAAAGCTTATTCATATCTGATCTTACTGTTGTTGCGGTAAGATGGGGGGATGGGGGTGGGGGGGGTGCTTTTAATCAGCTGATTCCTAAAGCCATTCAGTACCCCCCACCACACATACACACAACACAAGTCTTGTACCTCTGCGCTGTACTTTATCTGATTGTTCCTGTGTGTGTGTGTGTGTGTGTGTGTGTGTGTGTGTGTGTGTGTGTGTGTGTGTGTGTGTGTGTGTGTGTGTGTGTGTGTGTGTGTGTGTGTGTGTGTGCGCGCGTGTGTGCGTGTGTGTGTGTGTGTGTGTGTGTGTGTGCGCGCGTGTGTGCGCGCGCGTGTGTGCGTGTGCGTGTGTGTGTGTGTCCTGTCTGCTAGCATCAACTACTAGCTCATCATTCTGCCTTACAGAAGAAACATTAGCCCAGCAGTGACCTCTGACTGTTATTAAGACCCCCGGAAACTGTGCTGGATCCTTGGTTTTATTGCTTTGGTGCACTGCTGGAGTGTTTCCATCATCTGGTCCCTGGGTTGCTGGCAGAAACATGCTCATATACTGCCATATTCATCCATAACCCTGGGTGCTTCCTCTTTACTTTAAGAACAACTAAAGGCACTTTCATACTTGCTTTTTCAAATTGCCAGTGGGTTTTTCATTTATGAAAATGTGCTCTGACCACAAAGCAGATGGAAAACTTTGGCATTTAAAAAGCACTTCAATGCGCCTCTCAGGCAGAGAGGGGCATTTTACAAAATTAAGAATAGTTTTTCAGGAGCCAGAACATCAGTTAAGAAGACAAAGGAGCGTCGCTGTATAAAAGCTGGCAGCAGGTGTTACTCTCATTGAAAGAATATCCGTGGAGCACACTGGCTTTGTTGTTAGAGTTTTATGTAAATGTGTGAGACTTTTACCAAAGTGCTGTTTGCTGATAGTGGCAACTGGAATTAAACTGCTCCTTCAGATTATCTATGCTATCTATAAGTCCTCTGCTAATTCCAATATTAATTTCACCCGTTGCTGAATGACCATGATATTTACCATTGCATAAGGGTTTTTAGGTGCTTCTGGTGAGGATTAGTCCCAGTTCATTTGTGTTTCATTGTGTACCCCCACCACACACACACACACACACACACACAGCAGGCTCTTATAACACAGCCTCAGCCTTTCCTTCCCAACCCTCTTTGACTGTGTACTGTTCTCCTACCCCTGTTCATTACTCATCATTTATTCACCATTGATGTGGTGTTGGTGTTCCTCTTTAGGTTTGTTTGAGAAAGCCAAATATTCACTCCGTTGTTAATAGTGACCTAAGAAACACGTGTGTCAGCTGCAGTCAGTCAGATGATTCAACATTTCAGCTGCTCAGAAAAACCCACGACTATCAAGACACTAATACTTAGTTCTCTTTAAGTACTATGGCATCTGGACAGCTTGTGTTTTTCTTCGATTTCACCCTGACTTCCCCTGGTAGAAAATGATTCTTTAAGGCAAAAAAAACGAACTTTTGTAGGAGATTTGTAGAAATCTGAAAAGATATATTTGATGCGCAACACTCAGACGAGCTGCGAAAACACAGAAGGCTCTAATGTGCTGGATCAGACCAGAGGAGGCCAGTGCGGATTAAAACCAAAGTGGTCACTAATGCCTGGATACATGACTTCTGCTGTAAAATCCCTTTATGTCAGAATGCGCTTTAGCTCACTGTAATTATTGGTGTAACTGGGAATTTTGTTTAAGTGTGTGTCTATCCCCTCTGTGACCCTGCGCTGTCAGCTGTGAGAGGATCAGCCCTCTATCTGACTTGTCCTGAGGTCAGAGGTCAACAGCAGCAATTTAAAGGAAGAGTGTGAGGGTCACTGCGATCTTGTCTTGAATGAGCTCCGAAACAGCCATGTTGGTTGGCCTGTTTACACAACCAGTGCGATAAAGACACTTAAAAAGGCTTCATGACAGGAGGAAGGATTATGACGATTGCTTACAGAAATGACATGACCTTTGTCACTGAATTTATGCATCTAAGAGACATTTTTACACATTCACACTTTGCTTAACACCCTGCCTCTACCAAACTTGTTGAGCAGGTCCAGCATATGCCAGGACAACAAAACACACATGGTCCTGGTTTGACACACTGACACACATCTCACAGAGAAGGCCTGTAATGCCACTCGGCTCCGGGCTCAGTCTGCATTCATTCCTCTGTGTACTGTAGCACCCCTTAACCTGCACCAGCTGTGTACACACACACACACACACACACACACACACACACACAGCTACATTCGCTTCCTGCACTTCAGGGGAGGTTTTGGCCAATGAGCTAGCCCTCCTGCCCAGTTGGCCCTTTCTGTTAAGTATGGTGTTCTCCAATCAGCACATTCCTCTTTCTCTAGACAGACACAGGGAGACGATTTTGGCAGCGCACACACAGGGTGGGGTAACGCTCATATCCTGTCCCCTGACCTCAGATTACACACACACTCACACAGTCACTGTACTGTTTTGCTCATGCTCACACTCAAAACACCACATTCTTGCTCTCAAAACATACAGCTTTTCCTCTGTTTTGAAGCAGCTGTCACAGTCACTCTTTCAACCCAGAGCCCTCAGTGTCTCTCTGCCCGGCTGCCGGCCACAGAGCCAGTGTGGCCGTGCCAGTCCACGCCTGTTGTTATGCCCCACACCAATACAGGCTCTCCTCTGTCCGTGTTAATGACCGCCCTCCCTCCATCTTTCCATCCCTCCCTTCCTCCCTCCGGGCACCACTCGGGCACCAGCACTAGGCTTGACAGAACCCTGTCTCCAACAACAATGACGCTCCGGTCCACTACAATCAATTTGCCGCTGATTGCTGTGCTTGCATGTCTGTCTGTAAGTGTGTGCCCTCCACATAAACAAGCCTGTTGCATGCGAGAGAAACAAAGAAAAAAAGAGACTGTAACGCGCATTTGCAGCTGTGCTTTTCATCTCAAGTAGATTTCAGGCCAGTGTGTGTGTACCCAGGCATGAAGTCAGAGCTGATTGGCGGCCACCCTATTTGAGCTTCTTTATGCAGAGAATGACAAAGCACTCAATCATACACTCCCTCTCTCTAAAACTTTTTTTTTTCTCTGCAAATGTTGTGCACTCACTCTACTCCCTCCTTAATTTCCCACCTCTCATGATTTCACAGTATTGTGAAACCTCAAGAGTTTTCTGCATGGGAAGGATGAGAAACAAGTCAAACAAGAAGTCAAATTCAACCTGTACCGGCAGTCGACATACTCAATCCTAACTTCCTTTCTGATTCTGTTGTCTATCCAAGCGAAGTCCACACACCAGCAGATAGTGACCAGAGTGTGAGAAAGCTTTAAGACACAACACACATAATCTTGAGTCACACATGGGACTCCTCACCCAGGGCCGGCTTATCCAGCCCACCACCCTCTAATCTGCTGTTGAACTTTGCCCCCCCCCCCCCTTCCTAATTTTCTTTCCATTGTTGTTTCATACACACACCGGCCTGTTGTTCCCTCTCGCTTCTGCCATTGACTCTCACCATGTGTTTATCACCTCACCCCACCGCTATCTTTGATTTTCTCCTTTCTCTCCTCGTCTCAGTGCGTGACTTGTTGTCACCGGTTAGAATGTGGAGGAGGTGTTGGGATTGAGGCTAAGCAGTCCTTTGGCACACTGCACTTGACATTGCATACATTGTTATCACTGGACACAGAGGAAGGGGAATAACTGAGAGAGTTTGCAAGAGGAATTGTTTGTGTATACAAGGGAACTGTGTATGTATGTTAGTGAACTGGAATAGGGTGTGTCTTTCATGCATGTTTGCTGCAAAAGCAGACTGTGTGTTTTGGGGTCCCATTTAAGTGGACTTTGTCTTGGCATTGTTGCTCTCCAACAAACTCTGGTAGCAGTGGGAGTCCTGCTAGTCCAAGGCCGAATGAGGAAGGGAAGGGGTGGGGCTGGGTGTACAGTGGGAAAGGGGTAGGGGGGGTGGAGGAGATAAATTGTTGAGTCCCATGTGAAACTGGCTCACATGGCTTCCTTTTTGCTCTGGTTACTATCCCAACTGTCCCCGATAGCCTTCAGTTTTGCCATTGTTCTCTGCCTGGCACAGTTATCTGCTAGTTGCCGTAATCATATTTGGGTTTCGTAGCCCAGAGGAGGTTTTTGTGCACTCATCATGTTTGTTCACCGGGGCTAATGTAAGGCCAAACAATGGTGTTATCTCCTTGCCTAGTTGTAAATGGACTGAGCCGTCAACATGTGGAGTTCAGTAGATTTGGTTTAAAGAGGATTATTATTATGACTCAACCCCTGCAAATGTAGCTAAAGCAGAGAGGCTGTGTGTTTGTATGTGTCAGAGGAGTGTTGTGTGTACTTCATCTGGTTTATGTTTGTGCGCGCAGTTGTCTGATGTTTGTGTGGTAATTATGACTAACAAAACGGTGTGGCGTTGCTGTCCTTTCTCCTAGGTGACATCACGCAGAAGGGCTATGAGAAGAAGAAAGCCAAGCTGCTGGCCTCCTACATCTCCCATTTGCCAAGTAAGACCAGCTCTTCTTCTGCTCTTTGCTTTTCTTCATTTCACTTCTAAACCCTACTTCTCTCTTTCCTGCGAAATTTCCCCCTCACCTGTCAGCACACTTGATGCTGGTTACTCTGAGATGTGGAAACTTAAAGTAGTTACGTCAGAAGAACTCATCAAGTCATGATTCAGTATGCTGTAAGTTGGGTCGCAGCTGATGTTTTTCCCCCACCTCTATAGTCAATAAAAAAATAAATATACTATAATATAGTTAAATAATAGATAAAGTAACTTCACTGAATGTCCAGTGAGACTGTAATTATCTTTGTCTATGAGAATTTCTGGCTTTCTGTGGCACTCTAGTGGCCAAAATGGGAACTGACATATGATAACCAAACACACAGTAACATCTAACAAATTCTCTAGTAACTGCAACACTGTAGAAAGTCCCCAGAATAACAAAATCACTGTGTGCCTCAGAGTTTGTGGTGCCGATTGTGAACCTGTGAACACAATTAGCTTAAACCAGTGTCCGGTTACAAGCAGTCACAGAAGTAGGGAAGTAGCAGAGTTTCACTGTACTACTGTGAGCCAGTCACCTCTGTCCTTGTTGGTAAGCTGATCTTTTCAGTTCAGTCAGTCACCTGACTCGCATGAGGGTGTGGTGTTTCCTCAGGAAAAATTGCACCACATTAGCATTGGCATGAAAAAAATCCTTCTTGATGTGTCACTGTCAGCTAATTTAAAAAGTGGAATACTTAACTTTTCCTTCCTGCTTGTTTAACCTTGGCCTGTTTTGGCTTGCGCACACAGGGAATTGAAAAGGACTGCCAAAATCTAAATCTCATATAGATAATTTCCATGTTTAATACGTGAATTCAATTCCCATGGTTGTTAGTGGGTTCTGCTTTCTGTTGTGTTATGGGCAGCTTGCCCTGGATGTATAAGTAGGTATTGGCACCCGTCCCCTCCGGCCTCCTCATCCCTCTGTACCATCATATCCACAGGGACTCTGTTGCACAAGCCCTTTGGGAGGAAAGGACAGTTGACTAAAAATACATTGGCTTGAATCTAGCCTAGTTTCATGTACTGCGTTAACAGTATATGTTGCACCAGTCAAGTACTTGTCCTTATTTCACTTCATGCTCAAAGGCTCTGTAGTGGGGCTAAATTTAGAGACCTTCTCTGAGTATCATATAATATTCATACCTACAGTGCATCCGGAAAGTATTCACGGCGCTGAATCCGATTGAACATCTCTGGAGAGATCTGAAAATGGCTGTGCACCGACGCTTCCCATCCAACCTGATGGAGCTTGAGAGGTGCTGCAAAGAGGAATGGGTGAAACTGCCCAAAGATAGGTGTGCCAAGCTTGTGGCATCATATTCAAAAAGACTTGAGGCTGTAATTGCTGCCAAAGGTGCATCAACAAAGTATTGAGCAAAGGCTGTGAATACTTATGTACATGTGATTTCTCAGGTTTCTTATTTTTAATAAATTTGCAAAAATCTCAAATAAACTTTTTTCACGTTGTCATTATGGGGTGTTGTGTGTAGAATTTTGAGGAAAAAAATGAATTTAATCCATTTTGGTATAAGGCTGCAACATAACAAAATGTGGAAAAAGTGAAGCGCTGTGAATACTTTCCGGATGCACTGTACATGTAGCTGTAATGGCATTATGTAAAGCAAAAATGTGTAACCTTCTGAAAGCTCACGTTTGTTTGTTGTTTATTAATTTTGCCCTACATGTGCTTTTATTGACTTTGCACATACCTGCCTCTGTTCTGTAGATGTGGATCTGTCTCTGCCAGATGTACAGCTTTCTCCGGGCCACAGTGCTGACCCCAGCCCGAGTCCTGAGGCCCCGGGCCCCTCCACATCTTCAGCCTCCAAACACCACCGCACGCACCGCAGTGGAGGGGCCAGGGACGACCGCTACAGATCAGGTACACAGCATACATAAAAAAACACACACTTTAACAAACCATTTCTCTCTTTCTTTCTGTCTACCTCGATTGTTTTGTCTCACTCTGTTTTTTCTTACCGTTTGTGTAGACATCCACACAGAGGCTGTGCAGGCAGCACTGGCCAAACACAAAGAAGAGAAGATGGCGCTGCCCATGCCAACCAAGAGACGCTCAGCCTTTGTCCAGTCTCCCATAGATACCTGCACACCTCCAGGTAAACTAGATTTCTCACACTCAGTGGGTAGCTGGTCAGTGTAACAATTATGGGACCTGCTTTTCAATCAATTCTCTGGACAATTAAGTGTCCACATGACTGAAGTGTCTCTGAAGCAAGACATTGTGTCCCTGCCAACTGCAGGGGTGCTGCTCTGTAGCTGCCTCCACCTTTTGATGCTCCTTTTAAGGAGGGCATACAAAATTCTAAATGTGTCTATTGGGGCTAAATGGTGTAAAAAAAAAAAACATCTAAATAGTCGTCATTTTCTCTTTCCATTAGACACATCTTCTGCATCAGAGGATGAGGGCTCACTGCGCAGAAAGGCAGCTCTCAGTGCAGTGCTAGCCCAGAGCCTGCAGAGCCCTGATTACTGGATCAACCGTTCCGTCCAAAGCTCCTCCACGTCCTCGTCTGCTTCTTCCACCCTCTCCCATGGAGAGCCCAAGACCCAGCCACAGCCCCAGCCCCTACCTGCTGCTTCCTTGTTGGCCGATGTACTGGCCCACACACGCATAGGTAAACTTCACTGATAAAATAGCTCCAATATTAAAGGATACATAACAGTGATGGTTAGCTGTTGTTCTCATTTATGATGGTCACTTTATCTTCTCCTCCAGAAAACAGTGTCCCCCCAGATGTGACATCCTCCACTCCCCAGGAGAGAGGGTCCAGGGTGGACCTGCCTCCGGCGGTCAGGGGCATGAGCCGTGGGCAGAGCCGCTCCAGCATGCTGGATACTGCTGATGGTACACTCACACTCACACTTACACAAGCCAAGATGTTTCTAAATGTATATATCAGGGTGTACATTTCTGCTAATATGGGGTGAAAAATCACAGTAATCTTCTATTCTGGAAATTTGGTTACTGTTATCTGGTTGTCAATTCTTCTTCTTCTTCAGACTGGGAGGTTAAACCATTTGCATGTTCTAATCACGGCGGTTGAGTCACGTTTTCTGTTTTGCATTGACCGTATGTGATGACGAAGCTGATTGGAGTGTGCTCAAATCAATAAACGATCTGCCCGTGTTCATCCAGAATCATCTTCATCATCATCCTCATTTCACTGTGTGGTGAATGCTGCTAACGACAGATATTTTGTGTTCTTTCTTTTGGGTCCATTAATCCTGTCCCTGTCTTGCCTTTCATTTAAAAAAGGAAAAAGAAAAGGTAATATAAATCGAAACTGGGGGAGGGGAGGGATGCTGAAGAGGCCCAAATCAGCTTGCTTTCCAGCCTGGTGTCTGTCTCTCTGTCTTCATGTTTGTTTTGTGTCGTAGGTTGAGAGGTAGAGAATGTCCTATATTTGTTTTCCTAAAGATCTGTGCCTCCTCAAATACCAATCTCTCCTTCCTGCTGCCGACTCTGATCCTGACTGTGCTAGTGCGTAGGGTTCTGCCTGTGTGAGAGAGTGTGCGTGTGACAAAGTACAGATTTCTGTTAGAATAGAATTGCATGTGTGGGTGTGTGCGCGTGTTTTTTGGGTTGTTTGTTTGCATATGTTTGACGGTGGCTGTTCTTGGTGTTTGTCCAGGCGTGCCTGTCAACAGCAGGGTGTCCACTAAGATCCAGCAGCTGTTAAACACACTCAAACGGCCCAAGAGACCACCACTCAGCGAATTCTTCGTTGATGACTCTGAGGAAATTGTAGAAGGTGAGACTTAGTGTGCATATGCGTTCATGTTCAGTTTTATTTTTTGTTGGAAAAAATGGTAACATTTATCATGCATGAATTTCACCATCCCACTTAGTCTGTTGAATATTATAAATTGTTGGATGGGTTGCTTCATTCAGACTGGTTATGGATGGTATTTATTGCTGCTTTTTTAAATCACGTTTTGTAACGTTAGATTTTGATTACTATTGACAACGCTAAAATAAGTGGTAGTGGTAAACTACTATTTATGTTTAATTAATGGAAGACAGAAAAACAGAAAAAAAATAATTTATCTACCATTTTGCACAAGCCAGAGAGAACTATTATTTTAAATCTTCTTGGCTGTTGAATGGCTAATGACAACCTTACTCATTGTCCACGCATATTTCTTACCAAATAAATTACCATCATGTTTGTGAGATATCAGTTGCACAGTGTCTTTGCAGGGTTACACACTTATTCATAGCTTCTCCTAATCATGTATTGCCTCATCCCTCTGTTGCTGTCCAGTGCCCCAGCCGGACCCCAACACCCCGAAGCCAGAGGGACGTCAAATCATCCCTGTGAAGGGGGAGCCCCTAGGCGTGGTCAGTAACTGGCCCCCTGCCTTGCAGGCAGCCCTGGCCCGCTGGGGGGCCACCCAGGCTAAGAGCCCTGCCCTCACTGCTCTGGATATCACGGGCAAACCCCTCTACACACTCACATATGGTGAGCAACACCTCGACTCCTAGAAATGTTAATGCAAACAGCAAATGTTTTTGTTCAACTTCTCAGTATATGAAGTTCATGTTATTGTGTCCACCAAATGTACATGTGAGATATATCTGCTGCATATGAATAAATATTTGTTGGCTTGAGCAGAATAACACCTACAGTACATTTCCTCTGGTGTGGAGCTACAGTGGGTTGTGGAGTTCAACTCTGCTGGATCAGTTATACAACATTAATACATGGTAAATAAACAACAAACAGGACATTTTAAAAATCCTGTCATTTCTTTTTCTCCACAGGCAAACTATGGAGTCGCAGTCTGAAACTGGCCTATACATTACTGAATAAACTGGGTACCAAGACAGAACCTGTCCTACAACCTGGAGATCGGGTAAGGGTCTGTCAGTCAGCCAGTATGTTTATTACTATGTAAAGTATAAAGGAACATGACAAGGAAAATATGTTTTTCTGTGTCTTAGGTGGCGCTGGTGTATCCTAACAGTGACCCTGGCATGTTCTGGGTGGCTTTCTATGGCTGTCTGTTAGCTGAGGTCATCCCTGTGCCCATTGAGGTGCCACTGTCACGACAGGTAACGGTGTCACTGTTGTCGAGTGTATTTCTCTGTAGTGAGAAATGCAAAAATGTCATTCTTCAAATAAAAGAGCATGCATGGATTGAGAATGATGGAAGCAAACACTTGATAGATCAATCAGGTC
This sequence comes from Enoplosus armatus, assembly GCF_043641665.1. NCBI lineage: Eukaryota > Metazoa > Chordata > Actinopteri > Centrarchiformes > Enoplosidae > Enoplosus > Enoplosus armatus. The sequence continues at coordinate 12,111,733 of NC_092187.1, forward strand.
TGAAATTCATACCTAGAATTTGAAAAATCACTCGCCACACTGGCTGGTACATTTTTATGAAGATCTCAGTCTTAGTTATCTTAAATTTTACGGCACTTAATAAATGGACGTGGTCAATTATAACTGAGCTGTATATGGTGTGTATATATATGATGCCTCATTGCTCATATGGTCATATAGGAAATATAGATTTATTCTATGACCAACACATTGACAGCTGGAGTGTGTATGCTTTTTAATTGTCACAGTTTTGTATACAGGCCTCTCCTTGTGTGTCATGAGACTCTTGACCCTTGTCTCTCTCTGTAGGATGCAGGCAGCCAGCAGATTGGCTTCCTATTGGGCAGCTGTGGTGTTAGTCTGGCGCTAACCAGTGAGGTGTGTCTCAAAGGGCTGCCCAAGACACCAAACGGAGAGATCATCCAGTTCAAAGGTCAGTCAGCCCAAAGACTGCTTACTCAGCAGCAGTCACCTCTGCCACAGTCTCTTTGGGAGTCATTAGATAGACTCGTTAAAGAGTGTGATGTCCGCTGGCTAATTTAGTGTGTGACCGGGTGGCTCTGTGGTGAACTCTGCCTGTTGAGTATTTGCTGTTTTACCTTTTGGCCTTGAAACCAGGAGGTTGCAAGGTGAACATTGTCAATTTAACGCGACTCCAAATGAAAGTACCTAAACACACTTTTTGCTTCATGTCAGCTAAAATATTTGTGTCTTTGTGATGTTGTGATTATGTTCACCAGGATGGCCAAGGATGAAATGGGTAGTGACAGACACCAAGTACCTGACCAAACCATCCAAAGACTGGCAGCCTCACATCCCCACCGCCAACACAGACACCGCCTACATAGAGGTACATACATTCACGCTTTTGGCTTTTCCACTTATTATCAGAATAATTTAAATAGATTTTAGTGGTCATAAATTAATTGTAGAAAGGTGTAGGTCCTGTTTATGTTGACTTTGGAAAACATGCATTAACTTTATGGTTTAATGTGTTATTCAAACTTTTACTTAATTTCTTGTATTTATACCTTTTTTATGCCAAGAAATGACTTTTTAAATTTGATTCTTAGACTAGTGTTATACATGTACTTTAAATATAACATGTATTTATGATTATTATTATTATTATTATTATTATTATTATTGTTATTGGTGGGCTTCCAGGTAGCAACTGTGTTGACATGGCACTGAAGTATCTTCGTCTTCTTCTAGCATTTGCTCTCATTTAACGTTGTCCATGTTCGTTTGTGTGTGTCTCTTCCACCTAAGTACAAAGCAAGTAAGGAGGGGACGGTGATGGGAGTTGCTGTGTCCAAGATCTCCATGCTGACCCACTGTCAAGCCTTGACGCAGGCCTGTAACTACTGTGAAGGTCAGTGCTCAGTGTTTTATACCTCCCCTGCTTCTCTGTCTCTCTTACGCTAACTCTCTAAGGGTGAGATACTTTAGCATTATAAACTAAGCATTAAAAGTTCAACAGTGCTCAGCTCCTGAGCTCCTCAGTGGCAGGTTTCGTCGGCAGCCTGCCCCGTAATCAATTTTCTCTCTCTCCTGCGCAAAGAGAGGCACCTCAGAGAAGATTAGCTGAGGATCATGATTTAAGAGAATATACACTCTAATGGACCACAAAATTAAATGTTAAGTGGCATCCTAATGTGCTTATGTGTTTTCTGTCGTAGGGGAGACACTGGTCAATGTGTTGGACTGCAAGAAGGACATGGGCATGTGGCATGGTGTCTTAACGGTGAGATTGAATGCAACTATTTGTACTGTATATCCAGATTGACCTTGTTACACTTTGTTACAGTATATAGCATAATGTGGCATTGACAATGTTTTTTTTTTTTTCCAGAGTGTCATGAACAGAATCCACACCATCACAGTGCCATATGCTGTCATGAAAGCATGTCCAATGTCCTGGGTGCAGAGGGTCCACATTCACAAAGGTTCAGCAAATGTCCAATGTTACTTTTATATTCCATATTTGTATAGTTTTATGCTTTTATATATATATATTTAAGCTTGTAAAACATTCACAAGATTATGTTTAAAATGATAAAAGTAGACCCGTAAACATGACCACCTGTAAGACCACTAAGTTGAATAACATTGGAAACAAAAGTCAAGGAGAAACAGTATAACAAACACAAAGTGTATACATAATTAATGAAACAATCTGTAAAGACAATGTAAGTGCACCATATATAAGATTTTCCCATTACCCTCTAATAGCACGTGTGGCCTTGGTGAAGTGCCGTGACCTCCACTGGGCCATGATGGCCCACAAGGAGCAGAGGGACACCAACCTGTCCTCCATACGTATGCTTATTGTGGCTGATGGAGCAAACCCATGTGAGTCATTCTCCTGCACAAACACGTCTCTTTGTAATAAAGAACTGCTGGCATTTTAACATGTTGGGTTGTGAACTGTGACTATTTCTACCCTGTTTTGCTGATGCTTTTGTCCATTCTTTGTTATCAGGGTCTGTGTCGTCGTGTGATGCCTTCCTGAATGTGTTTCAGTCTCATGGTCTGAAGCCTGAGGTGATCTGTCCATGCGCCACCTCTCCTGAGGCCCTGACTGTGGCCATACGCAGGTACGACATCTACATACTCCCACACTCTGGGAAGAGATACTCTGAACATAATACTCACCATCAAATCACTTAAATTTAGTGTGTCTTAAAACTATTTATGTTTGTTGTGTTATTTATTGGCACGTAAACAACCATTATGTAACGGACCACCTGACTTGTGTAGAATGAAAAGATTGTTGGAAACAGACAGAAGTAAGAGGAACAAAGACAGATAAACAAAACTTGTGGTTTTGACACCAACCAGCATGACTTGTATGCTTTCACAACTAGTCACATCTTGTCCTAACATCATACTTTCAACAACAACAGTTCAAATTATAATTATGTCAAGGCTAAAATAATTTCATTACTTTAAGAGTAAATCAACTCAAAACTAAAACCAAACCATGTTATTTTTCCTTATTTAAAAACACTGACTGCACTTTCAAACTGAGACTTGTTTTGCAGACAGACAACAATGTGTTCCGTTTCTGCTGCCTTCCTGCGTGGCCCGTTCACTTCTCTTTCTGCCCTCTCTGTTAGGCCCGGTGCACGAGGGGCTCCGCTACCAGCCAGGGCCATCCTGTCCATGGGCGGGCTGAGCCACGGGGTGATCAGGGTGAACACAGAGGACAAGAACTCTGCTCTCACTGTTCAGGATGTGGGCCACATCATGCCTGGAGGTTAGCCACAGCACTGCAGAAGTGCAGCAGCTGCCACATTTCCTCTACTGTACTTTCTTACTGTGTCTTATCTTTATCAAGTACTTAAACATATGAAATGTTAATGCTGTGACCTGTTTGTGTGTCTCAGCTCTGATGTGCATTGTGAAACCTGACGGGCCTCCTCAGCTGTGCAAGACAGATGAAATAGGAGAGATTGTGATCAACTCTCGGGCTGGAGGCACCATGTACTACGGCTTGCCTGGTGTCACCAAGAACACATTCGAGGTCTGTCAAAGTTTCAGACCTGTGTTTAAGAACTGCCTAGGACTCATTCCACATCTTTTCTTGATACAATAGAATATAAAAACATGTAACATGCTGTGGCTGTTAAATATATATTTGGTACGAGACAAGAAATATAGTTTGCAGCAGCGTGCAAAAAACAGCTCTACCCAAAAAGTCATGTTAACACCTAAAAAATGAACTTCCTGGCGTCCTGTCCAGGGTGTCCCCTGCTTCTTGTGAAGTTTGTGATGGGATCAGCTCAAGTCCCCCTCGATCTTGCACAGGATAAGCTGGTTTAGAAAATGGATGGATGGGAAAAAAGAATAGATTTAAATGATCCACTAGATGGAGCCACAGTCATCGTGAAACTGATTCTGTTCCCATATTCTCACGTGTGTGAGACATTTTTTAATCTAAACATTTAACTGCAGTATCACAATTGTTTTGGCATACCTTTGAAATATAATGCCAGGGTGAGATTTACTGTGCTGTATGTATTTGAATCCAATCTTTGATTTCTCCGCTTGTCTGTAGGTGATCCCCGTCAACCAAGCTGGAGCACCCATAGGAGAAATTCCCTTCAGTCGGACTGGTCTGCTTGGATTCGTAGGACCGGTGAGGCATGCGTACACAGAAATAAAGAGTTAGCTTTCTGAAATTTTACTGACGAGTAAGAGAGTAAGTAAAACTGTCTTCTCCACAGGGCAGTCTGGTGTTTGTTGTGGGGAAGATTGAGGGGCTGCTGATGGTGAGCGGGCGACGCCACAATGCCGACGATTTGGTGGCCACCGCGCTAGCAGTGGAGCCCGTCAAAACAGTTTACAGGGGGAGGTGAGACACTGACTGCTCCCTGTGAGCCATGAGAGGTTCGCTGTTGTTGTATGTATGTATACATGGTGACACCAAAGACGATCATTTCAGCATTTGCCCATGTAAGCAATGATACTTTTGCGATATTTTATTGGTAAATAAGGAAAATAGCTTTCTGTATATGCCCCGAAACTGAACAATCCCTTTAACATCCTGCAGCCTGTCCCTGTGTGTGTTGGTCTGGAGTGTGCGAGTGCTCACATTTCTCTGTTGTCATTCATGTAGGATCGCTGTGTTCTCAGTGACGGTGTTTTATGATGAGAGGATAGTGATTGTGGCAGAGCAGAGGCCTGACGCCAGCGAGGAGGACAGCTTTCAGTGGATGAGTCGAGTACTGCAGGTAAGTCACATATATCGAGTCAACTAGTGTGAATATTCAATACATATTTTTCTTCTTTATGATGGTATTTAGGTGTACTAACTCTGGTTACGTTTATGCCTTTAGTTCTGTTTGAAAGAGTTATGTACCTTTCAAAATCATCATGGATAAAGTAAAAGTTTGAATAACTTTTAAGAGAAAACAACACTCAACAGCCTTTTCTCATGAGGAAATTTTGTGATAATTTTGCATTCATCAAACTATATCCCGCGATGCCCATTTTCTGCACAGGCCATCGACAGTATCCACCAGGTTGGCCTGTACTGCCTCGCACTCGTCCCAGCCAACACCCTCCCAAAGACGCCCCTTGGAGGCATCCACATCTGTGAAACCAAGCAGAACTTCCTGGAGGGAAACCTGCACCCCTGTAATATCCTCATGTGCCCTCACACCTGTGTTACCAACCTGCCCAAACCGCGCCAGAAACAGCCTGGTAGGCCACCTCAGACCATATCTACTGATGCTTGACATCACAGCAAAGAAGGAAATATCAGAAATATCATGTGGTTTGTTCTGTTGGTTCGTGACTCTTGCTTGCCTTCCATCTGTTTAGTGGATGTCGGTCCTGCTTCTATGCTGGTCGGCAACTTGGTGGCGGGGAAACGGATCGCCCAGGCTACAGGCAGAGAGCTGGGTGTGGTGGAGGACCAGGATCTGATCCGAAAGGTACTGTTTGCCACACAGACCCTGAACCACACTTTGACCACTCTGACCCGAGATTATATTACTGTGAATATCTAAAGCAATGCATATCTAGCACTCTAACTAATAAACTTTAGACTGTTACTATTCTTATAATTGTATATTACACACTATATTAGAGCTGTAATAATTTGTCGATTAATAAGTGTTTTGGTAATTGTATAATCGTTTAAGTGATATTATCAAGCAAAAATGCCAAAATGTGATGGTTTCAGCTTCTCAAATGTTGTCTTAACATTATTATAATCTGAATATCTCCGAGTTTTGGACGGTTGGTCGGACAAAACAAGATATTTAATGACATGACCTTGGGCCCTAGGTAATTGTGATGGAGAAATTTTTTTTGTTCCCTTGTTGTTTTGTTTTTCTAATGTTTTATAGCCCAAACAATTAATCACTTAATCGCTTCAAATTAAACTGATGTATAAACTGGAAATGCTCTGAATGTGTTTACCAAGTTAAAAGATGACCCTGTAACAATCCTATCCTAAATCTCTGTTGTTGTTCTGCCTTTACTTCGCTTGGGTTGGGCTTTAGCTCTGTATGTGGCCCACCATGATGGTAAGGCTCTAGTCTGGCCTCCCCCACCCCCCTCCTGTCTTTGCTTCTGCTGCTTCTGTCAGTCAGATGTGCTTTTGTAGCCGTGATAGCCCGATTGGCCACCAGCAACAGCTTTGGCTCGAGGCACAGAGATGACTGTCCAGGCTGACTCCTTGGCCAGCAGGGGTCCACACACTTAAACTAATATACTGTTCTCCATTTATCAGTGCCCCTTAATAGACTCTCTCTGCCATCACCTTTTTAAGATGGGAGCTGGCCAGCAGCTAACTTTGCCAAACCAAAAGCTCAGCAATAGATTAAGTGACATGCATCTACTCTAAGTGAATGAAAGTTTCTTGTCTTTTCTGCTTTAAGGAGGTAATGCAGACTCTGAACAAGTGATTATAAACACTCCTGGCATATGTGAAGACCATGTCATCGTATACTATAATAATGCATTATGCTAATATCTTGTAATAAACCCAAAAGTAAAAAGTATTAGGAACACCTATTTTGTGTGCACCTCTGCTCGCTGTGTTCACTGTGATGCTCCCACGCGTAGCATGGCTTGATGAGTGGTCAGGGCAGCCGGTCTGCATGATGTGACTCCTGATTCGTTGTTGAGCAGAGCACGACCTGTTGTCTGACTGAGAGAGAGAGCGAGAGAGAGAGTGTGGCACAGAGGATGACTCCGGCCAGTGATCTTAATATGACCAGTAATGTGCTACTGCTGTATATTGTGTTTGTCCAGAGAATGTTATGGTGTTATTGTTTTGTTACTTTATGTGTTACTTAATGTTCACTTCTGCCTTTTGAAGGATGTCCTTGCCTTCCTTTGTTGTTTTTTTCAGTCCTGTGCACTGACCAGTTCCTCATCTTATTGACACAATTGATCAAGAGGCTGATAATGCGTTTAAAATTTCCTGTGTATTTAACAGTAAAAATAGCTAGTGGGTTGTTGTTCCCTTGAAGCAACTATGTTTAAGAAATAGTACACTGAGGCACTAATGTGTTGTGGAAACTTCTCTTTCAAAGCTTTTCAAAATTGTCACGACCCTTTTGTTTGAAAGGCTCATAGCTTGTTAGTTTTTGACAGTGGCTCCAATTTGCCTCCTACCAGGTGCAGATGGTCCCAGCATGACCTTGCACTTGGCAAAATTCTCCCATGCTCCCGCTGTGTGCTTGTGCGTCTGTGTGTGAGAGGTCAACAGCGTCACAGAATATCTTTGACGTACTTTAAAATGTTTTCTGTTCTCTGTTCCACCCAAGGTCTGTTTGAAATGAACATATGTGTATCTGTTGTCACTAAGAGGACCGTTTACTTTTTGGCTGGATGATATATGAATTGCACCTACGTCAACTGTTTTCAGGCTAGCTTTTATGTGTTTTTATCTGTTGATCATTTTTAAATGGATTATTATTTGCCACAGATGCAGCTTTGTGTATTTTGTTTTTATCGTGCAATACATGTATTGAGTCAGTCCACCATTAACGTCTATGTGATGACCTGCTTTCTTTACCAGCACCAGTTCTTGTCTGAAGCTCTGCAATTTAGAGCTCAAACCGACCCAGACCATGTCCTGTATGTGCTGCTCAATGCCAAGGTAGCCTAAACACACACACACACACACACACACACACACACACACACACACACACACACACACACACACACACACACAATTAATCAGTTTATGTGTCCAAGAAACATACTGACAATGCATAATTCTTTTGCTTTTGGTAATAGTGCTAATGGTGATCAATTTTGTTGGGTGTGACTTCAGCTCTACTCTTTTTTCTGTAGGGGGTGGCAGTGTGCACAGCCACTTGTGCTCAGCTACACAAGAGAGCAGAGAAAATCACAGCTACCCTAATGGAGAGAGGAGGCCTCAATACAGGAGACAATGTGGTGCTGCTTTATCCTCCAGGTAAATACACACACACACACACACACACACACACACACACACACACACACACACACACACCCCTGATCATTGTAGACGGCCGTTTTTCCTTATTTGTCCATTTAATATACATGAAAAAGTACTGCTGTTTCATTTGTGCTGTATTTTAGTTCACAAGGTTCTTGTCCGTCTCTTATTCCGACAGGTATTGACCTGATAGCTGCCTTCTATGGTTGTCTCTACGCGGGGGTCATCCCTGTGACGGTGAGGCCACCCCACCCACAGAACCTGGCTGCTACTCTCCCCACTGTCCGCATGATCATCGATGTGAGTGCGAACAACCGGGACTGTGTCATGAAACTCAAGAACTGATTAATGGTGCCGCTGTTACATAGTGTGTCAAGCATTACCAAAACATAATAGAGTTATTCATGTAATCATTAGTAATGATAACAAGTCGTACTCGGACTATCTTTGCATTTATGTATTATTAGGCAGCACTTTAAGGGCTGTCTCTGACTCTCTCAGTTTTTAAAGAAACTAATGTGCTTCATTACATCTTCAAGCATATTTTAGATTTCACTGAACCTCACAGTATCTATCTACAGCAAAACATACTGTTAGCCAGAGCAGTTCATTACGGAACATTATACCATAGCTTTCATTTGTCAATATTGGATTGCTATTAAGCACCAGGGTAGGTGTCATATACATCAAAAGCAATATGAACCTTACTTTTACTTCCCATGCACCACTTGAGCGATATATTATAATTATTGAAGTGTCCTAAAGTAAGTAACTGAATCCCCCGCAGATTTAGTTCTGCAGTTGACCCCCTGTAAGTGATTTCCCTGGAGGGAAGCAAATAAAATAGAATTTTACCTGGAGGATCAATAAAGTATAACAATAATGGAGGATTCTTACCAGAGGTCACTGTTAAAGCACAGTAGTTTGTGTCCTTGAATTAACTTCTTGATGTGTTTGCTGGGTGTTAACAGGTGAGCAAAGCAGCCTGCATCCTCACCACTCAGCCTCTCATGAGGATCCTCAGGTCCAGGGAGGCTGCTGCCAGCGTCAACATCAAGACGTGGCCCACTATCATCGATACAGGTGCTGGACTCTGTTGAGAGCTGTTCAAATTAGAGCAGCCTAGAGGCATTAGGCATAATGTGAAGCAGCTAACCACAGTTATATAAGCGTGGCATTGTGTACTTTACTGCCTTTATGACACATCTCTGGGGGCGCACAGGATGTGTTCCCCTTCTGGCCACAAGGTGTCGTGTTTGCTCTTTGCTTAACAATGAACATGTTGGGGAAACCTAACAGACTAAAAGCTTCTCTCTGTAGTCTTAAATGTTCAGCAAACATTCAACCATCTCTTAAAATAACAGAGTGGTACTGCATATGATGTAGGTGTGATGAGTTCAAAATAAATGTGTAGCCTTTTAAATGTGCAGTGAAATGGCGCATTTACATCTGAAATTATACCATCCTCCTCCCACTCAACAAAAACACTGAATAGTTATCAGGCTGCACCGCATTCCCAACACAGTAACACAGGGAAAGTGTGTGTGTTTATTTTGTCCAGCAAGAAAATAACAAAAATCCACGTCCCTCTTCTCTCAGATGATCTCCCCAGAAAGCGACCTCCACACATTTATAAACCCCCTACGGCTGAGATGCTGGCCTACCTGGACTTCAGTGTGTCCACCACAGGCATGTTGACCGGAGTCAAGGTGATTACTCTCACAAATCATGCATTTCATGTATAACATGAAGCAATCAGTTTGATTTAGTAAAAGTTTAAATCCCTTAGCCACTCAAAAATGTATTTTGCTTATTGCCTATGTGTGTGCAGAGTTTGTCACCAGAAGGCTGTTTTCACATCAGTGGGTTGACGGGGAAAAGATCCTCCGTGCTCACCTTAAATTTTAGTTTAACACGTTTATGTATGAGCAGGATTTTGGCTTTGAAAGCCAATTGTGGTCCATTACGCAGTTTACACAAGTTTGATGTGGACATTTGAAGCCTCCAATACACATACACACACTGAGAATGGAGACATCTTCTGTCAAATAGTTGAACTTTTGAAACAAAAAACATTGAGGAATAAGGGGTAGTAAACATTTTTAAGGAGGTAATTGAATTAACTTTTTTTTTTTTTTTTGGTAAAAACCACATCAGACAAATTATTATTCAAAGCAGAGTATTTTTATATGTCTTGCCTTATGTCAATCATGCTTACGAAGTGAATGTACATTGTTGAATTCGTGTTTAGCCAGAGATGTGGTGAGCAATACTGAATTTGGCAAAAATATATAATATAATGCTATTAGAATTGTGGGCATAGGAGAGTTGATGTTGTACACGCTTAAATTTACCAGGTAAATGTATGCATGAAAGAGTTGATATGTTCGTACAGTTAATACGTGTCACTGACACGAGGACATGAATAATATTTTAGTATGTTTTATTTGCAGTACGGTGAATTGGTGAATTTGCTCTCACTGTGTAGGTTTGTAGGTTTTAAGAGTTCATGTCTGTTTCCTGTCAGATGTCTCATGCTGCAGTCAGTACTCTGTGCCGCTCCATTAAGCTGCAGTGTGAGCTCTACTCCTCACGCCAAATAGCCATCTGCCTGGACCCGTACTGTGGCCTGGGCTTCGTCCTGTGGTGCCTCTCCAGGTAACACACACACACATACACACACATAGACTGAATATCACACCTCATATAACATGCTGTTCTGGTCAAAGTGACGTTGTTGCTGTATAAGTGTGTTTTTTCGGCCCAGTGTTTACTCAGGTCACCAGTCCATCCTTATCCCTCCCCTGGAGCTGGAGAGCTCGCTGCCTCTGTGGCTGAGCACGCTCAGTCAGTACAAGATCAGAGACACCTTCTGCTCCTACTCTGTCATGGAGCTCTGCACCAAAGGCCTGGGCACCCAGACGGAAATACTGAAGGTCAGAATCACATTCATACACACCCTGAATAACATGTGGTTACTGCTCTGTCATTTCTGACATTAATAACAGAACACTGATGAATTGGTTGCTCAGGAATCTTCTCTGCTTTTTAATAAATTTAATAATTTAGAAATTATTGTTTTATTTATTTTTTGATGATATTTTGATGAGATGACATTAGAGAGATGACCGGAAACGTGTTAACAACATGTGGAAGTTTATGTCTCTCTCTATTTTAAAGTCATAAATCTGGCTCTTCTGGTTCAGCGTGGCTCAGTGTCTCTGCTTATTCTGTTGATGTTTCAAAGCACCTTGGATAAAAATGTCCACTAATGCTGAGTTCATGTTTGTACCAAGCTCAGTCCACACGTAACTGTTAAAAGTGTGAATAACCTTTAGTCGTGCGTGTCTCCAGGCGCGGGGTCTGAATCTGTCGTGCGTGCGGAGCTGTGTGGTGATAGCGGAGGAGCGTCCTCGTCTCGCTCTCACGCAGTCCTTCTCCAAGCTCTTCAAAGATCTTGGCCTGTCACCACGCGCCGTCAGCACCGCCTTCGGCTCCCGGGTCAACCTGGCCATCTGCCTGCAGGTTGGTGTCATACGGGCTCACACCGAATGGTCTTACTCTTCATATTTTTACTTTCCCTAATCCCACTCATTCTTGTGTTTTATGGTATGTATTTTTTAGTCTACAGTGTTTACTTGCTTACCATGTGTACTTTTCTTTATTCTACTCCACAGTTTTTCCATGCCAATCTTAAGTATTACTGAACAATAAAAACCTATCGATGGTCTAAATGGGCCAAAAAGCTTCAGTTCTATTTCTCACATTTCAGGGTGTTTATTTTCCTCTCTGTGTCCTCAGGGCACTGCTGGACCAGACCCCTCCACCGTCTACGTTGACATGAAGTCTCTGCGCCACGACAGGTAAGACTGGAAACTCATGTAACCAAAACAAAGACAACTACAGTCACATGATTCGATTGGTGAAACAATGGTGGGTCGGTCAGATCGAACCAAGGGCAGAGGTTTCATTTCAACATGGGGGGGGGTTGCGTATTAAGCTTAGGATCTGTGGGTCCTCTCCTCAGAAGTGTCAAACACATTTTCTGCATTCTGGTAATTTTCTTATACGTCAATGTATGGTTGGTAAGGTAAATTCAGGTGCCAGGTGACAATTCAAAACATAATGTAATATAATGCAGTAAGGCTCTCAGGCTTTTTGCATTAGTTAGCAAACAGCACTTCTGAGCATAAACTTGAAAGACATTACCTTGTAGCTTAGTTGGTTCTTCCACCATTGCTTTTGAGGTTGCACACTGTCACCACGTACGTTTATGAATCGTGCTCTAGCAGCTCATCAAAATAAAAGTCCTCTGCTATTTTTATGTTTTTATTGGGGCGGACAAATGCACTATCAGCGAAATCTTCGCCTATGGATTGAACAAAATGATTGACAGGCTGTCTTTTGTCCGTGTCCCTCAGGGTGAGGCTGGTGGAACGAGGAGCACCACAGAGTCTTCCCCTCATGGAGTCAGGCACAGTAAGTATTGATTATATTTTAAAAAGACGTACATGTGTGGTGCTCTTGCTGGCCACAGGCCCAGAGAGGTAGTGGAAGTGTTTGTATTATCCATGAAGCTAAACTGTCTTCTCATGTTCTCTAAGATCCTACCAGGAGTGAGGGTCATCATAGTCAACCCAGAGACCAGAGGCCCACTGGGAGATTCACATCTTGGGGAGGTGAGTGGGCAGAAGATCATGGGATGCTGATATTTAAACATTTCCCCTTTTCATTTTCCTCTTATGATCCTGCAACATATTGAGTGCACAGAGTGAAGTGAGCACAGCTATTTGACACGAAAAGCGACTGCTCTCAGATTTACTGTGAAAACTTGTTTACTCAGGTCAAACAAATGCAAAAAAAAATAGGCCTCATTCACTTCATTTTTTTGTTTTGTCTTTGTTCAGATATGGGTTAACAGTCCTCACAGTGCCAGTGGCTACTACACCATCTATGGGGAGGAGAGCCTGCAGGCAGACCATTTCAACACCAGACTCAGCTTTGGGGAGCCCCACACTCTGTGGGCCAGGACGGGCTACCTGGGCTTCATCAAGAGGACTGAGCTGCTGGATGCAAGCGGAGGTGAGAGGACATTTGAAAAAAAGTTGACCTCATGCAGTGCCTTCATGCCTTTTCTGTCTCATAACATTGTAATTATGACTGGGAGAAGTGATTTGTTTTGGGCCCCTTTCTCTTGTCGTGTCTTGGGGTGGGCAATGTCATTAACATACATTATCGCGGAATGTGATCATTTGAATTCAAAATCTATTGAGAAATTGTTGATGGATAAAATAACCATTACCCTCAATTGCAAAATGCAACCAGAGATATTAAAGGGATAGATACGACAGCATGAACAATACAGCAAAAAGTCCATAACTATAAGTAATCAAATACTTCTGTTTTTTCTACTACAGATCGTCACGATGCCTTGTTTGTGGTGGGCTCCCTCGATGAAACGTTGGAGTTGAGGGGGTTACGCTATCACCCCATCGACATTGAGACGTCTGTGTCCCGAGCCCACCGCAGCATCGCAGAAAGGTGAGGTTTCCTCAATTAGTACTAGTCGTTTTCATGATACATATTTTTCTTTCCATACTCACTGTCAAAGGCCACAGCCTAAAGTTCCCACAGTAACACAGAAAACATGTGACTGACTTCTCCTCAGTGCTGTGTTTACATGGACCAACCTGCTGGTGGTGGTGGCGGAGCTGAGCGGCTCGGAGCAGGAGGCCTTGGACCTGGTGCCCCTCGTCACCAACGTGGTCCTGGAGGAGCACCACCTCATCGTCGGGGTGGTGGTCATCGTGGACCCAGGGGTGATTCCCATCAATTCCAGAGGAGAGAAGCAGAGGATGCACCTGCGGGACTCCTTCCTGGCGGACCAACTGGACCCCATCTACGTGGCCTACAACATGTGATTCACCAACTGATGAAAATGCAGAAAACTGAGCCAGGCTCTGAGAACAGACATGAGGGAGAAGGACTTGGGGTGCGTTCAGTAGCAACCCCAATTTGAAACCTCAGACACACATTCAAAACACCAAACAATGTGGGAACGCGAGTACAGTACGACTACTGTAATGAGACCGTGCTTCCCTTTCAGAAACTGCTCCGTCTTTGCTTCCACCTGCTCAATCGCTGCAGTCCAGGTTCACTGACATTTCTGCTGCGGGGAAAGGATGTTTTCTCTCCTCTTGATGGTAGATCTGTCAACTGGAGGAAATTTGATCTTCATCCTCTCTGTGCATCCCACTTCTCCCTCATAGCTCCAATTCATGTTTTTTAAAGACATTTTTAATTACATACTTTTATCAAAGAAAGAAATCCTCCCCTCCTTCCATTCCTTAGTTTTTATCCTGAACCGTTCATCCTTGTGTGCTTGCTGTTTTTCATTTTTTTAGCCCCCTCGATTCTTGAAGGCAGGATGGCGCACTGGAACTGCTGAGAGGAGCTGGAACTTTCCCCTCTTGCACTTTAAGTCCTTGCACCTCTTGACTCCACTTCCTGTCTCGCCTGCCTCAAGGGGACACCCCCCCATGTTTGCCGCTTTCTCAAGAGCAAATCCACACCAGTATTAAAAAAGGGCCACCAGCAAGTGCAGCCCACAGGGTCATAATACCTTCCTATCAGGTGCACGGTGGCTTTCACCTCCCATCACATACTGTATTTGCCGGCAGACGTGCTGTCGGCGTTCACACATTACAAAATGTCCTAAAAAAAATACACTTCAATCATTTGTTGGTGTGGGAAAAGAGACTCGCTTCATAAACATAAAAACCTGGATATTAAAGATGATCTTTGATTGGCAGAATCACAGATTCATATTCAATGTGAGTAGGAGTTGGTCCGTTAAATAGTTCTTTATGATTGTGAAGTACTAATACGTTTTCTTAAAAGCACCGATTTTCAGAAGAAGGGTTGAAGCTATATCCGGTGTTTGGTGTGCATGCTAATTTGGAGTGCAATGTCAAAATGCGGGCCAAAAAATAAGACAAAAAAAAAAGAAACTGTAACAAACCAAGAAGTCACACAGAAGTGGATTGGTCAGTTCGGCAGTGTGTGTGCTGATTATTTAGACAGAGCTCAGCCCCAGTTTGTTTTCATCCCCATAACCATCTGGCCCTGTGAATTGAATGTAATGGCACAAACGGGGGGGCTAGGCAGAGCTGGCAGACTTGAGCTTAACAGTTCATTCTTGACTTTGAAAACAACAGCTCATACAGCAAAAAAAATCTCAACTCAAGATCCCCTTCTCGCTTGTTCCAGAGCTTTCAACCATATCTCCCAGTCTTCATTAGCAGATGGGTTTCACAGTCATAAAAGTGCCCTGAATAGTGGAAAGTTTGAACATCTATTCCATCGTTCCACAACTGAGCAAACTGTCTGCTGATGAGGACTTTGTAGAACAACCGAAGGCTCCAGAAAAAGTGAGTAAGTGGCCCTTGAGTTGAGACTTATTTGGTCGAGGGCTGGCAGAGTTTGACAGGATCAGATGTGCCAGTTTCCTGGTTTGAATCGAAGTGAGCTGCTAGTTTTTAGCCCGTTTAGTTTCCCACCTCAAAGCAAAGAGCATCTTTCATTTAATGTCAGCGCCACAGTCGATCAGATAAATGTAGATCAGCGGAAGGCAAGTCAGTGCCTTTTTTATTGCACCATCGTGACATTTATGATCATTGACTGTTGAATTTTCTCAAAAATAAGTTATCAAGGATGAGGACAGAACTTTGCCTTATAAACCTGTGGAACTTCAGTACTTTTTATGTTTAATCCCTCATTTCTAGCTGTGCTAATAATGTATTTAAACTATTCCACCATTTTTCATATGTGGAATCAGACACCAGTTTATAACTCAAAACACACTCATATCACATTTTTATCAGAGGAGGGGGGAGGCGTTCGCGGTCATACCTTTGTCATTCATCACCAATTTCTGAATGTCTATAACACTGAAAAAAATTAGGAATGCACAGCAATCAGTGAGCAACCCGTAATTTTAAAATGGCAGAATCCTCCTGTTAAAACAAGAAAATGGAGGTAATAAATGAGGGTAAGGATGTTGTCTGTATACTGTATTTTAGAGGTCAAATACTGTATCACTGGTGTTAATGTGTACATGAATATGAACTTTGTTGATAAAAACTTGACTGATCTTTCATACTTGACAGCATTTTTCTGCATTGTTAATTTAATGGTTTCACATTGCAAAAGAGACAAAAAACAAAGGTTTCAAATTATTTTGGCAGGAACAATGTGCACTTTCCCAATATCATTTTGTGTGTGTGTGTGTGTGTGCGCGTGTGTGTGCGAGTGTGTCCAGTTGATATTTGGCTTTTCTGGTGCAACAAGGTTTGTCTTTTTGTAAGAAAATGATCCCAGAATATTGAACTTTTTTTTACTTATTATTTCTTGTTTTATTTTATTTTTTTATGTCGCCTCCACTGTATTTTAATTCTTTCCATCAAAGAATCAAATATAATTTATAGGGGTTTCATCGATATTTTCCTGATGTAATCGTTCTTTAGAAGCAGCTTGACACACAGGACAACACATAACAATCAATAAACCACTTTTCATTCAGTGACGGACGCTGGCGACATGTATGCGAGCCAGTGTCTCTGACAAGTTAGAGTTACACATGAATAACTTAAGTGAAGCTTCTGAGCTTCTGTGTGATCATTGCTTTGTTGCTACTGTTTCGCTCCGACAAAATTTTAATAAAGTTTTATAATTTCATGTTGGCCTTCAAGCCTTTTCAATAGACATTGGTGCTATTCAATAAGGGAAAGCAGTACAGACTTTTGTCCTCCAATGTCATAACAAAGAAGGTTTCTTCCTGGATGCCCGTATTTGTGTGAAAATAAGTCATTCTTTTTCCATGCCAACATTTTCAATGATTTCACTCACTGCTCAGTTCAAAACATTTTCGTCATCATCAGTTTTCATCAGCTCTGAGATCTGATGAAAACAACATCTCAGCAGGCAACTCGACATGGACATCATAACTCCACATATCCATTTCCATTTGAATATTTATTTCAGTTTTCAAGTTGTCGTGTTGTGAGGAATGGTGTGCATTTCAAACCTCCAAAGTTATTCTAAGCACAAAATGTAAATGTACATGTGAGGTAATGAAATTAGGATCTTTCACACAAAAAAAAACTCAAGGGCCCACAATGTATACCTCAAACGACTGTCTGTTCACTATGCATTGTCGAGCTGCAGCAAAGACATTCTGAACTAGTCAATGGTGCGATAACTTCTAACAACATGTCTTACTTGACGAAAACACTGTCACACTGTCATTGGATGTGTTTCATGTCAAATAATAAAAAAAATCCTTTGTCAGAATTTCTTGTGCTTTTTCTTATGTTTCTTTCCAAACGTCCCCTCTGGAAGCTTCAGGAAATCGGCTGCTGCAGTGAAGGAAAACAGCATCTTCCTCCCACCAGGTGTCAGTGTCACTACATCTGGAGAAATGAAACTGATGTCGTCACGGCCCAGTCTCTGTCAATTTTCACCAAATCTACCCACGAATATTCACATCTTAAATGTCATTTTAGTTTAAGAAGTAGTTTAAGAAATAATGAAAATAGTTCTTTAATAATAGTAAAAAGTATCCTACTAGATGTTCTGATGTATTTTTTCAGGCATTCATTGGTGTCCATTAATTTCTGTATGGTATGAAAGTTTATCAGACTTAATGTTTACAGTGAGTTTCAAGAGTCTGCCATTTGATTTTGAAGATTATTGGTTGTTGCTGGTGAAAGTACACCCTAGTAAGAGTGAACATACTGTTTCCTGTACACTGTGGAAATTGCTCAAGCTGTAAGCTTTTAGGTTCGAGGTCTGTAAAGTGTAATTCTATCACTGATCAATACTTTTGCACAGCATGTACAATACCTACTTTATAAGGTAACAGCAAAATGTAAGATTTGTTAATATTTTCCTTGGAGCCATGCAGGTTCTTCCTGTTGAGATGTGATGAAACGCCAAACCAGGATTTACTGTATTTCTGGACAACAGAAGACGCTTGAAGCACCTGACACTTTGGTTTAAATAGCATCAAATATTCAAGACTAAATAAGCAACAACTAAAGTTCTTAGTCAAAGTTCTTAATTATTACCTACCAAAAGTTCAACATTCAAAAACTATAGCTAATCTGCTGTCAGGACTGTGTGTGTGTGTGTGTGTGTGGTTTGTCAGAATTGATTGATAGACATTGATTGGCATCTCCCTGGCAACATCGGCAAACAACTCATCAACAGTCATCACTTTCTGATTCCTTAAATTGCTGAATTCTGATTGGTGCAAAGACGCCACCAGCTCCAAACCAGTGAGACGAGACAAACAATGAAACTTAGTTCTGATTTGAATTATATTGTTCTCAGTACCACTAATGTTACTCGCCACTTTATCTTCAAAGATATTATTTGTTACTACAACAACATGAGTAACACATTTGTAGTTGTTAATTTTCTTATTTTATTGGGGGAAATTCTTCATTCACAAACTATTTCTGCGGTCCCCTCGCTCCCCCCTGACAATTCTCTCGTTCTTACAAATAATAATAAAAGCAACAGGTTATTTCAACATTATAGAAATATATTTGAAAACACCCACATGAATGGTTTTTCATAATTCATTTACTCACTTTTAACCTTATTTTTAAATATGAATGTCTTTCATCTCATTAATGTAATTAATCTATTATATTCCATTTTATAAATACTTTTATACTATATTGACTATGTTGTCAGCCCTCCTGCATCTTGTATTGTGTGCTTATGTACCTCATGTACTATGTACACCTACTTGTGGAATAAAGACAAAACACAAATACACAAATCTCTCATAAAAATACTGTATTGATGTTGGACACCATCACTCACTTTTTCATAAATCTAACAGGGTAATCGCACTGACCGGTAATGATGTTAAAACTGAAATATAATCAGAAAGGATGCTGAACACATTCATGATGAGTTAGAGAAACATTTCATCACTAATCCAGATGGCTGAAAACATTAAAAAGCCTGATGTATATGGCAGTGAGATGTATTGCTACACTGAGCAGAGCTGAGACGACTCCTCCACCCTGCAAACCTGCTGGTTCTGGCGTACACCCCCGGTGTGACAGGCATTAGCCGCCCCGCTCTCCAGTCCAGCACAGATCATGTTCTCAGTGATGAGGCCGCCGTACCATGTGATCAGGTTACATGTTTTCCTGCCAATGAGCTCCACCTCAGCTTCCTGCAATCTGTTCATCAGCCTGCCTACAGGACATAAACCAAAATGCTACTTTACTTATAAAAGGCTTTTAAATTGTCACTAATAACTCTGTGACTGGTCAATAAGACATGCATTAATACATTTCAGAGTGATAAGCAATTATTTTTGAGAGCAAGAGAGAAAGGCAACACTTTACTTCAACCAATTTAGCATTTAGCATTATTAAATCAATCAGAAATCTTCTGGGAGGATGGTCAGAGACCACATATGGGGCCTGGAAAGAAATACAGCAAATGTTTAAGTTGTCATGCGATCTCTCCGTCTTGAGTTCACTTATCCATATTAAAGACTCTTTGCCTTGATGCAGGATTTAAAATTTGGATGCACTTGAATCTCCATTTTGTACATCAGTTATTCAGTAATAACAGCTTCAAATCATTTGAAAGATTAAGAGCAGATTTAAAGTTATCAAGTTATATGCATCCAAACTGGAACAGATTGATTGGACCCTCCTCCGTCTTGGAACAGTATCTATTGAAGATTCAGGATGGAAAACATGGGAATAAGCCAGTAACTAACTTACATAGAATCCTAGCTTCAGCGACAAAGGACAATACCTTTGATTATGTGAAAGAAAAGTGGGACAGAGAGCTACAGCAGGAAATAAGGAGGGAGGAAGTTTGGCTAGAGATCTGTGCTCAGGCCCACACAGTCACTAACGCCAACTCGTGGAGAGAATTTAAACGGAAGATAATTAACAGGTTTTTCAGATGATTCCAAACCGGTCAAGTAGATGTCGGAGGGGGTGTGGAGAGACCATGGCAACACATTTACATACATTTTGGCAATGCCCATTGTTAGATGCATTTTGGAAATCAGATTTTACCACTGTGAACAAAGTGTATTCGATGTTGATTTGGTAAGAGGCCCTCTGATAGCAATTCATTGGATGAAACGGATGTAATTCACGTAAGGAAAAGGATGTATCTATTACAAATGTTACTAACAGCAGCAAAGAAAGCAATTAGAATAAGATTCATTTGAGATTTATTCAATGGAAAAACTTACATATATGCAAAGATTACAGAGGGAATATTTTATAGAAAGATGGATACCACTAATGGGGGTAATGGGGGAACACTTGGATTGATAATTGAAGGACTGTATACTTAGTGAAGAACTGGGCTGCAGGTGTCTAATATGACTTCTTTAAAGTGAGACAAAATAAACTGGAAATATATATTTTTTAGTATTAATATGGATGTTTTTCTATGTATATTGGACTGAATATGTATGTCTTTGTAAGGTGAACTTATATATAACCCATGTTTTATTTCAATATGTTTGTGTTATTTTCGTTGGTTATTTGATGATATATTATGATATTATTATTATTTCAATTTGTTTTGACTTATTTTTATACATATTTTCATGTTGAATTGTTTGGATATATTAGACCTTATGTATATATTATAACCCCTAGTAAAGGAAACTGTCAACCTATGTTGAAATATTTTTAATGTAAAAGGGAATGTGACAACTAACCAAATAAAGAATACATTTGAAAAAACGTATTACTTATCTGCAAAACATCCATGAATTATTAATAACCATTAGTAAAGCCTTGATAAAAAGGCATCTGACCGAAGATTGTAATTGTTTTTCTCAAGATGTTTTTGAATATATGCCTGTTGATCTTACTGATTGTTTACTTGATTTTATAGTTATGGTAACTTTCAAACATTTGTAATCATGCTACTCCCTTAAAGGGGAACTCCCCTGATGAAGTCTGGTTACAGGTCTTGGAAAGAATTACTGCATATTTGGAAAAAAGGCTGTATAAAGCCTTTTGTGGCTCCAGAGGGAGCTGCATGAAATCTGATAAATGGTCGAAGCTGAAGACAACAAGCTAGAAAAAGAAAAGAAATCTGGGGATGTGGAGTCAGAAAAAAGTGAGCCTACCATCTCTGCTTCAGGCTAGCTGCTCGAGGCTACATTAGCCGCTACCAGCATAACACACCCGAATCTGTACAGTCCTTTGAATCCAGTCGAGTTGCATTGTGGGTAATGTAGATGCCAGGTTTTGACAAAGAGGAAGAATGTGTGGAACAAAAAAAGATGATATCTCTGGTTCTGTTGCATCGATTTTGATCTTTTTTAAACTGTCCATTGTCCGAGTCCGACAATGTTATAAAAGAGCAATTTCAAAGAACTTCTTGGTTAAGTAAAGGCCAGTGAGTCTTATTGTGAAGTGATTCCTTCTCCCTTAGTCAGAGAAGCCGGCTCAAGTGCACTTCAACGTGAAAGATCATCACGGCTTTCGGTAAAATGCAGCAGAATCAGGGAGTTTTTACACCAACCTTTGTAATAGTTGCTTCCCCATCCAGTGATGAAACAGTGGCTGAAGTTGAGGAGGATCTCGTGAGTCACATTATGAGGGGTGCAGACAGGCTGGACATGATCAGTGAAGTTGAAGGGAGAGCTGAGGAGCACCAGTGTCACATCGTTGTCAGATGCAACGTCATTGTAGTCCTCGTGCATTTTGACTGCACTGATGGAGCGGATCTGGGCTTAATCTCCTGGAGCGGATAACACATGAAGTCCTGCCACCACGCGGAAATGGCTTCTGCTCATCCTCCTGGACACAAAACAGAATACATTTGTTTATGACTTTGACTCCGACAGCTTTTATTTCTTGTTCACTCTCACCCGCCAACCCCCTTTCCCTTTACAAGACAGGCCAAGCCAAGCATTTTCTTCCATCTTGAATAGCACTCAAAGGTTGGTTTCCTGAGATCCTGTGAACTGGTGTCCTTTATTGTTAAGTATAATATTCATATTGTTTAAGTACTGTCTGTTCTTGTTCGTGAGTGAGGTATCATGATGCACATACTGTACCTGTAGAAATATACATATACGCACGCACTTCTAATACACACATTGAGAGAAGAACACAAAGTAAATAAATCACCACAGCTCAGAGGTGGAACTCATACTGCTACAACGCTGTGTCAAACTAGGCTGCATCACAGCAGCATTTCTCTAAATTCATGGTTGGATTAATGGGCCCCTGTAACAGGACTTTGTAAAATTGATTTGGACCTCTGTTGGACCTCTGGTTGCATCCAGGACACCCTGATGGTAAATCAGTACATGTGTGATGTAAATGTCCCATCCCTGTTACTTTAGTTTAACTTGTGACAATTGTTCCTTGTAGATTTGTCCATGTTCAGAGTTTGTACTCATCACCTTCACGCGTATTTTTTCTTCACATATTGAATAGATGTGCAAGTTTCTTAAATCCAGTGCACGTGCACTTTGGTCGCAGATGATTCGGCCTCTTTGGAGCTCTGTCAGTTGTTTCATGTTGTTTTGTTAACTCACAAGTAAAAGGGAGGAGTGTAACTCATACTCACAGGTATTTGTGGAAGCAGTGTGTGGCAGTGAGCACCCAGAGGCCGTTGATGATCATCCCACCGCAGTGGTGCCTGGACTGGATCTGGATGCTGACCTGCCAGGGCCATGCCCCCCTCAGGAGCCTCCCGGCCCCCAACTATACGAGACACGCCGGGGGGGGCGACCAGGGGCCGCCGCCCACAGCCTCACAAGCACAATCAAATCAAGTTTCCATGTCATTTTTTAAATGTTTACATTGTTGGAGGCTGCGGCACTTGAGGTGTGTGTACAGTGTGACATATACTGACTCCGTAATGTCAGTTACACAACAATATGTAATGCTAGGCTACTCCACTGTAGGTTTGCTGACATTAGCTAACATTAGCTACTGGTCATACCAGACCAAGTATGGCTGTAAAAGCAAAACTGCTGAGTGTTTTAAACTGAGCAAGGGTTCATTTTATCACTAATGAATTCAAATTGAATTTGCATTTGGAAGATTGTGTTATTTCTTCTTTCAAAAGTTACATAGTGTCACTTTAACTATCACTCAGGTAGAAGGGAGAGTACCTTATCAAAACATGGCTGCTTTAAAGACTCCTCAGTGAGTAAAGTTAGTAACTTAGTAAATACTTATGTGGTCAATGTGACCTCTTGACCAGCATTATACCAACCAGTCTCAGAGCTTTATGAGAAACTTTCTCAGAGGATGCATGAAGAAGTTCAACGTGGCATTATGTCATTGCACATACTGAAGCTAACTAAAGTTAGCTAAAAGAATTAACAATTTACTCAAAAGAAAAAAATACATTAAAATAAATCTTCAGGATCTGAGTTCCTCCCCATCACTCCTGGTCCTGGTTTGAACTCACTGTCCTGCGGTGAAGTCAGTGCAGTCAAAGACGGAGCTCTCACAAACAGCAGAAGCGCCTGAAACTCCATTTAGTTTGAACTCCTGAAGACATTTTTTGACCGCAAACAAAAACAACTTCAGTTCCTTCGTCATACGCACGTGTGGCTCGTTTGCGTCGAAAAGTGAAATGGAAAAAAAAATACAACTATGTTATTAGAAATTAAATGAATGTTCAGTTCATTTAGATTCAGTACAGTTGTATACATTCACACACACATTGCATAAGAGCAGAAGAGGGGCAGGTTACCAGATTAGGAGCCGCCTATTTGCTTATTAATCTGTGCTATTAAAGAGCAGAGTGCGCGAGGAGGACAAGGGTCTGATGCAATGGAAATAGTTTGCAGTGACTTAGACACGAGGTGCTCTACATGTACATGTGCCAGAACACATCTTACAGGTCACTTAAACGCGACATGGTATGTTTTTAAATGCACGTGACAAAGAAAAAGTGTCTTTATATGTGGAGCAAATTGAATATATATGTGTGTATTTAAACATACGTAACATTGTTTGTCCTCTCTGTGTGTCTCAGGCGTGCAGTGGCCTTCAGGAGGCTCCCTCTGACTGAATGCCCACAGCCGACACATTCCTGCACTTGTAAACTCGCCGCACTGAACCGACTGAATGCGTTTGGACAGAGAAAACCTTGCGCGTGTTTTCTGTGCACGCTCTCACCCAGGCTCGCCTCTGAGCCCTGGGAGCCGTATTTTGTGAACCACGCACGCACACACACTTGGGGAGGGAGAGAGGGGGGGTGGGGGAGTTTGGAGGCTGCAGGCCTAAATGACCTTTACGATTTTGCGAAACACGCTTGCCGACACTCCCTTACATTCTGCTGAGAGTCATCAATTATGCAGGGAAACTGCTCGCGCTGAGGGGGAAGATAGCAGCAACAATATGGCGACAACCGCAGTTTCTCCCCAATCTCTCCCACATCTGCAGTCCTGCCACGGCTTTCCGGATTCATTGTAACGCTTACAGAGTGAGTACCCTTCATTTATAATCGTTTGGGAGCGCGGTGCATGTGTTGTTAGGTGAAGGCAGGTTTTCTCTCTGTTGGTATCCTTGCGTAAATGTCGCAGAGCTGCACACTGCCCCGCATCTCTCTCTCTCTCTCTCTCCTTTTTTTTTTTTTTTGGGAGCGGGATTGGATGAAGAGGGTGTCTGCGTTTACTGAGCATCTATCGGCCGAACCGGAGCAGGGGAGAGAGAGAGAGAGAGAAAGAGAGAGAGAGAGAGAGAGAGAGAGAGAGAAAGAAATTATCAATCAATTGATGTCGTTCGCGAGGAATTTATCGGATTAACTATTTCGTCGAGCATCCGAGGGACAGATCAGACCTTTTGAGAGAGAAAATGCCTCGTAGGTTAGGCGTCAGGTAGGGCGCCGTCTCACTCCTCCAGCCCCACCAAAAAGCCAAAAAACTAAAGATTTTTCTTCAGATTTTGGTCTCTATTGTTGATTTTTTTATACCCTCCGGACTACAGGATGTCACACTTGAAACACCATCAGGCTTCGAGAAAGGGGCTGATGCTATGTGAGTAGCCTGATCCTCCGTCCATCATCGACAGCCAAGAAATTTAACATTCCTCCAGGTGATTCTTTTGGTGTGTCAGCATCACAACTGCTCTCTAATCGTCCTATTTCTTATGTTCTATCTCGTGTTGCAGACTGTTTGTGTGCGTGCGTGTGTGCATTTTCATGCTGCTTTGGGCTATCTTGTGCACAGATAGATAGAGCCCGTATTGATTTGGCAGTCGACATGGCTTCACGGGTGTGGTGCAGATCCTTCAAGGCAACGCGCAGGAAAAAAAACCCGAAATATCCCGAAAAAAGAAAAAGAAATCAATCGTATTTGGGCTTTTTTTTTCGCTGAATAACAAGAGGGACGTATTGCTCTGATTTATTATGATGCATCGACATCACAGTTGTGGCTTTGACAGATCCACGGTTGCGTTTTGCCACAGCGTGACATTTTCAACATACAAGCCACGCACTGCAGCAATAGTGACTTGGCCAATTTGGTTGTAGCGGGCCACTTCTTCTCTGCGCATTGTAGCCCTCCTGCTTCTATTCAGTGAAATAGATTAGACAGACGCACATAATGGCGTCTACAGGCCCTCCTTCCTAATTAGCAGGTTCAGAAAACCAGTCTCCATTTCTTACCGCGTCTCTGTAAACGAGGAAATGACTGAGAGGATGCACCCCCCCCAAAAAAAAAAAAAGAAATGTGCCTGTTTTCTCTGTGAAAATGATTGCATGGAGAAGCCTGGGTGTGAGCAGTGTGCGGCCCACGAGACTGAGACACTAACAAGACGATTGTTTGCCATCATGACTTCATAACATTGAAGGATAAACTGCAGGCCCCTATACATGCGTCGAGAAGACCGGCCTGCTTTACGCTTTTTTTCTAAGCTTTTTCCGGTCATGATTTTTTTTTCTCCATCATCCCTGTGTGTATGTATATGCGTTCGCGCTCGTGTGGTGCTGAAGCGGACAGCGCCAGCAGAGCAGCAGAAGGTTCCGGGGTCCATTTTAAAACAGACGTCTTGGCTCACAGGCTGCATGTTTTCATGTGTTTTTCTCCCCCCCCCCTCTCATACCAGGACACATAGAGAGGAGTCTTTGCTGTGTGATATCAGCTTCACACGTCGAGCGTTTTCTTTTAATTAGATTGTGTTATGCAAGAGGGGAGCAGGGAAGTGACAGGCCTTGTGATTCAGATGAGGTTGAGGCAGCGTTCTCCTTATTTAGGGTGCATCCACCTTTGGCTGGAAAAACACACCATCATTTAAAGTGTCTCAGTTCAGGTGTGGCTGCGTGTCCTCTGAACCCCTCTCCTCTTCCTCTCAGCACATGCCTCGCATTAGTATATTGACCCTGAAATGTCCTGCAGCTTGAACAGTTGTCATGTAACCAACACACCCTTTTTGCATCTTAAGTGTGTTGGGAAAAAAAAGGCTCCACTGAGTCATGCAGCCGCCAAGTGTGCGCTGGGTTTTCTGTCAGCCAGCTGTTTGAAAAAATCATAAGGCGTAATGTCCTTAAATGGGTCCGTTGTGAGAGGTTTACTGCAGGGCCTAGAACTTGTTTCCAGCATTTGGGGAAAATCTATAGCATAACAGATGAAAAATGTCTCTCAAATATGTAAATGTCTTTATTTGTGCTTTTTCTAGTCTTCATCACCTAAACATCATAAAATCCTTATATAATCCGCTATCACAAATAATAGCAGAATAAGAGAATGATTGTTTTGGCATTACATCTGTGGTGTCATTCATGCATATTTGGTGAGATTTCTGATGGAGAAGAACAGAATCTGCTCACTTTTGTTACCTTAACGTCCCACTGGCCATCACTTCAGTATAATCTTAAACCTATTTCTTTATATTAACCAGTCACTGAGCCAGTATTAAGGTAGCAGTTAGATCCACAGAGTGTGAAACACAAATCTGTTCATGTTTCTGTTCATCTTATCTCCTTAACCGAGATAAAAGCTGTAGAAGGAGGGAGCTTAATATCCTAATATCCTTAAAGGAACATTTCACTTAACTATAATTACTCTAGCTTTTGGCAGCGATCTGCTTTTGTAAGTACATGAATTATATAATTTATTTTAAAATTATACCTGTGTACACAATAAGCAGTGTCTTGCGAAACATAGATACTCGTCCACAGGCAGCGAGTGTTGGAGATAAAAACAATTGACATATCGCTTCAAGTAAACATTTCCTGCATCTCATTGGCTGAGATGCAGGATGTCACATGTCAACTCTTCTTCTCTCTGGATGTGGATTGACAGATGTATGAACATTGTAGTGAACAGTATCATGGCAAGTACCCTTTACAATCAGGATGTCTGCTTGTTATTTACCGCCTGTTCTTTATCAAACAGTTTTACTGTTTCCTTATTTACATTCATTTGGATCAAGGAAAACCAGCAGTTTGTAAAATGGGAATATTGTAAATAAATAATGTGGCAAGGATGCAAAATTCAGGCAGCCATTTTTTGTAGTACTTCATGTCATCTATAGTCATTTCTTTCATACTGGAACAAGTGGGGTTAAATATTTTGCATTTACAGTGGTTGTATTGCATTTTCTCTTCTTTATATTTCTGTCATCAGAATCTGTGTGTGTGAGTGTGTGTGTGTGTGTGTATATGTGTGTGTGTGTGTGTGTGTGTGTGTGTTTGTGTTAACATGCACGCATCTGGGTATTTATGATCTTTCTGTATGCATTTTGTCACCGGTTCCAAACCTCTTTCCTATTCACAAAGAAAGAGTTTAAGAGTATTGATGAAAAGTTACGTTTTATAGCTAAAAATGTTAAATTTCTCAACATGCCAGATGAGAGTTTGGTTGACCTTTCTTCTTTTGTTTGCACTCCCTGCAGAACTGCTACTGTGGATGGTACCAACCTAAAGACCAAGTAGCTGCAGGATGAAAACATGGCTGCACCCCTTCTTCCTCCAGGACCTGATAGCTTCAAGAAGTTTACTTTGGAATCTTTGGCGACCCTTGAGCAGCGCATCGCTGAGGAGAAGAACAGGAAGCCTCCCAAACAGGACAGCAGCTACCGCGACGACGATGACGAGAACAAGCCCAAGCCCAACAGCGACCTGGAGGCTGGGAAGAGCCTGCCCTACATCTACGGGGACATCCCTAAGGGAATGGTGGCGGTACCACTGGAGGACCTGGACCCATACTACCTGAATTCTCAGAAAGTGAGTTTACAAAGACACACACACACACACACACACACACACACAGACACACACACGATGATACTAGAGATGTTCAAACGAACCGCAATACTTTTTGGTACCATCCTAAATGGGTCCATAGCATCGAAAGAGAAAGTCTACTTTCTTGATCAGATAGTGCCTAATTTAAATAAAAAAACTTACCAGTTCTTGTACGGCAGCTTGTGTTAAGACAACATTTAAGAACACATACCCAATACTACTTAACGTAAGTGTTGGGCATTTTATCGGCACTGGTATCACAGAATTTCAAACGATGCACAGCCCTATTCGCGATTGGTAGTTGTCCCTGTACCTCAGGCATCCAAAATGTCAAATTACGACTGTATGTTGTACCAAACAGCTCTAAAATAACCTCTATAGTGCAATTTGCAAGTTAGAATATGATTACATTGCATCACGTCACAACTCAGCTCTTGTGGCCTGTTTGAAATGCTTTAATTATGACAGTTGGTGGTGTTTCTTTTGAGATTTGGAAATAATTAACATTAATCACACACATGCAGACTGTGTGGCATCTTGACAGGTAACAAATATGTTATTTAGAACATTTTGAGCTCACAATGATTGTGATTTAAATTTGACCGCTACAGG
This sequence comes from Enoplosus armatus, assembly GCF_043641665.1. Lineage (NCBI taxonomy): Eukaryota > Metazoa > Chordata > Actinopteri > Centrarchiformes > Enoplosidae > Enoplosus > Enoplosus armatus. Next base: position 12,140,585 of record NC_092187.1, read on the forward strand.
AACATATTTTCATTTTATTGGATTATTTCATTTTCTTGTGCTGCTTTTGAAACTGTGGTAACAAGTAGTTCTGGTGATTTTTTTTGTCCCTAATTGATGAGCATACACTCCACTTTTGATGCTTAGACAGGTAGACTAGGTATATCAGTCGAGCCCAAACATACATACTAATATAGATGAGTATATTGGATGAGTAGCATCATGACGTCAAGATGAGTTGCACGTTATGGCTGGAAATATAAAATATAATAAATATAAATATATAATATACGCAGACAAAGCAGAGACCTGTGGTTTGTGGTGGTTGGCTTCCAGGTGTGCCGTGTTTACAGTTATTTTAATTTCATGATTAGGTTGCTTAATGTAATTGTGTTTTCCTCCTTGAAGACCTTTTGGCGAGTGTGAGAGTCGAGCTCTCGAGCTGTTGAGTGAGCCGTTGCCGTATCTCCGATGTGCTCACAGGGCTTTGGGGAAAAGGTCAGGAGCAGTAACTGTTGAAAGACTGTTGTTCCACATGACAGACTTTCCTAATTGTTTGAAAATTAATCTGTGGCAGGAGAGAAAAGCAGCAGCGGCAGCAGGCTGAGAGGACTCTGGTTGTCTTAAGAGGAGACACGTGTCTCTCTGGGGTTTCTGTCATGTCTGATGCTCAGTGTGACCTTGACAGTGTCTGAATGTCCCCATCATGTGTACCTGTCAACCAAAACTGTTAAAGGAGACTGCATTTATTTCAGATTACTGTGTCTTGCTCTTGTTAGACTAATCAGCCTCTGAATAAAAACAATAAAAGATATTAAAGCCCAGATGTTGATAGGGGGTGAGATGAAGGCTCAGGAAAGTTGAAAACTTCCTTGAAATTTGCAGCCGTTTTGGAAAATCTAAGCCACTGTGTACTGCTCCTGTACTCAGAGACATTGTTTTACATCATGAACCTGCTTATTCCTTTAAAAAGAAGCAAGAATACTTGATTATAAAATGGCCATCTTTACTTAAGCATTAATCGAGGTGCAAAGCACACTTAATGATGGTGTGTTTATAAATTGGACTGAGCAGTGAGGCTAAAATCTTCCACCATGGTAACGTCATTTGTTGTCTATTTTTAACAAAGAATTATGTAACGAAATTGGCATTTATTCGAAATGGTCTCCTCCAATCACATCGTATTTCAAATACAGCTGCACTTTTGACAACAGTGTTGTATAACTCGGTGCCCGTCCACACAGTATACCTTTAAAAGCTGGTCCTACCTGAAAAAGACAAGCGTGTGATAATCTGTTTAGTCATCAGCACCAGCTGAACAGATTTGTTTAGATATTGTGAGTGCGTGTGCATTTAGGTGCACAGTATCTGTCTCTGCGCTCGTCTCTCTCTCTGTCTGTCTCTGTCTCATACCTTCCTGTCTTTAAACCATGCACGCTGACTGTTATGTAACGCACCAGTCCAGTGCACAAGGAGGAGACACGAATCAGATGACACGTGGCAAACATGTCCAGCGATACGTGGGACTGTTGATCAATTCACTCACTAACACGCAGCTCACTTGTATTTTTTTTCTGCACGTCCATGCATTGCTTTCAAAGATGAATACAAGTTGTGCAAGCTTCTTTGTGCTTCTTGTGTTTTGCTTCCCGTCCCTGCGCCTGTCTCCACCGGCGGTCCTGTCAGCTCTCAACTTCAGGCAAATCTAATTATGGCCCTCGATCTAGTCTCGTTCTAATGCCAAAGGGAGCCGACGCTGCTTTGGTTCTGGCAGCTCGAACAGCCGTGACGTCAGATCAGGTGGTGACCTTGATGGAAGAACGCTGCTCTGTATGTCTTTGTCACTGACAGGCGGCAACCTGGTTCTGGATACATTCCTCTCAGGGAGGAGGGGGGTAATGGAGAAACATCCGTAAAGGAAAAGCTGTTCATCTTCTTCATCACAAATCTTCAGTTGTGGCTCTTTTAGATTGTGTCATTGCTGAGACAGAGGGCTGGCAGGTTGTTCTGGGTGATGACGGCCCAGCCCTCCCTGCTTAGCTGGCGGCCAGGGCAGGGCCGTGCCACGCTGAGCTGAGCCCAGCCGAGCCAGGCCAAGTCGAGCTCAGTGTCAATGTACAAGGCCGGCGAAACAGATCATTTCAAGGAGAGGGAAAAGAGGGAGAGAGAGAGAGAGAGAGAGAGAGAGGGAGGGAGGGAGAGATGAAGTGAGGACAGGGATGAAATGGACGACATGTGCAAGGATGCATGAGCACACTTGCTCTCCTTCTTGCTGCAGCTCACTGAAATGTGTTTTGCTGGGGAAGACCTGAAGGTGCAAAAAAAAAGAGAGACAGAGCTTCCCGAGATATTTTTTCATTTGAAGTATCAGGGAAATAAATGCTTTCCCCCACCACACCTGTGTACGTGTATCAGAGAATAGGCAACATCTGCTCGTCTGTCCTCCTTTGTATCGATTAAAGATGAATATTTACAGTATTAACAGACCATGATGTGAGGTACATTTAGTCTTAAAGAACACAATATGTACATCACAATGTAAGGAACACGTCAGCGTGTCTCCAGATCATTTGCACATTCATTGAAAATCATTTTCTGTCCCATCAAGAAAACCGGTTTTCCTTTAAGAACGTACACATATTTTTTTGGGGATATAAAATGGCAGTAACAGGGAAAAGGCATGGCAAGGAATACATGAGCAGGTTAGCACCTAGCATGGCAGCTGAGCCCAACGCCATTGTTGTATTAATGTGTGTGTGTGTGTGTGTGTGTGAGGCTCTCGGGCTATAGGACCCATAAATCGCAGTCCATTTACCATTTACCACAAGGGTTGAAGGAAGGGGGCTCTTTGAATGGCTTCTGCGGCCCCCGTGGATGCAGATGCTGCAGCCCTGCCTGATGGCTCGAGCTTCTGTGTTGAAGCCGCTCGCTCTCTCTGTCTCCCGCCCATCCCCCCTCCTCCTCCTCCTCCTCCTCCTCCTCCCTTCCTCTTCTCCGTCTTCTGCCCAGCTCCCTCGCTCTGGCTCCCTCCGCCCTGCTTCTCTTCAGCCTGCTGCTGCTACAGTTGCTGCCTGCCTGCCTGCCTCACCCGCTCTCCATCTCCCCAGTTTTCTGCCTCTCCTCTTTGCTCAGCTCTGGATTATGAAATTTTCAGTAGCTTTGCAGCAGTTTAGTCATGCGTTACAAAAAAAAGACTCCCTACATATATAGCAGTCATGTGTGTGCGTGCGTGTGTGTGTGGATGACGACCTTGGTTGCTCATTTCTGAGCTTTGTGCATGCTGGTATGTGTGCACGTCTTGTGCATTAGTTTATGTATATCGGTCATGCATGTGCACACAATGTGCCTGATGGTTGTATTCAACAGAAATGTCATGCTACCAGCAACTTGGACGCTTTCATGTGTGTCATTAAGGCTGACCTTAAAGCTGACTGGGGATGTTTACACTATATATGAGAGTATTAACACTCAGGCGAGAGGCTGCTGCTCTGACCCATGACAGAACTGCGTCTCGTCCTCCGGGCAGAAAGGCTCTTCACTTTGGTTCCATGTTCCTCCTAGAGATGTTTACGTTTCTTGTTAACAATATAATAATACAGATTACATGCAGTCATGTGACACCACCATGAGGCCTTTTACTGTAAGTTTCCCCTCCCATTCTTCCTCCTCCTCCTCCTCCTCCTCTCCCTCCTTTCTGACTCCACTGTCTCCAGCCTGCAGCTCTGAGATCTGCAGGGCTTAATGTAGTGAGGGATGCCTTGTTAAAAGCACAAGGGCTCATATCACTTGTGCAAATGCACAGAGTCTCATTAAAGTTTCATGCAAATCGCCATATTTTATTTAAACAATTATGAGGTTATCCACAGAAAGAGGCTTGCCCGCCCCTCTCGGTTTTTGCTCGTTTCCTTCCTCTTGAAACCACCAAAGCCGTGATGTGCAGGACGGCACTGAGTGACTGGGACAACATACCAACATTAGAAACATCCGGGCAGCCATTTTCACTCTGTTCAAATGTGTTTCAGTTCATTTTATGTGACAGAAGTACAAGTACAACTTACCACTTTATGAGCAAATGCACTTTTACATATTACATATCTACATACAGTACATATATGATTAATGTATACTGAGATATATATATGCATGCTCGCAATACATGAAATAGGATGATGTTTTTGTGTCAAATTCAGCTGCTTTTGGTAAATGTTTTTAAGGATCTATACTATTGTGCATTTACTGAAATATGTGTATTTTTATGCAATTAATTGATTAATATTCTCTCCCTCTCTGTTTTTTTCTCTCCACAGACATTTATAGTGCTAAATAAAGGGAAGACAATCTTCCGTTTTAGTGCCACACCTGCCTTGTACTTCATAAGTCCTTTTAATCTGGTTAGGCGAATAGCTATTAAAATTTTGATACATTCATATCCTTTGAAATGGTGTCTTAACAGCAGAGACAAAAGGGTTTTCTGTTCGTGTGTTTTATTCATGATGATATGTTCTGTATTTCTGTTCGTATTGCTGTTGATGCTTCCTGCGACTGTTACTACAGAAGATGGTCATGTTTTAGACATGGATGTCTTTGCATGGAGGAACATACAGGAAGCCATTTTATCATTGTCAGCGAAGGCTAGCACAAATGATGAGTCATCCTTAACAGTAAACCAGGATCTCCTCAATAAGCCTATTATGGTTTAACACGGTGCCATCCATTTCAGTACCCAGACAGGAGATTTGAAGGTTGTGCCCTTGTTTGTATAGAGAGCTGTCAAATGAAGACTCGGATTTAGACAAAAAAACTGCAGCCGATCAAAGCAATATTTCCATAAAGTAGGTCAAACCACGTGGTGAAACTAGATCCCTGATTGATACTGGAACCCATCCAGCAAATGTCCACTAGCTACAGTTATTAGATATTTGACCAACAACCAACAAACCCAAAAGAGGTTACAATACACAGACACGAGCCTAAAAGAGTGCTCCACCAATTTTGCACTGCATTCCTGTAACAGTGTCGAACTCGCAATGGAGGTATCAAAATTGGTGCAGCAGAACCAGAGATATCTTTTGTATTCCATTCTTCCTTGGTAAAACATGGCGCCTACATTACCCACAATGCAATTTGAACGCTAACAGTTAAGTAGCAGATGCAGGTGTGTTATGCTAGTAATGGCTAATGTAGCCTTGAGCTGCTAGCTTCAAGAAGATGATTTATACAACTTTTTTCCACATGTGCAGTAATACTTCTAATAAGATCTGTAAACAGACTTTGATGTGAAAAATCTGCAAAGTTCCCCTCAACGTTACGTATTGTCTACAGCTCAAAATATCATTATTGTCTCTAATATCAAGTCTTACGGCTCCCATTTTTAAATTAATGATAACACATCTCCTTTTACCACAAACCATCACAACTTGAGATGTTAAAGTCACAGTAAAACAGCAGTTAGGGTTTTTAACGTCCGTTATCTGACACATTTATGAGTGAAATAGAAAATATGTGCGAGGTTTAATTAATGAGAGGGATTTGTTGGCCTCTGGCCACACCTCCCCCGCCGGGGTTGTCAGATTAAGAGGAGGACAAGGAAGAAACACACACCTCCGTCTATGATATCGCTCTGTTAGCAGCTATGGCCAAGCTATTTGATAGGATAGATTTATGTCAACGTTTCAGTAAAACACCAAAAGGAAATTTGACTTATTCTAATTTTGAATTCTTCTGTAACTCAAATATTAATTTGATGTGCTTTATGTTCTAATACAAAGCCATTATCTTATCAAGGTTACTTTATTTCAGCTGGGGGGCCTTTTCCCATTTGTGACTGATCAGATAAAGCAATACTGGAAACAAAAACTTAACTAACCCTTTTTTATTCTGAACAATATTGATTATTGTTCTGTCCCTACATTTACCCCATTTCCTCCCTTCTTGGCCACAAGCCACAGCTATTACTGATCTCTGGCTGCCTTTAAAGCTAATTCTGAGGTTGTCCTTGTTTCCTTTGAGAGTAGACCTCTCTCCAGCTTTAAAACATACTATTGTTTTGGTCATTCCACTGTATTTCCACTAAATATATACCATTTCAATATTTAATGGGTAAACTAATGGCCTTTGTGGTAGTGAGCACACATAACCACCTCCTGTAAAGTGCTAACAGTAGGTTTTAACCCTTTACATGTTGAGGGCTGTTAAGGCTGCCTGGACCACAGAAATCACATTAGATGCATATTTTAGTTGCTATAGATGTTTTTATTGCTATGTTTTACATTTCAGTGAGCTTTATGATGTTTATGATGTTTGTGATGTTGATGATGTTTGTGATGTTGATGATGTTTGTGATTGCCTCTATAATCCATATTTTCCTTAACCTGCTCCTCACTCTTTTCAGCATGATCATTATGTGTACTATTTTGACCAACTGTATATTCATGACCTTTAGTGATCCTCCCGAGTGGTCAAAACAAGTAGAGTAAGTACACTTTTAATATATTCACTCACTAGTATAAATGCATGTTAACCGCTAGTTTAACCCCAGTTTGTGCCTCTGTATTACCATCACATTGCAGCACAGGGCTAAGCATCTGATTTTCCGAAAAATGAATGACTTTGAAAATCCCAGAAGTTCATTTAAAACTTTAAACATTTAAAAAATGTCTGAAGGTATTTCCTGAATCCTGAAAGTATTTTGTCCCTTACACAAAATGTTGAACTTCTTTCTCAAGTTGTTTTCTAATCCAGTGAACCAGAAATTATATTTTTTTAATATACTTTTTGTAAAACACAAGCCAAATTTAAGCACATTTTTTCTATGAAAATATGAAATATTGGAATATATGCCAATTTTTGGTTCACATTTTACAAATTGAGCAAGGACAAATTACCTTTTTGGCTTTCAGTCTACCATCTTTGTTTGGATTTGGAAATACAGCTGCAACAATGGGACCATCCTTTTTATTGTGCAATATTTTTTCATCCACATGGTTAGACGAATCTTTGAGCGGTGAGTTTTGTTAACCGACCTTCTGGGCTTTTTAGCCTTGCTATTGTTATGACATTTTGTGCAATCGTGGTTCCCAGGAGTTGAATCCTAATGCCTTTGGTGATCCCTGATCCCTAAGCAATGAAATTGGGTGCAGACATTTATGTCCCCCCTCAGGATGAATTGTAATAACTTTGGTGACCCCTAAACTTTTTTAATCTAGCGCCACCATCAGGTCAAAGTTTAAATTCGTCCAATACTTTATTCTATGACCAAATACCTGCAAGCAATACCATGGTTGTAGACTCTTAGTCTTGTTCAAAGATTGCTGTGTATTTATTTTTCGTAAAATCAGATGCTAAGTCAGCTTTGTGACTCGAATGTAATGATAATACATGAGAGGCACAAACTGAGGCCGGCTAACTAAATAAACTATCATCTCAATGGGATCAACCCATGGGCTTATTTAAAAACAATATATTTAACAATTTACCTGACTTAATCCAAATGTATCCTGTGCCCTGCTCTCAACCTTGTAATTTCCTGTGTGTTTCAACAGCTAACAAGGGTGCAGACACTTAGATATGAGTGAGGTTTGATCCAGCTCGGTGAGCTGATTCTGTCAACGCTTTTTTTCCTTTCAGGTACACATTCACAGGAATTTATACATTTGAGTCACTTGTAAAAATCTGCGCGCGAGGATTCTGTATAGACGGGTTTACATTCCTTAGAGATCCATGGAACTGGCTGGATTTCATGGTCATTTCGATGGCGTAAGTATTTTTCTCGTGATTCAGACTGTCCGTGAGTGATGAAATTAAATCTTGCACAAATACTGCCATTGTTTTGTTAAAGAGGGTGGGTAAAGAAAGTGAGCTTTCAGCACTACAGATGACTGTTCATCTTTACGTCTTTCTTACTTTTTTTCTTTCTTTCTGTCTGATAACCCATCTTCTGTGTTTCCCCCATCGATCTGAGACTTCCCCTGGTCTTTATCTTTGGGAATTGAAGGTTTCCATCCGACACTCTGCGGCCTCCCTGACAACACCCACACCTCAGTCCCCATTCATCCGATGTATCTTCCTCTTGTCATGTAACTTCTCATTCACCCTTTTCTCTCTCAACCTGCCGAAGTCTGCAACATTCAATTTAAGGCCCAGTGTCCTCCTGTCGACTACATGTCACCCAGTGGTTTATACTACAGATTAACCTGCTTCTACATGAGCAAATACATACCCAAAAAATACATCTTCATTGTCTGTAGAGCTGTCCCATAGCCCGTCTGTGTGTGAACTTATCTTTTCACCTCATATATGCACGTAAATAACGAGCTGTTGTAACTGTGGTTTGATCCTGCAGGTATATAACAGAGTTTGTAAACCTAGGCAATGTCTCAGCTCTGCGCACGTTCAGGGTGTTGAGGGCATTGAAAACTATTTCTGTAATTCCAGGTAAGACAGGATGGGGCGGGGGACGGTGGGGCGGGGTCGGTGTTAGGTGTGTGTGTCTTTCTTTCCTTTTACCTTCCACCCTTCTCCTCAGTGGACAGGCTCTGTGAGTGGCGTCGTTTTCCTCCTGGTTCGGTGGTGTTGTGCTCTTGGCGTGTGTGGTTTTTGTCATCGTGTTTGTTCTGTGTGTGATCCTTCCCCTATTTCAGATATATAACAGAGTTTGTGGACCTGGGCAATGTATCTGCGCTGAGAACATTCAGAGTTCTCCGAGCATTGAAAACTATCTCTGTCATTCCAGGTGAGACTCAGTTTAAACACTAAGGCTGATCCTCTCACCCTTTCTTTTCTACTCACTATTATTATGATTACAATTATGATTTAAGCAACAACAAAAGAATTGGAGACAACCATTTTTTGATTTATTTTTCCTCCAAAATTATCAAAAATGGTACTAATACATTTTTGATAGGCTTTGCAGTCTCCTCTAGGGCCCCCCCCCCCCCCAAGTGTCTGCACTCTCTTCTGCCCCAGTAGCACTCTCATTATGAGGCTTGTTTCCAAGGCAGCTGTGTTTCTCTTCAGAAATAGCTTTAACCCACTCCTTTCTCACCAGCTTTCAGAACAAGCAAATGCCTTGTTCTATAGAAAAGAACATTTCTGATAGCATAAAAAACGATCAGGTGATTGTATATGGTATTTATCAGCTAAGTATAGATCATAGCTTCTCAAATTTGCCAGAAATCCATCTAGTAGTTCTATTACAAAAAAGTGAAATTAAAAGATCAATAACTTTGTTGCACATTTACAACTGGAGATTGAATTGGAAAAAGAGGATTCCATGTTTTTTGGGATCAAAAACAAACCTTTGCAGATGATGTTCATATGAGAAATGGCATAGCTCTTAGAGAGATCCCACAGTATACACCTATTATTTATGTATGAAGACTGCCAAGCCTAGTTTGTGAACATATCTCTTATGCTGCATGATGCTTTCAGTCACTTGCTTTTACAATATAAGCCTACCTAAGAGCTTGGCTGACAAATGGCATTGGAAGTTTGATTTGCCCTCTTTTGTTTTTTAGTTTGATTATTGATTTTTTCTTTTCTCTCTGTTTTTACAACCTACTTGAATGGTATACCGCACAGAGAAAGAAACAGTGTGCTCACATTGTAGAGGTTGGGGATGCAGATGGGGATGGTTGAATGACCTCTTGACCTTTTTGAGTGACAGCGACCGCACATCCATCTATCTGTCTATTGATAGAGGATGTAGAACAGATGTTGCGCTCACTCAAAAGAACCACCATGGATGGCTTTTTTAAACAACACATTTGTTTGGAAATGTGAAAAAGGAAATCAAGTGCAAACAAAAAGGGATCATATTGTAATTTAAACTATATTTAAAAGGAATTGTTTGACATTTTGTGAAATACGCTTATTCGCTTTCTGGCAGAGTTAGATGAGAAGATCGATACCACTCTTATGCCTGGACGGTAAATACAAAGCTACCCGGAGTAGACAGTTAGCTTATTTTAGCACAAAGACTGAATACAGGGGGAAACAGCCAGCCTGTCTCTGTCCAAAGGTAACAAAATCCACCTACCAGCACTTTTTAAGTTCACTAATCAACATGTTATATCTCATTTGTTTAATTCGTACAAAAACAAAAAGTGTAAAAATGTCAGTTTGCCTTTTTTACGAGGGAGTTATGTGCCAGATGTTTCTTGGCAGTTGCCTGGCAACCGGTGGACACTCCAGAAAATGACTGGTCCCAGCCAATTATAGTCCGGCTCGTAATGCCCCGTAAAACAGCAAACTTTACATTTCTGTGTTTGTACGGATTAAATAAACAAGATGTAGCGTGTTGGCTCATGAGCTTTAGAGATGCTGTTGGCTGTTAGCTTTGGACAGAGCCAAGCTACCCCTGCCAGGAAGTGAATTAAAGTAATTCAATAACAATAATTTATCAAGGCCTGTAGGACTGGAGTGGAGAAAATAGTTTTTATGGTGTAGTTTAATCCAGCTGACAATATTTCATGTGCAGTGGATGGCATGATTTCAGAAGATAGTTATGTGGGTATTTTAATATAATACCCAATTACAATTGATATTTTAACACATTTTGTTAGTTTAATTTGCTTCATGAGATCTTGTCATGTACTTCAAGATAAGACAAGTTGTTTTGATTTAACCTCCTAAGACCTGGCATCCACATGCGTGGACATCACATTTTGGGTTATACCATAATACTTAATTCTGCTTATATTGAAATTCAAAATTGTCCCCGTATGTGGAACTACATCATGTCAACAGATGATGCTTAGTTTTTATACTTATCAGGTCCCAATAAGCCCAAATAGCAAAGAGAAATTAAGATAGAGCTTGGGTCTTAGGAGGTTAAAGTTCTTCTTAATTGACTCTGCCAAGCTAGTGGAGCTTTTACTAAGATTGTCCGAGTGTGTAAGCTTAAATTTAGACTATATTTTACAAGAAGATACAGTATGTACAGCTGGAAAAGCGCACTGTACCTGTAGAGACCAAACAGAAAAGGGAGGCCATCCTGCTTCCATGTTTGTACCATGAACGCTGCCAGAGGATGCCTGTCCGGAAGGTAAACCCGAATTTTGTCTTTAGTGACAGTGTGGATGAGACAGACTGCAGGGTCACTGTATGGGGAGTCAGTGCTTTTCCTAATGACACCTTATACAAGACAGTTCAAGAAAGTGCCCACCCTGGCACTGGCATTGAATTGCTCCTGTTCAGCCTTGGAGTTTAAATGACCTGCATGTGGTTTCCAGCCCCCCTGCCTGTGCCTCTGTTCTTCTCATGGCCCCTCTTTGTGCTGCTGTGCTCTCTTCCTTATGGATTTCCTCTCACTTTTCTACAGCCTTCCCCCTCTTTATCACTTTGTCCATCATTGGTAATGAAATGCAAATTCCTTCTATTAAAAATCCAGTTGTTTTGATTTTTGATTAGATTTCTGTTGCAATGTCTTCTGTCTGGATGAATATGAGAAGAGTGGGAAGGCTCCTAAATATTTCCTGTTTGTTTTGTTTCTAGAGATGTCATGTATGTAATCTGTCAGTTTTGTCCAAAATGTATTACTACCTAAATCCAAAATTTTAGAAAATATTCTCCAGTTTAAGTTTCATTCATATAAATCCACCCCTTTGTTGGGGTGTTCAGCACAGGAAGTCATTAAAATATCTCATATTAACCGTATTATAACATTTATAATTTAATATTAAAAAAAATATTTCCTTAAGTAGTTTAAATACATTTAATACGAAAACACTGCCACTCCCAGTTTTTTTTACCTAAATCCAGTCAAAACTGGATATTTCCCTAAAAGGGATTAGCATATTAACAGTATTAGTTATAAAATAATTTGTAGTAAAAGTAGACACTCCAAAGATTTGTACCATCAGCATCTCCTGCATCTCCTGCGTGGTTTATGAACGTGTGTGCGTGGCTGCCCTCCAGGCCTGAAGACCATTGTGGGCGCCCTGATCCAGTCTGTGAAGAAGCTTTCGGATGTGATGATCCTCACCGTCTTCTGCCTGAGCGTCTTTGCCCTCATCGGTCTCCAGCTCTTCATGGGCAACCTGCGCCACAAGTGCGTGATCTGGCCAATCAACAGCACCGAGAACTACCTGGCCAACGGCAGCAAGGGCTTCGACTGGAACGAGTACATCATGAACGACAGTAAGTAGAGGCAAGGCTTCGCAAACGGTGAGCTGGCAGCGATCTAGGAGTATGAGTCAGCCCATATGCTGGAGCGACAAAACAATATGTCATTTTGGCACCGGGCAGACAAAAGGAATTGGTTTGAAATGAACTGCACGGAATTGAAAATGCACAAGCAAATTGAAGTCAGAAACTGGTCTGGATGGGTCTACAGACCGTTGCAGAATAAATGACTATAGCTACGACAGAATTAGAGCGAAGTTACTCATTATGGCTGTTTGTTTTTTTCTTTCAGCCAACTTCTACTTCCTGCCCGGCCAGGTGGACGCTCTTCTCTGTGGGAACAGCTCCGACTCTGGGTGAGTTGCCTTTTCTGCTGCTGATCTTACCAAGACCTGCTCTAGCTCTTCTATCTGCCTGAAGTCTGATTCCATTGTAAGTAAATAGTGCTGAGTCATTTTCGGGGCGGGTGCCCCGTTCTCTCTCTCTCTCTCTCTCTCTCTCTCTCTCTCTCTCTCTCGTTCCACCCCTCAGCCGCTGCCCGGAGGGCTACACATGCATGAAAGCTGGGAGGAATCCAAACTACGGCTACACCAGTTTTGACAGCTTCGGCTGGGCCTTCCTGGCTCTCTTCCGACTCATGACGCAGGACTTCTGGGAAAACCTTTACATGCTGGTAAAGCTGATGTGTCAACAAGTTCAGCTTGTTTAATAGGAGGCATATACCCCATATATAAGTTCTCAATTACTACTGCCTATAAACAGTAAAACTGCTTAGTGCTGCTGATTAATTGATTGGTCGATTGGTAGAAAAGCGACATTTCCCGGTTCCAGCACCTCAAATGTGAATATTTGATGCTTTTCTCAGATTTACATCTTCATAAATTGAATATATGCTGGTCAGACTAGAGTAAATGTAAAATTGTTAAATTATAGATAGGTCATCTAATATTTTAATGTCATGCATGCTGTGGGTTAAACCCCAAGCCAAAAGGGACATTACAAAGAGTAGCAGATCCCCTGCAAAAAAGATGTGATATGATATCAGCTCCTGCGTGTCGTCATGTCCACAGTTTATGTGCATGCTGTAACTCCGCCTCTCAGACAGAAGATGGTTGATCATTCTGCCTCTAGTTTTTCCCTCGTTCCCACTTTAACTCTCCTCATTTGCGTACTGTAGCCGGGCCACGTCTGTCCTGTCTGTCAGCCTTTTCCATACAAAGCCTGTGGAGACGCTCCTGCCTCCACATACAGAGGCCGAGTGGAAGGAAGGAAGTATGAAATATTAACAGCTCAGGATTACAGTACGGCCAATGAGGGAGATGAGATCTGATGGGAGCATTCCAGCTCATACTCTTTGAAATTCAGCTGTGTACTGGTGTCTTTAGAATAAATGATAATGCAGCCATGTTTAGGTCTAATGTTGAATATTCTTTGTCAGATGTTCAAAAACGAGATCTTACTATTTGTACATCATCCCCAGTGTTGCCAGTGAGATTTTATTTTTACCTGCCCACATGAGATTTAGTGATGTGTGGGACTAAAAGGCGAAGATTTGGCCTCCTAATCAGCTTGTGCTTCTCTTGTTGGAAATGTTGTGTCACATACACTTCCCAGCACTACATGTCAACTGCATTCATAATTGATGTGTGAGGGAATTTCCTTTCACTATACCAGGAAAGGTTTTTGCTCCCTGAAGACAATAGTTCGCTTTTAGGAGAAACCAAAGGAGGCTATTGACGGAGAACACTTTAATTCACATTTGGGGTCCCTCTGTTACACTAAGAACCTCTTAAAAACCTCTGTGAACAAAACAAAATAAGAAACGTGTCTCTTTGCTTGTAGATTTATCAAAACCCTGGACTAAACCTGTGTTAAAATGAAGGTAGCCATGATGTACAAACATTTTTTCAAGATTTATTTTTTCCCCAGAACGTTCTCATTTGTTCTGCCGTGCTTATGCAGCTCAGGCTCCTCACTTCCCATCTCCAGTGGGGATAACATCCCCATCCATAGACATTGTTTGGCTGGTATAGTGTCCACAGAAAAGTAGGTCAAAATGCACATCTCATGGCTCTCCCAGATGAAAAACATCAACCTTGGGCTCATGCTGATAACCTTAAGGAGCACAGGGTAGGAGGTTATTCCTGTGCAGACCAAGAATAGCTGGTTGTGTATCAATGACAATTACGCTGAGTTGATTTTTTTGCAACCAGAAATGCCCAATCAGGCCAATGTGCCTCTTTTTCCCCACCAACAGCTGACTCTGTTTATTTCTGATGAGTCATTGTGGGAGACGAGCAGTGAGGTCGGTTGAGGTTATGTATCAGATGTCATGAGTGTCATGAGTGACTGTTTAACTCCTCTCTCTGAATGTCAGACACTCAGGAAGAGACTGGAATCCGTATCTGTATCTACCTCACCTGTTCATACACCACCTCACTATTTATTCAAAATGTTTAAGTGCAATACATATATAGTCACACACTTTAGTGCAACACATACATACATATACATTGTTATTGTATATATTTTTACCTCATTTCACTTAAATACTGTAAATGTGTATATTTTGTATTTTCATTTCATTTTTCATTTCACCTCATTTCACTTAAATACTGTAAATGTGTATATTTTGTATTTTGTATTTCTTATTTTTATATTTTGTACAAACTTTTAGTTCTAAATTATGCTACTTTCTACTCTTGAATGGGAGCACCGGTACTGTACAATTTCCCCCCGGGGATCAATAAAGTATTTCTGATTCTGATTCTGATTCTGATGGTCTCTGCCCCCCCCTCCCACCTCCTCTGCACTGCCTCCCAACAGACCCTGAGGGCGGCGGGGAAGACCTACATGATCTTCTTTGTGTTGGTGATCTTTGTGGGTTCGTTCTACTTGGTGAATCTGATCTTGGCTGTGGTGGCCATGGCCTATGAGGAGCAGAATCAGGCCACCATGGAGGAGGCCCAGCAGAAGGAGGAGGAATTCAAGGCCATGCTGGAGCAGCTCAAGAAGCAGCAGGAAGATGCCCAGGTCACCCCTCTGCAGGATGGAGCTTGAAATTATTCCTGAGTCATGTTAGGTCATTGTTCTGACTTCATTCGTGTGTTTGTGTATTTACAGGCTGCTGCCATGGCAACCTCTGCGGGCACAGTTTCGGAGGATGCAGTGGAGGACGACGGAGGAGGGCGTCTGTCGTGCAGCTCCTCTGAGATGTCAAAGCTCAGCTCCAAGAGCGCCAAAGAGCGGCGCAATCGCAAGAAGAAGTGGCGGCAGAAGGAGCAGGAGAAGGAGAAAGGCGACAGCGAGAAGTTTGTCAAGTCAGAGTCGGACGACGGCAGCAAGAGGAGCCGCTTCCGTTTCCCTGATAATCGCCTGGGTCGAAAGTCTTCCATTATGAACCAGGTGAGGAGAACAAGGATAATGTCTGGGCGTGTTTCGCCATTTCTCAGCATTGCTATGTTTTGTTTAGTTTTTGTAATTCAGCATAATTTAAAGGGTCAGCTATTCTATAATTTTGTTGTGCAGATGATTTAAGATTTCTGCCTCTGAATCTTGGTGACAGCGAGATTTATGGATCATCCTGAGTCACCAGGACATTGTCCCCGGAAATTCACGTTGCTTTTAAGTTTTTCAGTGTAAGGTTTGAATGCTTTGAGCTCCACACATAAAATCCTACTTACCTCCATTGTACTTGGTTGGTGGCAGAAATCTCACAGACAAAAACTCAAACCGACCTTTTTTAAAGCTTTTTAAAGCTCAGTGATAATTATTAGTGTCAAACACGAAGAGACCAAACAAGACCATAACATCACAGAACTACAATAGAGATGCTTGTTATCTCTATAAATAGAATATAGATGTCAGTGAATATTGTGTTTTTTCCCCTATTTTTTGACTGTCAGGTGAGGAATATTTCAAATTGAGAGTGCTGCTATACTGTACAGTGTGGTGTTGCACCAGCTCTTATGCAGAGGAGCATATAGTGGCCTGAGATATAGAAACATACGTCCAGGTCCTGAATTATTCACAGTGATTACATGAATGTTTCAAAGGGAGCAGTCCTGCCGCTTTGTTTAGGCCTCTCTCGGGCTCCACTGGCTCTTATAAGGCGTTTTGTAGTGTAGAATTTGCCAAATAGGGTAAGGAACACTGGCCTTATGTAACACTTTAAAATCACTTGTTTGATGTTTTTTACTTTACATTCACCATCTGCACAGGCAGAGGATTGTTGTCAAACAATGTGATTTCAGTTGAGCTACCATACTCTGTGTGCAACTGATGTAGCAGCTAGTAATATTCGGATCAATACTACTGTAGCAGCAGCCCAGATTGATGTTTGTCATGACTCATGCACCTCTCCATGTTGTTTCAGCTGCCTGTATATCTGTCCTGTGTGTGAGTGTGTGTGTGTGTGTGTGTGACCTCGACAGTGTATGATATCACTGACCTGATTATGTATTTCCCTTTTGTTTATGAAGTCACATGATTGCTCCAGCAGAGTATGTCTCCTCAGGGAAAAGCATCCTGGTTGCATTAGAATTCCCACTCCCCACAGATGTTGCCTTTCATCGTGACCTCCAGAACTGATGACAAACTGCCTAAAAATGATGGTGCAAATGTCTCCTTTCCTCATCCCTCTTCCCCCTCCAGTCCCTCCTCAGTATACCCGGCTCGCCTTTCCTGTCCCGCCACAACAGCAAGAGCAGCATCTTCAGCTTCAAGGGCCGCAGCAAGGATGTGGGCTCGGAGAATGAATTTGCCGACGACGAACACAGCACGGTGGAGGAGTGCGAGGAGCGTCGGGGCTCCCTGTTCAGCCCGTATCGGCGGAACAGCTACAGCGGCTTCCATGGGAAGAGGAACAGCACGGTGGATTGCAACGGCGTGGTGTCGCTCATCGGCCCTGGGCCCGGTGGACGCCTTCTGCCTGAGGTGAAAATAGATAAGGCAGCTACTGACGACAGTGTAAGGAAGTCAATGAGTAGACCTATCTAGGCATGGCCCCCCTCTCGTCCGTTCCTTTTCTTTCTTGCTCTCTATCCTCTACTCTGTCATCTTTGCAAGTCTGTATGTATCTCTTGGCTAAGCGCTCGCGCCTCCCCTCCCCCAGCCCCTGCAGTGTATGCTGCCCTCCGACAGTAGGCAAAGGATGGAGAAATAATTCAATTTTACAGTGAATATACTATAGCCAACCCTGCATTTGATAGGTTAGTGAAACTGGATCTATCAGTGACTTCCAGGCAATTTTGTTGTTAGATTTGAACGATGAATGTCAATGTTTTGAATGTTCATTTCAAATTATTTACTTATACATGCACCATACTCATACTCTCATGCAGGCACTAATCAAACAGACACAATTCTATTATTCTCCTGCGTCCCCATTGGCCCATAAGACTTTGTCACATATATCAAAAGCCTGATTAATATTTGATACACAACTTAATGTGTGGGATGTCATCAAGTTCCTGTTTAACACACTCTAGTAATAAAATACCACTTTTTCCACACAAACAGCATATAATGATGAGTTAACATGCTCAAGTGTGTTGATGTGTTCCTCCTCCAGGCGTCCAGGTCCTCTGCTAGCCTGTGTGGGTAGATCTACAGTAGGAGGCCGAGGAAACAGAGGGGACCAGCACTATAGAGCCCCAGACATTTTTATCTGCTGCCCTAATACACTGTTAATATCCCTGAGCAGATACACAAGTAACACACACACTATCCTATCAGGCATTAATCATATAATTTAAGAAAAAAAATGGAGGGCTGCTGTCCTTGTCTGTCTTTACCTTTCTCTGTTTTCCAAACTCTCCCTGGTCAACATTAGTGAGTTAGTTGTGTCTCATTCTAGTTAGCATGGTAGATTTAAACCCTAAATTAAAACAAGCATGACATAGTAGACTAGTAGAACAATGGCTATGGTGTCTGTAATTTCCTCTCCTTCTCTTTGACTTGGAGCATGCTCATGCATGACAACTGGATGGATCCGAACTACCTGCCTCCATATGATCTCTTTACAATGCTCTTGACTTGATGGTTGCAATATAAGTTGTATGGTTTCAAAGTAGGAAGATACGATAGCACCAATTATTTGCAAGTAAAAATGGCCAGATTTGGGAGACATTTTGTAAAATAACCTAATGATTATATTGCAATGGCAGCAAAGCCTCCATTATTGCATGACAGGACTGAAAATGCATTCATGCAGAAGCAGTTCTTGCACAATATCTCACAATCCATTTATTATTTAATCGGGATGAGATAATTACATTCAAACACAATTAGGTCAAGTAGCCCTAGACCACTGCTCCCACTTTGGCTGAGACCTGCATGCATTTACAGCATACACACATCTTCCTTGAAACCAGCATTGAGATAGAAAAGAATGAAACATTGATCTGCCCCCACCCCACAAATCTGACCCTCGACTACTTTTTCCTGCCAATGCTGTTGTGCACTTCCCTCCGCCGGCCACCGGTGGTGATGTGGGATGGTGTTCATGTCCTCTCCATGGGTGCTTGATTCTTCCTCTCCTCCTGACAGCCGACTACTGAGGTTGAGGTGAAGAAGAAGCTGTCGGGCTCCCTGATGGTGTCTGTGGACCAGCTCAATACCTCCTTTGGGCGGAAAGAGCGGGCCAACAGTGTCATGAGCGTCATTACCAACACACTAGTGGAGGGTACTGCCACTTTAACCCAGCTATTTAACCTGCTATCTCATTATTCTTTAACTAGGGCTGCTCTCATTGGTTGATTAGTTTGACATGAATTTCCTGCTTATCTGCTTTGCATATCCAACAGTACCAGATACATACAATGCATACAATTTTGTCTATCATTTGATACCACTGCATGCGGTATGCTCAAGCACGCAAGTATGTTTGGTTTTGATGTGTGATCCGCGCTATGTCTTCAGAACTGGAGGAGTCTCAGCGCAAGTGTCCGCCATGCTGGTATAAGTTTTCTAACACATTCCTGATCTGGGAGTGCTCCCCCACCTGGATTAAGATCAAGGAGATTATGAACCTGATTGTCATGGACCCCTTCGTGGATTTAGCTATCACCATCTGTATCGTCCTCAACACCCTCTTCATGGCCATGGAGCACTACCCCATGACCCCCGACTTTGAAGACATGCTGTCTGTTGGCAATCTGGTGAGTGGCAAATCTTCTTTGTTCTTTTATTTTCATCTGGTTCGCCGCTTAAGAATCTCCTCCGCTTCTTCTTTGCAGCTCATAGAGACGTGTTATTTTTGGGACTGTAATTGGCAGCTCTTTGATTGCTGATTCAGTGTTGAAAGGAAAAAAAACCCAGCATTCTCAAACCCCCCCCTGCTGTTTCCTTGTATCTGTGCATTTCTCATTTCTTTGCATGCACACACGTGTTCCCTGCCGTCTTCTTCTTCTTCTTCTTCTTCATCTTCTTCATCTTCTTCTTCGTCCATCTCTCTTTCTGTTCTCTGGTTGAGCAGAGCTGCTGTTTGCTTCACTGGGACCAGCCTACCTCTCTGCTGGTTGGCTGACTGGTGGGAGGCCTGCATTAATATTTCATGGAGCCTGATCGATGAGCTGCTCTAAAATGGTGCCTGAATCATGGCTTGGATAACTCAACCGGGCCATTTTCACATTTTTAAGGAAACAGAGTAAATCTGGCACCTTGATTGTTGTTTTACTTTTCAGTATCATATGTTGTGTCAGCGTCCTAAAACGTGATGTGTCTCAAATGACGCAGGCACAAGTCTTGCTATTGCAATGATGAACCACTCACTGTATGTGTGTATGTGTGTGTGTGTGTGTATACAGAAATATGGACAGGTATTCATTTCCAATTCAAACAGCACAGAGTTGTGTTATTTACCACTTCCAATCTGGTATTTACCACAATAATTTACCAGAAAATGCCAATGGGTGGTACAGGTGGACATTTCTAGGTCACCTTGATGAGTCATCGCCTTACACACAGTTACACACACAGACAAACCTTACATGTGCTTTATATTGTGCGTTATCAATTATCTGTATGTGGGCTCTATGATTGAGGATGACCCTCAGTGATTTATTAGAGCTGTTACGAGACCACAGAAGTGCCATTTCATCCTTACTGACTACAGAACAGCTGGCACACACACACACACACACACACACACACACACACACACACACACACTAACTAGATGTGCTGCCTCTTTAAATAACTGGATTTATCCAACTAGTAATTCATTAATATGAAGTTACCATAGGGGTAATTTATAACAGGATGGCTTTTTCTTTAACATCTGTAATGCGCAACTCAGATTCAGGTCAGAATAAATATCACAAATGTCACCACCCATCATGCTTCACATTCTCGTGTGTCCTGTGAAACATGGGGTTGAGCCAAATCCATTTGTTCAAAGCTGTTCTCTTTCCTACCTGCTAGGTGTTCACGGGGATCTTTGCAGGGGAGATGCTTTTCAAGCTGGTGGCTATGGATCCGTACTACTATTTCCAGGAGGCCTGGAACTGTTTCGACGGTTTCATTGTGACGCTGAGTTTAGTGGAGCTGGCTCTGGCTGACGTCGAGGGCCTGTCCGTCCTGCGGTCATTCCGATTGGTAAATGCTCACTTTTTATACGAAAACCAAATAGAGATAGCATGTGGAGTTAGCATTTTAGGATTTGGAATATGTTATATATGTTTATACTGTTTTTATTTCACTGAAGTGAAGCAGCATGTTAGTAAAGCCAAAATGTTGTGACTAAATCATATCCCTCCTACTCTTTCCACCTACCTCACTTCAGCTGAGAGTGTTTAAGCTGGCCAAGTCATGGCCCACCCTCAACATGCTGATCAAGATTATTGGTAACTCGGTGGGAGCCTTGGGGAACCTGACCCTGGTGCTGGCCATCATCGTCTTTATCTTTGCTGTGGTGGGCATGCAGCTGTTTGGCAAGAGCTACAAAGACTGTGTGTGTAAAATCGCTGCTGACTGTGAGCTGCCCCGCTGGCACATGAATGACTTCTTCCACTCCTTCCTGATCGTCTTCCGGGTGCTGTGCGGTGAGTGGATCGAGACCATGTGGGACTGCATGGAGGTGGCGGGCCAGGGCATGTGCCTCATCGTCTTCATGATGGTCATGGTCATTGGTAACCTGGTGGTGAGTGTCCAGACTGGGAGGGTGTGCAGGGTTTGTTGGCTCTCCAAACCATCTTTAAATAATAATAATGTGGTCAGAGATTGAAAAATTCTGATTCCTTATTCTGTGTCCGAAGGTGTTGAACCTGTTCCTTGCCTTGCTGCTGAGCTCATTCAGCGCTGACAACTTGGCTGCGACGGATGACGACGGTGAGCCCAACAACCTGCAGATTTCCGTCATGCGCATCAAGATAGGCATCGCGTGGATAAAAGCGAAGATGCAGATACTGATGGCCAGTCTGCTGAAGAAACCACCGATGGAGGACGAGCAGAAGCCTTTGGACGACATGTATGACAAGAAGTTGAATTGCATCGCTAACCACACCGGGGTGGACATCAATCGTGACCTGGACTATGCCAAGAATGGTAACGGCACCACCAGCGGTATTGGCAGCAGCATGGGCAAGTATATGATCGACGAGGACCACATGTCATTCATCCACAACCCGAACCTGACCGTCTGCGTGCCCATAGCTGTGGGGGAGTCTGACTTTGAGAACCTCAACACGGAGGATTTCAGCAGCGAGTCGGACAATGAGAACAGCAAAGAGGTCAGTGAGGGGAGTGCATATATTTTATCCACTTCTAATAGTTTATTGCACAAGAATTGAGGCAGGAAATGACAAGCATACATAACAATAAAACCATGTTTTCCAAGCTCTTACAACACAATTTAAATTTAAACTTTTAGAATATCAACATGTAAATATTGTGATGCTCCATGTGTTGTTCTTTTTGTTGTTTATAATCCTCAGATACTCTGTGCAGTTTCCTCCCTCAGCACAGTAAAACCATGTGGCTGGCTGCTCAGCACTGTTCAGACACTAATATAACTCAATTACTCAATGACGAAATGCATTTAGAAGACTTTCAGAGCAGACGATCTGCCATTTGATATTCCATTTCAGTGTTCGTGTGGATGATATGTGATGTTCGCGGTTGTTATGGTGTCCATCTCAATATGGAAAAAAAACCCTGTGGTCAAATAGTACTAATGGTTTTTTTCCTTTTAGAGAGCCAACGCAATTTGGAAATAACATGAAATTCACATTTCCCGAAAGTTCCATGAAGGCTTCATGAGTTCAGCTTTCTCCATAATTAGCGATTCCTTCATGTAAATCCTTTTCCTTGCATGTTTGTTTGCGTGTGTGCGCTCGTGCGTCATGTGTCTCTGCAGCTGGATGACACCAGTTCATCAGAGGGCAGCACCATCGACATCAAGCCAGATGTGGAGGAGGTGGTGGTGGTGGAGACGGTGGAGGAATACATGGAACCGGAAGCCTGTTGGACAGATGGTGAGACCACTGCTCCCATTGCACCCATTACCTCCACTCCACAGCGCAGAGACTCCCCAGGGCTGAGTGGAAATGATAGGGCGGCGGGGTGACGGGCAATTTCATTATGAAGGGTCACTCACCCATGGAGACTCCTTAACTATTTATCAGTCTGTCTGCCAGTCAGTCTGTCTGTGTCTATGATGCTTACACTTATCTATCTATCTATCTATCTATATATATATATATATATATATATATATATATATATATATATATATATATATAAAGCCTGGGTTTAATTCAGTAATAGAAATCATGAATATTGGTAACTTAACACTTAAAGGGAGGATTGTTTTCCTACTTTCCTAATGTCAGACCAACTTGTGGAAGTTATTAAGTATCTGTGTGCAGTTTGGTGATACAGTATGAGCAGTGAACTTAACTTAGCCTAGTTCAGTTCCACTTTGTCAATAGGATCTAGTAGCAGCCCGTCTCAAAAGTAGTAAAATCCACTTTTAAACTTCTCCTGATGCCTGATGACTGGTCAAACTGAATGGAAAATGTAGTTCGAAGCTGTCATTTTTTAGGATTTTTCAGGATTTTGTAGGTCAAGTCTTTGTCGAAACATTTGTCAGGAAAAAGAAATTGAGGCTAACAATACAAAGTATTAAACACTCAGCAGTGGAGAAGGTGTATTGTGGTTCTTCACTATAAAGATGTTAGAGCTACTTGATCCCAGAAGCATCCGGGATTTGAGCTTAGCTTAGCTTAGCTTTCACATTCACGCCAACATTCAGACGTCAGACTGCACACAGAGGCATGAAAATGGAAGAAAATGTTGTCTCTCCTCCTGTGTGTCCTCAGCTTGTGTGGCCAAGTATAAGTGCTGTTACCTTGACATCACTGTGGGCTGGGGGAAGAGCTGGTGGTACCTGAGAAAAACCTGCTACCTGATTGTGGAGCACAACTGGTTTGAGACCCTCATCATCTTCATGATCCTCCTGAGTAGCGGTGCCCTGGTAAGGAGGCATTCTGCATTCTCTGCAAACACAGAAACAGACCGCACAGTTACATAAAGCAACAACAGTTTGAAAAGCTTGAGACCACAAATTATATTATATCTTGAAATGAGACACACATTTTACTGACCGGAGAAAACACAAACTGGATAAAGATTGAATAAAGACGACTCATTAAAAATAACTACTATTTCCTACTTCCCAGGGATCATGTGTGTCTATGTATGGCAGCGAGGAGGTAAAACAAGTCGATCAATGGTGCCGTCAGTTTGGTTGCTCAGTCTCAGAGCTGCTGGGCTGGGGGAGGGGCGAGGGTTGCCTGTGATTAATGGACTGTACCATTTATCAAACAGGGGATCTTTTTCTTGGCATGGAGTGGGGCCTTGTTCTCAAGCATGTCAAACGCTACTAAAATAAGAGCAAAGACTGCTGCAAATGCACATTAGCCGTGGAGCTGTTTGAAATATTTCACGCAGAACAAATTTTTTTTTTCAAATCTAGTAAATCACTGTTGGTGATCAGCAGCGAGCGGGGCTGTAGTGCTGTACACAATTCCATTAGTGGAATCATAAATCATGAGGTGTAATATTTTCCTCGGCCGTGGTTTGATGCATGTTTCCTGTTTCTCTACAGGCCTTTGAGGATGTGTACATCGAGCAGAGGAAGACCATTCGTATTATTTTGGAGTATGCCGACAGGGTTTTCACCTACATCTTCATCCTGGAGATGTTGCTGAAGTGGGTCGCCTACGGTTTTGTCAAGTATTTCACCAACGCCTGGTGTTGGCTGGACTTCTTCATTGTGGATGTAAGTCCGGCTTTTGTTTCCTCTATGGTGTGTAGTAGACTCTGAGCAGTTACTTAGTCCTCAACCACACCCTGGTCCAACAGCAACAAACCGGTATAAAGATGCATACAGTCTATTAAACAGCAGAGCTAATGCTAATTTCTGCTGTTTTGAAGTAATAAATTGTCTTTTGCTTCATTAGATTGTTATGAACCACATCATATGCACTGCATATACTATACAGATACAGGATATGATGTTTTTATAGCTCTATTTAAGTGTTGCCCCTATTGTTGTCTGTTGGGTGTGGTTAGGTTTGAAAGGTCAGGTTATTAATTGAATATCTGCTTCATGGCATGCATTAGATGACAGTGCATGTTGTTTACAGTAAAGATGCCTCTATATTTCATTTACTTTTGCTATAAGGACAGTGTTTTACAAGACTGTATTGCAGTCTGTCCATTTCAGGTGCACACATGCCAGAGTCACCTTATGCAAATCCATCAAGCAACGATCCCTATTTTCTACCTGGTTTATCATTCTGAGATGCTTGAATATGAACAATTATGTGCTTGTGAATTAAAACACTTTTTTTTCTCGGTGTGCCATGAGCAAGAAGTGGTTTCATCTGTTTCCCTATTTTGATGTTTTGGAGACAGAAATGGTTCCAATTTGAACACACAGCTGTTTAAGCATGGATGCTAACACAAATTAGCCAATTTATCAAAAAGCAAGCTCACTGATTACAACCATATTCAAGTCATACTCAGAGCAATGGGACGTGTCAAAGATGTGTCTCTGTAAAGCTGTCTTTGCCCGTGTCTCTGACCTGTAAGATGTTTGATATGTGCCTTTGTCCTTTCTCTCTGTGTACTTCTCTGCTCCTTGTGTCGGTCAAGACTGAAAGATCAGAACAGGGAAAATTCTTCAGTCTATTCTTCGGTAGTCACACGTATTACCACGATTTAATCTTATTTTGTCTATATTTAAGACGACATAACCTTAGATTGTGAGGTTGCAGAGGTGTCTGTGAGGGATTCCAATGAGGGGAAGAAAAGAGGGGATAATTTTAATGACTAGAAGTTTAAAGCATTTGAATTTTACATAAATGCATAAATCAAGGAGTAATCTGCGGTAAGTGGCAGAATCGGATAGAATAAGAATTTCCCAGACTTCTGACTTTCTCCTTGAACTAACCACCTCTCTGCAGTGTCCAACACCTCAGCCAATACCCGTGAATGGACTCCTATCAATGGCCAGAGGTTGCCATGTTGATTCACTATAAGCTCCTGTATCCCAGACAACATGCAGCAAACACACACTTATTACACACCATAAATAATGTACACTTTCTTTTTTTCCCCCTTGCATTCTACATTCATGCATTTATACATTTTAGAGGTTGTATGTCTTAAAATGACACATAAGTATATAAAGACTTCCTAAAGATTCACTATACAGCTATTTTTAAACCCTACTTTCAAGGTTGACACTTACATCACACATAGAGCTTGTCGAAATTGTAACCACGCCACACTGTACTGATTATGGTTATTGCCATTGTAGACTCCTTCCCTGTAGGTGTGTTGTCAAGCCCAACACTTGGGACAGTGCAGGGCGCCACGTTCCCCAAGTTGTGGACATGTCACAAAAAAGTGACATCCCTCCTCCTCGTCTTTCCCCGTCCTCCTTCCGTTCCCTCTTGAAAGTGTAACCTCAGGAATGTGGTGATATTGTGCTGAGATGTAATGATGGTGGGTGACAGGCGGCCGGCGGTAAGTTTGGTCTTCACTAGCTCTCCCCCTCCAAAAAAAAAAGGAAAAAAAAAAGACTTGTGCCTCATGAGTCTGGGTTGTGTTGTGGCCTGACTGTGCCTCTGTGTTGTGGGGTGAAACCATTTCCATGCACTCAGACAGGGGGGGGCACCATCATTAGACCGGCCTGTGTTTTTCTGGATGTGCCTGACTCTTTGTGTGAGTGTGTTCCTCCTCATTTCCCTTGTGTTACTGCATCTTTCTGTTACCCATTTGATTTGTGTCTTCCTGAGTTTCATTATAAGAATGTTTTTGTATTATATTATGTATTTGGGTAAAAATGGCACCGGGCAAGAAATGTAATGTTAGAGAGTTTCGTTAAATCAATTAAGAAATAAACTTTGCAGCATCGTTACTGGAGAACCCGACCAGATATTTGCAATAAGTGAAGAAGCATATTTTTAATATTTTGCCTACATTGTAGGAATAAGAATCAATATCTTATATTAGCTGTTTAAAATGACAGCAAATAGCTAGAAAAGTCAATTCTAGTTTAAAAATGATACCGAGGTGTGTGAGTGTGAGGAGGATAGGTGTCATGCTTCATTCATCTTTCTTTTTCACTCAGATTATTATCATTGTTTTGTTCTGTTTTTTTTCCTTTGTTTTTAGTTTGTTTTATTTCTGTTTGGTTTGTGCTGTCGTCATCATGGGATCACAGCCCCAGATGTCATTGGCCTTGCCTTGCAGAGCTCTGTGAGAAGGACGTTGAGGCGCTGAGGTCACTCCCACACAGCTGGCCCAGCAGGGGGCCAGAGGCCAGGCACCCCAAAGGGGGGCTCTCCAAGGGGTCAGGCTGAAGGTGACAATTACCCCAAACACTGTAGTGTAGATAAAGGCAAAATCTTTATTTTACTGTCTCCCCACCTGAACAGCGGCTAACTTATTCGAGAGACAAGGTTATTGATTTAAATAGGGGCACGACCAAAGAGTAAGAACAGAATCTAAATGAAGGCCCTGTCTGGGACATCCTGGACCTGGTGTTTGAACACGGTCCAACATTCACATGTACAGTAAGAAGTCTGAACCCACGCTGCCACCTTCTCTGCTGTTCTTTCCATAGTTTCGATGCATTCCACCCTTAACTGGTTGAAAAGTTGGTCTCTAGTGATCTATGTTGATAACGCCATCAGTCAAAATGAAGATTTTGCCTGTTACAAACCTCCCTCCGTGACTTTGGTAAGCTTTGGATGTTGTGTACTTCTTGCGGTGAGTTTGACCGGTTGGTGTCGGTGGCTGGTTGGAGGTGCTTTCACATGTGTTCACTGTTGATAATTTTCCTTATTTGTAAGGAACTGGTACTCCCCCTCCCCCCGTTTCAGTCCTTCCAGCATCCAGACCGGGAAAATTGCTGTCAGGAAAAAATAAAAAGACCTCCTGAGGATACGATTCCTGTGATCATGGACAAATTCTTCAACAAATTTCTCTCTATTTGACTGAATTTAATATGTGTTGAGTCTAATTCTAATTCTAGATCTATTCTCATTCAGAATAATCTGCATTCAGCCAAAGAATCCTTCTTTACAAAGCCTCCCTGTGCAGCAGACAGGCCGTCTTAGCACACTTGAGGTGACTTCATCGAGACTAAGCCATTCCTTCACTTCTCACCAGCCCTCAAAGAACATTAGTGCAGCTTATTGACCACAGTCCCCACCGTCCATTTCCTCCGTCGTTAACGATGCAATACTGTATATGTGTCCAGCTATATGACCCAGAGCTATAGGGGATTCACAATTAACAAACCATCACTTGCCTACATTTACATTGATTTAATATGGCGATAAGACTTCTGTACATTTACAATGTTGCTGTGAATGGCTGTATATACAGTTTTGAGGATTTAGCGAGTGTTTTTAACTGATGATAACACCCTATGAAGCATTCTTTGGCTGTAGCAGTGCCTTGGTGGCTGCTGTCGGACGTGAGAGGGGCTGCACCAGTTTCTTTGAGGTTGTGTGCTGTTACTGTTAACCGTTGTTAACTGTGTGTAACTCGACTGTACTCTGTGTATTTTTGTCCTTTCAGTGCCATCCAGTGCTAATAACTATATCCGGTCTGCACCTTAACCTCCATCCCTGTTTCTTGTGCGTGGTTCATGTGACTGTGGCTCTCCTATCTGACTCTAAAATGCTGTGTGACAGTTTGATTTGATGTCTGAGAAAGAAAATGGCAAAATGACACACTTGTACATGTTTACTTGTATTCTTTCTCTTAGGTTCCGTTAGTTTGTCTGTCTTAAATTATATGGGATTTTATGCCTCAGCCCAAGAGCGACAAGGAGAGACAATGTTAGAGGGGCAAGGGTAAGGCTCTCAAGTCTGTTGGGTTTTTATCAGCTTCTACAGGGTAACCTCTCTCCTTCCCTCCCTCCCCAACTCCTCTTCCTCTGCTCTGCCCAGTCCCTTCACTTGTAACTTTACTAAATCATGTAGCACTCTTTTCTGCCTAATTTACCCACTATATGAGTCTTATGTCTCTATCTCCTCTCTTTCTCTCTCAACTACAAATTTCTTTGCAGGTACAAAGGACTTTTCACATCTCGTCAACTGCCCCAAAATAACAGACAAACAATCCCTATGGCCTACTGCTACTAAAAATACTACGCACATAAAACCTATACTAAACATTGACCTTCTCTCTCAGTGTATATACATGTATAAATGCAATATTATACATGCATATACATGCATAGATTTATGTGTGTATGTCAAGCAACTCTCCGCCTATGCCAGGGCCGTCTCTCTTCCCTAGTGAATATTCTCACTTCTAACAGTTTGGAACCTCTTTTGCTTCTCTGTTTTTGTGTAGGTGTCTATAGTCAGCCTTGTAGCTAATGCGCTGGGCTACTCCGATCTAGGGCCCATTAAATCACTCAGGACACTAAGGGCCTTGAGACCCCTCAGAGCCTTGTCACGTTTTGAAGGGATGAGGGTAAGATCCAAAGCTAAGCAGCTGATTATTCCGCATGCCCATTCAACAGTTTAAAGCATGCTAGAACTGATCTAAAAACAAACTAAGAGGACAAAAAAAACCTCTTTTTAAAACCAGGAAATGAAAGCCAAGAAGTCACCTTTCCATGCGCAATCCTGTACCATGCCTTTGTTAGAGCGAAAAGAACAAACAAGTCATGATGCAGCTGGGAGAGTAAAGTAACAGTAAAGTTGTATTGCCAGCAGAACAACATGCATTTCAATTGAATTTCTTAAACAAACAAAAAGAATCTACATACAAATTGATTTGTTTTGTAAGAAAGAAAATTACCCAAAGAGCAACAGAAATATTTTTTCACAAAGCTGCCTCATCACATAAGTGACAAACTAGAAATTCTGACTACTTCATCTTAGAGCATTCAAATCAACAATTAGCTCCTCATTTGGCCTGATTCTCAACCACTGCTTTTAATTGAGAACCCCCCCCCCCCTCCACATGCCCCCCTGTGCTCCCATAACCCCCCCCCCCCCCCCCCCCCCACATACCCCCCTGTGCTCCCATACCCCCCCCCCCCCCCCTTCCTCCCAGCTCACACCATCCCCTTTAATGCATCTGGTATTGAGAACAACCAGCAGCAACCGGGAGCAGCACACCAAAACCTCTGCCCAAACTCTGAATGCAGGGCGGCTGTCAAACAACCACTTAGAGGAATCTGTCCCAATTGACAGTACCTCTGGTTGCTTCAGCCGTCTCTTCCTAAAGTACACAGATCTGATTGGTCGTCTCTATGACTGGTGGTAGCGATAGGTTGCACCTGGTTGTTGTCATCCGTAGTCCCTCCTGTCTCTTTTCTTTCTCTCTCTAAATCTCTTGATCTCATCCTTTTACTACTCACTGCTAATGGACTGGTTGCCTTGTCTTCTAGTCTGAGCTTCTCCTCTTCACCTCAGCCCCTCCCCCCACCTCCTCCTCAGCCCCATGTGTGCAGCACTTTGCAGCACCCCCCCCCCCCCCCCCCCCGTCCTCCTCCACATCCTCCTCACCCCTTTATCCCTCCACTACTCACTCCACCTCGACCCGGTTCAGCTGGGCCGGACCGCTGGAGGGTCACCACACTCTCTCTCCTGCTTGTCCAGGATCTTTCTGCATCAGGGACTGAGACAGAAACCACACACTCACAGTGTTGTGGCTTTGGGAGGAAAATATTTGTTAAGCTTCTGCCAGTGTCAGCACTTTGGGTCGTACCATCTGATCTGCTAACGGTCCATTCTGGTGGCAGGTTATTACTGTAAATTTTAAAGACTTAAAATCATTTTTAGTGCCTTCCTTTGGGAATGCAGGCAGAAGCTTAGCAAATATAGGCTAGGCTGCCATTTCACACAAGGCATTACTGCTGTCATGTCATGGCACCACATACTGTAGCGCATACAGCAGGCCCTGGCTTCCTGTTGCCTTCCACTCCCACAGGAAGTGAAACTGGGAGGCAACAACCTGCCCAGTTGAAACTCTGACTTTGAGTTCTGGGTCCCATAGGTTGACTAGCACCACAGCGTTCGGACAACACTCTCAACCCTAGACAGACAATGTGTCGCCCCTCTTTTAGTACGTCCCAAAAATGACAGACCAGCAGGAGAAGAAGGCCTGTGCAATTATCTAGTGGGTGGATTGATTGTAAATAAATTGTGAGGTCTCATTCATACTAGATATCCAGCGACTAAAATGTGATGCCGTTGCACATGAGCAGACATCAATGCTTTTAGGCCCTGGATAGGCTTTATGGATGTTGTTGTGAATGTTTCACTGAAATTTTATAGGTTTAATTGCTAATTTTGGGATGGGAATAACTCACTAAGATTATGTCATTTTTGGGGATGGAAATCATGGCACATTTGCTTTAGTAGAGTGTATTAATGCTAGTACCAATGCCCCTATGAATGACCTAATTCACTGGGTGTATCTGGTAAGAGAGGTGAGGGTGGCCCAGTAATGCAAAGGGAAACAAACAGAGGACTTTGATCCTGCTGTATCAATTTTTTAATATTATGTCTTTGTTCATCAATTGAGTTACCAGTTAGTTTGAACTGAAAACGGAAATAATTTGAGGTCAAAGCAATAAATAAATGAATAGGGAAGCACATGAATGGAGAGATGACACCGTATGAAAGAGATTCTGGAGAGTTAGAATGATGAGAACTTGAGTGTCACAGCACGATGCATCGCAGAGGCCAACGCAAACCAACGGCGCCGAGCGAGCAGTGCAGCTTCAATTGGACACATTGCACTGCTTAACATGCAATGATTATGGGCTGCTTTGACTATGTACTTTGCTCTCTCTTTCTCTTAATGCTGCTTTGTAATCTCGGTCCTACCTTTTTGAGCAATGCATTGTACAGGAATGACAACATCTTTACCCCAATTTCAGTAAATCCCCTTTTTTTCACCCTTTTTCCTGACGAACCTGCTGAAGTTTAAGTTACAATAATTTTGGTAGTTTTATCTTTGCCAGCTATTAAAGGTATGAATCATCATGGGGCCTTTGGATGTAACCTCTGAACCCCAATCACTTTAACCACCTGTCTTCACTATGAGCAGGCCAACACATATTCCAGACCAACGTTGGTCTCTCAGCTCAGCCATATTGTGCTGTAGATATTTGTCAGACACCCATACAAACCATGTAAAAATCAGAAAGGCTCGTCAGACGCACAAGCAAGCAAAGCTTCAGCCATTATCTCTTTATCCGCTATCTCTCTATCCACACATTTCTCTATTTATTTATTTATTGATTTGAGCAGTTCTTGAGATTGCACAATGCCATGTAACACGCATGTACTATAACTGCCGATGCACATTATGCATTTTTGAAAGCCATTTTCCCTCTTTCTGAGAATGCTTTCCACACAGCATGGCCTAATTCTTTTCTTTTTAAACACTGAATTTTCGAAAGCGGTTCAATTGTACCTCAGATCGAGCAAAGAGTCATTCTCTCAGCGAGTGCAATGGCAACACTGTAGGAGAAAGACTTTAAACTGTGATTTGCTAGTTTTTTAGGCCTGTAATTGTATTTGAAAAATATCCTCCTAAAGCCATTTTACACACACATGAAACACATCATTCTACGTTCAACACGAGTCAGCCTGTGAAGGTCGTGCACACGCTGAGAGAATCCTGCTCTCGAGCTCCTCCCTGTCTGTCTGTAATGAGGAGGGAATATGGCTCCACAAAACGAGTCTGCCAAAGACATGCATGCTCAGCTGTCTGCCTGAGAGCTGCTGGTCGGCCTGCCTAACACTGGTAGTGAGCGGTTCACTATGTGCTGAGCTTATAACTGGCTATGATAAATCTACGGCAAATCAGGTTGGATTGCTAGACAGGCCTAGATTTTGGGGTGGTGGTGGGAATTTTTATACTTTGATTTTTTTTATTCTTACTGCTATTGTATTATATTGCTTGACTTAGTTATGGAAAAGGGCCAGTAAGATTAAGAATATTGACTGTCTGTGGTTGGGGTGGTAAGAGTGGACACTTCATAGTGGTATGGCAAACACTTATGAATCTTTTTTTACTTACATTGTAAGCTTTATAAAGTAAACACGTAGAAACATCTATTTTATCCAAATATTATCAACTGTGTTTCTCACGACACTGTCAAATGCTCCCATTATTATTTCATTTTTATATTGTTTATTTTGGATTTATATTTCTTTAATAAATACATATTTAAATAAAAGGTGGAATAATAACAGGAGCAGTTAACAATTTTGTGATTTTTTGGAGAGATAAACAACCACTGGGAAGCGGCATGTGTGCATATGCCTGAGACTGTGAGTTTAGTGTGTTTGTGTGTGTACAATTGCTACAGTAATTTACAGTACATGAACTCACAATGTCTGTTTTTTCTTATGATTTATAGCAACATATAGCATATTTTCTTCCACATTGTATTAGTTCAGCACCACACTCTACATGTCAATGACAATAATGTCAGGTGCAAAATAATATGTACTGTTCTACCATGTGTAAAACATGAAATAGTAGTCTGCGTTGTACGAAAGTAGCTCTTGAATTCAAGTTTTATATAAAAAGTTTATAAATTGTTCATTTTACATAATAAACATGTGATTCTTATAGATTTTTTATGTTGGTATTTGCCTTGGTGTGTGTGTGTATGTGTGTGTGTGTGCTTGCGTATCCCTTCAGCAGTTCTAGCCGCACGCTTCAACAGATCAAAGAGCATCTCAGAGTCACATCAGTGCTGCTCTAATTAGAACGGGACTGATACAGATCTTCTTTCCCATTAATTCCCCACACTTCAGTATGTATATCACAGTGGTGTGCAGCGCTTACTTTCAGCTACATTATATCATAAGAGCATTGAACTCCTGCTCCTAAAGCCACCTGACACAAAGTGTTGAATAGCTTTTTTAAGTACTTAGTGTAACGCCATAACAGTATGTAGTGTCTTGTCAGAGGGGTTGAATGAGCTGCGTTAGTTTCCTGGTTCTCACTCTGTCATATCCTGTCTTCCCTGGTCTGGTCTAGGTGGTAGTCAACGCCTTGGTGGGTGCCATCCCTTCCATTATGAATGTGTTGCTGGTTTGCCTCATCTTTTGGCTGATTTTCAGTATCATGGGGGTCAACTTGTTTGCGGGCAAGTACTACTACTGTTTCAATGAGACTTCAGAGGAATACTTTCCCGTCGATGTGGTCAACAACAAGACCCAGTGTGAGGCCCTCATGAAACAAAACTGTACCGAGGTCAGGTGGAAGAACGTCAAGATCAACTTTGACAATGTGGGCGCCGGCTACCTGGCCCTGCTGCAAGTGGTGAGAGTGTCACTCCTCCTCTCCTCTCTTTCTGACTCCATTTCTTGTTTCATGCTAACTTGTTTGTTTTATTCGCATTTTCCAATGCACTTTTCTGTTTTTCTTTTCTTTCTGTGCGTCACCTGAGGGTCTGTTGTTGCTTCAAACTTGTTTTCACAGTACTCTGATGCTGTCTATTGTTCATTTTCATTTTGTGTATTTGGTGTTTCTCCATCTACTTTTTTCTTTCCGTGCACAAGCTGTACCACAGGACATGCATCAGTTTCGGTTTGAGTTTGAGTTTCTTTGATTTCAATTTTAGAATGTTCTTGGTATATTACTTGTTTTCTACAAATGTATTTAGTCATGTCTCTCTTTTGAAAGGCCACATTCAAAGGCTGGATGGACATTATGTATGCAGCTGTGGATTCCAGAGAGGTATATTCATTGCTTCTTCAATAAATAAAGTAATGCTGGTAGGCAGTTTTTGTTAGCTGTGGACAGAGCCAGGCTAGCTGTTTCCCCCTGTTTCTAGTCTTTGTGCTAAGCTAAGTAAGCCAGGTGCTGGTGGTAACTTCATATTTACTGTACAGATATGAGAGGGATATCGATCTTTTCATCTAACTCTTGGTGAGAAAGTAAATAAGCATGTTTCCCAAAATGTTGAATTGTTTCTTTAAATTGTGTTAATAAAACACAACATGTCCTTCAACCTCCAAGGTGGAGGACCAGCCCGACTATGAAGTCAACATCTACATGTACATCTACTTTGTCGTTTTCATCATATTTGGCTCCTTCTTCACCCTCAACCTCTTCATTGGTGTGATCATTGACAACTTCAACCAGCAGAAGAAAAAGATAAGACCCGTTTTGTCTCTTTATCCCTTGTTTTGCTTTAGGAGTTTCCATTTTAAAGAATATGATTATAACCATATCTTTGTTTATCCTTTTACTTTGGGGGTCAGGATATCTTTATGACAGAGGAACAGAAAAAGTACTACAATGCCATGAAAAAACTGGGGTCCAAAAAGCCACAAAAACCTATTCCTCGACCACAGGTATGTATTTTCTCAGGGTTACACCTGTTGAGTGTTCAGATTATTCAACATGTGATGCTTTTGGTTGAAACCTCAGCAAATCCCAGCTTCATCCCTCTCTGTGTCCTCTCTCCATTTAGAACAAGATCCAGGGCATGGTTTTTGACTTTGTGACGCAGCAAGTCTTTGACATCTCCATCATGATACTCATCTGCCTCAACATGGTCACCATGATGGTGGAAACAGACGATCAGTCAGATGAAACGGAGCTCGTCCTCTACTGGGTCAACTTCATCTTCATTGTAGTCTTCACCACGGAGTTTCTGCTGAAGCTCTTTGCCCTTCGCCACTATTACTTCACCAATGGCTGGAATATCTTCGACGTGGTGGTGGTCATCCTATCTATTGTCGGTGAGTGAGGGAGGTGGAAGACTGGAGTAATGAAGGAGCAACTTGAGAATGTCACCTCGAAAAGTTTGTTGTATTCTGTAATATTCTCTTCCTTTCTTTTCCCCTTTCCTTTCTCTCAGGCATGTTCCTGGCTGACCTCATTGAGAAGTACTTTGTGTCACCGACCCTGTTCAGGGTGATCAGATTGGCTCGTATTGGTCGTATCCTCCGTCTGATCAAAGGAGCTAAGGGAATCCGGACATTACTCTTTGCTCTGATGATGTCACTGCCAGCCCTGTTCAACATTGGCCTACTGCTCTTCCTGGTCATGTTCATCTTCTCCATCTTCGGCATGTCTAACTTTGGCTACGTAAAACACGGAGCGGGCATTGACGACTTGTACAACTTTGAGACCTTTGGCAACAGCATGATCATTCTGTTCATGATCACCACGTCAGCTGGGTGGGATGGCTTGCTGCTGCCGATCCTCAACTACCCACCAGATTGCGATCCCAAATTGGAAAACCCTGGCACATCCGTGAAGGGCGACTGTGGTAATCCCTCAGTGGGAATCTTCTTTTTTGTCATGTATATTATAATTTCTTTCTTGATTGTGGTCAACATGTACATTGCCATCATCCTGGAGAACTTCAGTGTGGCCACAGAGGAAAGTGCTGATCCACTCAGTGAGGACGACTTTGAGACCTTTTACGAGATCTGGGAGAAGTTTGACCCTACTGCCTCTCAATTCATTACTTTTGCCAAGCTGTCTGACTTTGCCGACGCACTGGAGCACCCACTTCGTGTGCCAAAGCCCAACACTATAGAACTAATTGCCATGGACATGCCCATGGTGAGCGGCGATCGCATTCACTGCCTGGACATCCTGTTTGCCTTCACAAAGCGAGTGCTGGGTGACAGTGGTGAGTTAGACATGCTGAGGCAACAGATGGAGGAGCGTTTTGTGGCAGCCAACCCCTCCAAGGTGTCGTATGAACCC
This sequence comes from Enoplosus armatus, assembly GCF_043641665.1. Lineage (NCBI taxonomy): Eukaryota > Metazoa > Chordata > Actinopteri > Centrarchiformes > Enoplosidae > Enoplosus > Enoplosus armatus. The sequence goes on from NC_092187.1 coordinate 12,176,927, forward strand.
ATCACCACCACTCTTCGCCGCAAACAGGAGGATGTCTCTGCCAGAACTATCCAGAACGCCTACCGCATCCACCTCATCAGGCGCGGCATCATCTTCAAGCGCCATACTTTTACTAACAATAAGCTTGAGAACGGCGGGACCAACCAAGAGAAGAAGGAGAGCACACCATCCACAGCCTCTCTCCCCTCTTACGACAGCGTGACCAAACCTGACAAGGAGAAGCAGGACGAAAACAAGGAGGAGTGGGCCAGGAAAGAGAAGGACAAAAACCAAAAAGATGAGTGGGAATCTAAGTGTTAGGGTTCGGTGACTCTCGAAATCCAATAAAACACAGTGAGATGAGACTCTGAGCCCAAACCCAACAAATGTAGAAAAAGTGATCATTTGCAAGTAAGAAAAAAACCCAACAAAAACATACAAAAAAATGTTTACAGACTCAAATACTACTGAGGCAATGTGGTTTCTTATGTCGTCAAAGACAGCTGAACCAAACACAATCAGTTTACCACGGAACTTTGCTGCATAGTGACCATGTTCATATAAATGAGGAACAAATGCAAAATGAAAAACAGTGACTCACAGTGTGCTGGCCAATGACACACATTTCTTTGGGGACCAACTGCCAAGGCACAGAAATCTCTGCTAGATGAAGAATTGCAAAATCCCTGCCACCACCGAGTGTGGACCCCCGCAGCAAAGCTCCAATGCTACGGGACTGGATCATACAGATCCCACTAGAACTGTATTAGCAGTCTAAAGGAGAGTCTGTAACACCGCGTTTACCATCTTTATCAAGAAGAAAACAATAATCAACCAAGCAAGTTTAGCTAGGAAGGAAACACTAGCGAGGGAGGGGGAAACCCAGAACCGTAGACAAAGAATTTTTTGTTTGTTTGTGCTGAGTATACTTGCATCTTTACATTATTTGAGCAGCAAAAAAAGATAACATTTAGCCCATGTCACTAGTCTTTTCATCTCCTATTTGTTATACTGACATTGAAAAAGACATTTTCTACATGGGCTTTCACACTGACCGGGTAGGGGTCATTAGTCATTGTTTTGACTTGGGCTGAAGGAGACTTGCTCAGACCGAGTTCCAGATAAATAATAATTATTTTGCTCGTTCAATGCATAGAAATGACTTGCATGAAGGCATGTTTTGATCAGGAATCATGCATGAGTAATCATAGTCCACAAGACACTAATTCTCAGACCACTGCAGTGGCTTGACTATAGTTCGAGGCTGTCCACTGGGGAAATTACGAGAACTATAACTGGAAAATGAAGATTTTGGATAGTGATTTTGGGGGAATGATAGTCGTATGATCCTGCCCTTCACTAGTTTCGTTTTTCAACTGACAGATCTTTCAATTAAGCCCTTCATTAAAATTTCAGGTGAATGAAGGATGTAAGCACTCAGAGGCAAAGTCTCAGTCGGATCAGCCGACAACACAAAGGAGAAAATGTTTTTTTTGCTGCTCTGAATGTTAGTAGTATAGAAAGAGTGTGGAGTGTATGAGTATTAGGAATCAGAATATCCTCACGTTGAGAATGCACAGATTTTGAGGGCCATGTTAGTTGTTCTGAACCAAATCTGGGGCTTACATGTCTTTGCTTACTTACATCCATCATACGGTCACTTTCCTTACTTATCTGTGGTCCCAGTTATGGTAGTGAGAGCAGGTGATGTTTCACGCCTAGGAATCCATATCTGGCATCAGTAAGTGTCTGGTGTGCTCAAGTGTCAATAGGTATCCCCTCTACTGCTGTAGTTCCTGGAGAAGGGATCAAATTATGTTTTTACTTTTTGTTTTCTTTTGATATTCCTTTTGTTGTTTTGTTTTGGGCTAGTGGAAGAAGTGAAAACCACATTTAGACAGTACTCTTACTGATTCATTCATTTCAAGTTCCTCTTTTGTACTCTGTCAGACCCACATCAGAACTTCCCCCATGAGTGATGTCTTTAGGTAGTGCATTTTCGGACAATTTGAGTTGCCAGCTTTAGAAAAAAAGCCTTGAAGTCCTTCTCTGATGTCCTTGTGATGCAATCATTCTCAGAAAAAGCTTTGATCAGTGAGAGTGACACTGACCACCTGATACAGCAGTGTTAGCCGAGAATTATCACAAGGACATGCCTTGTCGTGCCTAGCATGTATGGGAAGGTGGATGGCCATGAAGGGCTTGTGGTTTGGACTGTCGAATCAAATGCATTTTGTCTTGTATTTCAGGGAGGTGGATAGGTGATGAATAACTCAGTTTAAACGTGGACCAATAAATAGGTAAAGCCCCTCCCTTCAGGGTTTTAGACTGACTGCCATGAGAACAAGAGAGAAACAGGAGAGCAGAAGAAAAGAATAGTGCTTTGGTCTGAGTCGGAGTGCTGAAAGTCCCATGTTTGTCAGTGTATCATTGTGCTTTTGTGGGACCTCTTAAAACACTGTGTGGTGTTGGACCCAGGCTCGCACCATCTATTCACGTACTTGCAGGCTATCAAATACACCCTCTTCAAAAATAATTTGAGATGGGGCCAGAGATGGAGGTGAAAACGTGAAAACTTGATGAAAATTGACATCAGCAGGCCTCACATCGACGCAGCTACGTTGTATAATAAGCTTTGTGGGTGTTTTTCATAAAAAAAAAAAAAAAAAACCTGAGGCTTTGTCAAGTGGTAGACAAAACACAACTGCCTCCTTAGGTGTTCCTGCCATTTTTTTTCTACACAGGAGTGATGGTCCTATTTGTAAGCGGATGACTGGACATAAATCTGGCATCCATCGTCACACCACTAATGCCATTTGGTGTGTTTAACACTGCCTGTACCAGAACCCCCTGTCTGTAACAATAACTGAGGTCTGTTTACAATATGAGGTCTCCGAATCAGTTTGGCTGCTGCACACTAAAAACCAAATACATTCCCAATGAGAACCACAGGAGGAGTGAGTAATGTCATTCAATTTACCCATGTTCATCTTGGATGTAATGTTTTAGAATGATACATTCACACTTGAAAAAAAAAGGGGAAAAAAAGGAGAAAAAAAAGACAAAAAAAGAAAACACAAAAACATATATATGTACAGTGCAGGCTATGATGTAAATGGCACAATCGCTGAAAAAGAACGAACTTTTTGAGAGAAACTATAAATATTGTATTATATTCTTTTATTTTATCCGCATGCTTTGTTGTGTTTTTTTGTAAATACGGAATTTTAAAAATGTTACTACTAATAATCAAAAAATGAATAATAACAATAATATAGAATGGCTTCCAGCTATGCCCTTTGTCACATTTGTTACCTTTTGGATTTTTTGAGACACTTTTCACTTTGTTGACGGAAATTGAATGAAATATAGATATTATATAATACAAAAAGATAAATACATGTATACATATGTGTCTATATGTATATACATAAAAACAGAAGAACACTGTTTGTCACATTTGATTTATGTGCAACACGTTCAGTGGATGTCTAAAACTGGTTGTTTCCAGCACCCTTCTATGTTGGGGAATAGCTCATGTGCGATGTTACTGGAGCTGCTTGCCATGGATTGTAGCCTGATCATGATGAAAGGATAATGTTACCAGCACATTTCTCACTTACTGTCATATCTCTCACCTTCACTGAGTATACAGGACACAAACACACAGTCACGGACACAAATACACACACGAACACAGGTGACTCTCCTCACTGCCCACCAACTTTACCAGTGATCTCTTCCCAGAGGACGTCAGCTGGTGTGACTGACTGCCTCGTACAACCTGAGACGGTACCTACCCCAGGGCCTTTTTTTCCCATACCCACACATCAGTGCCATTACAGCTCAACATGCATACAATCATGTACTTGCTTCTCATCCTCACATTTCTTTCGTTGAATGGTTTGTTTCTAGTGTTCCACTCAATGGCATGTGCCTTTTTTCTGCTTTTTCTGCGAATTTGGATGTTGATGCCACACTGAAAAACAAAACAAAAAAACAAAACAGAAAAAAAAGAAACAAAATATATGTTTCCAACCTGTGGAGGATGGGGGTTTGGAGGGTGGGGGGGTGAGCACAACATTAATCAGGGATGTCGAGTCAGAAATACTGCCGGAGGATCATCCAGACACCCCACTTCATCTTAATATTCAACAGTGTGTGATGTTAACAGAAAAACAGCTAACTCAAAAATGTCCTGTTCTTAGTGCTATGTGTGTCACCCACTTGGCTTGTGAAAAAGCAGCTTGCCTTCTATATTTCTGTTTTATTTCTTCAATATTTCTGTTTCCATCTGAAATTTATTTTTGTATCAATATTTGATTATAGGACTCATTCTTTTTTTAGCATGGTTTATTATGGGCGTTTTTTCCTTTTTCGCTGAAAAATTAAAAAGTGCTTTTCAAACTGTTGTTATCATTTGACACCGTGATAAAAGAGGATATACAGTACAATATGATGGTGTGTTGCACAACCACTTGGACTCTTGGTAAGAATATATGAAAGATTGTCTTCATTTGAGCACGAACCTTTTTATTACCAATAAAGCAGCCTTCCAGTTACAACTTGTGTGTGTTTTTTTTTTTTTATTAAATGTGAAGTTTTGCTAACTAAAGATATTCATTGCTTTTTTGAAAGAGGTGGAGTGCAGGCAGAGCCTCTAGATTTCCTCCTCTACTTTCCTTCAGGCTTATTTCAGATTCATTGTGTCCACTTTAAGTAGTGGTCACCATTTTGTGGGGATTATTTCACTTTTGTGGTGCTGTATGTGGATGCAAGCGGCTTACAAAACATCCTGTGAAATGGAGCTGAGTGGCGCTGTGGTAACGGGGTCGTGAAAGGCAGCCTTTCAAATGTAATGGACTTATTGAATTTGTTAAGAGCCCCGTGTTAACATCCCCCTCACAGGCAGAAGATGGACTATAACCCTATTATTATGCAGTCCATCTGTACTGTGATGCTCTTGTTTGTGGTCCACCGTAAAGTAAATAGCCTATAGGTATGATGTTACAGTCCTCATTCCCCACAACCTCACAACCTCATGAGAACAGGGCAGAAATGGCCATGTTGGGGGGGTGATATTGATCTGTTTGTGCTTCCCCCATTGGTTTGCAGAGGGCGGAGGAGGGTAAGAAACCCTTTTTGGAGAGTAGGCGTAATTGTATGTAAATGATGCATGGAGTTGTCCTCAGACAGTGTAGGCACTGAATAGATGGCAAATTCTCCACAGAGTACCCACCCTTCCTGCTTTCTCTCCTTTCATTCCCTTTTTGTCACATTACAAAATTAGTCTCCCTTGCTCCTTTCCCTCCCTCAAGTCACATGGACTCTTTTCGACTCTCAGCATCTCCCTCCTCCCCCGCCCTTCCTCCATCTCCCTGGATTTTTGGATGATATTGTCAAATCTATGTGTCTCTCTGTTATATATCATCTACACATGTAGGCAATGGGAAGCTGCTCCTTATTGACTATTGATCACCTCTCTTTCTCTCTCTCTCTCCAACTGGTTTCACTGCTATACTCCAGGGTGGCTGTGAGAGAGTGCAGTGAGGTGGGGAGGAGAGAGAGAGAGAACCAGGGAGGGAGGGGGGAGGTAAGGAACAGAGAAGGGGAAGGGAGGTGGCGGAGCACTGCAGTGCAGATAAATGAATGCAGCAGTCGAGGCTGAGTCAGCAGCACACTCCCAGTTTGGCCCAGTGCCTCCATCAGTTTGTGCCCATGCACGGCTGCCTAGGAGACCGGCTCCCACGCTCAAAAGGAAGCACACCAAAAATAAGGACATTTCATCCTAAAATTAGGCTCGTTAACGACATCTGAGAGCGGTAAAAAGCGCCGAAGGCAGCCGAAGGCAGCCGGTGTTGCCGGCGCGCTATGCAGAGGAGCTGTCCTTGGTGCTGGAGGTGCTACCGCGAGGACGAACACGCTCTGCCCGGCTCTGAGGCTCCTTGGGTGGGGTCGCATGGGAGGAGGAGAGCGCTGGTTGGCGTGGAGCTAAACCCAGCCATAAAAATGTGTTTAGTGTGCGGAGGAGCTCGACCTAATTCGGAGACAGCCACACCTACACTCCCCTCTCCTCCTCCTCCTCCTCCTCTGCTCGCTTTCCTCTCATCCCACCTCCCTTCCTCTGTTGCCACATAGCATGTGGTTTCTCTGTGGGTAGACCTGAACGTGGCTAAATATAACGATTAAACGTGTCACAGCATGATTAGCTTTTTATACACGTGATAATGCCACTGAAGATTATTATAGTCCTTTAATCACTAATGAGAATTATTAACAAAGACTCTTCATCCATTGCAATACATTGCTTGGATTATATTATTCATTTCTGTCCTACTCTTGTTCCATTTCCTCTGCCCCATTTTGCTGCAGTCCTGCTGGTAAATGTCAGACAGGCAGTAAGCGTGAATAGCCAGCAGTAAAAGGGGGTTTTCCTACTATCTGATCACATTTCAACCCTTGACTGAGATCAGAGGGTTGTGTTTGTGCTCTGCTAGTGTTCCCGCCCTCCCCTCCTTCTCCCCTCCTACCCTGGTCTCCCTTTCTCCCCGGAGAGTCAGATTGAGGAGGGAGGACGGAGCCCAAAGAGGGAGCTCTCCATCATGGCTATGGCCAGAAGCCAAGAGCCCCCACTACAGCTGCACCCTCACACAACTCACATTTCTCAATGAGAAACGAGGCAGACACATAACTAACCCCCCCCAATCCATTCCCAACACACACACACACACACACACACACACACACACACACACACACACACATAAAAACCTACACCACCACCAGCTAAAGCCAACAGTTTCTCTCCACCAGCCCCTTCTTTCCACTAAATGTTAACTCCATTACTTACTGTATTTTTTTCTGCCTGCCTCATTGCGTAACCTTATTGTGCAACAATGTAAATTTGTGTGAACAAAGTGCGTGCTATATACAGTCTGCACTGCAAAAGGAAACAAAACAGATGCCTTTACACCCACACACTGCCTTTTTTTAAGATTTCCCAAATCAGCCTGAGCTGTTTGGCTGCCTGATCTTTCCAATTTGCTGAACAACAGCACCAACCTCTGGTCAGCCCTGTGTATGTGTGAAATGTGTCCCTTTTTTATACAGCTCACTAAATACTGCCCCATCTATTAATTTCCTTTGGTTAGCATTGTCACAACCTATCATCAGTCTCCAACGTCAATACAAAAACTTTGCCACTTTATGAGATTTTATTCTAAAATCTTAAATAATTTGAAAATACATTTGTGTGCATCACAACATCAAAGGCATCCAGGTGAAATGCATTCAGAATATACATTAAATTGATTATCTGAAGTAATTTTTTTCATCTTGCATCTTAGTTTATTCATAGAGCAGAGAAAATCCAAATTAGACGCAGAAAAAATAAATGAAACCTGCATTCTGAGTGAGACATGGGAATCTGAACATGACAGTGCATTTTCTTCTGAAACGAAAATGAAATAACAGTGAGCCTGTAGATTGACTCTGAAGGAATCAATACTGACATTTCAAAGTAATAATAAGATGAGATAAGTTGAACATGTAAATCTTTTTTTTCACTTTCAGCAAAGTGCAAAATGTACCTTTTATTTGAGAATACTGCAGAACGAACAAAATGACCAATGTTTTCTATGTTGCTGCAGAGGATTCATCTTCTTTCATGCTGCTGGATGATGTAAAGCAGTATCACATGTAATCCGGGCTGTCTTAAACTTCTGCTGCAATGTGGAGCAGGTCTTCATGACATCTGAAAGTAAAATATAAGGCTTTGAAGTCACACAAAACCAAGATACATCCAATGTAAAATACTGACACAACATGTGAACAGTTTATACAGAGAAGTTCAGTCGTTCTACACTACTGGTACAAGAGGAAATATTTGACTAATATGACATCTTAATGAATTTAACTGACAGAACTGCTCTCCTATTGCTCTTCATTTCTATGCAAGCTGCAGTAAAACACACACTGACTTCTGTATTGACCTCCTACAGTCCGATCACACCGTCACCAAAGAAGCAGCTTTGGTATAAGTGTTGCTTTTCAGCTCACCCTTCTCGTTTGGTGCTGGCCAGCCACTCCACAAAATCTTTAGCCTTAATCTTGTCAAGATAGTGGGTGAAGTCGCTGGTGAATGTCCCATCTGAATGCCTTTTGAAGTTTTGGATGATGTTTTGTCCTTTTTCCATCTGATTTGAATGCAATCTGAGAAAAGAAGTGTTGATTGAGAGAAAGTTCTTTCATTTATGGTCAATTTCACTGCTAAACATATTTCACAACAGACTTCAACTATCTCTGACAACAGTATATTTATTTATTTATTTATTTATTTATTTATTTATTTAGCTACACTAAATTTATAGAGACAAATGTATTGAAGCTTTCATTTTATCAAGCCAATATCAAATCATGCCGAAAGAGACTTCACACATACCTTGCCGGTCTGGTTTTATCCACAACCATCTCTTTACTGCTCGAACAGAGAAACAGGAACAACATGCACCACACGAGTAGGCTCATCCTCACCTAGTCAACAAATAACCAAGAACACAAACACAGTGTTTATCCTGCTAAATTACATAAGAAAACAGGTAGGTTTAGATCTTAATGAACAAACTCACCTTGTGGAACCTTGATACGTGTCCAGCGAAGTGCTGTACTTTCTTGTCTGGAGCACATGCAGTGTAATATTGATGAAGCCACAGAGAACAGCACCTTGAAGATAGGCTGGGGGTGGACTAAACTGCAAAGACTGATTATTTCTGACGCTTTATAAAGACAGCAGGTGTCCCAGTGTGACATATTGGTCACAGGTGACCCTCTTCCTCATTACTGTAGTCTGGATCATAACTTATCTGAACTAGGATGGCGTGTGCTCGCCACACAGGTCAAAGGTCAGAGCCCACTCTCACTTTCTCAGACAGTAGCAGGTGTGAAGAAATGTTGTTCTGGTGTCTGACGTCAAGAACACGACTCCTGAACTGTATTGTTCACTTCTTTACTATTTGAAATCTAGGCTATTGAGTGTATTCAGCTGCAGCATTTCAGTCCTCCAGACACTCCATACTAATATTTATTTTATTAATTTTATAGTGTATAGTTGTATTGATGAAATGCAACATATGACTTTTAAAAATACTTTACTCAAAGGCGCTCTAGCCCTTAGGGTAGGGTAGGGCCTGATGTAGGTTTTCTTTTTTTTTTTGCTTCATTATGAGACCAATAGGTAGATTTTTTTCCCTGCATCTGTAAAGTGGTCATCCAGAGGTGCCTCAAGTGGTTTATTGACCCAATAAGGAACATCAATTGTACGAATTCATAGCACAATTTAGATAGAAGATATAAGGCAGGGCAGCAGTTATTGTAGATAATGAAGTCATTACACATGTTTACATTGGTGACAATTTCGGAATGACAATTTTTTTTTTGCACGAATCAATTTCTATGTGTGCAATAAGAAGAGGAGGAACCACCACAGACACATGCAGCTAATTCACATGCTGAAGTGTAGCTATATAAAGCCATTTTACTGGCGATTCCAGCTTACTTGAGTTGTTGGAGAAAACCAAAAGAAGTTGTTTTGAGGTAGGTATGCTTTCTACTGTGTCCGTATCTAAATGCAAAACAATGTTACTAGCAAGCAAATAATGCTACAGCTAGCCAGCAGCACAGTTAACCTCGCCGAACTTTTTATAGCTAGCTAACGTTAGTGTGATACTGTAGCTAATAGCTAGCGTTAATGATGCTAGCTAAGCTAGCTGTTTGTTAAGCTACATGTATGGGGTCTACTTTGTGAGCATTGAAATCTACCCTTAAACCTTAAGAGTAAGGACACCATGGTCTGATCCCCGACGATTCTTTGATCCTGTAACATTTTCACTAAGGCTAGCAAGGTAGCAAACATGTATAAGTTAGCTAGCAAATGTTATAGCTAGCTAATCCTAGTTAAAAGGTTTGATGGCATTAGCTAGTTAAGAAAAGGAGGACCGTACCATCAGATTAATGACAAAGTAATACAGATAACACTTTGGCGTGGATCTGAAAAGATTAGTTGTTCGATTTGCGTTAATTGATTAGTCGATCATTAATGATTGATTAATTGTCCAATGAGAAATGTACTAGTTTTCTCTGTTTTATGCTTATTGTAAAGTTAATATGTGTTTTAGTCAGTTGTTGAACAAACCATCTGAAGACATAACCTTGGGCTCTGGGAAACCGTGACTAAACGATCAAGTGATTAATCGAGAAAATAATCGTCATGTGGTTATTTGCAGCCCTGTTGTGGTCCTGGCAGGTGCCCCTTAATCAGCTCTGTTGGTTGAAGTTATCTAAGTAACCTAGATTCAGTTGGACTTGGTGGGTATGCAGATTTTGTATTTAATAAGTAAGTTACAAATATACTTGTTATAAAAGACAGACTTGACACTGTGTTGATATACAGAATTAATGACACCATCAATTCATACAAGCCAGGATTAGAGTGCTGGTTTATAGATTTGCAAACAACAGAGGAAGTACAAAAATAGGGAAGCAGCTTTTTTCTCAATCAAATCTTCAAACCATCATTGTCTACATCAAAACTCATAAATTGGTGACAAAAACATAACTTAATACTGGGGAAATCAGAATAAATACAAATTAAATAATCCATCTTGCCTTCTCTTCCAGACCTTTGAGACAAAGTTATCAAACTTGAACTTCACCCAAATCACACAGTTCACACAATTGGTTTATCTCCTGAATACTTTTGAATTGACCAGAGGAAGACATATGACATATGATTCAGGACCACACTATTGACCAGAAACATTTTCTGATGCGCAAAAAAGAAGATCTTTAACCTGTTGCTGTTGTATACCTTGTAGGACAGTTTAGGATGATGTTATTTACTTGATATTTTGGTGGTTACAAAATGTTTTAGGCAAAGAACTGGATTCCCCCTCAGATCTGCAGCCTGAGCCCCAGTGAAGATGTTCAGCAGAGTACAGAACTGGGATGACATCCCTTCTCCAGCCACCAAGAGCTTCACTCAACCCAAGCGAACCATGTACCCATGTAAGTACAAACTATTCGCAGTCTTTCCCATTTTGTCTTTGTTTGAGTGCTTTACTTCTTACCCTTCACATTGTTTACATTTAAATCAAAAGACAAAATCAGGCACCAACTTTACTTGCACTTGTACTCATGTAAATGACGATCTCTAGCTCTGGCTGCATCATGTATGATTTGAATTTAACCCATAAGAACCCATGGTGACACCAGTGTAACACACACTTCAAAGGCCCCAGAATCTTCTTTATACAGCTTTGTGCTTGATCTTAACTCATTAAGTCCCTAAGCCACATATACAAAACATCCTGGTGTGGTGGTCATATCACAGTCATGTGACTGTGACTGGTCGGGACCTTTTCAAAATGGTGGAGGAAGCAACTCATTTCAAAAAGCCTGTATTTTGATACTAAAGGTAAGTTAAAACCCATTTAATGATTCTAATGCTTTAATAGTGTGTCCTGTATACAGTCAACCTGTTTTGACCATATTTCTTGAGCAAATTAATATAAAACAATAAAACTAGTGAATTTACCATAAACGCCCAATGTAACGTATATGTACCATCACAGATCTTTGACATTAAGGGGTAGTATAAAAAAAACACATCAGAAATGTCTTCAGTGTGGTCCACTTGGTCTGTGGTGTATTCCCATAATTTTCCTTTTAAGGGGAAATGGGTCTGGGTTCTTATGGGTTAAATTCTCACACAGTAGAGAGAGTTTGACTTTTAATTTTAGCATCATCACTGCCTTTGCTGTATAGTCTAATGTGAAACGTGTCTCTTTTCAATAAAGTTATAGTAGTTTTGATGTTTGCAAATTACCTTTCTGCCTTCTGTTCTCTGTTCAAAACAGACTAAAACTTAAGCAGTAGCCACAATGACAAAGTGATCCATTACAGATTTTTGTGTTACTTCATAGAGACTATATCTTCTTCAGTGTTCACAGTTAAACAGAGGTTAGCCTGTGATGGCTACCTGATGACTGACCTTTTCCATCGCAAGGTAAGATTTCTGTCCACAACAACTTAAACCTTCAACTTGGTCATGTTAAAGTCAAAGCGTAAACAGTTATTCAAATCCTGTCACGGTACTCATAGTCATTACTGTCTGGTGGAAAAACTCCAACAACTAAACAACACCAGGAGATGGAAGAAATAATCTGGAACCCATAAATGAAGGTCTAGCTGAAGATAGTCTGTTTATTTTATTAGTGGGCTTGACTTCATAGATATTTTAAAGTCTTGCTTTGAATGTTTCTATATGTAGTGTACTTCTAGGCCCTGGCCACTAGGTGTCAGACTTGACTACAGCATTGCAGCAAGGTCTCCTGTGCTGAGGAGCCTCTCAGTGTAGAGTCCCTCAACCTTTTCTGAAACCAAGATCTGTTTTTTAGGTCTCAAATTCTTATAACCCCATCAATTTGAACAACTTGACAAGTCTTTGTCAGTTATAGTCTACTTTCAGGAGAGCTGCATATGGATTATACAAAAATGTCGATATATTCTCAACATTTATTTTACTTTTATTAAAAAGAAAACAAAGAAATATCCATATTCCACAAGGTCCTGCTTAGTACGGATGGTGATTATAATTTGGACCTTTAGATGCCTGACAAAATGAGATAAAGGCTCGGCTTGTTGGGATGGTGGAGGAATATAGTATTCATAAGGAATGTGCTGGATCCTTGGAGAAATATACGCATACACACACATACCTCACAATTTATACTCACTATTCTCCTCTGGCATTACCTCTGGGGAGGAGAGGTATAAATGTTTGAGTCTATATTCGATATATATATTATCACTAAGAGAAGAAAGGGATCATATAGCTGAGGGTCATGCTTACAGGGGCTGCAATGCTGTTCTCTCTGCTGCTGCTTGATAACTTGGTGCTGATTGATACATTAATATTGCATTGATCCGTGCCTTTTCTTACACACAGGGGCACTCTGTTACATTGCATCCCGTAAAAGCTAGGTGAGGGGGAGATCTTTGGTGCCGCATCAGAGTTTCCCAGTGTATTTAGTGGTACTTTGTGCTTGTTCTTGCACATTAGGTTAATTTCCTGGAAAAAAAAATCTGATTCAGATGGGAACCCTAGTCATGCAATAGAAACAGAAAGCAAATGATTAAAGGCGTGACATTTTCTCATTATTTAAATTCTGGGACATGAGCTACATCTGAATGAAAAGAAAAAGTAATGGGTGGATGTTACATAAGATGTAAGATTAGTTGACATTGAAGAGAAACTCCCACACAGTGCTCTTATATGGATCGTGCCTCACTTGGGGTCTGAGGGCAATGTCTGTGAATCACAGTGGACGCTACACATTAGACAGTTTATCTGCAACAACAAACACCTTCTCTGTCGAGGTCTTTGAAACGCCACAGGAGACAAAACAATAAGGCTATCACATATAAACATCACGACCGAGGGTAGTGCTTTAGCCTGAGATGTCTTCCTTCAATTTATTTGGGCTGTTAATGATAGGCTATCAGATTCCTATCTCCCTTTCCTGCTCTCTCCCCTCTTCTGCTCCCTGCTGTAGCCTGGAGGACTGTTTTGGCGAGCATCTGGAGGCAGGCTGTTGAATAGGCTCCATTCTTGAAGGACCCTGTGCTCCAGCGAGCACACTCAGGGCATGGACGCCCGGCCACGGCCCACAGAGGAGGCAGAGCCGCCTGTGGGGGTGGGGAGGAGGGAGATGTGAAAGGAAGGCTGCAAGAACCCAGCAGCTTATGTTAGTTGTGAATTTTCTCTGTGCATTATTTGCTTCCTTCCTCTGCGTCCCCACAAAGTTCCTGCTACCTCCCATTTTTCTTTTCCTTTCCTCTGTCTCACATTTCCCTGCAAATGGAAATGGAGGAGAGGCCTGGTGGTCGTGTGCCATCTTAGACCAGAACAGGAGGAGTTTGATTTCTTTCTGCCTTATAACAGGATCTTAAATACAGAACAATACTCAGGCCTTTTCTCTACAGGGGGAATAGGTGGAGGGGGTGGTGTAGCAGTCAGCCTGGGTGAATATGGTTGTAGAGCAGCTGAGGAAGTCTATTTTCAGCAGTTTTGGAGGATGCTTGTGGACAACTGTGGTCTCAAGCCTCAAGTACCAAGTGATTGCCTTTTACTCTTTTATAGCCTCCTGTTATTTCCTTGGGGTAAAGAGAGAGCAAGGGAGGGTATTTCAGAACAATGTTCATCTTTATATTATTCACTTTTTCAATTAAGTCTTTATAATTTGAGGATTTGAAAACATCTGCCTGTCATGACAAGAGTGTGGAGAGATTTTGTTAGAAATAGTTAAGTCTTTGTCATGCATCAACACACATCTTTTCTGACAATCATAACTAAAATTCTCGTGTTATCTTTGATGACAACATTTATATATAACTTGTTCGGATTTGCTTTGAAGACTCTCGCACTTCCTTCCCTATTGATTGTGTGGCTGTGAATCTAGGACTTCTTGTGTCCGCCCTTGCTGTTTGCTGGTTCAGATGTTGGATCAATGTGTTTGTGTCTGTGTAGGGAGGCTCTGGCTTGGGCTGATCTGTACAAGGTAATGGGATTGTAAGTGTCTGGCTGAGAGGAGGAGTGCTAATGAAATGAGGGGCCAGGCCTGTCAGAATGAGAGATTTTAACTGACAGCCACGCGCATCAGAGGAGACACTCCATCTAGTGCGTCGTTTGTGTATGTTTTTTCACATGTGTGGGAATGTGTGCATATGAATACATGTGTTTATGCCCGTGCAGACACAGTGCTTTCACACACTCACTTCTCCTGCTGACAGTCAGGATCACATGAGTTAGTGTTTGCTAACTGTCATTAGCTCTGTAGGTTTGTAGCTCTGCCGCAGTGATAGATTGAAACCTCAGGATGACAATGTAACTGCAGCCTGGTACAGCAGGGGAAGGCGTGACCAGCTCCTGCATTTCCTACTCTGCTGATAGTTCTTATCTCAGAGGCCAGAGAAATAGGGTAATGCTGTCCCTGCAGCTGTCAAAACAGCCATTTTCTGTCTGTTACATGTTCCTGGGAGATAGAGCTGTATGAAAGAGGTTATGGATTGTCATAGTACAATTTGTACTGGATTCTTGTAGGAGGCAGTTACCATTTGGGCTATCTAAACAAAACCAAAAAAAGCATTTCATCTTGTTGTTGTATCATGTTCCTGCCAAATCCTTGCAAATACTCCCCTGGCCATTCTGTGAATCGCCCTCCTTCTGTCCATGCTTTGAAATCATCATATCAGTGCATAAGCCCTATATGTATCCCAATGTGATTTGATTTGGAGAACAAAAATGGCAGATTAGTCTTAAATCCGCCCAAGTAGATTATCCACTCATCTCTAAAGCTCATGCATTGAGGGTTCCTCATAATTGCCGCTTGCGGTTGAGGGGGCAGGAGTGCCCAGCTTACCCGCGGTCAGGAGAACGGGACCGATCTGCTTCCACAATGCCGTCCATGTCTTCTTATTAAAAGTGCGGTTGACCCTGGTTTTTCCCCCATGTGCCTCTTCCCATTGTGTTCTGTCTGATTGATGTTGACTGGGGTCACCTAAACCCATGCAGGGGATCACGGCACAGTGCGCAGGGGGCTAAATGTTTACATGCATTCATTTGACTTTACGCAGGGGTCTGCTGGCTCAATCCAGGCTTGCCCTGTGGACGGGCAGGGTAGGCCATATGTCATGCTTTTCTTTACCACTGGATTTTATGGAAGCTTGTTAGGAAGAATAAATACTCTTTGTGGGCGAGTCCTTACCTTGTATTTGGGCTCTGAGCTTTCAGCTGTGACATCAGACGCGGGTCTTAACATGAGTGGGTTGAGGAACATGTATGACACTAATATTATGCTTCTCTGTTGACGTTGACTTGACAGACATGACGGAAAAATGAGCCAGTATATTATGCATAGTTTGTCAGTCATGCACTTATCTGGAGCCAAATGTGACAGTGAAGAACCGAGATGAACAAATGGTGAATAGTTGAGTTTGAAAAAGAGAATACAAAGAGCTCCAGGGGTAAAAAGTTAGACTGCAAAACAACAGGACTGACACAAACTGATCTGTTTTCAGCTGTGAGGGCAGAGGTGATAGTCAGTAGACAATCCTACTGAAATCACTGTAACTATTAAACACATAAATACACTCAAAAGCAGAGTGAAAAGCCAGCCGTCATAGAGAGTGGGGAGACGCGATATTATTTCAATATAGGGATAACAGCACATTTTCAGACAGTCTCTCCTGGAAGGCATTCATAGTGTTGCACTTGGTTCACATAAAAGGTGAAAGAAAGCTGCTGACCTGTCACAGCTGTAATCTGATGTCAAAAAGGTGGATGGGAGCAAATTAATGAAGTGGTGACGATGTTTTCTTTTATTTGCTTGTGTTTTTTTTGTGCTTTTGTTATCTTTAGTTGCAGTCCAATTGAGTTTTCTTTTCCGTATGAAACTCCTAGCCTATCCATTCCTCTCTAATTCAGTGATACTTCGAAATTTGTGACAGATTTTCCATTATAAAAAGATTTTCTTTCTTCTTTCTGAATGAAAAGATTTCAAAGCAAAATTCATTTGAAAACCCTCCTGAATAGTTTTATTTTCATTTCACCAGCATCTTAACAGCACAAAGCACATTAATTTTAGTATCTCCTGTTCAAGTCCGGCCGGGAACCTTTGTTGCATGTCATCCCGCCCCCTCTCTGCCCTCACTTCCTGTCACCTCTGTACTATTGCTATCAAATAAAACAAAAATGCCCCAAAAAATACTTACAAAAATTGAGATTGTAAACAGAGATGAGGATTACAGAGGTCAAGTAACCTCACTTCTTTCTGACTCCATCTTGAGCAGCAGCTCCCTCTGGAGCCACAAAAGGCTTTATACAACTTTTATTTTAACATATGCAGTAATACTCCCCGAGACCTGTAAACAAGCTTTGATATATAAAATCGTTGGAGTTCCTCTGTTGAGCATCTGTGTCAGAAGGCAGTGTGTAGAATATTTGGCTTATATTTAGGAGTTGCATGTGTATTGTTCATAATGACCTGGAAATGTCCCCCGCGAGTGGTAAAGTTGGTGGTTTTGTGCTGATGGGGTGTTTAGTTCGGGGCTTTGGACAGCACAACAGAGAGTTCCCGGGTGTTACAGCAGCAGCCATTCCTCAGCACTGTTATAATTCACCAAATGATTTAACAGCCAGCCATTGATCCACCTGGTAAACATTCATTGCTTTCAAACTGATTTTCCACTCAGTGTAGAGATCTCTCTCTCTCCCTGTCACTCTCTCGTGCTTATGCATTGGAATGCAAGTGTGTGTGTGTGTGTGTGTGTGTGTATGTGGGGTGTGTGTGTTTTTGAAATGAATGTTAACAGGCGGGCGGGGGTGGGGTAACTGATTGGAGTCTGAGTGAGCGAGTGTTGGTAGAATGTGGTCGAGACTAAAGAGAAGAATAGGACAGAGAACAGACAGTGCGGTAGTAAGGCATAGAAATGAAGGATTGTCTGCTATTTCTCTCACCCATTAACCAGACATGGCCATTGTTGCGCTCACTTCCCACTGGCACACTGTTGCTGTGACTGACAG
The DNA here is from genome assembly GCF_043641665.1 of Enoplosus armatus. Lineage (NCBI taxonomy): Eukaryota > Metazoa > Chordata > Actinopteri > Centrarchiformes > Enoplosidae > Enoplosus > Enoplosus armatus. The sequence continues at coordinate 12,194,544 of NC_092187.1, forward strand.
CTCGACAAGCCGCCTCTGTAGGTCTGCCACATGGTGGGCCGCTGAATGGGGAATGCAAAACGTCACTGCTTTGTAAAAACAGCTTACCTCAACTCTTTATGTTGTGAAAAAAAGCTTTCACCTGCGCTTCACTTAACACTTTAGTAATTGCTTTCCCTGCACAGCCCTGAGGCTCAAATAAAATGTGAGTGCTGTTTTTACAAATGCAACTGATCTTATTTTTATTGATTTCTAAGTTGGTGAATGTCAGATTTCATGTAGTGGTCTTGGTGACTTATGTAGTACTAGTGATTTTTTTGTTGTTGTGCATACATAACAGCTGCTCTGTATTTAGTACTGACTATATATTTATACACTCACATGAACACGTCTTGGTGAGGGCAGTACCGTAAATGACAAGCCAGTGGGAACAGCAGTGGCACTACAGCAGTAGTGGCACTACACGAAGAACCCCTCTAGAGGAGCGTAGCCCCATCCCCACCTTGAGAGTCTTCGTATACACCCACTGCGCACGGCCAGGATGGCGGCGGGGAACGCGGAGCAAGAGACGAGGCGTGTTGAGCGACTCTCACAGGCGGAGGGTGTCTCATGGAATTCCAGAGCCGGAGCAGGAGGCAGAGAGGAGGCTGCTGGGAAACAATGGCCAGGGACATCTGTCATGCGTGGCTGCACTCCCCTTCGCTTACAATGGGTCCGGGGGACCAGCCAGTGGTGGCTTTCTTTTCTCTCCCCTCCTTTCCGGGGACACTTCTGTCCCTTACAATGGGCCCTTTGTCCCTTCCCCGCTTTTTGCCAACGTTTAACCCTTCGAGTCTGCTCCCTTTTCTGCCTCTTCTTTCTGTCTCCGCTAGAAAACAAAACATAGTTGAAACCGCGACTATTCATTCACCTCCCTCTGTTTCTGTATTTCATTATGACTTTTGGCTCTGTCTCTAGCTGTGCGCTGCGCTCTTTGCATGAATGTGTGTTTGTTAGAGCAAGTGAGAGGCAGACAGAATGGAAACGATTCCTGCACTCCTCATCCTGCTCTGCATATGGGGCTAAGATACAAGCCCCACAGTCCAGCGCTCTCTTGGCACCCCCACAGATCTGATTTCGCCACATGTGTCGATTGGCTTCAACACAACATTTCAATAGCCTCTGGCACCTGAGACACCATCCCAGCTCAATATGCTCCTTAACCCCAATGGTGTCCTCTTCCCACCAGCACCATTGTGTTTCAGCCAGGTAGCCACGTTTCCAGGAAGCCAGGCCACTAAGAGGTTGTCATCACACACTTACTGCCCGTTGATGCGACACAAATCACTTCCTCTTTGTGATACATGGCAGCGTGGTGAGCAGTCTGTACACATGAATGACAGGAGTTTAGGTACTGTGGGTTCTACTCAGTACCATTGATTATCAAACCCATGATGATGTTAGGGCCACAGCTCTGCACTGACTAGGATGTAATTATACTTGGATCCTCAGAGCTGTCTCTTTCTCAGTGTTTTCAACACTCATCAGCCTGATGTAAATTGCAAATTGATTTTTTCCCCAGCCTCTCATTCTTAAGGACTTAAGGGGTTCAAGCTGGTCTACAATTGATTGGTCAGATTGCAATTTATTATTGCTGTCAGCAACAAGACTTTTCAAGGGGAAACTTGGCAGTCCAATGGGTAAACTGAACTCATCACCTCTGCTGTGCCAGCTTGACAAAGCAAAAACCAGCTGTGTATGAAGACCAATCTCCACAACTATATACACAAAATCCCCTGTAGCATAATTTGGGTTGAATAAACATGTGTTTTGCCCTGCTTTGGGTGTGACCAGCGTTGAAAAGTTTCCAAGTTAGGTGTGCATGGTTTGGGAATAGAGATTCCACAGCATCTATCACAGATCTAATTTACAGCCCCCGGCGCTTGTGATTCCACTCCCATGCTGCACCCGGCCCTGCCCCATAATGGACTGACTGGCAAACTGGACTGCTGTGTCCTGTCCTGGCAGCTAATTGCTGCCAGCTGCTGGGGGTCGGGGAACAAAGGGCTGTTTGAAAAGGTGATCTGTTGATTGGAGAAGCTGTCCACCCTCCATCAATGGGATGTGCTTCACATGAGATGTGGCGTCTGTGTACAGTGCTGCCTCATTCTCGTACACATGCTCCCGGGGGGGCCCAGTGCACTGTAACACCAGCCCATCTGTGTTTTGCAAGCAGAGATTCAAATGAACTCAAAGAGTGAACAACAGGACAGAGTGTGCATGAGTAAGGTGAAGGTGGTGCAAGTCACTTCACGTGGTTGGAGAGAGGAGCTGGAAGGTGTGTTTTAAAATCTTATTGGTGTCATGATTCCTGCCTTGACATTTTTGCAAATGTATGAAAGCATACATTTGGGGCCATCTTATCTGCGTTCTCAATCTTTTCACATACCTTTTTAACTATCTCAAAGAGAAGGTGAAGGGGCTTTAGGAAGCAAATGTTTCATGTAAGTGGCTGAGTCAGAGCATGTGGTGATATGGAAGCAAGTCTTGTTGGAGATAACATTCTTGTCTTTTCCCTGTCAGCATAAATATTTAAGTAAACCTGTCAGTGGTGCTCCCTCCCTCTCGGTGCTCTCTCGGAGGAAGGAGAAAACAAGAAAGAAAGAGGGGGGGAAAGGACAAGAAAGAGAAAGATAAAGACCTCTGACTGATGGCTGTCTGTCAGCAGGGCTGTACTCTGTGGCTATAACCAGGACCACTCACATGCAGAGAGGTCCTGTGTGTGTGTGTCTAACACCTCTCAGAGCTGTCTGTCTGATCGAACGGCCCTCCAGGCGTCCTGTTATGACAGCTCCCTCTCCGCCTTGAGAGACCTCATCTGGGGCGTGTTCTGACAGGGCGGCCGCTTGGAATAGCTCTGATGAGAGGCGAGCGCAGACCTTTATCATTCTGCTGCTGCTCCCTGTCACTCTTGCTTTCTGTCTTTGTTTCTGTGTGTGCCTGCCTGTCTGCTGTTGGTTTGTCCTTGTGCAAGTGTGATAGCATGTGGAAAAAATGCTGTTTTTATATGGTAACAATGTTTACATGCACCCAAATATATAGAAATAGACTTTCACTGCAGTAATGAGAAGATAAAGCTGACACAAGTTATGGTAGGTGAACTGCAGTTAAATTGTGTGATTTACCAGCAGATTAGAGTATGGGATTAGGATGATTTGCCTTATGTCTGTAACTTTTATTGCATTACTGCAGTGCCTAAGTAGTGAAATGCAAAAGAGCTTGCTATATGTTTTTAATATATATACCCAGGACTCCTTGGAAAGCAGTATTGATAGTGAGTGGATTTTCCTGGTGAATTAAAGTAACGTAAACTAAACTATCACTAAAATCTTTTTTTACACACACATTCCTATTGTATGCAATGCGATATAAATCAGTGAAACAGGTATCAGTGAAGTATCTATCCATGCTCACTCTCTGCTCTTTTTTTTGAGGCAGTGGAACAGTTAAAAATATTATGCAAAAAGATGATATTGTTTAATTCCATATATTATATTTTTTCCCTGCTCTCTACTCTCAGCATTAGCCTGGGATTGGAGTAAATCTGCGCTCAGTTCAGTGTATACAGTTGTGTATGTTTATACCCTCTGACTGATTACTTTCAGCCTTGCAGCTTTTAAAAACAATGGGAATTAAATGACTGTGGTTCATGATCAGTTCATTAGAATAAGAATACGAGTAAAAACAATCAGATTGTGGCTTTTGTTGAACAAGATGCTGTTTTCCACTAGATTTGATGAGCCACTTCATAATACATATTTATGTGGTGCTGCCATGACACTGTAACTGCTCAGCAAAGAAAATAACACAAAAAATGGAATGAAGTACACATAAAGTCATACCTCTGCAGGACTAGTTCTGATTGACATTGTGAGCTTGAGATAAGGAGATCAGAGCAGTAAAAATGTCCTTGACAGAGCTCTGGCCTGGCCATAGTTAACAGATCAACCAGCACCATCTGTGACAACCCCAGAAGCAATTATCCCCTATCACATCCTAGCTGACCATCTATATTAAAACCTGCTCACAACACCTGAGATTAACCCACACTCACACCTCTCCTGCCATAATCTTGCCTGTCCACCAGCCCTCGTTTTTCTCTTACGTGGCTGAGCCAATCGTGTGGGGGCTGGTTCAGGGTCAGCCTGCACCTTGTTCTACGTATTCAGCCATGCCGCTGCTGCCGCTGGCCTGGCCTACAATCATAGCTATGGCTGTCATAAAATGTCCTATAGCTGAAAATGACTATAAGCCATGCTATTACAGGCAGAGGTAGAGAGAGGCAGGGGGGGTTGGCTGTAAAAGTAGCATCATGGACTTGTCCCTCAAATGGCACCTGAAGGTCAGTGACTATCCACAGTGATCCAGCTGTGCTCTAACCCTCTCTCAGAAACACCGCCAGTTGTGTTTGCTTTGCTTTTCCCTTTATGTTTGATTAATTCCCTTGTTTACATGTTATGCAATGTCAAACAATTGTATGAAGCTCAATTTCTAAACATATTTTACATTTTTTATAGTGGTTGGACTTTAATTTTCCTTGATCCTGATGGCAGTTATGATGTTGTGTACAGTTTTATAGTCACCCCATCCAATAGGTTAAGTGTAATATGTAAATTAACTGGACTGTGAGGGCCAGAGGTAGGTCAATGTTGGTCTGCTGTGCCCAGGAGGTCCAGGACATGCTGGAGGGACGACATCTCCCAGTTGACCTGGGGGCACACAAAGGCCCTTTTGGAAGTAGGACACTGCAAAGGAAAATGACGGCTGAGGTGCTCTGCGCCTTATGGATAATCATTTAGAACATTGGTTCTCAAAGCATTCACTCAGCAAACCAAGAGTAAATCAGTCCCCTGATTAGATGGTCTGAAAGAAAACTAGCAGAACTGTGGTATTTGAGGTCAAGAATTGAGAGCCACTGGTCTAGAAAATAGCTGTCTGTGTTGGTGGGCAAAGGTAAAGCAATGTATTTGAGAGATTTTGCTTTATGAGAATAGTACCACACAGGAGCACTAGAATAAATCAGTTTGGAACTTTTCAAATACACGTTTTTCAACACGCTGCAAAGTCTTGCAGTTGGAGGGATTTTCATTCCTTTCCAGGCACAGCAAAATACTTACTGTCAGATGGAAAGATCAGTGTGTGCTTGGCCGCTCTTTGTGTGCTGCGCCTTCAGCCTAGAAAATGAACAGACCTTCAAAGTGCAGAGGGCCACATAGACGGCGTGCACACTTGTGTGATGATGTCAAAGTGAAAGGTAGCGAAATAGCACTGACAAAGAGCAGAGCTGCCGCGCCTCAATGAGAATTAGAGGTGAATAGGTAGATGGAATTGAGTCCAGGCTCGTGCACACAGCTGGATTGTGTGAAATGTTTTTCGCTCGCTGCTAGACAATGCTCAGGGCTACAGTCTCCTTGTATGCTGTCCTTGTGTTCCTAGCTGTGAAAGGTACATCCAGCCAAGCCTGCTGAATGATAAAGAGAGGAGAAAGGGAGTCAACATACTCCTTCCACACAAAAAAAATAAAACATGCTATCCCACGTTGTTTCATTGTGACAAGCAAGCCCACACAACACCTTGAAGCTTAGCCTGAAGGACTTGAATATGGGGAATATGACTTAAAAGCTCCCTGTCTCTCACTGCGTGTTTTCCTCTTTGCGGGGGCCATTAACCTATCAAAGATGTGGCCTGTGAAGAAATGAAACATTGTCCAGAGCTGGAGAATTCCTCTGAGCTGGGGGAGGACAGGGAGAGAGAGTGGCGGTGTGTGTGTGTGTGTGTGTGTGTGAGAGTCTATGGGGGGGATTAGAGGAGGTTTGGAGGTGGAGGAGAGGGGAGACGATGATGATGGACAGACACGGGGGAGCCCCCCCAGTATCAAAGCAGCAGGAATGTAGAGCGGGCTGGTAGGACCTGGAACGCTCTTCTAAACCTCTGATCTGATGTGATGTGTGAAGTGGAGGGGTGAGTCAGAGCTTAGCAGTGCACACAGCACACCGAGATACAGAGCAGGGCTACAGACATACAGCTGGTTACCAGATTCAAGCCAGCATTACACAAGCAAGAAGAATGAGAAAAAAAGTCACTTTCATGGAGAGCAGTCATTAATGTTTTGCTATGTGGACGTGTTTTGTTATGTGAGCGTTTGTTATGCTTTGATGAATGCCCTCTTTTTTGTGTTTTTGCAGAAAAGCACAATACGCCTCAGAACGTCAATAAATCTTTTAACCTTGTGATACCTCTCCTCAAAATCCAAATCCCATATCTATTTAGCCAGAAAAAAAACCCTGTTGGTCAATGATATTTTCCATTTAACCTGGTGTGATGATCTATGGGCACTACCATCTGAGTCTCACTGGTGTTTGGTGGTTAATATGTATGGAGGAATCAGAGCTCTGCCTCCTAATTGACCGGGGCAGCTCTCCATCGCTGCACGGGGTCATGGGCCGGCTGGAGACTCCTCAGTGCCTCCACCCTGTTTATATTTCCCACTAATAGACTAAGCTTAACTCTTTCTCCAAGTGTTCAATCACAAAAAGAGAGATACACATGGAGTGTATGACTCATATCCCTGTGAGCACATGGACAGAGACAGACAGAGAGGAGGAGGACAGTGCTCTCTGTGGTTAGCCATTACAGAAATGCCTAAAGCTTTTACAGTATCGGGCTATACATCCGCATCTGCTTAAGTCCATTTGCTTTTACTTAATGCCCCAACAATTCCCTGATGCTTTGTTCTTTACTCTAAATACAAATCTCTCTATCCATCTCTTTTTCTCTCTCCCCTTTCGTCTCCAGGCTGAGTGGCTCCTTGCCCCCTCTCTCCACCTCCCCACTGACCATGTAAGCTGCTTCTCACCACTGGCTGCGGGGTCATTAGCCCACCGGAAATTTTGGCTTTGTTTCTCTTGCCTTTTTTTTATTTATTTATTTATTTTTTTTTACCTTCGCCTTGAACAAAGGGAGAAACATTCAATAGTTATTGATTTGGAGACGTACAACTTTTACTGGAGATCCCATTTAATCACAAAAGCTGATTTATTGTAGGCCCTCTGACAATCCCATTAAATTGCTGTCTAGCTAATCAAGTCCATTCTTTCTCCTCGAGGACTAATCTTTTATAGGGCCAGCAGAACAAATCCCGGCAGTAACAGGATTGGCGGGGAAATGGAGGGTTCAGGGCTGCCTCATCTTACCGTAAATGAAAGAAAATCACACAAAATGATGAAAAATATTCACCCTTATTCACAGTTGGTACTGTTTACCTACTCTGCTGAACAATTTGGCTTTACTGGTAAACGAAACAGAAGATTAGTGATTCTCTCTTCAAGTGATTCTGTTTAGAGAAAGACATTATTTTGCGGGGTACGAAGTTTATTACTTGTAGTTACATGTCACATAAAAAACCTCAGATAAAATTTTTAGTTTTGCACCTGCTAGATTATCCAGTGGCCCAGTGACAAACGTTAAGTACTGCTAATAGGATGTTAAACTTGACAAGTTTGTTCAAACATTGTTGATCTTTGTTGTCTTCATTTAAGACTTAGGAGAATCCCACTATGAACCACTGCTCATTGCCTTTTTCTTTACAATCAGACTGAGCTCACCACTGTGTTTTTTTCCTTTTTTAATCTGGATTAACTGTATTTCAGAAAATGCATGTATTTATCTGCAGGTGTTGTCTCATGTGCAGCTTTTCTTTAGATTTGAATGAGGTGATCCCAGACACAGCGGGCCCTAAAGCCTCTCATAATTGAATTGTTCTAGTAAACCTTTATGTTTTTCCCCCTGCATGTTGTGTGTGTACATCCCTGCTTTATGAGTCACTCACTCATTGGGCTCCAGCCCATCCACTAAATGAAGTGGAAACCCAAAAGAAATGATGATGGAAACCTGGAGACACATGACTGAATTTTATGAGGCGCTGATAAAATTTCACTAGCTCTTGTCTCATTGGATAACCCCAGGTTAGATACAACTGAAGATGTTATTGCTTTATTTTCTTTCATTTCATGTTGACACATCCAACCCCTCTTTGTTGTTTTTACATCGATCTTTAAACTGTGTGTATTTCCTCTTTGCATAAATTCAGCATGACTCTAAGTACAGCACTTTTCTCCTTGCGTGGCACAGCAGATCGTTGTGTTGTCATTTTGTCGGAAAATGTCAGTTGTAACATTTCCATTAGAGCAAAATGATGTTATTTCAAATTGTATGTGAGAGCTGTAATTGCTTGCTGTTGCAGTACCTTTAGGAATTCAATACTGTCAATAGAGTGCAATTCTGTGTCATTTACTATTAGTCCTTTGAGCATGTTCCTTTTGATTGTCGTCTGCAGTGAAACGCTAACTGGCCTGCAGGGTATCCACCTGCTTTATGTTTTCAGTTATGCTGCTGTCCCCTCAATATGATGAATTTATGTGTAGCCCCATCCTTGTGTGTAAGAGGGTTAGGGTTAGACAACAGAGACATTTACTCCAGCCTGCTTCTCTCAGCCAGTCAAAGATCCCAAGGTTAGAAGGACAATGTAGGCTCTTTTGCACAAATAATGCTATGTCCACAGTCCTATTTGAGCCCACGGATACAGTCAGAGACCGTTTAGAAAGGAGACGGTGTAACGTAGAGTCAGTTCCTGTATCAGTGTCAGTGGGTTTCGCCACTGCCCCACCCATTTAGGAGACCAGCAAGTCCTGAGTCTGTTCACTCCAATGGGAGAAGTGAACGTGATTACAGAGTATGACCGATTCTTTCACCCCACAGGCACCGAAGTAAATATTGGACCCATTTTTCACGAGCCACATATCTTCCAAACATTGTGACACTAAAATGGCATTTTTGGACGGACAGATCTGGAGAAAATGAACTTTGTTCGAAACCTGTCTCTGTCTCAGCAACGTACTCTCGCGTAATCTGACAGCACAGATATTACTTCTCGCTACTGGTGCTGAACTGGCAGTTCAGTTAAAACTGAAATGAAACGTGTGTTGCTTAATAACACTGTTATCGCTATTATTTAACGTTAATTTATTTAAAGTTATTGTAGGGGGGGGGAAAGATAAAATTATTAAACGAATAAAACAAGCAGCAAAATAAGGTGGTGGGGAGGTGACCATGCTCACTTAGGAGACAGGAAGTGTATACTATTTCATGCCATTGGCGCAGCTTGGAAAGCATCATCTTCTGTTATAGAGTATCTTTGATTTAGTCTCTGTTACTAGGGTCAGGTGTTTTCATATATGGCAGCATATTGCCACAGAAGACCCTTGGCCCTAATAATAAGATATCCAGTGTAGATCTAGGCCTGACACACCCAAGACAGACACAGGACAGAGTGCTGCCTCTGCAGGCCGCTCCAAAAGTGCAGCTCAGCACCTCTGGACCTCAGCGGAGCGACCATTGATTTGATCTCCTCACTTATTCCTCCATTGACATAGATACACTGTGTCAGAGCTCCTTGACAGAATAAATCTTAGTCAGTCTAAACAGGCATATTGTCAGCAGACATTTTAAGGTGTTTCCTTTGGTGTTTATGGAGATTTTCAGCACCTTATTCAATAGGAGCACTTCTTGCCTTTAGATGGTGATTGCATTTCTCCCCTCTCATCTGCATACTAAGGGTGGGTTCTCACTGGAAAGATCAAGGCAATCTATGTGTGGCCAATGCTGGGCTACTGCCAGGAAGACTCTGTCGATTCCATTAAAGGTGGGGCCAGATGTTTGTCATTACCTTTATTGATAACCACAGGGTCAATACTGTGATTTATTCTGCTGGGATCGGACTAAGCTTTAGTCACAAGTTTCACCAGGGACTGATCAATAGTACACAATGGACAAGTACAACATGACCACACATGAACTGAGAGCATCAGCAAAGCTGTAAATCTTATCGCAAAGTTTTGTGGTCATGTGCACCTGCTAACTGCAGAGGTACTGCAGGGTGTGTTTCACGTCTACTTCAAAGTCCACAGCCCTTGACTTATAGCACAGTTGCATTTCATTGTGAAATAATTATAGACAGTGTGCAGTTTACGTGTGTGTATGTGTTCCTACAAATATTCTGTCATATGGGTCCTCTCAGAGAAAATCGAAAGTACACACCCACCACAACATCACTTTCTGTCACGAGACAGTTCTCTCGCGCAGCCGTAAAGGCTCATATGTCTGTTCCACCCTGCTAGTTAGAAACTGATTTAGAGCCGAAGCAACTCAACTGACTGCATTCATTTTGTATTTTCACATGACAGAGAATAGTTTTAAATTTAAGTCTGGATGATTGTTATGTAATTGTTAATTTTTGGCTTATTATTTTCTATTTTTCCACTTATTAATTACCTGAAGTAACATGTAAAGCCTCTGATATCTATAGAGAGAAACATAACTAAGGTCAGTGCATCGAAATAATTCAGATAAAGTGAAATTTACTAATAAAGTTCAAACATGAAAGTCCGCTTCTGTAGCCTGTAAAGTGCAGTGTGTCCAGAGCTGGACATTCCTCTGGTGGCTGTGGTCTATAGGAGGAGGGCACTGACAGCACCTTCTGAATAGACGCTGAGTCGCCGGACTGGACCAAAATGTAATTACCTCTCCCTCACAATGTCACACTGCAGACCTGAGCCTGACAGCAGCCTCAAAATGGAACACACTGGGATTGAATTAACCTCCAGCTGGGAACGGTGTTGTTGTGTGTGTTGGTGTGTGGTGTGAACCACACCTACGCCTTCTCCATGCCTGCAATTCACAGAATTTTCTTGAACCCACGCTGTCACACTATTATACAGCACAGAATCGTTTTTCTAAACTTGCTTGGGCAAGCAGCGCTGTTTTGTGGCATTTTGTGACTTTTGGCCCAACCAGCCAACCACAGGAATCGGTTCAGACCAGTGACTAGTGTAATACACTCTCACAGTGACATACTTGGCTTTCTGCTTGTGAAAACTGGTAGCAGTAACACCAAGAATATTCTCCCTCCTTGAGCTTCATAGACTCGTTGCAGTGATAAGCCAATAGCTTCAATAGCTCCAGAGCTATTAGAGTCAGTCTATCCCTGTGAGTGACAGTAATTTGCTGCTCTGAGTATAAACCTTTGTCATAGTCTTTAACATCAAACAGATTATGTGAAGTCACTTATTGAGATTGATTGATATTTTCATGATGTGATTTATTTGCTGGGAGAGTACAGTATTCACTGGCTGACTGGGCTAATGTAATGTAATGGGGACTTAAATGAACCATTAATCTGGCATACCCAAGGGTAAAGGGACGGCACAACAGGGATCCTGGGAGCATGATGTAACCAAGATATGGGGGGCTGCAGATGATCACAAATGATGTTTGATTTCATACTCAAAAAAAATATATATATTAAGAAGTGGATGGTTTTTATGAGACTAAATATTCTTTCAAAGCATTAGATCTATCAAAGGTCTAGCACACATGCATCACTCCTGGACAGAGATTTTTTCCCCTCAAAATATTCCATCAAATGCAGTTTATTCATGACACAAGGGTGGGGGCAAACTGAGGCTTTAAAGGGGGATACCAGGTGCTCCAAGATCGGAAATTGAAAATGGAGATAACACTGTGGAGGTGGTGATACACAATTATCTATGGGAGGCGTTAGGTATTATAAATGACCCTGTGAGACCAGAGAGGGAGCGAGCTGTCGGGGGCTTCCTGGCCGTATAATTGAAAATCATTCAGACAGCTGTACAGTTTAACCTTGGAGGACTATGGTCTTAGTCACTAATTGATGGGTTGGCATGCACCGGCAATTGAAAAGTGAGGAGTATGTAGGTAGACTTTGAACCCATGTGTGTGTGTGTATCTTTATGAACATGCTGCGTGTCAAGAAAGCTTTACAAAACACCTTAAGACCTTCCATAAGGGCTTTATAAAAGTGCTTCAATATCTCTCTGATGTCCTTTGACATTTTTTTTTAATCTTCTCTATCATCCAACCACACAACACATTGCTGATAGCGCTGAATCATTGCATTGTGATGTTTGTAACATCGATACGTGGGCTGATTTCTGAACATCTCTATGTTTGTTTTGGACAACAAAGTTTTCAGCTCTGCAAACCACCCACCATCATGACACTGTCTGATATAACATCTTAATCCCATCTCTGAAGTAGTTTGTGATACAAGCCAGAGAGTCTAGTGAGCGATCTCCAGGAAGTAATAGATCTCTCCGGCCAGTCGGAGCAGAATCCTGTCTCCTTCCTCCATGCAAAGGGCCGGAGCAGCGTGGTCGTCTCTTCCCTCATGGAACCAGATGCATTATTGATGGATGGCTGATTGGGAACTCAATTACACAGAGATTACTGGGCTGGCAGACAGTGGGACACCGCTACCCTGTCAGAACGATTGAATTAGAGCACAGGAGAGAAGGGAAAGTGTCCTTCAGAGACGCCTCTCCTCTCTCTGCAGACCTCCTGGGGATGCCAAACGGCCACAGCCTAGTTCATTCTCTGACAGATGACCTTCCCAACAACTGTAGCCGCAGCCAGCTGGCTTGATAGTGCTGCACAGAGCAGCGGGGAGAAGCTTATTACAGCCTAACTGGTGTCTGGACAGTATGGTGCAGTTGTACATTTCATGGCTGTGGTTTGTGAAGGATTTGAAGTGTTTGTGCATGCGCGTGCACATGTACCTGTTTGTGTATTCCTCCATATAATTTGATGTATCAAATGACAGCTGCTCTACCTGCTCTCGTACTGAGGTAGATGCAATGATGAGAAAGACTCTGAATGCGAATGTATGTGCATAAATATTGGCATTTCACCAAATCTCATTCATATAACATGGCCCACCTGAATGAGAATCGTGCCTTGCAGGGTTGTATGCTATTACAAGTTTAATGTGAAATCTGGATCGAAGAAGATGAGAGAAGGGGGCCTCGGTGTCTGAAATGGAAGCATTCATCTTCCTTTTCTGTTGGTCAGCAAATGTGTTCAAAGGAAAGGAAAAAGGCAAGGAGAGAAAAGCTGATCTCGAAGAAGAGAAATAATTTTATACCAGACTACACGGCGAAGCCTATTTCACCCTTTGATCTGGTACAACGGGCTATCCTAGGCTTCTGGTTATTGCATTCATTAGTGACGATATGGAAGACCAATCTTATGTGGCTTCGCATTTCTGCTCCCAGAGATTTTTCTTTGAAAAACTCTTATTTTTGACATCCATTTACAGACGCTGTTTTCTTCCTGTATCATCTGTGAAGAAAACACATGTGTGATCATGGACAAGGTTCCCCATTCCTTAAGTGTCTTCTTCTATTGTTGCAATGTCAGTGTGTCAGTGAAGAGAACGACTCTTGAAAGAGACCATTGTTCGGGTTCGCGTTGTCAATGGAGACGGGGCCATAGCTAGGATTAGGTGGACAACAGGCAGCTTTCACCAGGCTCCTGCTTTGTCCAGGTCTTCTCCAACAGGCTGGACACTTTAGAAAAGACACCCCGTTGAGCCATGCCCCGCTCTGTTGCCCCTGTTTCCTTGAACACTGGGCACGAGTTAGACCCTGGAGAAAAGGTTTAATAAGGAGTGGAGAATAGCCATTAGCTCCCTACCAACCTCTGTTGATGGAGGAGAAAATAGAGGGACCAATAGACCCACAAGAACTATTGGAGTCTGTGACAATCAGGGAAGGGGAAACTAATTCCTTTTCCTGAGGTTGAGCCTGGCTGGTCCACCAATTCTGAGCTGAAAATGTACTACACCAATGACTTGGCCTCAGTCGTTACAAAATTTAAGAAGCCTGAGTTTAAAGAAAATTGGAGTGATTTATCCAATCTAATTCAGCAGACAGCTCCTCACTTATCTAGAGCTGTGTGTGTGTGTGTGTGTGTGTGTGTGTGTGTGCGTGTGTGTGTGTGTGTGTGTGTTTGAGAGAGCTTCTTGATATTGTGCCTTTGCTCATGTCTCTGCCATGCTGTGTGTGGTCTGGGTTGAGCCCCTCTCCTCTCTTTATTATCACTCTTTATTACACTCAAAACTTCCATGCACATGCGGTATGTACATGCGCACACAAATGACCACTGTCTCATTTATAAAACTCATATTTCCTACATTCATCCCTGTGAAGTCATAGTGTTACTGGATGCACTTGCTCACACTCTTCTATTTTGCATGCAGATGGCAAACATTGATTTCCCTCATGCTTGCCCAGCATGTATTTGAATTGTCTTTTCAAAATGTAATCAGTTTTCAATCAATTGCCTTGTAGTCTTTTCTGCCACAAACACGTCTATCAATAGCTGCTGGTTTGAGAGGATGGCGACTGAGCCATAATTAAGTGAGATTTTATTCACACATACCTATACTACTCTAGTGGTCAGATAGAGGTAATTTGATCAATATCCTATAGATTATTTTATAGAAAACAAGCCAGAGGTTCATCTCAGTTAACAGTGAGGAACAGCTGTTGCTGGTAGGTGCTTGTCACTAAAGCCGTTTCCTTTGTCAGTTTTCAATATCAGCTTGCCAATGTACGGCTGCTATTTGCAACATTTCTGCGACTGTGAATAAACTCCAAGGATAAAGTTTCTTTTAACCAGCTGAGTAGGCTGAAAGTGCACAGGGCGCTCCGTGAGTCATTGCTAAGCCTAATGCCAAAAAGAGCGAATCCATTGGAAGATATCTGAAATAATGAATACATTCATGCAATTTGCAGCTGACCTATTCACAGTGAATAAATGCATGCCATTATTTAAGGAAATCATCTTCATTAAGTAAGCATTTTTGCAAATTAATGTCAGTGACTTGTAGCATCAAGTTACAACCTTCCTCAGTAAGCAAGGTTCTGTTTTGCATCAGTTATCATTTTTGATCAACCTGCCCTCATATGTAGGACATGAAGAGAAGTGTGCCTCTTGTATGTGTCAGTAGATATCAGTTATGTTTGATTTGATTAAAAGCATGTCTTTGTGGATTCAAGGGGAAAATGGCGGTTACGCTTTACACAAGCTGGATTGAGGGAACTCTGAGGTTAAATCACGTTTAGTTTAGTGTCATATTGATAATAACTAGTGTTTGGTCCTGCAGCTAGAGGATTAGCTCACTGTCATTAGTTACAGCTTAAAGTTGTCTTGTCAAGCTGAAAGGATGCACACACACACACATACGCTTTAATAGGTTTTAATCTACTGTTAATAATCTTACGAGCTCACTATCTACACTATAATTGCTTTTCTTTGCTCTTGATTTTAGCTCATTTCATTTCAAACCAAGGCGTGAAAGGCATTGAGAGCTATAGTCCAAATGCCAACAAACACTATAACTGATCAACAGAGCTGGTGTGAAGATGCCCACATCTGGAGTTAATATTATTATATTATATTATATTCCCGTACAGATTGTAATTTGAAACAGCTAGAAGCACATTTAAAATCTAAATTCAACTCCCTGACCTCCATATGTCCAAAGACCTGTTTCTGTGCCCTCAGACTGCATGCCTGCATGGCGAAGAAAGTTCAGGTTTCCCAGTTCCCAGTGTCACATGTCCCTCTCCAGATTAACAACATGCATGGACGTGACAAGAGACCCTCTGACGCTACAGGCACATGCCAACAGTTGATGTAACAGAGAAAGTCCATGTGTGCAAAGGATGTATTGAGAGGTGGATAGCCAGTGTTCCAACGTGTTCAAAGCGACTGTTCGGCTGGCTTTCTCTTTAGTTCCTCTCTGGTCCCAGGTCATGATCAGCAGCATTAAAGGCGAGGTGAAAAGAGTTTCTCTGGAAATGCTACAAATACCGAATTGTGTTTGAGGCTTTGCAGAAACATCGCTCTACCTTGAAAGAAGAAACTCCATAGAATTCCAACAAAACCTCAAGCTTTTAGCAGTCGACAAACATAGCCTCATGCTTTTCAAACGCTCACCCACGTCTGAAGTGTGAAGCTATTCATCGACCTGTGAAGTCTGTGAGTGTCTTATCACTTCAGAGCGGTAAATCTGATGTGTCTGTTAAGTTTTGTGAATGACCTCTGGTGTGTGTGTGTATGTGCTGCGTCAGTATCTGAGAGTGCTGTCAGTGTGTGGAGCCATGCCACAGGGTTTAACCCCTCCGCATTGATCCCCAGGTTGCTCAGGGCTGCCGCCTAATTCTCCAATTTTCAGCTGTTAGAGATAGAATTGGAATAATAAACAGCTGAACCTCCCACTAATAATCCTGCTGACCCCCCTATCCGTCTCTTTCTTACACACACACACACACACACACACACACACACACACACACACACACTTTTTCCCTTCCTCCACTGCTTTGCCATCCCTCTTAAGGCAACTAGGGCCGGGTAGAGTTTCTCACTCTGCCATAATCTCGGCCAAAGCCCCAGCGCTCGCTCCTCTGCTCTAATGAAATGATATCGGCCAACCTTGGGAGCCTGGAACTGATTATCACTAGCAACACACACACGCACACACACAAGGACATTTGTGGATTGTTTGTGGATACGTAAAAGCACACACAATTCTTACACACACTCTTACACTCTTACTCTTACAACATAGATGAAGTGTGCACACTCCACTTTCAGGAGTGTCAGTGGATTACTTTTCAACATCTCATTGTTTCCTCAAACACTCGTGCTTCATTGAGCTTTGAGATGCTGTCACAGGAGGGGGAATGCAGGAAATTACATGTAATGTGTGTTTTGAAAAACTAAATGTGCACAATTTGTGTGGCACCAAGGCTAACGTGGTTGAATTTGGATGTTTAGTTTCCCTTAGTGCTTTCGTCTGGCCACTCCGTACAGTCCTGGAAACAATTAGTCTCCTGAGGTCAGACCTTAAGTCTCATACCTGAGGTCTGGTCATAGAGCTCACAGCTTCCAGACCATATTCCCAAGCCTCCCACCTACAATGTCAATTACAGTGTCTATGTACTTCTTTTGATAACACAGGTGCATTGGTTATGATTAGACTTCATGTGGGTAGTCAAAAGTCGGAATTAACACTTAGCTTTAGCTGTTTATGAAGTTTGCTGAATTACCTGAACAACATCTGGCCCACAAATTGGCCCAATAGCTTGTTCTAAAATTACTTGAATATGATATAAGCTGAATAAAGGAGATTTTTATGTAAGATGCTACGATGCAAACAGTGTCACTGGTTACATCATTTGCATACATTCTTTGGGCCATGTATTTCCAGTTTTTTGAGTGGTATGAGACGTGCTGCTGAAAATATATTGATCACCATACCCCTCTTATTTATATTTATAATCCACTACACCCGACCACACTGCACGCTTATGACAGCTAGGGTACACCGTCACTGTCTTTACACACATGGCTTAGCACTTAGCACTAATGATTTTGCAGTTAAAAGTAACTTTTCCAGTTTTCTGATGTTAGGTGTGAAGGTATGCTGGAGGTTGATCCTACTGTACTTTCATAGTAGAACTACAACTTTGACCTGCTCCCTCTCAGATGAAGAATTATGTCCATATAGCCGTTATGCATGATATTTCGCTTAGCTAATCACCCCATGGGGATGTGCTGCATGCAGATTTCCATTTAACCTAATTAAATATAAGCCTGATTCATCAGTTTAGCTCAATGAAACCAGCTGACCCGCTAACACAGTTCATCTTTGGGTGAACAACCTGCTGATCGGAGGTGTTGAGTTGACATGCCCCGGAGTATGAGGTCAAACGCTAGCGTGTTGACCTGCACCCTCTGTCCATTCAGGAGTCATTTTCAGCCTGCCATTTGCATCTCATGTCTCTCCATTAACCTCCAACCACCAGGCACCTACGCAACCCTCCCAGTCCTGACAGTAACCCATGTCCCCCAGTGTCTGCTGGACTGAATGTCCTCTGGATGTTTGGGGAGCCTGAGCTGTCACAAGTGTGCAGAAATATCTTAATGCATGTCAGAGAGGGGCGGGATCTTTTATGACACCTGTCAAAATCCCTCATGTGACACAGGAACTAGTCTGTGCAGACGTACCTGCTCTGTCTCTGTCTCACTCAAACTCTCTTTCAGTCTTATTTTTCTCCGTTTTTTGGCTCGTCTCATGTCCTGGGGCCCTGAAGTCTTTGTGCTTCAGTAGTGCTGGGCTCAGCAGGCTGCCTGTGTCCACACACTGCTGCCTCAGCACTAATAAGGCAATAGAGTGATAGAGAGAGCGCCAGAGTTGTCTGCTTTCAACATCCCTACTCAACCGTACCCTCACCTAACCCCCCACAGAGACACCATTAGCAAATCTATTGAGGATCCCATATTAGGGAAAACATTAAGGAGTCTAATTGTGGTTCTGAACTGGGACTCACGGGGTGTGTTAAGTTTTGTAACCACTCTAATGAGTTGCAGGGTTTCCTCCAATGGGTTTATTGCCCTACATTCCAATTTGAGCCATGTCACTGACCACTGGGGCATCTCCTAAAATAGCTCAACCCACATGTCTTACAAGAGAACTTTCAGACGCCATGTGTTTAAAAGATAATTATGGTTTATTACAATTTGGATTATATTTTTGCAGCTAGGGCCATCAATTCTATCTGTTATAACATTGTACTCACTAAAGTAATTTGCTGAGACCTGAGCACGTTGACACTGATACAAGAAAGTCTGACAGGGAAAGAAACATGAGCGGTTCGGCGATCAGATACATTGAAAACAAGCCAACATTGCTCAGGAAACTGCACGTCAAGGTAGGTCAAAGTAGAACCAGGAAGTTGGTTGGTAAACTGATGGACGTATATAATGGACAGTTTGCTTCTATTTTATCATCCATATAAGTTTGAAACGCCTTTAAAAATGCTCATGTCTCTTGCGCTGACTGAGAATGTTTATTATTATTATCGACAGGAATGAGCAAAAACTGAAAATAAGATGCAAGTTGTATCAAACCAAAATGATCCATAAATGTGAGGAAGTTACATCACCAGACGACATCATGAACTAGCATGGCTACAGCACAGCATGATTCATTTCATGTCAGCAGGCCTCCAGGCTTCTGTGAGAGCTAACACTTTCCATAATGCTGTCATATGATGAAGTGCATGGGATGCTCAGGACACCAAACATATGATCACAATGTCCCACTCTATTTTCAGGTGGTCCGCTCACTTGTATATGAATATTTGTGGTTGACTGTGTGTGTGGGTGTGTGTGTGTGTGTGTGGGTGGGTGGTATCCTGTAGCTTGTGCGGCAGCGAACAGGGAAGCTTGACTGGAGTACTGGCTCCGTGTAACAGGAGGAGATGACTGGGCCATGTGGCCCTCAGTGTGGCGCTAAAAACAGCCTGACAGCTGTGTGTGAAGAGCAAGTAAATGTAACTGGAAACAGCACCTGACCATGAGATACATGAAGCTCTGAAGCCTTTCTCAGTGACATGAGTATTGGGTCATAAACACAGCAAATATATGTAACATTATTTATTGTGGATTTTGCTCTCTTTGTAAAGTTTTACTGTGAATACCAGAAACCTAATCAGCTAAAAAGAGAAACCTTCCTTTCTTACATGTGTGATATTTATGTTGTGGTTATTGTTTTAGTAATAAGAACTGTACGGGATAACAACTTGAAATTAATTACATAACAATTATTAGTCCCAGTAATGCTCCATTGCCTCAACACTTTTGGGGGGTCAGCTTGTTTGCTGTCTCACCAGGAGTTGGATGGGAGGTTGATGAATTTCTGCTGCGTGCATTCAATGGACGTGGCTAGCTTCCCCCCCAAAAAGGAGGAATACACCTTCCTGTAACTGCAAGGTTGTCTTATATTGCATGTTTGGTTTTCTAAACTGACTTGCTAGTCACTGGTAAGCCTACATTCAGGAATCACTGGGCTTTGTTCCATGAGTTGGGAAGGTGTGAGTAGGTGCTGTGAGGACTAGCCATTGGAAAAACTCAGATGGCAGGCAAGCTTTTTAGAGACTTAAGTAGGGAAAAAAACCCAACGTCTGGCAGGTGTGAAGTGAAAAAAACAAATGACCAAAATAGAAAAATAGTGCAGAAGGATGTCCTTGCTAGCGGACTGGAGTGCTACCACAAGAGGTGAGGAAGAAATCCTGCAGCATCTTTCATTTTACATGGTTTGTTATGACTTTAATGGTTTCTTGGTCATGTAGATCATGTTTTGTTGTTACTTTGCAGCCGCCTGACGCTGGGGAGATTCTAGAGATTGGAGAGCGGTCACCAGGGCTTGAGCTAGCTCAGTCAGTATCAGTAAACTGTACCAAATCATAGGCTGGCTGCTTGCTATACCACATTGTCTTGTTTTCTTTTTCTAAACGTGTCACATACACAAGATGTGACGTGTAGGTTTGGTGGCATTTTTGAAGGAGCTGAGCAACAAAAAAGTTATATAACAAGTAATGTAACATATTTTCTCTGCTGTTGAGTGATTAGTTAAGTAATTTTTAATGAGAAGTGACTAAACAATGACTTTTTCAAATAACTTGGTCACCATCTGTTTTAGTCAGTCAGACAAGAAATAAGAGATTGTTCCTCAGTGTGTTTTCTCCACAATCTGACCACTGTTCCTTCAGCTCTTTCTAATCCTCCTAGGGCAAACCAAACTTACCCTGGTCATTTCCCTCCAACCAAAAACTCTCTCTCTCCACTGTCCTCTGGGTCCAAGCTTCAGTATGATCGCCCTCTCTCTCCTTCAGAGCACGATTGGTCAGTCCCCCACTCCCTCTGCTGCCCTCCCCTCATTCTCTCTCTCTCTCTCCCTCTCTCTCTCCCTACTTAAATACTTTTAGCATAAAGAGAGAGAAGGAGGGGAGGGAGAGGGGGATGGGAGATCCATGGGGGAGGGGAGTTGAGTGCTCACTCTGTTGTCACTGGCCAGAGAGAGAGGTAAAAAGAGGGAGGGGAGGGAGAGAGACAGCAGAGAGAGAGAGAGAGAGAGAGAGAGAGAGAGTGGAGTTGTGTCCCATATGTGGAAAAAAATTCATAGCAGTGCACACACACGAGTCTGGTCTGCTCCAGGGATTATCGTAGCGCGTCCAGATCTGATGGAGGACATGCAGGCATGAATAGGTAAGGCAGCCTGTCTTCTCTGCATCTCTGTGTTGATCTGCTGTCATAGCCCGCTGCTCTCCCCGCTGCTCTCCCCGCTGTTTGACTTGGCTCCGCTGGCTGGCTGAAGTTGGAGGAGGACCGGAGCTGAGCGCGTTGTAGCAGCTCCTCTCTTTGGCCACTGACCATGAGACATTTCCCTGAGCAAACCAAACCTGCTAACTCTGCCGTCTCCTTTCAGCCTCTCTCTGAACTGTGCGAGGACAGGGCTGTGTTTGTTTTAAGTGGAAGCTGTGGTTTACTGCTGTATTGAAGTTAGTTGTTCTGGGCTGAGTGCTGAAAGTTGACTGTCAGGTAGAGCACAAGGGGGTCGCAGTCGGAGGCAGTGTTGTACGTGAAGCCTGTTGGTGTCCACGGACAGCCGTGTGCTCATTGCGTAATTTCTCTTCCAAATGAATTGTATATGAGTAAATGTATTTTGGTATACATATTAAGAAAGATGGAGTCTCTGTGACAACTGTAGTAATGTACAAAGGCAGTAAATGTCATAATGTTGCGACTGTTAACTTGTTTTATATATTTGAGATTGTATGATGTTTTGCTTGTGATTTTGTTTTTTCAATAGATACAGTAGCTTCCCATTTTCCTATAGGTGGACTGTATATGTACAGAAACATGTTTTTGTGCCTCAAGATGTTTTCACAGATTTAGAAACCTGGAAGACAATTTAATTTATGTCGCTATTGTTTTTATTTTCTTATGCAACGTATCGCCAATGTGGATTAAAAAAAGTGCTTTGGAGAATAGAGAAATAATTCAAAGGGCTGAAAACAACATTTTCAGACAGTTGTTTTAATCTCATGGGTTTGCTCAGAGAGGTGCCTCATATCAGAATAAATCAATAGAAACAAGAGGATTAAACTGTCTTTAATCTGTGCATGATTAAAGTATGACATTTAAAACCCAAACCAGAATCGAGATAGACTGTATTTCATTTTGCCATTTTACCTTTGAAAATTGACAAACATAGAATTAATTTGTTGTGATTTAAATGTTCAGTACATCTCAAACAGAGGCGCATTCATTTTTTTTTTAAATAACTTGAAAAGTGAAACTTGGTCATTACTAGAAACATTTTTTCCTCTGAGTTTTGCTTTTGCAGCTCCAAAAGTGTTTGGTCTCCTAAGAATGCAGTCTTTATTGCCCCAGTGCACGGAGCAATGGTATGCATGAGTCTTTTTGTGAGGCAGATTTAGAAAGCCCTCTTTAGAGGCTGAGCGCAGCTTCACAATCAGCTTAATGCCTGCCTATAATGAATACCCTTGTGTGCGTCAATTTGGCAGACCGCGTGTGTGTGTGTGTATGTGTGTGTGTGTGTGTGTGTGTGTGTGTGTGTGAACTCTGTTTTTGTTACACTGATAGGGTTCTCAGGTTGGTCAGTAATTCTATCATACTCTGAATACTGGTTTGTGTGTTTGTGTGTGTGTTTAGGTTTGTGTCGTTGTGTGAGCTTGTGTGAAGGGGTCGGTTGACATCTGAGTGTTTGTCCAGACATTGTGCAGCAGCCTGTAACTGCCTCTCTCTCTCTCTGTCTCTCTCTCTCAGGGCTGTTCTGTTGTCAGTGCGAGCTCATGCAAGTGATGGACTACAGCCGGACGGACGCTAACCTTAGCTGGCATTCACAAAACAGCATTCCTCCTTACTGAGACCAGCTCCACAGAATGCTGAGTCCTATTGTCCCCTATAGTGAGTACACCACACACTTCTTTCTCTCTACCCTACTGCATGTCACACCGAACGGCCCCACATGTCTTGGTTGGACTTTGCCTGAATCAATGAGCCCCCGCTCCAAAAATAAGCAGGAGTGGACGCTGTGTTCTGTAGTTTGCAAACAGAACGGAAAAAGCACATGTAACTGTGAAAATGTGCAAGCCTCAGTGCAGAAACCTGACTTTTTCCTTGACGTGCACTGTGGAAATGCTAAACCCCGGGCGCTGGCCCTGTCTGAATGTTTCATCACCAGGCGGAAGACACAGATGGGGGAAGGAAGAGGGACAGAGGGAGGTTGGAGGGCTGATGGTTTAAGCAGCAGAAACCCCTCGGCTCTGCCAGTGTCATTTTACCAATACAGCTCAGGACTTTCCACCACACACGCTGCCTCATGCTCTCCCTCCCTTTTCCCCTTTCTCTCACTCTTTTCTCCCTTCAATGCTGACCTAATAACTGACTTGTCCAGTTTTGCCCCCCCCCTTTGCACCCTCCCACCAGGTTTCATTTGAGTCCAGTGCTCTGGCTTTCCAAAACAGCATTGTTTGCCGGCCAGCATGGGGCTGCCTCCGTGGCCTCGGCCTCAAGAGCCCCCCTTTTTTCCCTGCGCTTTAACTCGCCTCAAAGGAGCATTATCGGCATGACAGTTACAAGAAAAGAGGGAGAATCAAACAGAATGGTTAATTTAAAAAATATTACTTCATAATGGATGGTAAAAACTTAACCAAAAAATGGATTGATGGAGCTGTGTAAGGCAAGTGTGTGGGTGTGGGAATTCAAACTGGACAAACAGCCTGATTAAAGCGTCACGAGTGGATGTTTGACAGTAACCATGACACTTTGTTTGCTTTTTTGTAAATTTCACCCTTGAAATAGCCAATGTTATTATTTGACCACTCATCAGATGAATGGAATTTCGAATTGTTGCCAGTCGAATAAGTAGTTGACCTCATGTGTTGTTATGAAATATGTCGTCTCACGAGTGGCTCTTTGCTGATTTAATGTCAGTTCTCCCAGAACATGTTATGTTTTTTTCCCATTAAAATATGTTTATAGCTATAAATCCAATTACACTGACACCGCAAACAAAATAGATAGGCCGTTCATTTGCAAGAACATGCATGCATGCTTGTGCTGTTTCCCATCAAGACCTGTTCCATCAGCTCCCTGCACCCTGTTAGCCCATACTGACTGAACACACTCTCCCTGCTGCTAAAGTGAACAGCGAGTCCAAGAATGTCACAAACTGCTGGTGGAATAGTTTGCATGCCTTCAGAGCCGGCACACTGCTGGTCCTTCATGGGAATCTTCCCGTATACTACGTACTAGCCTTTGTGTGTGATTTGCTTTTATGATCGGGATGCACAATGCTGGTTTTCATCTGCTCTGCCCAGTAGCGCAATGGTTTTCCACGTACAGAGTAGCTCTGTTCTGCAGAGCTTCTGCAGGGTTGAGATCGTTTCAGAACAGCCTGCTAGTGTGAGTGTATGTAGACAGAGGGAACATATGAGCGCACACAGCGGTGTTAGGTTGTTAGGTAGTCGCGCTGTTTACTCTCAGACCAGTGACACGCAAACACACCCCTGTGCTCACTGGTGACACTGCAGCTCACTGTCTTTTAGTTAGAGGCCGTAGCCATGATTCTGCTGAGCAAAACTGCGACTGTGAGGGACTTTACATATGTGCAGGACATGCGAAGACTCTCACCTCCATGTTGGAATCCCCTTTGTGGGAATGTGGAGCATTCCCGCTTCCTAACGCTACTTCTGACTCCTGCTGTAGGCATTTCTGCCCCTGCACATAGACGGGTCCCAGTGTATGAATGCACACATGGTGACACATGGTTAGGGCAGGTACACCCACCAACACACTTAAGTCTTTGTTATCAGGACTGCTCTTGCAAAGATCCCTCATTCAGCCAGTGTGTGTGTGTGTGTGATTCTTCTCCGGTGTGTCTCCGGCCAGTCCAGAGGACTTCAAGCTGGGGCGAGCAGCCACGGCCGGACCTGAGAAGAAACCTGAGAGAGATTCCAGGGGCCATGGATACTCCTGGAGGGATTTGGTGCAAAGAATCTGTAATCTGCACTTCAAACACACTCTTAAATCAGTCCCAGGCCGCCAACCCAGGAGTGCCCTAACTCTTGTTGCTGGGGGCCCCCGCTGGTGTAGCGATACCTTTTCTTTTAAAACAGCACACACACACACACACACACACACAGAGAAAGCAACTACACACACAGGACTCCAGATCTGGCAGTTTTTATAGCTCTCCTCTGACTGACCTCACTCCCTCTCCTTTCTCTCTCTGGTTCTGTTTTTATGTTTTGTGTGAGTGTCTTTGTGAATGACTCGGCTAAGTCATGGAGTAGTTTGTATAGAAAAAAGAAGGAGTAGATCTCATCCTGGCCCCTGAAGGACCAGGTTGGAGGGCTGTGCCTGCGTCTATTCCTATTGTAGGCAGAGTGGTATGAGTGGTGCAGTGGAGGGGCTTGTGAGGCCCTTTAGTAAACACACAGCCTGCTAAAGTGTGTGCGAATAAGAGCCGGGATCATTAGTGTAGGGTGTGAATGGGCTCTAATTAGCCCCCAGTGTGTGTGTGGGTGTGTATGTGTGTGTTGTTGTGTGTTTGCGAACGTCTGTGTCCACAAGAAAAGAAGGTTAGGGACCCACGGCCCTGTGAGTCCACTGGCCCTGCGCTCTGTCTCTCTGAGGGTTCATCAGCTCATTAAGGAGACCTCCGCTCCCGTTGAGGGCCCAATTAAGAAGCAAGGTGCTGAGGCTCATTTGGATGGCAACACTTCACTGGATTCCTGAGGCAGCAGAATTCAGAGCTTGACAATGAGACGCGTCTTTCACACCAGCACAGCTAATTAGTAAATGACTACACTTGAGAAATAACATACTTTAATCGTTATGCCATTAGGTGTTTGCAGTGCAGTGATCATAAAATGCACCGCATTAGAGGGAAGTGTGGCTGTTGAATATATTGAGCTTTCTCTAATTTGTGTGTGTACTAAGAGAAAACAATAAATCCCAGAGCTGTCCATGTGCTGGGAGTGTATACGCTGGGGATTTGGACAGAAAGGAGGGAATGCAACATGCTTACTGGGAATAAGGGGAAAAGGGAGGTGGAGAAATGGGGAAAGGAGATTGCAAGGAAAAGATGCAGCTGAAGAGGGGGAGATAGGGCAGAGATTGGGCGAGTGAGACAGATGGAAGGGGTGATTGGTCATCACGGAGCCTTAGGACAGCTGTTCTTTGATATATTAGTGGACACAATGACCTAAAGCCAGCCTGCAGTCACAGAAAATAGGGACCCTGTTTTTCTTGAAGGGGAGGGGATAGGGGGGGTGGACGGGGTTCTGCCATTTGTGGATGTGC
The DNA here is from genome assembly GCF_043641665.1 of Enoplosus armatus. NCBI lineage: Eukaryota > Metazoa > Chordata > Actinopteri > Centrarchiformes > Enoplosidae > Enoplosus > Enoplosus armatus. The sequence goes on from NC_092187.1 coordinate 12,220,683, forward strand.
GTTAGCAGGCACGGGGGATGGGGGAGTTGTTTCTAAAATTACGAGCATGAAGTGACGCATCCAGCAATTATTCCGGAGGCTTTCTAGTTTTGGAGAGCGCCGAGAAAAGGGCTGTAAAAGGAGCACGCTCTCAGATGGGAATTTGCTTTTTTTGCTGCACTATCATTAGCTATTCTAAACGCGTTTGTCAATTAATCAATGTTTAACAAATGTCATCAAGTAGTTTGGCTACTGCTCCTCTCCATCCACTCCTGCAAAACAACAACTTTTAATGACACTCTCAATATCAATTCACCGCTAATGAATTGGAGATTTACCACATAGAATTTACAACATGGTTTTGAACAGTAATAGTCATTTATCCTAACTATATTTGATTACAGACAAGGGCAATGTGATTTTATTATTCTGTTTTCTACGTATCCTCAAAATACTCTATACAATGTTGTCATATCAATGTCGTTCTCTTCTAATAAAACCATATTAGCTGCACGCGCTGACAAAAACCATTCTGACAGCTGGCCTGAAACATCCCCAATGGGAGATGAAACAAAAAATAGTGTAAGTCAAATAGTCATTGTGATACATGGAGTACAGATAGCCGTATCCACAGTAAGAGGGAAGGTACAGAGATGGAGAGAGAGACACACACAGAGGACATCCCTCAATGCCACTGCAGGAGATGGGCTCCTTCCTCTTGGGATTGGACTGGTGAGGCGTGTTTGAAAAGAGCTGCGTCTGCTCGTGCTCTGGGCAGCAGGTGTGAAAACTCCCCACCAGAGCTCCCACACTCTTCTGTTATTACATCTTTTTAGGGCCCGTGAAAGAGGGAGCAGATGAGCCAGAGGGAGCGAGAGGCAGAGTGGGAGTGTGGGATTGTGTTTCTTTTGATTGATAGTAGCCCCGTGACTAATGCATAGATTTATAATAATTTTCCCAAGCAATGCCCAATTATGCACGTCTGATAAATTATGATCCCTGTTGTCCGGTGGGCACATTATCCCCGTCTTAAGGCGGTTTGGGAAGGGCCTCAAGGACTGACCTTGCACTTCCTTTAACAGCTTTTTGGCAATACCCCACACGATAACAGAGGCTATTCAGCATCTGTGGGGTAATATTGTACAAGGTAACTGGACATTTTGTAACATGAGCATACGTAATCCACAATATATGTGAGGAATCAATCACAATTTTTCATTATGTTGGTACAAACTGTGCAAGAGCTGATAAAGTGTGTATTTTATTTTTAAGTGAGAGAACATCCAGGGAGAATTTTCCACTGTCTCCACCTGCCACGCTGTGAAATGTGGCCAGCCTCTCAGATTGGTGTTTTTTATGACAGTCCAGGTAGTATGCAGCGGCAGGACAGCCACAGCCTAGTGAGAATGTCCTGCTTGATATTAGCGCCATAAATCACAGTGAACTTGAGACCAGAGGACTTAAGGGGTTTCAAGAGTGAACGACAAATCAAGATAACAAACTCTGATAAATAACAGATCCTGGGTGCAGATGCTCCTCCCTTTGCACACCAAATTCAGTTCTTGTTTGTTTAAAACAGTATGTGTATGTCCAAAATGCACAGAAGTGTTTAAAGATTGGTGAAGAAACACATCATTTCTTCTACATATTTATGTCCAGCAAGCAGGAGTTTGATCCAATAAGTCATTGATCAGCTCGCACTCGCTGAATACATAACAACCGATGCAGTCATGAGAGCATCAAGTTTGTGATTTATCAGCACAAATATTGTGTCTGTCACACTCTGCCCTACTCTCCACCTTCTGTCTGTCATTCCACTTTGGTACTTGGCTGCACTGCATTCATATGAAGCTTTTCTCTTTAAAGTGGCTGTTTCTGAGATGTTGTCTAAATTGAACCACTGACACGCTGCCACAAAAGCCTGAGCAGCATTCTCAAAACAATTTTGACACTGACCTCCCAGCAACTTTTTGCTTAGATGTATTGAAAGAATTTTGTTTTCGGCCGAAAGTGAATTCACACCCTCGACTTTTTTCCCCAACATATTTTACCTCCTTGTTGAACAGACACAATGAGCCTTTTTATTGTGGAGGTCTTTGGGGCCATCAGATTCATTTGGAGCCAAAAAAGCAGTTTGGCTGCTCAATTTCTCCACAGAAAATATACATTTTGTGACTTTCAGGACAACTTTTAAATGTTTCCTTGGTGTAATATGTTTTGTAATTATGAAGTTGACCAGCTAAGCAACCATCTGCAGGTCTGCATCATGATAGCTCTTGTTATGAATATTTTATAAGAAATTAGGAGCACAGGATTTATAGATCTGTGTGGAGGTGCACGATGGAGTGGAGGTGTTGATAGTTTTCTCTGGTCGGTGGGTGGGGGTAGAGCTCAGCCCTGAATAGAGCCCTGATTGGATTGATCCATTGCGCTCTTGTTTACAAGCGGCCTCTTCACAATCGGCACAGTTTAATAGCATGCTGTCCCAGAAGGGTTGTTGCATCCGTGTCCGTTTTGTTCCTCGGGGCAGGGAAAACAAAAGTGCCGGGAAGGGAGAAGGGGAAAGCAACCTCAGGGGAGCTGTGAAACGGCACTGGAGCCGTCCACCTCCGGGCTTCCTGCCAAGATAACGTTTCACCTAACCCACTGATACTTCTTTTATAGGAAACCACAACACAGTCTAGAGTACTACCAGCCTTTATAGGCCGAAAGCTACTTCGGTTTCACCTAGTCAACATGAGATTCAGTGATTTTGTAGATGGCAAATTTAAGCATTTGAGGGCTGAAATCGCAAATGAACCTAACACACTCCCCCTGAGCCATAAGTGGTCTAATTTTAATTTTGGGGCCTCCTCAAAGTAAAGCCGGTTTCTGCTGAAGAGAGCTGTGCCACTGTCTTCATCACGCACTCCTACAATGGGATGCAGCTCACACAGTTCCCTCAATAAATCCCAGGCTGACACAAAAGCTGTCAGTGGACCGCTGCTGAATAGATTAATAAGATTTCCATAATTAGACAGGCCCCTGACAATAGGATCCTTCAGGCTTTGTCTCAGGGCCAACTGGATTGTCCGAGCCGCACACGTCTGCTGGACGGGCGTCCGCCACAATGGCCGCACAGACAGTAAGGCGGTCAGCAGAAGAACATCTGTCTCTCCTGGGGCCGAGAACACACACACACACACACACACACACACACACACACACACACACACAGTGGGAAGTTTCATGTGCACACACACAAGGTTCTTATCATCCTCCTCGCAGCCAAGTAAAGCCATCGGTCAATAGAAAAGCAGTCTCGTCACACATTTATGTATACTTAATGACTATACTCATCACAACCGATTTCCGCTCACCATAAATTCAACAGCGCACCTGATAAAATATATACTCTTCCAACCCCCTTGTGACTGGATCACAGAGCAGCTTTACTTATACTGACAACAGCAACAAAAGCTTCCAAAATAATTGAATGAGGACAGGATTTCCATTTTCAAACATACTGAAGTCCTTGTCCATTCTTAATACGTGTATTTTATCCGTAAGCCTCCTCTAATATGAGTAAGATAGAGGTGATGTGGGTGTGGCAGTCAAGGGAAATGTCACAGCATTGGATCTGACCAATTTATCATAATAGAAGTAAAAGTTGCAACATGACTACTTGTATCTGGGTCACGTATTTCACAAATTATATTAGCAGTTTATTGTCTTTTTGTTCTATGTTGTATAGGATCATTTACACTAGCATTGTTCTGAAACCTATATTGACGTTACTCTAATGATCGCACTGCTACCCACAGTATGTCCACATTGTCCTGATTCCCTACTTCTAATCTTAGCTTTCTTCCTGCCTCTCCAGTGAATTAATCTACACGATGGCTCTGATTTAAGCAGAAGTGTAGATTAGAGCTTGCTCAGTTTATTGTGGAGGGCTACTGCTCTGAAAACCACAATCCAACAGAAGGCAAGATCTAATTGCATGGAAACGGCTAAACTGCTCTGCTGTTTGTATCAGGGGTGAATGGCCGCCTCACTCATCTAACTCACTGTGTAGATGCATAAAGAATTATTAAAATATAATGCACTTTTCTAAAAGACTTGTAGAAAGTAATTACTTTCAGATTTAACAGTGAATTGGTTCTTCAGGTATGAGCAGCTGGTCATTACGTTGGTCAAGGGGTTAGTGTGAGAGAAGTCCATTCTGTATTGGTGCTACTCTAATGATGGAGTGGACAGCAGTTAGCCCGCCTCACTGAGTCCTCTAATGTCCGCTGCAGTCCGCTTAGAGAGGACGAAGCGCCTGCTGTCCACTCTTTTCCCTCCCTCCATCCCTCCCTCTTCCATCCCTCCCTCCCTGCTGCAGGTTTTATGAGCTCCCCTGGGCTCTCATCCATCTCTGTCACACACAGGCCCCATTATTGGGGCTGCTCACAAACTGGTTGGGCTGCAGATGGGAAGGGCCTGCAGGACATATATGGTTTCTGCAGTCCGGACAAAGACCTGCGAGTCAGACCACAAAAATATGTGGTCATCTGGGTGTGGACAAGACAATGTCTTCAGCATGTTTGTAAAAATACAAGTGAACAGAGTGTGAGAATGTTCCTTTACATCTTGCTGTGGTGGGTGTGCGGTTGTGTGGGTTGACTGAAGCTTAGGAAAGCACTTGAACTGGTTTGGCCATTGGGAACTTAAGGCAGTGGATTTGAATATGAAGGACATGATAATCCAACGGCCATCTGGTCTGCTGGTCTCATCTGACTGAATAAATAACGGACGTAATCTGAAAACACACATGGGGAGGTTTGGAAAGCGGGTAAAGAAAGAGGCCAAAGTTTAGGAGTGAGCTAGAGAGCGGGAGAGCAGCAGCAGCAGAATCACAGGCTGTGGATATTGAGATTTGATTTAAATGGCAATAAGAAGCCTGGCTCCACACACACAGACAGCCATGAATAATGAATCATCAGGCGTCCACTGACGGAAAGGCAGAGGGGCCAGTAATGACGGCTTTTGCCATATTCATTTTTACCTCCCTGCTTCTGACTGGAGTAGTCCTCACCTCAGGGTAAATTGTGACAGTTCAATAATGCCAAGCTATGTGTGGAATGTCAAGCTAATGCCTCTTGCCTGGGCAAGAGGTAGTGCTGCATTAAATAGACGATGCTATAGCTATCATATTGTGATATATCTGATAAATGCATACATAAACATGTACTTTTAAATTTGGAAATTCACAACAGACTGTAAAATGGGGCATGAGAGGGTTAACAGAATACCGTGCAAACACTGAAAATTAGCAGATGCTTTATACATTTTGGGCAAAACAAGTTAAACATATATGCTCCACACATTTCAAATGCAATGCCAATAAACCATTTTACTGGAAAATAAGGCCTTTGAATGACATGACATGGAGGGGAAACAAATTCATGGAACAAAAATCTCTTTTTCGACTGCCCTCTTTCCTGTTAGCTCTGCGATGTGCTCGGTGTGTAGCAGCCATGATCAATCAGACCTCAGCCAGTGCTGAAGTCAGCCAGAGGAACAGACATTCCACTTTCCCAATGTTCCATGGGAGACTGTGCTGATGAATAGCACACTATGCTGCAATTCCAAACCCAACCCCCCTCTTTCTTTCTTTCTTTCTTTCTTTCTCACTCTCTCCACACCACTGTCCACACACACACACACACACACACACAAACCCTCCTTCCCCTCTCCCTCCCTCTGTCCAGCCGGCCACTGGGCCTTTGGAGCTCTGGTGTACTGTGGGTGGGTGGATTGGTGGGTGGTAGGTGGGGGGTGCAGGGCGGAGAGAGCAGGCATTCAGAGCAACATGCACGGGGAGATAACAATAGCTCCTCTGGGAGACCTGCAGATGTTAGCAGTACAGGGAATAGCAGTGGGATCTTATCGTTACTCCAACATAAGCTGGGGAAACTGCAAAACAACACATCAAACCTGCCGATCTGCTTTCACTCTATTTCTTTCGGCTGCTTTCTGCTTTCTCCCTTCACCTCCCCTTTACCTTCCTCTCCCTCTCTGGGAAATTTGAGCTCCTTCTACCAACATACATGATGGTAACACATTTACTTCCTTTCCAAACTGAAGAAAGGCCATTTCTTGTCACTGGCTGATTGGAGAGGAGGGCCTCAGACCATGTGTCATTGCTCACAGGATAGTGGGGAAAACTGTCGTGGAAGAGTGTCTAAACTTTACACTGTCTACTTTACTAATATATATCAAAACTGAATACAGACTATTATTTTTATTATTATTTTTGTTGAGCTTTCTTACACGACACCCTGCGCGTGACATATACGGTAGTCCAAACTGTTTGTCTTGTACTGAGAAATCAACAGTCGTAGCTCTCTAAGCACTTAATAAATAAACAAACAATATCTAACCAAGAAGTCCTGTGTCAAATTCCAAATTTAAAGATTAATATTGTAACATTGAAAGAGCAATTTCACTTTAAAGCTTAAGTAAGGAGACATTGATATTTATTGGTAACCTTGGAACATCGAATGCGGTTTGCATTTAATTAGTTTAATTTTGAGAATTATTATCTTATCAGTCATAGCAAGTTGAGGGAGAAACAAAAACAAGTCTCTACTTTCCAGTCACAGGACAGGAATCAGTTGATAAAGATGCTCTATGGACCCATATGGACTCATATCATGACCACAAAGCTCTACAGCTCAATTTTCTAAATTCTTTGAGATATAATTTCCCCTACTCCACCAATATCTTATTTTCTGACATAATTGTAATTAGATGAAAAGTATGACCTTGTTTCCTTGTGTGTTTCTTTTGTCAGGCCTGTTAAAGATGCACTGGAACCCAGAGCATGCCCAGTCTCTTAGCCAGTGGCCTGAGCAGCACCTGGATGTCTCCTCCACCACCTCCTCTCCGGCCCACAAGTCTGAACTGTACTCTGGCCGCAGCCGCGGTTCCTACAACTACGCCTGGGCCAATGACGACATCTCTGCTCTCACAGCCTCTAACCTGTTGAAGCGCTATGCTGATAAGTATGCTGGTGTGCTGGACTCACCGTATGACCGGCCACCTACTGTCGGCACCTACCCAGAGCCAGGGGCCTTTGGGGCTCTCAACGTCCCGAAGACTGAGCTGGAGCCCTGGCCACTGACGCACAGCACTGATGCCTCCTATTCCCTGGTGCCCCCTGGAGGCCATGACAGTCTCTCAGGTTCCAAGGCTGCAGCCACATCTGCGGGCCCTCCAGGGGTTGGCAGTGTGTCGGTGGTGAACAGTAACCTCTCAGACTCTGGCTACAGTGGCAGCAGCTCCTGCAGTGGCTCCAGCGAGTACCCCTCTAGCTACAATGGCACCTATCTTTCCTCAGGGTACTGTCCCCAACCCAGTGCAGCACTTCCCCCTGCCTCCCTCCACACTCTCCAATCCACCCCCACTCTGGTGCCCAGCTATAGCCCTACCACACCTGTCTATAACTACCCCCCAAGCACATACCCTCCCCAGACCAGCCTTGCCCCCAGCTACAGCCACCCCTCTGCAACTTACCTACCGTCAGGTCTACCCACCCCTACTCCCGTTCCCTCGAGGCCCACAGTGGTAGGAGGCAGCTATAGTTACCAGAGCACCAACCATGGGACATCTGAGTCTGGAGGGACATTAAAAAGAAAAGCATTCGAGATGAGTGTAGAAGAGGATGAGAGCGGGGACGGGTCTCGTTACAGGAAATACAGCTATGACCCCTTGAAGGCTGGGGGACACTCGCCCTACAGTGTGAATGACAAAACAGAGTGCCGGGGAAACGGCTTCAGTAGTTCAGGCAGCACAGACCCTCAAACCTTCAAGCCCAATAAGCCCTCCTCCCAGCCCCTGGTGTCTCCTCAGTATGGGGCAGCCGGGGAGTACAGCCCTCCAGCAGGCATGACGGGGGAAAATGGCGTGGCGGAGCAGAGCTTCATCCAACAGCAGCACCGTTCCCAGGCCCACAAACGCTCTCCACTGTGTGCTCCGACTGTTGAGACTATGAAGAGCCCAGACCCCCGATTGTTGGACTTTGTCAATGGGGAGTTAATGGACTGTAGCCCGGCACTGGGCTGGGGCGAGCTGGCAGGGCTCACCCATGTCAAGGCTGCCCTGGAGGAGGACCTTCTGTGGCCCGTGTTGAGGCCCAGTCCAGTGATGCAGCCACCAAGAACCGTCTTGCTGTTTGGCCCCCGGGGAGGGGGTAAGACGACGTTGACTCGTTCTTTGGCTTCGCAGCTGGGGGCTTCCTTCTACCGGTTGAGTGGAGCTATGCTGGCCTCTAAAGGGAAGGCTGAGGCAGAGCACATTCTGGGGTCTCTTTTGCAGGTGGCAGGGGCACGGCAGCCATCCGTGGTGCTGCTCAGCCAGGTGGAGGCCATGGAGGAGGAGGGGCTGAGGCAGACACTGCTGACCACCCTGGAGAAAGCCCAGGTGGGGACCCCAGGTCTGGTGATTCTTGTATGTGCCACTGGCAGGCCAGATCTGCTGCAAGATGCAGTTCATCGGAGCTTTGCCAAACGATATCACGTTGGCCTGCCAGATGTGGGTATGCGCAGGCAGGTGCTGCTGCAGGCACTGTCGCCTCAGGGCTGCAGCCTGAGCGAGAGGGAGCTAAGCGCTGTGCTGCAGCGCACAGAGGGCTTCTCAGTGTGGGAGCTACTTCAGCTCAGCCAGCAGGCACTCTCCTCAGCATCCTCCCCCACTGGGGCCATGCATGGCCTCCCCACACCCTCCAAACCCCCAGCCTTCACAGACTTTGAGAATGCCTTCTGCAAGGTGCGCCCACACACCACCACAAAAGAACTGGACACTTGTATAGAGTGGAGCAAGATGTATAACCACTGAGAAAGCAGCCGGTCACTGTACTCGGACTGCATTGCGACCCCATCTTTGGCAAGCTGTGGGAATGTTTTGTTGTTGTTTTGTAATTACAGATTATGCAGCCAAAAGAGCCAGAGAAGCTCAACGATACCCAAGAGCTGACAAAGTTGTTTCACTGGCAGAAGCATGCCATGGTGTGCTGTTTTTGTTTTCGTATGAATATCCGCAATATTTTATTTTTCCCAAAGAAAAGAACGATGAATAGGCCTTGTTGAGTGCGGTAGTGTATTAGTCTTTAGGCCAATGGGAAAATCAGATTATATTCTATTTGGATACTCTCAGAGATCCTGATTAGCCTTGGTCCAGGACAAAATCAATTATTTGTTGCAAGGTGACGTGGTCCAAGATTATGGATAATCAGGGTTTGGAAAATCCCCCCTTTGACTGCTACTCTCAGGATCCTATTTATTGCAAGTCCACTTCAATGTTATCCTAATGTTGATTAAGTCATTGGATTGTCACTAATTATTCAGTAAGAAGGGCTTGGGATCAGCAACATTTCAGCAAACCACAGTTTTTGACCAAAAACACGTCAAACCAAATGCATAATCAGCAGTGTTATATTTCTCAAAACAGACTGGTCCTAAAAATCACAATAAATGAATCCTTCTCAATAGCTTATCACCAAATCAGTTAGTTAGTCCTTACTATTCCATGGAAAGAAAAGAAAATCAAATTACTTTTATTAAATCCAAACATGCCGCTGTCCTTCCCAGGAGTTCAGCAGTTCAAGTAAAACCATGCAGTTACACTCGACATGTTGGGTTGTAGAAATACAATACACGAGCAACTTATTTTATTATTTTTGGGGTGTTGTCCTCTGCATACATTTGTTCTCGATCTCACATTCCTCATCGTCCTTGTCCTGAGAATCCCACTTACAGAACAGAACGTACCCACCTGCACACCCAGCTTCTCCTACAGCGTGTCTGTTTCCTATTTCACTTAACTCCTTTTGTTTTCTTAGTATGTAGTCTTGTTTGAAATGCTCAGGAAGAATTTCTTTACCTCAGAAATATGAAATTAAAGAATGTATGTAATCTTAGGGTCTTAGCAGAGAGTGGCGCGGAGCGAGATAACGGAGCGAGGAGAAACCTGACAGTCTTGTAATACCCACTACAGCTGGGCTTTTACCTCGGGAGAGAAACTTGAATATGCTACAAAGAGTAACATTGAATGTAATTCAGGTATTTCAAAGGATATTTGATGCCATAAATCCATGTATTATTATATATGAATATATAAATACGTTTTCTTTTCCGTTCTTATACCATTTATTTTTATTGTAGTTTATGGTGGAGTGATGATTGTCTTCAAGAAATGCTATGTAGAATACAGAAAATATTCCTTTTTTTGTTGGACAAACTGCTTGCAAATCTCCGTGTTATTTAGTGTTTACATATCCTGTATATGCATGTCTGCTATAGTTTTACGGCTGCAAAATATCATTTGAAAATGTAAATATAAGGCACACAATCATACATGCGCACGCATAGTGAACATCTGAGCACAAAATACCTTCCAAAAAGACGATAAACCAAAATACAGATGCAAAAAGCAAAAAAAAAAGTTTAAAGAATTGTTATATGTAGCTTTCAGCAAATCCCAAAGTCTAAAAACTCACAGTTAATGTATACATATTGTGGATCAACCCAACATGTAGACAATCCAGACAGATCTCTCAGTTTCCACCAGTCCTACAGTTCTGTTTAAACAAGCTGGAAAAACCTGGTCACTGGACTGCAGGTACAGAGGTCGTACGTATTAGACAGTTGCCATGGTCCTGAGGAGGTATACACAGAATGATGTAATATTTCCTACCGCCCGTCTCTCCCTCCCTCCTACCCACCCTCATCATTATTTTTCTCTTTTTCTCTCTCCCCAGTGCAATCTCATTAGATTGGATTGCCCCCTGGCCACGAGCCCCAGTGGCCATGTGGCGTTGTATCCTCTCCCCACCCCCCTTCCCCTTCCCTTATACCGATTCCTCTGGAGTGGAAGTGGTCTGATTGATGTCCAGCAACCCTATATCACAGTGCAGCCGTCCCTCTCCAGCTGGTGGCTTCAGTCTTGCCATGCAGCCAGATCAATCAGAGTGACCCCCGCTGTGCATACTGATCACTGTCTCAGAAACTGAAAACACATTTACAAATTACAGAACAGCCCCTGCCTCAAGCGGCACTAGATGATGCTAGCGATTATTCACATGTAGTTACAGAAATTAAATAATGATGATGACTTAGAGGTACAAATACTTACAACATTTTGATTTGTTGTTGTTCCTACTCCTGACAGTTTGTCCAACAAAACAAGCTTTTATTTTTTTCATGTTTTGATCTGTTATCGCGGTAACTTTGTTCTTGGTTATTGTACATTTTCTGTAACCATTTCTACCTCATTTTTGCGGCATATTGTACATGAAAGTATTTATTTCATGTCTTTTTTGATGTCTGTTTTAAAAATGATAATAATGTTCTTGAACTGTAATGGTCTACCTCAGAAAAGACTGTATTTTAAGAGAAGAGTATCACACAATATTAAACAGAATTTGTCAATATTGCACTGCCGTTATTTCTTTGTTCTTTATTCTCTGATTTCAGCAGTCAAGGCACTGCAATTGACCAGAGTGCAGAAATGACATGATGGTGGTGCTTACCTTATGTCTCTGAATCTGTAGCCCAGCTTGACCCCAATGTTAAGGTCAGCACAGTTACTTAAACTGATTGCTAAATCGTTTAACGTAGAAACACACACGACTACATCACAAGGTTCTGGATTTGTTCTGACTTCAGTTTGGATTGACTTCACACATTAGCCTGTGTAGTCAGCAGGTAAAGTCAGTATGAAAAAAAGAAAAAGGTGGGTTCACAAACAAGCATTTTTGCAGTTGTTGAAGACTGTGTGTTGTAAGTGTGAATCTGTGTGGGGTGAAAGGTTAAGACGAAGGGTAGCCATGTGTGTATTTAAGATTGAAACAAAGACAGAGAATACTGTATGTGTTTAGTGTTTACGTGCACATAAGTTTGCGGGCTGGCATGTGCGTGTGTTTTTTATGTGTGTGTGTTGCAGCGTCCAGAACGGCAACAGAAGCAGTGCTAGCACACCCCCGAGGCTCCGGGCCCAGCACCAGAGCACAGAGGTCCTTCATCCCTGTCACTGTCTGTAAACAACAGCTCGTCCCAGCGGCCTGCCCAGCGCTATTTCTGGCCTTTCCTGACATCTTTCAAAAGACTCGGAACTAACTGAGAGAAGAGGTACATCTGAGCAACTCTGCGCAAAGAAGTGAAAGTTTAGTCGAAACCTGAAACAGGATCCATCGCTCCCCAGTTATGGATAGTGGTGTCAAAGCTTGAGTTCGAAACATCTGCGACAGAATCCCAGTAGAACAGGGGTGCTGGTGGTGTTGATGACAGAGTAATTAATTGTCTAATAATGATGCATAGCTCTGTTATAAGCACAACCTTGTGCAGCGGCTGCCCTTCATCCTCTGATGAAGGATAATCGTTTCTGCAGCTGTTTAAAATTTGTTTCCTATCTTTTCCTGTCACAAACTCAATAACATAATCCACAGAACAACATAACCTTGCAAAGGTAGAATAGAGCATGTGGAAATGTGACATTGGTGTATGAGGAGTGGCTTATTTACATGTTAATTTCATACTACAGGTATGACATGTTTTGACAAATATCTAGTATTGAATACTACACAAACAAAGTTGTAAAGGCCTTACCTCCACAGTGTGATGGTATTGCTGTAAGAGAATTTGTGGTAATTAATTGAGACACTGAAGCAGTAGCTCCTGCCTTGTACGTATATATACTTCCATAGTCTGACTTCCTGTGAGTCACTTTCCATCCAGTAAGCGACTGAAAGGCAGTTTGTCCTTTTTGTCCTGAGTGATTCCTGTCCTCCAGGAAGTCAATCATTTTCTTCTCCCTGCTGATTGGAGGTAATTAGGCGAGCAGAGTTTGTAATTGGATAATAAAAGATGCTAATGAGCTTCTGTCCTATTTACTCATACTTAGGCAGTGAATAGCAGGACGCAGCTCTGCCACACTTTTCCTCACTGCGAGACAGCTCTAATAAAAAGTGATATTAAATGGGTTAGGCTACATTTCACCATAATTAAAAGGTATACATGTTCATTATGTGAATAATTACCTTTCTAATGTTGGGTTTATAAATAGTTAAGCGTATAGGAATAATTGGCCTTATAATACATTTTATATAATCGGATAAGCTTTTACACATTGCACAGATGGAGACATTTGTGGCTATTTTGTTTGGTCAGTGTTAATATATTTGTTTGTTTTGCACTGATGTCACCTGTAAGTAGCCTCAGTTTAAGCGAACGACTATTTTCTCAGCATGCACTCAACTTAAATATCACATTTTTTACGGTGTTCATGTTCATTTTCAGTGTGTGCTTCTGTGCCTTGACGAAAACTTGAAAGTTATTTATGGTAACAACCTTCATAAAAAAAGGTCTTTCTCTGAATCTCATTTCACACCGACACCGTCCTCCTCTCCACCTTTGCCGTGCTGCCGGCCTTCCATTGTCCGGGCCTTGATACTGACAAGGTTGACATCAGAGGAGAGCTCTGACACTGGGTGAGTTAGGACTGCCAGCTGTTAGCAATCAAGTCTATTTTGAAGTCAGGGACACATGGACCCCCAGGGCTAAAGCAGCAACTAGCCCAACCCCTCGCCCCCCTCAACCCAGCCTACAACCTCCAAGCCCCCTGGTCCCACAGATAGCAAGCACAGCTGTATTAGTTCCAGATGTTGTAAAGCTGCAGTAAGGGCCCTTTACCTAAGAGGACCCCGAAAATGATGAGAGACCTGCACAGGGAGTGGTAACACAGCAAACAGTAATGCTGAGCTAAAGAATATGTTTCAACACCAAACCTGCAGCCAACAGACAGCTAAAACAGGGTCCATCTGTTGTCAAGTCATAAATAGCCAATACATTTCTTTCCTTGAAATGTTTTACATAATATTGTCAAACTCTTGTCCTTGACAGAGGAGGAGCTGCATGTTGTGACAGAGGAAGCACTACCACTGCAGACTGCTTTTAGAGAATGGGATCAATGTCGTTTAACATTAGATATTGGCTCTTTCCTGGACGCCGCAGCTGTCATCACAAATTTTGGCCTGAATACTAAAGAGTCTAATCTTAATGGTAACTGGGACTGAGTCCATCAGGCCCGCAATATTTGCCAGTTTTTGAACAGAGTAGCAAGACCTAAGGGAAAGGAAAAAAAAAAATCACAATCATCGGGTGAAGTCTGCAGCTTCAACCTAGACAAATAAACTAATCTGAAATCTAAATCAAGGGTGGAAGAAAATGGCACAATGGAAACTGTTCTTTGAAAGGAAATGAAATCTTTGCAGCTGCATTGTTTCTGTGTTGGACAGGTCAATCAAAACCCTCAGGAAATTGGGTTTGACAGATGGAATGTCCCGGTAAAAAGTCTTGGCCTGCCCCCCTCTCACATCACTAAAATGTGATCACTGAATAAATAAACTGTAAACAGGTTTATAGTAGAACAAACAGACTGCTGTTTAAGAACAGTTGAAACAGAAGTGTCACTGCGAGAACGGCAGCAGAATCTGATATTGACAGACACGAATGAAGGGGTTAACATGAAATTCTTCTACAAAGTTAGATTGTCTTCATGTTGGGTAGTCTGCAGTGGATCATGTGTGATCTTGCTGTGATGGCACCTAATTTCAAACAGACCCATTGAAGACAGGCAGGTTTTATGCAAGTCTATACCCCCCTCATGTGGCCAATCCAAGAAACTGTAAACTCAGATGAACGACAAGATTGCACCATGAATCCAGTCCGATTAGACCCCGGCAGATACGGCTACAATCAGATGACATTTTGGGGGGTTCTATTTTGTTGAAAAACTTCATCAAAATATATGCATTTAGTTCTGTGTGATTTATTTGCTGAGCTCAGTCTGGGGACACAGAGTGCTCACAAAGAGGAA